>NC_081807.1:12840000-14116250 GCF_030704535.1 Vitis vinifera | reverse complement strand
GCACGGATTCTACCATTTCCCGGTATTCGCCGAGATTTTACGATTTTTTTATATTCTCCCGGATTCTTCCTTCACTTACCCTCACTGATTCTACCCTTTTCCGGTACTCGCCGGACAGTTTTTCAGTATTCGCACGGATTCTATCATTTCCCGGTATTCAACGAGATTTTACGATTTTTCGGTATTCGCCCGGATTCTACCATTTTCATTTAGTCACACTGATTCAACCCTTTTTCGATACTCGCCCGGACAGTTTTTCGGTACTCGCACGGATTCTACCATTTCCCGATATTCGCCGAGATTTTACGATTTTTTGATTATCTCCCGGATTCTACCATTTTCATTTAGTCACACTGATTCAACCCTTTTTCGATACTCGCCCGGACAGTTTTTCGGTACTCGCACGGATTCTACCATTTCCCGGTATTCGCCGAGATTTTACGATTTTTTGATATTCTCCCGGATTCTACCATTTTCATTTAGTCACACTGATTCAACCCTTTTTCGATACTCGCCCGGACAGTTTTTCGGTACTCGCACGGATTCTACCATTTCCCGGTATTCGCCGAGATTTTACGATTTTTTGATTATCTCCCGGATTCTACCATTTTCATTTTGTCACACTGATTCAACCCTTTTTCGATACTCGCCCGGACAGTTTTTCGGTACTCGCACGGATTCTACCATTTCCCGGTATTCGCCGAGATTTTACGATTTTTTGATATTCTCCCGGATTCTACCATTTTCATTTAGTCACACTGATTCAACCCTTTTTCGATACTCGCCCGGACAGTTTTTCGGTACTCGCACGGATTCTACCATTTCCCGGTATTCGCCGAGATTTTACGATTTTTTGATATTCTCCCGGATTCTACCATTTTCATTTAGTCACACTGATTCAACCCTTTTTCGATACTCGCCCGGACAGTTTTTCGGTACTCGCACGGATTCTACCATTTCCCGGTATTCGCCGAGATTTTACGATTTTTTGATTATCTCCCGGATTCTACCATTTTCATTTAGTCACACTGATTCAACCCTTTTTCGATACTCGCCCGGACAGTTTTTCGGTACTCGCACGGATTCTACCATTTCCCGGTATTCGCCGAGATTTTACGATTTTTTGATATTCTCCCGGATTCTACCATTTTCATTTAGTCACACTGATTCAACCCTTTTTCGATACTCGCCCGGACAGTTTTTCGGTACTCGCACGGATTCTACCATTTCCCGGTATTCGCCGAGATTTTACGATTTTTTGATATTCTCCCGGATTCTACCATTTTCATTTAGTCACACTGATTCAACCCTTTTTCGATACTCGCCCGGACAGTTTTTCGGTACTCGCACGGATTCTACCATTTCCCGGTATTCGCCGAGATTTTACGATTTTTTGATATTCTCCCGGATTCTACCATTTTCATTTAGTCACACTGATTCAACCCTTTTTCGATACTCGCCCGGACAGTTTTTCGGTACTCGCACGGATTCTACCATTTCCCGGTATTCGCCGAGATTTTACGATTTTTTGATATTCTCCCGGATTCTACCATTTTCATTTAGTCACACTGATTCAACCCTTTTTCGATACTCGCCCGGACAGTTTTTCGGTACTCGCACGGATTCTACCATTTCCCGGTATTCGCCGAGATTTTACGATTTTTTGATTATCTCCCGGATTCTACCATTTTCATTTAGTCACACTGATTCAACCCTTTTTCGATACTCGCCCGGACAGTTTTTCGGTACTCGCACGGATTCTACCATTTCCCGGTATTCGCCGAGATTTTACGATTTTTTTATATTCTCCCGGATTCTACCATTTTCATTTAGTCACACTGATTCAACCCTTTTTCGATACTCGCCCGGACAGTTTTTCGGTACTCGCACGGATTCTACCATTTCCCGGTATTCGCCGAGATTTTACGATTTTTTGATTATCTCCCGGATTCTACCATTTTCATTTAGTCACACTGATTCAACCCTTTTTCGATACTCGCCCGGACAGTTTTTCGGTACTCGCACGGATTCTACCATTTCCCGGTATTCGCCGAGATTTTACGATTTTTTGATATTCTCCCGGATTCTACCATTTTCATTTAGTCACACTGATTCAACCCTTTTTCGATACTCGCCCGGACAGTTTTTCGGTACTCGCACGGATTCTACCATTTCCCGGTATTCGCCGAGATTTTACGATTTTTTTATATTCTCCCGGATTCTTCCTTCACTTACCCTCACTGATTCTACCCTTTTCCGGTACTCGCCGGACAGTTTTTCAGTATTCGCACGGATTCTATCATTTCCCGGTATTCAACGAGATTTTACGATTTTTCGGTATTCGCCCGGATTCTACCATTTTCATTTAGTCACACTGATTCAACCCTTTTTCGATACTCGCCCGGACAGTTTTTCGGTACTCGCACGGATTCTACCATTTCCCGATATTCGCCGAGATTTTACGATTTTTTGATTATCTCCCGGATTCTACCATTTTCATTTAGTCACACTGATTCAACCCTTTTTCGATACTCGCCCGGACAGTTTTTCGGTACTCGCACGGATTCTACCATTTCCCGGTATTCGCCGAGATTTTACGATTTTTTGATATTCTCCCGGATTCTACCATTTTCATTTAGTCACACTGATTCAACCCTTTTTCGATACTCGCCCGGACAGTTTTTCGGTACTCGCACGGATTCTACCATTTCCCGGTATTCGCCGAGATTTTACGATTTTTTGATTATCTCCCGGATTCTACCATTTTCATTTTGTCACACTGATTCAACCCTTTTTCGATACTCGCCCGGACAGTTTTTCGGTACTCGCACGGATTCTACCATTTCCCGGTATTCGCCGAGATTTTACGATTTTTTGATATTCTCCCGGATTCTACCATTTTCATTTAGTCACACTGATTCAACCCTTTTTCGATACTCGCCCGGACAGTTTTTCGGTACTCGCACGGATTCTACCATTTCCCGGTATTCGCCGAGATTTTACGATTTTTTGATATTCTCCCGGATTCTACCATTTTCATTTAGTCACACTGATTCAACCCTTTTTCGATACTCGCCCGGACAGTTTTTCGGTACTCGCACGGATTCTACCATTTCCCGGTATTCGCCGAGATTTTACGATTTTTTGATTATCTCCCGGATTCTACCATTTTCATTTAGTCACACTGATTCAACCCTTTTTCGATACTCGCCCGGACAGTTTTTCGGTACTCGCACGGATTCTACCATTTCCCGGTATTCGCCGAGATTTTACGATTTTTTGATATTCTCCCGGATTCTACCATTTTCATTTAGTCACACTGATTCAACCCTTTTTCGATACTCGCCCGGACAGTTTTTCGGTACTCGCACGGATTCTACCATTTCCCGGTATTCGCCGAGATTTTACGATTTTTTGATATTCTCCCGGATTCTACCATTTTCATTTAGTCACACTGATTCAACCCTTTTTCGATACTCGCCCGGACAGTTTTTCGGTACTCGCACGGATTCTACCATTTCCCGGTATTCGCCGAGATTTTACGATTTTTTGATATTCTCCCGGATTCTACCATTTTCATTTAGTCACACTGATTCAACCCTTTTTCGATACTCGCCCGGACAGTTTTTCGGTACTCGCACGGATTCTACCATTTCCCGGTATTCGCCGAGATTTTACGATTTTTTGATATTCTCCCGGATTCTACCATTTTCATTTAGTCACACTGATTCAACCCTTTTTCGATATTCGCCCGGACAGTTTTTCGGTACTCGCACGGATTCTACCATTTCCCGGTATTCGCCGAGATTTTACTATTTTTTTATATTCGCCCGGATTCTTCCATTTTCACTTACTCACACTGATTCTACCCTTTTCCAGCACTCGCCGGACAGTTTTTCAATAGTGAACGGATTATACCAATTTGCGGTATTCGCCGAGATTTTACGATTTTTTTATATTCTCCCGGATTCTTCCTTCACTTACTCTCACTGATTCTACCCTTTTCCGGTACTCGCCGGACAGTTTTTCAGTATTCGCACGGATTCTATCATTTCCCGGTATTCAACGAGATTTTACGATTTTTCGGTATTCGCCCGGATTCTACCATTTTCATTTAGTCACACTGATTCAACCCTTTTTCGATACTCGCCCGGACAGTTTTTCGGTACTCGCACGGATTCTACCATTTCCCGGTATTCGCCGAGATTTTACGATTTTTTGATATTCTCCCGGATTCTACCATTTTCATTTAGTCACACTGATTCAACCCTTTTTCGATATTCGCCCGGACAGTTTTTCGGTACTCGCACGGATTCTACCATTTCCCGGTATTCGCCGAGATTTTACTATTTTTTTATATTCGCCCGGATTCTTCCATTTTCACTTACTCACACTGATTCTACCCTTTTCCAGTACTCGCCGGACAGTTTTTCAATAGTGAACGGATTATACCAATTTGCGGTATTCGCCGAGATTTTACGATTTTTTTATATTCTCCCGGATTCTTCCTTCACTTACTCTCACTGATTCTACCCTTTTCCGGTACTCGCCGGACAATTTTTCAGTATTCGCACGGATTCTATCATTTCCCGGTATTCAACGAGATTTTACGATTTTTCGGTATTCGCCCGGATTCTACCATTTTCATTTAGTCACACTGATTCAACCCTTTTTCGATACTCGCCCGGATAGTTTTTCGGTACTCGTACGGATTCTACCATTTCCCGGTATTCGCCGAGATTTTACGATTTTTTGATTATCTCCCGGATTCTACCATTTTCATTTAGTCACACTGATTCAACCCTTTTTCGATACTCGCCCGGACAGTTTTTCGGTACTCGCACGGATTCTACCATTTCCCGGTATTCGCCGAGATTTTACGATTTTTTGATATTCTCCCGGATTCTACCATTTTCATTTAGTCACACTGATTCAACCCTTTTTCGATACTCGCCCGGACAGTTTTTCGGTACTCGGACGGATTCTACCATTTCCCGGTATTCGCCGAGATTTTACGATTTTTTGATATTCTCCCGGATTCTACCATTTTCATTTAGTCACACTGATTCAACCCTTTTTCGATACTCGCCCGGACAGTTTTTCGGTACTCGCACGGATTCTACCATTTCCCGGTATTCGCCGAGATTTTACGATTTTTTGATATTCTCCCGGATTCTACCATTTTCATTTAGTCACACTGATTCAACCCTTTTTCGATACTCGCCCGGACAGTTTTTCGGTACTCGCACGGATTCTACCATTTCCCGGTATTCGCCGAGATTTTACGATTTTTTGATATTCTCCCGGATTCTACCATTTTCATTTAGTCACACTGATTCAACCCTTTTTCGATATTCGCCCGGACAGTTTTTCGGTACTCGCACGGATTCTACCATTTCCCGGTATTCGCCGAGATTTTACTATTTTTTTATATTCGCCCGGATTCATCCATTTTCACTTACTCACACTGATTCTACCCTTTTCCAGCACTCGCCGGACAGTTTTTCAATAGTGAACGGATTATACCAATTTGCGGTATTCGCCGAGATTTTACGATTTTTTTATATTCTCCCGGATTCTTCCTTCGCTTACTCTCACTGATTCTACCCTTTTCCGGTACTCGCCAGACAGTTTTTCAGTATTCGCACGGATTCAATCATTTCCCGGTATTCAACGAGATTTTACGATTTTTCGGTATTCGCCCGGATTCTACCATTTTCATTTAGTCACACTGATTCAACCCTTTTTCGATACTCGCCCGGACAGTTTTTCGGTACTCGCACGGATTCTACCATTTCCCGGTATTCGCCGAGATTTTACGATTTTTTTATATTCTCCCGGATTCTACCATTTTCATTTAGTCACACTGATTCAACCCTTTTTCGATACTCGCCCGGACAGTTTTTCGGTACTCGCACGGATTCTACCATTTCCCGGTATTCGCCGAGATTTTACGATTTTTTGATATTCTCCCGGATTCTACCATTTTCATTTAGTCACACTGATTCAACCCTTTTTCGATACTCGCCCGGACAGTTTTTCGGTACTCGCACGGATTCTACCATTTCCCGGTATTCGTCTAGATTTTACGATTTTTTGATATTCTCCCGGATTCTACCATTTTCATTTAGTCACACTGATTCAACCCTTTTTCGATACTCGCCCGGACAGTTTTTCGGTACTCGCACGGATTCTACCATTTCCCGGTATTCGCCGAGATTTTACTATTTTTTTATATTCGCCCGGATTCTTCCATTTTCACTTACTCACACTGATTCTACCCTTTTCCAGTACTCGCCGGACAGTTTTTCAATAGTGAACGGATTATACCAATTTGCGGTATTCGCCGAGATTTTACGATTTTTTTATATTCTCCCGAATTCTTCCTTCACTTACTCTCACTGATTCTACCCTTTTCCGGTACTCGCCGGACAGTTTTTCAGTATTCGCACGGATTCTATCATTTCCCGGTATTCAACGAGATTTTACGATTTTTCGGTATTCGCCCGGATTCTACCATTTTCATTTAGTCACACTGATTCAACCCTTTTTCGATACTCGCCCGGACAATTTTTCGGTACTCGCACGGATTCTACCTTTTCCCGGTATTCGCCGAGATTTTACGATTTTTTGATATTCTCCCGGATTCTACCATTTTCATTTAGTCACACTGATTCAACCCTTTTTCGATACTCGCCCGGACAGTTTTTCGGTACTCGCACGGATTCTACCATTTCCCGGTATTCGCCGAGATTTTACGATTTTTTGATATTCTCCCGGATTCTACCATTTTCATTTAGTCACACTGATTCAACCCTTTTTCGATACTCGCCCGGACAGTTTTTCGGTACTCGCACGGATTCTACCATTTCCCGGTATTCGCCGAGATTTTACGATTTTTTTATATTCTCCCGGATTCTTCCTTCACTTACTCTCACCGATTCTACCCTTTTCCGGTACTCGCCGGACAGTTTTTCAGGATTCGCACGGATTCTATCATTTCCCGGTATTCAACGAGATTTTACGATTTTTCGGTATTCGCCCGGATTCTACCATTTTCATTTAGTCACACTGATTCAACCCTTTTTCGATACTCGCCCGGACAGTTTTTCGGTACTCGCACGGATTCTACCATTTCCCGGTATTCGCCGAGATTTTACGATTTTTTGATATTCTCCCGGATTCTACCATTTTCATTTAGTCACACTGATTCAACCCTTTTTCGATACTCGCCCGGACAGTTTTTCGGTACTCGCACGGATTCTACCATTTCCCGGTATTCGCCGAGATTTTACGATTTTTTGATATTCTCCCGGATTCTACCATTTTCATTTAGTCACACTGATTCAACCCTTTTTCGATACTCGCCCGGACAGTTTTTCGGTACTCGCACGGATTCTACCATTTCCCGGTATTCGTCGAGATTTTACGATTTTTTGATATTCTCCCGGATTCTACCATTTTCATTTAGTCACACTGATTCAACCCTTTTTCGATACTCGCCCGGACAGTTTTTCGGTACTCGCACGGATTCTACCATTTCCCGGTATTCGCCGAGATTTTACTATTTTTTTATATTCGCCCGGATTCTTCCATTTTCACTTACTCACACTGATTCTACCCTTTTCCAGTACTCGCCGGACAGTTTTTCAATAGTGAACGGATTATACCAATTTGCGGTATTCGCCGAGATTTTACGATTTTTTTATATTCTCCCGAATTCTTCCTTCACTTACTCTCACTGATTCTACCCTTTTCCGGTACTCGCCGGACAGTTTTTCAGTATTCGCACGGATTCTATCATTTCCCGGTATTCAACGAGATTTTACGATTTTTCGGTATTCGCCCGGATTCTACCATTTTCATTTAGTCACACTGATTCAACCCTTTTTCGATACTCGCCCGGACAGTTTTTCGGTACTCGCACGGATTCTACCTTTTCCCGGTATTCGCCGAGATTTTACGATTTTTTGATATTCTCCCGGATTCTACCATTTTCATTTAGTCACACTGATTCAACCCTTTTTCGATACTCGCCCGGACAGTTTTTCGGTACTCGCACGGATTCTACCATTTCCCGGTATTCGCCGAGATTTTACGATTTTTTGATATTCTCCCGGATTCTACCATTTTCATTTAGTCACACTGATTCAACCCTTTTTCGATACTCGCCCGGACAGTTTTTCGGTACTCGCACGGATTCTACCATTTCCCGGTATTCGCCGAGATTTTACGATTTTTTGATATTCTCCCGGATTCTACCATTTTCATTTAGTCACACTGATTCAACCCTTTTTCGATACTCGCCCGGACAGTTTTTCGGTACTCGCACGGATTCTACCATTTCCCGGTATTCGCCGAGATTTTACGATTTTTTGATATTCTCCCGGATTCTACCATTTTCATTTAGGCACACTGATTCAACCCTTTTTCGATACTCGCCCGGACAGTTTTTCGGTACTCGCACGGATTCTACCATTTCCCGGTATTCGTCGAGATTTTACGATTTTTTGATATTCTCCCGGATTCTACCATTTTCATTTAGTCACACTGATTCAACCCTTTTTCGATACTCGCCCGGACAGTTTTTCGGTACTCGCACGGATTCTACCATTTCCCGGTATTCGCCGAGATTTTACTATTTTTTTATATTCGCCCGGATTCTTCCATTTTCACTTACTCACACTGATTCTACCCTTTTCCAGTACTCGCCGGACAGTTTTTCAATAGTGAACGGATTATACCAATTTGCGGTATTCGCCGAGATTTTACGATTTTTTTATATTCTCCCGAATTCTTCCTTCACTTACTCTCACTGATTCTACCCTTTTCCGGTACTCGCCGGACAGTTTTTCAGTATTCGCACGGATTCTATCATTTCCCGGTATTCAACGAGATTTTACGATTTTTCGGTATTCGCCCGGATTCTACCATTTTCATTTAGTCACACTGATTCAACCCTTTTTCGATACTCGCCCGGACAGTTTTTCGGTACTCGCACGGATTCTACCTTTTCCCGGTATTCGCCGAGATTTTACGATTTTTTGATATTCTCCCGGATTCTACCATTTTCATTTAGTCACACTGATTCAACCCTTTTTCGATACTCGCCCGGACAGTTTTTCGGTACTCGCACGGATTCTACCATTTCCCGGTATTCGCCGAGATTTTACGATTTTTTGATATTCTCCCGGATTCTACCATTTTCATTTAGTCACACTGATTCAACCCTTTTTCGATACTCGCCCGGACAGTTTTTCGGTACTCGCACGGATTCTACCATTTCCCGGTATTCGCCGAGATTTTACGATTTTTTGATATTCTCCCGGATTCTACCATTTTCATTTAGTCACACTGATTCAACCCTTTTTCGATACTCGCCCGGACAGTTTTTCGGTACTCGCACGGATTCTACCATTTCCCGGTATTCGCCGAGATTTTACGATTTTTTTATATTCTCCCGGATTCTACCATTTTCATTTAGTCACACTGATTCAACCCTTTTTCGATACTCGCCCGGACAGTTTTTCGGTACTCGCACGGATTCTACCATTTCCCGGTATTCGCCGAGATTTTACGATTTTTTGATATTCTCCCGGATTCTACCATTTTCATTTAGTCACACTGATTCAACCCTTTTTCGATATTCGCCCGGACAGTTTTTCGGTACTCGCACGGATTCTACCATTTCCCGGTATTCGCCGAGATTTTACTATTTTTTTATATTCGCCCGGATTCTTCCATTTTCACTTACTCACACTGATTCTACCCTTTTCCAGTACTCGCCGGACAGTTTTTCAATAGTGAACGGATTATACCAATTTGCGGTATTCGCCGAGATTTTACGATTTTTTTATATTCTCCCGGATTCTTCCTTCACTTACTCTCACTGATTCTACCCTTTTCCGGTACTCGCCGGACAGTTTTTCAGTATTCGCACGGATTCTATCATTTCCCGGTATTCAACGAGATTTTACGATTTTCGGTATTCGCCCGGATTCTACCATTTTCATTTAGTCACACTGATTCAACCCTTTTTCGATACTCGCCCGGACAGTTTTTCGGTACTCGCACGGATTCTACCATTTCCCGGTATTCGCCGAGATTTTACGATTTTTTGATATTCTCCCGGATTCTACCATTTTCATTTAGTCACACTGATTCAACCCTTTTTCGATACTCGCCCGGACAGTTTTTCGGTACTCGCACGGATTCTACCATTTCCCGGTATTCGCCGAGATTTTACGATTTTTTGATATTCTCCCGGATTCTACCATTTTCATTTAGTCACACTGATTCAACCCTTTTTCGATATTCGCCCGGACAGTTTTTCGGTACTCGCACGGATTCTACCATTTCCCGGTATTCGCCGAGATTTTACTATTTTTTTATATTCGCCCGGATTCTTCCATTTTCACTTACTCACACTGATTCTACCCTTTTCCAGTACTCGTCGGACAGTTTTTCAATAGTGAACGGATTATACCAATTTGCGGTATTCGCCGAGATTTTACGATTTTTTTATATTCTCCCGGATTCTTCCTTCACTTACTCTCACTGATTCTACCCTTTTCCGGTACTCGCCGGACAGTTTTTCAGTATTCGCACGGATTCTATCATTTCCCGGTATTCAACGAGATTTTACGATTTTCGGTATTCGCCCGGATTCTACCATTTTCATTTAGTCACACTGATTCAACCCTTTTTCGATACTCGCCCGGACAGTTTTTCGGTACTCGCACGGATTCTACCATTTCCCGGTATTCGCCGAGATTTTACGATTTTTTGATATTCTCCCGGATTCTACCATTTTCATTTAGTCACACTGATTCAACCCTTTTTCGATACTCGCCCGGACAGTTTTTCGGTACTCGCACGGATTCTACCATTTCCCGGTATTCGCCGAGATTTTACTATTTTTTTATATTCGCCCGGATTCTTCCATTTTCACTTACTCACACTGATTCTACCCTTTTCCAGTACTCGTCGGACAGTTTTTCAATAGTGAACGGATTATACCAATTTGCGGTATTCGCCGAGATTTTACGATTTTTTTATATTCTCCCGGATTCTTCCTTCACTTACTCTCACTGATTCTACCCTTTTCCGGTACTCGCCGGACAGTTTTTCAGTATTCGCACGGATTCTATCATTTCCCGGTATTCAACGAGATTTTACGATTTTTCGGTATTCGCCCGGATTCTACCATTTTCATTTAGTCACACTGATTCAAGCCTTTTTCGATACTCGCCCGGACAGTTTTTCGGTACTCGCACGGATTCTACCATTTCCCGATATTCGCCGAGATTTTACGATTTTTTGATTATCTCCCGGATTCTACCATTTTCATTTAGTCACACTGATTCAACCCTTTTTCGATACTCGCCCGGACAGTTTTTCGGTACTCGCACGGATTCTACCATTTCCCGGTATTCGCCGAGATTTTACGATTTTTTGATATTCTCCCGGATTCTACCATTTTCATTTAGTCACACTGATTCAACCCTTTTTCGATACTCGCCCGGACAGTTTTTCGGTACTCGCACGGATTCTACCATTTCCCGGTATTCGCCGAGATTTTACGATTTTTTGATATTCTCCCGGATTCTACCATTTTCATTTAGTCACACTGATTCAACCCTTTTTCGATACTCGCCCGGACAATTTTTCGGTACTCGCACGGATTCTACCATTTCCCGGTATTCGCCGAGATTTTACGATTTTTTGATATTCTCCCGGATTCTACCATTTTCATTTAGTCACACTGATTCAACCCTTTTTCGATATTCGCCCGGACAGTTTTTCGGTACTCGCACGGATTCTACCATTTCCCGGTATTCGCCGAGATTTTACTATTTTTTTATATTCGCCCGGATTCTTCCATTTTCACTTACTCACACTGATTCTACCCTTTTCCAGTACTCGCCCGGACAGTTTTTCGGTACTCGCACGGATTCTACCATTTCCCGGTATTCGCCGAGATTTTACGATTTTTTGATATTCTCCCGGATTCTACCATTTTCATTTAGTCACACTGATTCAACCCTTTTTCGATACTCGCCCGGACAATTTTTCGGTACTCGCACGGATTCTACCATTTCCCGGTATTCGCCGAGATTTTACGATTTTTTGATATTCTCCCGGATTCTACCATTTTCATTTAGTCACACTGATTCAACCCTTTTTCGATATTCGCCCGGACAGTTTTTCGGTACACGCACGGATTCTACCATTTCCCGGTATTCGCTTGGATTTTACGATTTTTCGGTATTCGCTCGGATTCTACCATTTTGATTTAGTCACACTGATTCAACCCTTTTTCGATACTCGCCCGGAGAGCGTTTCGGTACTCGCACGGATTCTACCATTTCCCGGTTTTCGTGGGAATTCTATGATTTTTCGGTATTCGCCCGGATTCTACCATTTTCACTTACTCACACTCATTCAACGCTTTTCCGGTACTTGGCCGGACAGTTTTTCGGTACTCGCACGAATTCTACCATTTCCCTGTATTCGCCGGGATTTCACGACTTTTCGAGATTCTCTCGAATTCTACCATTTTCATTTAGTCACACTGATTCAACCCTTTTCCGGTACTCGCCCGAAGAGTTTTTCAGTACTCGCACGGATTCTACCATTTCCCGGTATTCGCCGGCATTTTACGATTTTCCGGTATTCGCTCGGATTCTCCCATTTTCATTTAGTCACTCTGATTCAACCCTTTTTCGATACTCGCCCGGACAGTGTTTCGGTACTCGCATGGATTCTACCATTTCCCGGTTTTCGTGGGAATTTTACGATTTTTCGGTATTCGCCCGGATTCTACCATTTTCACTTACTCACACTGATTCAACCCTTTTCCGGTACTCGCCCGGATAGTTTTTCGGTACTCGCACGGATTCTACCATTTCCCGGTATTCGGCGGGATCTTACGATTTTTCGATATTCGCCCGGATTCTACCCTTTTCACTTACTCACACTGATTCAACCCTTTTTCGGTACTCATCCGGACAATTTTTCGACACTCGCACGGATTCTACCATTTCCTAGTATTCACTGGGATTTCAGGATATTTCGGTATTCGCTCGGATTCTACCATTTTCATTTAATCAAACTGATTCAACACTTTTCCGGTACTCGGCCGGACAATTTTTGGCTAGTCGCACGGATTCTAGCATTTCCCGGTATTCGCCGGGCTTTTACAATTTTTCGGTATTCGCTCGGATTCTACCATTGTCATTTAGTCACACTTATTCAACCCTTTTCCCATACTCACCCGGACAGTGTTTCGGTACTCGCACGGATTCTACCATTTCCTGGTTTTCGTCGGAATTTTATGATTTTTCGGTATTCGCCAGGATTCTACACTTTTCACTTACTCACACTGATTCAACCCTTTTCCGGTACTCGCCGGACAGTTTTTCGGTACACGCACGGATTCTACCATTTCCCGGTATTCGCTTGGATTTTACGATTTTTCGGTATTCGCTCGGATTCTACCATTTTGATTTAGTCACACTGATTCAACCCTTTGTCGATACTCGCCCGGAGAGCGATTCGGTACTCGCACGGATTCTACCATTTCCCGGTTTTCGTGGGAATTCTATGATTTTTCGGTATTCGCCCGGATTCTACCATTTTCACTTACTCACACTCATTCAACGCTTTTCCGGTACTTGGCCGGACAGTTTTTCGGTACTCGCACGGATTCTACCATTTCCCTGTATTCGCTGGGATTTCACGACTTTTCGAGATTCTCTCGAATTCTACCATTTTCATTTAGTCACACTTATTCAACCCTTTTCCGGTACTCGCCCGAAGAGTTTTTCAGTACTCGGACGGATTCTACCATTTCCCGTTATTCGCCGGGATTTTACGATTTTCCGGTATTCGCTCGGATTCTCCCATTTTCATTTAGTCACACTGATTCAACCCTTTTTCGATACTCGCCCGGACAGTGTTTCGGTACTCGCATGGATTCTATCATTTCCTGGTTTTCGTGGGAATTTTACGATTTTTCGGTATTCGCCCGGATTCTACCATTTTCACTTACTCACACTGATTCAACCCTTTTCCGGTACTCGCCCGGATAGTTTTTCGGTACTCACACGGATTCTACCATTTCCCGGTATTCGTCGGGATCTTACGATTTTTCGGTATTCGCTCGGATTCTACAATTTTCACTTACTCACACTGATTCAACCCTTTTCCGGTACTCGCATGAAGAGTTTTTCGGTACTTGCACGGATTCTACCATTTCCCGGTATTCGCCGAAATTTTACGATTTTTCGGTATTCGCTCGGATTCTACCATTTTCATTTAGTCACACTGATTCAACCCTTTTCCGATACTCGCCCGGAGAGCGTTTCGGTACTCGGACGGATTCTACCATTTCCAGGTTTTCGTGGGAATTCTATGATTTTTCGGTATTCGCCCGGATTCTACCATTTTCACTTACTCACACTGATTCAACCCTTTTCCGGTACTTGGTCGGACAATTTTTCGGTACTCGCACGGATTCTACCATTTCCCCGTATTCGCCGGGATTTCACGATTTTTCGAGATTCGCTCGGATTCTACCATTTTCATTTAGTCACACTGATTCAACCATTTTCCGGTACTCGCCCGAAGAGTTTTTTGGTACTCGCACGGATTCTACCATTTCCCGGTATTCGCCGGGATTTTACGATTTTTCGGTATTCGCTCGGATTCTCCCATTTTCATTTAGTCACACTGATTCAACCCTTTTCCGGTACTCGCCCGGACAGTGTTTCGGTACTCCCATGGATTACCATTTCCCGGTTTTCGTGGGAATTTTACGATTTTTCGGTATTCGCCCGGATTCTACCATTTTCACTTACTCACACTGATTCAACCCTTTTCCGATACTCGCCCAGATAGTGTTTCGGTACTCGCACGGATTCTACCATTTCATGGTTTTCGTCGGAATTTTACGATTTGTTGGTATTCGCCCGGATTCTACTATTTTCACTTACTCACACTGATTCAACCCTTTTCCGATACTCGCCCAGACAGTGTTTCGGTACTCGCACGGATTCTACCATTTCCCGGTATTCGCCGGGATTTTACAATTTTTCGGTATTCGCTCGGATTCTACCATTTTCATTTAGTCACACTGATTTAACCCTTTTTCGGTACTCGCCCGAAGAGTTTTTCGGTACTCGCACGGATTCTACGATTTTTCGGTATTCGCCGGGATTTTACGATTTGTCGGTATTCGCCCGAATTCTACCATTTTCATTCAGTCACACTGATTCAACCCTTTTTCGGTACTCGCTGGGACAGTTTTTCGGTACTAGCACGGATTCTACCATATCCCAGTATTCGCTGGGATTTTACGATTTTTCGGTATTCGCCCGGATTCTTCCATTTTCACTTACTCACACTGATTCAACCCTTTTCCGATACTCGCCCTGACAGTTTTGCGGTACTCGCACGGGTTCTACCAATTCCCGATATTCGCCGGGATTTTACGATTTTTCGGTATTCGTCGGGATTTTACGATTTGTCGGTATTCGCCCGGATTCTACCATTTTCATTTAGTCACACTGATTCAACCCTTTTTCGGTACTCACCCGGACAGTTTTTCGGTACTCGCACGGATTCTACCATTTCCCGGTATTCGCTGGGATTTTACGATTTTTCGGTATTCGCCCGGATTCTTCCATTTTCACTTACTCACACTGATTCAACCCTTTTCCGATACTCGCCGTAACAGTTTTGCGGTACTCGCACGGGTTTTACCAATTCCCGATATCCGCCGGGATTTTACGATTTTTCGGTATTCGCCGAGATTTTACGATTTGTCGGTATTCGCTCGGATTCTACCATTTTCATTTAGTCACACTGATTCAACCCTTTTTCGGTACTCACCCGGACAGTTTTTCGGTACTCGCACGGATTCTACCATTTCCCGGTATTCGTCGGGATTTTACGATTTTTCGGTATTCGCCCGGATCCTACCATTTTCATTTAGGTACACTCATTCAACCCATTTTTGGTACTCGCCCGAAGAATTTTTCGGTACTAGCATGGACTCTACCATTTCCCGGTTTTCGGCCGAGTTTTACGATTTTTCGGTATTTGCCCGGATTCTACCATTTTCACTTACTCACACTGATTCAACCCTTTTCCGATACTCGCCCGGACAGTTTTTCGGTACTCGCACGGATTCTACCATTTTCCGGTATTCGCTGGGATTTTACGATTTTTCGGTATTCGCCCGGATTCTTCCATTTTCACTTACTCACACTGATTCAACCCTTTTCCGATACTCGCCTCGACAGTTTTGCGGTACTCGTACGGATTCTACCAATTCCCGATATTCGCTGGGATTTTACGATTTTTCGTTATTCGCCCAGATTCTACCATTTTCACTTACTCATACTGATTAAACCCTTTTCCGGTACTTGCCTGGATTCTACCATTTCCCGGTATTCGTCGGGATTTTACGATTTTTCGGTATTCGCCCGGATCCTACCATTTTCATTTAGGTACACTCATTCAACCCATTTTTTGTACTCGCCCGAAGAATTTTTCGGTACTAGCATGGACTCTACCATTTCCCGGTTTTCGGCCGAGTTTTACGATTTTTCGGTATTTGCCCGGATTCTACCATTTTCACTTACTCACACTGATTCAACCCTTTTCCGATACTCGCCCGGACAGTTTTTCGGTACTCGCACGGATTCTACCATTTTCCGGTATTCGCTGGGATTTTACGATTTTTCGGTATTCGCCCGGATTCTTCCATTTTCACTTAATCACACTAATTCAACCCTTTTCCGATACTCGCCTCGACAATTTTGCGGTACTCGTACGGATTCTACCAATTCCCGATATTCGCTGGGATTTTACGATTTTTCGTTATTCGCCCAGATTCTACCATTTTCACTTACTCATACTGATTAAACCCTTTTCCGGTACTTGCCTGGATTCTACCATTTCCCGGTATTCGCCGGGATTTTAGGATTTTTCGGTATTCGCTCGGATTCTACCATTTTCATTAAGTCACACTGATTCAACCCTTTTCCGATACTCGCCCAGATAGTGTTTCGGTACTCGCACGGATTCTACCATTTCATGGTTTTCGTCGGAATTTTACGATTTGTTGGTATTCGCCCGGATTCTACTATTTTCACTTACTCACACTGATTCAACCCTTTTCCGATACTCGCCCAGACAGTGTTTCGGTACTCGCACGGATTCTACCATTTCCCGGTATTCGCCGGGATTTTACAATTTTTCGGTATTCGCTCGGATTCTACCATTTTCATTTAGTCACACTGATTTAACCCTTTTTCGGTACTCGCCCGAAGAGTTTTTCGGTACTCGCACGGATTCTACGATTTTTCGGTATTCGCCGGGATTTTACGATTTGTCGGTATTCGCCCGAATTCTACCATTTTCATTCAGTCACACTGATTCAACCCTTTTTCGGTACTCGCTGGGACAGTTTTTCGGTACTAGCACGGATTCTACCATATCCCAGTATTCGCTGGGATTTTACGATTTTTCGGTATTCGCCCGGATTCTTCCATTTTCACTTACTCACACTGATTCAACCCTTTTCCGATACTCACCCTGACAGTTTTGCGGTACTCGCACGGGTTATACCAATTCCCGATATTCGCCGGGATTTTACGATTTTTCGGTATTCGTCGGGATTTTACGATTTGTCGGTATTCGCCCGGATTCTACCATTTTCATTTAGTCACACTGATTCAACCCTTTTTCGGTACTCACCCGGACAGTTTTTCGGTACTCGCACGGATTCTACCATTTCCCGGTATTCGCTGGGATTTTACGATTTTTCGGTATTCGCCCGGATTCTTCCATTTTCACTTACTCACACTGATTCAACCCTTTTCCGATACTCGCCGTAACAGTTTTGCGGTACTCGCACGGGTTCTACCAATTCCCGATATCCGCCGGGATTTTACGATTTTTCGGTATTCGCCGAGATTTTACGATTTGTCGGTATTCGCTCGGATTCTACCATTTTCATTTAGTCACACTGATTCAACCCTTTTTCGGTACTCACCCGGACAGTTTTTCGGTACTCGCACGGATTCTACCATTTCCCGGTATTCGTCGGGATTTTACGATTTTTCGGTATTCGCCCGGATCCTACCATTTTCATTTAGGTACACTCATTCAACCCATTTTTGGTACTCGCCCGAAGAATTTTTCGGTACTAGCATGGACTCTACCATTTCCCGGTTTTCGGCCGAGTTTTACGATTTTTCGGTATTTGCCCGGATTCTACCATTTTCACTTACTCACACTGATTCAACCCTTTTCCGATACTCGCCCGGACAGTTTTTCGGTACTCGCACGGATTCTACCATTTTCCGGTATTCGCTGGGATTTTACGATTTTTCGGTATTCGCCCGGATTCTTCCATTTTCACTTAATCACACTAATTCAACCCTTTTCCGATACTCGCCTCGACAGTTTTGCGGTACTCGTACGGATTCTACCAATTCCCGATATTCGCTGGGATTTTACGATTTTTCGTTATTCGCCCAGATTCTACCATTTTCACTTACTCATACTGATTAAACCCTTTTCCGGTACTTGCCTGGATTCTACCATTTCCCGGTATTCGCCGGGATTTTAGGATTTTTCGGTATTCGCTCGGATTCTACCATTTTCATTAAGTCACACTGATTCAACCCTTTTCCGATACTCGCCCAGATAGTGTTTCGGTACTCGCACGGATTCTACCATTTCATGGTTTTCGTCGGAATTTTACGATTTGTTGGTATTCGCCCGGATTCTACTATTTTCACTTACTCACACTGATTCAACCCTTTTCCGATACTCGCCCAGACAGTGTTTCGGTACTCGCACGGATTCTACCATTTCCCGGTATTCGCCGGGATTTTACAATTTTTCGGTATTCGCTCGGATTCTACCATTTTCATTTAGTCACACTGATTTAACCCTTTTTCGGTACTCGCCCGAAGAGTTTTTCGGTACTCGCACGGATTCTACGATTTTTCGGTATTCGCCGGGATTTTACGATTTGTCGGTATTCGCCCGAATTCTACCATTTTCATTCAGTCACACTGATTCAACCCTTTTTCGGTACTCGCTGGGACAGTTTTTCGGTACTAGCACGGATTCTACCATATCCCAGTATTCGCTGGGATTTTACGATTTTTCGGTATTCGCCCGGATTCTTCCATTTTCACTTACTCACACTGATTCAACCCTTTTCCGATACTCGCCCTGACAGTTTTGCGGTACTCGCACGGGTTCTACCAATTCCCGATATTCGCCGGGATTTTACGATTTTTCGGTATTCGTCGGGATTTTACGATTTGTCGGTATTCGCCCGGATTCTACCATTTTCATTTAGTCACACTGATTCAACCCTTTTTCGGTACTCACCCGGACAGTTTTTCGGTACTCGCACGGATTCTACCATTTCCCGGTATTCGCTGGGATTTTACGATTTTTCGGTATTCGCCCGGATTCTTCCATTTTCACTTACTCACACTGATTCAACCCTTTTCCGATACTCGCCGTAACAGTTTTGCGGTACTCGCACGGGTTCTACCAATTCCCGATATCCGCCGGGATTTTACGATTTTTCGGTATTCGCCGAGATTTTACGATTTGTCGGTATTCGCTCGGATTCTACCATTTTCATTTAGTCACACTGATTCAACCCTTTTTCGGTACTCACCCGGACAGTTTTTCGGTACTCGCACGGATTCTACCATTTCCCGGTATTCGTCGGGATTTTACGATTTTTCGGTATTCGCCCGGATCCTACCATTTTCATTTAGGTACACTCATTCAACCCATTTTTGGTACTCGCCCGAAGAATTTTTCGGTACTAGCATGGACTCTACCATTTCCCGGTTTTCGGCCGAGTTTTACGATTTTTCGGTATTTGCCCGGATTCTACCATTTTCACTTACTCACACTGATTCAACCCTTTTCCGATACTCGCCCTGACAGTTTTTCGGTACTCGCACGGATTCTACCATTTTCCGGTATTCGCTGGGATTTTACGATTTTTCGGTATTCGCCCGGATTCTTCCATTTTCACTTAATCACACTAATTCAACCCTTTTCCGATACTCGCCTCGACAGTTTTGCGGTACTCGTACGGATTCTACCAATTCCCGATATTCGCTGGGATTTTACGATTTTTCGTTATTCGCCCAGATTCTACCATTTTCACTTACTCATACTGATTAAACCCTTTTCCGGTACTTGCCTGGATTCTACCATTTCCCGGTATTCGCCGGGATTTTAGGATTTTTCGGTATTCGCTCGGATTCTACCATTTTCATTAAGTCACACTGATTCAACCCTTTTCCGATACTCGCCCAGATAGTGTTTCGGTACTCGCACGGATTCTACCATTTCATGGTTTTCGTCGGAATTTTACGATTTGTTGGTATTCGCCCGGATTCTACTATTTTCACTTACTCACACTGATTCAACTCTTTTCCGATACTCGCCCAGACAGTGTTTCGGTACTCGCACGGATTCTACCATTTCCCGGTATTCGCCGGGATTTTACAATTTTTCGGTATTCGCTCGGATTCTACCATTTTCATTTAGTCACACTGATTTAACCCTTTTTCGGTACTCGCCCGAAGAGTTTTTCGGTACTCGCACGGATTCTACGATTTTTCGGTATTCGCCGGGATTTTACGATTTGTCGGTATTCGCCCGAATTCTACCATTTTCATTCAGTCACACTGATTCAACCCTTTTTCGGTACTCGCTGGGACAGTTTTTCGGTACTAGCACGGATTCTACCATATCCCAGTATTCGCTGGGATTTTACGATTTTTCGGTATTCGCCCGGATTCTTCCATTTTCACTTACTCACACTGATTCAACCCTTTTCCGATACTCGCCCTGACAGTTTTGCGGTACTCGCACGGGTTCTACCAATTCCCGATATTCGCCGGGATTTTACGATTTTTCGGTATTCGTCGGGATTTTACGATTTGTCGGTATTCGCCCGGATTCTACCATTTTCATTTAGTCACACTGATTCAACCCTTTTTCGGTACTCACCCGGACAGTTTTTCGGTACTCGCACGGATTCTACCATTTCCCGGTATTCGCTGGGATTTTACGATTTTTCGGTATTCGCCCGGATTCTTCCATTTTCACTTACTCACACTGATTCAACCCTTTTCCGATACTCGCCGTAACAGTTTTACGGTACTCGCACGGGTTCTACCAATTCCCGATATCCGCCGGGATTTTACGATTTTTCGGTATTCGCCGAGATTTTACGATTTTTCGGTATTCGCTCGGATTCTACCATTTTCATTTAGTCACACTGATTCAACCCTTTTTCGGTACTCACCCGGACAGTTTTTCGGTACTCGCACGGATTCTACCATTTCCCGGTATTCGTCGGGATTTTACGATTTTTCGGTATTCGCCCGGATCCTACCATTTTCATTTAGGTACACTCATTCAACCCATTTTTGGTACTCGCCCGAAGAATTTTTCGGTACTAGCATGGACTCTACCATTTCCCGGTTTTCGGCCGAGTTTTACGATTTTTCGGTATTTGCCCGGATTCTACCATTTTCACTTACTCACACTGATTCAACCCTTTTCCGATACTCGCCCTGACAGTTTTTCGGTACTCGCACGGATTCTACCATTTTCCGGTATTCGCTGGGATTTTACGATTTTTCGGTATTCGCCCGGATTCTTCCATTTTCACTTAATCACACTAATTCAACCCTTTTCCGATACTCGCCTCGACAGTTTTGCGGTACTCGTACGGATTCTACCAATTCCCGATATTCGCTGGGATTTTACGATTTTTCGTTATTCGCCCAGATTCTACCATTTTCACTTACTCATACTGATTAAACCCTTTTCCGGTACTTGCCTGGATTCTACCATTTCCCGGTATTCGCCGGGATTTTAGGATTTTTCGGTATTCGCTCGGATTCTACCATTTTCATTAAGTCACACTGATTCAACCCTTTTCCGATACTCGCCCAGATAGTGTTTCGGTACTCGCACGGATTCTACCATTTCATGGTTTTCGTCGGAATTTTACGATTTGTTGGTATTCGCCCGGATTCTACTATTTTCACTTACTCACACTGATTCAACCCTTTTCCGATACTCGCCCAGACAGTGTTTCGGTACTCGCACGGATTCTACCATTTCCCGGTATTCGCCGGGATTTTACAATTTTTCGGTATTCGCTCGGATTCTACCATTTTCATTTAGTCACACTGATTTAACCCTTTTTCGGTACTCGCCCGAAGAGTTTTTCGGTACTCGCACGGATTCTACGATTTTTCGGTATTCGCCGGGATTTTACGATTTGTCGGTATTCGCCCGAATTCTACCATTTTCATTCAGTCACACTGATTCAACCCTTTTTCGGTACTCGCTGGGACAGTTTTTCGGTACTAGCACGGATTCTACCATATCCCAGTATTCGCTGGGATTTTACGATTTTTCGGTATTCGCCCGGATTCTTCCATTTTCACTTACTCACACTGATTCAACCCTTTTCCGATACTCGCCGTAACAGTTTTGCGGTACTCGCACGGGTTCTACCAATTCCCGATATCCGCCGGGATTTTACGATTTTTCGGTATTCGCCGAGATTTTACGATTTGTCGGTATTCGCTCGGATTCTACCATTTTCATTTAGTCACACTGATTCAACCCTTTTTCGGTACTCACCCGGACAGTTTTTCGGTACTCGCACGGATTCTACCATTTCCCGGTATTCGTCGGGATTTTACGATTTTTCGGTATTCGCCCGGATCCTACCATTTTCATTTAGGTACACTCATTCAACCCATTTTTGGTACTCGCCCGAAGAATTTTTCGGTACTAGCATGGACTCTACCATTTCCCGGTTTTCGGCCGAGTTTTACGATTTTTCGGTATTTGCCCGGATTCTACCATTTTCACTTACTCACACTGATTCAACCCTTTTCCGGTACTCGCCCGGACAGTTTTTCGGTACTCGCACGGATTCTACCATTTTCCGGTATTCGCTGGGATTTTACGATTATTCGGTATTCGCCCGGATTCTTCCATTTTCACTTAATCACACTAATTCAACCCTTTTCCGATACTCGCCTCGACGGTTTTGCGGTACTCGTACGGATTCTACCAATTCCCGATATTCGCTGGGATTTTACGATTTTTCGTTATTCGCCCAGATTCTACCATTTTCACTTACTCATACTGATTAAACCCTTTTCCGGTACTTGCCTGGATTCTACCATTTCCCGGTATTCGCCGGGATTTTAGGATTTTTCGGTATTCGCTCGGATTCTACCATTTTCATTAAGTCACACTGATTCAACCCTTTTCCGATACTCGCCCAGATAGTGTTTCGGTACTCGCACGGATTCTACCATTTCATGGTTTTCGTCGGAATTTTACGATTTGTTGGTATTCGCCCGGATTCTACTATTTTCACTTACTCACACTGATTCAACCCTTTTCCGGTACTCACCCGGACAGTTTTTCGGTACTCGCACGGATTCTACCATTTTCCGGTATTCGCTGGGATTTTACGATTTTTCGGTATTCGCCCGGATTCTTCCATTTTCACTTAATCACACTGATTCAACCCTTTTCCGATACTCGCCTCGACGGTTTTGCGGTACTCGTACGGATTCTACCAATTCCCGATATTCGCTGGGATTTTACGATTTTTCGTTATTCGCCCAGATTCTACCATTTTCACTTACTCATACTGATTAAACCCTTTTCCGGTACTTGCCTGGATTCTACCATTTCCCGGTATTCGCCGGGATTTTAGGATTTTTCGGTATTCGCTCGGATTCTACCATTTTCATTAAGTCACACTGATTCAACCCTTTTCCGATACTCGCCCAGATAGTGTTTCGGTACTCGCACGGATTCTACCATTTCATGGTTTTCGTCGGAATTTTACGATTTGTTGGTATTCGCCCGGATTCTACTATTTTCACTTACTCACACTGATTCAACCCTTTTCCGATACTCGCCCAGACAGTGTTTCGGTACTCGCACGGATTCTACCATTTCCCGGTATTCGCCGGGATTTTACAATTTTTCGGTATTCGCTCGGATTCTACCATTTTCATTTAGTCACACTGATTTAACACTTTTTCGGTACTCGCCCGAAGAGTTTTTCGGTACTCGCACGGATTCTACGATTTTTCGGTATTCGCCGGGATTTTACGATTTGTCGGTATTCGCCCGAATTCTACCATTTTCATTCAGTCACACTGATTCAACCCTTTTTCGGTACTCGCTGGGACAGTTTTTCGGTACTCGCACGGATTCTACCATTTCCCGGTATTCAACAGGATTTTACGATTTTTCGGTTATTCACTCGGATTCGACCATTTTCATTTAGTCACACTGATTCAACTCTTTTTCGGTAATCGCCCGTACAGTTTTTCGGTACTCGCACGGATTCTACCATTTCCCGGTATTCAACGGGATTTTACAATTTTTCGGTTATTCGCTCGGATTCTACCATTTTCATTTAGTCACACTTATTCAACTCTTTTCCAGTACTCGCCCGTACAGTTTTTCGGTACTAGCACGGATTCTACCATATCCCGGTATTCGCTGGGATTTTACGATTTTTCGGTATTCGCCCGGATTCTTCCATTTTCACTTACTCACACTGATTCAACCCTTTTCCGATACTCGCCCTGACAGTTTTGCGGTACTCGCACGGGTTCTACCAATTCCCGATATTCGCCGGGATTTTACGATTTTTCGGTATTCGTAGGGATTTTACGATTTGTCGGTATTCGCCCGGATTCTACCATTTTCATTTAGTCACACTGATTCAACCCTTTTTCGGTACTCACCCGGACAGTTTTTCGGTACTCGCACGGATTCTACCATTTTCCGGTATTCGCTGGGATTTTACGATTTTTCGGTATTCGCCCGGATTCTTCCATTTTCACTTAATCACACTAATTCAACCCTTTTCCGATACTCGCCTCGACAGTTTTGCGGTACTCGTACGGATTCTACCAATTCCCGATATTCGCTGGGATTTTACGATTTTTCGTTATTCGCCCAGATTCTACCATTTTCACTTACTCATACTGATTAAACCCTTTTCCGGTACTTGCCTGGATTCTACCATTTCCCGGTATTCGCCGGGATTTTAGGATTTTTCGGTATTCGCTCGGATTCTACCATTTTCATTAAGTCACACTGATTCAACCCTTTTCCGATACTCGCCCAGATAGTGTTTCGGTACTCGCACGGATTCTACCATTTCATGGTTTTCGTCGGAATTTTACGATTTGTTGGTATTCGCCCGGATTCTACTATTTTCACTTACTCACACTGATTCAACCCTTTTCCGGTACTCACCCGGACAGTTTTTCGGTACTCGCACGGATTCTACCATTTCCCGGTATTCAACAGGATTTTACGATTTTTCGGTTATTCACTCGGATTCGACCATTTTCATTTAGTCACACTGATTCAACTCTTTTTCGGTAATCGCCCGTACAGTTTTTCGGTCCTCGCACGGATTCTACCATTTCCCGGTATTCAACGGGATTTTACAATTTTTCGGTTATTCGCTCGGATTCTACCATTTTCATTTAGTCACACTTATTCAACTCTTTTCCAGTACTCGCCCGTACAGTTTTTCGGTACTAGCACGGATTCTACCATATCCCGGTATTCGCTGGGATTTTACGATTTTTCGGTATTCGCCCGGATTCTTCCATTTTCACTTACTCACACTGATTCAACCCTTTTCCGATACTCGCCCTGACAGTTTTGCGGTACTCGCACGGGTTCTACCAATTCCCGATATTCGCCGGGATTTTACGATTTTTCGGTATTCGTAGGGATTTTACGATTTGTCGGTATTCGCCCGGATTCTACCATTTTCATTTAGTCACACTGATTCAACCCTTTTTCGGTACTCACCCGGACAGTTTTTCGGTACTCGCACGGATTCTACCATTTTCCGGTATTCGCTGGGATTTTACGATTTTTCGGTATTCGCCCGGATTCTTCCATTTTCACTTAATCACACTAATTCAACCCTTTTCCGATACTCGCCTCGACGGTTTTGCGGTACTCGTACGGATTCTACCAATTCCCGATATTCGCTGGGATTTTACGATTTTTCGTTATTCGCCCAGATTCTACCATTTTCACTTACTCATACTGATTAAACCCTTTTCCGGTACTTGCCTGGATTCTACCATTTCCCGGTATTCGCCGGGATTTTAGGATTTTTCGGTATTCGCTCGGATTCTACCATTTTCATTAAGTCACACTGATTCAACCCTTTTCCGATACTCGCCCAGATAGTGTTTCGGTACTCGCACGGATTCTACCATTTCATGGTTTTCGTCGGAATTTTACGATTTGTTGGTATTCGCCCGGATTCTACTATTTTCACTTACTCACACTGATTCAACCCTTTTCCGGTACTCACCCGGACAGTTTTTCGGTACTCGCACGGATTCTACCATTTCCCGGTATTCAACAGGATTTTACGATTTTTCGGTTATTCACTCGGATTCGACCATTTTCATTTAGTCACACTGATTCAACTCTTTTTCGGTAATCGCCCGTACAGTTTTTCGGTCCTCGCACGGATTCTACCATTTCCCGGTATTCAACGGGATTTTACAATTTTTCGGTTATTCGCTCGGATTCTACCATTTTCATTTAGTCACACTTATTCAACTCTTTTCCAGTACTCGCCCGTACAGTTTTTCGGTACTAGCACGGATTCTACCATATCCCGGTATTCGCTGGGATTTTACGATTTTTCGGTATTCGCCCGGATTCTTCCATTTTCACTTACTCACACTGATTCAACCCTTTTCCGATACTCGCCCTGACAGTTTTGCGGTACTCGCACGGGTTCTACCAATTCCCGATATTCACCGGGATTTTACGATTTTTCGGTATTCGTAGGGATTTTACGATTTGTCGGTATTCGCCCGGATTCTACCATTTTCATTTAGTCACACTGATTCAACCCTTTTTCGGTACTCACCCGGACAGTTTTTCGGTACTCGCACGGATTCTACCATTTTCCGGTATTCGCTGGGATTTTACGATTTTTCGGTATTCGCCCGGATTCTTCCATTTTCACTTAATCACACTAATTCAACCCTTTTCCGATACTCGCCTCGACGGTTTTGCGGTACTCGTACGGATTCTACCAATTCCCGATATTCGCTGGGATTTTACGATTTTTCGTTATTCGCCCAGATTCTACCATTTTCACTTACTCATACTGATTAAACCCTTTTCCGGTACTTGCCTGGATTCTACCATTTCCCGGTATTCGCCGGGATTTTAGGATTTTTCGGTATTCGCTCGGATTCTACCATTTTCATTAAGTCACACTGATTCAACCCTTTTCCGATACTCGCCCAGATAGTGTTTCGGTACTCGCACGGATTCTACCATTTCATGGTTTTCGTCGGAATTTTACGATTTGTTGGTATTCGCCCGGATTCTACTATTTTCACTTACTCACACTGATTCAACCCTTTTCCGGTACTCACCCGGACAGTTTTTCGGTACTCGCACGGATTCTACCATTTTCCGGTATTCGCTGGGATTTTACGATTTTTCGGTATTCGCCCGGATTCTTCCATTTTCACTTAATCACACTAATTCAACCCTTTTCCGATACTCGCCTCGACGGTTTTGCGGTACTCGTACGGATTCTACCAATTCCCGATATTCGCTGGGATTTTACGATTTTTCGTTATTCGCCCAGATTCTACCATTTTCACTTACTCATACTGATTAAACCCTTTTCCGGTACTTGCCTGGATTCTACCATTTCCCGGTATTCGCCGGGATTTTAGGATTTTTCGGTATTCGCTCGGATTCTACCATTTTCATTAAGTCACACTGATTCAACCCTTTTCCGATACTCGCCCAGATAGTGTTTCGGTACTCGCACGGATTCTACCATTTCATGGTTTTCGTCGGAATTTTACGATTTGTTGGTATTCGCCCGGATTCTACTATTTTCACTTACTCACACTGATTCAACCCTTTTCCGGTACTCACCCGGACAGTTTTTCGGTACTCGCACGGATTCTACCATTTCCCGGTATTCAACAGGATTTTACGATTTTTCGGTTATTCACTCGGATTCGACCATTTTCATTTAGTCACACTGATTCAACTCTTTTTCGGTAATCGCCCGTACAGTTTTTCGGTACTCGCACGGATTCTACCATTTCCCGGTATTCAACGGGATTTTACAATTTTTCGGTTATTCGCTCGGATTCTACCATTTTCATTTAGTCACACTTATTCAACTCTTTTCTTGTACTCGCCCGTACAGTTTTTCGGTACTAGCACGGATTCTACCATATCCCGGTATTCGCTGGGATTTTACGATTTTTCGGTATTCGCCCGGATTCTTCCATTTTCACTTACTCACACTGATTCAACCCTTTTCCGATACTCGCCCTGACAGTTTTGCGGTACTCGCACGGGTTCTACCAATTCCCGATATTCGCCGGGATTTTACGATTTTTCGGTATTCGTAGGGATTTTACGATTTGTCGGTATTCGCCCGGATTCTACCATTTTCATTTAGTCACACTGATTCAACCCTTTTTCGGTACTCACCCGGACAGTTTTTCGGTACTCGCACGGATTCTACCATTTCCCGGTATTCGTCGGGATTTTACGATTTTTCGGTATTCGCTCGGATTCTACCATTTTCATTTAGGTACACTCATTCAACCCATTTTTGGTACTCGCCCGAAGAATTTTTCGGTACTAGCATGGACTCTACCATTTCCCGGTTTTCGGCCGAGTTTTACGATTTTTCGGTATTTGCCCGGATTCTACCATTTTCACTTACTCACACTGATTCAACCCTTTTCCGGTACTCGCCCGGACAGTTTTTCGGTACTCGCACGGATTCTACCATTTTCCGGTATTCGCTGGGATTTTACGATTATTCGGTATTCGCCCGGATTCTTCCATTTTCACTTAATCACACTAATTCAACCCTTTTCCGGTACTCGCTGGGACAGTTTTTCGGTACTCGCACGGATTCTACCAATTCCCGATATTCGCTGGGATTTTACGATTTTTCGTTATTCGCCCAGATTCTACCATTTTCACTTACTCATACTGATTAAACCCTTTTCCGGTACTTGCCTGGATTCTACCATTTCCCGGTATTCGCCGGGATTTTAGGATTTTTCGGTATTCGCTCGGATTCTACCATTTTCATTAAGTCACACTGATTCAACCCTTTTCCGATACTCGCCCAGATAGTGTTTCGGTACTCGCACGGATTCTACCATTTCATGGTTTTCGTCGGAATTTTACGATTTGTTGGTATTCGCCCGGATTCTACTATTTTCACTTACTCACACTGATTCAACCCTTTTCCGATACTCGCCCAGACAGTGTTTCGGTACTCGCACGGATTCTACCATTTCCCGGTATTCGCCGGGATTTTACAATTTTTCGGTATTCGCTCGGATTCTACCATTTTCATTTAGTCACACTGATTTAACCCTTTTTCGGTACTCGCCCGAAGAGTTTTTCGGTACTCGCACGGATTCTACGATTTTTCGGTATTCGCCGGGATTTTACGATTTGTCGGTATTCGCCCGAATTCTACCATTTTCATTCAGTCACACTGATTCAACCCTTTTTCGGTACTCGCTGGGACAGTTTTTCGGTACTAGCACGGATTCTACCATATCCCAGTATTCGCTGGGATTTTACGATTTTTCGGTATTCGCCCGGATTCTTCCATTTTCACTTACTCACACTGATTCAACCCTTTTCCGATACTCGCCCTGACAGTTTTGCGGTACTCGCACGGGTTCTACCAATTCCCGATATTCGCCGGGATTTTACGATTTTTCGGTATTCGTCGGGATTTTACGATTTGTCGGTATTCGCCCGGATTCTACCATTTTCATTTAGTCACACTGATTCAACCCTTTTTCGGTACTCACCCGGACAGTTTTTCGGTACTCGCACGGATTCTACCATTTCCCGGTATTCGCTGGGATTTTACGATTTTTCGGTATTCGCCCGGATTCTTCCATTTTCACTTACTCACACTGATTCAACCCTTTTCCGATACTCGCCGTAACAGTTTTGCGGTACTCGCACGGGTTCTACCAATTCCCGATATCCGCCGGGATTTTACGATTTTTCGGTATTCGCCGAGATTTTACGATTTGTCGGTATTCGCTCGGATTCTACCATTTTCATTTAGTCACACTGATTCAACCCTTTTTCGGTACTCACCCGGACAGTTTTTCGGTACTCGCACGGATTCTACCATTTCCCGGTATTCGTCGGGATTTTACGATTTTTCGGTATTCGCCCGGATCCTACCATTTTCATTTAGGTACACTCATTCAACCCATTTTTGGTACTCGCCCGAAGAATTTTTCGGTACTAGCATGGACTCTACCATTTCCCGGTTTTCGGCCGAGTTTTACGATTTTTCGGTATTTGCCCGGATTCTACCATTTTCACTTACTCACACTGATTCAACCCTTTTCCGATACTCGCCCGGACAGTTTTTCGGTACTCGCACGGATTCTACCATTTTTCGGTATTCGCTGGGATTTTACGATTTTTCGGTATTCGCCCGGATTCTTCCATTTTCACTTACTCACACTGATTCAACCCTTTTCCGATACTCGCCGTAACAGTTTTGCGGTACTCGCACGGGTTCTACCAATTCCCGATATCCGCCGGGATTTTACGATTTTTCGGTATTCGCCGAGATTTTACGATTTGTCGGTATTCGCTCGGATTCTACCATTTTCATTTAGTCACACTGATTCAACCCTTTTTCGGTACTCACCCGGACAGTTTTTCGGTACTCGCACGGATTCTACCATTTCCCGGTATTCGTCGGGATTTTACGATTTTTCGGTATTCGCCCGGATCCTACCATTTTCATTTAGGTACACTCATTCAACCCATTTTTGGTACTCGCCCGAAGAATTTTTCGGTACTAGCATGGACTCTACCATTTCCCGGTTTTCGGCCGAGTTTTACGATTTTTCGGTATTTGCCCGGATTCTACCATTTTCACTTACTCACACTGATTCAACCCTTTTCCGATACTCGCCCGGACAGTTTTTCGGTACTCGCACGGATTCTACCATTTTTCGGTATTCGCTGGGATTTTACGATTTTTCGGTATTCGCCCGGATTCTTCCATTTTCACTTAATCACACTAATTCAACCCTTTTCCGATACTCGCCTCGACAGTTTTGCGGTACTCGTACGGATTCTACCAATTCCCGATATTCGCTGGGATTTTACGATTTTTCGTTATTCGCCCAGATTCTACCATTTTCACTTACTCATACTGATTAAACCCTTTTCCGGTACTTGCCTGGATTCTACCATTTCCCGGTATTCGCCGGGATTTTAGGATTTTTCGGTATTCGCTCGGATTCTACCATTTTCATTAAGTCACACTGATTCAACCCTTTTCCGATACTCGCCCAGATAGTGTTTCGGTACTCGCACGGATTCTACCATTTCATGGTTTTCGTCGGAATTTTACGATTTGTTGGTATTCGCCCGGATTCTACTATTTTCACTTACTCACACTGATTCAACCCTTTTCCGGTACTCACCCGGACAGTTTTTCGGTACTCGCACGGATTCTACCATTTCCCGGTATTCAACAGGATTTTACGATTTTTCGGTTATTCACTCGGATTCGACCATTTTCATTTAGTCACACTGATTCAACTCTTTTTCGGTAATCGCCCGTACAGTTTTTCGGTACTCGCACGGATTCTACCATTTCCCGGTATTCAACGGGATTTTACAATTTTTCGGTTATTCGCTCGGATTCTACCATTTTCATTTAGTCACACTTATTCAACTCTTTTCCAGTACTCGCCCGTACAGTTTTTCGGTACTAGCACGAATTCTACCATATCCCGGTATTCGCTGGGATTTTACGATTTTTCGGTATTCGCCCGGATTCTTCCATTTTCACTTACTCACACTGATTCAACCCTTTTCCGATACTCGCCCTGACAGTTTTGCGGTACTCGCACGGGTTCTACCAATTCCCGATATTCGCCGGGATTTTACGATTTTTCGGTATTCGTAGGGATTTTACGATTTGTCGGTATTCGCCCGGATTCTACCATTTTCATTTAGTCACACTGATTCAACCCTTTTTCGGTACTCACCCGGACAGTTTTTCGGTACTCGCACGGATTCTACCATTTCCCGGTATTCGTCGGGATTTTACGATTTTTCGGTATTCGCTCGGATTCTACCATTTTCATTTAGGTACACTCATTCAACCCATTTTTGGTACTCGCCCGAAGAATTTTTCGGTACTAGCATGGACTCTACCATTTCCCGGTTTCCGGCCGAGTTTTACGATTTTTCGGTATTTGCCCGGATTCTACCATTTTCACTTACTCACACTGATTCAACCCTTTTCCGGTACTCGCCCGGACAGTTTTTCGGTACTCGCACGGATTCTACCATTTTCCGGTATTCGCTGGGATTTTACGATTATTCGGTATTCGCCCGGATTCTTCCATTTTCACTTAATCACACTAATTCAACCCTTTTCCGGTACTCGCTGGGACAGTTTTTCGGTACTCGCACGGATTCTACCAATTCCCGATATTCCCTGGGATTTTACGATTTTTCGTTATTCGCCCAGATTCTACCATTTTCACTTACTCATACTGATTAAACCCTTTTCCGGTACTTGCCTGGATTCTACCATTTCCCGGTATTCGCCGGGATTTTAGGATTTTTCGGTATTCGCTCGGATTCTACCATTTTCATTAAGTCACACTGATTCAACCCTTTTCCGATACTCGCCCAGATAGTGTTTCGGTACTCGCACGGATTCTACCATTTCATGGTTTTCGTCGGAATTTTACGATTTGTTGGTATTCGCCCGGATTCTACTATTTTCACTTACTCACACTGATTCAACCCTTTTCCGATACTCGCCCAGACAGTGTTTCGGTACTCGCACGGATTCTACCATTTCCCGGTATTCGCCGGGATTTTACAATTTTTCGGTATTCGCTCGGATTCTACCATTTTCATTTAGTCACACTGATTTAACCCTTTTTCGGTACTCGCCCGAAGAGTTTTTCGGTACTCGCACGGATTCTACGATTTTTCGGTATTCGCCGGGATTTTACGATTTGTCGGTATTCGCCCGAATTCTACCATTTTCATTCAGTCACACTGATTCAACCCTTTTTCGGTACTCGCTGGGACAGTTTTTCGGTACTCGCACGGATTCTACCAATTCCCGATATTCGCTGGGATTTTACGATTTTTCGTTATTCGCCCAGATTCTACCATTTTCACTTACTCATACTGATTAAACCCTTTTCCGGGACTCGCCTAGATTCTACCATTTCCCGGTATTCCTCGGGATTTTAGGATTTTTCGATATTCGCTCGGATTTTACCATTTTCATGTAGTCACACTGATTAAACCCTTTTCCGATACTCGCCCGGACAGTGTTTCGGTACTCGCACGGATTCTACCATTTCCCGGTATTCGCCTGGAAGTTACGAATTTTCGGTATTCGCCCGGATTCGACCATTTTCATTTAGTTACACTCATTCAACCCTTTTCCAATACTCACCCGAAGAATTTTTCGGTACTAGCATGGACTCTACCATTTCCCGGTTTTCGGCCGAATTTTACGATTTTTCGGTATTCACCCGGATTATACCATTTTCACTTACTCACACTGATTCAACCCTTTTCCGGTACTCGCCGAACAGTTTTTCGGTACTCGCACGGATTCTACCATTTCCCGGTATTCGCCGGGATTTTACGATTTTTCGGTATTCGCTCGGATTCGTCCATTTTCACTTACTCACACTGATTTAACCCTTTTCCGGTACACGCCCGCACAATTTTTCGGTACTCGCACGAATTCCACCATTTCCATGTTTTCGTCGAAATTTTACGATTTTTGGGTATTCGCCCGAATTATACCATTTTCACTTACTCACACTGATTCAACCCTTGTCCGGTACTCACCCGGACAGTTTTTCGGTACTCGCATGGATTCTACCATTTCTTGGTATTCAACGGGATTTTACAATTTTTCGGTTAGTCGCTCGGATTCTACCATTTTCATTTAGTCATACTTATTCAACTCTTTTCCGGTACTCGCCCGTACAGTTTTTCGGTACTCGCACGGATTCTACCATTTCCCGGTATTCGCTGGGATTTTACGATTTGTCGGTATTCGCCCGAATTCTACCATTTTCACTTACTCATACTGATTAAACCCTTTTCCGGTACTCGCCTAGATTCTACCATTTCCCGGTATTCACCGGGATTTTAGGATTTTTCGGTATTCGCTCGGATTCTACCATTTTCATGTAGTCACACTGATTCAACCCTTTTTCGATACTCGCCCGGACAGTGTTTCGGTACTCGCACGGATTCTACCATTCCCCGGTATTCGCCGGGATTTTACGATTTTTCGGTATTCGCTCGGATTCTACCATTTTCATTTAGTCACACTGATTTAACCCTTTTCCGGTACTCGCCCGAAGAGTTTTTCAGTACTCGCACGGATTCTACCAATTCCCGGTATTCGCTGGGATTTTACGATTTTTCGGTATTCGGCCAGATTCTACCATTTTCACTTACTCATACTGATTAAACCCTTTTCCGGTACTCGCCTAGATTCTACCATTTCCCGGTATTCACCGGGATTTTAGGATTTTTCGGTATTCGCTCGGATTCTACCATTTTCATGTAGTCACACTGATTCAACCCTTTTCCGATACTCGCCCGGACAGTGTTTCGGTACTCGCACGGATTCTACCATTTCCCGGTATTCGCCGGGATTTTACGATTTTTCGGTATTCGCTCGGATTCTACCATTTTCATTTAGTCACACTGATTTAACCCTTTTCCGGTACTCGCCCGAAGAGTTTTTCGGTACTCGCACGGATTCTACCAATTCCCGGTATTCGCTGGGATTTTACGATTTTTCGGTATTCGCCCAGATTCTACCATTTTCACTTACTCATACTGATTAAACCCTTTTCCGGTACTCGCCTGGATTCTACCATTTCCCGGTATTCGCCTGGATTTTAGGATTTTTCGGTATTCGCTCGGATTCTACCATTTTCATTTAGTCACACTGATTCAACCCTTTTCCGATACTCGCCCAGATAGTGTTTCGGTACTCGCACGGATTCTACCATTTCATAGTTTTCGTCGGAATTTTACGATTTTTTGGTATTCGCTCGGATTCTACTATTTTCACTTACTCACACTGATTCAACCCTTTTCCGGTACTCACCCGGTGATTCGACTCATGGTAGCTTAGCTTTAAAGGCGTATCAACAAAATTTATACCTTGAATACTATTACTAAAGTAGCCAAGCTACTATAGCATAGTGGTTCTAGGATCGTTCACTGGGAAGGGTTTTCGCAAACACAAGTGATATTCAAATTAGGAAAATAGGTGATTTTCTTATGGATGTTAGCTTTAAAAGAAGATGTAAATATTTTAGAAAGATTTAAACTAATCTAAGCTAACATTAAAGACTAAAATGAAAGGGTGTAAAAACAAGTTTCTCAAAGATAGGATAGCTATGCTCTGGCTCTTATGCAAATTGGAAATCTCAGGATAGGCTCCTCGCGTTGGGGTTGCAACTATGGTGATGTTTGCTTCCCGAACTGGTATGGATTTAGCAAATCAAGTTTTAATCCTTTAAAATGGCAAAATAGATGGTAGTGAATTTCATCAATGGTTATTCACCTTAGACTTCCTTTGAATGGCTCGTAAGAGATAACTAATGGTCTAAAGCCAAAAGCTTACCAAATATTGGCAACTCAAAGTCATTCCAGGTGATAAACTCACCTTTCAATGGCCATTGAAATTGGTTCTAACGGATTAATGCAAAACTTGGAATTGAAAACCTCACCTTCCAATAGCTCGTAGGAGATAAGTAATGGATAGAAATCCAAAAGGTTATCAAGTATTGGCCGTTGGAAGTTGTCCAAAGGAAATAAAAACCAAACTTTGCATTAATGAACCTTTAATGAAAAACGACTACCTTACCTTCCAGGTGCGAGAAATTTCCATGGGAGTGCATCCAAGCCATCACATAACATCCATACTTTGAGAAACTAAAAGTTTTAGCCAATCATCCTCTGAGGAAAAGCCCTCAGAGGTTGTTTGGCTACTAAGAAAATAAAATAGTAAAGAGAAAAGAGAAACGAGAGAGCTCTGTATATCACTTAGTGTAAAACGTAACACGCATGTTCTATATCTATATATCAATCAATATTTGTTACAACGGATGCAAGGAGATATAAATAGAGAAGTTTTTCCAACCTTCCTAGCTAATAAATCTTATGATTGGTGGATTACAAGGAGAAGAATGGAAATTTATACAAAAATATCTAAAAGAAAAGATCTAAAGTGGAGTCAGCAAAAACAGAGGAAAATTCGCACCACGCATGGGCTGTGCGAATTTGGAAGGTGTTGTGCGAAATTTTCGCACAAGCCTGGAGCAGTTGTCTTCCGAAGGCCATATCTTCCTCATTTCAGCTCCAAATCGTACACGGTTTGAAGCGTTGGATTTTTGACTTCCTGAGCTTTGAAATGGTATATAGAATGTATAAAATGGACTTCGGAAAGTGCTCCAAAAGTGCCAAAGAAGAATGCAGCTGCTGTCCTCTATTTTCCTCTTTGCTTCTTTTTGCTTCTCTTTGCTTTTCTCCTTTTGTTGGCTTGCTTTGGTGTAGCTAAAAGCTTGCTTTAACTTGTCCAAGTAGCTCCTCCATCATTTGGCATGCTTTAATTCATTCATAAGCTGATATAAACATGTAAACTTGCCACAAAATGGTTAAAACCAATTACTAAGGACCTTAATGAATTAATTGGGTTAAATGAATATGATTACTACACAAAGGTGCTTAAAACCATTATAATTAGGTCTACAAAATAGCACTTTTTGGTAGTAATCACCCAGACAGTTTTTCGGTACTCGCACGGATTCTACCATTTCCCGGTATTCAACGGGATTTTACAATTTTTCGGTTATTCGCTCGGATTCTACCATTTTCATTTAGTCACACTTATTCAACTCTTTTCCGATACTCGCCCGTACAGTTTTTCGGTACTAGCACAGATTCTACCATTTCCCGGTATTCGCCGGGATTTTACGATTTTTCGGTATTCGCTCGGATTCTACCATTTTCATTTAGTCACACTGATTTAACCCTTTTCCGGTACTCGCCCGAAGAGTTTTTCGGTACTCGCACGGATTCTACCAATTCCCGGTATTCGCTGGGATTTTACGATTTTTCGGTATTCGCCCAGATTCTACCATTTTCACTTACTCATACTGATTAAACCCTTTTTCGGTACTCGCCTGGATTCTACCATTTCCTAGTATTCGCCGGGATTTTAGGATTTTCGGTATTCGCTCGGATTCTACCATTTTAATTTTGTCACACTGATTCAACCCTTTTCCGATACTATAGTGTTTCGGTACTCGCACGGATTCTACCATTTCATGGTTTTCGTCGGAATTTTACTATTTTTTGGTATTCGCCCGGATTCTACTATTTTCACTTACTCACACTGATTCAACCCTTTTCCGGTACTCACCCGGACAGTTTTTCGGTACTCGCACGGATTTTACCATTTCCCGGTATTCAACGGGATTTTACAATTTTTCGGTTATTCGCTCGGATTCTACCATTTTCATTTAGTCACACTTATTCAACTCTTTTCCGGTACTCGCCCGTACAGTTTTTCGGTACTCGCACGGATTCTACCATTTCCGGTAATCGCCGGGATTTTACGATTTGTCGGTATTCGCCCGGATTCTACCATTTTCATTTAGTCACACTGATTCAACCCTTTTCCGGTACTCTCCCGAAGAGTTTTTCGGTACTAGCACGGATTCTACCAATTCCTGATATTCGCTGGGATTTTACGATTTTTCGTTATTCGCCCAGATTCTACCATTTTCACTTACTCATATTGATTAAACCCTTTTCCGGTACTCGCCTAGATTCTACCATTTCCCGGTATTCGTCGGGATTTTAGGATTTTTCGGTATTCGCTCAGATTCTACCATTTTCATTTAGTCACACTGATTCAACCCTTTTCCGATACTCGCCCGGACAGTGTTTCGGTACCCGCACGGATTCTACCATTTCTCGGTATTCACCGGGATTTTACGATTTTTCGGTATTCGCCCGGATTCTACCATTTTCATTTAGTTACACTCATTCAACCCTTTTCCGATACTCGCCCGAAGAATTTTTCGGTACTGGCATGGACTCTACCATTTCCCGGTTTTCGGCCGAATTGTACGATTTTTCGGTATTCGCCCGGATTCTACTATTTTTACTTACTCACACTAATTCAACCATTTTCCGGTACTCGCCCGAACATTTTTTCGGTACTCGCACGGATTCTACCATTTCCCGGTATTTGCAGGGATTTTACGATTTTTCGGTATTCGCCCGGATTATTTCATTTTCACTTGCTCACACTGATTCAACACTTTTTCGGTACTCGCCCGGACAGTTTTTTGGTACTAGCATGGACTCTACCTTTTCCCGGTTTTTGGCCGAATTTTACGATTTTTCTGTATTCGCCCGGATTATACCATTTTCACTTACTCACACTGATTCAACCCTTTTCCGGTACTCGCCCAGACAGTTTTTTGGTGCTCGCACGAATTCTACCATTTCCCGATATTCGCCGGGATTTTACGATTTTTCAGTATTCGCCCGGATTCTACCATTTTCATTTAGTCACACTGATTTAAACCTTTTCTGGTACTCGCCCGGAAAGTTTTTCGGTACTCACAAGAATTCTACCATTTCCTGGTATTTGCCGGGATTTTACGATTTTTCGGTATTCGCCCGGATTCTACCATTTTCATTTAGTCACACAGATTCAACCCTTTCTGATACTCGCCCGGACAGTTTTTCGGTACTCGCACGGATTCTACCATTTCCCGGTATTTACCGGGATTTTACGATTTTTCGGTATTCGCCCGGATTCTTCCATTTTCACTTACTCACACTGATTCAACCCTTTTCCGATACTCGCCCGCATAGTTTTTCGGTACTCGCACGGATTCTACCATTTCCCGGTTTTCATCGAAATTTTACGATTTTCCGGTATTCGCCCGGATAATACCATTTTCATTTAGTCACACTGATTCAACCCTTTTCCGATACTCGCCCGGACAGTGTTTCGGTACCCGCACGGATTCTACCATTTCCCGGTATTCACCGGGATTTTACGATTTTTCGGTATTCGCCCGGATTCTACCATTTTCATTTAGTTACACTCATTCAACCCTTTTCCGATACTCGCCCGAAGAATTTTTCGGTACTGGCATGGACTCTACCATTTCCCGGTTTTCGGCCGAATTGTACGATTTTTCGGTATTCGCCCGGATTCTACTATTTTTACTTACTCACACTAATTCAACCATTTTCCGGTACTCGCCCGAACATTTTTTCGGTACTCGCACGGATTCTACCATTTCCCGGTATTTGCAGGGATTTTACGATTTTTCGGTATTCGCCCGGATTATTTCATTTTCACTTGCTCACACTGATTCAACACTTTTTCGGTACTCGCCCGGACAGTTTTTTGGTACTAGCATGGACTCTACCTTTTCCCGGTTTTTGGCCGAATTTTACGATTTTTCTGTATTCGCCCGGATTATACCATTTTCACTTACTCACACTGATTCAACCCTTTTCCGGTACTCGCCCAGACAGTTTTTTGGTGCTCGCACGAATTCTACCATTTCCCGATATTCGCCGGGATTTTACGATTTTTCAGTATTCGCCCGGATTCTACCATTTTCATTTAGTCACACTGATTTAAACCTTTTCTGGTACTCGCCCGGAAAGTTTTTCGGTACTCACAAGAATTCTACCATTTCCTGGTATTTGCCGGGATTTTACGATTTTTCGGTATTCGCCCGGATTCTACCATTTTCATTTAGTCACACAGATTCAACCCTTTCTGATACTCGCCCGGACAGTTTTTCGGTACTCGCACGGATTCTACCATTTCCCGGTATTTACCGGGATTTTACGATTTTTCGGTATTCGCCCGGATTCTTCCATTTTCACTTACTCACACTGATTCAACCCTTTTCCGATACTCGCCCGCATAGTTTTTCGGTACTCGCACGGATTCTACCATTTCCCGGTTTTCATCGAAATTTTACGATTTTCCGGTATTCGCCCGGATAATACCATTTTCATTTAGTCACACTGATTCAACCCTTTTCCGATACTCGCCCGGACAGTGTTTCGGTACCCGCACGGATTCTACCATTTCCCGGTATTCACCGGGATTTTACGATTTTTCGGTATTCGCCCGGATTCTACCATTTTCATTTAGTTACACTCATTCAACCCTTTTCCGATACTCGCCCGAAGAATTTTTCGGTACTGGCATGGACTCTACCATTTCCCGGTTTTCGGCCGAATTGTACGATTTTTCGGTATTCGCCCGGATTCTACTATTTTTACTTACTCACACTAATTCAACCATTTTCCGGTACTCGCCCGAACATTTTTTCGGTACTCGCACGGATTCTACCATTTCCCGGTATTTGCAGGGATTTTACGATTTTTCGGTATTCGCCCGGATTCTTTCATTTTCACTTGCTCACACTGATTCAACACTTTTTCGGTACTCGCCCGGACAGTTTTTTGGTACTAGCATAGACTCTACCTTTTCCCGGTTTTTGGCCGAATTTTACGATTTTTCGGTATTCGCCCGGATTATACCATTTTCACTTACTCACACTGATTCAACCCTTTTCCGGTACTCGCCCAGACAGTTTTTCGGTGCTCGCACGAATTCTACCATTTCCCGATATTAGCCGGGATTTTACGATTTTTCAGTATTCGCCCGGATTCTACCATTTTCATTTAGTCACACTGATTTAAACCTTTTCTGGTACTTGCCCGGAAAGTTTTTCGGTACTCACAAGAATTCTACCATTTCCCGGTATTTGCCGGGATTTTACGATTTTTCGGTATTCGCCCGGATTCTACCATTTTCATTTAGTCACACAGATTCAACCCTTTTCCGATACTCGCCCGGACAGTTTTTCGGTACTCGCACGGATTCTACCATTTCCCGGTATTTGCCGGGATTTTACGATTTTTCGGTATTCGCCCGGATTCTTCCATTTTCACTTACTCACACTGATTCAACCCTTTTCCGATACTCGCCCGCATAGTTTTTCGGTACTCGCACGGATTCTACCATTTCCCGGTTTTCGTCGAAATTTTACGATTTTCCGGTATTCGCCCGGATTATACCATTTCCACTTACTCACACTGATTCAACCCTTTTTCGGCCCTCGCCCGGACAGTTTTTGGGTACTCGCACGGATTCTACCATTTCCACTTACTCAAACTGATTAAACCCTTTTCCGGTACTCGCGCGGACAGTTTTTCGGTACTCGCACGGATTCCACCATTTCCCGGTATTCGCCTGGAAGTTACGATTTTTCGGTATTCGCCCGGATTCTACAATTTTCACTTACTCACACTGATTCAACCCTTTTCCGGTACTCACCCGGACAGTTTTTCGGTACTCGCACGGATTCTACCATTTCCCGGTATTCGCCGGGATTTTACGATTTTTCGTTATTCGCCCGGATTCTACCATTTTCATTTAGTTACACTCATTCAACCCTTTTCCGGTACTCGCCCGAAGAATTTTTCGGTACTAGCATGGACTCTACCTTTTCCCGGTTTTCGGTCGAATTTTACGATTTTTCGGTATTCGCCCGGATTCTACCATTTTCACTTACTCACACTGATTCAACCCTTTTCCGGTACTCGCCTGGATAGTTTTTCGGTACACGCACGGATTCTACCATTTCCCTGTATTCGCTGGGATTTTATGATTTTTTCGGTATTCGCCCGGATTCTTCCATTTTCACTTACTCACACTGATTCAACCCTTTTCCAGTACTCGCCCGGACTGTTTTTCAGTACTCTCACGGATTCTACCATTTCCCGGTATTCTTGGGGATTTTACGATTTTTGGGTATTCGCCCGGATTCTACCATTTTCACTTTCTCACGCTGATTCAACCAATTTTCGGTACTCGCCCGGACAGTTTTTCGGTACTTGCACGGATTGTACCAATTCCCGGTATTCGCTAGGATTTTACGATATTTCGGTATTTGCCCAGATTCTTCCATTTTCACTTACTCACACTGATTCAACCCTTTTCCGGCCCTCGCCCGCACAGTTTTCCGGTACTCGCACGGATTCTACCATTTGCCGGTGTTCGTCGAGATTTTAGGATTTTTCGGTATTCGCCCGTATTCTTCCATTTTCACTTACTCACACGGATTCAACCCCCTTCCGGTACTCGCCCGGACAGTTTTTCGGTACTCGCACGGATTCTACCATTTGCCAGTATTCGCTGGGATTTTACGATTTTTCAGTATTCGCCCAGATTCTACCATTTTCACTTACTCACCCTGATTCAACCCTTTTCCGGTACTCGCCCAGACAGTTTTTCGGTGCTCGCACGAATTCTACCATTTCCCGATATTAGCCGGGATTTTACGATTTTTCAGTATTCGCCCGGTTTCTACCATTTTCATTTAGTCACACTGATTTAAACCTTTTCTGGTACTCGCCCGAAAAGTTTTTCGGTACTCACAAGAATTCTACCATTTCCCAGTATTTGCCGGGATTTTACGATTTTTCGGTATTCGCCCGGATTCTACCATTTTCATTTAGTCACACAGATTAAACCCTTTTTCGATACTCGTCCGGACAGTTTTTCGGTACTCGCATGGATTCTACCATTTCCCGGTATTTGCCGGGATTTTACGATTTTTCGGTATTCGCCCGGATTCTTCCATTTTCACTTACTCACATTGATTCAACCCTTTTCCGATACTCGCCCGCATAGTTTTTCGGTACTCGCACGGATTCTACCATTTCCCGGTTTTCGTCGAAATTTTACGATTTTCCGGTATTCGCCCGGATTATACCATTTTCACTTACTCACACTGATTCAACCCTTTTTCGGCCCTCGCCCGGACAGTTTTTGGGTACTCGCACGGATTCTACCAAATCCTGGTATTCGCCGGGATTTTACGATTTTTCGGTATTCTCTCGGATTCTACCATTTTCAAGTACTCACACTAATTCAACCCTTTTCCGGTGCTCGCCCGGACCGTTTTTCGGTACTAGCACGGAATCTACCAATTCCCGGTATTCGCTAGGATTTTACTATTTTTCGGTATCGGCCCAGATTCTACCATTTTCACTTACTCAAACTGATTAAACCCTTTTCCGGTACTCGCCCGGACAGTTTTTCGATACTCGCACGGATTCCACCATTTCCCGGTATTCGCCTGGAAGTTACGATTTTTCGGTATTCGCCCGGATTCTACAATTTTCACTTACTCACACTGATTCAACCCTTTTCCGGTACTCACCCGGACAGTTTTTCGGTACTCGCACGGATTCTACCATTTCCCGGTATTCGCCGGGATTTTACGATTTTTCGTTATTCGCCCGGATTCTATCATTTTCATTTAGTTACACTCATTCAACCCTTTTCCGGTACTCGCCCGAAGAATTTTTCGGTACTAGCATGGACTCTACCTTTTCCCGGTTTTCGGTCGAATTTTACGATTTTTCGGTATTCGCCCGGATTCTACCATTTTCACTTACTCACACTGATTCAACCCTTTTCCGGTACTCGCCTGGATAGTTTTTCGGTACACGCACGGATTCTACCATTTCCCTGTATTCGCTGGGATTTTATGATTTTTTCGGTATTCGCCCGGATTCTTCCATTTTCACTTACTCACACTGATTCAACCCTTTTCCGGCCCTCGCCCGCACAGTTTTTCGGTACTCGCACGGATTCTACCATTTGCCGGTGTTCGTCGAGATTTTAGGATTTTTCGGTATTCGCCCGTATTCTTCCATTTTCACTTACTCACACGGATTCAACCCCTTTCCGGTACTCGCCCGGACAGTTTTTCGGTACTCGCACGGATTCTACCATTTGCCAGTATTCGCTGGGATTTTACGATTTTTCAGTATTCGCCCAGATTCTACCATTTTCACTTACTCACCCTGATTCAACCATTTTCCGGTACTCGCCCAGACAGTTTTTCGGTGCTCGCACGAATTCTACCATTTCCCGATATTAGCCGGGATTTTATGATTTTTCAGTATTCGCCCGGTTTCTACCATTTTCATTTAGTCACACTGATTTAAACCTTTTCTGGTACTCGCCCGGAAAGTTTTTCGGTACTCACAAGAATTCTACCATTTCCCGGTATTTGCCGGGATTTTACGATTTTTCGGTATTCGCCCGGATTCTACCATTTTCATTTAGTCACACAGATTCAACCCTTTTCCGATACTCGCCCGGACAGTTTTTCGGTACTCGCACGGATTCTACCATTTCCCCGTATTTGCCGGGATTTTACGATTTTTCGGTATTCGCCCGGATTCTTCCATTTTCACTTACTCACACTGATTCAACCCTTTTCCGATACTCGCCCGCATAGTTTTTCGGTACTCGCACGGATTCTACCATTTCCCGGTTTTCGTCGAAATTTTACGATTTTCCGGTATTCGCCCGGATTATACCATTTTCACTTACTCACACTGATTCAACCCTTTTTCGGCCCTCGCCCGGACAGTTTTTGGGTACTCGCACGGATTCTACCAAATCCCGGTATTCGCCGGGATTTTACGATTTTTCGGTATTCTCTCGGATTCTACCATTTTCAAGTACTCACACTAATTCAACCCTTTTCCGGTGCTCGCCCGGACCGTTTTTCGGTACTAGCACGGAATCTACCAATTCCCGGTATTCGCTAGGATTTTACTATTTTTCGGTATCGGCCCAGATTCTACCATTTTCACTTACTCAAACTGATTAAACCCTTTTCCGGTACTCGCGCGGACAGTTTTTCGGTACTCGCACGGATTCCACCATTTCCCGGTATTCGCCTGGAAGTTACGATTTTTCGGTATTCGCCCGGATTCTACAATTTTCACTTACTCACACTGATTCAACCCTTTTCCGGTACTCACCCGGACAGTTTTTCGGTACTCGCACGGATTCTACCATTTCCCGGTATTCGCCGGGATTTTACGATTTTTCGTTATTCGCCCGGATTCTACCATTTTCATTTAGTTACACTCATTCAACCCTTTTCCGGTACTCGCCCGAAGAATTTTTCGGTACTAGCATGGACTCTACCTTTTCCCGGTTTTCGGTCGAATTTTACGATTTTTCGGTATTCGCCCGGATTCTACCATTTTCACTTACTCACACTGATTCAACCCTTTTCCGGTACTCGCCTGGATAGTTTTTCGGTACACGCACGGATTCTACCATTTCCCTGTATTCGCTGGGATTTTATGATTTTTTCGGTATTCGCCCGGATTCTTCCATTTTCACTTACTCACACTGATTCAACCCTTTTCCAGTACTCGCCCGGACTGTTTTTCAGTACTCGCACGGATTCTACCATTTCCCGGTATTCTTGGGGATTTTACGATTTTTGGGTATTCGCCGGGATTCTACCATTTTCACTTTCTCACGCTGATTCAACCAATTTTCGGTACTCGCCCGGACAGTTTTTCGGTACTTGCACGGATTGTACCAATTCCCGATATTCGCTAGGATTTTACGATATTTCGGTATTTGCCCAGATTCTTCCATTTTCACTTACTCACACTGATTCAACCCTTTTCCGGCCCTCGCCCGCACAGTTTTCCGGTACTCGCACGGATTCTACCATTTGTCGGTGTTCGTCGAGATTTTAGGATTTTTCGGTATTCGCCCGTATTCTTCCATTTTCACTTACTCACACGGATTCAACCCCTTTCCGGTACTCGCCCGGACAGTTTTTCGGTACTCGCACGGATTCTACCAATTCCTGGTATTCGCCGAGATTTTATGATTTTTCGATATTCGCCCGGATTCTTCCATTTTCACTTACTCACACGGATTCAACCCTTTTCCGGTACTCGCCCGGATAGTTTTTTGATACTCGCACGGATTCTACCATTTCCCGGTATTCGCCGAGATTCTACGATTTTTCGATGGTCGCCCGGATTCTTCCATTTTTACTTACTTACACGGATTCAACCCTTTTCCGGTACTCGCCCGGAAAGTTTTTTGATACTCGCACGGATTCTACCATTTCCCGGTATTCGCCGAGATTCTATGATTTTTCGATAGTCGCCCGGATTCTTCCATTTTCACTTACTCACACTGATTCAACCCTTTTCCGGCCCTCGCCCGGACAGTTTTTCGGTATTCGCACGGATTCTACCAATTCCCGGTATTCGCCGAGATTTTATGATTTTTCGATATTCGCCCGGATTCTTCCATTTTTACTTACTCACACGGATTCAACCCTTTTCCGGTACTCGCCCGGAAAGTTTTTTGATACTCGCACGGATTCTACCATTTCCCGGTATTCGCCGAGATTCTACGATTTTTCGATAGTCGCCCGGATTCTTCCATTTTCACTTACTCACACTGATTCAACCCTTTTTCGGCCCTCGCCCGGACATTTTTTCGGTATTCGCACGGATTCTACCAATTCCCGGTATTCGCCGAGATTTTATGATTTTTCGATATTCGCCCGGATTCTTCCATTTTCACTTACTCACACGGATTCAACCCTTTTCCGGTACTCGCCCGGATAGTTTTTTGATACTCGCACGGATTCTACCATTTCCCGGTATTCGCCGAGATTCTACGATTTTTCGATAGTCGCCCGGATTCTTCCATTTTCACTTACTCACACTGATTCAACCCTTTTCCGGCCCTCGCCCGGACAGTTTTTCGGTATTCGCACGGATTCTACCAATTCCCGGTATTCGCCGAGATTTTATGATTTTTCGATATTCGCCCGGATTCTTCCATTTTCACTTACTCACACGGATTCAACCCTTTTCCGGTACTCGCCCGGAAAGTTTTTTGATACTCGCACGGATTCTACCATTTCCCGGTATTCGTCGAGATTCTACGATTTTTCGATGGTCGCCTGGATTCTTCCATTTTCACTTACTCACACTGATTCAACCCTTTTCCGGCCCTCGCCCGAACAGTTTTTTGGTATTCGCACGGATTCTACCAATTCCTGGTATTCGCCGAGATTTTATGATTTTTCGGTATTCGCCCGTATTCTTCCATTTTCACTTACTCACACGGATTCAACCCCTTTCCGGTACTCGCCCGGACAGTTTTTCGGTACTCGCACGGATTCTACCAATTCCCGGTATTCGCCGAGATTTTATGATTTTTCGATATTCGCCCGGATTCTTCCATTTTCACTTACTCACACGGATTCAACCCTTTTCCGGTACTCGCCCGGATAGTTTTTTGATACTCGCACGGATTCTACCATTTCCCGGTATTCGCCGAGATTCTACGATTTTTCGATGGTCGCCCGGATTCTTCCATTTTTACTTCCTTACACGGATTCAACCCTTTTCCGGTACTCGCCCGGAAAGTTTTTTGATACTCGCACGGATTCTACCATTTCCCGGTATTCGCCGAGATTCTATGATTTTTCGATAGTCGCCCGGATTCTTCCATTTTCACTTACTCACACTGATTCAACCCTTTTCCGGCCCTCGCCTGGACAGTTTTTCGGTATTCGCACGGATTCTACCAATTCCCGGTATTCGCCGAGATTTTATGATTTTTCGATATTCGCCCGGATTCTTCTATTTTCACTTACTCACACGGATTCAACCCTTTTCCGGTATTCGCCCGGATAGTTTTTTGATACTCGCACGGATTCTACCATTTCCCGGTATTCGCCGAGATTCTACGATTTTTCGATAGTCGCCCGTATTCTTCCATTTTTACTTACTCACACGGATTCAACCTTTTTCCAGTACTCGCCCGGAAAGTTTTTTGATACTCGCACGGAGTCTACCATTTCCCGGTATTCGCCGAGATTCTACGATTTTTCGATGGTCGCCCGGATTCTTCCATTTTCACTTACTCACACTGATTCAACCCTTTTCCGGCCCTCGCCTGGACAGTTTTTCGGTATTCGCACGGATTCTACCAATTCCCGGTATTCGCCGAGATTTTATGATTTTTCGATATTCGCCCGGATTCTTCCATTTTCACTTACTCACACGGATTCAACCCTTTTCCGGTACTCGCCCGGATAGTTTTTTGATACTCGCACGGATTCTACCATTTCCCGGTATTCGCCGAGATTCTACGATTTTTCGATGGTCGCCCGGATTCTTCCATTTTTACTTACTTACACGAATTCAACCCTTTTCCGGTACTCGCCCGGAAAGTTTTTTGATACTCGCACGGATTCTACCATTTCCCGGTATTCGCCGAGATTCTATGATTTTTCGATAGTCGCCCGGATTCTTCCATTTTCACTTACTCACACTGATTCAACCCTTTTCCGGCCCTCGCCTGGACAGTTTTTCGGTATTCGCACGGATTCTACCAATTCCCGGTATTCGCCGAGATTTTATGATTTTTCGATATTCGCCCGGATTCTTCTATTTTCACTTACTCACACGGATTCAACCCTTTTCCGGTACTCGCCCGGATAGTTTTTTGATACTCGCACGGATTCTACCATTTCCCGGTATTCGCCGAGATTCTACGATTTTTCGATGGTCGCCCGTATTCTTCCATTTTTACTTACTCACACGGATTCAACCTTTTTCCAGTACTCGGCCGGAAAGTTTTTTGATACTCGCACGGAGTCTACCATTTCCCGGTATTCGCCGAGATTCTACGATTTTTCGATGGTCGCCCGGATTCTTCCATTTTCACTTACTCACACTGATTCAACCCTTTTCCGGCCCTCGCCTGGACAGTTTTTCGGTATTCGCACGGATTCTACCAATTCCCGGTATTCGCCGAGATTTTATGATTTTTCGATATTCGCCCGGATTCTTCCATTTTCACTTACTCACACGGATTCAACCCTTTTCCGGTACTCGCCCGGATAGTTTTTTGATACTCGCACGGATTCTACCATTTCCCGGTATTCGCCGAGATTCTACGATTTTTCGATTGTCGCCCGGATTCTTCCATTTTTACTTACTTACACGGATTCAACCCTTTTCCGGTACTCGCCCGGAAAGTTTTTTGATACTCGCACGGATTCTACCATTTCCCGGTATTCGCCGAGATTCTATGATTTTTCGATAGTCGCCCGGATTCTTCCATTTTCACTTACTCACACTGATTCAACCCTTTTCCGGCCCTCGCCTGGACAGTTTTTCGGTATTCGCACGGATTCTACCAATTCCCGGTATTCGCCGAGATTTTATGATTTTTCGATATTCGCCCGGATTCTTCTATTTTCACTTACTCACACGGATTCAACCCTTTTCCGGTACTCGCCCGGATAGTTTTTTGATACTCGCACGGATTCTACCATTTCCCGGTATTCGCCGAGATTCTACGATTTTTCGATGGTCGCCCGTATTCTTCCATTTTTACTTACTCACACGGATTCAACCCTTTTCCAGTACTCGCCCGGAAAGTTTTTTGATACTCGCACGGAGTCTACCATTTCCCGGTATTCGCCGAGATTCTACGATTTTTCGATGGTCGCCCGGATTCTTCCATTTTTACTTACTTACACGGATTCAACCCTTTTCCGGTACTCGCCCGGAAAGTTTTTTGATACTCGCACGGATTCTACCATTTCCCGGTATTCGCCGAGATTTTATGATTTTTCGATATTCGCCCGGATTCTTCCATTTTCACTTACTCACACGGATTCAACCCTTTTCCGGTACTCGCCCGGATAGTTTTTTGATACTCGCACGGATTCTACCAATTCCCGGTATTCGCCGAGATTTTATGATTTTTCGATATTCGCCCGGATTCTTCCATTTTTACTTACTCACACGGATTCAACCCTTTTCCGGTACTCGCCCGGAAAGTTTTTTGATACTCGCACGGATTCTACCATTTCCCGGTATTCGCCGAGATTCTACGATTTTTCGATAGTCGCCCGGATTCTTCCATTTTCACTTACTCACACTGATTCAACCCTTTTTCGGCCCTCGCCCGGACAGTTTTTTTGTATTCGCACGGATTCTACCAATTCCCGGTATTCGCCGAGATTTTATGATTTTTCGATATTCGCCCGGATTCTTCCATTTTCACTTACTCACACGGATTCAACCCTTTTCCGGTACTCGCCCGGAAAGTTTTTTGATACTCGCACGGATTCTACCATTTCCCGGTATTCGCCGAGATTCTACGATTTTTCGATGGTCGCCTGGATTCTTCCATTTTCACTTACTCACACTGATTCAACCCTTTTCCGGCCCTCGCCCGGACAGTTTTTTGGTATTCGCACGAATTCTACCAATTCCTGGTATTCGCCGAGATTTTATGATTTTTCGGTATTCGCCCGTATTCTTCCATTTTCACTTACTCACACGGATTCAACCCCTTTCCGGTACTCGCCCGGACAGTTTTTCGGTACTCGCACGGATTCTACCAATTCCCGGTATTCGCCGAGATTTTATGATTTTTCGATATTCGCCCGGATTCTTCCATTTTCACTTACTCACACGGATTCAACCCTTTTCCGGTACTCGCCCGGATAGTTTTTTGATACTCGCACGGATTCTACCATTTCCCGGTATTCGCCGAGATTCTACGATTTTTCGATGGTCGCCCGGATTCTTCCATTTTTACTTACTTACACGGATTCAACCCTTTTCCGGTACTCGCCCGGAAAGTTTTTTGATACTCGCACGGATTCTACCATTTCCCGGTATTCGCCGAGATTCTATGATTTTTCGATAGTCGCCCGGATTCTTCCATTTTCACTTACTCACACTGATTCAACCCTTTTCCGGCCCTCGCCCGGACAGTTTTTCGGTATTCGCACGGATTCTACCAATTCCTGGTATTCGCCGAGATTTTATGATTTTTCGGTATTCGCCCGTATTCTTCCATTTTCACTTACTCACACGGATTCAACCCCTTTCCGGGACTCGCCCGGACAGTTTTTCGGTACTCGCACGGATTCTACCAATTCCCGGTCTTCGCCGAGATTTTATGATTTTTCGATATTCGCCCGGATTCTTCCATTTTCACTTACTCACACGGATTCAACCCTTTTTCGGTACTCGCCCGGAAAGTTTTTTGATACTCGCACGGATTCTACCATTTCCTGGTATTCGCCGAGATTCTACGATTTTTCGATGGTCGCCCGGATTCATCCATTTTCACTTACTCACACGGATTCAACCCTTTTCCGGCCCTCGCCCGGACAGTTTTTCGGTATTCGCACGGATTCTACCAATTCCTGGTATTCGCCGAGATTTTATGATTTTTCGGTATTCGCCCGTATTCTTCCATTTCCACTTACTCACACTGATTCAACCCTTTTCCGGTACTCGCCTGGACAGTTTTTCGGTATTCGCACAGATTCTACCAATTCCCGGTATTCGCCGAGATTTTATGATTTTTCGATATTCGCCCGGATTCTTCCATTTTTACTTACTCACACGGATTCAACCCTTTTCCGGTACTCGCCCGGAAAGTTTTTTGATACTCGCACGGATTCTACCATTTCCCGGTATTCGCCGAGATTCTACGATTTTTCGATAGTCGCCCGGATTCTTCCATTTTCACTTACTCACACTGATTCAACCCTTTTTCGGCCCTCGCCCGGACAGTTTTTCGGTATTCGCACAGATTCTACCAATTCCCGGTATTCGCCGAGATTTTATGATTTTTCGATATTCGCCCGGATTCTTCCATTTTCACTTACTCACACGGATTCAACCCTTTTCCGGTACTCGCCCGGATAGTTTTTTGATACTCGCACGGATTCTACCATTTCCCGGTATTCGCCGAGATTCTACGATTTTTCGATAGTCGCCCGGATTCTTCCATTTTCACTTACTCACACTGATTCAACCCTTTTCCGGCCCTCGCCCGGACAGTTTTTCGGTATTCGCACGGATTCTACCAATTCCCGGTATTCGCCATGATTTTATGATTTTTCGATATTCGCCCGGATTCTTCCATTTTAACTTACTCACACGGATTCAACCCTTTTCCGGTACTCGCCCGGAAAGTTTTTTGATACTCGCACGGATTCTACCATTTCCCGGTATTCGCCGAGATTCTACGATTTTTCGATAGTCGCCCGGATTCTTCCATTTTCACTTACTCACACTGATTCAACCCTTTTCCGGCCCTCGCCCGGACAGTTTTTCGGTATTCGCACGGATTCTACCAATTCCCGGTATTCGCCGAGATTTTATGATTTTTCGATATTCGCCCGGATTCTTCCATTTTCACTTACTCACACGGATTCAACCCTTTTCCGGTACTCGCCCGGAAAGTTTTTTGATACTCGCACGGATTCTACCATTTCCCGGTATTCGCCGAGATTCTACGATTTTTCGATGGTCGCCCGGATTCTTCCATTTTTACTTACTTACACGGATTCAACCCTTTTCCGGTACTCGCCCGGAAAGTTTTTTGATACTCGCACGGATTCTACCATTTCCCGGTATTCGCCGAGATTCTATGATTTTTCGATAGTCGCCCGGATTCTTCCATTTTCACTTACTCACACTGATTCAACCCTTTTCCGGCCCTCGCCCGGACAGTTTTTCGGTATTCGCACGGATTCTACCAATTCCCGGTATTCGCCGAGATTTTATGATTTTTCGATATTCGCCCGGATTCTTCCATTTTTACTTACTCACACGGATTCAACCCTTTTCCGGTACTCGCCCGGAAAGTTTTTTGATACTCGCACGGATTCTACCATTTCCCGTTATTCGCCGAGATTCTACGATTTTTCGATAGTCGCCCGGATTCTTCCATTTTCACTTACTCACACTGATTCAACCCTTTTTCGGCCCTCGCCCGGACAGTTTTTCGGTATTCGCACGGATTCTACCAATTCCCGGTATTCGCCGAGATTTTATGATTTTTCGATATTCGCCCGGATTCTTCCATTTTCACTTACTCACACGGATTCAACCCTTTTCCGGTACTCGCCCGGATAGTTTTTTGATACTCGCACGGATTCTACCATTTCCCGGTATTCGCCGAGATTCTACGATTTTTCGATAGTCGCCCGGATTCTTCCATTTTCACTTACTCACACTGATTCAACCCTTTTCCGGCCCTCGCCCGGACAGTTTTTCGGTATTCGCACGGATTCTACCAATTCCCGGTATTCGCCGTGATTTTATGATTTTTCGATATTCGCCCGGATTCTTCCATTTTAACTTACTCACACGGATTCAACCCTTTTCCGGTACTCGCCCGGAAAGTTTTTTGATACTCGCACGGATTCTACCATTTCCCGGTATTCGCCGAGATTCTACGATTTTTCGATGGTCGCCCGGATTCTTCGATTTTCACTTACTCACACTGATTCAACCCTTTTCCGGCCCTCGCCCGGACAGTTTTTCGGTATTCGCACGGATTCTACCAATTCCTGGTATTCGCCGAGATTTTATGATTTTTCGGTATTCGCCCGTATTCTTCCATTTTCACTTACTCACACGGATTCAACCCCTTTCCGGTACTCGCCCGGACAGTTTTTCGGTACTCGCACGGATTCTACCAATTCCCGGTATTCGCCGAGATTTTATGATTTTTCGATATTCGCCCGGATTCTTCCATTTTCACTTACTCACACGGATTCAACCCTTTTCCGGTACTCGCCCGGAAAGTTTTTTGATACTCGCACGGATTCTACCATTTCCTGGTATTCGCCGAGATTCTACGATTTTTCGATGGTCGCCCGGATTCTTCCATTTTCACTTACTCACACTGATTCAACCCTTTTCCGGCCCTCGCCCGGACAGTTTTTCGGTATTCGCACGGATTCTACCAATTCCTGGTATTCGCCAAGATTTTATGATTTTTCGGTATTCGCCCGTATTCTTCCATTTCCACTTACTCACACTGATTCAACCCTATTCCGGTACTCGCCTGGACAGTTTTTCGGTATTCGCACAGATTCTACCAATTCCCGGTATTCGCCGAGATTTTATGATTTTTCGATATTCGCCCGGATTCTTCCATTTTTACTTACTCACACGGATTCAACCCTTTTCCGGTACTCGCCCGGAAAGTTTTTTGATACTCGCACGGATTCTACCATTTCCCGGTATTCGCCGAGATTCTACGATTTTTCGATGGTCGCCCGGATTCTTCCATTTTTACTTACTTACACGGATTCAACCCTTTTCCGGTACTCGCCCGGAAAGTTTTTTGATACTCGCACGGATTCTACCATTTCCCGGTATTCGCCGAGATTCTATGATTTTTCGATAGTCGCCCGGATTCTTCCATTTTCACTTACTCACACTGATTCAACCCTTTTCCGGCCCTCGCCCGGACAGTTTTTCGGTATTCGCACGGATTCTACCAATTCCCGGTATTCGCCGAGATTTTATGATTTTTCGATATTCGCCCGGATTCTTCCATTTTCACTTACTCACACGGATTCAACCCTTTTCCGGTACTCGCCCGGATAGTTTTTTGATACTCGCACGGATTCTACCATTTCCCGGTATTCGCCGAGATTCTACGATTTTTCGATGGTCGCCCGTATTCTTCCATTTTTACTTACTCACACGGATTCAACCCTTTTCCGGTACTCGCCCGGATAGTTTTTTGATACTCGCACGGATTCTACCATTTCCCGGTATTCGCCGAGATTCTACGATTTTTCGATGGTCGCCCGTATTCTTCCATTTTTACTTACTCACACGGATTCAACCCTTTTCCGGTACTCGCCCGGATAGTTTTTTGATACTCGCACGGATTCTACCATTTCCCGGTATTCGCCGAGATTCTACGATTTTTCGATATTCGCCCGGATTCTTCTATTTTCACTTACTCACACGGATTCAACCCTTTTCCGGTACTCGCCCGGATAGTTTTTTGATACTCGCACGGATTCTACCATTTCCCGGTATTCGCCGAGATTCTACGATTTTTCGATGGTCGCCCGTATTCTTCCATTTTTACTTACTCACACGGATTCAACCCTTTTCCAGTACTCGCCCGGAAAGTTTTTTGATACTCGCACGGATTCTACCATTTCCCGGTATTCGCCGAGATTCTACGATTTTTCGATAGTCGCCCGGATTCTTCCATTTTCACTTACTCACACTGATTCAACCCTTTTCCGGCCCTCGCCCGGACAGTTTTTCGGTATTCGCACGGATTCTACCAATTCCCGGTATTCGCCGAGATTTTATGATTTTTCGATATTCGCCCGGATTCTTCCATTTTCACTTACTCACACGGATTCAACCCTTTTCCGGTACTCGCCCGGAAAGTTTTTTGATACTCGCACGGATTTTACCATTTCCCAGTATTCGCCGAGATTCTACGATTTTTCGATAGTCACCCGGATTCTTCCATTTTCACTTACTCACACTGATTCAACCCTTTTCCGGCCCTCGCCCGGACAGTTTTTCGGTATTCTCACGGATTCTACCAATTCCCGGTATTCGCCGAGATTTTATGATTTTTCGATATTCGCCCGGATTCTTCCATTTTCACTTACTCACACGGATTCAACCCTTTTCCGGTACTCGCCCGGAAAGTTTTTTGATACTCGCACGGATTTTACCATTTCCCAGTATTCGCCGAGATTCTACGATTTTTCGATAGTCACCCGGATTCTTCCATTTTCACTTACTCACACTGATTCAACCCTTTTCCGGCCCTCGCCCGGACAGTTTTTGGGTACTCGCACGGATTCTACCATTTCCCGGTATTCGCCTGGATTTTACATTTTTTCGGTATTCTCTCGGATTCTACCATTTTCAAGTACTCACACTAATTCAACCCGTTTCCGGTGCTCGCCCGGACCGTTTTTCGTTACTAGCACGGAATCTACCAATTCCCGGTATTCGCTAGGATTTTACTATTTTTCGGTATCCGCCCAGATTCTACCATTTTCACTTACTCAAACTGATTAAACCCTTTTCCGGTACTCGCCCGGACAGTTTTTCGGTACTCGCACGGATTCTACCATTTATCGGTTTTCGTTGGAATTTTACGATTTTTCGGTATTCGCCCGGATTCTACTATTTTCACTTACTCACGCTGATTCAACCCTTTTCCGGTACTCGGCCGAACAGTTTTTCAATACTCGCACGGATTCCACCATTTCCCGGTATTCGCCTGGAAGTTACGATTTTTCGGTATTCGCCCGGATTCTACCATTTTCATTTAGTTACACTCATTCAACCCTTTTCCGATACTCGCCCGAAGAATTTTTCGGTACAAGCATGGACTCTACCATTTCCCGGTTTTCGGCCGAATTTTACGATTTTTCAGTATTCGCCTGGATTCTACAATTTTCACTTACTCACACTGATTCAACCCTTTTCCGGTACTCGCCCGGACAGTTTTTCGGTACTTGCACGGATTGTACCAATTCCCGGTATTCGCTGGGATTTTACGATATTTCGGTATTCGCCCAGATTCTACGATTTTCACTTACTCACCCCGATTCAACCCTTTTTCGGTACTCGCCCCGACAGTTTTTCGGTACTCGCACGGATTCTACCATTTGCCGGTGTTCGTCGAGATTTTACGATTTTTCGATATTCGCCCGTATTCTTCAATTTTCACTTACTCACACCGATTCAACCCTTTTCAGGTACTCGCCCGAACAGTTTTTCAATACTTGCACGGATTCTACCATTTCCCGGTATTCGCAGAGATTTTATGATTTTTCGATATTCACCCGGATTCTTCCATTTTCACTTACTCACACGGATTCAACCCCTTTCCGGTACTCGCCCGGACAGTTTTCAGGTACTCGCACGGATTCTACCATTTGCAGGTATTCGCTGGGATTTTATGATTTTTCGGTATTCGCCTAGATTCTACCATTTTCACTTACTCACCCTGATTCAACCCTTTGTAGGTACTCGCCAGGACAGTTTTTCGATACTCGCACGGATTCTACCATTTCCCGGTATTCGCCGAGATTTTACGATTTTTTGATATTCGCCCGGATTCTTCCATTTCCACTTACTCACACAAATTCAACCCTTTTCCGGTACTTGCCCAGACAGTTTTTCGGTACTCGCACGGATTCTACGAATTCCAGGTATTCGCCGAGATTTTATGATTTTTCGATAGTCGCCCGGATTCTTCCATTTTTCCTTACTCACACTGATTCAACCTTTTTCCGGTACTCGGCCGGACAGTTTTCCGATACTCGCACGGATTCTACCATTTCCCGGTAATCGCCGAGATTTTACGATTTTTCGATAGTCGCCCAGATTCTTCCATTTTCACTTAGTCACACCGATTCAACCCATTTCCGGTACTCGCCCAGACAGTTTTCCCATACTCGCACGGATTCTACCATTTGCCGGTATTCGCCGGGATTTTAGGATTTTTCGGTATTCGCCCATATTCTTCCATTTTCACTTACTCACACCGATTCAACCCTTTTTCGGTACTCGCCCGGACAGTTTTTCGATACTCGCACGGATTCTACCATTTCCCGGTATTCGCCGAGATTTTACGATTTTTCGATATTCGCCCGGATTCTTCGATTTTCACTTACTCACACTGATTCTAGCCTTTTCCGGTACTCGCCGCACAGTTTTTCAATATTCGCACGGATTCTATCATTTCCCAGTATTCAACGGGATTTTATGATTTTTCGGTATTCGCCCGGATTATACCATTTTCATTTAGTCACACTGATTCAACCCTTTTCCGATAGTCGCCCGGACAGTTTTTTGGTACTCGCACGGATTCTACCATTTACCGGTATTCGCCCAGATTTTACGATTTTTTGATATTCTCCCGGATTCTTCCTTTTCACTTACTCACACTGATTCTACCCTTTTCCGGTACTCGCCGGACAGTTTTTCAATATTGAACGGATTATATCATTTCCCGGTATTCAACGGGATTTCACGATTTTTCGGTATTCGCCCGGATTCTACCATTTTCATTTAATCACACTGATTCAACCCTTTTCCGGTACTCGCCCGGATAGTTTTTCGGTACTCGCACGGATTCTACCATTTCCCGGTATTCGCCGAGATTTTACGATTTTTTTATATTCGCCCAGATTCTTCCATTTTCACTTACTCACACTGATTCAACCCTTTTCCTATACTCGCCCGGACAGTTTTTCGGTACTCGCACAGATTCTACCATTTCCCGGTATTCGCCGAGATTTTACGATTTTTTTATATTCTCCCGGATTCTTCCTTTTCACTTACTCTCACTGATTCAACCTTTTTCCGGTACTCGTCGGACAATTTTTCAGTATTCGCACGGATTCTATCATTTCCCGGTATTCCACGAGATTTTACGATTTTTCGGTATTCGCCCGGATTCTACCATTTTCATTTAGTCACACTGATTCAACCCTTTTTCGATACTCCCCGGACAGTTTTTCGGTACTCGCACGGATTCTACCATTTCCCGGTATTCACCGAGATTTTACGATTTTTTTATATTCGCCCGGATTCTTCCATTTTCACTTACTCACACAGATTCTACCCTTTTCCGGTACTCGCCGGACAGTTTTTCAATATTGAACGGATTATATCATTTCCCGGTATTCAACGGGATTTTACGATTTTTCGGTATTCGCCCGGATTCTACCATTTTAATTTAGTCACACTGATTCAAACCTTTTCCGATACTCGCCCGGACAGTTTTTCGGTACTCGCACGGATTCTACCATTTCCCGGTATTCACCGAGATTTTATGATTTTTTGATATTCTCCCGGATTCTTCCTTTTCACTTACTCACACTGATTCTACCCTTTTCCGGTACTCGTCGGACAGTTTTTCAGTATTCGCACGGATTCTATCATTTCCCGGTAATCCACGAGATTTTACGATTTTTCGGTATTCGCCCGGATTCTACCATTTTCATTTAGTCACACTGATTCAACCCTTTTTCGATACTCCCCGGACAGTTTTTCAGTACTCGCACGGATTCTACCATTTCCCGGTATTCACCGAGATTTTACGATTTTTTGATATTCTCCCGGATTCTTCCTTTTCACTTACTCACACTGATTCTACCCTTTTCCGGTACTCGCCGGACAGTTTTTCAATATTGAACGGATTATATCATTTCCCGGTATTCAACGGGATTTCACGATTTTTCGGTATTCGCCCGGATTCTACGATTTTCATTTAATCACACTGATTCAACCCTTTTCCGGTACTCGCCCGGATAGTTTTTCGGTACTCGCACGGATTCTACCATTTCCCGGTATTCGCCGAGATTTTACGATTTTTTTATATTCGCCCAGATTCTTCCATTTTCACTTACTCACACTGATTCAACCCTTTTCCTATACTCGCCCGGACAGTTTTTCGGTACTCGCACAGATTCTACCATTTCCCGGTATTCGCCGAGATTTTACGATTTTTTTATATTCTCCCGGATTCTTCCTTTTCACTTACTCTCACTGATTCAACCTTTTTCCGGTACTCGTCGGACAGTTTTTCAGTATTCGCACGGATTCTATCATTTCCCGGTATTCCACGAGATTTTACGATTTTTCGGTATTCGCCCGGATTCTACCATTTTCATTTAGTCACACTGATTCAACCCTTTTTCGATACTCCCCGGACAGTTTTTCGGTACTCGCACGGATTCTACCATTTCCCGGTATTCACCGAGATTTTACGATTTTTTTATATTCGCCCGGATTCTTCCATTTTCACTTACTCACACAGATTCTACCCTTTTCCGGTACTCGCCGGACAGTTTTTCAATATTGAACGGATTATATCATTTCCCGGTATTCAACGGGATTTTACGATTTTTCGGTATTCGCCCGGATTCTACCATTTTAATTTAGTCACACTGATTCAAACCTTTTCCGATACTCGCCCGGACAGTTTTTCGGTACTCGCACGGATTCTACCATTTCCCGGTATTCGCCGAGATTTTACGATTTTTTGATATTCTCCCGGATTCTACCATTTTCATTTAGTCACACTGATTCAACCCTTTTTCGATATTCGCCCGGACAGTTTTTCGGTACTCGCACGGATTCTACCATTTCCCGGTATTCGCCGAGATTTTACTATTTTTTTATATTCGCCCGGATTCTTCCATTTTCACTTACTCACACTGATTCTACCCTTTTCTAGTACTCGCCGGACAGTTTTATCAATAGTGAACGGATTATACCAATTTGCGGTATTCGCCGAGATTTTACGATTTTTTTATATTCTCCCGGATTCTTCCTTTTCACTTACTCACACTGATTCTACCCTTTTCCGGTACTCGTCGGACAGTTTTTCAGTATTCGCACGGATTCTATCATTTCCCGGTATTCCACGAGATTTTACGATTTTTCGGTATTCGCCCGGATTCTACTATTTTCATTTAGTCACACTGATTCAACCTTTTTCCGATACTCTCCCGGACAGTTTTTCGGTACTCGTACGGATTCTACCATATCCCGGTATTCGTCGAGATTTTACGATTTTTTTATATTCGCCCGGATTCTTCCATTTTCACTTACTCACACTGATTCTACCCTTTTCCGGTACTCGCCGGACAGTGTTTCAATATTGAACGGATTGTATCATTTCCCGGTATTCAACGGGATTTTATAATTTTTCGGTATTCCCCCGGATTCTACCATTTTCATTTAGTAACACTGATTCACCCCTTTTTCGATACTCGCCCGGACAGTTTTTCGATACTCGCACGGATTCTACCATTTCCCGGTATTCGCCGAGATTTTACGATTTTTTTATATTCGCCCGGATTCTTCCATTTTCACTTACTCACACTGATTCTACCCTTTTCCGGTACTCGCCGGACAGTGTTTCAATATTGAACGGATTGTATCATTTCCCGGTATTCAACGGGATTTTATAATTTTTCGGTATTCCCCCGGATTCTACCATTTTCATTTAGTAACACTGATTCACCCCTTTTTCGATACTCGCCCGGACAGTTTTTCGATACTCGCACGGATTCTACCATTTCCCGGTATTCGCCGAGATTTTACGATTTTTTGATATTCTCCCGGATTCTACCATTTTCATTTAGTCACACTGATTCAACCCTTTTTCGATACTCGCCCGGACAGTTTTTCGGTACTCGCACGGATTCTACCATTTCCCGGTATTCGCCGAGATTTTACTATTTTTTTATATTCGCCCGGATTCTTCCATTTTCACTTACTCACACTGATTCTACCCTTTTCCAGTACTCGCCGGATAGTTTTTCAATAGTGAACGGATTATACCAATTTGCGGTATTCGCCGAGATTTTACGATTTTTTTATATTCTCCCGGATTCTTCCTTCACTTACTCTCACTGATTCTACCCTTTTCCAGTACTCGCCGGACAGTTTTTCAGTATTCGCACGGATTCTATCATTTCCCGGTATTCAACGAGATTTTACGATTTTTCGGTATTCGCCCGGATTCTACCATTTTCATTTAGTCACACTTATTCAAACCTTTTTCGATACTCGCCCAGACAGTTTTTCGGTACTCGCACGGATTCTACCATTTCCCGGTATTCGCCGAGATTTTACGATTTTTTGATATTCTCCCGGATTCTACCATTTTCATTTAGTCACACTGATTCAACCCTTTTTCGATATTCGCCCGGACAGTTTTTCGGTACTCGCACGGATTCTACCATTTCCCGGTATTCGCCGAGATTTTACTATTTTTTTATATTCGCCCGGATTCTTCCATTTTCACTTACTCACACTGATTCTACCCTTTTCCAGCACTCGCCGGACAGTTTTTCAATAGTGAACGGATTATACCAATTTGCGGTATTCGCCGAGATTTTACGATTTTTTTATATTCTCCCGGATTCTTCCTTCACTTACTCTCACTGATTCTACCCTTTTCCGGTACTCGCCGGACAGTTTTTCAGTATTCGCACGGATTCTATCATTTCCCGGTATTCAACGAGATTTTACGATTTTTCGGTATTCGCCCGGATTCTACCATTTTCATTTAGTCACACTGATTCAACCCTTTTTCGATACTCGCCCGGACAGTTTTTCGGTACTCGCACGGATTCTACCATTTCCCGGTATTCGCCGAGATTTTACGATTTTTTTATATTCGCCCGGATTCTTCCATTTTCACTTACTCACACTGATTCTACCCTTTTCCGGTACTCGCCGGACAGTTTTTCAATATTGAACGGATTATATCATTTCCCGGTATTCAACGGGATTTTACGATTTTTCGGTATTCGCCCGGATTCTACCATTTTCATTTAGTAACACTGATTCAACCCTTTTTCGATACTCGCCCGGACAGTTTTTCGGTACTCGCACGGATTCTACCATTTCCCGGTATTCGCCGAGATTTTACGATTTTTTTATATTCGCCCGGATTCTTCCAGTTTCACTTACTCACACTGATTCTACCCTTTTCCGGTACTCGCCGGACAGTGTTTCAATATTGAACGGATTATATCATTTCCCGATATTCAACGGGATTTTATAATTTTTCGGTATTCCCCCGGATTCTACCATTTTCATTTAGTAACACTGATTCACCCCTTTTTCGATACTCGCCCGGACAGTTTTTGGGTACTCGCACGGATTCTACCATTTCCCGGTATTCGCCGAGATTTTACGATTTTTTGATATTCTCCCGGATTCTACCATTTTCATTTAGTCACACTGATTCAATCCTTTTTCGATATTCGCCCGGACAGTTTTTCGGTACTCGCACGGATTCTACCATTTCCCGGTATTCGCCGAGATTTTACTATTTTTTTATATTCGCCCGGATTCTTCCATTTTCACTTGCTCACACTAATTCTACCCTTTTCCAGTACTCGCCGGACAGTTTTTCAATAGTGAACGGATTATACCAATTTGCGGTATTCGCCGAGATTTTACGATTTTTTTATATTCTCCCGGATTCTTCCTTCACTTACTCTCACTGATTCTACCCTTTTCCGGTACTCGCCGGACAGTTTTTCAGTATTCGCACGGATTCTATCATTTCCCGGTATTCAACGAGATTTTACGATTTTTCGGTATTCGCCCGGATTCTACCATTTTCATTTAGTCACACTGATTCAACCCTTTTTCGATACTCGCCCGGACAGTTTTTCGGTACTCGCACGGATTCTACCATTTCCCGGTATTCGCCGAGATTTTACGATTTTTTGATATTCTCCCGGATTCTACCATTTTCATTTAGTCACACTGATTCAACCCTTTTTCGATATTCGCCCGGACAGTTTTTCGGTACTCGCACGGATTCTACCATTTCCCGGTATTCGCCGAGATTTTACTATTTTTTTATATTCGCCCGGATTCTTCCATTTTCACTTACTCACACTAATTCTACCCTTTTCCAGTACTCGCCGGACAGTTTTTCAATAGTGAACGGATTATACCAATTTGCGGTATTCGCCGAGATTTTACGATTTTTTTATATTCTCCCGGATTCTTCCTTCACTTACTCTCACTGATTCCACCCTTTTCCGGTACTCGCCGGACAGTTTTTCAGTATTCGCACGGATTCTATCATTTCCCGGTATTCAACGAGATTTTACGATTTTTCGGTATTCGCCCGGATTCTACCATTTTCATTTAGTCACTCTGATTCAACCCTTTTTCGATACTCGCCCGGACAGTTTTTCGGTACTCGCACGGATTCTACCATTTCCCGGTATTCGCCGAGATTTTACGATTTTTTTATATTCGCCCGGATTCTTCCATTTTCACTTACTCACACTGATTCTACCCTTTTCCGGTACTCGCCGGACAGTGTTTCAATATTGAACGGATTATATCATTTCCCGATATTCAACGGGATTTTATAATTTTTCGGTATTCCCCCGGATTCTACCATTTTCATTTAGTAACACTGATTCACCCCTTTTTCGATACTCGCCCGGACAGTTTTTCGGTACTCGCACGGATTCTACCATTTCCCGGTATTCGCCGAGATTTTACGATTTTTTTATATTCGCCCGGATTCTTCCATTTTCACTTACTCACACTGATTCTACCCTTTTCCGGTACTCGCCGGACAGTGTTTCAATATTGAACGGATTATATCATTTCCCGATATTCAACGGGATTTTATAATTTTTCGGTATTCCCCCGGATTCTTCCAGTTTCACTTACTCACACTGATTCTACCCTTTTCCAGTACTCGCCGGACAGTGTTTCAATATTGAACGGATTATATCATTTCCCGATATTCAACGGGATTTTATAATTTTTCGGTATTCCCCCGGATTCTACCATTTTCATTTAGTAACACTGATTCACCCCTTTTTCGATACTCGCCCGGACAGTTTTTCGGTACTCGCACGGATTCTACCATTTCCCGGTATTCGCCGAGATTTTACGATTTTTTGATATTCTCCCGGATTCTACCATTTTCATTTAGTCACACTGATTCAATCCTTTTTCGATATTCGCCCGGACAGTTTTTCGGTACTCGCACGGATTCTACCATTTCCCGGTATTCGCCGAGATTTTACTATTTTTTTATATTCGCCCGGATTCTTCCATTTTCACTTGCTCACACTGATTCTACCCTTTTCCAGTACTCGCCGGACAGTTTTTCAATAGTGAACGGATTATACCAATTTGCGGTATTCGCCGAGATTTTACGATTTTTTTATATTCTCCCGGATTCTTCCTTCACTTACTCTCACTGATTCTACCCTTTTCCGGTACTCGCCGGACAGTTTTTCAGTAATCGCACGGATTCTATCATTTCCCGGTATTCAACGAGATTTTACGATTTTTCGGTATTCGCCCGGATTCTACCATTTTCATTTAGTCACACTGATTCAACCCTTTTTCGATACTCGCCCGGACAGTTTTTCGGTACTCGCACGGATTCTACCATTTCCCGGTATTCGCCGAGATTTTACGATTTTTTTATATTCTCCCGGATTCTACCATTTTCATTTAGTCACACTGATTCAACCCTTTTTCGATATTCGCCCGGACAGTTTTTCGGTACTCGCACGGATTCTACCATTTCCCGGTATTCGCCGAGATTTTACTATTTTTTTATATTCGCCCGGATTCTTCCATTTTCACTTACTCACACTAATTCTACCCTTTTCCAGTACTCGCCGGACAGTTTTTCAATAGTGAACGGATTATACCAATTTGCGGTATTCGCCGAGATTTTACGATTTTTTTATATTCTCCCGGATTCTTCCTTCACTTACTCTCACTGATTCCACCCTTTTCCGGTACTCGCCGGACAGTTTTTCAGTATTCGCACGGATTCTATCATTTCCCGGTATTCAACGAGATTTTACGATTTTTCGGTATTCGCCCGGATTCTACCATTTTCATTTAGTCACACTGATTCAACCCTTTTTCGATACTCGCCCGGACAGTTTTTCGGTACTCGCACGGATTCTACCATTTCCCGGTATTCGCCGAGATTTTACGATTTTTTTATATTCGCCCGGATTCTTCCATTTTCACTTACTCACACTGATTCTACCCTTTTCCGGTACTCGCCGGACAGTGTTTCAATATTGAACGGATTATATCATTTCCCGATATTCAACGGGATTTTATAATTTTTCGGTATTCCCCCGGATTCTACCATTTTCATTTAGTAACACTGATTCACCCCTTTTTCGATACTCGCCCGGACAGTTTTTCGGTACTCGCACGGATTCTACCATTTCCCGGTATTCGCCGAGATTTTACGATTTTTTTATATTCGCCCGGATTCTTCCATTTTCACTTACTCACACTGATTCTACCCTTTTCCGGTACTCGCCGGACAGTGTTTCAATATTGAACGGATTATATCATTTCCCGATATTCAACGGGATTTTATAATTTTTCGGTATTCCCCCGGATTCTTCCAGTTTCACTTACTCACACTGATTCTACCCTTTTCCGGTACTCGCCGGACAGTGTTTCAATATTGAACGGATTATATCATTTCCCGATATTCAACGGGATTTTATAATTTTTCGGTATTCCCCCGGATTCTACCATTTTCATTTAGTAACACTGATTCACCCCTTTTTCGATACTCGCCCGGACAGTTTTTCGGTACTCGCACGGATTCTACCATTTCCCGGTATTCGCCGAGATTTTACGATTTTTTGATATTCTCCCGGATTCTACCATTTTCATTTAGTCACACTGATTCAATCCTTTTTCGATATTCGCCCGGACAGTTTTTCGGTACTCGCACGGATTCTACCATTTCCCGGTATTCGCCGAGATTTTACTATTTTTTTATATTCGCCCGGATTCTTCCATTTTCACTTGCTCACACTGATTCTACCCTTTTCCAGTACTCGCCGGACAGTTTTTCAATAGTGAACGGATTATACCAATTTGCGGTATTCGCCGAGATTTTACGATTTTTTTATATTCTCCCGGATTCTTCCTTCACTTACTCTCACTGATTCTACCCTTTTCCGGTACTCGCCGGACAGTTTTTCAGTATTCGCACGGATTCTATCATTTCCCGGTATTCAACGAGATTTTACGATTTTTCGGTATTCGCCCGGATTCTACCATTTTCATTTAGTCACACTGATTCAACCCTTTTTCGATACTCGCCCGGACAGTTTTTCGGTACTCGCACGGATTCTACCATTTCCCGGTATTCGCCGAGATTTTACGATTTTTTGATATTCTCCCGGATTCTACCATTTTCATTTAGTCACACTGATTCAACCCTTTTTCGATATTCGCCCGGACAGTTTTTCGGTACTCGCACGGATTCTACCATTTCCCGGTATTCGCCGAGATTTTACTATTTTTTTATATTCGCCCGGATTCTTCCATTTTCACTTACTCACACTAATTCTACCCTTTTCCAGTACTCGCCGGACAGTTTTTCAATAGTGAACGGATTATACCAATTTGCGGTATTCGCCGAGATTTTACGATTTTTTTATATTCTCCCGGATTCTTCCTTCACTTACTCTCACTGATTCCACCCTTTTCCGGTACTCGCCGGACAGTTTTTCAGTATTCGCACGGATTCTATCATTTCCCGGTATTCAACGAGATTTTACGATTTTTCGGTATTCGCCCGGATTCTACCATTTTCATTTAGTCACACTGATTCAACCCTTTTTCGATACTCGCCCGGACAGTTTTTCGGTACTCGCACGGATTCTACCATTTCCCGGTATTCGCCGAGATTTTACGATTTTTTTATATTCGCCCGGATTCTTCCATTTTCACTTACTCACACTGATTCTACCCTTTTCCGGTACTCGCCGGACAGTGTTTCAATATTGAACGGATTATATCATTTCCCGATATTCAACGGGATTTTATAATTTTTCGGTATTCCCCCGGATTCTACCATTTTCATTTAGTAACACTGATTCACCCCTTTTTCGATACTCGCCCGGACAGTTTTTCGGTACTCGCACGGATTCTACCATTTCCCGGTATTCGCCGAGATTTTACGATTTTTTTATATTCGCCCGGATTCTTCCATTTTCACTTACTCACACTGATTCTACCCTTTTCCGGTACTCGCCGGACAGTGTTTCAATATTGAACGGATTATATCATTTCCCGATATTCAACGGGATTTTATAATTTTTCGGTATTCCCCCGGATTCTACCATTTTCATTTAGTAACACTGATTCACCCCTTTTTCGATACTCGCCCGGACAGTTTTTCGGTACTCGCACGGATTCTACCATTTCCCGGTATTCGCCGAGATTTTACGATTTTTTGATATTCTCCCGGATTCTACCATTTTCATTTAGTCACACTGATTCAACCCTTTTTCGATATTCGCCCGGACAGTTTTTCGGTACTCGCACGGATTCTACCATTTCCCGGTATTCGCCGAGATTTTACTATTTTTTTATATTCGCCCGGATTCTTCCATTTTCACTTACTCACACTAATTCTACCCTTTTCCAGTACTCGCCGGACAGTTTTTCAATAGTGAACGGATTATACCAATTTGCGGTATTCGCCGAGATTTTACGATTTTTTTATATTCTCCCGGATTCTTCCTTCACTTACTCTCACTGATTGCACCCTTTTCCGGTACTCGCCGGACAGTTTTTCAGTATTCGCACGGATTCTATCATTTCCCGGTATTCAACGAGATTTTACGATTTTTCGGTATTCGCCCGGATTCTACCATTTTCATTTAGTCACACTGATTCAACCCTTTTTCGATACTCGCCCGGACAGTTTTTCGGTACTCGCACGGATTCTACCATTTCCCGGTATTCGCCGAGATTTTACGATTTTTTTATATTCTCCCGGATTCTTCCATTTTCACTTACTCACACTGATTCTACCCTTTTCCGGTACTCGCCGGACAGTGTTTCAATATTGAACGGATTATATCATTTCCCGATATTCAACGGGATTTTATAATTTTTCGGTATTCCCCCGGATTCTACCATTTTCATTTAGTAACACTGATTCACCCCTTTTTCGATACTCGCCCGGACAGTTTTTCGGTACTCGCACGGATTCTACCATTTCCCGGTATTCGCCGAGATTTTACGATTTTTTTATATTCGCCCGGATTCTTCCATTTTCACTTACTCACACTGATTCTACCCTTTTCCGGTACTCGCCGGACAGTGTTTCAATATTGAACGGATTATATCATTTCCCGATATTCAACGGGATTTTATAATTTTTCGGTATTCCCCCGGATTCTACCATTTTCATTTAGTAACACTGATTCACCCCTTTTTCGATACTCGCCCGGACAGTTTTTCGGTACTCGCACGGATTCTACCATTTCCCGGTATTCGCCGAGATTTTACGATTTTTTGATATTCTCCCGGATTCTACCATTTTCATTTAGTCACACTGATTCAATCCTTTTTCGATATTCGCCCGGACAGTTTTTCGGTACTCGCACGGATTCTACCATTTCCCGGTATTCGCCGAGATTTTACTATTTTTTTATATTCGCCCGGATTCTTCCATTTTCACTTGCTCACACTGATTCTACCCTTTTCCAGTACTCGCCGGACAGTTTTTCAATAGTGAACGGATTATACCAATTTGCGGTATTCGCCGAGATTTTACGATTTTTTTATATTCTCCCGGATTCTTCCTTCACTTACTCTCACTGATTCTACCCTTTTCCGGTACTCGCCGGACAGTTTTTCAGTATTCGCACGGATTCCATCATTTCCCGGTATTCAACGAGATTTTACGATTTTTCGGTATTCGCCCGGATTCTACCATTTTCATTTAGTCACACTGATTCAACCCTTTTTCGATACTCGCCCGGACAGTTTTTCGGTACTCGCACGGATTCTACCATTTCCCGGTATTCGACGAGATTTTACGATTTTTTGATATTCTCCCGGATTCTACCATTTTCATTTAGTCACACTGATTCAACCCTTTTTCGATATTCGCCCGGACAGTTTTTCGGTACTCGCACGGATTCTACCATTTCCCGGTATTCGCCGAGATTTTACTATTTTTTTATATTCGCCCGGATTCTTCCATTTTCACTTACTCACACTGATTCTACCCTTTTCCAGTACTCGCCGGACAGTTTTTCAATAGTGAACGGATTATACCAATTTGCGGTATTCGCCGAGATTTTACGATTTTTTTATATTCTCCCGGATTCTTCCTTCACTTACTCTCACTGATTCCACCCTTTTCCGGTACTCGCCGGACAGTTTTTCAGTATTCGCACGGATTCTATCATTTCCCGGTATTCAACGAGATTTTACGATTTTTCGGTATTCGCCCGGATTCTACCATTTTCATTTAGTCACACTGATTCAACCCTTTTTCGATACTCGCCCGGACAGTTTTTCGGTACTCGCACGGATTCTACCATTTCCCGGTATTCGCCGAGATTTTACGATTTTTTTATATTCGCCCGGATTCTTCCATTTTCACTTACTCACACTGATTCTACCCTTTTCCGGTACTCGCCGGACAGTGTTTCAATATTGAACGGATTATATCATTTCCCGATATTCAACGGGATTTTATAATTTTTCGGTATTCCCCCGGATTCTACCATTTTCATTTAGTAACACTGATTCACCCCTTTTTCGATACTCGCCCGGACAGTTTTTCGGTACTCGCACGGATTCTACCATTTCCCGGTATTCGCCGAGATTTTACGATTTTTTTATATTCGCCCGGATTCTTCCATTTTCACTTACTCACACTGATTCTACCCTTTTCCGGTACTCGCCGGACAGTGTTTCAATATTGAACGGATTATATCATTTCCCGATATTCAACGGGATTTTATAATTTTTCGGTATTCCCCCGGATTCTACCATTTTCATTTAGTAACACTGATTCACCCCTTTTTCGATACTCGCCCGGACAGTTTTTCGGTACTCGCACGGATTCTACCATTTCCCGGTATTCGCCGAGATTTTACGATTTTTTGATATTCTCCCGGATTCTACCATTTTCATTTAGTCACACTGATTCAATCCTTTTTCGATATTCGCCCGGACAGTTTTTCGGTACTCGCACGGATTCTACCATTTCCCGGTATTCGCCGAGATTTTACTATTTTTTTATATTCGCCCGGATTCTTCCATTTTCACTTGCTCACACTGATTCTACCCTTTTCCAGTACTCGCCGGACAGTTTTTCAATAGTGAACGGATTATACCAATTTGCGGTATTCGCCGAGATTTTACGATTTTTTTATATTCTCCCGGATTCTTCCTTCACTTACTCTCACTGATTCTACCCTTTTCCGGTACTCGCCGGACAGTTTTTCAGTATTCGCACGGATTCCATCATTTCCCGGTATTCAACGAGATTTTACGATTTTTCGGTATTCGCCCGGATTCTACCATTTTCATTTAGTCACACTGATTCAACCCTTTTTCGATACTCGCCCGGACAGTTTTTCGGTACTCGCACGGATTCTACCATTTCCCGGTATTCGCCGAGATTTTACGATTTTTTGATATTCTCCCGGATTCTACCATTTTCATTTAGTCACACTGATTCAACCCTTTTTCGATATTCGCCCGGACAGTTTTTCGGTACTCGCACGGATTCTACCATTTCCCGGTATTCGCCGAGATTTTACTATTTTTTTATATTCGCCCGGATTCTTCCATTTTCACTTACTCACACTGATTCTACCCTTTTCCAGTACTCGCCGGACAGTTTTTCAATAGTGAACGGATTATACCAATTTGCGGTATTCGCCGAGATTTTACGATTTTTTTATATTCTCCCGGATTCTTCCTTCACTTACTCTCACTGATTCCACCCTTTTCCGGTACTCGCCGGACAGTTTTTCAGTATTCGCACGGATTCTATCATTTCCCGGTATTCAACGAGATTTTACGATTTTTCGGTATTCGCCCGGATTCTACCATTTTCATTTAGTCACACTGATTCAACCCTTTTTCGATACTCGCCCGGACAGTTTTTCGGTACTCGCACGGATTCTACCATTTCCCGGTATTCGCCGAGATTTTACGATTTTTTTATATTCGCCCGGATTCTTCCATTTTCACTTACTCACACTGATTCTACCCTTTTCCGGTACTCGCCGGACAGTTTTTCAATATTGAACGGATTATATCATTTCCCGGTATTCAACAGGATTTTACGATTTTTCGGTATTCGCCCGGATTCTACCATTTTCATTTAGTAACACTGATTCAACCCTTTTTCGATACTCGCCCGGACAGTTTTTCGGTACTCGCACGGATTCTACCATTTCCCGGTATTCGCCGAGATTTTACGATTTTTTTATATTCGCCCGGATTCTTCCATTTTCACTTACTCACACTGATTCTACCCTTTTCCGGTACTCGCCGGACAGTGTTTCAATATTGAACGGATTATATCACTTCCCGGTATTCAACGGGATTTTATAATTTTTCGGTATTCCCCCGGATTCTACCATTTTCATTTAGTAACACTGATTCACCCCTTTTTCGATACTCGACCGGACAGTTTTTCGGTACTCGCACGGATTCTACCCTTTCCCGGTATTCGTCGAGATTTTACGATTTTTTGATATTCTCCCGGATTCTACCATTTTCATTTAGTCACACTGATTCAACCCTTTTTCGATATTCGCCCGGACAGTTTTTCGGTACTCGCACGGATTCTACCATTTCCCGGTATTCGCCGAGATTTTACTATTTTTTTATATTCGCCCGGATTCTTCCATTTTCACTTACTCACACTGATTCTACCCTTTTCCAGTACTCGCCGGACAGTTTTTCAATAGTGAACGGATTATAACAATTTGCGGTATTCGCCGAGATTTTACGATTTTTTTATATTCTCCCGGATTCTTCCTTCACTTACTCTCACTGATTCTACCCTTTTTCGGTACTCACCGGACAGTTTTTCAGTATTCGCACGGATTCTATCATTTCCCGGTATTCAACGAGATTTTACGATTTTTCGGTATTCGCCCGGATTCTACCATTTTCATTTAGTCACACTGATTCAACCCTTTTTCGATACTCGCCCGGACAGTTTTTCGGTACTCGCACGGATTCTACCATTTCCCGGTATTCGCCGAGATTTTACGATTTTTTGATATTCTCCCGGATTCTACCATTTTCATTTAGTCACACTGATTCAACCCTTTTTCGATACTCGCCCGGACAGTTTTTCGGTACTCGCACGGATTCTACCATTTCCCGGTATTCGCCGAGATTTTACGATTTTTTTATATTCTCCCGGATTCTACCATTTTCATTTAGTCACACTGATTCAACCCTTTTTCGATACTCGCCCGGACAGTTTTTCGGTACTCGCACGGATTCTACCATTTCCCGGTATTCGCCGAGATTTTACTATTTTTTTATATTCGCCCGGATTCTTCCATTTTCACTTACTCACACTGATTCTACCCTTTTCCAGTACTCGCCGGACAGTTTTTCAATAGTGAACGGATTATACCAATTTGCGGTATTCGCCGAGATTTTACTATTTTTTTATATTCGCCCGGATTCTTCCATTTTCACTTACTCACACTGATTCTACCCTTTTCCAGTACTCGCCGGACAGATTTTCAATAGTGAACGGATTATACCAATTTGCGGTATTCGCCGAGATTTTACGATTTTTTTATATTCTCCCGGATTCTTCCTTCACTTACTCTCACTGATTCTACCCTTTTCCGGTACTCGCCGGACAGTTTTTCAGTATTCGCACGGATTCTATCATTTCCCGGTATTCAACGAGATTTTACGATTTTTCGGTATTCGCCCTGATTCTACCATTTTCATTTAGTCACACTGATTCAACCCTTTTTCGATACTCGCTCGGACAGTTTTTCGGTACTCGCACGGATTCTACCATTTCCCGGTATTCGCCGAGATTTTACGATTTTTTGATATTCTCCCGGATTCTACCATTTTCATTTAGTCACACTGATTCAACCCTTTTTCGATATTCGCCCGGACAGTTTTTCGGTACTCGCACGGATTCTACCATTTCCCGGTATTCGCCGAGATTTTACTATTTTTTTATATTCGCCCGGATTCTTCCATTTTCACTTACTCACACTCATTCTACCCTTTTCCAGTACTCGCCGGACAGTTTTTCAATAGTGAACGGATTATACCAATTTGCGGTATTCGCCGAGATTTTACGATTTTTTTATATTCTCCCGGATTCTTCCTTCACTTACTCTCACTGATTCTACCCTTTTCCGGTACTCGTCGGACAGTTTTTCAGTATTCGCACGGATTCTATCATTTCCCGGTATTCAACGAGATTTTACGATTTTTCGGTATTCCCCCGGATTCTACCATTTTCATTTAGTCACACTGATTCAACCCTTTTTCGATACTCGCCCGGACAGTTTTTCGGTACTCGCACGGATTCTACCATTTCCCGGTATTCGCCGAGATTTTACGATTTTTTGATATTCTCCCGGATTCTACCATTTTCATTTAGTCACACTGATTCAACCCTTTTTCGATATTCGCCCGGACAGTTTTTCGGTACTCGCACGGATTCTACCATTTCCCGGTATTCGCCGAGATTTTACTATTTTTTTATATTCGCCCGGATTCTTCCATTTTCACTTACTCACACTGATTCTACCCTTTTCCAGTACTCGCCGGACAGTTTTTCAATAGTGAACGGATTATACCAATTTGCGGTATTCGCCGAGATTTTACGATTTTTTTATATTCTCCCGGATTCTTCCTTCACTTACTCTCACTGATTCTACCCTTTTCCGGTACTCGCCGGACAGTTTTTCAGTATTCGCACGGATTCTATCATTTCCCGGTATTCAACGAGATTTTACGATTTTTCGGTATTCGCCCGGATTCTACCATTTTCATTTAGTCACACTGATTCAACCCTTTTTCGATACTCGCCCGGACAGTTTTTCGGTACTCGCACGGATTCTACCATTTCCCGGTATTCGCCGAGATTTTACGATTTTTTGATATTCTCCCGGATTCTACCATTTTCATTTAGTCACACTGATTCAACCCTTTTTCGATACTCGCCCGGACAGTTTTTCGGTACTCGCACGGATTCTACCATTTCCCGGTATTCGCCGAGATTTTACGATTTTTTGATATTCTCCCGGATTCTACCATTTTCATTTAGTCACACTGATTCAACCCTTTTTCGATACTCGCCCGGACAGTTTTTCGGTACTCGCACGGATTCTACCATTTCCCGGTATTCGCCGAGATTTTACGATTTTTTGATATTCTCCCGGATTCTACCATTTTCATTTAGTCACACTGATTCAACCCTTTTTCGATATTCGCCCGGACAGTTTTTCGGTACTCGCACGGATTCTACCATTTCCCGGTATTCGCCGAGATTTTACTATTTTTTTATATTCGCCCGGATTCTTCCATTTTCACTTACTCACACTGATTCTACCCTTTTCCAGTACTCGCCGGACAGTTTTTCAATAGTGAACGGATTATACCAATTTGCGGTATTCGCCGAGATTTTACGATTTTTTTATATTCTCCCGGATTCTTCCTTCACTTACTCTCACTGATTCTACCCTTTTCCGGTACTCGCCGGACAGTTTTTCAGTATTCGCACGGATTCTATCATTTCCCGGTATTCAACGAGATTTTACGATTTTTCGGTATTCGCCCGGATTCTACCATTTTCATTTAGTCACACTGATTCAACCCTTTTTCGATACTCGCCCGGACAGTTTTTCGGTACTCGCACGGATTCTACCATTTCCCGGTATTCGCCGAGATTTTACGATTTTTTGATATTCTCCCGGATTCTACCATTTTCATTTAGTCACACTGATTCAACCCTTTTTCGATACTCGCCCGGACAGTTTTTCGGTACTCGCACGGATTCTACCATTTCCCGGTATTCGCCGAGATTTTACGATTTTTTGATATTCTCCCGGATTCTACCATTTTCATTTAGTCACACTGATTCAACCCTTTTTCGATACTCGCCCGGACAGTTTTTCGGTACTCGCACGGATTCTACCATTTCCCGGTATTCGCCGAGATTTTACGATTTTTTGATATTCTCCCGGATTCTACCATTTTCATTTAGTCACACTGATTCAACCCTTTTTCGATATTCGCCCGGACAGTTTTTCGGTACTCGCACGGATTCTACCATTTCCCGGTATTCGCCGAGATTTTACTATTTTTTTATATTCGCCCGGATTCTTCCATTTTCACTTACTCACACTGATTCTACCCTTTTCCAGTACTCGCCGGACAGTTTTTCAATAGTGAACGGATTATACCAATTTGCGGTATTCGCCGAGATTTTACGATTTTTTTATATTCTCCCGGATTCTTCCTTCACTTACTCTCACTGATTCTACCCTTTTCCGGTACTCGCCGGACAGTTTTTCAGTATTCGCACGGATTCTATCATTTCCCGGTATTCAACGAGATTTTACGATTTTTCGGTATTCGCCCGGATTCTACCATTTTCATTTAGTCACACTGATTCAACCCTTTTTCGATACTCGCCCGGACAGTTTTTCGGTACTCGCACGGATTCTACCATTTCCCGGTATTCGCCGAGATTTTACGATTTTTTGCTATTCTCCCGGATTCTACCATTTTCATTTAGTCACACTGATTCAACCCTTTTTCGATACTCGCCCGGACAGTTTTTCGGTACTCGCACGGATTCTACCATTTCCCGGTATTCGCCGAGATTTTACGATTTTTTGATATTCTCCCGGATTCTACCATTTTCATTTAGTCACACTGATTCAACCCTTTTTCGATACTCGCCCGGACAGTTTTTCGGTACTCGCACGGATTCTACCATTTCCCGGTATTCGCCGAGATTTTACTATTTTTTTATATTCGCCCGGATTATTCCATTTTCACTTACTCACACTGATTCTACCCTTTTCCAGTACTCGCCGGACAGTTTTTCAATAGTGAACGGATTATACCAATTTGCGGTATTCGCCGAGATTTTACGATTTTTTTATATTCTCCCGGATTCTTCCTTCACTTACTCTCACTGATTCTACCCTTTTCCGGTACTCGCCGGACAGTTTTTCAGTATTCGCACGGATTCTATCATTTCCCGGTATTCAACGAGATTTTACGATTTTTCGGTATTCGCCCGGATTCTACCATTTTCATTTAGTCACACTGATTCAACCCTTTTTCGATACTCGCCCGGACAGTTTTTCGGTACTCGCACGGATTCTACCATTTCCCGGTATTCGCCGAGATTTTACGATTTTTTGATATTCTCCCGGATTCTACCATTTTCATTTAGTCACACTGATTCAACCCTTTTTCGATACTCGCCCGGACAGTTTTTCGGTACTCGCACGGATTCTACCATTTCCCGGTATTCGCCGAGATTTTACGATTTTTTGATATTCTCCCGGATTCTACCATTTTCATTTAGTCACACTGATTCAACCCTTTTTCGATACTCGCCCGGACAGTTTTTCGGTACTCGCACGGATTCTACCATTTCCCGGTATTCGCCGAGATTTTACGATTTTTTGATATTCTCCCGGATTCTACCATTTTCATTTAGTCACACTGATTCAACCCTTTATCGATACTCGCCCGGACAGTTTTTCGGTACTCGCACGGATTCTACCATTTCCCGGTATTCGCCGAGATTTTACGATTTTTTGATATTCTCCCGGATTCTACCATTTTCATTTAGTCACACTGATTCAACCCTTTTTCGATATTCGCCCGGACAGTTTTTCGGTACTCGCACGGATTCTACCATTTCCCGGTATTCGCCGAGATTTTACTATTTTTTTATATTCGCCCGGATTCTTCCATTTTCACTTACTCACACTGATTCTACCCTTTTCCAGTACTCGCCGGACAGTTTTTCAATAGTGAACGGATTATACCAATTTGCGGTATTCGCCGAGATTTTACGATTTTTTTATATTCTCCCGGATTCTTCCTTCACTTACTCTCACTGATTCTACCCTTTTCCGGTACTCGCCGGACAGTTTTTCAGTATTCGCACGGATTCTATCATTTCCCGGTATTCAACGAGATTTTACGATTTTTCGGTATTCGCCCGGATTCTACCATTTTCATTTAGTCACACTGATTCAACCCTTTTTCGGTACTCGCTCGGACAGTTTTTCGGTACTCGCACGGATTCTACCATTTCCTGGTATTCGCCGAGATTTTACGATTTTTTGATATTCTCCCGGATTCTACCATTTTCATTTAGTCACACTGATTCAACCCTTTTTCGATACTCGCCCGGACAGTTTTTCGGTACTCGCACGGATTCTACCATTTCCCGGTATTCGCCGAGATTTTACGATTTTTTGATATTCTCCCGGATTCTACCATTTTCATTTAGTCACACTGATTCAACCCTTTTTCGATATTCGCCCGGACAGTTTTTCGGTACTCGCACGGATTCTACCATTTCCCGGTATTCGCCGAGATTTTACTATTTTTTTATATTCGCCCGGATTCTTCCATTTTCACTTACTCACACTCATTCTACCCTTTTCCAGTAATCGCCGGACAGTTTTTCAATAGTGAATGGATTATACCAATTTGCGGTATTCGCCGAGATTTTACGATTTTTTTACATTCTCCCGGATTCTTCCTTCACTTACTCTCACTGATTCTACCCTTTTCCGGTACTCGTCGGACAGTTTTTCAGTCTTCGCACGGATTCTATCATTTCCCGGTATTCAACGAGATTTTACGATTTTTCGGTATTCCCCCGGATTCTACCATTTTCATTTAGTCACACTGATTCAACCCTTTTTCGATACTCGCCCGGACAGTTTTTCGGTACTCGCACGGATTCTACCATTTCCCGGTATTCGCCGAGATTTTACGATTTTTTGATATTCTCCCGGATTCTACCATTTTCATTTAGTCACACTGATTCAACCCTTTTTCGATATTCGCCCGGACAGTTTTTCGGTACTCGCACGGATTCTACCATTTCCCGGTATTCGCCGAGATTTTACTATTTTTTTATATTCGCCCGGATTCTTCCATTTTCACTTACTCACACTGATTCTACCCTTTTCCAGTACTCGCCGGACAGTTTTTCAATAGTGAACGGATTATACCAATTTGCGGTATTCGCCGAGATTTTACGATTTTTTTATATTCTCCCGGATTCTTCCTTCACTTACTCTCACTGATTCTACCCTTTTCCGGTACTCGCCGGACAGTTTTTCAGTATTCGCACGGATTCTATCATTTCCCGGTATTCAACGAGATTTTACGATTTTTCGGTATTCGCCCGGATTCTACCATTTTCATTTAGTCACACTGATTCAACCCTTTTTCGATACTCGCCCGGACAGTTTTTCGGTACTCGCACGGATTCTACCATTTCCCGGTATTCGCCGAGATTTTACGATTTTTTGATATTCTCCCGGATTCTACCATTTTCATTTAGTCACACTGATTCAACCCTTTTTCGATACTCGCCCGGACAGTTTTTCGGTACTCGCACGGATTCTACCATTTCCCGGTATTCGCCGAGATTTTACTATTTTTTTATATTCGCCCGGATTATTCCATTTTCACTTACTCACACTGATTCTACCCTTTTCCAGTACTCGCCGGACAGTTTTTCAATAGTGAACGGATTATACCAATTTGCGGTATTCGCCGAGATTTTACGATTTTTTTATATTCTCCCGGATTCTTCCTTCACTTACTCTCACTGATTCTACCCTTTTCCGGTACTCGCCGGACAGTTTTTCAGTATTCGCACGGATTCTATCATTTCCCGGTATTCAACGAGATTTTACGATTTTTCGGTATTCGCCCGGATTCTACCATTTTCATTTAGTCACACTGATTCAACCCTTTTTCGATACTCGCCCGGACAGTTTTTCGGTACTCGCACGGATTCTACCATTTCCCGGTATTCGCCGAGATTTTACGATTTTTTGATATTCTCCCGGATTCTACCATTTTCATTTAGTCACACTGATTCAACCCTTTTTCGATATTCGTCCGGACAGTTTTTCGGTACTCGCACGGATTCTACCATTTCCCGGTATTCGCCGAGATTTTACTATTTTTTTATATTCGCCCGGATTCTTCCATTTTCACTTACTCACACTGATTCTACCCTTTTCCAGTACTCGCCGGACAGTTTTTCAATAGTGAACGGATTATACCAATTTGCGGTATTCGCCGAGATTTTACGATTTTTTTATATTCTCCCGGATTCTTCCTTCACTTACTCTCACTGATTCTACCCTTTTCCGGTACTCGCCGGACAGTTTTTCAGTATTCGCACGGATTCTATCATTTCCCGGTATTCAACGAGATTTTACGATTTTTCGGTATTCGCCCGGATTCTACCATTTTCATTTAGTCACACTGATTCAACCCTTTTTCGATACTCGCCCGGACAGTTTTTCGGTACTCGCACGGATTCTACCATTTCCCGGTATTCGCCGAGATTTTACGATTTTTTGATATTCTCCCGGATTCTACCATTTTCATTTAGTCACACTGATTCAACCCTTTTTCGATATTCGCCCGGACAGTTTTTCGGTACTCGCACGGATTCTACCATTTCCCGGTATTCGCCGAGATTTTACTATTTTTTTATATTCGCCCGGATTCTTCCATTTTCACTTACTCACACTCATTCTACCCTTTTCCAGTAATCGCCGGACAGTTTTTCAATAGTGAACGGATTATACCAATTTGCGGTATTCGCCGAGATTTTACGATTTTTTTACATTCTCCCGGATTCTTCCTTCACTTACTCTCACTGATTCTACCCTTTTCCGGTACTCGTCGGACAGTTTTTCAGTCTTCGCACGGATTCTATCATTTCCCGGTATTCAACGAGATTTTACGATTTTTCGGTATTCCCCCGGATTCTACCATTTTCATTTAGTCACACTGATTCAACCCTTTTTCGATACTCGCCCGGACAGTTTTTCGGTACTCGCACGGATTCTACCATTTCCCGGTATTCGCCGAGATTTTACGATTTTTTGATATTCTCCCGGATTCTACCATTTTCATTTAGTCACACTGATTCAACCCTTTTTCGATATTCGCCCGGACAGTTTTTCGGTACTCGCACGGATTCTACCATTTCCCGGTATTCGCCGAGATTTTACTATTTTTTTATATTCGCCCGGATTCTTCCATTTTCACTTACTCACACTGATTCTACCCTTTTCCAGTACTCGCCGGACAGTTTTTCAATAGTGAACGGATTATACCAATTTGCGGTATTCGCCGAGATTTTACGATTTTTTTATATTCTCCCGGATTCTTCCTTCACTTACTCTCACTGATTCTACCCTTTTCCGGTACTCGCCGGACAGTTTTTCAGTATTCGCACGGATTCTATCATTTCCCGGTATTCAACGAGATTTTACGATTTTTCGGTATTCGCCCGGATTCTACCATTTTCATTTAGTCACACTGATTCAACCCTTTTTCGATACTCGCCCGGACAGTTTTTCGGTACTCGCACGGATTCTACCATTTCCCGGTATTCGCCGAGATTTTACGATTTTTTGATATTCTCCCGGATTCTACCATTTTCATTTAGTCACACTGATTCAACCCTTTTTCGATACTCGCCCGGACAGTTTTTCGGTACTCGCACGGATTCTACCATTTCCCGGTATTCGCCGAGATTTTACTATTTTTTTATATTCGCCCGGATTATTCCATTTTCACTTACTCACACTGATTCTACCCTTTTCCAGTACTCGCCGGACAGTTTTTCAATAGTGAACGGATTATACCAATTTGCGGTATTCGCCGAGATTTTACGATTTTTTTATATTCTCCCGGATTCTTCCTTCACTTACTCTCACTGATTCTACCCTTTTCCGGTACTCGCCGGACAGTTTTTCAGTATTCGCACGGATTCTATCATTTCCCGGTATTCAACGAGATTTTACGATTTTTCGGTATTCGCCCGGATTCTACCATTTTCATTTAGTCACACTGATTCAACCCTTTTTCGATACTCGCCCGGACAGTTTTTCGGTACTCGCACGGATTCTACCATTTCCCGGTATTCGCCGAGATTTTACGATTTTTTGATATTCTCCCGGATTCTACCATTTTCATTTAGTCACACTGATTCAACCCTTTTTCGATATTCGTCCGGACAGTTTTTCGGTACTCGCACGGATTCTACCATTTCCCGGTATTCGCCGAGATTTTACTATTTTTTTATATTCGCCCGGATTCTTCCATTTTCACTTACTCACACTGATTCTACCCTTTTCCAGTACTCGCCGGACAGTTTTTCAATAGTGAACGGATTATACCAATTTGCGGTATTCGCCGAGATTTTACGATTTTTTTATATTCTCCCGGATTCTTCCTTCACTTACTCTCACTGATTCTACCCTTTTCCGGTACTCGCCGGACAGTTTTTCAGTATTCGCACGGATTCTATCATTTCCCGGTATTCAACGAGATTTTACGATTTTTCGGTATTCGCCCGGATTCTACCATTTTCATTTAGTCACACTGATTCAACCCTTTTTCGATACTCGCTCGGACAGTTTTTCGGTACTCGCACGGATTCTACCATTTCCCGGTATTCGCCGAGATTTTACGATTTTTTGATATTCTCCCGGATTCTACCATTTTCATTTAGTCACACTGATTCAACCCTTTTTCGATACTCGCCCGGACAGTTTTTCGGTACTCGCACGGATTCTACCATTTCCCGGTATTCGCCGAGATTTTACGATTTTTTGATATTCTCCCGGATTCTACCATTTTCATTTAGTCACACTGATTCAACCCTTTTTCGATATTCGCCCGGACAGTTTTTCGGTACTCGCACGGATTCTACCATTTCCCGGTATTCGCCGAGATTTTACTATTTTTTTATATTCGCCCGGATTCTTCCATTTTCACTTACTCACACTGATTCTACCCTTTTCCAGTACTCGCCGGACAGTTTTTCAATAGTGAACGGATTATACCAATTTGCGGTATTCGCCGAGATTTTACGATTTTTTTATATTCTCCCGGATTCTTCCTTCACTTACTCTCACTGATTCTACCCTTTTCCGGTACTCGCCGGACAGTTTTTCAGTATTCGCACGGATTCTATCATTTCCCGGTATTCAACGAGATTTTACGATTTTCGGTATTCGCCCGGATTCTACCATTTTCATTTAGTCACACTGATTCAACCCTTTTTCGATACTCGCTCGGACAGTTTTTCGGTACTCGCAGGGATTCTACCATTTCCCGGTATTCGCCGAGATTTTACGATTTTTTGCTATTCTCCCGGATTCTACCATTTTCATTTAGTCACACTGATTCAACCCTTTTTCGATACTCGCCCGGACAGTTTTTCGGTACTCGCACGGATTCTACCATTTCCCGGTATTCGCCGAGATTTTACGATTTTTTGATATTCTCCCGGATTCTACCATTTTCATTTAGTCACACTGATTCAACCCTTTTTCGATACTCGCCCGGACAGTTTTTCGGTACTCGCACGGATTCTACCATTTCCCGGTATTCGCCGAGATTTTACTATTTTTTTATATTCGCCCGGATTATTCCATTTTCACTTACTCACACTGATTCTACCCTTTTCCAGTACTCGCCGGACAGTTTTTCAATAGTGAACGGATTATACCAATTTGCGGTATTCGCCGAGATTTTACGATTTTTTTATATTCTCCCGGATTCTTCCTTCACTTACTCTCACTGATTCTACCCTTTTCCGGTACTCGCCGGACAGTTTTTCAGTATTCGCACGGATTCTATCATTTCCCGGTATTCAACGAGATTTTACGATTTTTCGGTATTCGCCCGGATTCTACCATTTTCATTTACTCTCACTGATTCTACCCTTTTCCGGTACTCGCCGGACAGTTTTTCAGTATTCGCACGGATTCTATCATTTCCCGGTATTCAACGAGATTTTACGATTTTTCGGTATTCGCCCGGATTCTACCATTTTCATTTAGTCACACTGATTCAACCCTTTTTCGATACTCGCCCGGACAGTTTTTCGGTACTCGCACGGATTCTACCATTTCCCGGTATTCGCCGAGATTTTACGATTTTTTGATATTCTCCCGGATTCTACCATTTTCATTTAGTCACACTGATTCAACCCTTTTTCGATACTCGCCCGGACAGTTTTTCGGTACTCGCACGGATTCTACCATTTCCCGGTATTCGCCGAGATTTTACTATTTTTTTATATTCGCCCGGATTCTTCCATTTTCACTTACTCACACTGATTCTACCCTTTTCCAGTACTCGCCGGACAGTTTTTCAATAGTGAACGGATTATACCAATTTGCGGTATTCGCCGAGATTTTACGATTTTTTTATATTCTCCCGGATTCTTCCTTCACTTACTCTCACTGATTCTACCCTTTTCCGGTACTCGCCGGACAATTTTTCAGTATTCGCACGGATTCTATCATTTCCCGGTATTCAACGAGATTTTACGATTTTTCGGTATTCGCCCGGATTCTACCATTTTCATTTAGTCACACTGATTCAACCCTTTTTCGATACTCGCCCGGACAGTTTTTCGGTACTCGCACGGATTCTACCATTTCCCGGTATTCGCCGAGATTTTACGATTTTTTGATTATCTCCCGGATTCTACCATTTTCATTTAGTCACACTGATTCAACCCTTTTTCGATACTCGCCCGGACAGTTTTTCGGTACTCGCACGGATTCTACCATTTCCCGGTATTCGCCGAGATTTTACGATTTTTTGATATTCTCCCGGATTCTACCATTTTCATTTAGTCACACTGATTCAACCCTTTTTCGATACTCGCCCGGACAGTTTTTCGGTACTCGCACGGATTCTACCATTTCCCGGTATTCGCCGAGATTTTACGATTTTTTTATATTCTCCCGGATTCTACCATTTTCATTTAGTCACACTGATTCAACCCTTTTTCGATATTCGCCCGGACAGTTTTTCGGTACTCGCACGGATTCTACCATTTCCCGGTATTCGCCGAGATTTTACTATTTTTTTATATTCGCCCGGATTCATCCATTTTCACTTACTCACACTGATTCTACCCTTTTCCAGCACTCGCCGGACAGTTTTTCAATAGTGAACGGATTATACCAATTTGCGGTATTCGCCGAGATTTTACGATTTTTTTATATTCTCCCGGATTCTTCCTTCGCTTACTCTCACTGATTCTACCCTTTTCCGGTACTCGCCAGACAGTTTTTCAGTATTCGCACGGATTCAATCATTTCCCGGTATTCAACGAGATTTTACGATTTTTCGGTATTCGCCCGGATTCTACCATTTTCATTTAGTCACACTGATTCAACCCTTTTTCGATACTCGCCCGGACAGTTTTTCGGTACTCGCACGGATTCTACCATTTCCCGGTATTCGCCGAGATTTTACGATTTTTTTATATTCTCCCGGATTCTACCATTTTCATTTAGTCACACTGATTCAACCCTTTTTCGATACTCGCCCGGACAGTTTTTCGGTACTCGCACGGATTCTACCATTTCCCGGTATTCGCCGAGATTTTACGATTTTTTGATATTCTCCCGGATTCTACCATTTTCATTTAGTCACACTGATTCAACCCTTTTTCGATACTCGCCCGGACAGTTTTTCGGTACTCGCACGGATTCTACCATTTCCCGGTATTCGTCTAGATTTTACGATTTTTTGATATTCTCCCGGATTCTACCATTTTCATTTAGTCACACTGATTCAACCCTTTTTCGATACTCGCCCGGACAGTTTTTCGGTACTCGCACGGATTCTACCATTTCCCGGTATTCGCCGAGATTTTACTATTTTTTTATATTCGCCCGGATTCTTCCTTCGCTTACTCTCACTGATTCTACCCTTTTCCGGTACTCGCCAGACAGTTTTTCAGTATTCGCACGGATTCAATCATTTCCCGGTATTCAACGAGATTTTACGATTTTTCGGTATTCGCCCGGATTCTACCATTTTCATTTAGTCACACTGATTCAACCCTTTTTCGGTACTCGCCGGACAGTTTTTCAGTATTCGCACGGATTCTATCATTTCCCGGTATTCAACGAGATTTTACGATTTTTCGGTATTCGCCCGGATTCTACCATTTTCATTTAGTCACACTGATTCAACCCTTTTTCGATACTCGCCCGGACAATTTTTCGGTACTCGCACGGATTCTACCTTTTCCCGGTATTCGCCGAGATTTTACGATTTTTTGATATTCTCCCGGATTCTACCATTTTCATTTAGTCACACTGATTCAACCCTTTTTCGATACTCGCCCGGACAGTTTTTCGGTACTCGCACGGATTCTACCATTTCCCGGTATTCGCCGAGATTTTACGATTTTTTGATATTCTCCCGGATTCTACCATTTTCATTTAGTCACACTGATTCAACCCTTTTTCGATACTCGCCCGGACAGTTTTTCGGTACTCGCACGGATTCTACCATTTCCCGGTATTCGCCGAGATTTTACGATTTTTTTATATTCTCCCGGATTCTTCCTTCACTTACTCTCACCGATTCTACCCTTTTCCGGTACTCGCCGGACAGTTTTTCAGGATTCGCACGGATTCTATCATTTCCCGGTATTCAACGAGATTTTACGATTTTTCGGTATTCGCCCGGATTCTACCATTTTCATTTAGTCACACTGAATCAACCCTTTTTCGATACTCGCCCGGACAGTTTTTCGGTACTCGCACGGATTCTACCATTTCCCGGTATTCGCCGAGATTTTACGATTTTTTGATATTCTCCCGGATTCTACCATTTTCATTTAGTCACACTGATTCAACCCTTTTTCGATACTCGCCCGGACAGTTTTTCGGTACTCGCACGGATTCTACCATTTCCCGGTATTCGCCGAGATTTTACGATTTTTTGATATTCTCCCGGATTCTACCATTTTCATTTAGTCACACTGATTCAACCCTTTTTCGATACTCGCCCGGACAGTTTTTCGGTACTCGCACGGATTCTACCATTTCCCGGTATTCGTCGAGATTTTACGATTTTTTGATATTCTCCCGGATTCTACCATTTTCATTTAGTCACACTGATTCAACCCTTTTTCGATACTCGCCCGGACAGTTTTTCGGTACTCGCACGGATTCTACCATTTCCCGGTATTCGCCGAGATTTTACTATTTTTTTATATTCGCCCGGATTCTTCTATTTTCACTTACTCACACTGATTCTACCCTTTTCCAGTACTCGCCGGACAGTTTTTCAATAGTGAACGGATTATACCAATTTGCGGTATTCGCCGAGATTTTACGATTTTTTTATATTCTCCCGAATTCTTCCTTCACTTACTCTCACTGATTCTACCCTTTTCCGGTACTCGCCGGACAGTTTTTCAGTATTCGCACGGATTCTATCATTTCCCGGTATTCAACGAGATTTTACGATTTTTCGGTATTCGCCCGGATTCTACCATTTTCATTTAGTCACACTGATTCAACCCTTTTTCGATACTCGCCCGGACAGTTTTTCGGTACTCGCACGGATTCTACCTTTTCCCGGTATTCGCCGAGATTTTACGATTTTTTGATATTCTCCCGGATTCTACCATTTTCATTTAGTCACACTGATTCAACCCTTTTTCGATACTCGCCCGGACAGTTTTTCGGTACTCGCACGGATTCTACCATTTCCCGGTATTCGCCGAGATTTTACGATTTTTTGATATTCTCCCGGATTCTACCATTTTCATTTAGTCACACTGATTCAACCCTTTTTCGATACTCGCCCGGACAGTTTTTCGGTACTCGCACGGATTCTACCATTTCCCGGTATTCGCCGAGATTTTACGATTTTTTGATATTCTCCCGGATTCTACCATTTTCATTTAGTCACACTGATTCAACCCTTTTTCGATACTCGCCCGGACAGTTTTTCGGTACTCGCACGGATTCTACCATTTCCCGGTATTCGCCGAGATTTTACTATTTTTTTATATTCGCCCGGATTCTTCCATTTTCACTTACTCACACTGATTCTACCCTTTTCCAGTACTCGCCGGACAGTTTTTCAATAGTGAACGGATTATACCAATTTGCGGTATTCGCCGAGATTTTACGATTTTTTTATATTCTCCCGAATTCTTCCTTCACTTACTCTCACTGATTCTACCCTTTTCCGGTACTCGCCGGACAGTTTTTCAGTATTCGCACGGATTCTATCATTTCCCGGTATTCAACGAGATTTTACGATTTTTCGGTATTCGCCCGGATTCTACCATTTTCATTTAGTCACACTGATTCAACCCTTTTTCGATACTCGCCCGGACAGTTTTTCGGTACTCGCACGGATTCTACCTTTTCCCGGTATTCGCCGAGATTTTACGATTTTTTGATATTCTCCCGGATTCTACCATTTTCATTTAGTCACACTGATTCAACCCTTTTTCGATACTCGCCCGGACAGTTTTTCGGTACTCGCACGGATTCTACCATTTCCCGGTATTCGCCGAGATTTTACGATTTTTTGATATTCTCCCGGATTCTACCATTTTCATTTAGTCACACTGATTCAACCCTTTTTCGATACTCGCCCGGACAGTTTTTCGGTACTCGCACGGATTCTACCATTTCCCGGTATTCGCCGAGATTTTACGATTTTTTGATATTCTCCCGGATTCTACCATTTTCATTTAGTCACACTGATTCAACCCTTTTTCGATACTCGCCCGGACAGTTTTTCGGTACTCGCACGGATTCTACCATTTCCCGGTATTCGCCGAGATTTTACTATTTTTTTATATTCGCCCGGATTCTTCCATTTTCACTTACTCACACTGATTCTACCCTTTTCCAGTACTCGCCGGACAGTTTTTCAATAGTGAACGGATTATACCAATTTGCGGTATTCGCCGAGATTTTACGATTTTTTTATATTCTCCCGAATTCTTCCTTCACTTACTCTCACTGATTCTACCCTTTTCCGGTACTCGCCGGACAGTTTTTCAGTATTCGCACGGATTCTATCATTTCCCGGTATTCAACGAGATTTTACGATTTTTCGGTATTCGCCCGGATTCTACCATTTTCATTTAGTCACACTGATTCAACCCTTTTTCGATACTCGCCCGGACAGTTTTTCGGTACTCGCACGGATTCTACCTTTTCCCGGTATTCGCCGAGATTTTACGATTTTTTGATATTCTCCCGGATTCTACCATTTTCATTTAGTCACACTGATTCAACCCTTTTTCGATACTCGCCCGGACAGTTTTTCGGTACTCGCACGGATTCTACCATTTCCCGGTATTCGCCGAGATTTTACGATTTTTTGATATTCTCCCGGATTCTACCATTTTCATTTAGTCACACTGATTCAACCCTTTTTCGATACTCGCCCGGACAGTTTTTCGGTACTCGCACGGATTCTACCATTTCCCGGTATTCGCCGAGATTTTACGATTTTTTTATATTCTCCCGGATTCTTCCTTCACTTACTCTCACCGATTCTACCCTTTTCCGGTACTCGCCGGACAGTTTTTCAGGATTCGCACGGATTCTATCATTTCCCGGTATTCAACGAGATTTTACGATTTTTCGGTATTCGCCCGGATTCTACCATTTTCATTTAGTCACACTGATTCAACCCTTTTTCGATACTCGCTCGGACAGTTTTTCGGTACTCGCACGGATTCTACCATTTCCCGGTATTCACCGAGATTTTACGATTTTTTGATATTCTCCCGGATTCTACCATTTTCATTTAGTCACACTGATTCAACCCTTTTTCGATATTCGCCCGGACAGTTTTTCGGTACTCGCACGGATTCTACCATTTCCCGGTATTCGCCGAGATTTTACTATTTTTTTATATTCGCCCGGATTCCTCCATTTTCACTTACTCACACTGATTCTACCCTTTTCCAGTACTCGCCGGACAGTTTTTCAATAGTGAACGGATTATACCAATTTGCGGTATTCGCCGAGATTTTACGATTTTTTTATATTCTCCCGGATTCTTCCTTCACTTACTCTCACTGATTCTACCCTTTTCCGGTACTCGTCGGACAGTTTTTCAGTATTCGCACGGATTCTATCATTTCCCGGTATTCAACGAGATTTTATGATTTTTCGGTATTCGCCCGGATTCTACCATTTTCATTTAGTCACACTGATTCAACCCTTTTTCGATACTCGCCCGGACAGTTTTTCGGTACTCGCACGGATTCTACCATTTCCCGGTATTCGCCGAGATTTTACGATTTTTTGATATTCTCCCGGATTCTACCATTTTCATTTAGTCACACTGATTCAACCCTTTTTCGATACTCGCCCGGACAGTTTTTCGGTACTCGCACGGATTCTACCATTTCCCGGTATTCGCCGAGATTTTACGATTTTTTGATATTCTCCCGGATTCTACCATTTTCATTTAGTCACACTGATTCAACCCTTTTTCGATATTCGTCCGGACAGTTTTTCGGTACTCGCACGGATTCTACCATTTCCCGGTATTCGCCGAGATTTTACTATTTTTTTATATTCGCCCGGATTCTTCCATTTTCACTTACTCACACTGATTCTACCCTTTTCCAGTACTCGCCGGACAGTTTTTCAATAGTGAACGGATTATACCAATTTGCGGTATTCGCCGAGATTTTACGATTTTTTTATATTCTCCCGGATTCTTCCTTCACTTACTCTCACTGATTCTACCCTTTTCCGGTACTCGCCGGACAGTTTTTCAGTATTCGCACGGATTCTATCATTTCCCGGTATTCAACGAGATTTTACGATTTTTCGGTATTCGCCCGGATTCTACCATTTTCATTTAGTCACACTGATTCAACCCTTTTTCGATACTCGCCCGGACAGTTTTTCGGTACTCGCACGGATTCTACCATTTCCCGGTATTCGCCGAGATTTTACGATTTTTTGATATTCTCCCGGATTCTACCATTTTCATTTAGTCACACTGATTCAACCCTTTTTCGATACTCGCCCGGACAGTTTTTCGGTACTCGCACGGATTCAACCATTTCCCGGTATTCGCCGAGATTTTACTATTTTTTTATATTCGCCCGGATTCTTCCATTTTCACTTACTCACACTGATTCTACCCTTTTCCAGTACTCGCCGGACAGTTTTTCAATAGTGAACGGATTATACCAATTTGCGGTATTCGCCGAGATTTTACGATTTTTTTATATTCTCCCGGATTCTTCCTTCACTTACTCTCACTGATTCTACCCTTTTCCGGTACTCGCCGGACAGTTTTTCAGTATTCGCACGGATTCTATCATTTCCCGGTATTCAACGAGATTTTACTATTTTTCGGTATTCGCCCGGATTCTACCATTTTCATTTAGTCACACTGATTCAACCCTTTTTCGATACTCGCACGGACAGTTTTTCGGTACTCGCACGGATTCTACCATTTCCCGGTATTCGCCGAGATTTTACGATTTTTTGATATTCTCCCGGATTCTACCATTTTCATTTAGTCACACTGATTCAACCCTTTTTCGATACTCGCCCGGACAGTTTTTCGGTACTCGCACGGATTCTACCATTTCCCGGTATTCGCCGAGATTTTACGATTTTTTGATTATCTCCCGGATTCTACCATTTTCATTTAGTCACACTGATTCAACCCTTTTTCGATACTCGCCCGGACAGTTTTTCGGTACTCGCACGGATTCTACCATTTCCCGGTATTCGCCGAGATTTTACGATTTTTTGATATTCTCCCGGATTCTACCATTTTCATTTAGTCACACTGATTCAACCCTTTTTCGATACTCGCCCGGACAGTTTTTCGGTACTCGCACGGATTCTACCATTTCCCGGTATTCGCCGAGATTTTACGATTTTTTGATATTCTCCCGGATTCTACCATTTTCATTTAGTCACACTGATTCAACCCTTTTTCGATACTCGCCCGGACAGTTTTTCGGTACTCGCACGGATTCTACCATTTCCCGGTATTCGCCGAGATTTTACGATTTTTTGATATTCTCCCGGATTCTACCATTTTCATTTAGTCACACTGATTCAACCCTTTTTCGATATTCGCCCGGACAGTTTTTCGGTACTCGCACGGATTCTACCATTTCCCGGTATTCGCCGAGATTTTACTATTTTTTTATATTCGCCCGGATTCTTCCATTTTCACTTACTCACACTGATTCTACCCTTTTCCAGTACTCGCCGGACAGTTTTTCAATAGTGAACGGATTATACCAATTTGCGGTATTCGCCGAGATTTTACGATTTTTTTATATTCTCCCGGATTCTTCCTTCACTTACTCTCACTGATTCTACCCTTTTCCGGTACTCGCCGGACAATTTTTCAGTATTCGCACGGATTCTATCATTTCCCGGTATTCAACGAGATTTTACGATTTTTCGGTATTCGCCCGGATTCTACCATTTTCATTTAGTCACACTGATTCAACCCTTTTTCGATACTCGCCCGGATAGTTTTTCGGTACTCGCACGGATTCTACCATTTCCCGGTATTCGCCGAGATTTTACTATTTTTTTATATTCGCCCGGATTCTTCCATTTTCACTTACTCACACTGATTCTACCCTTTTCCAGTACTCGCCGGACAGTTTTTCAATAGTGAACGGATTATACCAATTTGCGGTATTCGCCGAGATTTTACGATTTTTTTATATTCTCCCGGATTCTTCCTTCACTTACTCTCACTGATTCTACCCTTTTCCGGTACTCGCCGGACAGTTTTTCAGTATTCGCACGGATTCTATCATTTCCCGGTATTCAACGAGATTTTACGATTTTTCGGTATTCGCCCGGATTCTACCATTTTCATTTAGTCACACTGATTCAACCCTTTTTCGATACTCGCCCGGACAGTTTTTCATTACTCGCACGGATTCTACCATTTCCCGGTATTCGCCGAGATTTTACGATTTTTTGATATTCTCCCGGATTCTACCATTTTCATTTAGTCACACTGATTCAACCCTTTTTCGATACTCGCCCGGACAGTTTTTCGGTACTCGCACGGATTCTACCATTTCCCGGTATTCGCCGAGATTTTACTATTTTTTTATATTCGCCCGGATTCTTCCATTTTCACTTAGTCACACTGATTCTACCCTTTTCCAGTACTCGCCGGACAGTTTTTCAATAGTGAACGGATTATACCAATTTGCGGTATTCGCCGAGATTTTACGATTTTTTTATATTCTCCCGGATTCTTCCTTCACTTACTCTCACTGATTCTATCCTTTTCCGGTACTCGCCGGACAGTTTTTCAGGATTCGCACGGATTCTATCATTTCCCGGTATTCAACGAGATTTTACGATTTTTCGGTATTCGCCCGGATTCTACCATTTTCATTTAGTCACACTGATTCAACCCTTTTTCGATACTCGCCCGGACAGTTTTTCGGTACTCGCACGGATTCTACCATTTCCCGGTATTCGCCGAGATTTTACGATTTTTTGATATTCTCCCGGATTCTACCATTTTCATTTAGTCACACTGATTCAACCCTTTTTCGATACTCGCCCGGACAGTTTTTCGGTACTCGCACGGATTCTACCATTTCCCGGTATTCGCCGAGATTTTACGATTTTTTGATATTCTCCCGGATTCTACCATTTTCATTTAGTCACACTGATTCAACCCTTTTTCGATACTCGCCCGGACAGTTTTTCGGTACTCGCACGGATTCTACCATTTCCCGGTATTCGCCGAGATTTTACGATTTTTTGATATTCTCCCGGATTCTACCATTTTCATTTAGTCACACTGATTCAACCCTTTTTCGATACTCGCCCGGACAGTTTTTCGGTACTCGCACGGATTCTACCATTTCCTGGTATTTGCCGAGATTTTACGATTTTTTGATATTCTCCCGGATTCTACCATTTTCATTTAGTCACACTGATTCAACCCTTTTTCGATATTCGCCCGGACAGTTTTTCGGTACTCGCACGGATTCTACCATTTCCCGGTATTCGCCGAGATTTTACTATTTTTTTATATTCGCCCGGATTCTTCCATTTTCACTTACTCACACTGATTCTACCCTTTTCCAGTACTCGCCGGACAGTTTTTCAATAGTGAACAGATTATACCAATTTGCGGTATTCGCCGAGATTTTACGATTTTTTTATATTCTCCCGGATTCTTCCTTCACTTACTCTCACTGATTCTACCCTTTTCCGGTACTCGCCGGACAGTTTTTCAGGATTCGCACGGATTCTATCATTTCCCGGTATTCAACGAGATTTTACGATTTTTCGGTATTCGCCCGGATTCTACCATTTTCATTTAGTCACACTGATTCAACCCTTTTTCGATACTCGCCCGGACAGTTTTTCGGTACTCGCACGGATTCTACCATTTCCCGGTATTCGCCGAGATTTTACGATTTTTTGATATTCTCCCGGATTCTACCATTTTCATTTAGTCACACTGATTCAACCCTTTTTCGATACTCGCCCGGACAGTTTTTCGGTACTCGCACGGATTCTACCATTTCCCGGTATTCGCCGAGATTTTACGATTTTTTGATATTCTCCCGGATTCTACCATTTTCATTTAGTCACACTGATTCAACCCTTTTTCGATACTCGCCCGGACAATTTTTCGGTACTCGCACGGATTCTACCATTTCCCGGTATTCGCCGAGATTTTACGATTTTTTGATATTCTCCCGGATTCTACCATTTTCATTTAGTCACACTGATTCAACCCTTTTTCGATATTCGCCCGGACAGTTTTTCGGTACTCGCACGGATTCTACCATTTCCCGGTATTCGCCGAGATTTTACTATTTTTTTATATTCGCCCGGATTCTTCCATTTTCACTTACTCACACTGATTCTACCCTTTTCCAGTACTCGCCGGACAGTTTTTCAATAGTGAACGGATTATACCAATTTGCGGTATTCGCCGAGATTTTACGATTTTTTTATATTCTCCCGGATTCTTCCTTCACTTACTCTCACTGATTCTACCCTTTTCCGGTACTCGCCGGACAGTTTTTCAGTATTCGCACGGATTCTATCATTTCCCGGTATTCAACGAGATTTTACGATTTTTCGGTATTCGCCCGGATTCTACCATTTTCATTTAGTCACACTGATTCAACCCTTTTTCGATATTCGCCCGGACAGTTTTTCGGTACTCGCACGGATTCTACCATTTCCTGGTATTCGCCGAGATTTTACGATTTTTTGATATTCTCCCGGATTCTACCATTTTCATTTAGTCACACTGATTCAACCCTTTTTCGATACTCGCCCGGACAGTTTTTCGGTACTCGCACGGATTCTACCATTTCCCGGTATTCGCCGAGATTTTACGATTTTTTGATATTCTCCCGGATTCTACCATTTTCATTTAGTCACACTGATTCAACCCTTTTTCGATACTCGCCCGGACAGTTTTTCGGTACTCGCACGGATTCTACCATTTCCCGGTATTCGCCGAGATTTTACGATTTTTTGATATTCTCCCGGATTCTACCATTTTCATTTAGTCACACTGATTCAACCCTTTTTCGATATTCGCCCGGACAGTTTTTCGGTACTCGCACGGATTCTACCATTTCCCGGTATTCGCCGAGATTTTACTATTTTTTTATATTCGCCCGGATTCTTCCATTTTCACTTACTCACACTGATTCTACCCTTTTCCAGTACTCGCCGGACAGTTTTTCAATAGTGAACGGATTATACCAATTTGCGGTATTCGCCGAGATTTTACGATTTTTTTATATTCTCCCGGATTCTTCCTTCACTTACTCTCACTGATTCTACCCTTTTCCGGTACTCGCCGGACAGTTTTTCAGTGTTCGCACGGATTCTATCATTTCCCGGTATTCAACGAGATTTTACGATTTTTCGGTATTCGCCCGGATTCTACCATTTTCATTTAGTCACACTGATTCAACCCTTTTTCGATATTCGCCCGGACAGTTTTTCGGTACTCGTACGGATTCTACCATTTCCCGGTATTCGCCGAGATTTTACGATTTTTTGATATTCTCCCGGATTCTACCATTTTCATTTAGTCACACTGATTCAACCCTTTTTCGATACTCGCCCGGACAGTTTTTCGGTACTCGCACGGATTCTACCATTTCCCGGTATTCGCCGAGATTTTACGATTTTTTGATATTCTCCCGGATTCTACCATTTTCATTTAGTCACACTGATTCAACCCTTTTTCGATATTCGCCCGGACAGTTTTTCGGTACTCGCACGGATTCTACCATTTCCCGGTATTCGCCGAGATTTTACTATTTTTTTATATTCGCCCGGATTCTTCCATTTTCACTTACTCACACTGATTCTACCCTTTTCCAGTACTCGCCGGACAGTTTTTCAATAGTGAACGGATTATACCAATTTGCGGTATTCGCCGAGATTTTACGATTTTTTTATATTCTCCCGGATTCTTCCTTCACTTACTCTCACTGATTCTATCCTTTTCCGGTACTCGCCGGACAGTTTTTCAGGATTCGCACGGATTCTATCATTTCCCGGTATTCAACGAGATTTTACGATTTTTCGGTATTCGCCCGGATTCTACCATTTTCATTTAGTCACACTGATTCAACCCTTTTTCGATACTCGCCCGGACAGTTTTTCGGTACTCGCACGGATTCTACCATTTCCCGGTATTCGCCGAGATTTTACGATTTTTTGATATTCTCCCGGATTCTACCATTTTCATTTAGTCACACTGATTCAACCCTTTTTCGATACTCGCCCGGACAGTTTTTCGGTACTCGCACGGATTCTACCATTTCCCGGTATTCGCCGAGATTTTACGATTTTTTGATATTCTCCTGGATTCTACCATTTTCATTTAGTCACACTGATTCAACCCTTTTTCGATACTCGCCCGGACAGTTTTTCGGTACTCGCACGGATTCTACCATTTCCCGGTATTCGCCGAGATTTTACGATTTTTTGATATTCTCCCGGATTCTACCATTTTCATTTAGTCACACTGATTCAACCCTTTTTCGATACTCGCCCGGACAGTTTTTCGGTACTCGCACGGATTCTACCATTTCCCGGTATTCGCCGAGATTTTACGATTTTTTGATATTCTCCCGGATTCTACCATTTTCATTTAGTCACACTGATTCAACCCTTTTTCGATACTCGCCCGGACAATTTTTCGGTACTCGCACGGATTCTACCATTTCCCGGTATTCGCCGAGATTTTACGATTTTTTGATATTCTCCCGGATTCTACCATTTTCATTTAGTCACACTGATTCAACCCTTTTTCGATACTCGCCCGGACAGTTTTTCGGTACTCGCACGGATTCTACCTTTTCCCGGTATTCGCCGAGATTTTACGATTTTTTGATATTCTCCCGGATTCTACCATTTTCATTTAGTCACACTGATTCAACCCTTTTTCGATACTCGCCCGGACAGTTTTTCGGTACTCGCACGGATTCTACCATTTCCCGGTATTCGCCGAGATTTTACGATTTTTTGATATTCTCCCGGATTCTACCATTTTCATTTAGTCACACTGATTCAACCCTTTTTCGATATTCGCCCGGACAGTTTTTCGGTACTCGCACGGATTCTACCATTTCCCGGTATTCGCCGAGATTTTACTATTTTTTTATATTCGCCCGGATTCTTCCATTTTCACTTACTCACACTGATTCTACCCTTTTCCAGTACTCGTCGGACAGTTTTTCAATAGTGAACGGATTATACCAATTTGCGGTATTCGCCGTGATTTTACGATTTTTTTATATTCTCCCGGATTCTTCCTTCACTTACTCTCACTGATTCTACCCTTTTCCGGTACTCGCCGGACAGTTTTTCAGTATTCGCACGGATTCTATCATTTCCCGGTATTCAACGAGATTTTACGATTTTTCGGTATTCACCCGGATTCTACCATTTTCATTTAGTCACACTGATTCCACCCTTTTTCGATACTCGCCCGGACAGTTTTTCGGTACTCGCACGGATTCTACCTTTTTCCGGTATTCGCCGAGATTTTACGATTTTTTGATATTCTCCCGGATTCTACCATTTTCATTTAGTCACACTGATTCAACCCTTTTTCGATACTCGCCCGGACAGTTTTTCGGTACTCGCACGGATTCTACCATTTCCCGGTATTCGCCGAGATTTTACGATTTTTTGATATTCTCCCGGATTCTACCATTTTCATTTAGTCACACTGATTCAACCCTTTTTCGATACTCGCCCGGACAATTTTTCGGTACTCGCACGGATTCTACCATTTCCCGGTATTCGCCGAGATTTTACGATTTTTTGATATTCTCCCGGATTCTACCATTTTCATTTAGTCACACTGATTCAACCCTTTTTCGATATTCGCCCGGACAGTTTTTCGGTACTCGCACGGATTCTACCATTTCCCGGTATTCGCCGAGATTTTACTATTTTTTTATATTCGCCCGGATTCTTCCATTTTCACTTACTCACACTGATTCTACCCTTTTCCAGTACTCGCCGGACAGTTTTTCAATAGTGAACGGATTATACCAATTTGCGGTATTCGCCGAGATTTTACGATTTTTTTATATTCTCCCGGATTCTTCCTTCACTTACTCTCACTGATTCTACCCTTTTCCGGTACTCGCCGGACAGTTTTTCAGTATTCGCACGGATTCTATCATTTCCCGGTATTCAACGAGATTTTACGATTTTTCGGTATTCGCCCGGATTCTACCATTTTCATTTAGTCACACTGATTCAACCCTTTTTCGATATTCGCCCGGACAGTTTTTCGGTACTCGCACGGATTCTACCATTTCCCGGTATTCGCCGAGATTTTACGATTTTTTGATATTCTCCCGGATTCTACCATTTTCATTTAGTCACACTGATTCAACCCTTTTTCGATACTCGCCCGGACAGTTTTTCGGTACTCGCACGGATTCTACCATTTCCCGGTATTCCCCGAGATTTTACGATTTTTTGATATTCTCCCGGATTCTACCATTTTCATTTAGTCACACTGATTCAACCCTTTTTCGATACTCGCCCGGACAGTTTTTCGGTACTCGCACGGATTCTACCATTTCCCGGTATTCGCCGAGATTTTACGATTTTTTGATATTCTCCCGGATTCTACCATTTTCATTTAGTCACACTGATTCAACCCTTTTTCGATACTCGCCCGGACAGTTTTTCGGTACTCGCACGGATTCTACCATTTCCCGGTATTCGCCTAGATTTTACGATTTTTTGATATTCTCCCGGATTCTACCATTTTCATTTAGTCACACTGATTCAACCCTTTTTCGATATTCGCCCGGACAGTTTTTCGGTACTCGCACGGATTCTACCATTTCCCGGTATTCGCCAAGATTTTACTATTTTTTTATATTCGCCCGGATTCTTCCATTTTCACTTACTCACACTGATTCTACCCTTTTCCAGTACTCGCCGGACAGTTTTTCAATAGTGAACGGATTATACCAATTTGCGGTATTCGCCGAGATTTTACGATTTTTTTATATTCTCCCGGATTCTTCCTTCACTTACTCTCACTGATTCTACCCTTTTCCGGTACTCGCCGGACAGTTTTTCAGTATTCGCACGGATTCTATCATTTCCCGGTATTCAACGAGATTTTACGATTTTTCGGTATTCACCCGGATTCTACCATTTTCATTTAGTCACACTGATTCAACCCTTTTTCGATACTCGCCCGGACAGTTTTTCGGTACTCGCACGGATTCTACCTTTTCCCGGTATTCGCCGAGATTTTACGATTTTTTGATATTCTCCCGGATTCTACCATTTTCATTTAGTCACACTGATTCAACCCTTTTTCGATACTCGCCCGGACAGTTTTTCGGTACTCGCACGGATTCTACCATTTCCCGGTATTCGCCGAGATTTTACTATTTTTTTATATTCGCCCGGATTCTTCCATTTTCACTTACTCACACTGATTCTACCCTTTTCCAGTACTCGCCGGACAGTTTTTCAATAGTGAACGGATTATACCAATTTGCGGTATTCGCCGAGATTTTACGATTTTTTTATATTCTCCCGGATTCTTCCTTCACTTACTCTCACTGATTCTACCCTTTTCCGGTACTCGCCGGACAGTTTTTCAGTATTCGCACGGATTCTATCATTTCCCGGTATTCAACGAGATTTTACGATTTTTCGGTATTCACCCGGATTCTACCATTTTCATTTAGTCACACTGATTCAACCCTTTTTCGATACTCGCCCGGACAGTTTTTCGGTACTCGCACGGATTCTACCATTTCCCGGTATTCGCCGAGATTTTACGATTTTTTGATATTCTCCCGGATTCTACCATTTTCATTTAGTCACACTGATTCAACCCTTTTTCGATATTCGCCCGGACAGTTTTTCGGTACTCGCACGGATTCTACCATTTCCCGGTATTTGCCGAGATTTTACTATTTTTTTATATTCGCCCGGATTCTTCCATTTTCACTTACTCACACTGATTCTACCCTTTTCCAGTACTCGCCGGACAGTTTTTCAATAGTGAACGGATTATACCAATTTGCGGTATTCGCCGAGATTTTACGATTTTTTTATATTCTCCCGGATTCTTCCTTCACTTACTCTCACTGATTCTACCCTTTTCCGGTACTCGCCGGACAGTTTTTCAGTATTCGCACGGATTCTATCATTTCCCGGTATTCAACGAGATTTTACGATTTTTCGGTATTCGCCCGGATTCTACCATTTTCATTTAGTCACACTGATTCAACCCTTTTTCGATACTCGCCCGGACAGTTTTTCGGTACTCGCACGGATTCTACCTTTTCCCGGTATTCGCCGAGATTTTACGATTTTTTGATATTCTCCCGGATTCTACCATTTTCATTTAGTCACACTGATTCAACCCTTTTTCGATACTCGCCCGGACAGTTTTTCGGTACTCGCACGGATTCTACCATTTCCCGGTATTCGCCGAGATTTTACGATTTTTTTATATTCTCCCGGATTCTACCATTTTCATTTAGTCACACTGATTCAACCCTTTTTCGATATTCGCCCGGACAGTTTTTCGGTACTCGCACGGATTCTACCATTTCCCGGTATTCGCCGAGATTTTACTATTTTTTTATATTCGCCCGGATTCTTCCATTTTCACTTACTCACACTGATTCTACCCTTTTCCAGTACTCGCCGGACAGTTTTTCAATAGTGAACGGATTATACCAATTTGCGGTATTCGCCGAGATTTTACGATTTTTTTATATTCTCCCGGATTCTTCCTTCACTTACTCTCACTGATTCTATCCTTTTCCGGTACTCGTCGGACAGTTTTTCAGGATTCGCACGGATTCTATCATTTCCCGGTATTCAACGAGATTTTACGATTTTTCGGTATTCGCCCGGATTCTACCATTTTCATTTAGTCACACTGATTCAACCCTTTTTCGATACTCGCTCGGACAGTTTTTCGGTACTCGCACGGATTCTACCATTTCCCGGTATTCGCCGAGATTTTACGATTTTTTGATATTCTCCCGGATTCTACCATTTTCATTTAGTCACACTGATTCAACCCTTTTTCGATATTCGCCCGGACAGTTTTTCGGTACTCGCACGGATTCTACCATTTCCCGGTATTCGCCGAGATTTTACTATTTTTTTATATTCGCCCGGATTCTTCCATTTTCACTTACTCACACTGATTCTACCGTTTTCCAGTACTCGTCGGACAGTTTTTCAATAGTGAACGGATTATACCAATTTGTGGTATTAGCCGAGATTTTACGATTTTTTTATATTCTCCCGGATTCTTCCTTCACTTACTCTCACTGATTCTACCCTTTTCCGGTACTCGTCGGACAGTTTTTCAGTATTCGCACGGATTCTATCATTTCCCGGTATTCAACGAGATTTTATGATTTTTCGGTATTCGCCCGGATTCTACCATTTTCATTTAGTCACACTGATTCAACCCTTTTTCGATACTCGCCCGGACAGTTTTTCGGTACTCGCACGGATTCTACCATTTCCCGGTATTCGCCGAGATTTTACGATTTTTTGATATTCTCCCGGATTCTACCATTTTCATTTAGTCACACTGATTCAACCCTTTTTCGATATTCGCCCGGACAGTTTTTCGGTACTCGCACGGATTCTACCATTTCCCGGTATTTGCCGAGATTTTACTATTTTTTTATATTCGCCCGGATTCTTCCATTTTCACTTACTCACACTGATTCTACCCTTTTCCAGTACTCGCCGGACAGTTTTTCAATAGTGAACGGATTATACCAATTTGCGGTATTCGCCGAGATTTTACGATTTTTTTATATTCTCCCGGATTCTTCCTTCACTTACTCTCACTGATTCTACCCTTTTCCGGTACTCGCCGGACAGTTTTTCAGTATTCGCACGGATTCTATCATTTCCCGGTATTCAACGAGATTTTACGATTTTTCGGTATTCGCCCGGATTCTACCATTTTCATTTAGTCACACTGATTCAACCCTTTTTCGATACTCGCCCGGACAGTTTTTCGGTACTCGCACGGATTCTACCTTTTCCCGGTATTCGCCGAGATTTTACGATTTTTTGATATTCTCCCGGATTCTACCATTTTCATTTAGTCACACTGATTCAACCCTTTTTCGATACTCGCCCGGACAGTTTTTCGGTACTCGCACGGATTCTACCATTTCCCGGTATTCGCCGAGATTTTACGATTTTTTTATATTCTCCCGGATTCTACCATTTTCATTTAGTCACACTGATTCAACCCTTTTTCGATATTCGCCCGGACAGTTTTTCGGTACTCGCACGGATTCTACCATTTCCCGGTATTCGCCGAGATTTTACTATTTTTTTATATTCGCCCGGATTCTTCCATTTTCACTTACTCACACTGATTCTACCCTTTTCCAGTACTCGCCGGACAGTTTTTCAATAGTGAACGGATTATACCAATTTGCGGTATTCGCCGAGATTTTACGATTTTTTTATATTCTCCCGGATTCTTCCTTCACTTACTCTCACTGATTCTATCCTTTTCCGGTACTCGTCGGACAGTTTTTCAGGATTCGCACGGATTCTATCATTTCCCGGTATTCAACGAGATTTTACGATTTTTCGGTATTCGCCCGGATTCTACCATTTTCATTTAGTCACACTGATTCAACCCTTTTTCGATACTCGCTCGGACAGTTTTTCGGTACTCGCACGGATTCTACCATTTCCCGGTATTCGCCGAGATTTTACGATTTTTTGATATTCTCCCGGATTCTACCATTTTCATTTAGTCACACTGATTCAACCCTTTTTCGATACTCGCCCGGACAGTTTTTCGGTACTCGCACGGATTCTACCATTTCCCGGTATTCGCCGAGATTTTACGATTTTTTTATATTCTCCCGGATTCTACCATTTTCATTTAGTCACACTGATTCAACCCTTTTTCGATATTCGCCCGGACAGTTTTTCGGTACTCGCACGGATTCTACCATTTCCCGGTATTCGCCGAGATTTTACTATTTTTTTATATTCGCCCGGATTCTTCCATTTTCACTTACTCACACTGATTCTACCCTTTTCCAGTACTCGCCGGACAGTTTTTCAATAGTGAACGGATTATACCAATTTGCGGTATTCGCCGAGATTTTACGATTTTTTTATATTCTCCCGGATTCTTCCTTCACTTACTCTCACTGATTCTATCCTTTTCCGGTACTCGTCGGACAGTTTTTCAGGATTCGCACGGATTCTATCATTTCCCGGTATTCAACGAGATTTTACGATTTTTCGGTATTCGCCCGGATTCTACCATTTTCATTTAGTCACACTGATTCAACCCTTTTTCGATACTCGCTCGGACAGTTTTTCGGTACTCGCACGGATTCTACCATTTCCCGGTATTCGCCGAGATTTTACGATTTTTTGATATTCTCCCGGATTCTACCATTTTCATTTAGTCACACTGATTCAACCCTTTTTCGATATTCGCCCGGACAGTTTTTCGGTACTCGCACGGATTCTACCATTTCCCGGTATTCGCCGAGATTTTACTATTTTTTTATATTCGCCCGGATTCTTCCATTTTCACTTACTCACACTGATTCTACCGTTTTCCAGTACTCGTCGGACAGTTTTTCAATAGTGAACGGATTATACCAATTTGTGGTATTAGCCGAGATTTTACGATTTTTTTATATTCTCCCGGATTCTTCCTTCACTTACTCTCACTGATTCTACCCTTTTCCGGTACTCGTCGGACAGTTTTTCAGTATTCGCACGGATTCTATCATTTCCCGGTATTCAACGAGATTTTATGATTTTTCGGTATTCGCCCGGATTCTACCATTTTCATTTAGTCACACTGATTCAACCCTTTTTCGATACTCGCCCGGACAGTTTTTCGGTACTCGCACGGATTCTACCATTTCCCGGTATTCGCCGAGATTTTACGATTTTTTGATATTCTCCCGGATTCTACCATTTTCATTTAGTCACACTGATTCAACCCTTTTTCGATATTCGCCCGGACAGTTTTTCGGTACTCGCACGGATTCTACCATTTCCCGGTATTTGCCGAGATTTTACTATTTTTTTATATTCGCCCGGATTCTTCCATTTTCACTTACTCACACTGATTCTACCCTTTTCCAGTACTCGCCGGACAGTTTTTCAATAGTGAACGGATTATACCAATTTGCGGTATTCGCCGAGATTTTACGATTTTTTTATATTCTCCCGGATTCTTCCTTCACTTACTCTCACTGATTCTACCCTTTTCCGGTACTCGCCGGACAGTTTTTCAGTATTCGCACGGATTCTATCATTTCCCGGTATTCAACGAGATTTTACGATTTTTCGGTATTCGCCCGGATTCTACCATTTTCATTTAGTCACACTGATTCAACCCTTTTTCGATACTCGCCCGGACAGTTTTTCGGTACTCGCACGGATTCTACCTTTTCCCGGTATTCGCCGAGATTTTACGATTTTTTGATATTCTCCCGGATTCTACCATTTTCATTTAGTCACACTGATTCAACCCTTTTTCGATACTCGCCCGGACAGTTTTTCGGTACTCGCACGGATTCTACCATTTCCCGGTATTCGCCGAGATTTTACGATTTTTTTATATTCTCCCGGATTCTACCATTTTCATTTAGTCACACTGATTCAACCCTTTTTCGATATTCGCCCGGACAGTTTTTCGGTACTCGCACGGATTCTACCATTTCCCGGTATTCGCCGAGATTTTACTATTTTTTTATATTCGCCCGGATTCTTCCATTTTCACTTACTCACACTGATTCTACCCTTTTCCAGTACTCGCCGGACAGTTTTTCAATAGTGAACGGATTATACCAATTTGCGGTATTCGCCGAGATTTTACGATTTTTTTATATTCTCCCGGATTCTTCCTTCACTTACTCTCACTGATTCTATCCTTTTCCGGTACTCGTCGGACAGTTTTTCAGGATTCGCACGGATTCTATCATTTCCCGGTATTCAACGAGATTTTACGATTTTTCGGTATTCGCCCGGATTCTACCATTTTCATTTAGTCACACTGATTCAACCCTTTTTCGATACTCGCTCGGACAGTTTTTCGGTACTCGCACGGATTCTACCATTTCCCGGTATTCGCCGAGATTTTACGATTTTTTGATATTCTCCCGGATTCTACCATTTTCATTTAGTCACACTGATTCAACCCTTTTTCGATATTCGCCCGGACAGTTTTTCGGTACTCGCACGGATTCTACCATTTCCCGGTATTCGCCGAGATTTTACTATTTTTTTATATTCGCCCGGATTCTTCCATTTTCACTTACTCACACTGATTCTACCGTTTTCCAGTACTCGTCGGACAGTTTTTCAATAGTGAACGGATTATACCAATTTGCGGTATTAGCCGAGATTTTACGATTTTTTTATATTCTCCCGGATTCTTCCTTCACTTACTCTCACTGATTCTACCCTTTTCCGGTACTCGTCGGACAGTTTTTCAGTATTCGCACGGATTCTATCATTTCCCGGTATTCAACGAGATTTTATGATTTTTCGGTATTCGCCCGGATTCTACCATTTTCATTTAGTCACACTAATTCAACCCTTTTTCGATACTCGCCCGGACAGTTTTTCGGTACTCGCACGGATTCTACCATTTCCCGGTATTCGCCGAGATTTTACGATTTTTTGATATTCTCCCGGATTCTACCATTTTCATTTAGTCACACTGATTCAACCCTTTTTCGATATTCGCCCGGACAGTTTTTCGGTACTCGCACGGATTCTACCATTTCCCGGTATTTGCCGAGATTTTACTATTTTTTTATATTCGCCCGGATTCTTCCATTTTCACTTACTCACACTGATTCTACCCTTTTCCAGTACTCGCCGGACAGTTTTTCAATAGTGAACGGATTATACCAATTTGCGGTATTCGCCGAGATTTTACGATTTTTTTATATTCTCCCGGATTCTTCCTTCACTTACTCTCACTGATTCTACCCTTTTCCGGTACTCGCCGGACAGTTTTTCAGTATTCGCACGGATTCTATCATTTCCCGGTATTCAACGAGATTTTACGATTTTTCGGTATTCGCCCGGATTCTACCATTTTCATTTAGTCACACTGATTCAACCCTTTTTCGATACTCGCCCGGACAGTTTTTCGGTACTCGCACGGATTCTACCATTTCCCGGTATTCGTCGAGATTTTACGATTTTTTGATATTCTCCCGGATTCTACCATTTTCATTTAGTCACACTGATTCAACCCTTTTTCGATACTCGCCCGGACAGTTTTTCGGTACTCGCACGGATTCTACCATTTCCCGGTATTCGCCGAGATTTTACGATTTTTTGATATTCTCCCGGATTCTACCGTTTTCATTTAGTCACGCTGATTCAACCCTTTTTCGATATTCGCCCGGACAGTTTTTCGGTACTCGCACGGATTCTACCATTTCCCGGTATTCGCCGAGATTTTACTATTTTTTTATATTCGCCCGGATTCTTCCATTTTCACTTACTCTCACTGATTCTACCCTTTTCCAGTACTCGCCGGACAGTTTTTCAATAGTGAACGGATTATACCAATTTGCGGTATTCGCCGAGATTTTACGATTTTTTTATATTCTCCCGGATTCTTCCTTCACTTACTCTCACTGATTCTACCCTTTTCCGGTACTCGTCGGACAGTTTTTCAGTATTCGCACGGATTCTATCATTTCCCGGTATTCAACGAGATTTTATGATTTTTCGGTATTCGCCCGGATTCTACCATTTTCATTTAGTCACACTGATTCAACCCTTTTTCGATACTCGCCCGGACAGTTTTTCAGTACTCGCACGGATTCTACCATTTCCCGGTATTCGCCGAGATTTTACGATTTTTTGATATTCTCCCGGATTCTACCATTTTCATTTAGTCACACTGATTCAACCCTTTTTCGATATTCGCCCGGACAGTTTTTCGGTACTCGCACGGATTCTACCATTTCCCGGTATTTGCCGAGATTTTACTATTTTTTTATATTCGCCCGGATTCTTCCATTTTCACTTACTCACACTGATTCTACCGTTTTCCAGTACTCGTCGGACAGTTTTTCAATAGTGAACGGATTATACCAATTTGCGGTATTAGCCGAGATTTTACGATTTTTTTATATTCTCCCGGATTCTTCCTTCACTTACTCTCACTGATTCTACCCTTTTCCGGTACTCGTCGGACAGTTTTTCAGTATTCGCACGGATTCTATCATTTCCCGGTATTCAACGAGATTTTATGATTTTTCGGTATTCGCCCGGATTCTACCATTTTCATTTAGTCACACTGATTCAACCCTTTTTCGATACTCGCCCGGACAGTTTTTCGGTACTCGCACGGATTCTACCATTTCCCGGTATTCGCCGAGATTTTACGATTTTTTGATATTCTCCCGGATTCTACCATTTTCATTTAGTCACACTGATTCAACCCTTTTTCGATATTCGCCCGGACAGTTTTTCGGTACTCGCACGGATTCTACCATTTCCCGGTATTTGCCGAGATTTTACTATTTTTTTATATTCGCCCGGATTCTTCCATTTTCACTTACTCACACTGATTCTACCCTTTTCCAGTACTCGCCGGACAGTTTTTCAATAGTGAACGGATTATACCAATTTGCGGTATTCGCCGAGATTTTACGATTTTTTTATATTCTCCCGGATTCTTCCTTCACTTACTCTCACTGATTCTACCCTTTTCCGGTACTCGCCGGACAGTTTTTCAGTATTCGCACGGATTCTATCATTTCCCGGTATTCAACGAGATTTTACGATTTTTCGGTATTCGCCCGGATTCTACCATTTTCATTTAGTCACACTGATTCAACCCTTTTTCGATACTCGCCCGGACAGTTTTTCGGTACTCGCACGGATTCTACCATTTCCCGGTATTCGCCGAGATTTTACGATTTTTTGATATTCTCCCGGATTCTACCATTTTCATTTAGTCACACTGATTCAACCCTTTTTCGATACTCGCCCGGACAGTTTTTCGGTACTCGCACGGATTCTACCATTTCCCGGTATTCGCCGAGATTTTACGATTTTTTGATATTCTCCCGGATTCTACCGTTTTCATTTAGTCACGCTGATTCAACCCTTTTTCGATATTCGCCCGGACAGTTTTTCGGTACTCGCACGGATTCTACCATTTCCCGGTATTCGCCGAGATTTTACTATTTTTTTATATTCGCCCGGATTCTTCCATTTTCACTTACTCTCACTGATTCTACCCTTTTCCAGTACTCGCCGGACAGTTTTTCAATAGTGAACGGATTATACCAATTTGCGGTATTCGCCGAGATTTTACGATTTTTTTATATTCTCCCGGATTCTTCCTTCACTTACTCTCACTGATTCTACCCTTTTCCGGTACTCGTCGGACAGTTTTTCAGTATTCGCACGGATTCTATCATTTCCCGGTATTCAACGAGATTTTATGATTTTTCGGTATTCGCCCGGATTCTACCATTTTCATTTAGTCACACTGATTCAACCCTTTTTCGATACTCGCCCGGACAGTTTTTCAGTACTCGCACGGATTCTACCATTTCCCGGTATTCGCCGAGATTTTACGATTTTTTGATATTCTCCCGGATTCTACCATTTTCATTTAGTCACACTGATTCAACCCTTTTTCGATATTCGCCCGGACAGTTTTTCGGTACTCGCACGGATTCTACCATTTCCCGGTATTCGCCGAGATTTTACTATTTTTTTATATTCGCCCGGATTCTTCCATTTTCACTTACTCACACTGATTCTACCCTTTTCCAGTACTCGCCGGACAGTTTTTCAATAGTGAACGGATTATACCAATTTGCGGTATTCGACGAGATTTTACGATTTTTTTATATTCTCCCGGATTCTTCCTTCACTTACTCTCACTGATTCTACCCTTTTCCGGTACTCGTCGGACAGTTTTTCAGTATTCGCACGGATTCTATCATTTCCCGGTATTCAACGAGATTTTACGATTTTTCGGTATTCGCCCGGATTCTACCATTTTCATTTAGTCACACTGATTCAACCCTTTTTCGATACTCGCCCGGACAGTTTTTCGGTACTCGCACGGATTCTACCATTTCCCGGTATTCGCCGAGATTTTACGATTTTTTGATATTCTCCCGGATTCTACCATTTTCATTTAGTCACACTGATTCAACCCTTTTTCGATATTCGCCCGGACAGTTTTTCGGTACTCGCACGGATTCTACCATTTCCCGTTATTCGTCGAGATTTTACTATTTTTTTATATTCGCCCGGATTCTTCCATTTTCACTTACTCACACTGATTCTACCCTTTTCCAGTACTCGTCGGACAGTTTTTCAATAGTGAACGGATTATACCAATTTGCGGTATTCGCCGAGATTTTACGATTTTTTTATATTCTCCCGGATTCTTCCTTCACTTACTCTCACTGATTCTACCCTTTTCCGGTACTCGTCGGACAGTTTTTCAGTATTCGCACGGATTCTATCATTTCCCGGTATTCAACGAGATTTTACGATTTTTCGGTATTCGCCCGGATTCTACCATTTTCATTTAGTCACACTGATTCAACCCTTTTTCGATACTCGCCCGGACAGTTTTTCGGTACTCGCACGGATTCTACCATTTCCCGGTATTCGCCGAGATTTTACGATTTTTTGATATTCTCCCGGATTCTACCATTTTCATTTAGTCACACTGATTCAACCCTTTTTCGATATTCGCCCGGACAGTTTTTCGGTACTCGCACGGATTCTACCATTTGCCGGTATTCGCCGAGATTTTACTATTTTTTTATATTCGCCCGGATTCTTCCATTTTCACTTACTCACACTGATTCTACCCTTTTCCAGCACTCGCCGGACAGTTTTTCAATAGTGAACGGATTATACCAATTTGCGGTATTCGCCGAGATTTTACGATTTTTTTATATTCTCCCGGATTCTTCCTTCACTTACTCTCACTGATTCTACCCTTTTCCGGTACTCGCCGGACAGTTTTTCAGTATTCGCACGGATTCTATCATTTCCCGGTATTCAACGAGATTTTACGATTTTTCGGTATTCGCCCGGATTCTACCATTTTCATTTAGTCACACTGATTCAACCCTTTTTCGATACTCGCCCGGACAGTTTTTCGGTACTCGCACGGATTCTACCATTTCCCGGTATTCGCCGAGATTTTACGATTTTTTGATATTCTCCCGGATTCTACCATTTTCATTTAGTCACACTGATTCAACCCTTTTTCGATACTCGCCCGGACAGTTTTTCGGTACTCGCACGGATTCTACCATTTCCCGGTATTAGCCGAGATTTTACGATTTTTTGATATTCTCCCGGATTCTACCATTTTCATTTAGTCACACTGATTCAACCCTTTTTCGATACTCGCCCGGACAGTTTTTCGGTACTCGCACGGATTCTACCATTTCCCGGTATTCGCCGAGATTTTACGATTTTTTGATATTCTCCCGGATTCTACCATTTTCATTTAGTCACACTGATTCAACCCTTTTTCGATACTCGCCCGGACAGTTTTTCGGTACTCGCACGGATTCTACCATTTCCCGATATTCGCCGAGATTTTACGATTTTTTGATATTCTCCCGGATTCTACCGTTTTCATTTAGTCACACTGATTCAACCCTTTTTCGATATTCGCCCGGACAGTTTTTCGGTACTCGCACGGATTCTACCATTTCCCGGTATTCGCCGAGATTTTACTATTTTTTTATATTCGCCCGGATTCTTCCATTTTCACTTACTCTCACTGATTCTACCCTTTTCCAGTACTCGCCGGACAGTTTTTCAATAGTGAACGGATTATACCAATTTGCGGTATTCGCCGAGATTTTACGATTTTTTTATATTCTCCCGGATTCTTCCTTCACTTACTCTCAGTGATTCTACCCTTTTCCGGTACTCGCCGGACAGTTTTCCAGTATTCGCACGAATTCTATCATTTCCCGGTATTCAACGAGATTTTACGATTTTTCGGTATTCGCCCGGATTCTACCATTTTCATTTAGTCACACTGATTCAACCCTTTTTCGATACTCGCCCGGACAGTTTTTCGGTACTCGCACGGATTCTACCATTTCCCGGTATTCGCCGAGATTTTACGATTTTTTGATATTCTCCCGGATTCTACCATTTTCATTTAGTCACACTTATTCAACCCTTTTTCGATATTCGCCCGGACAGTTTTTCGGTACTCGCACGGATTCTACCATTTCCCGGTATTCGTCGAGATTTTACTATTTTTTTATATTCGCCCGGATTCTTCCATTTTCACTTACTCACACTGATTCTACCCTTTTCCAGTACTCGCCGGACAGTTTTTCAATAGTGAACGGATTATACCAATTTGCGGTATTCGCCGAGATTTTACGATTTTTTTATATTCTCCCGGATTCTTCCTTCACTTACTCTCACTGATTCTACCCTTTTCCGGTACTCGTCGGACAGTTTTTCAGTATTCGCACGGATTCTATCATTTCCCAGTATTCAACGAGATTTTACGATTTTTCGGTATTCGCCCGGATTCTACCATTTTCATTTAGTCACACTGATTCAACCCTTTTTCGATACTCGCCCGGACAGTTTTTCGGTACTCGCACGGATTCTACCATTTCCCGGTATTCGCCGAGATTTTACGATTTTTTGATATTCTCCCGGATTCTACCATTTTCATTTAGTCACACTGATTCAACCCTTTTTCGATATTCGCCCGGACAGTTTTTCGGTACTCGCACGGATTCTACCATTTCCCGGTATTCGTCGAGATTTTACTATTTTTTTATATTCGCCCGGATTCTTCCATTTTCACTTACTCACACTGATTCTACCCTTTTCCAGTACTCGCCGGACAGTTTTATCAATAGTGAACGGATTATACCAATTTGCGGTATTCGCCGAGATTTTACGATTTTTTTATATTCTCCCGGATTCTTCCTTCACTTACTCTCACTGATTCTACCCTTTTCCGGTACTCGTCGGACAGTTTTACAGTATTCGCACGGATTCTATCATTTCCCGGTATTCAACGAGATTTTACGATTTTTCGGTATTCGCCCGGATTCTACCATTTTCATTTAGTCACACTGATTCAACCCTTTTTCGATACTCGCCAGGACAGTTTTTCGGTACTCGCACGGATTCTACCATTTCCCGGTATTCGCCGAGATTTTACGATTTTTTGATATTCTCCCGGATTCTACCATTTTCATTTAGTCACACTGATTCAACCCTTTTTCGATACTCGCCCGGACAGTTTTTCGGTACTCGCACGGATTCTACCATTTCCCGGTATTCGCCGAGATTTTACGATTTTTTGATATTCTCCCGGATTCTACCATTTTCATTTAGTCACACTGATTCAACCCTTTTTCGATACTCGCCCGGACAGTTTTTCGGTACTCGCACGGATTCTACCATTTCCCGGTATTCGCCGAGATTTTACGATTTTTTGATATTCTCCCGGATTCTACCATTTTCATTTAGTCACACTGATTCAACCCTTTTTCGATATTCGCCCGGACAGTTTTTCGGTACTCGCACGGATTCTACCATTTCCCGGTATTCGCCGAGATTTTACTATTTTTTTATATTCGCCCGGATTCTTCCATTTTCACTTACTCTCACTGATTCTACCCTTTTCCAGTACTCGCCGGACAGTTTTTCAATAGTGAACGGATTATACCAATTTGCGGTATTCGCCGAGATTTTACGATTTTTTTATATTCTCCCGGATTCTTCCTTCACTTACTCTCAGTGATTCTACCCTTTTCCGGTACTCGCCGGACAGTTTTCCAGTATTCGCACGAATTCTATCATTTCCCGGTATTCAACGAGATTTTACGATTTTTCGGTATTCGCCCGGATTCTACCATTTTCATTTAGTCACACTGATTCAACCCTTTTTCGATACTCGCCCGGACAGTTTTTCGGTACTCGCACGGATTCTACCATTTCCCGGTATTCGCCGAGATTTTACGATTTTTTGATATTCTCCCGGATTCTACCATTTTCATTTAGTCACACTTATTCAACCCTTTTTCGATATTCGCCCGGACAGTTTTTCGGTACTCGCACGGATTCTACCATTTCCCGGTATTCGTCGAGATTTTACTATTTTTTTATATTCGCCCGGATTCTTCCATTTTCACTTACTCACACTGATTCTACCCTTTTCCAGTACTCGCCGGACAGTTTTTCAATAGTGAACGGATTATACCAATTTGCGGTATTCGCCGAGATTTTACGATTTTTTTATATTCTCCCGGATTCTTCCTTCACTTACTCTCACTGATTCTACCCTTTTCCGGTACTCGTCGGACAGTTTTTCAGTATTCGCACGGATTCTATCATTTCCCAGTATTCAACGAGATTTTACGATTTTTCGGTATTCGCCCGGATTCTACCATTTTCATTTAGTCACACTGATTCAACCCTTTTTCGATACTCGCCCGGACAGTTTTTCGGTACTCGCACGGATTCTACCATTTCCCGGTATTCGCCGAGATTTTACGATTTTTTGATATTCTCCCGGATTCTACCATTTTCATTTAGTCACACTGATTCAACCCTTTTTCGATATTCGCCCGGACAGTTTTTCGGTACTCGCACGGATTCTACCATTTCCCGGTATTCGTCGAGATTTTACTATTTTTTTATATTCGCCCGGATTCTTCCATTTTCACTTACTCACACTGATTCTACCCTTTTCCAGTACTCGCCGGACAGTTTTATCAATAGTGAACGGATTATACCAATTTGCGGTATTCGCCGAGATTTTACGATTTTTTTATATTCTCCCGGATTCTTCCTTCACTTACTCTCACTGATTCTACCCTTTTCCGGTACTCGTCGGACAGTTTTACAGTATTCGCACGGATTCTATCATTTCCCGGTATTCAACGAGATTTTACGATTTTTCGGTATTCGCCCGGATTCTACCATTTTCATTTAGTCACACTGATTCAACCCTTTTTCGATACTCGCCAGGACAGTTTTTCGGTACTCGCACGGATTCTACCATTTCCCGGTATTCGCCGAGATTTTACGATTTTTTGATATTCTCCCGGATTCTACCATTTTCATTTAGTCACACTGATTCAACCCTTTTTCGATACTCGCCCGGACAGTTTTTCGGTACTCGCACGGATTCTACCATTTCCCGGTATTCGCCGAGATTTTACGATTTTTTGATATTCTCCCGGATTCTACCATTTTCATTTAGTCACACTGATTCAACCCTTTTTCGATACTCGCCCGGACAGTTTTTCGGTACTCGCACGGATTCTACCATTTCCCGGTATTCGCCGAGATTTTACGATTTTTTGATATTCTCCCGGATTCTACCATTTTCATTTAGTCACACTGATTCAACCCTTTTTCGATACTCGCCCGGACAGTTTTTCGGTACTCGCACGGATTCTACCATTTCCCGGTATTCGCCGAGATTTTACGATTTTTTGATATTCTCCCGGATTCTACCATTTTCATTTAGTCACACTGATTCAACCCTTTTTCGATATTCGCCCGGACAGTTTTTCGGTACTCGCACGGATTCTACCATTTCCCGGTATTCGCCGAGATTTTACTATTTTTTTATATTCGCCCGGATTCTTCCATTTTCACTTACTCACACTGATTCTACCCTTTTCCAGTACTCGCCGGACAGTTTTATCAATAGTGAACGGATTATACCAATTTGCGGTATTCGCCGAGATTTTACGATTTTTTTATATTCTCCCGGATTCTTCCTTCACTTACTCTCACTGATTCTACCCATTTCCGGTACTCGCCGGACAGTTTTTCAGTATTCGTACGAATTCTATCATTTCCCGGTATTCAACGAGATTTTACGATTTTTCGGTATTCGCCCGGATTCTACCATTTTCATTTAGTCACACTGATTCAACCCTTTTTCGATACTCGCCCGGACAGTTTTTCGGTACTCGCACGGATTCTACCATTTCCCGGTATTCGCCGAGATTTTACGATTTTTTGATATTCTCCCGGATTCTACCATTTTCATTTAGTCACACTGATTCAACCCTTTTTCGATATTCGCCCGGACAGTTTTTCGGTACTCGCACGGATTCTACCATTTCCCGGTATTCGTCGAGATTTTACTATTTTTTTATATTCGCCCGGATTCTTCCATTTTCACTTACTCACACTGATTCTACCCTTTTCCAGTACTCGCCGGACAGTTTTATCAATAGTGAACGGATTATACCAATTTGCGGTATTCGCCGAGATTTTACGATTTTTTTATATTCTCCCGGATTCTTCCTTCACTTACTCTCACTGATTCTACCCTTTTCCGGTACTCGTCGGACAGTTTTACAGTATTCGCACGGATTCTATCATTTCCCGGTATTCAACGAGATTTTACGATTTTTCGGTATTCGCCCGGATTCTACCATTTTCATTTAGTCACACTGATTCAACCCTTTTTCGATACTCGCCAGGACAGTTTTTCGGTACTCGCACGGATTCTACCATTTCCCGGTATTCGCCGAGATTTTACGATTTTTTGATATTCTCCCGGATTCTACCATTTTCATTTAGTCACACTGATTCAACCCTTTTTCGATACTCGCCCGGACAGTTTTTCGGTACTCGCACGGATTCTACCATTTCCCGGTATTCGCCGAGATTTTACGATTTTTTGATATTCTCCCGGATTCTACCATTTTCATTTAGTCACACTGATTCAACCCTTTTTCGATACTCGCCCGGACAGTTTTTCGGTACTCGCACGGATTCTACCATTTCCCGATATTCGCCGAGATTTTACGATTTTTTGATATTCTCCCGGATTCTACCGTTTTCATTTAGTCACACTGATTCAACCCTTTTTCGATATTCGCCCGGACAGTTTTTCGGTACTCGCACGGATTCTACCATTTCCCGGTATTCGCCGAGATTTTACTATTTTTTTATATTCGCCCGGATTCTTCCATTTTCACTTACTCTCACTGATTCTACCCTTTTCCAGTACTCGCCGGACAGTTTTTCAATAGTGAACGGATTATACCAATTTGCGGTATTCGCCGAGATTTTACGATTTTTTTATATTCTCCCGGATTCTTCCTTCACTTACTCTCACTGATTCTACCCTTTTCCGGTACTCGTCGGACAGTTTTTCAGTATTCGCACGGATTCTATCATTTCCCGGTATTCAACGAGATTTTATGATTTTTCGGTATTCGCCCGGATTCTACCATTTTCATTTAGTCACACTGATTCAACCCTTTTTCAATACTCGCCCGGACAGTTTTTCGGTACTCGCACGGATTCTACCATTTCCCGGTATTCGCCGAGATTTTACGATTTTTTGATATTCTCCCGGATTCTACCATTTTCATTTAGTCACACCGATTCAACCCTTTTTCGATATTCGCCTGGACAGTTTTTCGGTACTCGCACGGATTCTACCATTTCCCGGTATTTGCCGAGATTTTACTATTTTTTTATATTCGCCCGGATTCTTCCATTTTCACTTACTCACACTGATTCTACCCTTTTCCAGTACTCGCCGGACAGTTTTTCAATAGTGAACGGATTATACCAATTTGCGGTATTCGCCGAGATTTTACGATTTTTTTATATTCTCCCGGATTCTTCCTTCACTTACTCTCACTGATTCTACCCTTTTCCGGTACTCGCCGGACAGTTTTTCAGTATTCGCACGGATTCTATCATTTCCCGGTATTCAACGAGATTTTACGATTTTTCGGTATTCGCCCGGATTCTACCATTTTCATTTAGTCACACTGATTCAACCCTTTTTCGATACTCGCCCGGACAGTTTTTCGGTACTCGCACGGATTCTACCATTTCCCGGTATTCGCCGAGATTTTACGATTTTTTGATATTCTCCCGGATTCTACCATTTTCATTTAGTCACACTGATTCAACCCTTTTTCGATACTCGCCCGGACAGTTTTTCGGTACTCGCACGGATTCTACCATTTCCCGATATTCGCCGAGATTTTACGATTTTTTTATATTCTCCCGGATTCTACCGTTTTCATTTAGTCACACTGATTCAACCCTTTTTCGATATTCGCCCGGACAGTTTTTCGGTACTCGCACGGATTCTACCATTTCCCGGTATTCGCCGAGATTTTACTATTTTTTTATATTCGCCCGGATTCTTCCATTTTCACTTACTCTCACTGATTCTACCCTTTTCCAGTACTCGCCGGACAGTTTTTCAATAGTGAACGGATTATACCAATTTGCGGTATTCGCCGAGATTTTACGATTTTTTTATATTCTCCCGGATTCTTCCTTCACTTACTCTCAGTGATTCTACCCTTTTCCGGTACTCGCCGGACAGTTTTCCAGTATTCGCACGAATTCTATCATTTCCCGGTATTCAACGAGATTTTACGATTTTTCGGTATTCGCCCGGATTCTACCATTTTCATTTAGTCACACTGATTCAACCCTTTTTCGATACTCGCCCGGACAGTTTTTCGGTACTCGCACGGATTCTACCATTTCCCGGTATTCGCCGAGATTTTACGATTTTTTGATATTCTCCCGGATTCTACCATTTTCATTTAGTCACACTTATTCAACCCTTTTTCGATATTCGCCCGGACAGTTTTTCGGTACTCGCACGGATTCTACCATTTCCCGGTATTCGTCGAGATTTTACTATTTTTTTATATTCGCCCGGATTCTTCCATTTTCACTTACTCACACTGATTCTACCCTTTTCCAGTACTCGCCGGACAGTTTTTCAATAGTGAACGGATTATACCAATTTGCGGTATTCGCCGAGATTTTACGATTTTTTTATATTCTCCCGGATTCTTCCTTCACTTACTCTCAGTGATTCTACCCTTTTCCGGTACTCGCCGGACAGTTTTCCAGTATTCGCACGAATTCTATCATTTCCCGGTATTCAACGAGATTTTACGATTTTTCGGTATTCGCCCGGATTCTACCATTTTCATTTAGTCACACTGATTCAACCCTTTTTCGATACTCGCCCGGACAGTTTTTCGGTACTCGCACGGATTCTACCATTTCCCGGTATTCGCCGAGATTTTACGATTTTTTGATATTCTCCCGGATTCTACCATTTTCATTTAGTCACACTTATTCAACCCTTTTTCGATATTCGCCCGGACAGTTTTTCGGTACTCGCACGGATTCTACCATTTCCCGGTATTCGTCGAGATTTTACTATTTTTTTATATTCGCCCGGATTCTTCCATTTTCACTTACTCACACTGATTCTACCCTTTTCCAGTACTCGCCGGACAGTTTTTCAATAGTGAACGGATTATACCAATTTGCGGTATTCGCCGAGATTTTACGATTTTTTTATATTCTCCCGGATTCTTCCTTCACTTACTCTCACTGATTCTACCCTTTTCCGGTACTCGTCGGACAGTTTTTCAGTATTCGCACGGATTCTATCATTTCCCAGTATTCAACGAGATTTTACGATTTTTCGGTATTCGCCCGGATTCTACCATTTTCATTTAGTCACACTGATTCAACCCTTTTTCGATACTCGCCCGGACAGTTTTTCGGTACTCGCACGGATTCTACCATTTCCCGGTATTCGCCGAGATTTTACGATTTTTTGATATTCTCCCGGATTCTACCATTTTCATTTAGTCACACTGATTCAACCCTTTTTCGATATTCGCCCGGACAGTTTTTCGGTACTCGCACGGATTCTACCATTTCCCGGTATTCGTCGAGATTTTACTATTTTTTTATATTCGCCCGGATTCTTCCATTTTCACTTACTCACACTGATTCTACCCTTTTCCAGTACTCGCCGGACAGTTTTATCAATAGTGAACGGATTATACCAATTTGCGGTATTCGCCGAGATTTTACGATTTTTTTATATTCTCCCGGATTCTTCCTTCACTTACTCTCACTGATTCTACCCTTTTCCGGTACTCGTCGGACAGTTTTTCAGTATTCGCACGGATTCTATCATTTCCCGGTATTCAACGAGATTTTACGATTTTTCGGTATTCGCCCGGATTCTACCATTTTCATTTAGTCACACTGATTCAACCCTTTTTCGATACTCGCCCGGACAGTTTTTCGGTACTCGCACGGATTCTACCATTTCCCGGTATTCGCCGAGATTTTACGATTTTTTGATATTCTCCCGGATTCTACCATTTTCATTTAGTCACACTGATTCAACCCTTTTTCGATATTCGCCCGGACAGTTTTTCGGTACTCGCACGGATTCTACCATTTCCCGGTATTCGCCGAGATTTTACTATTTTTTTATATTCGCCCGGATTCTTCCATTTTCACTTACTCACACTGATTCTACCCTTTTCCAGTACTCGCCGGACAGTTTTTCAATAGTGAACGGATTATACCAATTTGCGGTATTCGACGAGATTTTACGATTTTTTTATATTCTCCCGGATTCTTCCTTCACTTACTCTCACTGATTCTACCCTTTTCCGGTACTCGTCGGACAGTTTTTCAGTATTCGCACGGATTCTATCATTTCCCGGTATTCAACGAGATTTTACGATTTTTCGGTATTCGCCCGGATTCTACCATTTTCATTTAGTCACACTGATTCAACCCTTTTTCGATACTCGCCCGGACAGTTTTTCGGTACTCGCAAGGATTCTACCATTTCCCGGTATTCGCCGAGATTTTACGATTTTTTGATATTCTCCCGGATTCTACCATTTTCATTTAGTCACACTGATTCAACCCTTTTTCGATATTCGCCCGGACAGTTTTTCGGTACTCGCACGGATTCTACCATTTCCCGGTATTCGCCGAGATTTTACTATTTTTTTATATTCGCCCGGATTCTTACATTTTCACTTACTCACACTGATTCTACCCTTTTCCAGTACTCGCCGGACAGTTTTTCAATAGTGAACGGATTATACCAATTTGCGGTATTCGCCGAGATTTTACGATTTTTTTATATTCTCCCGGATTCTTCCTTCACTTACTCTCACTGATTCTACCCATTTCCGGTACTCGCCGGACAGTTTTTCAGTATTCGTACGAATTCTATCATTTCCCGGTATTCAACGAGATTTTACGATTTTTCGGTATTCGCCCGGATTCTACCATTTTCATTTAGTCACACTGATTCAACCCTTTTTCGATACTCGCCCGGACAGTTTTTCGGTACTCGCACGGATTCTACCATTTCCCGGTATTCGTCGAGATTTTACGATTTTTTGATATTCTCCCGGATTCTACCATTTTCATTTAGTCACACTGATTCAACCCTTTTTCGATATTCGCCCGGACAGTTTTTCGGTACTCGCACGGATTCTACCATTTCCCGGTATTCGTCGAGATTTTACTATTTTTTTATGTTCGCCCGGATTCTTCCATTTTCACTTACTCACACTGATTCTACCCTTTTCCAGTACTCGCCGGACAGTTTTATCAATAGTGAACGGATTATACCAATTTGCGGTATTCGCCGAGATTTTACGATTTTTTTATATTCTCCCGGATTCTTCCTTCACTTACTCTCACTGATTCTACCCTTTTCCGGTACTCGTCGGACAGTTTTACAGTATTCGCACGGATTCTATCATTTCCCGGTATTCAACGAGATTTTACGATTTTTCGGTATTCGCCCGGATTCTACCATTTTCATTTAGTCACACTGATTCAACCCTTTTTCGATACTCACCCGGACAGTTTTTCGGTACTCGCACGGATTCTACCATTTCCCGGTATTCGCCGAGATTTTACGATTTTTTGATATTCTCCCGGATTCTACCATTTTCATTTAGTCACACTGATTCAACCCTTTTTCGATATTCGCCCGGACAGTTTTTCGGTACTCGCACGGATTCTACCATTTCCCGGTATTCGTCGAGATTTTACTATTTTTTTATATTCGCCCGGATTCTTCCATTTTCACTTACTCACACTGATTCTACCCTTTTCCAGTACTCGCCGGACAGTTTTATCAATAGTGAACGGATTATACCAATTTGCGGTATTCGCCGAGATTTTACGATTTTTTTATATTCTCCCGGATTCTTCCTTCACTTACTCTCACTGATTCTACCCTTTTCCGGTACTCGTCGGACAGTTTTAGAGTATTCGCACGGATTCTATCATTTCCCGGTATTCAACGAGATTTTACGATTTTTCGGTATTCGCCCGGATTCTACCATTTTCATTTAGTCACACTGATTCAACCCTTTTTCGATACTCGCCAGGACAGTTTTTCGGTACTCGCACGGATTCTACCATTTCCCGGTATTCGCCGAGATTTTACGATTTTTTGATATTCTCCCGGATTCTACCATTTTCATTTAGTCACACTGATTCAACCCTTTTTCGATACTCGCCCGGACAGTTTTTCGGTACTCGCACGGATTCTACCATTTCCCGGTATTCGCCGAGATTTTACGATTTTTTGATATTCTCCCGGATTCTACCATTTTCATTTAGTCACACTGATTCAACCCTTTTTCGATACTCGCCCGGACAGTTTTTCGGTACTCGCACGGATTCTACCATTTCCCGATATTCGCCGAGATTTTACGATTTTTTGATATTCTCCCGGATTCTACCGTTTTCATTTAGTCACACTGATTCAACCCTTTTTCGATATTCGCCCGGACAGTTTTTCGGTACTCGCACGGATTCTACCATTTCCCGGTATTCGCCGAGATTTTACTATTTTTTTATATTCGCCCGGATTCTTCCATTTTCACTTACTCTCACTGATTCTACCCTTTTCCAGTACTCGCCGGACAGTTTTTCAATAGTGAACGGATTATACCAATTTGCGGTATTCGCCGAGATTTTACGATTTTTTTATATTCTCCCGGATTCTTCCTTCACTTACTCTCACTGATTCTACCCTTTTCCGGTACTCGTCGGACAGTTTTTCAGTATTCGCACGGATTCTATCATTTCCCGGTATTCAACGAGATTTTATGATTTTTCGGTATTCGCCCGGATTCTACCATTTTCATTTAGTCACACTGATTCAACCCTTTTTCGATACTCGCCCGGACAGTTTTTCGGTACTCGCACGGATTCTACCATTTCCCGGTATTCGCCGAGATTTTACGATTTTTTGATATTCTCCCGGATTCTACCATTTTCATTTAGTCACACCGATTCAACCCTTTTTCGATATTCGCCCGGACAGTTTTTCGGTACTCGCACGGATTCTACCATTTCCCGGTATTTGCCGAGATTTTACTATTTTTTTATATTCGCCCGGATTCTTCCATTTTCACTTACTCACACTGATTCTACCCTTTTCCAGTACTCGCCGGACAGTTTTTCAATAGTGAACGGATTATACCAATTTGCGGTATTCGCCGAGATTTTACGATTTTTTTATATTCTCCCGGATTCTTCCTTCACTTACTCTCACTGATTCTACCCTTTTCCGGTACTCGCCGGACAGTTTTTCAGTATTCGCACGGATTCTATCATTTCCCGGTATTCAACGAGATTTTACGATTTTTCGGTATTCGCCCGGATTCTACCATTTTCATTTAGTCACACTGATTCAACCCTTTTTCGATACTCGCCCGGACAGTTTTTCGGTACTCGCACGGATTCTACCATTTCCCGGTATTCGCCGAGATTTTACGATTTTTTGATATTCTCCCGGATTCTACCATTTTCATTTAGTCACACTGATTCAACCCTTTTTCGATACTCGCCCGGACAGTTTTTCGGTACTCGCACGGATTCTACCATTTCCCGATATTCGCCAAGATTTTACGATTTTTTGATATTCTCCCGGATTCTACCGTTTTCATTTAGTCACACTGATTCAACCCTTTTTCGATATTCGCCCGGACAGTTTTTCGGTACTCGCACGGATTCTACCATTTCCCGGTATTCGCCGAGATTTTACTATTTTTTTATATTCGCCCGGATTCTTCCATTTTCACTTACTCTCACTGATTCTACCCTTTTCCAGTACTCGCCGGACAGTTTTTCAATAGTGAACGGATTATACCAATTTGCGGTATTCGCCGAGATTTTACGATTTTTTTATATTCTCCCGGATTCTTCCTTCACTTACTCTCAGTGATTCTACCCTTTTCCGGTACTCGCCGGACAGTTTTCCAGTATTCGCACGAATTCTATCATTTCCCGGTATTCAACGAGATTTTACGATTTTTCGGTATTCGCCCGGATTCTACCATTTTCATTTAGTCACACTGATTCAACCCTTTTTCGATACTCGCCCGGACAGTTTTTCGGTACTCGCACGGATTCTACCATTTCCCGGTATTCGCCGAGATTTTACGATTTTTTGATATTCTCCCGGATTCTACCATTTTCATTTAGTCACACTTATTCAACCCTTTTTCGATATTCGCCCGGACAGTTTTTCGGTACTCGCACGGATTCTACCATTTCCCGGTATTCGTCGAGATTTTACTATTTTTTTATATTCGCCCGGATTCTTCCATTTTCACTTACTCACACTGATTCTACCCTTTTCCAGTACTCGCCGGACAATTTTTCAATAGTGAACGGATTATACCAATTTGCGGTATTCGCCGAGATTTTACGATTTTTTTATATTCTCCCGGATTCTTCCTTCACTTACTCTCACTGATTCTACCCTTTTCCGGTACTCGTCGGACAGTTTTTCAGTATTCGCACGGATTCTATCATTTCCCAGTATTCAACGAGATTTTACGATTTTTCGGTATTCGCCCGGATTCTACCATTTTCATTTAGTCACACTGATTCAACCCTTTTTCGATACTCGCCCGGACAGTTTTTCGGTACTCGCACGGATTCTACCATTTCCCGGTATTCGCCGAGATTTTACGATTTTTTGATATTCTCCCGGATTCTACCATTTTCATTTAGTCACACTGATTCAACCCTTTTTCGATATTCGCCCGGACAGTTTTTCGGTACTCGCACGGATTCTACCATTTCCCGGTATTCGCCGAGATTTTACTATTTTTTTATATTCGCCCGGATTCTTCCATTTTCACTTACTCACACTGATTCTACCCTTTTCCAGTACTCGCCGGACAGTTTTTCAATAGTGAACGGATTATACCAATTTGCGGTATTCGACGAGATTTTACGATTTTTTTATATTCTCCCGGATTCTTCCTTCACTTACTCTCACTGATTCTACCCTTTTCCGGTACTCGTCGGACAGTTTTTCAGTATTCGCACGGATTCTATCATTTCCCGGTATTCCACGAGATTTTACGATTTTTCGGTATTCGCCCGGATTCTACCATTTTCATTTAGTCACACTGATTCAACCCTTTTTCGATACTCGCCCGGACAGTTTTTCGGTACTCGCACGGATTCTACCATTTCCCGGTATTCGCCGAGATTTTACGATTTTTTGATATTCTCCCGGATTCTACCATTTTCATTTAGTCACACTGATTCAACCCTTTTTCGATATTCGCCCGGACAGTTTTTCGGTACTCGCACGGATTCTACCATTTCCCGGTATTCGCCGAGATTTTACTATTTTTTTATATTCGCCCGGATTCTTCCATTTTCACTTACTCACACTGATTCTACCCTTTTCCAGTACTCGCCGGACAGTTTTTCAATAGTGAACGGATTATACCAATTTGCGGTATTCGACGAGATTTTACGATTTTTTTATATTCTCCCGGATTCTTCCTTCACTTACTCTCACTGATTCTACCCTTTTCCGGTACTCGTCGGACAGTTTTTCAGTATTCGCACGGATTCTATCATTTCCCGGTATTCAACGAGATTTTACAATTTTTCGGTATTCGCCCGGATTCTACCATTTTCGTTTAGTCACACTGATTCAACCCTTTTTCGATACTCGCCCGGACAGTTTTTCGGTACTCGCACGGATTCTACCATTTCCCGGTATTCGCCGAGATTTTACGATTTTTTGATATTCTCCCGGATTCTACCATTTTCATTTAGTCACACTGATTCAACCCTTTTTCGATATTCGCCCGGACAGTTTTTCGGTACTCGCACGGATTCTACCATTTCCCGGTATTCGCCGAGATTTTACTATTTTTTTATATTCGCCCGGATTCTTCCATTTTCACTTACTCACACTGATTCTACCCTTTTCTAGTACTCGCCGGACAGTTTTATCAATAGTGAACGGATTATACCAATTTGCGGTATTCGCCGAGATTTTACGATTTTTTTATATTCTCCCGGATTCTTCCTTCACTTACTCTCACTGATTCTACCCTTTTCCGGTACTCGTCGGACAGTTTTTCAGTATTCGCACGGATTCTATCATTTCCCGGTATTCAACGAGATTTTACGATTTTTCGGTATTCGCCCGGATTCTACCATTTTCATTTAGTCACACTGATTCAACCCTTTTTCGATATTCGCCCGGAAAGTTTTTCGGTACTCGCACGGATTCTACCATTTCCCGGTATTCGCCGAGATTTTACTATTTTTTTATATTCGCCCGGATTCTTCCATTTTCACTTACTCACACTGATTCTACCCTTTTCCAGTACTCGCCGGACAGTTTTTCAATAGTGAACGGATTATACCAATTTGCGGTATTCGCCGAGATTTTACGATTTTTTTATATTCTCCCGGATTCTTCCTTCACTTACTCTCACTGATTCTACCCTTTTCCGGTACTCGTCGGACAGTTTTTCAGTATTCGCACGGATTCTATCATTTCCCGGTATTCAACGAGATTTTACGATTTTTCGGTATTCGCCCGGATTCTACCATTTTCATTTAGTCACACTGATTCAACCCTTTTTCGATACTCGCCCGGACAGTTTTTTGGTACTCGCACGGATTCTACCATTTCCCGGTATTCGCCGAGATTTTACGATTTTTTGATATTCTCCCGGATTCTACCATTTTATTTAGTCACACTGATTCAACCCTTTTTCGATATTCGCCCGGACAGTTTTTCGGTACTCGCACGGATTCTACCATTTCCCGGTATTCGCCGAGATTTTACTATTTTTTTATATTCGCCCGGATTCTTCCATTTTCACTTACTCACACTGATTCTACCCTTTTCCAGTACTCGCCGGACAGTTTTTCAATAGTGAACGGATTATACCAATTTGCGGTATTCGCCGAGATTTTACGATTTTTTTATATTCTCCCGGATCCTTCCTTCACTTACTCTCACTGATTCTACCCTTTTCCGGTACTCGTCGGACAGTTTTTCAGTATTCGCACGGATTCTATCATTTCCCGGTATTCAACGAGATTTTACGATTTTTCGGTATTCGCCCGGATTCTACCATTTTCATTTAGTCACACTGATTCAACCCTTTTTCGATACTCGCCCGGACAGTTTTTCGGTACTCGCACGGATTCTACCATTTCCCGGTATTCGCCGAGATTTTACGATTTTTTGATATTCTCCCGGATTCTACCATTTTCATTTAGTCACACTGATTCAACCCTTTTTCGATATTCGCCCGGACAGTTTTTCGGTACTCGCACGGATTCTACCATTTCCCGGTATTCGCCGAGATTTTACTATTTTTTTATATTCGCCCGGATTCTTCCATTTTCACTTGCTCACACTGATTCTACCCTTTTCCAGTACTCGCCGGACAGTTTTTCAATAGTGAACGGATTATACCAATTTGCGGTATTCGCCGAGATTTTACGATTTTTTTATATTCTCCCGGATTGTTCCTTCACTTACTCTCACTGATTCTACCCATTTCCGGTACTCGCCGGACAGTTTTTCAGTATTCGTACGAATTCTATCATTTCCCGGTATTCAACGAGATTTTACGATTTTTCGGTATTCGCCCGGATTCTACCATTTTCATTTAGTCACACTGATTCAACCCTTTTTCGATACTCGCCCGGACAGTTTTTCGGTACTCGCACGGATTCTACCATTTCCCGGTATTCGCCGAGATTTTTAGATTTTTTGATATTCTCCCGGATTCTACCATTTTCATTTAGTCACACTGATTCAACCCTTTTTCGATATTCGCCCGGATAGTTTTTCGGTACTCGCACGGATTCTACCATTTCCCGGTATTCGTCGAGATTTTACTATTTTTTTATATTCGCCCGGATTCTTCCATTTTCACTTACTCACACTGATTCTACCCTTTTCCAGTACTCGCCGGACAGTTTTATCAATAGTGAACGGATTATACCAATTTGCGGTATTCGCCGAGATTTTACGATTTTTTTATATTCTCCCGGATTCTTCCTTCACTTACTCTCACTGATTCTACCCTTTTCCGGTACTCGTCGGACAGTTTTTCAGTATTCGCACGGATTCTATCATTTCCCGGTATTCAACGAGATTTTACGATTTTTCGGTATTCGCCCGGATTCTACCATTTTCATTTAGTCACACTGATTCAACCCTTTTTCGATACTCGCCCGGACAGTTTTTCGGTACTCGCACGGATTCTACCATTTCCCGGTATTCGCCGAGATTTTACGATTTTTTGATATTCTCCCGGATTCTACCATTTTCATTTAGTCACACTGATTCAACCCTTTTTCGATATTCGCCCGGACAGTTTTTCGGTACTCGCACGGATTCTACCATTTCCCGGTATTCGCCGAGATTTTACTATTTTTTTATATTCGCCCGGATTCTTCCATTTTCACTTACTCACACTGATTCTACCCTTTTCCAGTACTCGCCGGACAGTTTTTCAATAGTGAACGGATTATACCAATTTGCGGTATTCGACGAGATTTTACGATTTTTTTATATTCTCCCGGATTCTTCCTTCACTTACTCTCACTGATTCTACCCATTTCCGGTACTCGCCGGACAGTTTTTCAGTATTCGTACGAATTCTATCATTTCCCGGTATTCAACGAGATTTTACGATTTTTCGGTATTCGCCCGGATTCTACCATTTTCATTTAGTCACACTGATTCAACCCTTTTTCGATACTCGCCCGGACAGTTTTTCGGTACTCGCACGGATTCTACCATTTCCCGGTATTCGCCGAGATTTTACGATTTTTTGATATTCTCCCGGATTCTACCATTTTCATTTAGTCACACTGATTCAACCCTTTTTCGATATTCGCCCGGACAGTTTTTCGGTACTCGCACGGATTCTACCATTTCCCGGTATTCGTCGAGATTTTACTATTTTTTTATATTCGCCCGGATTCTTCCATTTTCACTTACTCACACTGATTCTACCCTTTTCCAGTACTCGCCGGACAGTTTTATCAATAGTGAACGGATTATACCAATTTGCGGTATTCGCCGAGATTTTACGATTTTTTTATATTCTCCCGGATTCTTCCTTCACTTACTCTCACTGAATCTACCCATTTCCGGTACTCGCCGGACAGTTTTTCAGTATTCGTACGAATTCTATCATTTCCCGGTATTCAACGAGATTTTACGATTTTTCGGTATTCGCCCGGATTCTACCATTTTCATTTAGTCACACTGATTCAACCCTTTTTCGATACTCGCCCGGACAGTTTTTCGGTACTCGCACGGATTCTACCATTTCCCGGTATTCGCCGAGATTTTACGATTTTTTGATATTCTCCCGGATTCTACCATTTTCATTTAGTCACACTGATTCAACCCTTTTTCGATATTCGCCCGACAGTTTTTGGGTACTAGCACGGATTCTACCATTTCCCGGTATTCGCCGAGATTTTACTATTTTTTTATATTCGCCCGGATTCTTCCATTTTCACTTACTCACACTGATTCTACCCTTTTCCAATACTCGCCGGACAGTTTTTCAATGGTGAACGGATTATACCAATTTGCGGTATTCGCCGAGATTTTACGATTTTTTTATATTCTCCCGGATTCTTCCTTCACTTACTCTCACTGATTCTACCCTTTTCCGGTACTCGTCGGACAGTTTTTCAGTATTCGCACGGATTCTATCATTTCCCGGTATTCAACGAGATTTTACGATTTTTTGGTATTCGCCCGGATTCTACCATTTTCATTTAGTCACACTTATTCAAACCTTTTTCGATACTCGCCCGGACAGTTTTTCGGTACTCGCACGGATTCTACCATTTCCCGGTATTCGCCGAGATTTTACGATTTTTTGATATTCTCCCGGATTCTACCATTTTCATTTAGTCACACTGATTCAACCCTTTTTCGATATTCGCCCGGACAGTTTTTCGGTACTCGCACGGATTCTACCATTTCCCGGTATTCGCCGAGATTTTACTATTTTTTTATATTCGCCCGGATTCTTCCATTTTCACTTACTCACACTGATTCTACCCTTTTCCAGCACTCGCCGGACAGTTTTTCAATAGTGAACGGATTATACCAATTTGCGGTATTCGCCGAGATTTTACGATTTTTTTATATTCTCCCGGATTCTTCCTTCACTTACTCTCACTGATTCTACCCTTTTCCGGTACTCGCCGGACAGTTTTTCAGTATTCGCACGGATTCTATCATTTCCCGGTATTCAACGAGATTTTACGATTTTTCGGTATTCGCCCGGATTCTACCATTTTCATTTAGTCACACTGATTCAACCCTTTTTCGATACTCGCCCGGACAGTTTTTCGGTACTCGCACGGATTCTACCATTTCCCGGTATTCGCCGAGATTTTACGATTTTTTGATATTCTCCCGGATTCTACCATTTTCATTTAGTCACACTGATTCAACCCTTTTTCGATATTCGCCCGGACAGTTTTTCGGTACTCGCACGGATTCTACCATTTCCCGGTATTCGCCGAGATTTTACTATTTTTTTATATTCGCCCGGATTCTTCCATTTTCACTTACTCACACTGATTCTACCCTTTTCCAATACTCGCCGGACAGTTTTTCAATGGTGAACGGATTATACCAATTTGCGGTATTCGCCGAGATTTTACGATTTTTTTATATTCTCCCGGATTCTTCCTTCACTTACTCTCACTGATTCTACCCTTTTCCGGTACTCGCCGGACAGTTTTTCAGTATTCGCACGGATTCTATCATTTCCCGGTATTCAACGAGATTTTACGATTTTTCGGTATTCGCCCGGATTCTACCATTTTCATTTAGTCACACTGATTCAACCCTTTTTCGATACTCGCCCGGACAGTTTTTCGGTACTCGCACGGATTCTACCATTTCCCGGTATTCGCCGAGATTTTACGATTTTTTGATATTCTCCCGGATTCTACCATTTTCATTTAGTCACACTGATTCAACCCTTTTTCGATATTCGCCCGGACAGTTTTTCGGTACTCGCACGGATTCTACCATTTCCCGGTATTCGCCGAGATTTTACTATTTTTTTATATTCGCCCGGATTCTTCCATTTTCACTTACTCACACTGATTCTACCCTTTTCCAGCACTCGCCGGACAGTTTTTCAAAAGTGAACGGATTATACCAATTTGCGGTATTCGCCGAGATTTTACGATTTTTTTATATTCTCCCGGATTCTTCCTTCACTTACTCTCACTGATTCTACCCTTTTCCGGTACTCGCCGGACAGTTTTTCAGTATTCGCACGGATTCTATCATTTCCCGGTATTCAACGAGATTTTACGATTTTTCGGTATTCGCCCGGATTCTACCATTTTCATTTAGTCACACTGATTCAACCCTTTTTCGATACTCGCCCGGACAGTTTTTCGGTACTCGCACGGATTCTACCATTTCCCGGTATTCGCCGAGATTTTACGATTTTTTGATATTCTCCCGGATTCTACCATTTTCATTTAGTCACACTGATTCAACCCTTTTTCGATATTCGCCCGGACAGTTTTTCGGTACTCGCACGGATTCTACCATTTCCCGGTATTCGCCGAGATTTTACTATTTTTTTATATTCGCCCGGATTCTTCCATTTTCACTTACTCACACTGATTCTACCCTTTTCCAATACTCGCCGGACAGTTTTTCAATGGTGAACGGATTATACCAATTTGCGGTATTCGCCGAGATTTTACGATTTTTTTATATTCTCCCGGATTCTTCCTTCACTTACTCTCACTGATTCTACCCTTTTCCGGTACTCGCCGGACAGTTTTTCAGTATTCGCACGGATTCTATCATTTCCCGGTATTCAACGAGATTTTACGATTTTTCGGTATTCGCCCGGATTCTACCATTTTCATTTAGTCACACTGATTCAACCCTTTTTCGATACTCGCCCGGACAGTTTTTCGGTACTCGCACGGATTCTACCATTTCCCGGTATTCGCCGAGATTTTACGATTTTTTGATATTCTCCCGGATTCTACCATTTTCATTTAGTCACACTGATTCAACCCTTTTTCGATATTCGCCCGGACAGTTTTTCGGTACTCGCACGGATTCTACCATTTGCCGGTATTCGCCGAGATTTTACTATTTTTTTATATTCGCCCGGATTCTTCCATTTTCACTTACTCACACTGATTCTACCCTTTTCCAGCACTCGCCGGACAGTTTTTCAATAGTGAACGGATTATACCAATTTGCGGTATTCGCCGAGATTTTACGATTTTTTTATATTCTCCCGGATTCTTCCTTCACTTACTCTCACTGATTCTACCCTTTTCCGGTACTCGCCGGACAGTTTTTCAGTATTCGCACGGATTCTATCATTTCCCGGTATTCAACGAGATTTTACGATTTTTCGGTATTCGCCCGGATTCTACCATTTTCATTTAGTCACACTGATTCAACCCTTTTTCGATACTCGCCCGGACAGTTTTTCGGTACTCGCACGGATTCTACCATTTCCCGGTATTCGCCGAGATTTTACGATTTTTTGATATTCTCCCGGATTCTACCATTTTCATTTAGTCACACTGATTCAACCCTTTTTCGATACTCGCCCGGACAGTTTTTCGGTACTCGCACGGATTCTACCATTTCCCGGTATTCGCCGAGATTTTACTATTTTTTTATATTCGCCCGGATTCTTCCATTTTCACTTACTCACACTGATTCTACCCTTTTCCAGCACTCGCCGGACAGTTTTTCAATAGTGAACGGATTATACCAATTTGCGGTATTCGCCGAGATTTTACGATTTTTTTATATTCTCCCGGATTCTTCCTTCACTTACTCTCACTGATTCTACCCTTTTCCGGTACTCGCCGGACAGTTTTTCAGTATTCGCACGGATTCTATCATTTCCCGGTATTCAACGAGATTTTACGATTTTTCGGTATTCGCCCGGATTCTACCATTTTCATTTAGTCACACTGATTCAACCCTTTTTCGATACTCGCCCGGACAGTTTTTCGGTACTCGCACGGATTCTACCATTTCCCGGTATTCGCCGAGATTTTACGATTTTTTGATATTCTCCCGGATTCTACCATTTTCATTTAGTCACACTGATTCAACCCTTTTTCGATACTCGCCCGGACAGTTTTTCGGTACTCGCACGGATTCTACCATTTCCCGGTATTCGCCGAGATTTTACTATTTTTTTATATTCGCCCGGATTCTTCCATTTTCACTTACTCACACTGATTCTACCCTTTTCCAGCACTCGCCGGACAGTTTTTCAATAGTGAACGGATTATACCAATTTGCGGTATTCGCCGAGATTTTACGATTTTTTTATATTCTCCCGGATTCTTCCTTCACTTACTCTCACTGATTCTACCCTTTTCCGGTACTCGCCGGACAGTTTTTCAGTATTCGCACGGATTCTATCATTTCCCGGTATTCAACGAGATTTTACGATTTTTCGGTATTCGCCCGGATTCTACCATTTTCATTTAGTCACACTGATTCAACCCTTTTTCGATACTCGCCCGGACAGTTTTTCGGTACTCGCACGGATTCTACCATTTCCCGGTATTCGCCGAGATTTTACGATTTTTTGATATTCTCCCGGATTCTACCATTTTCATTTAGTCACACTGATTCAACCCTTTTTCGATATTCGCCCGGACAGTTTTTCGGTACTCGCACGGATTCTACCATTTGCCGGTATTCGCCGAGATTTTACTATTTTTTTATATTCGCCCGGATTCTTCCATTTTCACTTACTCACACTGATTCTACCCTTTTCCAATACTCGCCGGACAGTTTTTCAATGGTGAACGGATTATACCAATTTGCGGTATTCGCCGAGATTTTACGATTTTTTTATATTCTCCCGGATTCTTCCTTCACTTACTCTCACTGATTCTACCCTTTTCCGGTACTCGCCGGACAGTTTTTCAGTATTCGCACGGATTCTATCATTTCCCGGTATTCAACGAGATTTTACGATTTTTCGGTATTCGCCCGGATTCTACCATTTTCATTTAGTCACACTGATTCAACCCTTTTTCGATACTCGCCCGGACAGTTTTTCGGTACTCGCACGGATTCTACCATTTCCCGGTATTCGCCGAGATTTTACGATTTTTTGATATTCTCCCGGATTCTACCATTTTCATTTAGTCACACTGATTCAACCCTTTTTCGATACTCGCCCGGACAGTTTTTCGGTACTCGCACGGATTCTACCATTTCCCGGTATTCGCCGAGATTTTACGATTTTTTGATATTCTCCCGGATTCTACCATTTTCATTTAGTCACACTGATTCAACCCTTTTTCGATATTCGCCCGGACAGTTTTTCGGTACTAGCACGGATTCTACCATTTCCCGTATTCGCCGAGATTTTACTATTTTTTTATATTCGCCCGGATTCTTCCATTTTCACTTACTCACACTGATTCTACCCTTTTCCAATACTCGCCGGACAGTTTTTCAATGGTGAACGGATTATACCAATTTGCGGTATTCGCCGAGATTTTACGATTTTTTTATATTCTCCCGGATTCTTCCTTCACTTACTCTCACTGATTCTACCCTTTTCCGGTACTCGCCGGACAGTTTTTCAGTATTCGCACGGATTCTATCATTTCCCGGTATTCAACGAGATTTTACGATTTTTCGGTATTCGCCCGGATTCTACCATTTTCATTTAGTCACACTGATTCAACCCTTTTTCGATACTCGCCCGGACAGTTTTTCGGTACTCGCACGGATTCTACCATTTCCCGGTATTCGCCGAGATTTTACGATTTTTTGATATTCTCCCGGATTCTACCATTTTCATTTAGTCACACTGATTCAACCCTTTTTCGATATTCGCCCGGACAGTTTTTCGGTACTAGCACGGATTCTACCATTTCCCGTATTCGCCGAGATTTTACTATTTTTTTATATTCGCCCGGATTCTTCCATTTTCACTTACTCACACTGATTCTACCCTTTTCCAATACTCGCCGGACAGTTTTTCAATGGTGAACGGATTATACCAATTTGCGGTATTCGCCGAGATTTTACGATTTTTTGATATTCTCCCGGATTCTACCATTTTCATTTAGTCACACTGATTCAACCCTTTTTCGATACTCGCCCGGACAGTTTTTCGGTACTCGCACGGATTCTACCATTTCCCGGTATTCGCCGAGATTTTACTATTTTTTTATATTCGCCCGGATTCTTCCATTTTCACTTACTCACACTGATTCTACCCTTTTCCAGCACTCGCCGGACAGTTTTTCAATAGTGAACGGATTATACCAATTTGCGGTATTCGCCGAGATTTTACGATTTTTTTATATTCTCCCGGATTCTTCCTTCACTTACTCTCACTGATTCTACCCTTTTCCGGTACTCGCCGGACAGTTTTTCAGTATTCGCACGGATTCTATCATTTCCCGGTATTCAACGAGATTTTACGATTTTTCGGTATTCGCCCGGATTCTACCATTTTCATTTAGTCACACTGATTCAACCCTTTTTCGATACTCGCCCGGACAGTTTTTCGGTACTCGCACGGATTCTACCATTTCCCGGTATTCGCCGAGATTTTACGATTTTTTGATATTCTCCCGGATTCTACCATTTTCATTTAGTCACACTGATTCAACCCTTTTTCGATACTCGCCCGGACAGTTTTTCGGTACTCGCACGGATTCTACCATTTCCCGGTATTCGCCGAGATTTTACTATTTTTTTATATTCGCCCGGATTCTTCCATTTTCACTTACTCACACTGATTCTACCCTTTTCCAGCACTCGCCGGACAGTTTTTCAATAGTGAACGGATTATACCAATTTGCGGTATTCGCCGAGATTTTACGATTTTTTTATATTCTCCCGGATTCTTCCTTCACTTACTCTCACTGATTCTACCCTTTTCCGGTACTCGCCGGACAGTTTTTCAGTATTCGCACGGATTCTATCATTTCCCGGTATTCAACGAGATTTTACGATTTTTCGGTATTCGCCCGGATTCTACCATTTTCATTTAGTCACACTGATTCAACCCTTTTTCGATACTCGCCCGGACAGTTTTTCGGTACTCGCACGGATTCTACCATTTCCCGGTATTCGCCGAGATTTTACGATTTTTTGATATTCTCCCGGATTCTACCATTTTCATTTAGTCACACTGATTCAACCCTTTTTCGATATTCGCCCGGACAGTTTTTCGGTACTCGCACGGATTCTACCATTTGCCGGTATTCGCCGAGATTTTACTATTTTTTTATATTCGCCCGGATTCTTCCATTTTCACTTACTCACACTGATTCTACCCTTTTCCAATACTCGCCGGACAGTTTTTCAATGGTGAACGGATTATACCAATTTGCGGTATTCGCCGAGATTTTACGATTTTTTTATATTCTCCCGGATTCTTCCTTCACTTACTCTCACTGATTCTACCCTTTTCCGGTACTCGCCGGACAGTTTTTCAGTATTCGCACGGATTCTATCATTTCCCGGTATTCAACGAGATTTTACGATTTTTCGGTATTCGCCCGGATTCTACCATTTTCATTTAGTCACACTGATTCAACCCTTTTTCGATACTCGCCCGGACAGTTTTTCGGTACTCGCACGGATTCTACCATTTCCCGGTATTCGCCGAGATTTTACGATTTTTTGATATTCTCCCGGATTCTACCATTTTCATTTAGTCACACTGATTCAACCCTTTTTCGATACTCGCCCGGACAGTTTTTCGGTACTCGCACGGATTCTACCATTTCCCGGTATTCGCCGAGATTTTACGATTTTTTGATATTCTCCCGGATTCTACCATTTTCATTTAGTCACACTGATTCAACCCTTTTTCGATATTCGCCCGGACAGTTTTTCGGTACTAGCACGGATTCTACCATTTCCCGTATTCGCCGAGATTTTACTATTTTTTTATATTCGCCCGGATTCTTCCATTTTCACTTACTCACACTGATTCTACCCTTTTCCAATACTCGCCGGACAGTTTTTCAATGGTGAACGGATTATACCAATTTGCGGTATTCGCCGAGATTTTACGATTTTTTTATATTCTCCCGGATTCTTCCTTCACTTACTCTCACTGATTCTACCCTTTTCCGGTACTCGCCGGACAGTTTTTCAGTATTCGCACGGATTCTATCATTTCCCGGTATTCAACGAGATTTTACGATTTTTCGGTATTCGCCCGGATTCTACCATTTTCATTTAGTCACACTGATTCAACCCTTTTTCGATACTCGCCCGGACAGTTTTTCGGTACTCGCACGGATTCTACCATTTCCCGGTATTCGCCGAGATTTTACGATTTTTTGATATTCTCCCGGATTCTACCATTTTCATTTAGTCACACTGATTCAACCCTTTTTCGATATTCGCCCGGACAGTTTTTCGGTACTAGCACGGATTCTACCATTTCCCGTATTCGCCGAGATTTTACTATTTTTTTATATTCGCCCGGATTCTTCCATTTTCACTTACTCACACTGATTCTACCCTTTTCCAATACTCGCCGGACAGTTTTTCAATGGTGAACGGATTATACCAATTTGCGGTATTCGCCGAGATTTTACGATTTTTTTATATTCTCCCGGATTCTTCCTTCACTTACTCTCACTGATTCTACCCTTTTCCGGTACTCGTCGGACAGTTTTTCAGTATTCGCACGGATTCTATCATTTCCCGGTATTCAACGAGATTTTACGATTTTTCGGTATTCGCCCGGATTCTACCATTTTCATTTAGTCACACTGATTCAACCCTTTTTCGATACTCGCCCGGACAGTTTTTCGGTACTCGCACGGATTCTACCATTTCCCGGTATTCGCCGAGATTTTACGATTTTTTGATATTCTCCCGGATTCTACCATTTTCATTTAGTCACACTGATTCAACCCTTTTTCGATACTCGCCCGGACAGTTTTTCGGTACTCGCACGGATTCTACCATTTCCCGGTATTCGCCGAGATTTTACGATTTTTTGATATTCTCCCGGATTCTACCATTTTCATTTAGTCACACTGATTCAACCCTTTTTCGATATTCGCCCGGACAGTTTTTCGGTACTAGCACGGATTCTACCATTTCCCGTATTCGCCGAGATTTTACTATTTTTTTATATTCGCCCGGATTCTTCCATTTTCACTTACTCACACTGATTCTACCCTTTTCCAATACTCGCCGGACAGTTTTTCAATGGTGAACGGATTATACCAATTTGCGGTATTCGCCGAGATTTTACGATTTTTTTATATTCTCCCGGATTCTTCCTTCACTTACTCTCACTGATTCTACCCTTTTCCGGTACTCGCCGGACAGTTTTTCAGTATTCGCACGGATTCTATCATTTCCCGGTATTCAACGAGATTTTACGATTTTTCGGTATTCGCCCGGATTCTACCATTTTCATTTAGTCACACTGATTCAACCCTTTTTCGATACTCGCCCGGACAGTTTTTCGGTACTCGCACGGATTCTACCATTTCCCGGTATTCGCCGAGATTTTACGATTTTTTGATATTCTCCCGGATTCTACCATTTTCATTTAGTCACACTGATTCAACCCTTTTTCGATATTCGCCCGGACAGTTTTTCGGTACTAGCACGGATTCTACCATTTCCCGTATTCGCCGAGATTTTACTATTTTTTTATATTCGCCCGGATTCTTCCATTTTCACTTACTCACACTGATTCTACCCTTTTCCAATACTCGCCGGACAGTTTTTCAATGGTGAACGGATTATACCAATTTGCGGTATTCGCCGAGATTTTACGATTTTTTTATATTCTCCCGGATTCTTCCTTCACTTACTCTCACTGATTCTACCCTTTTCCGGTACTCGTCGGACAGTTTTTCAGTATTCGCACGGATTCTATCATTTCCCGGTATTCAACGAGATTTTACGATTTTTCGGTATTCGCCCGGATTCTACCATTTTCATTTAGTCACACTTATTCAAACCTTTTTCGATACTCGCCCGGATAGTTTTTCGGTACTCGCACGGATTCTACCATTTCCCGGTATTCGCCGAGATTTTACGATTTTTTGATATTCTCCCGGATTCTACCATTTTCATTTAGTCACACTGATTCAACCCTTTTTCGATATTCGCCCGGACAGTTTTTCGGTACTCGCACGGATTCTACCATTTCCCGGTATTCGCCGAGATTTTACTATTTTTTTATATTCGCCCGGATTCTTCCATTTTCACTTACTCACACTGATTCTACCCTTTTCCAGCACTCGCCGGACAGTTTTTCAATAGTGAACGGATTATACCAATTTGCGGTATTCGCCGAGATTTTACGATTTTTTTATATTCTCCCGGATTCTTCCTTCACTTACTCTCACTGATTCTACCCTTTTCCGGTACTCGCCGGACAGTTTTTCAGTATTCGCACGGATTCTATCATTTCCCGGTATTCAACGAGATTTTACGATTTTTCGGTATTCGCCCGGATTCTACCATTTTCATTTAGTCACACTGATTCAACCCTTTTTCGATACTCGCCCGGACAGTTTTTCGGTACTCGCACGGATTCTACCATTTCCCGGTATTCGCCGAGATTTTACGATTTTTTGATATTCTCCCGGATTCTACCATTTTCATTTAGTCACACTGATTCAACCCTTTTTCGATACTCGCCCGGACAGTTTTTCGGTACTCGCACGGATTCTACCATTTCCCGGTATTCGCCGAGATTTTACTATTTTTTTATATTCGCCCGGATTCTTCCATTTTCACTTACTCACACTGATTCTACCCTTTTCCAGCACTCGCCGGACAGTTTTTCAATAGTGAACGGATTATACCAATTTGCGGTATTCGCCGAGATTTTACGATTTTTTTATATTCTCCCGGATTCTTCCTTCACTTACTCTCACTGATTCTACCCTTTTCCGGTACTCGCCGGACAGTTTTTCAGTATTCGCACGGATTCTATCATTTCCCGGTATTCAACGAGATTTTACGATTTTTCGGTATTCGCCCGGATTCTACCATTTTCATTTAGTCACACTGATTCAACCCTTTTTCGATACTCGCCCGGACAGTTTTTCGGTACTCGCACGGATTCTACCATTTCCCGGTATTCGCCGAGATTTTACGATTTTTTGATATTCTCCCGGATTCTACCATTTTCATTTAGTCACACTGATTCAACCCTTTTTCGATATTCGCCCGGACAGTTTTTCGGTACTCGCACGGATTCTACCATTTGCCGGTATTCGCCGAGATTTTACTATTTTTTTATATTCGCCCGGATTCTTCCATTTTCACTTACTCACACTGATTCTACCCTTTTCCAATACTCGCCGGACAGTTTTTCAATGGTGAACGGATTATACCAATTTGCGGTATTCGCCGAGATTTTACGATTTTTTTATATTCTCCCGGATTCTTCCTTCACTTACTCTCACTGATTCTACCCTTTTCCGGTACTCGCCGGACAGTTTTTCAGTATTCGCACGGATTCTATCATTTCCCGGTATTCAACGAGATTTTACGATTTTTCGGTATTCGCCCGGATTCTACCATTTTCATTTAGTCACACTGATTCAACCCTTTTTCGATACTCGCCCGGACAGTTTTTCGGTACTCGCACGGATTCTACCATTTCCCGGTATTCGCCGAGATTTTACGATTTTTTGATATTCTCCCGGATTCTACCATTTTCATTTAGTCACACTGATTCAACCCTTTTTCGATACTCGCCCGGACAGTTTTTCGGTACTCGCACGGATTCTACCATTTCCCGGTATTCGCCGAGATTTTACGATTTTTTGATATTCTCCCGGATTCTACCATTTTCATTTAGTCACACTGATTCAACCCTTTTTCGATATTCGCCCGGACAGTTTTTCGGTACTAGCACGGATTCTACCATTTCCCGTATTCGCCGAGATTTTACTATTTTTTTATATTCGCCCGGATTCTTCCATTTTCACTTACTCACACTGATTCTACCCTTTTCCAATACTCGCCGGACAGTTTTTCAATGGTGAACGGATTATACCAATTTGCGGTATTCGCCGAGATTTTACGATTTTTTTATATTCTCCCGGATTCTTCCTTCACTTACTCTCACTGATTCTACCCTTTTCCGGTACTCGCCGGACAGTTTTTCAGTATTCGCACGGATTCTATCATTTCCCGGTATTCAACGAGATTTTACGATTTTTCGGTATTCGCCCGGATTCTACCATTTTCATTTAGTCACACTGATTCAACCCTTTTTCGATACTCGCCCGGACAGTTTTTCGGTACTCGCACGGATTCTACCATTTCCCGGTATTCGCCGAGATTTTACGATTTTTTGATATTCTCCCGGATTCTACCATTTTCATTTAGTCACACTGATTCAACCCTTTTTCGATATTCGCCCGGACAGTTTTTCGGTACTAGCACGGATTCTACCATTTCCCGTATTCGCCGAGATTTTACTATTTTTTTATATTCGCCCGGATTCTTCCATTTTCACTTACTCACACTGATTCTACCCTTTTCCAATACTCGCCGGACAGTTTTTCAATGGTGAACGGATTATACCAATTTGCGGTATTCGCCGAGATTTTACGATTTTTTTATATTCTCCCGGATTCTTCCTTCACTTACTCTCACTGATTCTACCCTTTTCCGGTACTCGTCGGACAGTTTTTCAGTATTCGCACGGATTCTATCATTTCCCGGTATTCAACGAGATTTTACGATTTTTCGGTATTCGCCCGGATTCTACCATTTTCATTTAGTCACACTGATTCAACCCTTTTTCGATACTCGCCCGGACAGTTTTTCGGTACTCGCACGGATTCTACCATTTCCCGGTATTCGCCGAGATTTTACGATTTTTTGATATTCTCCCGGATTCTACCATTTTCATTTAGTCACACTGATTCAACCCTTTTTCGATACTCGCCCGGACAGTTTTTCGGTACTCGCACGGATTCTACCATTTCCCGGTATTCGCCGAGATTTTACGATTTTTTGATATTCTCCCGGATTCTACCATTTTCATTTAGTCACACTGATTCAACCCTTTTTCGATATTCGCCCGGACAGTTTTTCGGTACTAGCACGGATTCTACCATTTCCCGTATTCGCCGAGATTTTACTATTTTTTTATATTCGCCCGGATTCTTCCATTTTCACTTACTCACACTGATTCTACCCTTTTCCAATACTCGCCGGACAGTTTTTCAATGGTGAACGGATTATACCAATTTGCGGTATTCGCCGAGATTTTACGATTTTTTTATATTCTCCCGGATTCTTCCTTCACTTACTCTCACTGATTCTACCCTTTTCCGGTACTCGCCGGACAGTTTTTCAGTATTCGCACGGATTCTATCATTTCCCGGTATTCAACGAGATTTTACGATTTTTCGGTATTCGCCCGGATTCTACCATTTTCATTTAGTCACACTGATTCAACCCTTTTTCGATACTCGCCCGGACAGTTTTTCGGTACTCGCACGGATTCTACCATTTCCCGGTATTCGCCGAGATTTTACGATTTTTTGATATTCTCCCGGATTCTACCATTTTCATTTAGTCACACTGATTCAACCCTTTTTCGATATTCGCCCGGACAGTTTTTCGGTACTAGCACGGATTCTACCATTTCCCGTATTCGCCGAGATTTTACTATTTTTTTATATTCGCCCGGATTCTTCCATTTTCACTTACTCACACTGATTCTACCCTTTTCCAATACTCGCCGGACAGTTTTTCAATGGTGAACGGATTATACCAATTTGCGGTATTCGCCGAGATTTTACGATTTTTTTATATTCTCCCGGATTCTTCCTTCACTTACTCTCACTGATTCTACCCTTTTCCGGTACTCGTCGGACAGTTTTTCAGTATTCGCACGGATTCTATCATTTCCCGGTATTCAACGAGATTTTACGATTTTTCGGTATTCGCCCGGATTCTACCATTTTCATTTAGTCACACTTATTCAAACCTTTTTCGATACTCGCCCGGATAGTTTTTCGGTACTCGCACGGATTCTACCATTTCCCGGTATTCGCCGAGATTTTACGATTTTTTGATATTCTCCCGGATTCTACCATTTTCATTTAGTCACACTGATTCAACCCTTTTTCGATATTCGCCCGGACAGTTTTTCGGTACTCGCACGGATTCTACCATTTCCCGGTATTCGCCGAGATTTTACTATTTTTTTATATTCGCCCGGATTCTTCCATTTTCACTTACTCACACTGATTCTACCCTTTTCCAGCACTCGCCGGACAGTTTTTCAATAGTGAACGGATTATACCAATTTGCGGTATTCGCCGAGATTTTACGATTTTTTTATATTCTCCCGGATTCTTCCTTCACTTACTCTCACTGATTCTACCCTTTTCCGGTACTCGCCGGACAGTTTTTCAGTATTCGCACGGATTCTATCATTTCCCGGTATTCAACGAGATTTTACGATTTTTCGGTATTCGCCCGGATTCTACCATTTTCATTTAGTCACACTGATTCAACCCTTTTTCGATACTCGCCCGGACAGTTTTTCGGTACTCGCACGGATTCTACCATTTCCCGGTATTCGCCGAGATTTTACGATTTTTTGATATTCTCCCAGATTCTACCATTTTCATTTAGTCACACTGATTCAACCCTTTTTCGATATTCGCCCGGACAGTTTTTCGGTACTCGCACGGATTCTACCATTTCCCGGTATTCGCCGAGATTTTACTATTTTTTTATATTCGCCCGGATTCTTCCATTTTCACTTACTCACACTGATTCTACCCTTTTCCAGTACTCGCCGGACAGTTTTTCAATAGTGAACGGATTATACCAATTTGCGGTATTCGCCGAGATTTTACGATTTTTTTATATTCTCCCGGATTCTTCCTTCACTTACTCTCACTGATTCTACCCTTTTCCGGTACTCGTCGGACAGTTTTTCAGTATTCGCACGGATTCTATCATTTCCCGGTATTCAACGAGATTTTACGATTTTTCGGTATTCGCCCGGATTCTACCATTTTCATTTAGTCACACTGATTCAACCCTTTTTCGATACTCGCCCGGACAGTTTTTCGGTACTCGCACGGATTCTACCATTTCCCGGTATTCGCCGAGATTTTACGATTTTTTTATATTCGCTCGGATTCTTCCATTTTCACTTACTCACACTGATTCTACCCTTTTCCGGTACTCGTCGGACAGTTTTTCCGTATTCGCACGGATTCTATCATTTCCTGGTATTCCACGAGATTTTACTATTTTTCGGTATTCGCCCGGATTCTACCATTTTCATTCAGTCACACTGATTCAACCCTTTTTCGATACTCGCCCGGACAGTTTTTCGGTACTCGCACGGATTCTACCATTTCCCGGTATTCGCCGAGATTTTACGATTTTTTTATATTCGCCCGGATTCTTCCATTTTCACTTACTCACACTGATTCTACCCTTTTCCGGTACTCGCCGGACAGTTTTTCAATATTGAACGGATTATATCATTTCCCGGTATTCAACGGGATTTTACGATTTTTCGGTATTCGCCCGGATTCTACCATTTTCATTTAGTAATACTGATTGAACCCTTTTTCGATACTCGACCGGACAGTTTTTCGGTACTCGCACGGATTCTACCATTTCCCGGTATTCGCCGAGATTTTACGATTTTTTTATATTCTCCCGGATTCTACCATTTTCATTTAGTCACACTGATTCAACCCTTTTTCGATATTCGCCCGGACAGTTTTTCGGTACTCGCACGGATTCTACCATTTCCCGGTATTCGCCGAGATTTTACTATTTTTTTATATTCGCCCGGATTCTTCCATTTTCACTTACTCACACTGATTCTACCCTTTTCCAGTACTCGCCGGACAGTTTTTCAATAGTGAACGGATTATACCAATTTGCGGTATTCGCCGAGATTTTACGATTTTTTTATATTCTCCCGGATTCTTCCTTCACTTACTCTCACTGATTCTACCCTTTTCCGGTACTCGTCGGACAGTTTTTCAGTATTCGCACGGATTCTATCATTTCCCGGTATTCAACGAGATTTTACGATTTTTCGGTATTCGCCCGGATTCTACCATTTTCATTTAGTCACACTGATTCAACCCTTTTTCGATACTCGCCCGGACAGTTTTTGGGTACTCGCACGGATTCTACCATTTCCCGGTATTCGCCGAGATTTTACGATTTTTTGATATTCTCCCGGATTCTACCATTTTCATTTAGTCACACTGATTCAACCCTTTTTCGATATTCGCCCGGACAGTTTTTCGGTACTCGCACGGATTCTACCATTTCCCGGTATTCGCCGAGATTTTACTATTTTTTTATATTCGCCCGGATTCTTCCATTTTCACTTACTCACACTGATTCTACCCTTTTCCAGTACTCGCCGGACAGTTTTTCAATAGTGAACGGATTATACCAATTTGCGGTATTCGCCGAGATTTTACGATTTTTTTATATTCTCCCGGATTCTTCCTTCACTTACTCTCACTGATTCTACCCTTTTCCGGTACTCGCCGGACAGTTTTTCAGTATTCGCACGGATTCTATCATTTCCCGGTATTCAACGAGATTTTACGATTTTTCGGTATTCGCCCGGATTCTACCATTTTCATTTAGTCACACTGATTCAACCCTTTTTCGATACTCGCCCGGACAGTTTTTCGGTACTCGCACGGATTCTACCATTTCCCGGTATTCGCCGAGATTTTACGATTTTTTGATATTCTCCCAGATTCTACCATTTTCATTTAGTCACACTGATTCAACCCTTTTTCGATATTCGCCCGGACAGTTTTTCGGTACTCGCACGGATTCTACCATTTCCCGGTATTCGCCGAGATTTTACTATTTTTTTATATTCGCCCGGATTCTTCCATTTTCACTTACTCACACTGATTCTACCCTTTTCCAGTACTCGCCGGACAGTTTTTCAATAGTGAACGGATTATACCAATTTGCGGTATTCGCCGAGATTTTACGATTTTTTTATATTCTCCCGGATTCTTCCTTCACTTACTCTCACTGATTCTACCCTTTTCCGGTACTCGTCGGACAGTTTTTCAGTATTCGCACGGATTCTATCATTTCCCGGTATTCAACGAGATTTTACGATTTTTCGGTATTCGCCCGGATTCTACCATTTTCATTTAGTCACACTGATTCAACCCTTTTTCGATACTCGCCCGGACAGTTTTTCGGTACTCGCACGGATTCTACCATTTCCCGGTATTCGCCGAGATTTTACGATTTTTTTATATTCGCCCGGATTCTTCCATTTTCACTTACTCACACTGATTCTACCCTTTTCCGGTACTCGCCGGACAGTTTTTCAATATTGAACGGATTATATCATTTCCCGGTATTCAACGGGATTTTACGATTTTTCGGTATTCGCCCGGATTCTACCATTTTCATTTAGTAATACTGATTGAACCCTTTTTCGATACTCGACCGGACAGTTTTTCGGTACTCGCACGGATTCTACCATTTCCCGGTATTCGCCGAGATTTTACGATTTTTTGATATTCTCCCGGATTCTACCATTTTCATTTAGTCACACTGATTCAACCCTTTTTCGATATTCGCCCGGACAGTTTTTCGGTACTCGCACGGATTCTACCATTTCCCGGTATTCGCCGAGATTTTACTATTTTTTTATATTCGCCCGGATTCTTCCATTTTCACTTACTCACACTGATTCTACCCTTTTCCAGTACTCGCCGGACAGTTTTTCAATAGTGAACGGATTATACCAATTTGCGGTATTCGCCGAGATTTTACGATTTTTTTATATTCTCCCGGATTCTTCCTTCACTTACTCTCACTGATTCTACCCTTTTCCGGTACTCGTCGGACAGTTTTTCAGTATTCGCACGGATTCTATCATTTCCCGGTATTCAACGAGATTTTACGATTTTTCGGTATTCGCCCGGATTCTACCATTTTCATTTAGTCACACTGATTCAACCCTTTTTCGATACTCGCCCGGACAGTTTTTGGGTACTCGCACGGATTCTACCATTTCCCGGTATTCGCCGAGATTTTACGATTTTTTGATATTCTCCCGGATTCTACCATTTTCATTTAGTCACACTGATTCAACCCTTTTTCGATATTCGCCCGGACAGTTTTTCGGTACTCGCACGGATTCTACCATTTCCCGGTATTCGCCGAGATTTTACTATTTTTTTATATTCGCCCGGATTCTTCCATTTTCACTTACTCACACTGATTCTACCCTTTTCCAGTACTCGCCGGACAGTTTTTCAATAGTGAACGGATTATACCAATTTGCGGTATTCGCCGAGATTTTACCATTTTTTTATATTCTCCCGGATTCTTCCTTCACTTACTCTCACTGATTCTACCCTTTTCCGGTACTCGTCGGACAGTTTTTCAGTATTCGCACGGATTCTATCATTTCCCGGTATTCAACGAGATTTTACGATTTTTCGGTATTCGCCCGGATTCTACCATTTTCATTTAGTCACACTGATTCAACCCTTTTTCGATACTCGCCCGGACAGTTTTTCGGTACTCGCACGGATTCTACCATTTCCCGGTATTCGCCGAGATTTTACGATTTTTTTATATTCGCCCGGATTCTTCCATTTTCACTTACTCACACTGATTCTACCCTTTTCCGGTACTCGTCGGACAGTTTTTCCGTATTCGCACGGATTCTATCATTTCCTGGTATTCCACGAGATTTTACTATTTTTCGGTATTCGCCCGGATTCTACCATTTTCATTTAGTCACACTGATTCAACCCTTTTTCGATACTCGCCCGGACAGTTTTTCGGTACTCGCACGGATTCTACCATTTCCCGGTATTCGCCGAGATTTTACGATTTTTTTATATTCGCCCGGATTCTTCCATTTTCACTTACTCACACTGATTCTACCCTTTTCCGGTACTCGCCGGACAGTTTTTCAATATTGAACGGATTATATCATTTCCCGGTATTCAACGGGATTTTACGATTTTTCGGTATTCGCCCGGATTCTACCATTTTCATTTAGTAATACTGATTGAACCCTTTTTCGATACTCGACCGGACAGTTTTTCGGTACTCGCACGGATTCTACCATTTCCCGGTATTCGCCGAGATTTTACGATTTTTTGATATTCTCCCGGATTCTACCATTTTCATTTAGTCACACTGATTCAACCCTTTTTCGATACTCGCCCGGACAATTTTTCGGTACTCGCACGGATTCTACCATTTCCCGGTATTCGCCGAGATTTTACGATTTTTTGATATTCTCCCGGATTCTACCATTTTCATTTAGTCACACTGATTCAACCCTTTTTCGATATTCGCCCGGACAGTTTTTCGGTACTCGCACGGATTCTACCATTTTCATTTAGTCACACTGATTCAACCCTTTTTCGATACTCGCCCGGACAGTTTTTCGGTACTCGCACGGATTCTACCATTTCCCGGTATTCGCCGAGATTTTACGATTTTTTGATATTCTCCCGGATTCTAACATTTTCATTTAGTCACACTGATTCAACCCTTTTTCGATATTCGCCCGGACAGTTTTTCGGTACTCGCACGGATTCTACCATTTCCCGGTATTCGCCGAGATTTTACTATTTTTTTATATTCGTCCGGATTCTTCCATTTTCACTTATTCACACTGATTCTACCCTTTTCCAGTACTCGCCGGACAGTTTTTCAATAGTGAACGGATTATACCAATTTGCGGTATTCGCCGAGATTTTACGATTTTTTTATATTCTCCCGGATTCTTCCTTCACTTACTCTCACTGATTCTACCCTTTTCCGGTACTCGCCGGACAGTTTTTCAGTATTCGCACGGATTCTATCATTTCCCGGTATTCAACGAGATTTTACGATTTTTCGGTATTCGCCCGGATTCTATCATTTTCATTTAGTCACACTGATTCAACCCTTTTTCGATACTCGCCCGGACAGTTTTTGGGTACTCGCACGGATTCTACCATTTCCCGGTATTCGCCGAGATTTTACGATTTTTTGATATTCTCCCGGATTCTACCATTTTCATTTAGTCACACTGATTCAACCCTTTTTCGATATTCGCCCGGACAGTTTTTCGGTACTCGCACGGATTCTACCATTTCCCGGTATTCGCCGAGATTTTACTATTTTTTTATATTCGCCCGGATTCTTCCATTTTCACTTACTCACACTGATTCTACCCTTTTCCAGTACTCGCCGGACAGTTTTTCAATAGTGAACGGATTATACCAATTTGCGGTATTCGCCGAGATTTTACGATTTTTTTATATTCTCCCGGATTCTTCCTTCACTTACTCTCACTGATTCTACCCTTTTCCGGTACTCGTCGGACAGTTTTTCAGTATTCGCACGGATTCTATCATTTCCCGGTATTCAACGAGATTTTACGATTTTTCGGTATTCGCCCGGATTCTACCATTTTCATTTAGTCACACTGATTCAACCCTTTTTCGATACTCGCCCGGACAGTTTTTCGGTACTCGCACGGATTCTACCATTTCCCGGTATTCGCCGAGATTTTACGATTTTTTTATATTCGCCCGGATTCTTCCATTTTCACTTACTCACACTGATTCTACCCTTTTCCGGTACTCGTCGGACAGTTTTTCCGTATTCGCACGGATTCTATCATTTCCTGGTATTCCACGAGATTTTACTATTTTTCGGTATTCGCCCGGATTCTACCATTTTCATTTAGTCACACTGATTCAACCCTTTTTCGATACTCGCCCGGACAGTTTTTCGGTACTCGCACGGATTCTACCATTTCCCGGTATTCGCCGAGATTTTACGATTTTTTTATATTCGCCCGGATTCTTCCATTTTCACTTACTCACACTGATTCTACCCTTTTCCGGTACTCGCCGGACAGTTTTTCAATATTGAACGGATTATATCATTTCCCGGTATTCAACGGGATTTTACGATTTTTCGGTATTCGCCCGGATTCTACCATTTTCATTTAGTAATACTGATTGAACCCTTTTTCGATACTCGACCGGACAGTTTTTCGGTACTCGCACGGATTCTACCATTTCCCGGTATTCGCCGAGATTTTACGATTTTTTGATATTCTCCCGGATTCTACCATTTTCATTTAGTCACACTGATTCAACCCTTTTTCGATACTCGCCCGGACAGTTTTTCGGTACTCGCACGGATTCTACCATTTCCCGGTATTCGCCGAGATTTTACGATTTTTTGATATTCTCCCGGATTCTACCATTTTCATTTAGTCACACTGATTCAACCCTTTTTCGATATTCGCCCGGACAGTTTTTCGGTACTCGCACGGATTCTACCATTTCCCGGTATTCGCCGAGATTTTACGATTTTTTGATATTCTCCCGGATTCTAACATTTTCATTTAGTCACACTGATTCAACCCTTTTTCGATATTCGCCCGGACAGTTTTTCGGTACTCGCACGGATTCTACCATTTCCCGGTATTCGCCGAGATTTTACTATTTTTTTATATTCGCCCGGATTCTTCCATTTTTACTTATTCACACTGATTCTACCCTTTTCCAGTACTCGCCGGACAGTTTTTCAATAGTGAACGGATTATACCAATTTGCGGTATTCGCCGAGATTTTACGATTTTTTTATATTCTCCCGGATTCTTCCTTCACTTACTCTCACTGATTCTACCCTTTTCCGGTACTCGTCGGACAGTTTTTCAGTATTCGCACGGATTCTATCATTTCCCGGTATTCAACGAGATTTTACGATTTTTCGGTATTCGCCCGGATTCTACCATTTTCATTTAGTAATACTGATTGAACCCTTTTTCGATACTCGACCGGACAGTTTTTCGGTACTCGCACGGATTCTACCATTTCCCGGTATTCGCCGAGATTTTACGATTTTTTGATATTCTCCCGGATTCTACCATTTTCATTTAGTCACACTGATTCAACCCTTTTTCGATACTCGCCCGGACAGTTTTTCGGTACTCGCACGGATTCTACCATTTCCCGGTATTCGCCGAGATTTTACGATTTTTTGATATTCTCCCGGATTCTACCATTTTCATTTAGTCACACTGATTCAACCCTTTTTCGATATTCGCCCGGACAGTTTTTCGGTACTCGCACGGATTCTACCATTTCCCGGTATTCGCCGAGATTTTACGATTTTTTGATATTCTCCCGGATTCTACCATTTTCATTTAGTCACACTGATTCAACCCTTTTTCGATACTCGCCCGGACAGTTTTTCGGTACTCGCACGGATTCTACCATTTCCCGGTATTCGCCGAGATTTTACGATTTTTTGATATTCTCCCGGATTCTAACATTTTCATTTAGTCACACTGATTCAACCCTTTTTCGATATTCGCCCAGACAGTTTTTCGGTACTCGCACGGATTCTACCATTTCCCGGTATTCGCCGAGATTTTACTATTTTTTTATATTCGCCCGGATTCTTCCATTTTTACTTATTCACACTGATTCTACCCTTTTCCAGTACTCGCCGGACAGTTTTTCAATAGTGAACGGATTATACCAATTTGCGGTATTCGCCGAGATTTTACGATTTTTTTATATTCTCCCGGATTCTTCCTTCACTTACTCTCACTGATTCTACCCTTTTCCGGTACTCGCCGGACAGTTTTTCAGTATTCGCACGGATTCTATCATTTCCCGGTATTCAACGAGATTTTACGATTTTTCGGTATTCGCCCGGATTCTACCATTTTCATTTAGTCACACTGATTCAACCCTTTTTCGATACTCGCCCGGACAGTTTTTGGGTACTCGCACGGATTCTACCATTTCCCGGTATTCGCCGAGATTTTACGATTTTTTGATATTCTCCCGGATTCTACCATTTTCATTTAGTCACACTGATTCAACCCTTTTTCGATATTCGCCCGGACAGTTTTTCGGTACTCGCACGGATTCTACCATTTCCCGGTATTCGCCGAGATTTTACTATTTTTTTATATTCGCCCGGATTCTTCCATTTTCACTTACTCACACTGATTCTACCCTTTTCCAGTACTCGCCGGACAGTTTTTCAATAGTGAACGGATTATACCAATTTGCGGTATTCGCCGAGATTTTACGATTTTTTTATATTCTCCCGGATTCTTCCTTCACTTACTCTCACTGATTCTACCCTTTTCCGGTACTCGTCGGACAGTTTTTCAGTATTCGCACGGATTCTATCATTTCCCGGTATTCAACGAGATTTTACGATTTTTCGGTATTCGCCCGGATTCTACCATTTTCATTTAGTCACACTGATTCAACCCTTTTTCGATACTCGCCCGGACAGTTTTTCGGTACTCGCACGGATTCTACCATTTCCCGGTATTCGCCGAGATTTTACGATTTTTTTATATTCGCCCGGATTCTTCCATTTTCACTTACTCACACTGATTCTACCCTTTTCCGGTACTCGTCGGACAGTTTTTCCGTATTCGCAGGGATTCTATCATTTCCTGGTATTCCACGAGATTTTACTATTTTTCGGTATTCGCCCGGATTCTACCATTTTCATTTAGTCACACTGATTCAACCCTTTTTCGATACTCGCCCGGACAGTTTTTCGGTACTCGCACGGATTCTACCATTTCCCGGTATTCGCCGAGATTTTACGATTTTTTTATATTCGCCCGGATTCTTCCATTTTCACTTACTCACACTGATTCTACCCTTTTCCGGTACTCGCCGAACAGTTTTTCAATATTGAACGGATTATATCATTTCCCGGTATTCAACGGGATTTTACGATTTTTCGGTATTCGCCCGGATTCTACCATTTTCATTTAGTAATACTGATTGAACCCTTTTTCGATACTCGACCGGACAGTTTTTCGGTACTCGCACGGATTCTACCATTTCCCGGTATTCGCCGAGATTTTACGATTTTTTGATATTCTCCCGGATTCTACCATTTTCATTTAGTCACACTGATTCAACCCTTTTTCGATACTCGCCCGGACAGTTTTTCGGTACTCGCACGGATTCTACCATTTCCCGGTATTCGCCGAGATTTTACGATTTTTTGATATTCTCCCGGATTCTACCATTTTCATTTAGTCACACTGATTCAACCCTTTTTCGATATTCGCCCGGACAGTTTTTCGGTACTCGCACGGATTCTACCATTTCCCGGTATTCGCCGAGATTTTACGATTTTTTGATATTCTCCCGGATTCTACCATTTTCATTTAGTCACACTGATTCAACCTTTTTTCGATACTCGCCCGGACAGTTTTTCGGTACTCGCACGGATTCTACCATTTCCCGGTATTCGCCGAGATTTTACGATTTTTTGATATTCTCCCGGATTCTAACATTTTCATTTAGTCACACTGATTCAACCCTTTTTCGATATTCGCCCGGACAGTTTTTCGGTACTCGCACGGATTCTACCATTTCCCGGTATTCGCCGAGATTTTACTATTTTTTTATATTCGCCCGGATTCTTCCATTTTCACTTATTCACACTGATTCTACCCTTTTCCAGTACTCGCCGGACAGTTTTTCAATAGTGAACGGATTATACCAATTTGCGGTATTCGCCGAGATTTTACGATTTTTTTATATTCTCCCGGATTCTTCCTTCACTTACTCTCACTGATTCTACCCTTTTCCGGTACTCGCCGGACAGTTTTTCAGTATTCGCACGGATTCTATCATTTCCCGGTATTCAACGAGATTTTACGATTTTTCGGTATTCGCCCGGATTATACCATTTTCATTTAGTCACACTGATTCAACCCTTTTTCGATACTCGCCCGGACAGTTTTTGGGTACTCGCACGGATTCTACCATTTCCCGGTATTCGCCGAGATTTTACGATTTTTTTATATTCGCCCGGATTCTTCCATTTTCACTTACTCACACTGATTCTACCCTTTTCCGGTACTCGCCGAACAGTTTTTCAATATTGAACGGATTATATCATTTCCCGGTATTCAACGGGATTTTACGATTTTTCGGTATTCGCCCGGATTCTACCATTTTCATTTAGTAATACTGATTGAACCCTTTTTCGATACTCGACCGGACAGTTTTTCGGTACTCGCACGGATTCTACCATTTCCCGGTATTCGCCGAGATTTTACGATTTTTTGATATTCTCCCGGATTCTACCATTTTCATTTAGTCACACTGATTCAACCCTTTTTCGATACTCGCCCGGACAGTTTTTCGGTACTCGCACGGATTCTACCATTTCCCGGTATTCGCCGAGATTTTACGATTTTTTGATATTCTCCCGGATTCTACCATTTTCATTTAGTCACACTGATTCAACCCTTTTTCGATATTCGCCCGGACAGTTTTTCGGTACTCGCACGGATTCTACCATTTCCCGGTATTCGCCGAGATTTTACGATTTTTTGATATTCTCCCGGATTCTACCATTTTCATTTAGTCACACTGATTCAACCTTTTTTCGATACTCGCCCGGACAGTTTTTCGGTACTCGCACGGATTCTACCATTTCCCGGTATTCGCCGAGATTTTACGATTTTTTGATATTCTCCCGGATTCTAACATTTTCATTTAGTCACACTGATTCAACCCTTTTTCGATATTCGCCCGGACAGTTTTTCGGTACTCGCACGGATTCTACCATTTCCCGGTATTCGCCGAGATTTTACTATTTTTTTATATTCGCCCGGATTCTTCCATTTTCACTTATTCACACTGATTCTACCCTTTTCCAGTACTCGCCGGACAGTTTTTCAATAGTGAACGGATTATACCAATTTGCGGTATTCGCCGAGATTTTACGATTTTTTTATATTCTCCCGGATTCTTCCTTCACTTACTCTCACTGATTCTACCCTTTTCCGGTACTCGCCGGACAGTTTTTCAGTATTCGCACGGATTCTATCATTTCCCGGTATTCAACGAGATTTTACGATTTTTCGGTATTCGCCCGGATTCTACCATTTTCATTTAGTCACACTGATTCAACCCTTTTTCGATACTCGCCCGGACAGTTTTTGGGTACTCGCACGGATTCTACCATTTCCCGGTATTCGCCGAGATTTTACGATTTTTTGATATTCTCCCGGATTCTACCATTTTCATTTAGTCACACTGATTCAACCCTTTTTCGATATTCGCCCGGACAGTTTTTCGGTACTCGCACGGATTCTACCATTTCCCGGTATTCGCCGAGATTTTACTATTTTTTTATATTCGCCCGGATTCTTCCATTTTCACTTACTCACACTGATTCTACCCTTTTCCAGTACTCGCCGGACAGTTTTTCAATAGTGAACGGATTATACCAATTTGCGGTATTCGCCGAGATTTTACGATTTTTTTATATTCTCCCGGATTCTTCCTTCACTTACTCTCACTGATTCTACCCTTTTCCGGTACTCGTCGGACAGTTTTTCAGTATTCGCACGGATTCTATCATTTCCCGGTATTCAACGAGATTTTACGATTTTTCGGTATTCGCCCGGATTCTACCATTTTCATTTAGTCACACTGATTCAACCCTTTTTCGATACTCGCCCGGACAGTTTTTCGGTACTCGCACGGATTCTACCATTTCCCGGTATTCGCCGAGATTTTACGATTTTTTTATATTCGCCCGGATTCTTCCATTTTCACTTACTCACACTGATTCTACCCTTTTCCGGTACTCGTCGGACAGTTTTTCCGTATTCGCACGGATTCTATCATTTCCTGGTATTCCACGAGATTTTACTATTTTTCGGTATTCGCCCGGATTCTACCATTTTCATTTAGTCACACTGATTCAACCCTTTTTCGATACTCGCCCGGACAGTTTTTCGGTACTCGCACGGATTCTACCATTTCCCGGTATTCGCCGAGATTTTACGATTTTTTTATATTCGCCCGGATTCTTCCATTTTCACTTACTCACACTGATTCTACCCTTTTCCGGTACTCGCCGGACAGTTTTTCAATATTGAACGGATTATATCATTTCCCGGTATTCAACGGGATTTTACGATTTTTCGGTATTCGCCCGGATTCTACCATTTTCATTTAGTAATACTGATTGAACCCTTTTTCGATACTCGACCGGACAGTTTTTCGGTACTCGCACGGATTCTACCATTTCCCGGTATTCGCCGAGATTTTACGATTTTTTGATATTCTCCCGGATTCTACCATTTTCATTTAGTCACACTGATTCAACCCTTTTTCGATACTCGCCCGGACAGTTTTTCGGTACTCGCACGGATTCTACCATTTCCCGGTATTCGCCGAGATTTTACGATTTTTTGATATTCTCCCGGATTCTACCATTTTCATTTAGTCACACTGATTCAACCCTTTTTCGATATTCGCCCGGACAGTTTTTCGGTACTCGCACGGATTCTACCATTTCCCGGTATTCGCCGAGATTTTACGATTTTTTGATATTCTCCCGGATTCTACCATTTTCATTTAGTCACACTGATTCAACCCTTTTTCGATACTCGCCCGGACAGTTTTTCGGTACTCGCACGGATTCTACCATTTCCCGGTATTCGCCGAGATTTTACGATTTTTTGATATTCTCCCGGATTCTAACATTTTCATTTAGTCACACTGATTCAACCCTTTTTCGATATTCGCCCGGACAGTTTTTCGGTACTCGCACGGATTCTACCATTTCCCGGTATTCGCCGAGATTTTACTATTTTTTTATATTCGCCCGGATTCTTCCATTTTCACTTATTCACACTGATTCTACCCTTTTCCAGTACTCGCCGGACAGTTTTTCAATAGTGAACGGATTATACCAATTTGCGGTATTCGCCGAGATTTTACGATTTTTTTATATTCTCCCGGATTCTTCCTTCACTTACTCTCACTGATTCTACCCTTTTCCGGTACTCGCCGGACAGTTTTTCAGTATTCGCACGGATTCTATCATTTCCCGGTATTCAACGAGATTTTACGATTTTTCGGTATTCGCCCGGATTCTACCATTTTCCTTTAGTCACACTGATTCAACCCTTTTTCGATACTCGCCCGGACAGTTTTTGGGTACTCGCACGGATTCTACCATTTCCCGGTATTCGCCGAGATTTTACGATTTTTTGATATTCTCCCGGATTCTACCATTTTCATTTAGTCACACTGATTCAACCCTTTTTCGATATTCGCCCGGACAGTTTTTCGGTACTCGCACGGATTCTACCATTTCCCGGTATTCGCCGAGATTTTACTATTTTTTTATATTCGCCCGGATTCTTCCATTTTCACTTACTCACACTGATTCTACCCTTTTCCAGTACTCGCCGGACAGTTTTTCAATAGTGAACGGATTATACCAATTTGCGGTATTCGCCGAGATTTTACGATTTTTTTATATTCTCCCGGATTCTTCCTTCACTTACTCTCACTGATTCTACCCTTTTCCGGTACTCGTCGGACAGTTTTTCAGTATTCGCACGGATTCTATCATTTCCCGGTATTCAACGAGATTTTACGATTTTTCGGTATTCGCCCGGATTCTACCATTTTCATTTAGTCACACTGATTCAACCCTTTTTCGATACTCGCCCGGACAGTTTTTCGGTACTCGCACGGATTCTACCATTTCCCGGTATTCGCCGAGATTTTACGATTTTTTTATATTCGCCCGGATTCTTCCATTTTCACTTACTCACACTGATTCTACCCTTTTCCGGTACTCGTCGGACAGTTTTTCCGTATTCGCACGGATTCTATCATTTCCTGGTATTCCACGAGATTTTACTATTTTTCGGTATTCGCCCGGATTCTACCATTTTCATTTAGTCACACTGATTCAACCCTTTTTCGATACTCGCCCGGACAGTTTTTCGGTACTCGCACGGATTCTACCATTTCCCGGTATTCGCCGAGATTTTACGATTTTTTTATATTCGCCCGGATTCTTCCATTTTCACTTACTCACACTGATTCTACCCTTTTCCGGTACTCGCCGGACAGTTTTTCAATATTGAACGGATTATATCATTTCCCGGTATTCAACGGGATTTTACGATTTTTCGGTATTCGCCCGGATTCTACCATTTTCATTTAGTAATACTGATTGAACCCTTTTTCGATACTCGACCGGACAGTTTTTCGGTACTCGCACGGATTCTACCATTTCCCGGTATTCGCCGAGATTTTACGATTTTTTGATATTCTCCCGGATTCTACCATTTTCATTTAGTCACACTGATTCAACCCTTTTTCGATATTCGCCCGGACAGTTTTTCGGTACTCGCACGGATTCTACCATTTCCCGGTATTCGCCGAGATTTTACTATTTTTTTATATTCGCCCGGATTCTTCCATTTTCACTTACTCACACTGATTCTACCCTTTTCCAGTACTCGCCGGACAGTTTTTCAATAGTGAACGGATTATACCAATTTGCGGTATTCGCCGAGATTTTACGATTTTTTTATATTCTCCCGGATTCTTCCTTCACTTACTCTCACTGATTCTACCCTTTTCCGGTACTCGCCGGACAGTTTTTCAGTATTCGGACGGATTCTATCATTTCCCGGTATTCAACGAGATTTTACGATTTTTCGGTATTCGCCCGGATTCTACCATTTTCATTTAGTCACACTGATTCAACCCTTTTTCGATACTCGCCCGGACAGTTTTTCGGTACTCGCACGGATTCTACCATTTCCCGGTATTCGCCGAGATTTTACGATTTTTTTATATTCGCCCGGATTCTTCCATTCTCACTTACTCACACTGATTCTACCCTTTTCCGGTACTCGCCGGACAGTTTTTCAATATTGAACGGATTATATCATTTCCCGGTATTCAACGGGATTTTACGATTTTTTGATATTCTCCCGGATTCTAACATTTTCATTTAGTCACACTGATTCAACCCTTTTTCGATATTCGCCCGGACAGTTTTTCGGTACTCGCACGGATTCTACCATTTCCCGGTATTCGCCGAGATTTTACTATTTTTTTATATTCGCCCGGATTCTTCCATTTTCACTTATTCACACTGATTCTACCCTTTTCCAGTACTCGCCGGACAGTTTTTCAATAGTGAACGGATTATACCAATTTGCGGTATTCGCCGAGATTTTACGATTCTTTTATATTCTCCCGGATTCTTCCTTCACTTACTCTCACTGATTCTACCCTTTTCCGGTACTCGCCGGACAGTTTTTCAGTATTCGGACGGATTCTATCATTTCCCGGTATTCAACGAGATTTTACGATTTTTCGGTATTCGCCCGGATTCTACCATTTTCATTTAGTCACACTGATTCAACCCTTTTTCGATACTCGCCCGGACAGTTTTTCGGTACTCGCACGGATTCTACCATTTCCCGGTATTCGCCGAGATTTTACGATTTTTTGATATTCTCCCGGATTCTACCATTTTCATTTAGTCACACTGATTCAACCCTTTTTCGATATTCGCCCGGACAGTTTTTCGGTACTCGCACGGATTCTACCATTTCCCGGTATTCGTCGAGATTTTACTATTTTTTTATATTCGCCCGGATTCTTCCATTTTCACTTACTCACACTGATTCTACCCTTTTCCAGTACTCGCCGGACAGTTTTATCAATAGTGAACGGATTATACCAATTTGCGGTATTCGCCGAGATTTTACGATTTTTTTATATTCTCCCGGATTCTTCCTTCACTTACTCTCACTGATTCTACCCTTTTCCGGTACTCGTCGGACAGTTTTTCAGTATTCGCACGGATTCTATCATTTCCCGGTATTCAACGAGATTTTACGATTTTTCGGTATTCGCCCGGATTCTACCATTTTCATTTAGTCACACTGATTCAACCCTTTTTCGATACTCGCCCGGACAGTTTTTCGGTACTCGCACGGATTCTACCATTTCCCGGTATTCGCCGAGATTTTACGATTTTTTTATATTCGCCCGGATTCTTCCATTTTCACTTACTCACACTGATTCTACCCTTTTCCGGTACTCGTCGGACAGTTTTTCCGTATTCGCACGGATTCTATCATTTCCTGGTATTCCACGAGATTTTACTATTTTTCGGTATTCGCCCGGATTCTACCATTTTCATTTAGTCACACTGATTCAACCCTTTTTCGATACTCGCCCGGACAGTTTTTCGGTACTCGCACGGATTCTACCATTTCCCGGTATTCGCCGAGATTTTACGATTTTTTTATATTCGCCCGGATTCTTCCATTTTCACTTACTCACACTGATTCTACCCTTTTCCGGTACTCGCCGGACAGTTTTTCAATATTGAACGGATTATATCATTTCCCGGTATTCAACGGGATTTTACGATTTTTCGGTATTCGCCCGGATTCTACCATTTTCATTTAGTCACACTGATTCAACCCTTTTTCGATACTCGCCCGGACAGTTTTTCGGTACTCGCACGGATTCTACCATTTCCCGGTATTCGCCGAGATTTTACGATTTTTTGATATTCTCCCGGATTCTACCATTTTCATTTAGTCACACTGATTCAACCCTTTTTCGATACTCGCCCGGACAGTTTTTCGGTACTCGCACGGATTCTACCATTTCCCGGTATTCGCCGAGATTTTACGATTTTTTGATATTCTCCCGGATTCTACCATTTTCATTTAGTCACACTGATTCAACCCTTTTTCGATATTCGCCCGGACAGTTTTTCGGTACTCGCACGGATTCTACCATTTCCCGGTATTCGCCGAGATTTTACGATTTTTTGATATTCTCCCGGATTCTACCATTTTCATTTAGTCACACTGATTCAACCCTTTTTCGATACTCGCCCGGACAGTTTTTCGGTACTCGCACGGATTCTACCATTTCCCGGTATTCGCCGAGATTTTACGATTTTTTTATATTCGCCCGGATTCTTCCATTTTCACTTACTCACACTGATTCTACCCTTTTCCGGTACTCGCCGGACAGTTTTTCAATATTGAACGGATTATATCATTTCCCGGTATTCAACGAGATTTTACGATTTTTTGATATTCTCCCGGATTCTAACATTTTCATTTAGTCACACTGATTCAACCCTTTTTCGATATTCGCCCGGACAGTTTTTCGGTACTCGCACGGATTCTACCATTTCCCGGTATTCGCCGAGATTTTACTATTTTTTTATATTCGCCCGGATTCTTCCATTTTCACTTATTCACACTGATTCTACCCTTTTCCAGTACTCGCCGGACAGTTTTTCAATAGTGAACGGATTATACCAATTTGCGGTATTCGCCGAGATTTTACGATTTTTTTATATTCTCCCGGATTCTTCCTTCACTTACTCTCACTGATTCTACCCTTTTCCGGTACTCGCCGGACAGTTTTTCAGTATTCGGACGGATTCTATCATTTCCCGGTATTCAACGAGATTTTACGATTTTTCGGTATTCGCCCGGATTCTACCATTTTCATTTAGTCACACTGATTCAACCCTTTTTCGATACTCGCCCGGACAGTTTTTCGGTACTCGCACGGATTCTACCATTTCCCGGTATTCGCCGAGATTTTACTATTTTTTTATATTCGCCCGGATTCTTCCATTTTCACTTACTCACACTGATTCTACCCTTTTCCGGTACTCGCCGGACAGTTTTTCAATATTGAACGGATTATATCATTTCCCGGTATTCAACGGGATTTTACGATTTTTCGGTATTCGCCCGGATTCTACCATTTTCATTTAGTAATACTGATTGAACCCTTTTTCGATACTCGACCGGACAGTTTTTCGGTACTCGCACGGATTCTACCATTTCCCGGTATTCGCCGAGATTTTACGATTTTTTGATATTCTCCCGGATTCTACCATTTTCATTTAGTCACACTGATTCAACACTTTTTCGATACTCGCCCGGACAGTTTTTCGGTACTCGCACGGATTCTACCATTTCCCGGTATTCGCCGAGATTTTACGATTTTTTGATATTCTCCCGGATTCTACCATTTTCATTTAGTCACACTGATTCAACCCTTTTTCGATACTCGCCCGGACAGTTTTTCGGTACTCGCACGGATTCTACCATTTCCTGGTATTCGCCGAGATTTTACGATTTTTTGATATTCTCCCGGATTCTACCATTTTCATTTAGTCACACTGATTCAACCCTTTTTCGATATTCGCCCGGACAGTTTTTCGGTACTCGCACGGATTCTACCATTTCCCGGTATTCGCCGAGATTTTACTATTTTTTTATATTCGCCCGGATTCTTCCATTTTCACTTATTCACACTGATTCTACCCTTTTCCAGTACTCGCCGGACAGTTTTTCAATAGTGAACGGATTATACCAATTTGCGGTATTCGCCGAGATTTTACGATTTTTTTATATTCTCCCGGATTCTTCCTTCACTTACTCTCACTGATTCTACCCTTTTCCGGTACTCGTCGGACAGTTTTTCAGTATTCGCACGGATTCTATCATTTCCCGGTATTCAACGAGATTTTACGATTTTTCGGTATTCGCCCGGATTCTACCATTTTCATTTAGTCACACTGATTCAACCCTTTTTCGATACTCGCCCGGACAGTTTTTCGGTACTCGCACGGATTCTACCATTTCCCGGTATTCGCCGAGATATTACGATTTTTTTATATTCGCCCGGATTCTTCCATTTTCACTTACTCACACTGATTCTACCCTTTTCCGGTACTCGTCGGACAGTTTTTCAATATTGAACGGATTATATCATTTCCCGGTATTCAACGGGATTTTACGATTTTTCGGTATTCGCCCGGATTCTACCATTTTCATTTAGTAATACTGATTGAACCCTTTTTCGATACTCGACCGGACAGTTTTTCGGTACTCGCACGGATTCTACCATTTCCCGGTATTCGCCGAGATTTTACGATTTTTTGATATTCTCCCGGATTCTACCATTTTCATTTAGTCACACTGATTCAACCCTTTTTCGATACTCGCCCGGACAGTTTTTCGGTACTCGCACGGATTCTACCATTTCCTGGTATTCGCCGAGATTTTACGATTTTTTGATATTCTCCCGGATTCTACCATTTTCATTTAGTCACACTGATTCAACCCTTTTTCGATATTCGCCCGGACAGTTTTTCGGTACTCGCACGGATTCTACCATTTCCCGGTATTCGCCGAGATTTTACTATTTTTTTATATTCGCCCGGATTCTTCCATTTTCACTTATTCACACTGATTCTACCCTTTTCCAGTACTCGCCGGACAGTTTTTCAATAGTGAACGGATTATACCAATTTGCGGTATTCGCCGAGATTTTACGATTTTTTTATATTCTCCCGGATTCTTCCTTCACTTACTCTCACTGATTCTACCCTTTTCCGGTACTCGTCGGACAGTTTTTCAGTATTCGCACGGATTCTATCATTTCCCGGTATTCAACGAGATTTTACGATTTTTCGGTATTCGCCCGGATTCTACCATTTTCATTTAGTCACACTGATTCAACCCTTTTTCGATACTCGCCCGGACAGTTTTTCGGTACTCGCACGGATTCTACCATTTCCCGGTATTCGCCGAGATATTACGATTTTTTTATATTCGCCCGGATTCTTCCATTTTCACTTACTCACACTGATTCTACCCTTTTCCGGTACTCGTCGGACAGTTTTTCAATATTGAACGGATTATATCATTTCCCGGTATTCAACGGGATTTTACGATTTTTCGGTATTCGCCCGGATTCTACCATTTTCATTTAGTAATACTGATTGAACCCTTTTTCGATACTCGACCGGACAGTTTTTCGGTACTCGCACGGATTCTACCATTTCCCGGTATTCGCCGAGATTTTACGATTTTTTGATATTCTCCCGGATTCTACCATTTTCATTTAGTCACACTGATTCAACCCTTTTTCGATACTCGCCCGGACAGTTTTTCGGTACTCGCACGGATTCTACCATTTCCCGGTATTCGCCGAGATTTTACGATTTTTTGATATTCTCCCGGATTCTACCATTTTCATTTAGTCACACTGATTCAACCCTTTTTCGATATTCGCCCGGACAGTTTTTCGGTACTCGCACGGATTCTACCATTTCCCGGTATTCGCCGAGATTTTACGATTTTTTGATATTCTCCCGGATTCTACCATTTTCATTTAGTCACACTGATTCAACCCTTTTTCGATACTCGCCCGGACAGTTTTTCGGTACTCGCACGGATTCTACCATTTCCCGGTATTCGCCGAGATTTTACGATTTTTTTATATTCGCCCGGATTCTTCCATTTTCACTTACTCACACTGATTCTACCCTTTTCCGGTACTCGCCGGACAGTTTTTCAATATTGAACGGATTATATCATTTCCCGGTATTCAACGAGATTTTACGATTTTTTGATATTCTCCCGGATTCTAACATTTTCATTTAGTCACACTGATTCAACCCTTTTTCGATATTCGCCCGGACAGTTTTTCGGTACTCGCACGGATTCTACCATTTCCCGGTATTCGCCGAGATTTTACTATTTTTTTATATTCGCCCGGATTCTTCCATTTTCACTTATTCACACTGATTCTACCCTTTTCCAGTACTCGCCGGACAGTTTTTCAACAGTGAACGGATTATACCAATTTGCGGTATTCGCCGAGATTTTACGATTTTTTTATATTCTCCCGGATTCTTCCTTCACTTACTCTCACTGATTCTACCCTTTTCCGGTACTCGCCGGACAGTTTTTCAGTATTCGGACGGATTCTATCATTTCCCGGTATTCAACGAGATTTTACGATTTTTCGGTATTCGCCCGGATTCTACCATTTTCATTTAGTCACACTGATTCAACCCTTTTTCGATACTCGCCCGGACAGTTTTTCGGTACTCGCACGGATTCTACCATTTCCCGGTATTCGCCGAGATTTTACTATTTTTTTATATTCGCCCGGATTCTTCCATTTTCACTTACTCACTCTGATTCTACCCTTTTCCGGTACTCGCCGGACAGTTTTTCAATATTGAACGGATTATATCATTTCCCGGTATTCAACGGGATTTTACGATTTTTCGGTATTCGCCCGGATTCTACCATTTTCATTTAGTAATACTGATTGAACCCTTTTTCGATACTCGACCGGACAGTTTTTCGGTACTCGCACGGATTCTACCATTTCCCGGTATTCGCCGAGATTTTACGATTTTTTGATATTCTCCCGGATTCTACCATTTTCATTTAGTCACACTGATTCAACACTTTTTCGATACTCGCCCGGACAGTTTTTCGGTACTCGCACGGATTCTACCATTTCCCGGTATTCGCCGAGATTTTACGATTTTTTGATATTCTCCCGGATTCTACCATTTTCATTTAGTCACACTGATTCAACCCTTTTTCGATACTCGCCCGGACAGTTTTTCGGTACTCGCACGGATTCTACCATTTCCCGGTATTCGCCGAGATTTTACGATTTTTTGATATTCTCCCGGATTCTACCATTTTCATTTAGTCACACTGATTCAACCCTTTTTCGATATTCGCCCGGACAGTTTTTCGGTACTCGCACGGATTCTACCATTTCCCGGTATTCGCCGAGATTTTACTATTTTTTTATATTCGCCCGGATTCTTCCATTTTCACTTATTCACACTGATTCTACCCTTTTCCAGTACTCGCAGGACAGTTTTTCAATAGTGAACGGATTATACCAATTTGCGGTATTCGCCGAGATTTTACGATTTTTTTATATTCTCCCGGATTCTTCCTCCACTTACTCTCACTGATTCTACCCTTTTCTGGTACTCGTCGGACAGTTTTTCAGTATTCGCACGGATTCTATCATTTCCTGGTATTCCACGAGATTTTACTATTTTTCGGTATTCGCCCGGATTCTACCATTTTCATTTAGTCACACTGATTCAACCCTTTTTCGATACTCGCCCGGACAGTTTTTCGGTACTCGCACGGATTCTACCATTTCCCGGTATTCGCCGAGATTTTACGATTTTTTTATATTCGCCCGGATTCTTCCATTTTCACTTACTCACACTGATTCTACCCTTTTCCGGTACTCGCCGGACAGTTTTTCAATATTGAACGGATTATATCATTTCCCGGTATTCAACGGGATTTTACGATTTTTCGGTATTCGCCCGGATTCTACCATTTTCATTTAGTAATACTGATTGAACCCTTTTTCGATACTCGACCGGACAGTTTTTCGGTACTCGCACGGATTCTACCATTTCCCGGTATTCGCCGAGATTTTACGATTTTTTGATATTCTCCCGGATTCTACCATTTTCATTTAGTCACACTGATTCAACCCTTTTTCGATACTCGCCCGGACAGTTTTTCGGTACTCGCACGGATTCTACCATTTCCCGGTATTCGCCGAGATTTTACGATTTTTTGATATTCTCCCGGATTCTACCATTTTCATTTAGTCACACTGATTCAACCCTTTTTCGATATTCGCCCGGACAGTTTTTCGGTACTCGCACGGATTCTACCATTTCCCGGTATTCGCCGAGATTTTACGATTTTTTGATATTCTCCCGGATTCTACCATTTTCATTTAGTCACACTGATTCAACCCTTTTTCGATACTCGCCCGGACAGTTTTTCGGTACTCGCACGGATTCTACCATTTCCCGGTATTCGCCGAGATTTTACGATTTTTTGATATTCTCCCGGATTCTAACATTTTCATTTAGTCACACTGATTCAACCCTTTTTCGATATTCGCCCGGACAGTTTTTCGGTACTCGCACGGATTCTACCATTTCCCGGTATTCGCCGAGATTTTACGATTTTTTTATATTCGCCCGGATTCTTCCATTTTCACTTACTCACACTGATTCTACCTTTTTCCGGTACTCGCCGGACAGTTTTTCAATATTGAACGGATTATATCATTTCCCGGTATTCAACGGGATTTTACGATTTTTCGGTATTCGCCCGGATTCTACCATTTTCATTTAGTAATACTGATTGAACCCTTTTTCGATACTCGACCGGACAGTTTTTCGGTACTCGCACGGATTCTACCATTTCCCGGTATTCGCCGAGATTTTACGATTTTTTGATATTCTCCCGGATTCTACCATTTTCATTTAGTCACACTGATTCAACCCTTTTTCGATACTCGCCCGGACAGTTTTTCGGTACTCGCACGGATTCTACCATTTCCCGGTATTCGCCGAGATTTTACGATTTTTTGATATTCTCCCGGATTCTAACATTTTCATTTAGTCACACTGATTCAACCCTTTTTCGATATTCGCCCGGACAGTTTTTCGGTACTCGCACGGATTCTACCATTTCCCGGTATTCGCCGAGATTTTACGATTTTTTGATATTCTCCCGGATTCTACCATTTTCATTTAGTCACACTGATTCAACCCTTTTTCGATACTCGCCCGGACAGTTTTTCGGTACTCGCACGGATTCTACCATTTCCCGGTATTCGCCGAGATTTTACGATTTTTTTATATTCGCCCGGATTCTTCCATTTTCACTTACTCACACTGATTCTACCCTTTTCCGGTACTCGCCGGACAGTTTTTCAATATTGAACGGATTATATCATTTCCCGGTATTCAACGAGATTTTACGATTTTTTGATATTCTCCCGGATTCTAACATTTTCATTTAGTCACACTGATTCAACCCTTTTTCGATATTCGCCCGGACAGTTTTTCGGTACTCGCACGGATTCTACCATTTCCCGGTATTCGCCGAGATTTTACTATTTTTTTATATTCGCCCGGATTCTTCCATTTTCACTTATTCACACTGATTCTACCCTTTTCCAGTACTCGCCGGACAGTTTTTCAACAGTGAACGGATTATACCAATTTGCGGTATTCGCCGAGATTTTACGATTTTTTTATATTCTCCCGGATTCTTCCTTCACTTACTCTCACTGATTCTACCCTTTTCCGGTACTCGCCGGACAGTTTTTCAGTATTCGGACGGATTCTATCATTTCCCGGTATTCAACGAGATTTTACGATTTTTCGGTATTCGCCCGGATTCTACCATTTTCATTTAGTCACACTGATTCAACCCTTTTTCGATACTCGCCCGGACAGTTTTTCGGTACTCGCACGGATTCTACCATTTCCCGGTATTCGCCGAGATTTTACTATTTTTTTATATTCGCCCGGATTCTTCCATTTTCACTTACTCACTCTGATTCTACCCTTTTCCGGTACTCGCCGGACAGTTTTTCAATATTGAACGGATTATATCATTTCCCGGTATTCAACGGGATTTTACGATTTTTCGGTATTCGCCCGGATTCTACCATTTTCATTTAGTAATACTGATTGAACCCTTTTTCGATACTCGACCGGACAGTTTTTCGGTACTCGCACGGATTCTACCATTTCCCGGTATTCGCCGAGATTTTACGATTTTTTGATATTCTCCCGGATTCTACCATTTTCATTTAGTCACACTGATTCAACACTTTTTCGATACTCGCCCGGACAGTTTTTCGGTACTCGCACGGATTCTACCATTTCCCGGTATTCGCCGAGATTTTACGATTTTTTGATATTCTCCCGGATTCTACCATTTTCATTTAGTCACACTGATTCAACCCTTTTTCGATACTCGCCCGGACAGTTTTTCGGTACTCGCACGGATTCTACCATTTCCCGGTATTCGCCGAGATTTTACGATTTTTTGATATTCTCCCGGATTCTACCATTTTCATTTAGTCACACTGATTCAACCCTTTTTCGATATTCGCCCGGACAGTTTTTCGGTACTCGCACGGATTCTACCATTTCCCGGTATTCGCCGAGATTTTACTATTTTTTTATATTCGCCCGGATTCTTCCATTTTCACTTATTCACACTGATTCTACCCTTTTCCAGTACTCGCAGGACAGTTTTTCAATAGTGAACGGATTATACCAATTTGCGGTATTCGCCGAGATTTTACGATTTTTTTATATTCTCCCGGATTCTTCCTCCACTTACTCTCACTGATTCTACCCTTTTCTGGTACTCGTCGGACAGTTTTTCAGTATTCGCACGGATTCTATCATTTCCTGGTATTCCACGAGATTTTACTATTTTTCGGTATTCGCCCGGATTCTACCATTTTCATTTAGTCACACTGATTCAACCCTTTTTCGATACTCGCCCGGACAGTTTTTCGGTACTCGCACGGATTCTACCATTTCCCGGTATTCGCCGAGATTTTACGATTTTTTTATATTCGCCCGGATTCTTCCATTTTCACTTACTCACACTGATTCTACCCTTTTCCGGTACTCGCCGGACAGTTTTTCAATATTGAACGGATTATATCATTTCCCGGTATTCAACGGGATTTTACGATTTTTCGGTATTCGCCCGGATTCTACCATTTTCATTTAGTAATACTGATTGAACCCTTTTTCGATACTCGACCGGACAGTTTTTCGGTACTCGCACGGATTCTACCATTTCCCGGTATTCGCCGAGATTTTACGATTTTTTGATATTCTCCCGGATTCTACCATTTTCATTTAGTCACACTGATTCAACCCTTTTTCGATACTCGCCCGGACAGTTTTTCGGTACTCGCACGGATTCTACCATTTCCCGGTATTCGCCGAGATTTTACGATTTTTTGATATTCTCCCGGATTCTACCATTTTCATTTAGTCACACTGATTCAACCCTTTTTCGATATTCGCCCGGACAGTTTTTCGGTACTCGCACGGATTCTACCATTTCCCGGTATTCGCCGAGATTTTACGATTTTTTGATATTCTCCCGGATTCTACCATTTTCATTTAGTCACACTGATTCAACCCTTTTTCGATACTCGCCCGGACAGTTTTTCGGTACTCGCACGGATTCTACCATTTCCCGGTATTCGCCGAGATTTTACGATTTTTTGATATTCTCCCGGATTCTAACATTTTCATTTAGTCACACTGATTCAACCCTTTTTCGATATTCGCCCGGACAGTTTTTCGGTACTCGCACGGATTCTACCATTTCCCGGTATTCGCCGAGATTTTACGATTTTTTTATATTCGCCCGGATTCTTCCATTTTCACTTACTCACACTGATTCTACCTTTTTCCGGTACTCGCCGGACAGTTTTTCAATATTGAACGGATTATATCATTTCCCGGTATTCAACGGGATTTTACGATTTTTCGGTATTCGCCCGGATTCTACCATTTTCATTTAGTAATACTGATTGAACCCTTTTTCGATACTCGACCGGACAGTTTTTCGGTACTCGCACGGATTCTACCATTTCCCGGTATTCGCCGAGATTTTACGATTTTTTGATATTCTCCCGGATTCTACCATTTTCATTTAGTCACACTGATTCAACCCTTTTTCGATACTCGCCCGGACAGTTTTTCGGTACTCGCACGGATTCTACCATTTCCCGGTATTCGCCGAGATTTTACGATTTTTTGATATTCTCCCGGATTCTAACATTTTCATTTAGTCACACTGATTCAACCCTTTTTCGATATTCGCCCGGACAGTTTTTCGGTACTCGCACGGATTCTACCATTTCCCGGTATTCGCCGAGATTTTACGATTTTTTTATATTCGCCCGGATTCTTCCATTTTCACTTACTCACACTGATTCTACCCTTTTCCGGTACTCGCCGGACAGTTTTTCAATATTGAACGGATTATATCATTTCCCGGTATTCAACGGGATTTTACGATTTTTCGGTATTCGCCCGGATTCTACCATTTTCATTTAGTAATACTGATTGAACCCTTTTTCGATACTCGACCGGACAGTTTTTCGGTACTCGCACGGATTCTACCATTTCCCGGTATTCGCCGAGATTTTACGATTTTTTGATATTCTCCCGGATTCTACCATTTTCATTTAGTCACACTGATTCAACACTTTTTCGATACTCGCCCGGACAGTTTTTGGGTACTCGCACGGATTCTACCATTTCCCGGTATTCGCCGAGATTTTACGATTTTTTGATATTCTCCCGGATTCTACCATTTTCATTTAGTCACACTGATTCAACCCTTTTTCGATATTCGCCCGGACAGTTTTTCGGTACTCGCACGGATTCTACCATTTCCCGGTATTCGCCGAGATTTTACTATTTTTTTATATTCGCCCGGATTCTTCCATTTTCACTTACTCACACTGATTCTACCCTTTTCCAGTACTCGCCGGACAGTTTTTCAATAGTGAACGGATTATACCAATTTGCGGTATTCGCCGAGATTTTACGATTTTTTTATATTCTCCCGGATTCTTCCTTCACTTACTCTCACTGATTCTACCCTTTTCCGGTACTCGTCGGACAGTTTTTCAGTATTCGCACGGATTCTATCATTTCCCGGTATACAACGAGATTTTACGATTTTTCGGTATTCGCCCGGATTCTACCATTTTCATTTAGTCACACTGATTCAACCCTTTTTCGATACTCGCCCGGACAGTTTTTTGGTACTCGCACGGATTCTACCATTTCCCGGTATTCGCCGAGATTTTACGATTTTTTTATATTCGCCCGGATTCTTCCATTTTCACTTACTCACACTGATTCTACCCTTTTCCGGTACTCGTCGGACAGTTTTTCCGTATTCGCACGGATTCTATCATTTCCTGGTATTCCACGAGATTTTACTATTTTTCGGTATTCGCCCGGATTCTACCATTTTCATTTAGTCACACTGATTCAACCCTTTTTCGATACTCGCCCGGACAGTTTTTCGGTACTCGCACGGATTCTACCATTTCCCGGTATTCGCCGAGATTTTACGATTTTTTTATATTCGCCCGGATTCTTCCATTTTCACTTACTCACACTGATTCTACCCTTTTCCGGTACTCGCCGGACAGTTTTTCAATATTGAACGGATTATATCATTTCCCGGTATTCAACGGGATTTTACGATTTTTCGGTATTCGCCCGGATTCTACCATTTTCATTTAGTAATACTGATTGAACCCTTTTTCGATACTCGACCGGACAGTTTTTCGGTACTCGCACGGATTCTACCATTTCCCGGTATTCGCCGAGATTTTACGATTTTTTGATATTCTCCCGGATTCTACCATTTTCATTTAGTCACACTGATTCAACCCTTTTTCGATACTCGCCCGGACAGTTTTTCGGTACTCGCACGGATTCTACCATTTCCCGGTATTCGCCGAGATTTTACGATTTTTTGATATTCTCCCGGATTCTACCATTTTCATTTAGTCACACTGATTCAACCCTTTTTCGATATTCGCCCGGACAGTTTTTCGGTACTCGCACGGATTCTACCATTTCCCGGTATTCGCCGAGATTTTACGATTTTTTGATATTCTCCCGGATTCTACCATTTTCATTTAGTCACACTGATTCAACCCTTTTTCGATACTCGCCCGGACAGTTTTTCGGTACTCGCACGGATTCTACCATTTCCCGGTATTCGCCGAGATTTTACGATTTTTTGATATTCTCCCGGATTCTAACATTTTCATTTAGTCACACTGATTCAACCCTTTTTCGATATTCGCCCGGACAGTTTTTCGGTACTCGCACGGATTCTACCATTTCCCGGTATTCGCCGAGATTTTACTATTTTTTTATATTCGCCCGGATTCTTCCATTTTCACTTATTCACACTGATTCTACCCTTTTCCAGTACTCGCCGGACAGTTTTTCAATAGTGAACGGATTATACCAATTTGCGGTATTCGCCGAGATTTTACGATTTTTTTATATTCTCCCGGATTCTTCCTTCACTTACTCTCACTGATTCTACCCTTTTCCGGTACTCGCCGGACAGTTTTTCAGTATTCGGACGGATTCTATCATTTCCCGGTATTCAACGAGATTTTACGATTTTTCGGTATTCGCCCGGATTCTACCATTTTGATTTAGTCACACTGATTCAACCCTTTTTCGATACTCGCCCGGACAGTTTTTCGGTACTCGCACGGATTCTACCATTTCCCGGTATTCGCCGAGATTTTACGATTTTTTGATATTCTCCCGGATTCTACCATTTTCATTTAGTCACACTGATTCAAACCTTTTTCGATATTCGCCCGGACAGTTTTTCGGTACTCGCACGGATTCTACCATTTCCCGGTATTCGCCGAGATTTTACTATTTTTTTATATTCGCCGGGATTCTTCCATTTTCACTTACTCACACTGATTCTACCCTTTTCCAGTACTCGCCGGACAGTTTTTCAATAGTGAACGGATTATACCAATTTGCGGTATTCGCCGAGATTTTACGATTTTTTTATATTCTCCCGGATTCTTCCTTCACTTACTCTCACTGATTGTACCCATTTCCGGTACTCGCCGGACAGTTTTTCATTATTCGCACGGATTCTATCATTTCCCGGTATTCAACGAGATTTTACGATTTTTCGGTATTCGCCCGGATTCTACCATTTTGATTTAGTCACACTGATTCAACCCTTTTTCGATACTCGCCCGGACAGTTTTTCGGTACTCGCACGGATTCTACCATTTCCCGGTATTCGCCGAGATTTTACGATTTTTTGATATTCTCCCGGATTCTACCATTTTCATTTAGTCACACTGATTCAACCCTTTTTCGATATTCGCCCGGACAGTTTTTCGGTACTCGCACGGATTCTACCATTTCCCGGTATTCGCCGAGATTTTACTATTTTTTTATATTCGCCCGGATTCTTCCATTTTCACTTACTCACACTGATTCTACCCTTTTCCAGTACTCGCCGGACAGTTTTTCAATAGTGAACGGATTATACCAATTTGCGGTATTCGCCGAGATTTTACGATTTTTTTATATTCTCCCGGATTCTTCCTTCACTTACTCTCACTGATTCTACCCTTTTCTGGTACTCGTCGGACAGTTTTTCAGTTTTCGCACGGATTCTATCATTTCCCGGTATTCAACGAGATTTTACGATTTTTCGGTATTCGCCCGGATTCTACCATTTTCATTTAGTCACACTGATTCAACCCTTTTTCGATACTCGCCCGGACAGTTTTTCGGTACTCGCACGGATTCTACCATTTCCCGGTATTCGCCGAGATTTTACGATTTTTTGATATTCTCCCGGATTCTACCATTTTCATTTAGTCACACTGATTCAAACCTTTTTCGATATTCGCCCGGACAGTTTTTCGGTACTCGCACGGATTCTACCATTTCCCGGTATTCGCCGAGATTTTACTATTTTTTTATATTCGCCCGGATTCTTCCATTTTCACTTACTCACACTGATTCTACCCTTTTCCAGTACTCGCCGGACAGTTTTTCAATAGTGAACGGATTATACCAATTTGCTGTATTCGCCGAGATTTTACGATTTTTTTATATTCTCCCGGATTCTTCCTTCACTTACTCTCACTGATTGTACCCATTTCCGGTACTCGCCGGACAGTTTTTCATTATTCGCACGGATTCTATCATTTCCCGGTATTCAACGAGATTTTACGATTTTTCGGTATTCGCCCGGATTCTACCATTTTGATTTAGTCACACTGATTCAACCCTTTTTCGATACTCGCCCGGACAGTTTTTCGGTACTCGCACGGATTCTACCATTTCCCGGTATTCGCCGAGATTTTACGATTTTTTGATATTCTCCCGGATTCTACCATTTTCATTTAGTCACACTGATTCAACCCTTTTTCGATATTCGCCCGGACAGTTTTTCGGTACTCGCACGGATTCTACCATTTCCCGGTATTCGCCGAGATTTTACTATTTTTTTATATTCGCCCGGATTCTTCCATTTTCACTTACTCACACTGATTCTACCCTTTTCCAGTACTCGCCGAACAGTTTTTCAATAGTGAACGGATTATACCAATTTGCGGTATTCGCCGAGATTTTACGATTTTTTTATATTCTCCCGGATTCTTCCTTCACTTACTCTCACTGATTCTACCCTTTTCTGGTACTCGTCGGACAGTTTTTCAGTATTCGCACGGATTCTATCATTTCCCGGTATTCAACGAGATGTTACGATTTTTCGGTATTCGCCCGGATTCTACCATTTTCATTTAGTCACACTGATTCAACCCTTTTTCGATACTCGCCCGGACAGTTTTTCGGTACTCGCACGGATTCTACCATTTCCCGGTATTCGCCGAGATTTTACGATTTTTTGATATTCTCCCGGATTCTACCATTTTCATTTAGTCACACTGATTCAAACCTTTTTCGATATTCGCCCGGACAGTTTTTCGGTACTCGCACGGATTCTACCATTTCCCGGTATTCGCCGAGATTTTACTATTTTTTTATATTCGCCCGGATTCTTCCATTTTCACTTACTCACACTGATTCTACCCTTTTCCAGTACTCGCCGGACAGTTTTTCAATAGTGAACGGATTATACCAATTTGCGGTATTCGCCGAGATTTTACGATTTTTTTATATTCTCCCGGATTCTTCCTTCACTTACTCTCACTGATTGTACCCATTTCCGGTACTCGCCGGACAGTTTTTCATTATTCGCACGGATTCTATCATTTCCCGGTATTCAACGAGATTTTACGATTTTTCGGTATTCGCCCGGATTCTACCATTTTGATTTAGTCACACTGATTCAACCCTTTTTCGATATTCGCCCGGACAGTTTTTCGGTACTCGCACGGATTCTACCATTTCCCCGTATTCGCCGAGATTTTACGATTTTTTGATATTCTCCCGGATTCTACCATTTTCATTTAGTCACACTGATTCAACCCTTTTTCGATATTCGCCCGGACAGTTTTTCGGTACTCGCACGGATTCTACCATTTCCCGGTATTCGCCGAGATTTTACGATTTTTTTATATTCTCCCGGATTCTTCCTTCACTTACTCTCACTGATTCTACCCTTTTCCGGTACTCGTCGGACAGTTTTTCAGTATTCGCACGGATTCTATCATTTCCCGGTATTCAACGAGATTTTACGATTTTTCGGTATTCGCCCGGATTCTACCATTTTCATTTAGTCACACTGATTCAACCCTTTTTCGATACTCGCCTGGACAGTTTTTCGGTACTCGCACGGATTCTACCATTTCCCGGTATTCGCCGAGATTTTACGATTTTTTTATATTCGCCCGGATTCTTCCATTTTCACTTACTCACACTGATTCTACCCTTTTCCGGTACTCGCCGGACAGTTTTTCAATATTGAACGGATTATATCATTTCCCGGTATTCAACGGGATTTTACGATTTTTCGGTATTCGCCCGGATTCTATCATTTTCATTTAGTAACACTGATTCAACCATTTTCGATACTCGCCCGGACAGTTTTTCGGTACTCGCACGGATTCTACCATTTCCCGGTATTCGCCGAGATTTTACGATTTTTTTATATTCGCCCGGATTCTTCCATTTTCACTTACTCACACTGATTCTACCATTTTCCGGTACTCGCCGGACAGTTTTTCAATAGTGAACGGATTATACCATTTCCCGGTATTCGCCGAGATTTTACGATTTTTTTATATTCTCCCGGATTCTTCCTTTTCACTTACTCTCACTGATTCAACCTTTTTCCGGTACTCGTCGGACAGTTTTTCAGTATTCGCACGGATTCTATCATTTCCTGGTATTCCACGAGATTTTACTATTTTTCGGTATTCGCCCGGATTCTACCATTTTCATTTAGTCACACTGATTCAACCCTTTTTCGATACTCGCCCGGACAGTTTTTCGGTACTCGCACGGATTCTACCATTTCCCGGTATTCGCCGAGATTTTACGATTTTTTTATATTCGCCCGGATTCTTCCATTTTCACTTACTCACACTGATTCTACCCTTTTCCGGTACTCGCCGGACAGTTTTTCAATATTGAACGGATTATATCATTTCCCGGTATTCAACGGGATTTTACGATTTTTCGGTATTCGCCCGGATTCTACCATTTTCATTTAGTAATACTGATTGAACCCTATTTCGATACTCGCCCGGACAGTTTTTCGGTACTCGCACGGATTCTACCATTTCCCGGTATTCGCCGAGATTTTACGATTTTTTTATATTCGCCCGGATTCTTCCATTTTCACTTACTCACACTGATTCTACCATTTTCCGGTACTCGCCGGACAGTTTTTCAATAGTGAACGGATTATACCATTTCCCGGTATTCGCCGAGATTTTACGATTTTTTTATATTCTCCCGGATTCTTCCTTTTCACTTACTCTCACTGATTCAACCTTTTTCCGGTACTCGTCGGACAGTTTTTCAGTATTCGCACGGATTCTATCATTTCCTGGTATTCCACGAGATTTTACTATTTTTCGGTATTCGCCCGGATTCTACCATTTTCATTTAGTCACACTGATTCAACCCTTTTTCGATACTCGCCCGGACAGTTTTTCGGTACTCGCACGGATTCTACCATTTCCCGGTATTCGCCGAGATTTTACGATTTTTTTATATTCGCCCGGATTCTTCCATTTTCACTTACTCACACTGATTCTACCCTTTTCCGGTACTCGCCGGACAGTTTTTCAATATTGAACGGATTATATCATTTCCCGGTATTCAACGGGATTTTACGATTTTTCGGTATTCGCCCGGATTCTACCATTTTCATTTAGTAATACTGATTGAACCCTATTTCGATACTCGCCCGGACAGTTTTTCGGTACTCGCACGGATTCTACCATTTCCCGGTATTCGCCGAGATTTTACGATTTTTTTATATTCGCCCGGATTCTTCCATTTTCACTTACTCACACTGATTCTACCCTTTTCCGGTACTCGCCGGACAGTGTTTCAATATTGAACGGATTATATCATTTCCCGGTACTCAACGGGATTTTATAATTTTTCGGTATTCCCCCGGATTCTACCATTTTCATTTAGTAACACTGATTCACCCCTTTTTCGATACTCGCCCGGACAGTTTTTCGGTACTCGCACGGATTCTACCATTTCCCGGTATTCGCCGAGATTTTACGATTTTTTGATATTCTCCCGGATTCTACCATTTTCATTTAGTCACACTGATTCAACCCTTTTTCGATATTCGCCCGGACAGTTTTTCGGTACTCGCACGGATTCTACCATTTCCCGGTATTCGCCGAGATTTTACTATTTTTTTATATTCGCCCGGATTCTTCCATCTTCACTTACTCACACTGATTCTACCCTTTTCCAGTACTCGCCGGACAGTTTTTCAATAGTGAACGGATTATACCAATTTGCGGTATTCGCCGAGATTTTACGATTTTTTTATATTCTCCCGGATTCTTCCTTCACTTACTCTCACTGATTCTACCCTTTTCCGGTACTCGCCGGACAGTTTTTCAGTATTCGCACGTATTCTATCATTTCCCGGTATTCAACGAGATTTTACGATTTTTCGGTATTCGCCCGGATTCTACCATTTTCATTTAGTCCCACTGATTCAACCCTTTTTCGATACTCGCCCGGACAGTTTTTCGGTACTCGCACGGATTCTACCATTTCCCGGTATTCGCCGAGATTTTACGATTTTTTTATATTCGCCCGGATTCTTCCATTTTCACTTACTCACACTGATTCTACCCTTTTCCGGTACTCGCCGGACTGTTTTTCAATATTGAACGGATTATATCATTTCCCGGTATTCAATGGGATTTTACGATTTTTCGGTATTCGCCCGGATTCTACCATTTTCATTTAGTAACACTGATTCAACCCTTTTTCGATACTCGCCCGGACAGTTTTTCGGTACTCGCACGGATTCTACCATTTCCCGGTATTCGCCGAGATTTTACGATTTTTTTATATTCGCCCGGATTCTTCCATTTTCACTTACTCACACTGATTCTACCCTTTTCCGGTACTCGCCGGACAGTTTTTCAATAGTGAACGGATTATACCATTTCCCGGTATTCGCCGAGATTTTACGATTTTTTTATATTCTCCCGGATTCTTCCTTTTCACTTACTCTCATTGATTCAACCTTTTTCCGGTACTCGTCGGACAGTTTTTCAGTATTCACACGGATTCTATCATTTCCCGGTATTCCACGAGATTTTACGATTTTTCGGTATTCGCCCGGATTCTACCATTTTCATTTAGTCACACTGATTCAACCCTTTTCCGATACTCGCCCGGACAGTTTTTCGGTACTCGCACGGATTCTACCATTTCCCGGTATTCGCCGAGATTTTACGATTTTTTTATATTCGCCCGGATTCTTCCATTTTCACTTACTCACACTGATTCTACCCTTTTCCGGTACTCGCCGGACAGTGTTTCAATATTGAACGGATTATATCATTTCCCGGTATTCAACGGGATTTTATAATTTTTCGGTATTCCCCCGGATTCTACCATTTTCATTTAGTAACACTGATTCACCCCTTTTTCGATACTCGCCCGGACCGTTTTTCGGTACTCGCACGGATTCTACCATTTCCCGGTATGCGCCGAGATTTTACGATTTTTTGATATTCTCCCGGATTCTACCATTTTCATTTAGTCACACTGATTCAACCCTTTTTCGATATTCGCCCGGACAGTTTTTCGGTACTCGGACGGATTCTACCATTTCCCGGTATTCGCCGAGATTTTACTATTTTTTTATATTCGCCCGGATTCTTCCATTTTCACTTACTCACACTGATTCTACCCTTTTCCGGTACTCGCCGGACAGTTTTTCAATAGTGAACGGATTATACCATTTCCCGGTATTCGCCGAGATTTTACGATTTTTTTATATTCTCCCGGATTCTTCCTTTTCACTTACTCTCACTGATTCAACCTTTTTCCGGTACTCGTCGGACAGTTTTTCAGTATTCGCACGGATTCTATCATTTCCCGGTATTCCACGAGATTTTACGATTTTTCGGTATTCGCCCGGATTCTACCATTTTCATTTAGTCACACTAATTCAACCCTTTTTCGATACTCCCCGGACAGTTTTTCGGTACTCGCACGGATTCTACCATTTCCCGGTATTCGCCGAGATTTTACGATTTTTTTATATTGGCACGGATTCTTCCATTTTCACTTACTCACACAGATTCTACCCTTTTCCGGTACTCGTCGGACAGTTTTTCAATATTGAACGGATTATATCATTTCCCGGTATTCAACGGGATTTTACGATTTTTCGGTATTCGCCCGGATTCTACCATTTTCATTTAGTCACACTGATTCAACCCTTTTCCGATACTCGCCCGGACAGTTTTTCGGTACTCGCACGGATTCTACCATTTCCCGGTATTTGTCGAGATTTTAAGATTTTTTTATATTCTCCCGGATTCTTCCTTTTCACCTACTCACACTGATTCTACCCTTTTCCGGTACTCGCCGGACAGTTTTTTAGTATTCGCACGGATTCTATCATTTCCCGGTATTCAACGGGATTTTACGATTTTTCGGTATTCGCCCGGATTCTACCATTTTCATTTAGTCACACTGATTCAACACTTTTCCGATACTCGCCCGGACAGTTTTTCGGTACTCGCACGGATTCTACCATTTCCCGGTATTCGCCGAGATTTTAAGATTTTTATATATTCTCCCGGATTCTTTCTTTTCACTTACTCTCACTGATTCTACCCTTTTCCGGTACTCGCCGGACTGTTTTTCAGTATTCGCACGGATTCTATCATTTCCCGGTATTCAACGAGATTTTACTATTTTTCGGTATTCGCCCGGATTCTACCATTTTCATTTAGTCACACTGATTCAACCCTTTTTCGATATTCGCCCGGACAGTTTTTCGGTACTCGCACGGATTCTACCATTTCCCGGTATTCGCCGAGATTTTACTATTTTTTTATATTCGCCCGGATTCTTCCATTTTCACTTACTCACACTGATTCTACCCTTTTCCAGAACTCGCCGGACAGTTTTTCAATAGTGAACGGATTATACCAATTTGCGGTATTCGCCGAGATTTTAATATTTTTTGATATTCTCCCGGATTCTTCCTTTTCACTTACTCTCATTTATTCTACCCTTTTCCGGTACTCGCCGGACAGTTTTTCAGTATTCGCACGGATTCTATCATTTCCCGGTATTCAACGAGATTTTACTATTTTTCGGTATTCGCCCGGATTCTACCATTTTCATTTAGTCACACTGATTCAACCCTTTTTCGATACTCGCCCGGACAGTTTTTCGGTACTCGTACGGATTCTACCATTTCCCGGTATTCGCCGAGATTTTACGATTTTTTTATATTCGCCCGGATTCTTCCATTTTCACTTACTCACACTGATTCTACCCTTTTCCGGTACTCGCCGGACAGTGTTTCAATATTGAACGGATTATATCATTTCCCGGTATTCAACGGGATTTTATAATTTTTCGGTATTCCCCCGGATTCTACCATTTTCATTTAGTAACACTGATTCACCCCTTTTTCGATACTCGCCCGGACCGTTTTTCGGTACTTGCACGGATTCTACCATTTCCCGGTATGCGCCGAGATTTTACGATTTTTTGATATTCTCCAGGATTCTACCATTTTCATTTAGTCACACTGATTCAACCCTTTTTCGATATTCGCCCGGACAGTTTTTCGGTACTCGGACGGATTCTACCATTTCCCGGTATTCGCCGAGATTTTACTATTTTTTTATATTCGCCCGGATTCTTCCATTTTCACTTACTCACACTGATTCTACCCTTTTCCGGTACTCGCCGGACAGTTTTTCAATAGTGAACGGATTATACCATTTCCCGGTATTCGCCGAGATTTTACGATTTTTTTATATTCTCCCGGATTCTTCCTTTTCACTTACTCTCACTGATTCAACCTTTTTCCGGTACTCGTCGGACAGTTTTTCAGTATTCGCACGGATTCTATCATTTCCCGGTATTCCACGAGATTTTACGATTTTTCGGTATTCGCCCGGATTCTACCATTTTCATTTAGTCACACTGATTCAACCCTTTTTCGATACTCCCCGGACAGTTTTTCGGTACTCGCACGGATTCTATCATTTCCCGGTATTCGCCGAGATTTTACGATTTTTTTATATTGGCCCGGATTCTTCCATTTTCACTTACTCACACAGATTCTACCCTTTTCCGGTACTCGTCGGACAGTTTTTCAATATTGAACGGATTATATCATTTCCCGGTATTCAACGGGATTTTACGATTTTTCGGTATTCGCCCGGATTCTACCATTTTCATTTAGTCACACTGATTCAACCCTTTTCCGATACTCGCCCGGACAGTTTTTCGGTACTCGCACGGATTCTACCATTTCCCGGTATTTGTCGAGATTTTAAGATTTTTTTATATTCTCCCGGATTCTTCCTTTTCACCTACTCACACTGATTCTACCCTTTTCCGGTACTCGCCGGACAGTTTTTCAGTATTCGCACGGATTCTATCATTTCCCGGTATTCAACGGGATTTTACGATTTTTCGGTATTCGCCCGGATTCTACCATTTTCATTTAGTCACACTGATTCAACACTTTTCCGATACTCGCCCGGACAGTTTTTCGGTACTCGCACGGATTCTACCATTTCCCGGTATTCGCCGAGATTTTAAGATTTTTATATATTCTCCCGGATTCTTTCTTTTCACTTACTCTCACTGATTCTACCCTTTTCCGGTACTCGCCGGACAGTTTTTCAGTATTCGCACGGATTCTATCATTTCCCGGTATTCAACGAGATTTTACTATTTTTCGGTATTCGCCCGGATTCTACCATTTTCATTTAGTCACACTGATTCAACCCTTTTTCGATATTCGCCCGGACAGTTTTTCGGTACTCGCACGGATTCTACCATTTCCCGGTATTCGCCGAGATTTTACTATTTTTTTATATTCGCCCGGATTCTTCCATTTTCACTTACTCACACTGATTCTACCCTTTTCCAGAACTCGCCGGACAGTTTTTCAATAGTGAACGGATTATACCAATTTGCGGTATTCGCCGAGATTTTAAGATTTTTTGATATTCTCCCGGATTCTTCCTTTTCACTTACTCACACTGATTCTACCCTTTTCCGGTACTCGCCGGACAGTTTTTCAGTATTCGCACGGATTCTATCATTTCCCGGTATTCAACGAGATTTTACTATTTTTCGGTATTCGCCCGGATTCTACCATTTTCATTTAGTCACACTGATTCAACCCTTTTTCGATACTCGCCCGGACAGTTTTTCGGTACTCGCACGGATTCTACCATTTCCCGGTATTCGCCGAGATTTTACGATTTTTTTATATTCGCCCGGATTCTTCCATTTTCACTTACTCACACTGATTCTACCCTTTTCCGGTACTCGCCGGACAGTTTTTCAATAGTGAACGGATTATACCATTTCCCGGTATTCGCCGAGATTTTACGATTTTTTTATATTCTCCCGGATTCTTCCTTTTCACTTACTCTCACTGATTCAACCTTTTTCCGGTACTCGTCGGACAGTTTTTCAGTATTCGCACGGATTCTATCATTTCCCGGTATTCCACGAGATTTTACGATTTTTCGGTATTCGCCCGGATTCTACCATTTTCATTTAGTCACACTGATTCAACCCTTTTTCGATACTCCCCGGACAGTTTTTCGGTACTCGCACGGATTCTACCATTTCCCGGTATTCGCCGAGATTTTACGATTTTTTTATATTGGCCCGGATTCTTCCATTTTCACTTACTCACACAGATTCTACCCTTTTCCGGTACTCGCCGGACAGTTTTTCAATATTGAACGGATTATATCATTTCTCGGTATTCAACGGGGTTTTACGATTTTTCGGTATTCGCCCGGATTCTACCATTTTCATTTAGTCACACTGATTCAACCCTTTTCCGATACTCGCCCGGACAGTTTTTCGGTACTCGCACGGATTCTACCATTTCCCGGTATTCGCCGAGATTTTAAGATTTTTTGATATTCTCCCGGATTCTTCCTTTTCACTTACTCTCACTGATTCTACCCTTTTCCGGTACTCGCCGGACAGTTTTTCAGTATTCGCACGGATTCTATCATTTCCCGGTATTCAACGAGATTTTACGATTTTTCGGTATTCGCCCGTATTCTACCATTTTCCTTTAGTCACACTGATTCAACCCTTTTTCGATACTCGCCCGGATAGTTCTTCGGTACTCGCACGGATTCTACCATTTCCCGGTATTTGTCGAGTTTTTAAGATTTTTTGATATTCTCCCGAATTTTTCCTTTTCACTTACTCACACTGATTCTACCCTTTTTCGGTACTCGCCAGACAGTTTTTCAGTATTCGCACGGATTCAATCATTTCCCGGTATTATACGAGATTTTACGATTTTTCGGTATTCGCCCGGATTCTACCATTTTCATTTAGTCACACTGATTCAACCCTTTTTCGATACTCGCCCGGACAGTTTTTCGGTATTCGCACGGATTCTACCATTTCCCGGTATTCGCCGAGATTTTACGATTTTTCGGTATTCGCCCGGATTCTACCATTTTCATTTAGTCACACTGATTCAACCCTTTTTCGATACTCGCCCGGACAGTTTTTCGGTACTCGGACGGATTCTACCATTTCCCGGTATTCGCCGAGATTTTACTATTTTTTTATATTCGCCCGGATTCTTCCATTTTCACTTACTCACACTGATTCTACCCTTTTCCGGTACTCGCCGGACAGTTTTTCAATAGTGAACGGATTATACCATTTCCCGGTATTCGCCGAGATTTTACGATTTTTTTATATTCTCCCGGATTCTTCCTTTTCACTTACTCTCACTGATTCAACCTTTTTCCGGTACTCGTCGGACAGTTTTTCAGTATTCGCACGGATTCTATCATTTCCCGGTATTCCACGAGATTTTACGATTTTTCGGTATTCGCCCGGATTCTACCATTTTCATTTAGTCACACTGATTCAACCCTTTTTCGATACTCCCCGGACAGTTTTTCGGTACTCGCACGGATTCTATCATTTCCCGGTATTCGCCGAGATTTTACGATTTTTTTATATTGGCCCGGATTCTTCCATTTTCACTTACTCACACAGATTCTACCCTTTTCCGGTACTCGTCGGACAGTTTTTCAATATTGAACGGATTATATCATTTCCCGGTATTCAACGGGATTTTACGATTTTTCGGTATTCGCCCGGATTCTACCATTTTCATTTAGTCACACTGATTCAACCCTTTTCCGATACTCGCCCGGACAGTTTTTCGGTACTCGCACGGATTCTACCATTTCCCGGTATTTGTCGAGATTTTAAGATTTTTTTATATTCTCCCGGATTCTTCCTTTTCACCTACTCACACTGATTCTACCCTTTTCCGGTACTCGCCGGACAGTTTTTCAGTATTCGCACGGATTCTATCATTTCCCGGTATTCAACGGGATTTTACGATTTTTCGGTATTCGCCCGGATTCTACCATTTTCATTTAGTCACACTGATTCAACACTTTTCCGATACTCGCCCGGACAGTTTTTCGGTACTCGCACGGATTCTACCATTTCCCGGTATTCGCCGAGATTTTAAGATTTTTATATATTCTCCCGGATTCTTTCTTTTCACTTACTCTCACTGATTCTACCCTTTTCCGGTACTCGCCGGACAGTTTTTCAGTATTCGCACGGATTCTATCATTTCCCGGTATTCAACGAGATTTTACTATTTTTCGGTATTCGCCCGGATTCTACCATTTTCATTTAGTCACACTGATTCAACCCTTTTTCGATATTCGCCCGGACAGTTTTTCGGTACTCGCACGGATTCTACCATTTCCCGGTATTCGCCGAGATTTTACTATTTTTTTATATTCGCCCGGATTCTTCCATTTTCACTTACTCACACTGATTCTACCCTTTTCCAGAACTCGCCGGACAGTTTTTCAATAGTGAACGGATTATACCAATTTGCGGTATTCGCCGAGATTTTAAGATTTTTTGATATTCTCCCGGATTCTTCCTTTTCACTTACTCACACTGATTCTACCCTTTTCCGGTACTCGCCGGACAGTTTTTCAGTATTCGCACGGATTCTATCATTTCCCGGTATTCAACGAGATTTTACTATTTTTCGGTATTCGCCCGGATTCTACCATTTTCATTTAGTCACACTGATTCAACCCTTTTTCGATACTCGCCCGGACAGTTTTTCGGTACTCGCACGGATTCTACCATTTCCCGGTATTCGCCGAGATTTTACGATTTTTTTATATTCGCCCGGATTCTTCCATTTTCACTTACTCACACTGATTCTACCCTTTTCCGGTACTCGCCGGACAGTTTTTCAATAGTGAACGGATTATACCATTTCCCGGTATTCGCCGAGATTTTACGATTTTTTTATATTCTCCCGGATTCTTCCTTTTCACTTACTCTCACTGATTCAACCTTTTTCCGGTACTCGTCGGACAGTTTTTCAGTATTCGCACGGATTCTATCATTTCCCGGTATTCCACGAGATTTTACGATTTTTCGGTATTCGCCCGGATTCTACCATTTTCATTTAGTCACACTGATTCAACCCTTTTTCGATACTCCCCGGACAGTTTTTCGGTACTCGCACGGATTCTACCATTTCCCGGTATTCGCCGAGATTTTACGATTTTTTTGATATTGGCCCGGATTCTTCCATTTTCACTTACTCACACAGATTCTACCCTTTTCCGGTACTCGCCGGACAGTTTTTCAATATTGAACGGATTATATCATTTCCCGGTATTCAACGGGGTTTTACGATTTTTCGGTATTCGCCCGGATTCTACCATTTTCATTTAGTCACACTGATTCAACCCTTTTCCGATACTCGCCCGGACAGTTTTTCGGTACTCGCACGGATTCTACCATTTCCCGGTATTCGCCGAGATTTTAAGATTTTTTGATATTCTCCCGGATTCTTCCTTTTCACTTACTCTCACTGATTCTACCCTTTTCCGGTACTCGCCGGACAGTTTTTCAGTATTCGCACGGATTCTATCATTTCCCGGTATTCAACGAGATTTTACTATTTTTCGGTATTCGCCCGTATTCTACCATTTTCCTTTAGTCACACTGATTCAACCCTTTTTCGATACTCGCCCGGATAGTTCTTCGGTACTCGCACGGATTCTACCATTTCCCGGTATTTGTCGAGTTTTTAAGATTTTTTGATATTCTCCCGAATTTTTCCTTTTCACTTACTCACACTGATTCTACCCTTTTTCGGTACTCGCCAGACAGTTTTTCAGTATTCGCACGGATTCAATCATTTCCCGGTATTATACGAGATTTTACGATTTTTCGGTATTCGCCCGGATTCTACCATTTTCATTTAGTCACACTGATTCAACCCTTTTTCGATACTCGCCCGGACAGTTTTTCGGTATTCGCACGGATTCTACCATTTCCCGGTATTCGCCGAGATTTTACGATTTTTCGGTATTCGCCCGGATTCTACCATTTTCATTTAGTCACACTGATTCAACCCTTTTTCGATACTCGCCCGGACAGTTTTTCGGTACTCGCACGGATTCTACCATTTCCCGGTATTCGCCGAGATTTTACGATTTTTTTATATTCGCCCGGATTCTTCCATTTTCACTTACTCACACTGATTCTACCCTTTTCCGGTACTCGCCGGACAGTTTTTCAATATTGAACGGATTATATCATTTCCCGGTATTCAACGGGATTTTACGATTTTTCGGTATTCGCCCGGATTCTACCATTTTCATTTAGTAACACTGATTCAACCCTTTTCCGATACTCGCCCGGACAGTTTTTCGGTACTCGCACGGATTCTACCATTTCTCGGTATTCGCCGAGATTTTACGATTTTTTTATATTCGCCCGGATTCTTCCATTTTCACTTACTCACACTGATTCTACCCTTTTCCGGTACTCGCCGGACAGTTTTTCAATACTCGCACGGATTCTATCATTTCCCGGTATTCAACGAGATTTTACGATTTTTCGGTATTCGCCCGGATTCTACCATTTTCATTTAGTCACACTGATTCAACCCTTTTTCGATACTCGCCCGGACAGTTTTTCGGTATTCGCACGGATTCTACCATTTCCCGGTATTCGCCGAGATTTTACGATTTTTCGGTATTCGCCCGGATTCTACCATTTTCATTTAGTCACACTGATTCAACCCTTTTTCGATACTCGCCCGGACAGTTTTTCGGTACTCGCACGGATTCTACCATTTCCCGGTATTCGCCGAGATTTTACGATTTTTTTATATTCGCCCGGATTCTTCCATTTTCACTTACTCACACTGATTCTACCCTTTTCCGGTACTCGCCGGACAGTTTTTCAATATTGAACGGATTATATCATTTCCCGGTATTCAACGGGATTTTACGATTTTTCGGTATTCGCCCGGATTCTACCATTTTCATTTAGTAACACTGATTCAACCCTTTTCCGATACTCGCCCGGACAGTTTTTCGGTACTCGCACGGATTCTACCATTTCCCGGTATTTGCCGAGTTTTTAAGATTTTTTGATATTCTCCCGGATTCTTCCTTTTCACTTACTCACACTGATTCTACCCTTTTTCGGTACTCGCCGGACAGTTTTTCAGTATTCGCACGGATTCAATCATTTCCCGTTATTAAACGAGATTTTACGATTTTTCGGTATTCGCCCGGATTCTACCATTTTCATTTAGTCACACTGATTCAACCCTTTTTCGATACTCGCCCGGACAGTTTTTCGGTATTCGCACGGATTCTACCATTTCCCGGTATTCGCCGAGATTTTACGATTTTTCGGTATTCGCCCGGATTCTACCATTTTCATTTAGTCACACTGATTCAACCCTTTTTCGATACTCGCCCGGACAGTTTTTCGTTACTCGCACGGATTCTACCATTTCCCGGTATTTGCCGAGATTTTAAGATTTTTTGATATTCTCTCGGATTCTTCCTTTTCACTTACTCACACTGATTCTACCCTTTTCCGGTACTCGCCGGACAGTTTTTCGATACTCGCACGGATTCTATCATTTCCCGGTATTCAACGAGATTTTACGATTTTTCGGTATTCGCCCGGATTCTACCATTTTCATTTAGTCACACTGATTCAACCCTTTTTCGATACTCGCCCGGACAGTTTTTCAGTACTCGCACGGATTCTACCATTTCCCGGTATTTGCCGAGATTTTACGATTTTTTTATATTCGCCCGGATTCTTCCATTTTCACTTACTCACACTGATTCTACCCTTTTCCTGTACTCGCCGGACAGTTTTTCAATAGTGAACGGATTATACCATTTCCCGGTATTCGCCGAGATTTTACGATTTTTTTATATTCTCCCGGATTCTTCCTTTTCACTTACTCTCACTGATTCTACCTTTTTCCGGTACTCGCCGGACAGTTTTTCAGTATTCGCACGGATTCTATCATTTCCCAGTATTCCACGAGATTTTACGATTTTTCGGTATTCGCCCGAATTCTACCATTTTCATTTAGTCACACTGATTCAACCCTTTTCCGATACTCGCCCGGACAGTTTTTCGGTACTCGCACGGATTCTACCATTTCCCGGTATTCGCCGAGATTTTACGATTTTTTTATATTCGCCCGGATTCTTCCATTTTCACTTACTCACACTGATTCTACCCTTTTCCGGTACTCGCCGGACAGTTTTTCAATATTGAACGGATTATATCATTTCCCGGTATTCAACGGGATTTTACGATTTTTCGGTATTCGCCCGGATTCTACCATTTTCATTTAGTAACACTGATTCAACCCTTTTCCGATACTCGCCCGGACAGTTTTTCGGTACTCGCACGGATTCTACCATTTCCCGGTATTTGCCGTGTTTTTAAGATTTTTTGATATTCTCCCGGATTCTTCCTTTTCACTTACTCACACTGATTCTACCCTTTTTCGGTACTCGCCGGACAGTTTTTCAGTATTCGCACGGATTCAATCATTTCCCGTTATTAAACGAGATTTTACGATTTTTCGGTATTCGCCCGGATTCTACCATTTTCATTTAGTCACACTGATTCAACCCTTTTTCGATACTCGCCCGGACAGTTTTTCGGTATTCGCACGGATTCTACCATTTCCCGGTATTCGCCGAGATTTTACGATTTTTCGGTATTCGCCCGGATTCTACCATTTTCATTTAGTCACACTGATTCAACCCTTTTTCGATACTCGCCCGGACAGTTTTTCGTTACTCGCACGGATTCTACCATTTCCCGGTATTTGCCGAGATTTTAAGATTTTTTGATATTCTCTCGGATTCTTCCTTTTCACTTACTCACACTGATTCTACCCTTTTCCGGTACTCGCCGGACAGTTTTTCGATACTCGCACGGATTCTATCATTTCCCGGTATTCAACGAGATTTTACGATTTTTCGGTATTCGCCCGGATTCTACCATTTTCATTTAGTCACACTGATTCAACCCTTTTTCGATACTCGCCCGGACAGTTTTTCAGTACTCGCACGGATTCTACCATTTCCCGGTATTTGCCGAGATTTTACGATTTTTTTATATTCGCCCGGATTCTTCCATTTTCACTTACTCACACTGATTCTACCCTTTTCCTGTACTCGCCGGACAGTTTTTCAATAGTGAACGGATTATACCATTTCCCGGTATTCGCCGAGATTTTACGATTTTTTTATATTCTCCCGGATTCTTCCTTTTCACTTACTCTCACTGATTCTACCTTTTTCCGGTACTCGCCGGACAGTTTTTCAGTATTCGCACGGATTCTATCATTTCCCAGTATTCCACGAGATTTTACGATTTTTCGGTATTCGCCCGAATTCTACCATTTTCATTTAGTCACACTGATTCAACCCTTTTCCGATACTCGCCCGGACAGTTTTTCGGTACTCGCACGGATTCTACCATTTCCCGGTATTCGCCGAGATTTTAAGATTTTTTTATATTCTCCCGGATTCTTCCTTTTCACTTACTCACACTGATTCTACCCTTTTTCGGTACTCGCCGGACAGTTTTTCAGTATTCGCACGGATTCAATCATTTCCCGGTATTAAACGAGATTTTACGATTTTTCGGTATTCGCCCGGATTCTACCATTTTCATTTAGTCACACTGATTCAACCCTTTTTCGACACTAGCCCGGACAGTTTTTCGGTATTCGCACGGATTCTACCATTTCCCGGTATTCGCCGAGATTTTACGATTTTTCGGTATTCGCCCGGATTCTACCATTTTCATTTAGTCACACTGATTCAACCCTTTTCCGATACTCGCCCGGACAGTTTTTCGGTACTCGCACGGATTCTACCATTTCCCGGTATTCGCCGAGATTTTAAGATTTTTTGATATTCTCCCGGATTCTTCCTTTTCACTTACTCACACTGATTCTACCCTTTTTCGGTACTCGCCGGACAGTTTTTCAGTATTCGCACGGATTCAATCATTTCCCGGTATTAAACGCGATTTTACGATTTTTCGGTATTCGCCCGGATTCTACCATTTTCATTTAGTCACACTGATTCAACCCTTTTTCGATACTCGCCCGGACAGTTTTTCGGTACTCGCACGGATTCTACCATTTCCCGGTATTCGCCGAGATTTTAAGATTTTTTGATATTCTCCCGGATTCTTCCTTTTCACTTACTCACACTGATTCTACCCTTTTCCGGTACTCGCCGGACAGTTTTTCAGTATTCGCCAGGATTCTATCATTTCCAGGTATTAAACGAGATTTTACGACTTTTCGGTACTCGCCGGACAGTTTTTCGATACTCGCACGGATTCTATCATTTCCCGGTATTCCACGAGATTTCACGATTTTTCGGTATTCGCCCGGATTCTACCATTTTCATTTAGTCACACTGATTCAACCCTTTTTCGATACTCGCCCGGACAGTTTTTCGGTATTCGCACGGATTCTACCATTTCTCGGTAGTCGCCGAGATTTTACGATTTTTCGGTATTCGCCCGGATTCTACCATTTTCATTTAGTCACTCTGATTCAACCCTTTTTTGATACTCGCCCGGACAGTTTTTCGGTACTCGCACGGATTCTACCATTTCCCGGTATTTGCCGAGATTTTAAGATTTTTTGATATTCTCCCGGATTCTTCCTTTTCACTTACTCACACTGATTCTACCCTTTTCCGGTACTCGTCGGACAGTTTTTCAGTATTCGCACGGATGCTATTATTTCCCGGTATTCAACGAGATTTTACGATTTTTCGGTATTCGCCCGGATTCTACCATTTTCATTTAGTCACACTGATTCAACCCTTTTTCGATACTCGCCCGGACTGTTTTTCGGTACTCGCACGGATTCTACCATTTCCCGGTATTCGCCGAGATTTTACGATTTTTTTATATTCGCCCGGATTCTTCCATTTTCACTTACTCACACTGATTCTACCCTTTTCCGGTACTCGCCGGACAGTTTTTCAATATCGAACGGATTATATCATTTCCCGGTATTCAACGGGATTTTACGATTTTTCGGTATTCGCCCGGATTCTTCCATTTTCATTTAGTAACACTGATTCAACCCTTTTCCGATACTCGCCCGGACAGTTTTTCGGTACTCGCACGGATTCTACCATTTCCCGGTATTAGCCGAGATTTTACGATTTTTTTATATTCGCCCGGATTCTTCCATTTTCACTTACTCACACTGATTCTACCCTTTTCCGGTACTCGCCGGACAGTTTTTCAATAGTGAACGGATTATACCATTTCCTGGTATTCGCCGAGATCTTACGATTTTTTTATATTTTCCCGGATTCTTCCTTTTCACTTACTCTCACTGATTCTACCTTTTTCCGGTACTCGCCGGACAGTTCTTCAGTATTCGCACGGATTCTATCATTTCCCGGTATTCAACGAGATTTTATGATTTTTCGGTATTCGCCCGGATTCTACCATTTTCATTTAGTCACACTGATTCAACCCTTTTTCGATACTCACCCGGACAGTTTCTCGGTACTCGCACGGATTCTACCATTTCCCGGTATTCGCCGAGATTTTACGATTTTTTTATATTCGCCCGGATTCTTCCATTTTCGCTTACTCACACAGATTCTACCCTTTTCCGGTACTCGCCGGACAGTTTTTCAATATTGAACGGATTATATCATTTCCCGGTATTCAACGAGATTTTACGATTTTTCGGTATTCGCCCGGATTCTACCATTTTGATTTAGTCACACTGATTCAACCCTTTTTCGATACTCGCCCGGACAGTTTTTCGGTACTCGCACGGATTCTACCATTTCCCGGTATTCGCCGAGATTTTAAGATTTTTATATATTCTCCCGGATTCTTTCTTTTCACTTACTCTCACTGATTCTACCCTTTTCCGGTACTCGCCGGACAGTTTTTCAGTATTCGCACGGATTCTATCATTTCCCGGTATTCAACGAGATTTTACTATTTTTCGGTATTCGCCCGGATTCTACCATTTTCATTTAGTCACACTGATTCAACCCTTTTTCGATATTCGCCCGGACAGTTTTTCGGTACTCGCACGGATTCTACCATTTCCCGGTATTCGCCGAGATTTTACTATTTTTTTATATTCGCCCGGATTCTTCCATTTTCACTTACTCACACTGATTCTACCCTTTTCCAGAACTCGCCGGACAGTTTTTCAATAGTGAACGGATTATACCAATTTGCGGTATTCGCCGAGATTTTAAGATTTTTTGATATTCTCCCGGATTCTTCCTTTTCACTTACTCACACTGATTCTACCCTTTTCCGGTACTCGCCGGACAGTTTTTCAGTATTCGCACGGATTCTATCATTTCCCGGTATTCAACGAGATTTTACTATTTTTCGGTATTCGCCCGGATTCTACCATTTTCATTTAGTCACACTGATTCAACCCTTTTTCGATACTCGCCCGGACAGTTTTTCGGTACTCGCACGGATTCTACCATTTCCCGGTATTCGCCGAGATTTTACGATTTTTTTATATTCGCCCGGATTCTTCCATTTTCACTTACTCACACTGATTCTACCCTTTTCCGGTACTCGCCGGACAGTTTTTCAATAGTGAACGGATTATACCATTTCCCGGTATTCGCCGAGATTTTACGATTTTTTTATATTCTCCCGGATTCTTCCTTTTCACTTACTCTCACTGATTCAACCTTTTTCCGGTACTCGTCGGACAGTTTTTCAGTATTCGCACGGATTCTATCATTTCCCGGTATTCCACGAGATTTTACGATTTTTCGGTATTCGCCCGGATTCTACCATTTTCATTTAGTCACACTGATTCAACCCTTTTTCGATACTCCCCGGACAGTTTTTCGGTACTCGCACGGATTCTACCATTTCCCGGTATTCGCCGAGATTTTACGATTTTTTTGATATTGGCCCGGATTCTTCCATTTTCACTTACTCACACAGATTCTACCCTTTTCCGGTACTCGCCGGACAGTTTTTCAATATTGAACGGATTATATCATTTCCCGGTATTCAACGGGGTTTTACGATTTTTCGGTATTCGCCCGGATTCTACCATTTTCATTTAGTCACACTGATTCAACCCTTTTCCGATACTCGCCCGGACAGTTTTTCGGTACTCGCACGGATTCTACCATTTCCCGGTATTCGCCGAGATTTTAAGATTTTTTGATATTCTCCCGGATTCTTCCTTTTCACTTACTCTCACTGATTCTACCCTTTTCCGGTACTCGCCGGACAGTTTTTCAGTATTCGCACGGATTCTATCATTTCCCGGTATTCAACGAGATTTTACTATTTTTCGGTATTCGCCCGTATTCTACCATTTTCCTTTAGTCACACTGATTCAACCCTTTTTCGATACTCGCCCGGATAGTTCTTCGGTACTCGCACGGATTCTACCATTTCCCGGTATTTGTCGAGTTTTTAAGATTTTTTGATATTCTCCCGAATTTTTCCTTTTCACTTACTCACACTGATTCTACCCTTTTTCGGTACTCGCCAGACAGTTTTTCAGTATTCGCACGGATTCAATCATTTCCCGGTATTATACGAGATTTTACGATTTTTCGGTATTCGCCCGGATTCTACCATTTTCATTTAGTCACACTGATTCAACCCTTTTTCGATACTCGCCCGGACAGTTTTTCGGTATTCGCACGGATTCTACCATTTCCCGGTATTCGCCGAGATTTTACGATTTTTCGGTATTCGCCCGGATTCTACCATTTTCATTTAGTCACACTGATTCAACCCTTTTTCGATACTCGCCCGGACAGTTTTTCGGTACTCGCACGGATTCTACCATTTCCCGGTATTCGCCGAGATTTTACGATTTTTTTATATTCGCCCGGATTCTTCCATTTTCACTTACTCACACTGATTCTACCCTTTTCCGGTACTCGCCGGACAGTTTTTCAATATTGAACGGATTATATCATTTCCCGGTATTCAACGGGATTTTACGATTTTTCGGTATTCGCCCGGATTCTACCATTTTCATTTAGTAACACTGATTCAACCCTTTTCCGATACTCGCCCGGACAGTTTTTCGGTACTCGCACGGATTCTACCATTTCTCGGTATTCGCCGAGATTTTACGATTTTTTTATATTCGCCCGGATTCTTCCATTTTCACTTACTCACACTGATTCTACCCTTTTCCGGTACTCGCCGGACAGTTTTTCAATACTCGCACGGATTCTATCATTTCCCGGTATTCAACGAGATTTTACGATTTTTCGGTATTCGCCCGGATTCTACCATTTTCATTTAGTCACACTGATTCAACCCTTTTTCGATACTCGCCCGGACAGTTTTTCGGTATTCGCACGGATTCTACCATTTCCCGGTATTCGCCGAGATTTTACGATTTTTCGGTATTCGCCCGGATTCTACCATTTTCATTTAGTCACACTGATTCAACCCTTTTTCGATACTCGCCCGGACAGTTTTTCGGTACTCGCACGGATTCTACCATTTCCCGGTATTCGCCGAGATTTTACGATTTTTTTATATTCGCCCGGATTCTTCCATTTTCACTTACTCACACTGATTCTACCCTTTTCCGGTACTCGCCGGACAGTTTTTCAATATTGAACGGATTATATCATTTCCCGGTATTCAACGGGATTTTACGATTTTTCGGTATTCGCCCGGATTCTACCATTTTCATTTAGTAACACTGATTCAACCCTTTTCCGATACTCGCCCGGACAGTTTTTCGGTACTCGCACGGATTCTACCATTTCCCGGTATTTGCCGAGTTTTTAAGATTTTTTGATATTCTCCCGGATTCTTCCTTTTCACTTACTCACACTGATTCTACCCTTTTTCGGTACTCGCCGGACAGTTTTTCAGTATTCGCACGGATTCAATCATTTCCCGTTATTAAACGAGATTTTACGATTTTTCGGTATTCGCCCGGATTCTACCATTTTCATTTAGTCACACTGATTCAACCCTTTTTCGATACTCGCCCGGACAGTTTTTCGGTATTCGCACGGATTCTACCATTTCCCGGTATTCGCCGAGATTTTACGATTTTTCGGTATTCGCCCGGATTCTACCATTTTCATTTAGTCACACTGATTCAACCCTTTTTCGATACTCGCCCGGACAGTTTTTCGTTACTCGCACGGATTCTACCATTTCCCGGTATTTGCCGAGATTTTAAGATTTTTTGATATTCTCTCGGATTCTTCCTTTTCACTTACTCACACTGATTCTACCCTTTTCCGGTACTCGCCGGACAGTTTTTCGATACTCGCACGGATTCTATCATTTCCCGGTATTCAACGAGATTTTACGATTTTTCGGTATTCGCCCGGATTCTACCATTTTCATTTAGTCACACTGATTCAACCCTTTTTCGATACTCGCCCGGACAGTTTTTCAGTACTCGCACGGATTCTACCATTTCCCGGTATTTGCCGAGATTTTACGATTTTTTTATATTCGCCCGGATTCTTCCATTTTCACTTACTCACACTGATTCTACCCTTTTCCTGTACTCGCCGGACAGTTTTTCAATAGTGAACGGATTATACCATTTCCCGGTATTCGCCGAGATTTTACGATTTTTTTATATTCTCCCGGATTCTTCCTTTTCACTTACTCTCACTGATTCTACCTTTTTCCGGTACTCGCCGGACAGTTTTTCAGTATTCGCACGGATTCTATCATTTCCCAGTATTCCACGAGATTTTACGATTTTTCGGTATTCGCCCGAATTCTACCATTTTCATTTAGTCACACTGATTCAACCCTTTTCCGATACTCGCCCGGACAGTTTTTCGGTACTCGCACGGATTCTACCATTTCCCGGTATTCGCCGAGATTTTACGATTTTTTTATATTCGCCCGGATTCTTCCATTTTCACTTACTCACACTGATTCTACCCTTTTCCGGTACTCGCCGGACAGTTTTTCAATATTGAACGGATTATATCATTTCCCGGTATTCAACGGGATTTTACGATTTTTCGGTATTCGCCCGGATTCTACCATTTTCATTTAGTAACACTGATTCAACCCTTTTCCGATACTCGCCCGGACAGTTTTTCGGTACTCGCACGGATTCTACCATTTCCCGGTATTTGCCGTGTTTTTAAGATTTTTTGATATTCTCCCGGATTCTTCCTTTTCACTTACTCACACTGATTCTACCCTTTTTCGGTACTCGCCGGACAGTTTTTCAGTATTCGCACGGATTCAATCATTTCCCGTTATTAAACGAGATTTTACGATTTTTCGGTATTCGCCCGGATTCTACCATTTTCATTTAGTCACACTGATTCAACCCTTTTTCGATACTCGCCCGGACAGTTTTTCGGTATTCGCACGGATTCTACCATTTCCCGGTATTCGCCGAGATTTTACGATTTTTCGGTATTCGCCCGGATTCTACCATTTTCATTTAGTCACACTGATTCAACCCTTTTTCGATACTCGCCCGGACAGTTTTTCGTTACTCGCACGGATTCTACCATTTCCCGGTATTTGCCGAGATTTTAAGATTTTTTGATATTCTCTCGGATTCTTCCTTTTCACTTACTCACACTGATTCTACCCTTTTCCGGTACTCGCCGGACAGTTTTTCGATACTCGCACGGATTCTATCATTTCCCGGTATTCAACGAGATTTTACGATTTTTCGGTATTCGCCCGGATTCTACCATTTTCATTTAGTCACACTGATTCAACCCTTTTTCGATACTCGCCCGGACAGTTTTTCAGTACTCGCACGGATTCTACCATTTCCCGGTATTTGCCGAGATTTTACGATTTTTTTATATTCGCCCGGATTCTTCCATTTTCACTTACTCACACTGATTCTACCCTTTTCCTGTACTCGCCGGACAGTTTTTCAATAGTGAACGGATTATACCATTTCCCGGTATTCGCCGAGATTTTACGATTTTTTTATATTCTCCCGGATTCTTCCTTTTCACTTACTCTCACTGATTCTACCTTTTTCCGGTACTCGCCGGACAGTTTTTCAGTATTCGCACGGATTCTATCATTTCCCAGTATTCCACGAGATTTTACGATTTTTCGGTATTCGCCCGAATTCTACCATTTTCATTTAGTCACACTGATTCAACCCTTTTCCGATACTCGCCCGGACAGTTTTTCGGTACTCGCACGGATTCTACCATTTCCCGGTATTCGCCGAGATTTTAAGATTTTTTTATATTCTCCCGGATTCTTCCTTTTCACTTACTCACACTGATTCTACCCTTTTTCGGTACTCGCCGGACAGTTTTTCAGTATTCGCACGGATTCAATCATTTCCCGGTATTAAACGAGATTTTACGATTTTTCGGTATTCGCCCGGATTCTACCATTTTCATTTAGTCACACTGATTCAACCCTTTTTCGACACTAGCCCGGACAGTTTTTCGGTATTCGCACGGATTCTACCATTTCCCGGTATTCGCCGAGATTTTACGATTTTTCGGTATTCGCCCGGATTCTACCATTTTCATTTAGTCACACTGATTCAACCCTTTTCCGATACTCGCCCGGACAGTTTTTCGGTACTCGCACGGATTCTACCATTTCCCGGTATTCGCCGAGATTTTAAGATTTTTTGATATTCTCCCGGATTCTTCCTTTTCACTTACTCACACTGATTCTACCCTTTTTCGGTACTCGCCGGACAGTTTTTCAGTATTCGCACGGATTCAATCATTTCCCGGTATTAAACGCGATTTTACGATTTTTCGGTATTCGCCCGGATTCTACCATTTTCATTTAGTCACACTGATTCAACCCTTTTTCGATACTCGCCCGGACAGTTTTTCGGTACTCGCACGGATTCTACCATTTCCCGGTATTCGCCGAGATTTTAAGATTTTTTGATATTCTCCCGGATTCTTCCTTTTCACTTACTCACACTGATTCTACCCTTTTCCGGTACTCGCCGGACAGTTTTTCAGTATTCGCCAGGATTCTATCATTTCCAGGTATTAAACGAGATTTTACGACTTTTCGGTACTCGCCGGACAGTTTTTCGATACTCGCACGGATTCTATCATTTCCCGGTATTCCACGAGATTTCACGATTTTTCGGTATTCGCCCGGATTCTACCATTTTCATTTAGTCACACTGATTCAACCCTTTTTCGATACTCGCCCGGACAGTTTTTCGGTATTCGCACGGATTCTACCATTTCTCGGTAGTCGCCGAGATTTTACGATTTTTCGGTATTCGCCCGGATTCTACCATTTTCATTTAGTCACTCTGATTCAACCCTTTTTTGATACTCGCCCGGACAGTTTTTCGGTACTCGCACGGATTCTACCATTTCCCGGTATTTGCCGAGATTTTAAGATTTTTTGATATTCTCCCGGATTCTTCCTTTTCACTTACTCACACTGATTCTACCCTTTTCCGGTACTCGTCGGACAGTTTTTCAGTATTCGCACGGATGCTATTATTTCCCGGTATTCAACGAGATTTTACGATTTTTCGGTATTCGCCCGGATTCTACCATTTTCATTTAGTCACACTGATTCAACCCTTTTTCGATACTCGCCCGGACTGTTTTTCGGTACTCGCACGGATTCTACCATTTCCCGGTATTCGCCGAGATTTTACGATTTTTTTATATTCGCCCGGATTCTTCCATTTTCACTTACTCACACTGATTCTACCCTTTTCCGGTACTCGCCGGACAGTTTTTCAATATCGAACGGATTATATCATTTCCCGGTATTCAACGGGATTTTACGATTTTTCGGTATTCGCCCGGATTCTTCCATTTTCATTTAGTAACACTGATTCAACCCTTTTCCGATACTCGCCCGGACAGTTTTTCGGTACTCGCACGGATTCTACCATTTCCCGGTATTAGCCGAGATTTTACGATTTTTTTATATTCGCCCGGATTCTTCCATTTTCACTTACTCACACTGATTCTACCCTTTTCCGGTACTCGCCGGACAGTTTTTCAATAGTGAACGGATTATACCATTTCCTGGTATTCGCCGAGATCTTACGATTTTTTTATATTTTCCCGGATTCTTCCTTTTCACTTACTCTCACTGATTCTACCTTTTTCCGGTACTCGCCGGACAGTTCTTCAGTATTCGCACGGATTCTATCATTTCCCGGTATTCAACGAGATTTTATGATTTTTCGGTATTCGCCCGGATTCTACCATTTTCATTTAGTCACACTGATTCAACCCTTTTTCGATACTCACCCGGACAGTTTCTCGGTACTCGCACGGATTCTACCATTTCCCGGTATTCGCCGAGATTTTACGATTTTTTTATATTCGCCCGGATTCTTCCATTTTCGCTTACTCACACAGATTCTACCCTTTTCCGGTACTCGCCGGACAGTTTTTCAATATTGAACGGATTATATCATTTCCCGGTATTCAACGAGATTTTACGATTTTTCGGTATTCGCCCGGATTCTACCATTTTGATTTAGTCACACTGATTCAACCCTTTTTCGATACTCGCCCGGACAGTTTTTCGGTACTCGCACGGATTCTACCATTTCCCGGTATTCGCCGAGATTTTAAGATTTTTTGATATTCTCCCGGATTCTTCCTTTTCACTTACTCACACTGATTCTACCCTTTTCCGGTACTCGCCGGACAGTTTTTCAGTATTCGCCAGGATTCTATCATTTCCAGGTATTAAACGAGATTTTACGACTTTTCGGTATTCGCCCGGATTCTACCATTTTCATTTAGTCACACTGATTCAACCTTTTTTCGATACTCACCCGGACAGTTTTTCGGTACTCGCACGGATTCTACCATTTCCCGGTATTCGCCGAGATTTTAAGATTTTTTGATATTCTCCCGGATTCTTCCTTTTCACTTACTCACACTGTTTCTACCCTTTTTCGGTACTCGCCGGACTGTTTTTCAGTATTCGCACGGATTCAATCATTTCCCGGTATTAAACGAGATTTTACGATTTTTCGGTATTCGCCCGGATTCTACCATTTTCTTTTAGTCACACTGATTCAACCCTTTTTCGATACTCGCCCGGACATTTTTTCGGTACTCGCACGGATTGTACCATTTCCCAGTATTCGCCGAGATTTTACGATTTTTCGGTATTCGCCCGGATTCTACCATTTTCATTTAGTCACACTGATTCAACCCTTTTTCGATACTCGCCCGGACAGTTTTTCGGTACTCGCACGGATTCTACCATTTCCCGGTATTCCACGAGATTTTACGATTTTTCGGTATTCGCCCGGATTCTACCATTTTCATTTAGTCACACTGATTCAACCCTTTTTCGATACTCGCCCGGACAGTTTTTCGGTACTCGCACGGATTCTACCATTTCCCGGTATTCGCCGAGATTTTAAGATTTTTTGATATTCTCCCGGATTCTTCCTTTTCACTTACTCACACTGATTCTACCCTTTTCCGGTACTCGCCGGACAGTTTTTCAGTATTCGCACGGATTCTATCATTTCCAGGTATTAAACGAGATTTTACGATTTTTCGGTATTCGCCCGGATTCTACCATTTTCATTTAGTCACACTGATTCAACCCTTTTTCGATACTCACCCGGACAGTTTTTCGGTACTCGCACGGATTCTACCATTTCCCGGTATTCGCCGAGATTTTACGATTTTTTTATATTCGCCCGGATTCTTCCATTTTCGCTTACTCACACAGATTCTACCCTTTTCCGGTACTCGCCGGACAGTTTTTCAATATTGAACGGATTATATCATTTCCCGGTATTCAACGAGATTTTACGATTTTTCGGTATTCGCCCGGATTCTACCATTTTGATTTAGTCACACTGATTCAACCCTTTTCCGATACTCGCCCGGACAGTTTTTCGGTACTCGCACGGATTCTATCATTTCCCGGTATTCGCCGAGATTTTAAGATTTTTTGATATTCTCCCGGATTCTTCCTTTTCACTTACTCACACACTGATTCTACCCTTTTTCGTTACTCGCCGGACTGTTTTTCAGTATTCGCACGGATTCAATCATTTCCCGGTATTAAACGAGATTTTACGATTTTTCGGTATTCGCCCGGATTCTACCATTTTCATTTAGTCACACTGATTCAACCCTTTTTCGATACTCGCCCGGACAGTTTTTCGGTACTCGCACGGATTCTACCATTTCCCGGTATTCGCCGAGATTTTAAGATTTTTTGATATTCTCCCGGATTCTTCCTTTTCACTTACTCACACTGATTCTACCCTTTTCCGGTACTCGCCGGACAGTTTTTCAGTATTCGCCAGGATTCTATCATTTCCAGGTATTAAACGAGATTTTACGACTTTTCGGTATTCGCCCGGATTCTACCATTTTCATTTAGTCACACTGATTCAACCTTTTTTCGATACTCACCCGGACAGTTTTTCGGTACTCGCACGGATTCTACCATTTCCCGGTATTCGCCGAGATTTTAAGATTTTTTGATATTCTCCCGGATTCTTCCTTTTCACTTACTCACACTGTTTCTACCCTTTTTCGGTACTCGCCGGACTGTTTTTCAGTATTCGCACGGATTCAATCATTTCCCGGTATTAAACGAGATTTTACGATTTTTCGGTATTCGCCCGGATTCTACCATTTTCTTTTAGTCACACTGATTCAACCCTTTTTCGATACTCGCCCGGACATTTTTTCGGTACTCGCACGGATTGTACCATTTCCCAGTATTCGCCGAGATTTTACGATTTTTCGGTATTCGCCCGGATTCTACCATTTTCATTTAGTCACACTGATTCAACCCTTTTTCGATACTCGCCCGGACAGTTTTTCGGTACTCGCACGGATTCTACCATTTCCCGGTATTCCACGAGATTTTACGATTTTTCGGTATTCGCCCGGATTCTACCATTTTCATTTAGTCACACTGATTCAACCCTTTTTCGATACTCGCCCGGACAGTTTTTCGGTACTCGCACGGATTCTACCATTTCCCGGTATTCGCCGAGATTTTAAGATTTTTTGATATTCTCCCGGATTCTTCCTTTTCACTTACTCACACTGATTCTACCCTTTTCCGGTACTCGCCGGACAGTTTTTCAGTATTCGCACGGATTCTATCATTTCCAGGTATTAAACGAGATTTTACGATTTTTCGGTATTCGCCCGGATTCTACCATTTTCATTTAGTCACACTGATTCAACCCTTTTTCGATACTCACCCGGACAGTTTTTCGGTACTCGCACGGATTCTACCATTTCCCGGTATTCGCCGAGATTTTAAGATTTTTTGATATTCTCCCGGATTCTTCCTTTTCACTTACTCACACTGATTCTACCCTTTTCCGGTACTCGCCGGACAGTTTTTCAGTATTCGCGCGGATTCTATCATTTCCCGGTATTAAACGAGATTTTACGATTTTTCGGTATTCGCCCGGATTCTACCATTTTCATTTATTCACTCTGATTCAACCCTTTTTCGATACTCGCCCGGACAATTTTTCTGTACTCGCACGGATTCTACTATTTCCCGGTATTCGCCGAGAATTTAAGATTTTTTTATATTCTCCCGGATTCTTCCTTTTCACTTACTAACACTGATTCTACCCTTTTCCGGTACTCGCCGGACAGTTTTTCAGTATTCGCGCGGATTCTATCATTTCCCGGTATTAAACGAGATTTTACGATTTTTCGGTATTCGCCCGGATTCTACCATTTTCATTTAGTCACACTGATTCAACCCTTTTTCGATACTCGCCCGGACAGTTTTTCGGTACTCGCACGGATTCTACCATTTCCCGGTATTCCACGAGATTTTACGATTTTTCGGTATTCGCCCGTATTTTACCATTTTCCTTTAGTCACACTGATTCAACCCTTTTTCGATACTCGCCCGGACAGTTTTTCGGTACTCCCACGGATTCTACCATTTCCCGGTATTCGCCGAGATTTTAAGATTTTTTGATATTCTCCTGGATTCTTCCTTTTCACTTACTCACACTGATTCTACCCTTTTCCGGTACTCGCCGGACAGTTTTTCAGTATTCGCACGGATTCTATCATTTCCAGGTATTAAACGAGATTTTACGATTTTTCGGTATTCGCCCGGATTCTACCATTTTCATTTAGTCACACTGATTCAACCCTTTTTCGATACTCACCCGGACAGTTTTTCGGTACTCGCACGGATTCTACCATTTCCCGGTATTCGCCGAGATTTTAAGATTTTTTGATATTCTCCCGGATTCTTCCTTTTCACTTACTCACACTGATTCTACCCTTTTCCGGTACTCGCCGGACAGTTTTTCAGTATTCGCGCGGATTCTATCATTTCCCGGTATTAAACGAGATTTTACGATTTTTCGGTATTCGCCCGGATTCTACCATTTTCATTTATTCACTCTGATTCAACCCTTTTTCGATACTCGCCCGGACAATTTTTCTGTACTCGCACGGATTCTACTATTTCCCGGTATTCGCCGAGAATTTAAGATTTTTTTATATTCTCCCGGATTCTTCCTTTTCACTTACTAACACTGATTCTACCCTTTTCCGGTACTCGCCGGACAGTTTTTCAGTATTCGCGCGGATTCTATCATTTCCCGGTATTAAACGAGATTTTACGATTTTTCGGTATTCGCCCGGATTCTACCATTTTCATTTAGTCACACTGATTCAACCCTTTTTCGATACTCGCCCGGACAGTTTTTCGGTACTCGCACGGATTCTACCATTTCCCGGTATTCCACGAGATTTTACGATTTTTCGGTATTCGCCCGTATTTTACCATTTTCCTTTAGTCACACTGATTCAACCCTTTTTCGATACTCGCCCGGACAGTTTTTCGGTACTCCCACGGATTCTACCATTTCCCGGTATTCGCCGAGATTTTAAGATTTTTTGATATTCTCCTGGATTCTTCCTTTTCACTTACTCACACTGATTCTACCCTTTTCCGGTACTCGCCGGACAGTTTTTCAGTATTCGCACGGATTCTATCATTTCCAGGTATTAAACGAGATTTTACGATTTTTCGGTATTCGCCCGGATTCTACCATTTTCATTTAGTCACACTGATTCAACCCTTTTTCGATACTCACCCGGACAGTTTTTCGGTACTCGCACGGATTCTACCATTTCCCGGTATTCGCCGAGATTTTAAGATTTTTTGATATTCTCCCGGATTCTTCCTTTTCACTTACTAACACTGATTCTACCCTTTTCCGGTACTCGCCGGACAGTTTTTCAGTATTCGCGCGGATTCTATCATTTCCCGGTATTAAACGAGATTTTACGATTTTTCGGTATTCGCCCGGATTCTACCATTTTCATTTAGTCACACTGATTCAACCCTTTTTCGATACTCGCCCGGACAGTTTTTCGGTACTCGCACGGATTCTACCATTTCCCGGTATTCCACGAGATTTTACGATTTTTCGGTATTCGCCCGGATTCTACCATTTTCCTTTAGTCACACTGATTCAACCCTTTTTCGATACTCGCCCGGACAGTTTTTCGGTACTCCCACGGATTCTACCATTTCCCGGTATTCGCCGAGATTTTAAGATTTTTTGATATTCTCCCGGATTCTTCCTTTTCACTTACTCACACTGATTCTACCCTTTTCCGGTACTCGCCGGACAGTTTTTCAGTATTCGCACGGATTCTATCATTTCCAGGTATTAAACGAGATTTTACGATTTTTCGGTATTCGCCCGGATTCTACCATTTTCATTTAGTCACACTGATTCAACCCTTTTTCGATACTCACCCGGACAGTTTTTCGGTACTCGCACGGATGCTACCATTTCCCGGTATTCGCCGAGATTTTAAGATTTTTTGATATTCTCCAGGATTCTTCCTTTTCACTTACTCACACTGATTTTACCCTTTTTCGGTACTCGCCGGACTGTTTTTCAGTATTCGCACGGATTCAATCATTTCCCGGTATTAAACGAGATTTTACGATTTTTCGGTATTCGCCCGGATTCTACCATTTTCATTTAGTCACACTGATTCAACCCTTTTTCGATACTCACCCGGACAGTTTCTCGGTACTCGCACGGATTCTACCATTTCCCGGTATTCGCCGAGATTTTACGATTTTTTTATATTCGCCCGGATTCTTCCATTTTCACTTACTCACACAGATTCAACCCTTTTCCGGTACTCGCCCGGACAGTTTTTCGGTACTCGCACGGATTCTACCATTTCCCGGTATTCCACGAGATTTTACGATTTTTCGGTATTCGCCCGGATTCTACCATTTTGATTTAGTCACACTGATTCAACCTTTCTTCGATACTCACCCGGACAGTTTTTCGGTACTCGCACGGATTCTACTATTTCCCGGTATTCGCCGAGATTTTAAGATTTTTTGATATTCTCCCGGATTCTTCCTTTTCACTTACTAACAGTGATTCTACCCTTTTCCGGTACTCGCCGGACAGTTTTTCAGTATTCGCACGGATTCTATCATTTCCCGGTATTAAACGAGATTTTACGATTTTTCGGTATTCGCCCGGATTCTACCATTTTCATTTATTCACTCTGATTACCCCCTTTTTCGATACTCGCCCGGAGAGTTTTTCTGTACTCGCACGGATTCTTCTATTTCCCGGTATTCGCCGAGATTTTACGATTTTTTGATATTCGCCAGGATTCTTCCATTTTCACTTACTCACACAGATTCAACCCTTTTCCGGTACTCGCCCGGACAGTTTTTCGGTACTCGCACGGATTCTACCATTTCCCGGTATTCCACGAGATTTTACGATTTTTCGGTATTCGCCCGGATTCTACCATTTTGATTTAGTCACACTGATTCAACCCTTTTTCGATACTCGCCCGGACTGTTTTTCGGTACTCGCACGGATTCTACCATTTCCCGGTATTCGCCGAGATTTTAAGATTTTTTGATATTCTCCCGGATTCTTCCTTTTCACTTACTCACACTGATTCTACCCTTTTCCGGTACTCGCCGGACAGTTTTTCAGTATTCGCACGGATTCTATCATTTCCAGGTATTAAACGAGATTTTACGATTTTTCGGTATTCGCCCGGATTCTACCATTTTCATTTAGTCACACTGATTCAACCCTTTTTCGATACTCACCCGGACAGTTTCTCGGTACTCGCACGGATTCTACCATTACCCGGTATTCGCCGAGATTTTACGATTTTTTTATATTCGCCCGGATTCTTCCATTTTCACTTACTCACACAGATTCAACCCTTTTCCGGTACTCGCCCGGACAGTTTTTCGGTACTCGCACGGATTCTACCATTTCCCGGTATTCCACGAGATTTTACGATTTTTCGGTATTCGCCCGGATTCTACCATTTTGATTTAGTCACACTGATTCAACCTTTCTTCGATACTCACCCGGACAGTTTTTCGGTACTCGCACGGATTCTACGATTTCCCGGTATTCGCCGAGATTTTAAGATTTTTTGATATTCTCCCGGATTCTTCCTTTTCACTTACTAACAGTGATTCTACCCTTTTCCGGTACTCGCCGGACAGTTTTTCAGTATTCGCACGGATTCTATCATTTCCCGGTATTAAACGAGATTTTACGATTTTTCGGTATTCGCCCGGATTCTACCATTTTCATTTATTCACTCTGATTACCCCCTTTTTCGATACTCGCCCGGAGAGTTTTTCTGTACTCGCACGGATTCTTCTATTTCCCGGTATTCGCCGAGATTTTACGATTTTTTGATATTCGCCAGGATTCTTCCATTTTCACTTACTCACACAGATTCAACCCTTTTCCGGTACTCGCCCGGACAGTTTTTCGGTACTCGCACGGATTCTACCATTTCCCGGTATTCCACGAGATTTTACGATTTTTCGGTATTCGCCCGGATTCTACCATTTTGATTTAGTCACACTGATTCAACCCTTTTTCGATACTCGCCCGGACAGTTTTTCGGTACTCGCACGGATTCTACCATTTCCCGGTATTCGCCGAGATTTTAAGATTTTTTGATATTCTCCCGGATTCTTCCTTTTCACTTACTCACACTGATTCTACCCTTTTCCGGTACTCGCCGGACAGTTTTTCAGTATTCGCACGGATTCTATCATTTCCAGGTATTAAACGAGATTTTACGATTTTTCGGTATTCGCCCGGATTCTACCATTTTCATTTAGTCACACTGATTCAACCCTTTTTCGATACTCACCCGGACAGTTTTTCGGTACTCGCACGGATTCTACCATTTCCCGGTATTCGCCGAGATTTTAAGATTTTTTGATATTCTCCCGGATTCTTCCTTTTCACTTACTAACACTGATTCTACCCTTTTCCGGTACTCGCCGGACAGTTTTTCAGTATTCGCGCGGATTCTATCATTTCCCGGTATTAAACGAGATTTTACGATTTTTCGGTATTCGCCCGGATTCTACCATTTTCATTTATTCACTCTGATTCAACCCTTTTTCGATACTCGCCCGGACAATTTTTCTGTACTCGCACGGATTCTACTATTTCCCGGTATTCGCCGAGAATTTAAGATTTTTTTATATTCTCCCGGATTCTTCCTTTTCACTTACTAACACTGATTCTACCCTTTTCCGGTACTCGCCGGACAGTTTTTCAGTATTCGCGCGGATTCTATCATTTCCCGGTATTAAACGAGATTTTACGATTTTTCGGTATTCGCCCGGATTCTACCATTTTCATTTAGTCACACTGATTCAACCCTTTTTCGATACTCGCCCGGACAGTTTTTCGGTACTCGCACGGATTCTACCATTTCCCGGTATTCCACGAGATTTTACGATTTTTCGGTATTCGCCCGTATTCTACCATTTTCCTTTAGTCACACTGATTCAACCCTTTTTCGATACTCGCCCGGACAGTTTTTCGGTACTCCCACGGATTCTACCATTTCCCGGTATTCGCCGAGATTTTAAGATTTTTTGATATTCTCCCGGATTCTTCCTTTTCACTTACTCACACTGATTCTACCCTTTTCCGGTACTCGCCGGACAGTTTTTCAGTATTCGCACGGATTCTATCATTTCCAGGTATTAAACGAGATTTTACGATTTTTCGGTATTCGCCCGGATTCTACCATTTTCATTTAGTCACACTGATTCAACCCTTTTTCGATACTCACCCGGACAGTTTTTCGGTACTCGCACGGATTCTACCATTTCCCGGTATTCGCCGAGATTTTAAGATTTTTTGATATTCTCCCGGATTCTTCCTTTTCACTTACTCACACTGATTTTACCCTTTTTCGGTACTCGCCGGACTGTTTTTCAGTATTCGCACGGATTCAATCATTTCCCGGTATTAAACGAGATTTTACGATTTTTCGGTATTCGCCCGGATTCTACCATTTTCATTTAGTCACACTGATTCAACCCTTTTTCGATACTCACCCGGACAGTTTCTCGGTACTCGCACGGATTCTACCATTTCCCGGTATTCGCCGAGATTTTACGATTTTTTTATATTCGCCCGGATTCTTCCATTTTCACTTACTCACACAGATTCAACCCTTTTCCGGTACTCGCCCGGACAGTTTTTCGGTACTCGCACGGATTCTACCATTTCCCGGTATTCCACGAGATTTTACGATTTTTCGGTATTCGCCCGGATTCTACCATTTTGATTTAGTCACACTGATTCAACCTTTCTTCGATACTCACCCGGACAGTTTTTCGGTACTCGCACGGATTCTACTATTTCCCGGTATTCGCCGAGATTTTAAGATTTTTTGATATTCTCCCGGATTCTTCCTTTTCACTTACTAACAGTGATTCTACCCTTTTCCGGTACTCGCCTGACAGTTTTTCAGTATTCGCACGGATTCTATCATTTCCCGGTATTAAACGAGATTTTACGATTTTTCGGTATTCGCCCGGATTCTACCATTTTCATTTATTCACTCTGATTACCCCCTTTTTCGATACTCGCCCGGAGAGTTTTTCTGTACTCGCACGGATTCTTCTATTTCCCGGTATTCGCCGAGATTTTACGATTTTTTGATATTCGCCAGGATTCTTCCATTTTCACTTACTCACACAGATTCAACCCTTTTCCGGTACTCGCCCGGACAGTTTTTCGGTACTCGCACGGATTCTACCATTTCCCGGTATTCCACGAGATTTTACGATTTTTCGGTATTCGCCCGGATTCTACCATTTTGATTTAGTCACACTGATTCAACCTTTCTTCGATACTCACCCGGACAGTTTTTCGGTACTCGCACGGATTCTACTATTTCCCGGTATTCGCCGAGATTTTAAGATTTTTTGATATTCTCCCGGATTCTTCCTTTTCACTTACTAACAGTGATTCTACCCTTTTCCGGTACTCGCCGGACAGTTTTTCAGTATTCGCACGGATTCTATCATTTCCCGGTATTAAACGAGATTTTACGATTTTTCGGTATTCGCCCGGATTCTACCATTTTCATTTATTCACTCTGATTACCCCCTTTTTCGATACTCGCCCGGAGAGTTTTTCTGTACTCGCACGGATTCTTCTATTTCCCGGTATTCGCCGAGATTTTACGATTTTTTGATATTCGCCAGGATTCTTCCATTTTCACTTACTCACACAGATTCAACCCTTTTCCGGTACTCGCCCGGACAGTTTTTCGGTACTCGCACGGATTCTACCATTTCCCGGTATTCCACGAGATTTTACGATTTTTCGGTATTCGCCCGGATTCTACCATTTTGATTTAGTCACACTGATTCAACCCTTTTTCGATACTCGCCCGGACAGTTTTTCGGTACTCCCACGGATTCTACCATTTCCCGGTATTCGCCGAGATTTTAAGATTTTTTGATATTCTCCCGGATTCTTCCTTTTCACTTACTCACACTGATTCTACCCTTTTCCGGTACTCGCCGGACAGTTTTTCAGTATTCGCACGGATTCTATCATTTCCAGGTATTAAACGAGATTTTACGATTTTTCGGTATTCGCCCGGATTCTACCATTTTCATTTAGTCACACTGATTCAACCCTTTTTCGATACTCACCCGGACAGTTTCTCGGTACTCGCACGGATTCTACCATTACCCGGTATTCGCCGAGATTTTACGATTTTTTTATATTCGCCCGGATTCTTCCATTTTCACTTACTCACACAGATTCAACCCTTTTCCGGTACTCGCCCGGACAGTTTTTCGGTACTCGCACGGATTCTACCATTTCCCGGTATTCCACGAGATTTTACGATTTTTCGGTATTCGCCCGGATTCTACCATTTTGATTTAGTAACACTGATTCAACCTTTCTTCGATACTCACCCGGACAGTTTTTCGGTACTCGCACGGATTCTACGATTTCCCGGTATTCGCCGAGATTTTAAGATTTTTTGATATTCTCCCGGATTCTTCCTTTTCACTTACTAACAGTGATTCTACCCTTTTCCGGTACTCGCCGGACAGTTTTTCAGTATTCACACGGATTCTATCATTTCCCGGTATTAAACGAGATTTTACGATTTTTCGGTATTCGCCCGGATTCTACCATTTTCATTTATTCACTCTGATTACCCCCTTTTTCGATACTCGCCCGGAGAGTTTTTCTGTACTCGCACGGATTCTTCTATTTCCCGGTATTCGCCGAGATTTTACGATTTTTTGATATTCGCCAGGATTCTTCCATTTTCACTTACTCACACAGATTCAACCCTTTTCCGGTACTCGCCCGGACAGTTTTTCGGTACTCGCACGGATTCTACCATTTCCCGGTATTCCACGAGATTTTACGATTTTTCGGTATTCGCCCGGATTCTACCATTTTGATTTAGTCACACTGATTCAACCCTTTTTCGATACTCGCCCGGACAGTTTTTCGGTACTCGCACGGATTCTACCATTTCCCGGTATTCGCCGAGATTTTAAGATTTTTTGATATTCTCCCGGATTCTTCCTTTTCACTTACTCACACTGATTCTACCCTTTTCCGGTACTCGCCGGACAGTTTTTCAGTATTCGCACGGATTCTATCATTTCCAGGTATTAAACGAGATTTTACGATTTTTCGGTATTCGCCCGGATTCTACCATTTTCATTTAGTCACACTGATTCAACCCTTTTTCGATACTCACCCGGACAGTTTTTCGGTACTCGCACGGATTCTACCATTTCCCGGTATTCGCCGAGATTTTAAGATTTTTTGATATTCTCCCGGATTCTTCCTTTTCACTTACTAACACTGATTCTACCCTTTTCCGGTACTCGCCGGACAGTTTTTCAGTATTCGCGCGGATTCTATCATTTCCCGGTATTAAACGAGATTTTACGATTTTTCGGTATTCGCCCGGATTCTACCATTTTCATTTATTCACTCTGATTCAACCCTTTTTCGATACTCGCCCGGACAATTTTTCTGTACTCGCACGGATTCTACTATTTCCCGGTATTCGCCGAGAATTTAAGATTTTTTTATATTCTCCCGGATTCTTCCTTTTCACTTACTAACACTGATTCTACCCTTTTCCGGTACTCGCCGGACAGTTTTTCAGTATTCGCGCGGATTCTATCATTTCCCGGTATTAAACGAGATTTTACGATTTTTCGGTATTCGCCCGGATTCTACCATTTTCATTTAGTCACACTGATTCAACCCTTTTTCGATACTCGCCCGGACAGTTTTTCGGTACTCGCACGGATTCTACCATTTCCCGGTATTCCACGAGATTTTACGATTTTTCGGTATTCGCCCGTATTCTACCATTTTCCTTTAGTCACACTGATTCAACCCTTTTTCGATACTCGCCCGGACAGTTTTTCGGTACTCCCACGGATTCTACCATTTCCCGGTATTCGCCGAGATTTTAAGATTTTTTGATATTCTCCCGGATTCTTCCTTTTCACTTACTCACACTGATTCTACCCTTTTCCGGTACTCGCCGGACAGTTTTTCAGTATTCGCACGGATTCTATCATTTCCAGGTATTAAACGAGATTTTACGATTTTTCGGTATTCGCCCGGATTCTACCATTTTCCTTTAGTCACACTGATTCAACCCTTTTTCGATACTCACCCGGACAGTTTTTCGGTACTCGCACGGATTCTACCATTTCCCGGTATTCGCCGAGATTTTAAGATTTTTTGATATTCTCCCGGATTCTTCCTTTTCACTTACTAACACTGATTCTACCCTTTTCCGGTACTCGCCGGACAGTTTTTCAGTATTCGCGCGGATTCTATCATTTCCCGGTATTAAACGAGATTTTACGATTTTTCGGTATTCGCCCGGATTCTACCATTTTCATTTAGTCACACTGATTCAACCCTTTTTCGATACTCGCCCGGACAGTTTTTCGGTACTCGCACGGATTCTACCATTTCCCGGTATTCCACGAGATTTTACGATTTTTCGGTATTCGCCCGGATTCTACCATTTTCCTTTAGTCACACTGATTCAACCCTTTTTCGATACTCGCCCGGACAGTTTTTCGGTACTCCCACGGATTCTACCATTTCCCGGTATTCGCCGAGATTTTAAGATTTTTTGATATTCTCCCGGATTCTTCCTTTTCACTTACTCACACTGATTCTACCCTTTTCCGGTACTCGCCGGACAGTTTTTCAGTATTCGCACGGATTCTATCATTTCCAGGTATTAAACGAGATTTTACGATTTTTCGGTATTCGCCCGGATTCTACCATTTTCATTTAGTCACACTGATTCAACCCTTTTTCGATACTCACCCGGACAGTTTTTCGGTACTCGCACGGATTCTACCATTTCCCGGTATTCGCCGAGATTTTAAGATTTTTTGATATTCTCCCGGATTCTTCCTTTTCACTTACTCACACTGATTTTACCCTTTTTCGGTACTCGCCGGACTGTTTTTCAGTATTCGCACGGATTCAATCATTTCCCGGTATTAAACGAGATTTTACGATTTTTCGGTATTCGCCCGGATTCTACCATTTTCATTTAGTCACACTGATTCAACCCTTTTTCGATACTCACCCGGACAGTTTCTCGGTACTCGCACGGATTCTACCATTTCCCGGTATTCGCCGAGATTTTACGATTTTTTTATATTCGCCCGGATTCTTCCATTTTCACTTACTCACACAGATTCAACCCTTTTCCGGTACTCGCCCGGACAGTTTTTCGGTACTCGCACGGATTCTACCATTTCCCGGTATTCCACGAGATTTTACGATTTTTCGGTATTCGCCCGGATTCTACCATTTTGATTTAGTCACACTGATTCAACCTTTCTTCGATACTCACCCGGACAGTTTTTCGGTACTCGCACGGATTCTACTATTTCCCGGTATTCGCCGAGATTTTAAGATTTTTTGATATTCTCCCGGATTCTTCCTTTTCACTTACTAACAGTGATTCTACCCTTTTCCGGTACTCGCCGGACAGTTTTTCAGTATTCGCACGGATTCTATCATTTCCCGGTATTAAACGAGATTTTACGATTTTTCGGTATTCGCCCGGATTCTACCATTTTCATTTATTCACTCTGATTACCCCCTTTTTCGATACTCGCCCGGAGAGTTTTTCTGTACTCGCACGGATTCTTCTATTTCCCGGTATTCGCCGAGATTTTACGATTTTTTGATATTCGCCAGGATTCTTCCATTTTCACTTACTCACACAGATTCAACCCTTTTCCGGTACTCGCCCGGACAGTTTTTCGGTACTCGCACGGATTCTACCATTTCCCGGTATTCCACGAGATTTTACGATTTTTCGGTATTCGCCCGGATTCTACCATTTTGATTTAGTCACACTGATTCAACCCTTTTTCGATACTCGCCCGGACAGTTTTTCGGTACTCGCACGGATTCTACCATTTCCCGGTATTCGCCGAGATTTTAAGATTTTTTGATATTCTCCCGGATTCTTCCTTTTCACTTACTCACACTGATTCTACCCTTTTCCGGTACTCGCCGGACAGTTTTTCAGTATTCGCACGGATTCTATCATTTCCAGGTATTAAACGAGATTTTACGATTTTTCGGTATTCGCCCGGATTCTACCATTTTCATTTAGTCACACTGATTCAACCCTTTTTCGATACTCACCCGGACAGTTTCTCGGTACTCGCACGGATTCTACCATTTCCCGGTATTCGCCGAGATTTTACGATTTTTTTATATTCGCCCGGATTCTTCCATTTTCACTTACTCACACAGATTCAACCCTTTTCCGGTACTCGCCCGGACAGTTTTTCGGTACTCGCACGGATTCTACCATTTCCCGGTATTCCACGAGATTTTACGATTTTTCGGTATTCGCCCGGATTCTACCATTTTGATTTAGTCACACTGATTCAACCTTTCTTCGATACTCACCCGGACAGTTTTTCGGTACTCGCACGGATTCTACCATTTCCCGGTATTCGCCGAGATTTTAAGATTTTTTGATATTCTCCCGGATTCTTCCTTTTCACTTACTAACAGTGATTCTACCCTTTTCCGGTACTCGCCGGACAGTTTTTCAGTATTCGCACGGATTCTATCATTTCCCGGTATTAAACGAGATTTTACGATTTTTCGGTATTCGCCCGGATTCTACCATTTTCATTTATTCACTCTGATTACCCCCTTTTTCGATACTCGCCCGGAGAGTTTTTCTGTACTCGCACGGATTCTTCTATTTCCCGGTATTCGCCGAGATTTTACGATTTTTTGATATTCGCCAGGATTCTTCCATTTTCACTTACTCACACAGATTCAACCCTTTTCCGGTACTCGCCCGGACAGTTTTTCGGTACTCGCACGGATTCTACCATTTCCCGGTATTCCACGAGATTTTACGATTTTTCGGTATTCGCCCGGATTCTACCATTTTGATTTAGTCACACTGATTCAACCCTTTTTCGATACTCGCCCGGACAGTTTTTCGGTACTCGCACGGATTCTACCATTTCCCGGTATTCGCCGAGATTTTAAGATTTTTTGATATTCTCCCGGATTCTTCCTTTTCACTTACTCACACTGATTCTACCCTTTTCCGGTACTCGCCGGACAGTTTTTCAGTATTCGCACGGATTCTATCATTTCCAGGTATTAAACGAGATTTTACGATTTTTCGGTATTCGCCCGGATTCTACCATTTTCATTTAGTCACACTGATTCAACCCTTTTTCGATACTCACCCGGACAGTTTTTCGGTACTCGCACGGATTCTACCATTTCCCGGTATTCGCCGAGATTTTAAGATTTTTTGATATTCTCCCGGATTCTTCCTTTTCACTTACTCACACTGATTTTACCCTTTTTCGGTACTCGCCGGACTGTTTTTCAGTATTCGCACGGATTCAATCATTTCCCGGTATTAAACGAGATTTTACGATTTTTCGGTATTCGCCCGGATTCTACCATTTTCATTTAGTCACACTGATTCAACCCTTTTTCGATACTCACCCGGACAGTTTCTCGGTACTCGCACGGATTCTACCATTTCCCTGTATTCGCCGAGATTTTACGATTTTTTTATATTCGCCCGGATTCTTCCATTTTCACTTACTCACACAGATTCAACCCTTTTCCGGTACTCGCCCGGACAGTTTTTCGGTACTCGCACGGATTCTACCATTTCCCGGTATTCCACGAGATTTTACGATTTTTCGGTATTCGCCCGGATTCTACCATTTTGATTTAGTCACACTGATTCAACCTTTCTTCGATACTCACCCGGACAGTTTTTCGGTACTCGCACGGATTCTACTATTTCCCGGTATTCGCCGAGATTTTAAGATTTTTTGATATTCTCCCGGATTCTTCCTTTTCACTTACTAACAGTGATTCTACCCTTTTCCGGTACTCGCCTGACAGTTTTTCAGTATTCGCACGGATTCTATCATTTCCCGGTATTAAACGAGATTTTACGATTTTTCGGTATTCGCCCGGATTCTACCATTTTCATTTATTCACTCTGATTACCCCCTTTTTCGATACTCGCCCGGAGAGTTTTTCTGTACTCGCACGGATTCTTCTATTTCCCGGTATTCGCCGAGATTTTACGATTTTTTGATATTCGCCAGGATTCTTCCATTTTCACTTACTCACACAGATTCAACCCTTTTCCGGTACTCGCCCGGACAGTTTTTCGGTACTCGCACGGATTCTACCATTTCCCGGTATTCCACGAGATTTTACGATTTTTCGGTATTCGCCCGGATTCTACCATTTTGATTTAGTCACACTGATTCAACCTTTCTTCGATACTCACCCGGACAGTTTTTCGGTACTCGCACGGATTCTACTATTTCCCGGTATTCGCCGAGATTTTAAGATTTTTTGATATTCTCCCGGATTCTTCCTTTTCACTTACTAACAGTGATTCTACCCTTTTCCGGTACTCGCCGGACAGTTTTTCAGTATTCGCACGGATTCTATCATTTCCCGGTATTAAACGAGATTTTACGATTTTTCGGTATTCGCCCGGATTCTACCATTTTCATTTATTCACTCTGATTACCCCCTTTTTCGATACTCGCCCGGAGAGTTTTTCTGTACTCGCACGGATTCTTCTATTTCCCGGTATTCGCCGAGATTTTACGATTTTTTGATATTCGCCAGGATTCTTCCATTTTCACTTACTCACACAGATTCAACCCTTTTCCGGTACTCGCCCGGACAGTTTTTCGGTACTCGCACGGATTCTACCATTTCCCGGTATTCCACGAGATTTTACGATTTTTCGGTATTCGCCCGGATTCTACCATTTTGATTTAGTCACACTGATTCAACCCTTTTTCGATACTCGCCCGGACAGTTTTTCGGTACTCGCACGGATTCTACCATTTCCCGGTATTCGCCGAGATTTTAAGATTTTTTGATATTCTCCCGGATTCTTCCTTTTCACTTACTCACACTGATTCTACCCTTTTCCGGTACTCGCCGGACAGTTTTTCAGTATTCGCACGGATTCTATCATTTCCAGGTATTAAACGAGATTTTACGATTTTTCGGTATTCGCCCGGATTCTACCATTTTCATTTAGTCACACTGATTCAACCCTTTTTCGATACTCACCCGGACAGTTTTTCGGTACTCGCACGGATTCTACCATTTCCCGGTATTCGCCGAGATTTTAAGATTTTTTGATATTCTCCCGGATTCTTCCTTTTCACTTACTCACACTGATTTTACCCTTTTTCGGTACTCGCCGGACTGTTTTTCAGTATTCGCACGGATTCAATCATTTCCCGGTATTAAACGAGATTTTACGATTTTTCGGTATTCGCCCGGATTCTACCATTTTCATTTAGTCACACTGATTCAACCCTTTTTCGATACTCACCCGGACAGTTTCTCGGTACTCGCACGGATTCTACCATTTCCCGGTATTCGCCGAGATTTTACGATTTTTTTATATTCGCCCGGATTCTTCCATTTTCACTTACTCACACAGATTCAACCCTTTTCCGGTACTCGCCCGGACAGTTTTTCGGTACTCGCACGGATTCTACCATTTCCCGGTATTCCACGAGATTTTACGATTTTTCGGTATTCGCCCGGATTCTACCATTTTGATTTAGTCACACTGATTCAACCTTTCTTCGATACTCACCCGGACAGTTTTTCGGTACTCGCACGGATTCTACTATTTCCCGGTATTCGCCGAGATTTTAAGATTTTTTTATATTCTCCCGGATTCTTCCTTTTCACTTACTAACAGTGATTCTACCCTTTTCCGGTACTCGCCGGACAGTTTTTCAGTATTCGCACGGATTCTATCATTTCCCGGTATTAAACGAGATTTTACGATTTTTCGGTATTCGCCCGGATTCTACCATTTTCATTTATTCACTCTGATTACCCCCTTTTTCGATACTCGCCCGGAGAGTTTTTCTGTACTCGCACGGATTCTTCTATTTCCCGGTATTCGCCGAGATTTTACGATTTTTTGATATTCGCCAGGATTCTTCCATTTTCACTTACTCACACAGATTCAACCCTTTTCCGGTACTCGCCCGGACAGTTTTTCGGTACTCGCACGGATTCTACCATTTCCCGGTATTCCACGAGATTTTACGATTTTTCGGTATTCGCCCGGATTCTACCATTTTGATTTAGTCACACTGATTCAACCCTTTTTCGATACTCGCCCGGACAGTTTTTCGGTACTCGCACGGATTCTACCATTTCCCGGTATTCGCCGAGATTTTAAGATTTTTTGATATTCTCCCGGATTCTTCCTTTTCACTTACTCACACTGATTCTACCCTTTTCCGGTACTCGCCGGACAGTTTTTCAGTATTCGCACGGATTCTATCATTTCCAGGTATTAAACGAGATTTTACGATTTTTCGGTATTCGCCCGGATTCTACCATTTTCATTTAGTCACACTGATTCAACCCTTTTTCGATACTCACCCGGACAGTTTCTCGGTACTCGCACGGATTCTACCATTTCCCGGTATTCGCCGAGATTTTACGATTTTTTTATATTCGCCCGGATTCTTCCATTTTCACTTACTCACACAGATTCAACCCTTTTCCGGTACTCGCCCGGACAGTTTTTCGGTACTCGCACGGATTCTACCATTTCCCGGTATTCCACGAGATTTTACGATTTTTCGGTATTCGCCCGGATTCTACCATTTTGATTTAGTCACACTGATTCAACCTTTCTTCGATACTCACCCGGACAGTTTTTCGGTACTCGCACGGATTCTACTATTTCCCGGTATTCGCCGAGATTTTAAGATTTTTTGATATTCTCCCGGATTCTTCCTTTTCACTTACTAACAGTGATTCTACCCTTTTCCGGTACTCGCCGGACAGTTTTTCAGTATTCGCACGGATTCTATCATTTCCCGGTATTAAACGAGATTTTACGATTTTTCGGTATTCGCCCGGATTCTACCATTTTCATTTATTCACTCTGATTACCCCCTTTTTCGATACTCGCCCGGAGAGTTTTTCTGTACTCGCACGGATTCTTCTATTTCCCGGTATTCGCCGAGATTTTACGATTTTTTGATATTCGCCAGGATTCTTCCATTTTCACTTACTCACACAGATTCAACCCTTTTCCGGTACTCGCCCGGACAGTTTTTCGGTACTCGCACGGATTCTACCATTTCCCGGTATTCCACGAGATTTTACGATTTTTCGGTATTCGCCCGGATTCTACCATTTTGATTTAGTCACACTGATTCAACCCTTTTTCGATACTCGCCCGGACAGTTTTTCGGTACTCGCACGGATTCTACCATTTCCCGGTATTCGCCGAGATTTTAAGATTTTTTGATATTCTCCCGGATTCTTCCTTTTCACTTACTCACACTGATTCTACCCTTTTCCGGTACTCGCCGGACAGTTTTTCAGTATTCGCACGGATTCTATCATTTCCAGGTATTAAACGAGATTTTACGATTTTTCGGTATTCGCCCGAATTCTACCATTTTCATTTAGTCACACTGATTCAACCCTTTTTCGATACTCACCCGGACAGTTTCTCGGTACTCGCACGGATTCTACCATTTCCCGGTATTCGCCGAGATTTTACGATTTTTTTATATTCGCCCGGATTCTTCCATTTTCACTTACTCACACAGATTCAACCCTTTTCCGGTACTCGCCCGGACAGTTTTTCGGTACTCGCACGGATTCTACCATTTCCCGGTATTCCACGAGATTTTACGATTTTTCGGTATTCGCCCGGATTCTACCATTTTGATTTAGTCACACTGATTCAACCCTTTTTCGATACTCGCCCGGACAGTTTTTCGGTACTCGCACGGATTCTACCATTTCCCGGTATTCGCCGAGATTTTAAGATTTTTTGATATTCTCCCGGATTCTTCCTTTTCACTTACTCACACTGATTCTACCCTTTTCCGGTACTCGCCGGACAGTTTTTCAGTATTCGCACGGATTCTATCATTTCCAGGTATTAAACGAGATTTTACGATTTTTCGGTATTCGCCCGGATTCTACCATTTTCATTTAGTCACACTGATTCAACCCTTTTTCGATACTCACCCGGACAGTTTTTCGGTACTCGCACGGATTCTACCATTTCCCGGTATTCGCCGAGATTTTAAGATTTTTTGATATTCTCCCGGATTCTTCCTTTTCACTTACTCACACTGATTTTACCCTTTTTCGGTACTCGCCGGACTGTTTTTCAGTATTCGCACGGATTCAATCATTTCCCGGTATTAAACGAGATTTTACGATTTTTCGGTATTCGCCCGGATTCTACCATTTTCATTTAGTCACACTGATTCAACCCTTTTTCGATACTCACCCGGACAGTTTCTCGGTACTCGCACGGATTCTACCATTTCCCGGTATTCGCCGAGATTTTACGATTTTTTTATATTCGCCCGGATTCTTCCATTTTCACTTACTCACACAGATTCAACCCTTTTCCGGTACTCGCCCGGACAGTTTTTCGGTACTCGCACGGATTCTACCATTTCCCGGTATTCCACGAGATTTTACGATTTTTCGGTATTCGCCCGGATTCTACCATTTTGATTTAGTCACACTGATTCAACCTTTCTTCGATACTCACCCGGACAGTTTTTCGGTACTCGCACGGATTCTACTATTTCCCGGTATTCGCCGAGATTTTAAGATTTTTTGATATTCTCCCGGATTCTTCCTTTTCACTTACTAACAGTGATTCTACCCTTTTCCGGTACTCGCCGGACAGTTTTTCAGTATTCGCACGGATTCTATCATTTCCCGGTATTAAACGAGATTTTACGATTTTTCGGTATTCGCCCGGATTCTACCATTTTCATTTATTCACTCTGATTACCCCCTTTTTCGATACTCGCCCGGAGAGTTTTTCTGTACTCGCACGGATTCTTCTATTTCCCGGTATTCGCCGAGATTTTACGATTTTTTGATATTCGCCAGGATTCTTCCATTTTCACTTACTCACACAGATTCAACCCTTTTCCGGTACTCGCCCGGACAGTTTTTCGGTACTCGCACGGATTCTACCATTTCCCGGTATTCCACGAGATTTTACGATTTTTCGGTATTCGCCCGGATTCTACCATTTTGATTTAGTCACACTGATTCAACCCTTTTTCGATACTCGCCCGGACAGTTTTTCGGTACTCGCACGGATTCTACCATTTCCCGGTATTCGCCGAGATTTTAAGATTTTTTGATATTCTCCCGGATTCTTCCTTTTCACTTACTCACACTGATTCTACCCTTTTCCGGTACTCGCCGGACAGTTTTTCAGTATTCGCACGGATTCTATCATTTCCAGGTATTAAACGAGATTTTACGATTTTTCGGTATTCGCCCGAATTCTACCATTTTCATTTAGTCACACTGATTCAACCCTTTTTCGATACTCACCCGGACAGTTTCTCGGTACTCGCACGGATTCTACCATTTCCCGGTATTCGCCGAGATTTTACGATTTTTTTATATTCGCCCGGATTCTTCCATTTTCACTTACTCACACAGATTCAACCCTTTTCCGGTACTCGCCCGGACAGTTTTTCGGTACTCGCACGGATTCTACCATTTCCCGGTATTCCACGAGATTTTACGATTTTTCGGTATTCGCCCGGATTCTACCATTTTGATTTAGTCACACTGATTCAACCCTTTTTCGATACTCGCCCGGACAGTTTTTCGGTACTCGCACGGATTCTACCATTTCCCGGTATTCGCCGAGATTTTAAGATTTTTTGATATTCTCCCGGATTCTTCCTTTTCACTTACTCACACTGATTCTACCCTTTTCCGGTACTCGCCGGACAGTTTTTCAGTATTCGCACGGATTCTATCATTTCCAGGTATTAAACGAGATTTTACGATTTTTCGGTATTCGCCCGGATTCTACCATTTTCATTTAGTCACACTGATTCAACCCTTTTTCGATACTCACCCGGACAGTTTTTCGGTACTCGCACGGATTCTACCATTTCCCGGTATTCGCCGAGATTTTAAGATTTTTTGATATTCTCCCGGATTCTTCCTTTTCACTTACTCACACTGATTTTACCCTTTTTCGGTACTCGCCGGACTGTTTTTCAGTATTCGCACGGATTCAATCATTTCCCGGTATTAAACGAGATTTTACGATTTTTCGGTATTCGCCCGGATTCTACCATTTTCATTTAGTCACACTGATTCAACCCTTTTTCGATACTCACCCGGACAGTTTCTCGGTACTCGCACGGATTCTACCATTTCCCGGTATTCGCCGAGATTTTACGATTTTTTTATATTCGCCCGGATTCTTCCATTTTCACTTACTCACACAGATTCAACCCTTTTCCGGTACTCGCCCGGACAGTTTTTCGGTACTCGCACGGATTCTACCATTTCCCGGTATTCCACGAGATTTTACGATTTTTCGGTATTCGCCCGGATTCTACCATTTTGATTTAGTCACACTGATTCAACCTTTCTTCGATACTCACCCGGACAGTTTTTCGGTACTCGCACGGATTCTACTATTTCCCGGTATTCGCCGAGATTTTAAGATTTTTTGATATTCTCCCGGATTCTTCCTTTTCACTTACTAACAGTGATTCTACCCTTTTCCGGTACTCGCCGGACAGTTTTTCAGTATTCGCACGGATTCTATCATTTCCCGGTATTAAACGAGATTTTACGATTTTTCGGTATTCGCCCGGATTCTACCATTTTCATTTATTCACTCTGATTACCCCCTTTTTCGATACTCGCCCGGAGAGTTTTTCTGTACTCGCACGGATTCTTCTATTTCCCGGTATTCGCCGAGATTTTACGATTTTTTGATATTCGCCAGGATTCTTCCATTTTCACTTACTCACACAGATTCAACCCTTTTCCGGTACTCGCCCGGACAGTTTTTCGGTACTCGCACGGATTCTACCATTTCCCGGTATTCCACGAGATTTTACGATTTTTCGGTATTCGCCCGGATTCTACCATTTTGATTTAGTCACACTGATTCAACCCTTTTTCGATACTCGCCCGGACAGTTTTTCGGTACTCGCACGGATTCTACCATTTCCCGGTATTCGCCGAGATTTTAAGATTTTTTGATATTCTCCCGGATTCTTCCTTTTCACTTACTCACACTGATTCTACCCTTTTCCGGTACTCGCCGGACAGTTTTTCAGTATTCGCACGGATTCTATCATTTCCAGGTATTAAACGAGATTTTACGATTTTTCGGTATTCGCCCGGATTCTACCATTTTCATTTAGTCACACTGATTCAACCCTTTTTCGATACTCACCCGGACAGTTTCTCGGTACTCGCACGGATTCTACCATTTCCCGGTATTCGCCGAGATTTTACGATTTTTTTATATTCGCCCGGATTCTTCCATTTTCACTTACTCACACAGATTCAACCCTTTTCCGGTACTCGCCCGGACAGTTTTTCGGTACTCGCACGGATTCTACCATTTCCCGGTATTCCACGAGATTTTACGATTTTTCGGTATTCGCCCGGATTCTACCATTTTGATTTAGTCACACTGATTCAACCTTTCTTCGATACTCACCCGGACAGTTTTTCGGTACTCGCACGGATTCTACCATTTCCCGGTATTCGCCGAGATTTTAAGATTTTTTGATATTCTCCCGGATTCTTCCTTTTCACTTACTAACAGTGATTCTACCCTTTTCCGGTACTCGCCGGACAGTTTTTCAGTATTCGCACGGATTCTATCATTTCCCGGTATTAAACGAGATTTTACGATTTTTCGGTATTCGCCCGGATTCTACCATTTTCATTTATTCACTCTGATTACCCCCTTTTTCGATACTCGCCCGGAGAGTTTTTCTGTACTCGCACGGATTCTTCTATTTCCCGGTATTCGCCGAGATTTTACGATTTTTTGATATTCGCCAGGATTCTTCCATTTTCACTTACTCACACAGATTCAACCCTTTTCCGGTACTCGCCCGGACAGTTTTTCGGTACTCGCACGGATTCTACCATTTCCCGGTATTCCACGAGATTTTACGATTTTTCGGTATTCGCCCGGATTCTACCATTTTGATTTAGTCACACTGATTCAACCCTTTTTCGATACTCGCCCGGACAGTTTTTCGGTACTCGCACGGATTCTACCATTTCCCGGTATTCGCCGAGATTTTAAGATTTTTTGATATTCTCCCGGATTCTTCCTTTTCACTTACTCACACTGATTCTACCCTTTTCCGGTACTCGCCGGACAGTTTTTCAGTATTCGCACGGATTCTATCATTTCCAGGTATTAAACGAGATTTTACGATTTTTCGGTATTCGCCCGGATTCTACCATTTTCATTTAGTCACACTGATTCAACCCTTTTTCGATACTCACCCGGACAGTTTTTCGGTACTCGCACGGATTCTACCATTTCCCGGTATTCGCCGAGATTTTAAGATTTTTTGATATTCTCCCGGATTCTTCCTTTTCACTTACTCACACTGATTTTACCCTTTTTCGGTACTCGCCGGACTGTTTTTCAGTATTCGCACGGATTCAATCATTTCCCGGTATTAAACGAGATTTTACGATTTTTCGGTATTCGCCCGGATTCTACCATTTTCATTTAGTCACACTGATTCAACCCTTTTTCGATACTCACCCGGACAGTTTCTCGGTACTCGCACGGATTCTACCATTTCCCGGTATTCGCCGAGATTTTACGATTTTTTTATATTCGCCCGGATTCTTCCATTTTCACTTACTCACACAGATTCAACCCTTTTCCGGTACTCGCCCGGACAGTTTTTCGGTACTCGCACGGATTCTACCATTTCCCGGTATTCCACGAGATTTTACGATTTTTCGGTATTCGCCCGGATTCTACCATTTTGATTTAGTCACACTGATTCAACCTTTCTTCGATACTCACCCGGACAGTTTTTCGGTACTCGCACGGATTCTACTATTTCCCGGTATTCGTCGAGATTTTAAGATTTTTTGATATTCTCCCGGATTCTTCCTTTTCACTTACTAACAGTGATTCTACCCTTTTCCGGTACTCGCCTGACAGTTTTTCAGTATTCGCACGGATTCTATCATTTCCCGGTATTAAACGAGATTTTACGATTTTTCGGTATTCGCCCGGATTCTACCATTTTCATTTATTCACTCTGATTACCCCCTTTTTCGATACTCGCCCGGAGAGTTTTTCTGTACTCGCACGGATTCTTCTATTTCCCGGTATTCGCCGAGATTTTACGATTTTTTTATATTCGCCAGGATTCTTCCATTTTCACTTACTCACACAGATTCAACCCTTTTCCGGTACTCGCCCGGACAGTTTTTCGGTACTCGCACGGATTCTACCATTTCCCGGTATTCCACGAGATTTTACGATTTTTCGGTATTCGCCCGGATTCTACCATTTTGATTTAGTCACACTGATTCAACCTTTCTTCGATACTCACCCGGACAGTTTTTCGGTACTCGCACGGATTCTACTATTTCCCGGTATTCGCCGAGATTTTAAGATTTTTTGATATTCTCCCGGATTCTTCCTTTTCACTTACTAACAGTGATTCTACCCTTTTCCGGTACTCGCCGGACAGTTTTTCAGTATTCGCACGGATTCTATCATTTCCCGGTATTAAACGAGATTTTACGATTTTTCGGTATTCGCCCGGATTCTACCATTTTCATTTATTCACTCTGATTACCCCCTTTTTCGATACTCGCCCGGAGAGTTTTTCTGTACTCGCACGGATTCTTCTATTTCCCGGTATTCGCCGAGATTTTACGATTTTTTGATATTCGCCAGGATTCTTCCATTTTCACTTACTCACACAGATTCAACCCTTTTCCGGTACTCGCCCGGACAGTTTTTCGGTACTCGCACGGATTCTACCATTTCCCGGTATTCCACGAGATTTTACGATTTTTCGGTATTCGCCCGGATTCTACCATTTTGATTTAGTCACACTGATTCAACCCTTTTTCGATACTCGCCCGGACAGTTTTTCGGTACTCGCACGGATTCTACCATTTCCCGGTATTCGCCGAGATTTTAAGATTTTTTGATATTCTCCCGGATTCTTCCTTTTCACTTACTCACACTGATTCTACCCTTTTCCGGTACTCGCCGGACAGTTTTTCAGTATTCGCACGGATTCTATCATTTCCAGGTATTAAACGAGATTTTACGATTTTTCGGTATTCGCCCGGATTCTACCATTTTCATTTAGTCACACTGATTCAACCCTTTTTCGATACTCACCCGGACAGTTTCTCGGTACTCGCACGGATTCTACCATTTCCCGGTATTCGCCGAGATTTTACGATTTTTTTATATTCGCCCGGATTCTTCCATTTTCACTTACTCACACAGATTCAACCCTTTTCCGGTACTCGCCCGGACAGTTTTTCGGTACTCGCACGGATTCTACCATTTCCCGGTATTCCACGAGATTTTACGATTTTTCGGTATTCGCCCGGATTCTACCATTTTGATTTAGTCACACTGATTCAACCTTTCTTCGATACTCACCCGGACAGTTTTTCGGTACTCGCACGGATTCTACCATTTCCCGGTATTCGCCGAGATTTTAAGATTTTTTGATATTCTCCCGGATTCTTCCTTTTCACTTACTAACAGTGATTCTACCCTTTTCCGGTACTCGCCGGACAGTTTTTCAGTATTCGCACGGATTCTATCATTTCCCGGTATTAAACGAGATTTTACGATTTTTCGGTATTCGCCCGGATTCTACCATTTTCATTTATTCACTCTGATTACCCCCTTTTTCGATACTCGCCCGGAGAGTTTTTCTGTACTCGCACGGATTCTTCTATTTCCCGGTATTCGCCGAGATTTTACGATTTTTTGATATTCGCCAGGATTCTTCCATTTTCACTTACTCACACAGATTCAACCCTTTTCCGGTACTCGCCCGGACAGTTTTTCGATACTCGCACGGATTCTACCATTTCCCGGTATTCCACGAGATTTTACGATTTTTCGGTATTCGCCCGGATTCTACCATTTTGATTTAGTCACACTGATTCAACCCTTTTTCGATACTCGCCCGGACAGTTTTTCGGTACTCGCACGGATTCTACCATTTCCCGGTATTCGCCGAGATTTTAAGATTTTTTGATATTCTCCCGGATTCTTCCTTTTCACTTACTCACACTGATTCTACCCTTTTCCGGTACTCGCCGGACAGTTTTTCAGTATTCGCACGGATTCTATCATTTCCAGGTATTAAACGAGATTTTACGATTTTTCGGTATTCGCCCGGATTCTACCATTTTCATTTAGTCACACTGATTCAACCCTTTTTCGATACTCACCCGGACAGTTTTTCGGTACTCGCACGGATTCTACCATTTCCCGGTATTCGCCGAGATTTTAAGATTTTTTGATATTCTCCCGGATTCTTCCTTTTCACTTACTCACACTGATTTTACCCTTTTTCGGTACTCGCCGGACTGTTTTTCAGTATTCGCACGGATTCAATCATTTCCCGGTATTAAACGAGATTTTACGATTTTTCGGTATTCGCCCGGATTCTACCATTTTCATTTAGTCACACTGATTCAACCCTTTTTCGATACTCACCCGGACAGTTTCTCGGTACTCGCACGGATTCTACCATTTCCCGGTATTCGCCGAGATTTTACGATTTTTTTATATTCGCCCGGATTCTTCCATTTTCACTTACTCACACAGATTCAACCCTTTTCCGGTACTCGCCCGGACAGTTTTTCGGTACTCGCACGGATTCTACCATTTCCCGGTATTCCACGAGATTTTACGATTTTTCGGTATTCGCCCGGATTCTACCATTTTGATTTAGTCACACTGATTCAACCTTTCTTCGATACTCACCCGGACAGTTTTTCGGTACTCGCACGGATTCTACTATTTCCCGGTATTCGCCGAGATTTTAAGATTTTTTGATATTCTCCCGGATTCTTCCTTTTCACTTACTAACAGTGATTCTACCCTTTTCCGGTACTCGCCTGACAGTTTTTCAGTATTCGCACGGATTCTATCATTTCCCGGTATTAAACGAGATTTTACGATTTTTCGGTATTCGCCCGGATTCTACCATTTTCATTTATTCACTCTGATTACCCCCTTTTTCGATACTCGCCCGGAGAGTTTTTCTGTACTCGCACGGATTCTTCTATTTCCCGGTATTCGCCGAGATTTTACGATTTTTTTATATTCGCCAGGATTCTTCCATTTTCACTTACTCACACAGATTCAACCCTTTTCCGGTACTCGCCCGGACAGTTTTTCGGTACTCGCACGGATTCTACCATTTCCCGGTATTCCACGAGATTTTACGATTTTTCGGTATTCGCCCGGATTCTACCATTTTGATTTAGTCACACTGATTCAACCCTTTTTCGATACTCGCCCGGACAGTTTTTCGGTACTCGCACGGATTCTACCATTTCCCGGTATTCGCCGAGATTTTAAGATTTTTTGATATTCTCCCGGATTCTTCCTTTTCACTTACTCACACTGATTCTACCCTTTTCCGGTACTCGCCGGACAGTTTTTCAGTATTCGCACGGATTCTATCATTTCCAGGTATTAAACGAGATTTTACGATTTTTCGGTATTCGCCCGGATTCTACCATTTTCATTTAGTCACACTGATTCAACCCTTTTTCGATACTCACCCGGACAGTTTTTCGGTACTCGCACGGATTCTACCATTTCCCGGTATTCGCCGAGATTTTAAGATTTTTTGATATTCTCCCGGATTCTTCCTTTTCACTTACTCACACTGATTTTACCCTTTTTCGGTACTCGCCGGACTGTTTTTCAGTATTCGCACGGATTCAATCATTTCCCGGTATTAAACGAGATTTTACGATTTTTCGGTATTCGCCCGGATTCTACCATTTTCATTTAGTCACACTGATTCAACCCTTTTTCGATACTCACCCGGACAGTTTCTCGGTACTCGCACGGATTCTACCATTTCCCGGTATTCGCCGAGATTTTACGATTTTTTTATATTCGCCCGGATTCTTCCATTTTCACTTACTCACACAGATTCAACCCTTTTCCGGTACTCGCCCGGACAGTTTTTCGGTACTCGCACGGATTCTACCATTTCCCGGTATTCCACGAGATTTTACGATTTTTCGGTATTCGCCCGGATTCTACCATTTTGATTTAGTCACACTGATTCAACCTTTCTTCGATACTCACCCGGACAGTTTTTCGGTACTCGCACGGATTCTACTATTTCCCGGTATTCGCCGAGATTTTAAGATTTTTTGATATTCTCCCGGATTCTTCCTTTTCACTTACTAACAGTGATTCTACCCTTTTCCGGTACTCGCCTGACAGTTTTTCAGTATTCGCACGGATTCTATCATTTCCCGGTATTAAACGAGATTTTACGATTTTTCGGTATTCGCCCGGATTCTACCATTTTCATTTATTCACTCTGATTACCCCCTTTTTCGATACTCGCCCGGAGAGTTTTTCTGTACTCGCACGGATTCTTCTATTTCCCGGTATTCGCCGAGATTTTACGATTTTTTTATATTCGCCAGGATTCTTCCATTTTCACTTACTCACACAGATTCAACCCTTTTCCGGTACTCGCCCGGACAGTTTTTCGGTACTCGCACGGATTCTACCATTTCCCGGTATTCCACGAGATTTTACGATTTTTCGGTATTCGCCCGGATTCTACCATTTTGATTTAGTCACACTGATTCAACCTTTCTTCGATACTCACCCGGACAGTTTTTCGGTACTCGCACGGATTCTACTATTTCCCGGTATTCGCCGAGATTTTAAGATTTTTTGATATTCTCCCGGATTCTTCCTTTTCACTTACTAACAGTGATTCTACCCTTTTCCGGTACTCGCCGGACAGTTTTTCAGTATTCGCACGGATTCTATCATTTCCCGGTATTAAACGAGATTTTACGATTTTTCGGTATTCGCCCGGATTCTACCATTTTCATTTATTCACTCTGATTACCCCCTTTTTCGATACTCGCCCGGAGAGTTTTTCTGTACTCGCACGGATTCTTCTATTTCCCGGTATTCGCCGAGATTTTACGATTTTTTGATATTCGCCAGGATTCTTCCATTTTCACTTACTCACACAGATTCAACCCTTTTCCGGTACTCGCCCGGACAGTTTTTCGGTACTCGCACGGATTCTACCATTTCCCGGTATTCCACGAGATTTTACGATTTTTCGGTATTCGCCCGGATTCTACCATTTTGATTTAGTCACACTGATTCAACCCTTTTTCGATACTCGCCCGGACAGTTTTTCGGTACTCGCACGGATTCTACCATTTCCCGGTATTCGCCGAGATTTTAAGATTTTTTGATATTCTCCCGGATTCTTCCTTTTCACTTACTCACACTGATTCTACCCTTTTCCGGTACTCGCCGGACAGTTTTTCAGTATTCGCACGGATTCTATCATTTCCAGGTATTAAACGAGATTTTACGATTTTTCGGTATTCGCCCGGATTCTACCATTTTCATTTAGTCACACTGATTCAACCCTTTTTCGATACTCACCCGGACAGTTTTTCGGTACTCGCACGGATTCTACCATTTCCCGGTATTCGCCGAGATTTTAAGATTTTTTGATATTCTCCCGGATTCTTCCTTTTCACTTACTCACACTGATTTTACCCTTTTTCGGTACTCGCCGGACTGTTTTTCAGTATTCGCACGGATTCAATCATTTCCCGGTATTAAACGAGATTTTACGATTTTTCGGTATTCGCCCGGATTCTACCATTTTCATTTAGTCACACTGATTCAACCCTTTTTCGATACTCACCCGGACAGTTTCTCGGTACTCGCACGGATTCTACCATTTCCCGGTATTCGCCGAGATTTTACGATTTTTTTATATTCGCCCGGATTCTTCCATTTTCACTTACTCACACAGATTCAACCCTTTTCCGGTACTCGCCCGGACAGTTTTTCGGTACTCGCACGGATTCTACCATTTCCCGGTATTCAACGAGATTTTACGATTTTTCGGTATTCGCCCGGATTCTACCATTTTGATTTAGTCACACTGATTCAACCTTTCTTCGATACTCACCCGGACAGTTTTTCGGTACTCGCACGGATTCTACAATTTCCCGGTATTCGCCGAGATTTTAAGATTTTTTGATATTCTCCCGGATTCTTCCTTTTCACTTACTAACAGTGATTCTACCCTTTTCCGGTACTCGCCGGACAGTTTTTCAGTATTCGCACGGATTCTATCATTTCCCGGTATTAAACGAGATTTTACGATTTTTCGGTATTCGCCCGGATTCTACCATTTTCATTTATTCACTCTGATTACCCCCTTTTTCGATACTCGCCCGGAGAGTTTTTCTGTACTCGCACGGATTCTTCTATTTCCCGGTATTCGCCGAGATTTTACGATTTTTTGATATTCGCCAGTATTCTTCCATTTTCACTTACTCACACAGATTCAACCCTTTTCCGGTACTCGCCCGGACAGTTTTTCGGTACTCGCACGGATTCTACCATTTCCCGGTATTCCACGAGATTTTACGATTTTTCGGTATTCGCCCGGATTCTACCATTTTGATTTAGTCACACTGATTCAACCCTTTTTCGATACTCGCCCGGACAGTTTTTCGGTACTCGCACGGATTCTACCATTTCCCGGTATTCGCCGAGATTTTAAGATTTTTTGATATTCTCCCGGATTCTTCCTTTTCACTTACTCACACTGATTCTACCCTTTTCCGGTACTCGCCGGACAGTTTTTCAGTATTCGCACGGATTCTATCATTTCCCGGTATTAAACGAGATTTTACGATTTTTCGGTATTCGCCCGGATTCTACCATTTTCATTTAGTCACACTGATTCAACCCTTTTTCGATACTCACCCGGACAGTTTCTCGGTACTCGCACGGATTCTACCATTTCCCGGTATTCGCCGAGATTTTACGATTTTTTTATATTCGCCCGGATTCTTCCATTTTCACTTACTCACACAGATTCAACCCTTTTCCGGTACTCGCCCGGACAGTTTTTCGGTACTCGCACGGATTCTACCATTTCCCGGTATTCCACGAGATTTTACGATTTTTCGGTATTCGCCCGGATTCTACCATTTTGATTTAGTCACACTGATTCAACCTTTCTTCGATACTCACCCGGACAGTTTTTCGGTACTCGCACGGATTCTACTATTTCCCGGTATTCGCCGAGATTTTAAGATTTTTTGATATTCTCCCGGATTCTTCCTTTTCACTTACTAACAGTGATTCTACCCTTTTCCGGTACTCGCCGGACAGTTTTTCAGTATTCGCACGGATTCTATCATTTCCCGGTATTAAACTAGATTTTACGATTTTTCGGTATTCGCCCGGATTCTACCATTTTCATTTATTCACTCTGATTACCCCCTTTTTCGATACTCGCCCGGAGAGTTTTTCTGTACTCGCACGGATTCTTCTATTTCCCGGTATTCGCCGAGATTTTACGATTTTTTGATATTCGCCAGGATTCTTCCATTTTCACTTACTCACACAGATTCAACCCTTTTCCGGCACTCGCCCGGACAGTTTTTCGGTACTCGCACGGATTCTACCATTTCCCGGTATTCCACGAGATTTTACGATTTTTCGGTATTCGCCCGGATTCTACCATTTTGATTTAGTCACACTGATTCAACCCTTTTTCGATACTCGCCCGGACAGTTTTTCGGTACTCGCACGGATTCTACCATTTCCCGGTATTCGCCGAGATTTTAAGATTTTTTGATATTCTCCCGGATTCTTCCTTTTCACTTACTCACACTGATTCTACCCTTTTCCGGTACTCGCCGGACAGTTTTTCAGTATTCGCACGGATTCTATCATTTCCAGGTATTAAACGAGATTTTACGATTTTTCGGTATTCGCCCGGATTCTACCATTTTCATTTAGTCACACTGATTCAACCCTTTTTCGATACTCACCCGGACAGTTTTTCGGTACTCGCACGGATTCTACCATTTCCCAGTATTCGCCGAGATTTTAAGATTTTTTGATATTCTCCCGGATTCTTCCTTTTCACTTACTAACACTGATTCTACCCTTTTCCGGTACTCGCCGGACAGTTTTTCAGTATTCGCGCGGATTCTATCATTTCCCGGTATTAAACGAGATTTTACGATTTTTCGGTATTCGCCCGGATTCTACCATTTTCATTTATTCACTCTGATTCAACCCTTTTTCGATACTCGTCCGGACAATTTTTCTGTACTCGCACGGATTCTACTATTTCCCGGTATTCGCCGAGATTTTACGATTTTTTGATATTCGCCAGGATTCTTCCATTTTCACTTACTCACACAGATTCAACCCTTTTCCGGTACTCGCCCGGACAGTTTTTCGGTACTCGCACGGATTCTACCATTTCCCGGTATTCCACGAGATTTTACGATTTTTCGGTATTCGCCCGAATTCTACCATTTTGATTTAGTCACACTGATTCAACCTTTCTTCGATACTCACCCGGACAGTTTTTCGGTACTCGCACGGATTCTACTATTTCCCGGTATTCGCCGAGATTTTAAGATTTTTTGATATTCTCCCGGATTCTTCCTTTTCACTTACTAACACTGATTCTACCCTTTTCCGGTACTCGCCGGACAGTTTTTCAGTATTCGCACGGATTCTATCATTTCCCGGTATTAAACGAGATTTTACGATTTTTCGGTATTCGCCCGGATTCTACCATTTTCATTTAGTCACACTGATTCAACCCTTTTTCGATACTCACCCGGACAGTTTTTCGGTACTCGCACGGATTCTACCATTTCCCAGTATTCGCCGAGATTTTAAGATTTTTTGATATTCTCCCGGATTCTTCCTTTTCACTTACTCACACTGATTCTACCCTTTTCCGGTACTCGCCGGACAGTTTTTCAGTATTCGCACGGATTCTATCATTTCCCGGTATTAAACGAGATTTTACGATTTTTCGGTATTCGCCCGGATTCTACCATTTTCATTTATTCACTCTGATTACCCCCTTTTTCGATACTCGCCCGGACAGTTTTTCTGTACTCGCACGGATTCTTCTATTTCCCGGTATTCGCCGAGATTTTACGATTTTTTGATATTCGCCAGGATTCTTCCATTTTCACTTACTCACACAGATTCAGCCCTTTTCCGGTACTCGCCCGGACAGTTTTTCGGTACTCGCACGGATTCTACCAATTCCCGGTATTCGCCGAGATTTTATGATTTTTCGATATTCTCCCGGATTCTTCCATTTTCACTTACTCACACGGATTCAACCCTTTTCCGGTACTCGCCTGGACAGTTTTTCGATACTCGCACGGATTCTTCCAATTCCAGGTATTCGCCGAGATTTTACGATTTTTCGATATTCGCCCAGATTCTACCATTTTCACTTACTCACACTGGTTCAACCCTTTTCCGGTACTCGCCCGGACAGTTTTTCGGTACTCGCACGGATTCTACCATTTCCCAGTATTCGCCGAGATTTTACCATTTTTTTTATATTCGCCCGGATTCTTCCATTTTCACTTACTCACACTGATTCTACCCTTTTCCGGTACTCGCCGGACAGTTTTTTAATATTGAACGGGTTATATCATTTCCCGGTATTCAACGGGATTTTACGATTTTTCGGTATTCGCCTGGATTCTACCATTTTCATTTAGTCACACTGATTCAACCCTTTTTCGATACTCGCCCGGACAGTTTTTCGGTACTCGCACGGATTCTACCATTTCCCGGTATTCCACGAGATTTTACGATTTTTCGGTATTCGCCCAGATTCTACCATTTTCATTTAGTCACACTGATTCAACCCTTTTTCGATACTCGCCCGGACAGTTTTTCGGTACTCGCACGGATTCTACCATTTCCCGGTATTCGCCGAGAATTTAAGATTTTTTTATATTCTCCCGGATTCTTCCTTTTCACTTACTCACACTGATTCTACCCTTTTCCGGTACTCGTCGGACAGTTTTTCAGTATTCGCACGGATTCTATCATTTCCAGGTATTAAACGAGATTTTACGATTTTTCAGTATTCGCCCGGATTCTACCATTTTCATTTAGTCACACTGATTGAACCCTTTTCCTGTACTCGCCCGGAATGTTTTCCGGTACTCGCACGGATTCTACCATTTCCCGGTATTCGCCGAGAATTTAAGATTTTTTTATATTCTCCCGGATTCTTCCTTTTCACTTACTCACACTGATTCTACCCTTTTCCGGTACTCGTCGGACAGTTTTTCGGTACTCGCACGGATTCTACCATTTCCCGGTATTCCACGAGATTTTACGATTTTTCGGTATTCGCCCGGATTCTACCATTTTCATTTAGTCACACTGATTCAACCCTTTTTCGATACTCGCCCGGACAGTTTTTCGGTACTCGCACGGATTCTACCAATTCCCGGTATTCGCCGAGATTTTATGATTTTCCGATATTCTCCCGGATTCTTCCATTTTCACTTACTCACACGGATTCAACCCTTTTCCGGTACTCGTCTGGACAGTTTTTCGATACTCGCACGGATTCTTCCAATTCCAGGTATTCGCCGAGATTTTACGATTTTTCGATATTCGCCCAGATTCTACCATTTTCACTTACTCACACTGGTTCAACCCTTTTCCGGTACTCGCCCGGACAGTTTTTCGGTACTCGCACGGATTCTACCATTTCCCGGTATTCGCCGAGATTTTACGATTTTTTTATATTCGCCCGGATTCTTCCATTTTCACTTAATCACACTGATTCTACCCTTTTCCGGTACTCGCCGGATAGTTTTTTAATATTGAACGGGTGATATCATTTCCCGGTATTCAACGGGATTTTACGATTTTTCGGTATTCGCCAGGATTCTATCATTTTCATTTAGTCACACTGATTCAACCCTTTTTCGATACTCGCCCGGACAGTTTTTCGGTACTCGCACGGATTCTACCATTTCCCGGTATTCCACGAGATTTTACGATTTTTCGGTATTCGCCCAGATTCTACCATTTTCATTTAGTCACACTGATTCAACCCTTTTTCGATACTCGCCCGGACAGTTTTTCGGTACTCGCACGGATTCTACCATTTCCCGGTATTCGCCGAGAATTTAAGATTTTTTTATATTCTCCCGGATTCTTCCTTTTCACTTACTCACACTGATTCTACCCTTTTCCGGTACTCGTCGGACAGTTTTTCAGTATTCGCACGGATTCTATCATTTCCAGGTATTAAACGAGATTTTACGATTTTTCAGTATTCGCCTGGATTCTACCATTTTCATTTAGTCACACTGATTGAACCCTTTTCCTGTACTCGCCCGGAATGTTTTCCGGTACTCGCACGGATTCTACCATTTCTCGGTATTCGTTGAGATTTTACGATTTTTCGGTATTCGCCCGTATTCTTCCATTTTCACTTACTCACACGGATTCAACCCTTTTCCGGTACTCGCCTGGACAGTTTTTCGATACTCGCACGGATTCTTCCAATTCCCGGTATTCGCCGAGATTTTATGATTTTTCGATATTCTCCCGGATTCTTCCATTTTCACTTAATCACACGGATTCAACCCTTTTCCGGTACTCGCCTGGACAGTTTTTCGATACTCGCACGGATTCTTCCAATTCCAGGTATTCGCCGAGATTTTACGATTTTTCGATATTCGCCCAGATTCTACCATTTTCACTTACTCACACTGGTTCAACCCTTTTCCGGTACTCGCCCGGACAGTTTTTCGGTACTCGCACGGATTCTACCATTTCCCAGTATTCGCCGAGATTTTACCATTTTTTTTATATTCGCCCGGATTCTTCCATTTTCACTTACTCACACTGATTCTACCATTTTCCGGTACTCGCCGGACAGTTTTTTAATATTGAACGGGTTATATCATTTCCCGGTATTCAACGGGATTTTACGATTTTTCGGTATTCGCCTGGATTCTACCATTTTCATTTAGTCACACTGATTCAACCCTTTTCCGACACTCGCCCGGACAGTTTTTCGGTACTCGCACGGATTCTACCATTTCCCGGTATTCCACGAGATTTTACGATTTTTTGATATTCTCCCGGATTTTTCCTTTTCACTTACTCACACTGATTCTACCCTTTTCCGGTACTCGCAGGACAGTTTTTCAGTATTCGCACGGATTCTACCATTTCCCGGTATTCCACGAGATTTTACGATTTTTCAGTATTCGCCCAGATTCTACCATTTTCATTTAGTCACACTGATTCAACCCTTTTTCGATACTCGCCCGGACAGTTTTTCGGTACTCGCACGGATTCTACCATTTCCCGGTATTCGCCGAGATTTTAAGTTTTTTTGATATTCTCCCGGATTCTTCCTTTTCACTTACTCACACTGATTCTACCCTTTTCCGGTACTCGCCGAACAGTTTTTCAGTATTCGCACGGATTCTATCATTTCCAGGTATTAAATGAGATTTTACGATTTTTCGGTATTCGCCCGGATTCTACCATTTTCATTTAGTCACACTGATTCAACCCTTTTTCGATACTCACCCGGACAGTTTTTCGGTACTCGCACGGATTCTACCATTTCCCGGTATTCGCCGAGATTTTAAGATTTTTTGATATTCTCCCGGATTCTTCCTTTTCACTTACTCACACTGATTCTACCCTTTTTCGGTACTCGCCGGACTGTTTTTCAGTATTCGCACGGATTCAATCATTTCCCGGTATTAAACGAGATTTTACGATTTTTCGGTATTCGCCCGGATTCTACCATTTTCATTTAATCACACTGATTCAACCCTTTTTCGATACTCGCCCGGACATTTTTTCGGTACTCGCACGGATTGTACCATTTCCCGGTATTCGCCGAGATTTTACGATTTTTCGGTATTCGCCCGGATTCTACCATTTTCATTTAGTCACACTGATTCAACCCTTTTTCGATACTCGCCCGGACAGTTTTTCGGTACTCGCACGGATTCTACCATTTCCCGGTATTCCACGAGATTTTACGATTTTTCGGTATTCGCCCGGATTCTACCATTTTCCTTTAGTCACACTGATTCAACCCTTTTTCGATACTCGCCCGGACAGTTTTTCGGTACTCCCACGGATTCTACCATTTCCCGGTATTCGCCGAGATTTTAAGATTTTTTGATATTCTCCCGGATTCTTCCTTTTCACTTACTCACACTGATTCTACCCTTTTCCGGTACTCGCCGGACAGTTTTTCAGTATTCGCACGGATTCTATCATTTCCACGTATTAAACGAGATTTTACGATTTTTCGGTATTCGCCCGGATTCTACCATTTTCATTTAGTCACACTGATTCAACCCTTTTTCGATACTCACCCGGACAGTTTTTCGGTACTCGCACGGATTCTACCATTTCCCGGAATTCGCCGAGATTTTAAGATTTTTTGATATTCTCCCGGATTCTTCCTTTTCACTTACTAACACTGATTCTACCCTTTTCCGGTACTCGCCGGACAGTTTTTCAGTATTCGCGCGGATTCTATCATTTCCCGGTATTAAACGAGATTTTACGATTTTTCGGTATTCGCCCGGATTCTACCATTTTCATTTATTCACTCTGATTCAACCCTTTTTCGATACTCGCCCGGACAATTTTTCTGTACTCGCACGGATTCTACTATTTCCCGGTATTCGCCGAGATTTTACGATTTTTTGATATTCGCCAGGATTCTTCCATTTTCACTTACTCACACAGATTCAACCCTTTTCCGGTACTCGCCCGGACAGTTTTTCGGTACTCGCACGGATTCTACCATTTCCCGGTATTCCACGAGATTTTACGATTTTTCGGTATTCGCCCGGATTCTACCATTTTCATTTAGTCACACTGATTCAACCCTTCTTCGATACTCACCCGGACAGTTTTTCGGTACTCGCACGGATTCTACTATTTCCCGGTATTCGCCGAGATTTTAAGATTTTTTGATATTCTCCCGGATTCTTCCTTTTCACTTACTAACACTGATTCTACCCTTTTCCGGTACTCGCCGGACAGTTTTTCAGTATTCGCACGGATTCTATCATTTCCCGGTATTAAACGAGATTTTACGATTTTTCGGTATTCGCCCGGATTCTACCATTTTCATTTATTCACTCTGATTACCCCCTTTTTCGATACTCGCCCGGACAGTTTTTCTGTACTCGCACGGATTCTACTATTTCCCGGTATTCGCCGAGATTTTACGATTTTTTTTATATTCGCCCGGATTCTTCCATTTTCACTTACTCACACTGATTCTACCATTTTCCGGTACTCGCCGGACAGTTTTTTAATATTGAACGGGTTATATCATTTCCCGGTATTCAACGGGATTTTACGATTTTTCGGTATTCGCCTGGATTCTACCATTTTCATTTAGTCACACTGATTCAACCCTTTTCCGACACTCGCCCGGACAGTTTTTCGGTACTCGCACGGATTCTACCATTTCCCGGTATTCCACGAGATTTTACGATTTTTTGATATTCTCCCGGATTTTTCCTTTTCACTTACTCACACTGATTCTACCCTTTTCCGGTACTCGCAGGACAGTTTTTCAGTATTCGCACGGATTCTACCATTTCCCGGTATTCCACGAGATTTTACGATTTTTCAGTATTCGCCCAGATTCTACCATTTTCATTTAGTCACACTGATTCAACCCTTTTTCGATACTCGCCCGGACAGTTTTTCGGTACTCGCACGGATTCTACCATTTCCCGGTATTCGCCGAGATTTTAAGTTTTTTTGATATTCTCCCGGATTCTTCCTTTTCACTTACTCACACTGATTCTACCCTTTTCCGGTACTCGCCGAACAGTTTTTCAGTATTCGCACGGATTCTATCATTTCCAGGTATTAAACGAGATTTTACGATTTTTCGGTATTCGCCCGGATTCTACCATTTTCATTTAGTCACACTGATTCAACCCTTTTTCGATACTCACCCGGACAGTTTTTCGGTACTCGCACGGATTCTACCATTTCCCGGTATTCGCCGAGATTTTAAGATTTTTTGATATTCTCCCGGATTCTTCCTTTTCACTTACTCACACTGATTCTACCCTTTTTCGGTACTCGCAGGACTGTTTTTCAGTATTCGCACGGATTCAATCATTTCCCGGTATTAAACGAGATTTTACGATTTTTCGGTATTCGCCCGGATTCTACCATTTTCATTTAATCACACTGATTCAACCCTTTTTCGATACTCGCCCGGACATTTTTTCGGTACTCGCACGGATTGTACCATTTCCCGGTATTCGCCGAGATTTTACGATTTTTCGGTATTCGCCCGGATTCTACCATTTTCATTTAGTCACACTGATTCAACCCTTTTTCGATACTCGCCCGGACAGTTTTTCGGTACTCGCAAGGATTCTACCATTTCCCGGTATTCCACGAGATTTTACGATTTTTCGGTATTCGCCCGGATTCTACCATTTTCCTTTAGTCACACTGATTCAACCCTTTTTCGATACTCGCCCGGACAGTTTTTCGGTACTCCCACGGATTCTACCATTTCCCGGTATTCGCCGAGATTTTAAGATTTTTTGATATTCTCCCGGATTCTTCCTTTTCACTTACTCACACTGATTCTACCCTTTTCCGGTACTCGCCGGACAGTTTTTCAGTATTCGCACGGATTCTATCATTTCCACGTATTAAACGAGATTTTACGATTTTTCGGTATTCGCCCGGATTCTACCATTTTCATTTAGTCACACTGATTCAACCCTTTTTCGATACTCACCCGGACAGTTTTTCGGTACTCGCACGGATTCTACCATTTCCCGGAATTCGCCGAGATTTTAAGATTTTTTGATATTCTCCCGGATTCTTCCTTTTCACTTACTAACACTGATTCTACCCTTTTCCGGTACTCGCCGGACAGTTTTTCAGTATTCGCACGGATTCTATCATTTCCCGGTATTAAACGAGATTTTACGATTTTTCGGTATTCGCCCGGATTCTACCATTTTCATTTATTCACTCTGATTCAACCCTTTTTCGATACTCGCCCGGACAATTTTTCTGTACTCGCACGGATTCTACTATTTCCCGGTATTCGCCGAGATTTTACGATTTTTTGATATTCGCCAGGATTCTTCCATTTTCACTTACTCACACAGATTCAACCCTTTTCCGGTACTCGCCCGGACAGTTTTTCGGTACTCGCACGGATTCTACCATTTCCCGGTATTCCACGAGATTTTACGATTTTTCGGTATTCGCCCGGATTCTACCATTTTCATTTAGTCACACTGATTCAACCCTTCTTCGATACTCACCCGGACAGTTTTTCGGTACTCGCACGGATTCTACTATTTCCCGGTATTCGCCGAGATTTTAAGATTTTTTGATATTCTCCCGGATTCTTCCTTTTCACTTACTAACACTGATTCTACCCTTTTCCGGTACTCGCCGGACAGTTTTTCAGTATTCGCACGGATTCTATCATTTCCTGGTTTTAAACGAGATTTTACGATTTTTCGGTATTCGCCCGGATTCTACCATTTTCATTTATTCACTCTGATTACCCCCTTTTTCGATACTCGCCCGGACAGTTTTTCTGTACTCGCACGGATTCTACTATTTCCCGGTATTCGCCGAGATTTTACGATTTTTTGATATTCGCCAGGATTCTTCCATTTTCACTTACTCACACAGATTCAACCCTTTTCCAGTACTCGCCCGGACAGTTTTTCGGTACTCGCACGGATTCTACCATTTCCCGGTATTCCACGAGATTTTACGATTTTTCGGTATTCGCCCGGATTCTACCATTTTCATTTAGTCACACTGATTCAACCCTTCTTCGATACTCACCCGGACAGTTTTTCGGTACTCGCACGGATTCTACTATTTCCCGGTATTCGCCGAGATTTTAAGATTTTTTGATATTCTCCCGGATTCTTCCTTTTCACTTACTAACACTGATTCTACCCTTTTCCGGTACTCGCCGGACAGTTTTTCAGTATTCGCACGGATTCTATCATTTCCAGGTATTAAACGAGATTTTACGATTTTTCAGTATTCGCCCGGATTCTACCATTTTCATTTAGTCACACTGATTGAACCCTTTTCCTGTACTCGCCCGGAATGTTTTCCGGTACTCGCACGGATTCTACCATTTCTCGGTATTCGTTGAGATTTTACGATTTTTCGGTATTCGCCCGTATTCTTCCATTTTCACTTACTCACACTGATTCAATCCTTTTCCGGTACTCGCCCGGACAGTTTTTCGGTACTCGCACGGATTCTACCAATTCCCGGTATTCGCCGAGATTTTATGATTTTTCGATATTCGCCCGGATTCTTCCATTTTCACTTACTCACACGGATTCAACCCTTTTCCGGTACTCGCCTGGACAGTTTTTCGATACTCGCACGGATTCTTCCAATTCCAGGTATTCGACGAGATTTTACGATTTTTCGATATTCGCCCAGATTCTACCATTTTCAATTACTCACACTGGTTCAACCCTTTTCCGGTACTCGCCCGGACAGTTTTTCGGTACTCGCACGGATTCTACCATTTCCCAGTATTCGCCGAGATTTTACCATTTTTTTTATATTCGCCCGGATTCTTCCATTTTCACTTACTCACACTGATTCTACCCTTTTCCGGTACTCGCCGGACAGTTTTTTAATATTGAACGGGTTATATCATTTCCCGGTATTCAACGGGATTTTACAATTTTTCGGTATTCGCCTGGATTCTACCATTTTCATTTAGTCACACTGATTCAACCCTTTTCCGACACTCGCCCGGACAGTTTTTCGGTACTCGCACGGATTCTACCATTTCCCGGTATTCCACGAGATTTTACGATTTTTTGATATTCTCCCGGATTTTTCCTTTTCACTTACTCACACTGATTCTACCCTTTTCCGGTACTCGCAGGACAGTTTTTCAGTATTCGCACGGATTCTACCATTTCCCGGTATTCCACGAGATTTTACGATTTTTCAGTATTCGCCCAGATTCTACCATTTTCATTTAGTCACACTGATTCAACCCTTTTTCGATACTCGCCCTGACAGTTTTTCGGTACTCGCACGGATTCTACCAATTCCCGGTATTCGCCGAGATTTTATGATTTTTCGATATTCGCCCGGATTCTTCCATTTTCACTTACTCACATTGATTCAACCCTTTTCCGGTACTCGCCCGGACAGTTTTCCGGTACTCGCACAGATTCTACCATTTCCCGGTATTCGCTGGGATTTTACGATTTTTCGGTATTCGCCAAGATTCTTCCATTTTCACTTACTCAGACTGATTCAACCCCTTTTCCGATACTCGCCCGGACAGTTTTCCGGTACTCGCACGGATTCTACCATTTCTCGGTATTCTCCGAGATTTTACGATTTTTTGATATTCGCCCGGATTCTTCCATTTTCACTTACTCACATTGATTCAACCCTTTTCCGGTACTCGCCCGGACAGTTTTCCGGTACTCGCCCGGACAGTTTTCCGGTACTCGCACAAATTCTACCATTTCCCGGTGTTCGTCGGGATTTTACGATTTTTCAGTATTCGCCCGGATTCTACCATTTTCATTTAGTCACACTGATTGAACCCTTTTCCTGTACTCGCCCGGACAGTTTTCCGGTACTCGCACGGATTCTACTATTTCTCGGTATTCGCTGAGATTTTACGATTTTTCGGTATTCGCCCGTATTCTTCCATTTTCACTTACTCACACTGATTCAATCATTTTCCGGTACTCGCCCGGACAGTTTTTCGGTACTCGCACGGATTCTACCAATTCCCGGTATTCGCCGAAATTTTATGATTTTTCGATATTCGCCCGGATTCTTCCATTTTCACTTACTCACACGGATTCAACCCTTTTCCGGTACTCGCCTGGACAGTTTTTCGATACTCGCCCGGATTCTTCCAATTCCCGGTATTCGCCGAGATTTTACGATTTTTCGATATTCGCCCAGATTCTACCATTTTCACTTACTCATAATGATTCAACCCTTTTCCGGTACTCGCCGGGACAGTTTTTCGTTACTCGCACGGATTCTACCATTTCCCAGTATTCGCTGGGATTTTACGATTTTTCGGTATTCGCCTAGATTCTACCATTTTCACTTACTCACACTGATTCAACCCCTTTTCTGGTACTCGCCCGGACAGTTTTTCTGCACTCGCACGGATTCTACCATTTCTTGGTACTCGCCGGTAATTTACGATTTTTCGGTATTCGCCCGGATTCTTCCATTTTCACTTACTCACATTGATTCAACCCTTTTCCTGTACTCGCCTGGACAGTTTTTCGGTGCTCGCACGGATTCCATCATTTCCCGGTATTCGCCGGGATATTACGATTTTTTCTTATTCGCCCGGATTCTTCCATTTTCACCTACTCACACTGATTGAACCCTTTTCCAGTACTCGCCCGGACTGTTTTTCGGTACTCGCACGGATTCAACCCTTTCCCGGTATTGGCCAGGATTTTACGATTTTTCGGTATTCGCCCGGATTCCACCATTTTCATTTAGTCACACTAATTCAACCTTTTTCCGTTACTCACCCGGACAGTTTTTCGGTGCACGCACGAATTCTACCAATTCCCCGTATTCGCTGGGATTTTACGATTTTTCGGTATTCGCCCAGATTCTACCATTTTCACTTACTCACACTGATTCAACCCCTTTTCCGGTACTCGCCCGGACAGTTTTTCGGTACTCGCACGGATTCTACCATTTCCCGGTATTCGCCGAGATTTGACGATTTTTTTATATTCGCCCGGATTCTTCCATTTTCACTTACTCACACTGATTCTACCCTTTTCCGGTACTCGCCGGACAGTTTTTTAATATTGAACGGGTTATATCATTTGCCGGTATTTTACGATTTTTCGGTATTCGCCTGGATTCTACCATTTTCATTTAGTCACACTGATTCAACCCTTTTCCGATACTCTCCCGGACAGTTTTTCGGTACTCGCACGGATTCTACCATTTCCCGGTATTCGCCGAGATTTTACGATTTTTTGATATTCTCCCGGATTCTTCCTTTTCACTTACTCACACTGATTCTACCCTTTTCCGGTACTCGCCGGACAGTTTTTCAGTATTCGCACGGATTCTATCATTTCCCGGTATTCAACGAGATGTTACAATTTTTCGGTATTCGCCCGGATTCTACCATTTTCATTTAGTCACACTGATTCAACCCTTTTTCGATACTCGCCCGGACAGTTTTTCGGTACTCGCACGGATTCTACCATTTCCCGGTATTCGCCGAGATTTTACGATTTTTTTATATTCGCCCGGATTCTTTCATTTTCACTTACTCACACTGATTCTACCCTTTTCCGGTACTCGCCGGACAGTTTTTCAATAGTGAACGGATTATACCATTTCCCTGTATTAGCCGAGATTTTACGATTTTTTTATATTCTCCCGAATTCTTCCTTGTCACTTACTCTCACTGATTCTACCTTTTCACTTACTCTCACTGATTCTACCTTTTTCCGATACTCGCCCGGACAGTTTTCCGGTACTCGCACGGATTCTACCATTTCCCGGTATTCGCCGAGATTTTACGATTTTTTGATATTCGCCCGGATTCTTCTATTTTCACTTACTCACACTGATTCAACCCTTTTCCGGTACTCGCCCGGACAGTTTTCCGGTACTCGCACAGATTCTACCATTTCCCGGTATTCGCTGGGATTTTACGATTTTTCGGTATTCGCCCAGATTCTTCCATTTTCACTTACTCAGACTGATTCAACCCCTTTTCCGATACTCGCCCGGACAGTTTTCCGGTACTCGCACGGATTCTACCATTTCTCGGTATTCTCCGAGATTTTACGATTTTTTGATATTCGCCCGGATTCTTCCATTTTCACTTACTCACATTGATTCAACCCTTTTCCGGTACTCGCCCGGACAGTTTTCCGGTACTCGCACAAATTCTACCATTTCCCGGTGTTCGTCGGGATTTTACGATTTTTCAGTATTCGCCCGGATTCTACCATTTTCATTTAGTCACACTGATTGAACCCTTTTCCTGTACTCGCCCGGACAGTTTTCCGGTACTCGCACGGATTCTACTATTTCTCGGTATTCGCTGAGATTTTACGATTTTTCGGTATTCGCCCGTATTCTTCCATTTTCACTTACTCACAGTGATTCAACCCTTTTCCGGTACTCGCCCGGACAGTTTTTCGTTACTCGCACGGATTCTACCATTCTTGGTACTCGCCGGTAATTTACGATTTTTCGGTATTCGCCCGGATTCTTCCATTTTCACTTACTCACACTGATTCAACCCTTTTCCTGTACTCGCCTGGACAGTTTTTCGGTGCTCGCACGGATTCCATCATTTCCCGGTATTCGCCGGGATATTACGATTTTTTCGTATTCGCCCGGATTCTTCCATTTTCACCTACTCACACTGTATCAACCCTTTTCCGGTACTCGCACGATCCTACCATTTCCCGGGATTCGCCGGGATTTTACGATATTTCGATATTCGCTCGGATTCTACCACTTTCATTCAGTCACACTGATTCAACCCTTTTCCGGTACTCCCCCAACTAGTTTTTCCGTACTCGCACGGATTCTACCATTTCCGGGTTTTCAGCAGAATTTTACGATTTTTCAGTATTCGCCCGGATTCTACCATTTTCATTTAGTCACACTGTATCAACCCTTTTCCGGAACCCGCCCCGACAGTTCTTCGGTACTCGCACGGATTCTACCATTTCCCGGGATTCCCCGGGATTTTACGATTTTTCGGTATTCGCCCAGATTCTTCCATTTTCACCTACTCACACTGATTGAACCCTTTTCCAGTACTCGCCCGGACTGTTTTTCGGTACTTGCACGGATTCAACCCTTTCCCGGTATTGGCCAGGATTTTACGATTTTTCGGTATTCGCCCGGATTCCACCATTTTCATTTAGTCACACTGATTAAACCTTTTTCCGTTACTCACCCGGACAGTTTTTCGGTGCACGCACGAATTCTACCAATTCCTCGTATTCGCTGGGATTTTACGATTTTTCGGTATTCGCCCAGATTCTACCATTTTCACTTACTCACACTGATTCAACCCCTTTTCCGGTACTCGCCCGGACAGTTTTTCGTTACTCGCACGGATTCTACCATTTCCCAGTATTCGCTGGGATTTTACGATTTTTCGGTATTCGCCTAGATTCTACCATTTTCACTTACTCACACTGATTCAACCCCTTTTCCGTATACTCGCCCGGACAGTTTTTCAGCACTCGCACGGATTCTACCATTTTCACTTACTCACACTGTATCAACCGTTTTTCGGTACTCGCCCGGACAGTTTTTCGTTACTCGCACGGATTCTACCATTTCCCGGGATTCGCCGGGATTTTACGATTTTCCGGTATTCGCCCGGATTCTACCATTTTCATTTAGTCACACTGATTCAACCGTTTTCCGGTACTCGCTCGGACAGTTTTTCAGTACTCGCACGGACTCTACCATTTCCCTGTTTTCGCCGGGATTTTACGATTTTTCGGTATTCGCTCGGATTCTACCATTTTCATTTAGTCACACTGATTCAACCCTTTTTCGATACTCGCCCGGACAGTTTTTCGTAACTCGCACGGATTCTACCATTTCCCGGTTTTCGCCGAGATTTTACGATTTTTTTATATTCTCCCGGATTCTTCTTTTTCACTTACTCTCACTGAGTCTACCTTTTCACTTACTCTCACTGATTCTACCTTTTTCCGATACTCGCCCGGACAGTTTTCTGGTACTCGCACGGATTCTACCATTTCCCGGTATTCGCCGAGATTTTACGATTTTTTGATATTCGCCCGGATTCTTCTATTTTCACTTACTCACACTGATTCAACCCTTTTCCGGTACTCGCCCGGACAGTTTTCCGGTACTCGCACATATTCTACCATTTCCCGGTATTCACTGGGATTTTACGATTTTTCGGTATTCGCCCAGATTCTTCCATTTTCACTTACTCAGACTGATTCAACCCCTTTTCCGATACTCGCCCGGACAGTTTTCCGGTACTCGCACGGATTCTACCATTTCTCGGTATTCTCCGAGATTTTACGATTTTATGATATTCGCCCGGATTCTGCCATTTTCACTTTCTCACATTGATTCAACCCTTTTCCGATACTCGCCCGGACAGTTTTCCGGTACTCGCACAGATTCTACCATTTCCCGGTATTCGTCGGGATTTTACGATTTTTCAGTATTCGCCCGGATTCTACCATTTTCATTTAGTCACACTGATTGAACCCTTTTCCTGTACTCGCCCAGACAGTTTTTCGGTACTCGCACGGATTCTACCATTTCCCGGGATTCCCCTGGATTTTACGATTTTTCGGTATTCGCTCGGATTCTACCATTTTCATTTAGTCACACTGATTCAACCCTTTTCCGGTACTCGCCCGGAGAGTTTTTCGGTACTCGCACGGATTCTACCATTTCCCGGTATTCGCCGGGATTTTACGATTTTTTCGGTATTCGCCCGGATTCTACCATTTTCACTTACTCACACTGATTCAACCCTCTTCCGGTACTCGCCCGGACAGTTTTTCGGTACTCGCACGGATTCTACCATTTCTCGGTTTTTGGCGGAACTTTACTATTTTTCGGTATTCGCCCGGATTCTACCATTTTCACTTACTCACACTGATTCAACCCTTTTCCAGTACTCGCCGGGAGAGTTTGTTGGTACTTGCAGGGATTCTACCATTTCCCGGTATTCACCGGGATTTTACGATTTTTTCGGTATTCGCACGGATTCTACCATTTTCATTTAGTCACACTAATTCAACTCTTTTCCGGTACTCGTCCGGACAGTTTTTCGGTACTCGCACGGATTCCTTCATTTCCCGGTATTCGCCGGGAGTTTACGATTTTTAGGTATTCGCTCGGTTTCTACCATTTTCATTCAGTCACACTGATTCAACCATTTTCAAGTACTCGCCCGAACAATTTTTCGGTGCTCGCACGGATTCTACCGTTTCCAGGTATGCGCCGGGATTTATGATTTTTTCGGTATTCGCCTGGATTCTACAATTTTCATTTAGTCACACTGATTCAACCCTTTTCCGGTACTCGCCCGAACAGTTTTTCGTTACTCGCACGGATTCTACCATTTCCCGGTATTCGTTGGGATTTTACGATTTTTCGTTATTCGCTCGGATTCTACCATTTTCATTTAGTCACACTGATTCAACCCTTTTCCGGTACTCGCACGAATTCTACCATTTCCCGGGATTCCCCGGGATTTTACGATTTTTCAGTATTCGCTCGGATTCTACCATTTGCATTCAGTCACACTGATTCAACCCTTTTCCAGTACTCGCCCGGAATGTTTGTCGGTACTCGCACGGATTCTACCATTTCCCGGTATTCGCCGGGATTTTACGATTTTTTCGGTATTCGCCCGGATTCTACCAGTTTCACTTACTCACACTGATTCAACCCTCTTCCGATACTCGCCCGAACAGTTTTTCGGTACTCGCACGGATTCTACCATTTCCCGGTTTTTGGCGGAACTTTACGATTTTTCGGTATTCGCCCGGATTCTACCATTTTCACTTACTCACACTGATTCAACTCTTTTCCAGTACTCGCCCGGAGAGTTTGTCGGTACTTGCACGGATTCTACCATTTCCCGGTATTCGCACGGATTCTACCATTTTCATTTAGTCACACTAATTCAACTTTTTTCCGGTACTCGTCCGGACAGTTTTTTCGGTACTCGCACGGATTCTACCATTTCCCGGTATTCGCCGAGATTTTACGATTTTTCGGTATTCGCCCAGATTCTTCCATTTTCACTTACTCACACTGATTCAACCTTTTTCCGGTAGTCGCCCGGACAGTTTTTCGGTACTCACACGGATTCTACCGTTTCCCGATTTTTGGCGGAATTTTACATTTTTTCGGTATTCGCCCGGATTCTACCATTTTCACTTACTCATACTGATTCAACCTTTTTCCGGTAGTCGCCGGGACAGTTTTTCGGTACTCGCACGGATTCTACCATTTCTTGGTTTTTGGCGAAATTTTACGATTTTTCGGTATTCACCCTGATTCTACCATTTTCACTTACTCACACTGATTCAACACTTTGCCGGTACTCGCCCGGACAGTTTTTCGGTACTCCCACGGATTCTACCATTTCCCAGTTTTTGGCGGAATTTTACGATTTTTCGGTATTCACCCGGATTCTTCCATTTTCACCTACTAAAACTGATTCAACCCTTTCCCGGTGCTCGCCCGGACAGTTTTTCGGTACTCGCACGGATTTTACCCTTTCCCGGTATTGGCAAGGATTTTACGATTTTTCGGTATTCGCCCGGATTCTACCATTTTCATTTAGTCACACTGTATCAACCCTTTTCCGGTACTCGCACGAATTCTACCATTTCCCGGGATTCCCCGGGATTTTACGATTTTTTCGGTATTCGCCCGGATTCTACCATTTTCACTTACTCACACTGATTCAACCCTCTTCCGGTACTCGCCCGGACAGTTTTTCGGTACTCGCACGGATTCTACCATTTCTCGGTTTTTGGTGGAACTTTACTATTTTTCGGTATTCGCCCGGATTCTACCATTTTCACTTACTCACACTGATTCAACTCTTTTCCAGTACTCGCCCGGAGAGTTTGTCGGTACTTGCACCGATTCTACCATTTCCCGGTATTCGCCGGGATTGTACGATTTTTTCGGTATTCGCACGGATTCTACCATTTTCATTTAGTCACACTAATTCAACTTTTTTCCGGTACTCGTCCGGAAAGTTTTTCGGTACTCGCACGGATTCTTTCATTTCCCGGTATTCGCCGGGATTTTACGATTTTTAGGTATTCGCTCGGTTTCTACCATTTTCATTTAGTCACACTGATTCAACCCTTTTCCGGTACTCGCCCGAACAGTTTTTCGTTACTCGCACGGATTCTACCATTTCCCGGTATTCGTTGGGATTTTACGATTTTTCGTTATTCGCTCGGATTTTACCATTTTCATTTAGTCACACTGATTCAACCCTTTTCCGGTACTCGCCCGAACAGTTTTTCGGTACACGCACGGATTCTACCATTTCCCGGTATTCGTTGGGATTTTACGATTTTTCGTTATTCGCTCGGATTCTACCATTTTCATTTTGTCACACTGATTCAACCCTTTTCTGGTACTCGCCCGTACAGTTTTTCGGTACTCGCACGGATTCTACCATTTCCCGGTATTCGCCGGGATTTTACGATTTTTCGGTATTCTCCCGGATTCTACCATTTTCACTTACTCACACTGATTCAACACTTTGCCGGTACTCGCCCGGACAGTTTTTCGGTACTCACACGGATTCTACCATTTCCCGATTTTTGACGGAATTTTACATTTTTTCGGTATTCGCCCGGATTCTACCATTTTCACTTACTCACACTGATTCAACCCTTTTTCGGTACTCGCCCGGACAATTTTTCGGTACTCGCACGGATTCTACCTTTTCCCGATTTTTGGCGGAATTTTACGATTTTTCGGTATTCACCCGGATTCTACCATTTTCACTTACTCACACTGATTCAACACTTTGCCGGTACTCGCCTGGACAGTTTTTCGGTACTCCCACGGATTCTACCATTTCCCAGTTTTTGGCGGAATTTTACGATTTTTCGGTATTCACCCGGATTCTACCATTTTCACTTACTCACACTTATTCAACCCTTTGCCGGTACTCGCCCGGACTGTTTTTCGGTACTCACACGGATTCTACCGTTTCCCGGTTTTTGGCGGAATTTTACATTTTTTCGGTATTCGCCCGGATTCTACCATTTTCACTTACTCATACTGATTCAACCTTTTTCCGGTAGTCGCCCGGACAGTTTTTCGGTACTCACACGGATTCTACCGTTTCCCGATTTTTGGCGGAATTTTACATTTTTTCGGTATTCGCCCGGATTCTACCATTTTCACTTACTCATACTGATTCAACCTTTTTCCGGTAGTCGCCCGGACAGTTTTTCGGTACTCGCACGGATTCTACCATTTCTTGGTTTTTGGCGAAATTTTACGATTTTTCGGTATTCACCCTGATTCTACCATTTTCAATTACTCACACTGATTCAACACTTTGCCGGTACTCGCCCGGACAGTTTTTCGGTACTCCCACGGATTCTACCATTTCCCAGTTTTTGGCGGAATTTTACGATTTTTCGGTATTCACCCGGATTCTTCCATTTTCACCTACAAAAACTGATTCAACCCTTTCCCGGTGCTCGCCCGGACTGTTTTTCGGTACTCGCACGGATTTTACCCTTTCCCGGTATTGGCAAGGATTTTACGATTTTTCGGTATTCGCCCGGATTCTACCATTTTCATTTAGTCACACTGTATCAACCCTTTTCCGGTACTCGCTCGGACAGTTTTTCGGTACTCGCACGGATTCTACCATTTCCCGGGATTCCCCTGGATTTTACGATTTTTCGGTATTCGCCCGGATTCTACCATTTTCATTTAGTCACACTGATTCAACCCTTTTCCGGTACTCGCCCGGAGAGTTTTTCGGTACTCGCACGGATTCTACCATTTCCCGGTATTCGCCGGGATTTTACGATTTTTTCGGTATTCGCCCGGATTCTACCATTTTCACTTACTCACACTGATTCAACCCTCTTCCGGTACTCGCCCGGACAGTTTTTCGGTACTCGCACGGATTCTACCATTTCTCGGTTTTTGGCGGAACTTTACTATTTTTCGGTATTCGCCCGGATTCTACCATTTTCACTTACTCACACTGATTCAACCCTTTTCCAGTACTCGCCGGGAGAGTTTGTTGGTACTTGCAGGGATTCTACCATTTCCCGGTATTCACCGGGATTTTACGATTTTTTCGGTATTCGCACGGATTCTACCATTTTCATTTAGTCACACTAATTCAACTCTTTTCCGGTACTCGTCCGGACAGTTTTTCGGTACTCGCACGGATTCCTTCATTTCCCGGTATTCGCCGGGAGTTTACGATTTTTAGGTATTCGCTCGGTTTCTACCATTTTCATTCAGTCACACTGATTCAACCATTTTCAAGTACTCGCCCGAACAATTTTTCGGTGCTCGCACGGATTCTACCGTTTCCAGGTATGCGCCGGGATTTATGATTTTTTCGGTATTCGCCTGGATTCTACAATTTTCATTTAGTCACACTGATTCAACCCTTTTCCGGTACTCGCCCGAACAGTTTTTCGTTACTCGCACGGATTCTACCATTTCCCGGTATTCGTTGGGATTTTACGATTTTTCGTTATTCGCTCGGATTCTACCATTTTCATTTAGTCACACTGATTCAACCCTTTTCCGGTAGTCGCACGAATTCTACCATTTCCCGGGATTCCCCGGGATTTTACGATTTTTCAGTATTCGCTCGGATTCTAACATTTGCATTCAGTCACACTGATTCAACCCTTTTCCAGTACTCGCCCGGAATGTTTGTCGGTACTCGCACGGATTCTACCATTTCCCGGTATTCGCCGGGATTTTACGATTTTTTCGGTATTCGCCCGGATTCTACCAGTTTCACTTACTCACACTGATTCAACCCTCTTCCGATACTCGCCCGAACAGTTTTTCGGTACTCGCACGGATTCTACCATTTCCCGGTTTTTGGCGGAACTTTACGATTTTTCGGTATTCGCCCGGATTCTACCATTTTCACTTACTCACACTGATTCAACTCTTTTCCAGTACTCGCCCGGAGAGTTTGTCGGTACTTGCACGGATTCTACCATTTCCCGGTATTCGCCGGGATTTTACGATTTTTTCGGTATTCGCACGGATTCTACCATTTTCATTTAGTAACACTAATTCAACTTTTTTTCGGTACTCGTCCGGACAGTTTTTTCGGTACTCGCACGGATTCTACCATTTCCCGGTATTCGCCGAGATTTTACGATTTTTCGGTATTCGCCCAGATTCTTCCATTTTCACTTACTCACACTGATTCAACCTTTTTCCGGTAGTCGCCCGGACAGTTTTTCGGTACTCACACGGATTCTACCGTTTCCCGATTTTTGGCGGAATTTTACATTTTTTCGGTATTCGCCCGGATTCTACCATTTTCACTTACTCATACTGATTCAACCTTTTTCCGGTAGTCGCCCGGACAGTTTTTCGGTACTCGCACGGATTCTACGATTTCTTGGTTTTTGGCGAAATTTTACGATTTTTCGGTATTCAACCTGATTCTACCATTTTCACTTACTCACACTGATTCAACACTTTGCCGGTACTCGCCCGGACAGTTTTTCGGTACTCCCACGGATTCTACCATTTCCCAGTTTTTGGCGGAATTTTACGATTTTTCGGTATTCACCCGGATTCTTCCATTTTCACCTACTAAAACTGATTCAACCCTTTCCCGGTGCTCGCCCGGACTATTTTTCGGTACTCGCACGGATTTTACCCTTTCCCGGTATTGGCAAGGATTTTACGATTTTTCGGTATTTGCCTGGATTCTACCATTTTCATTTAGTCACACTGTATCAACCCTTTTCCGGTACTCGCTCGGACAGTTTTTCGGTACTCGCACGGATTCTACCATTTCCCGGGATTCCCCTGGATTTTACGATTTTTCGGTATTCGCCCGGATTCTACCATTTTCACTTACTCATACTGATTCAACCCTTTTCTGGTACTCGCCCGGACAGTTTTTCGGTACTCGCGCGGATTCTACCATTTCCCGATTTTCGGCGTGTTTTTTCGATTTTTCGGTATTCGCCTGGATTCTACCATTTTCACTTACCCACACTGATTCAACCCTTCTCCGGTACTCGCCCGAACAGTTTTTCGGCACTCGTACGGATTCTACCATTTCCCGGTTTTTGGCGGAATTTTACTATTTTTCGGTACTCGCCCGGATTCTACCATTTTCACTTACTCACACTGATTCAACCTTTTGCTGGTACTCGGCCGGACAAATTTTTCGGTACTCGCACGGATTCTACCATTTCCCGATTTTCGGAGGATTTTTTCGATTTTTCGGTATTCGCCTGGATTCTACAATTTCACTTACTCACACTGATTCAACCCTTCTCCTGTACTCGCCCGAACTGTTTTTCGGCACTCGTACGGATTCTACCATTTCCCGGTTTTTGGCGGAATTTTACGATTTTTCGATATTCGCCCGGGTTCTACCAGTTTCACTTACTCACACTGATTCAACCCTTTTCCAGTACTCGCCCGGACAGTTTGTCGGTACTCGCACGGATTCTACTATTTCCTGATTTTCGACGGATTTTTACGATTTTTCGATATTCGCCCTGATTCTACCATTTTCACTTACTCATACTGATTCAACCCTTTTCCGGTACTCGCCTGGACAGTTTTTCGGTACTCGCAGGGATTCTACAATTTCCCGGTTTTTGGCGAAATTTTACTATTTTTCAGTATTCACCCGGATTCTACCATTTTCACTTACTCACACTGATTCAACTCTTTGCCTGTACTCTCCCGGACAGTTTTTTGGTACTCACACGGATTCTACCATTTCCCGGTTTTTGGCGGAATTTTACATTTTTTCGGTATTCTCCCGGATTCTACCATTTTCACTTACTCATACTAATTCAACCCTTTTCCGGTACTCGCCCGGACAATTTTTCGGTACTCGTGCGGATTCTACCATTTCCCGATTTTCGGCGGGTTTTTTCGATTTTTCGGTATTCGCCTGGATTGTACCATTTTCACTTACCCACACTGATTCAACCCTTCTCCGGTACTCGCCCGAACAGTTTTTCGGCACTCGTACGGATTCTACCATTTTCACTTACTCACACTGATTCAACCCTTTGCTGGAACTCGACCGGACAAATTTTTCGGTACTCGCACGGATTCTACCATTTCCCGGTTTTTGGCGGAATTTACTATTTTTCGGTATTCACCCGGATTCTACCATTTTCACTTACTCACACTGATTCAACTCTTTGCCTGTACTCTCCCAGACAGTTTTTCGGTACTCACACGGATTCTACCATTTCCCGGTTTTTGGCGGAATTTTACATTTTTTCGGTATTCGCCCGTATTCTACCATTTTCACTGACTCACACTGATTCAACCCTTTGCCGGTACTCGCCCGGACTGTTTTTCGGAACTTACACGGATTCTACCATTTCCCGATTTTTGGCGGAATTTTACATTTTTTCGGTACTCGCCCGGATTCTACCATTTTCACTTACTCACACTGATTCAACCCTTTGCTGGAACTCGACCGGACAAATTTTTCGGTACTCGCACGGATTCTACCATTTCCCGGTTTTTGGCGGAATTTACTATTTTTCGGTATTCACCCGGATTCTACGATTTTCACTTACTCACACTGATTCAACTCTTTGCCTGTACTCTCCCAGACAGTTTTTCGGTACTCACACGGATTCTACCATTTCCCGGTTTTTGGCGGAATTTTACATTTTTTCGGTATTCGCCCGTATTCTACCATTTTCACTGACTCACACTGATTCAACCCTTTGCCGGTACTCGCCCGGACTGTTTTTCGGAACTTACACGGATTCTACCATTTCCCGATTTTTGGCGGAATTTTACATTTTTTCGGTACTCGCCCGGATTCTACCATTTTCACTTACTCACACTGATTCAACCCTTTGCTGGTACTCGGCCGGACAGTTTTTTCGGTACTCGCACGGATTCTACCATTTCCCGGTTTTTGGCGGAATTTTACGATATTTCGGTATTCACCCGGATTCTACCATTTTCACTTACTCACACTGATTCAACCCTTTGCCGGTACTCGCCCGGACAGTTTTTCGGTACTCACACGGATTCTACCATTTCCCGGTTTTTGGCGGAATTTTACATTTTTTCGGTATTCGCCTGGATTCTACCATTTTCACTTACCCACACTGATTCAACCCTTCTCCGGTACTCGCCCGAACAGTTTTTCGGCACTCGTACCGATTCTACCATTTCCCGGTTTTTGGTGGAATTTTACTATTTTTCGGTACTCGCCCGGATTCTACCATTTTCGATTACTCACACTGATTCAACCCTTTGCTGGTACTCGGCCGGACAAATTTTTCGGTACTCGCACGGATTCTACCATTTCCCGATTTTTGGCGGAATTTTACGATTTTTCGGTATTCACCCGGATTCTACCATTTTCACTTACTCACAGTGATTCAACCCTTTACCGGTACTCGCCCGGAAAGTTTTTCGGTACTCACACGGATTCTACCATTTCCCGGTTTTTGGCGGAATTTTACATTTTTTCGGTATTCGCCCGGATTCTACCATTTTCACTTACTCATACTGATTCAACCCTTTTCCGGTACTCACTCGGACAGTTTTTCGGTACTCGCAGGGATTCTACCATTTCCCGATTTTTGGCGGAATTTTACATTTTTTCGGTATTCGCCCGTATTCTACCATTTTGACTGACTCACACTGATTCAACCCTTTGCCGGTACTCGCCCGGACTGTTTTTCGGAACTTACACGGATTCTACCATTTCCCGATTTTTGGCGGAATTTTACATTTTTTCGGTACTCGCCCGGATTCTACCATTTTCACTTACTCACACTGATTCAACCCTTTGCTGGTACTCGGCCGGACAGTTTTTTCGGTACTCGCACGGATTCTACCATTTCCCGGTTTTTGGCGGAATTTTACGATATTTCGGTATTCACCCGGATTCTACCATTTTCATTTAGTCACACTGATTCAACCCTTTTCTGGTACTCGCCCGGAGAGTTTTTCGGTACTCGCACGGATTCTACCATTTCCCGGTATTCGCCGGGATTTTACGATTTTTTCGGTATTCGCCCGGATTCTACCATTTTCACTTACTCACACTGATTCAACCCTCTTCCGGTACTCGCCCGGACAGTTTTTCGGTACTCGCACGGATTCTACCATTTCCCGGTTTTTGGCGGAATTTACTATTTTTCGGTATTCACCCGGATTCTACCATTTTCACTTACTCACACTGATTCAACTCTTTGCCTGTACTCTCCCAGACAGTTTTTCGGTACTCACACGGATTCTACCATTTCCCGGTTTTTGGCGGAATGTTACATTTTTTCGGTATTCGCCCGTATTCTACCATTTTCACTGACTCACACTGATTCAACCCTTTGCCGGTACTCGCCCGGACTGTTTTTCGGAACTTACACGGATTCTACCATTTCCCGATTTTTGGCGGAATTTTACATTTTTTCGGTACTCGCCCGGATTCTACCATTTTCACTTACTCACACTGATTCAACCCTTTGCTGGTACTCGGCCGGACAGTTTTTTCGGTACTCGCACGGATTCTACCATTTCCCGGTTTTTGGCGGAATTTTACGATATTTCGGTATTCACCCGGATTCTACCATTTTCACTTACTCACACTGATTCAACCCTTTGCCGGTACTCGCCCGGACAGTTTTTCGGTACTCACACGGATTCTACCATTTCCCGGTTTTTGGCGGAATTTTACATTTTTTCGGTATTCGCCTGGATTCTACCATTTTCACTTACCCACACTGATTCAACCCTTCTCCGGTACTCGCCCGAACAGTTTTTCGGCACTCGTACCGATTCTACCATTTCCCGGTTTTTGGTGGAATTTTACTATTTTTCGGTACTCGCCCGGATTCTACCATTTTCGATTACTCACACTGATTCAACCCTTTGCTGGTACTCGGCCGGACAAATTTTTCGGTACTCGCACGGATTCTACCATTTCCCGATTTTTGGCGGAATTTTACGATTTTTCGGTATTCACCCGGATTCTACCATTTTCACTTACTCACAGTGATTCAACCCTTTGCCGGTACTCGCCCGGAAAGTTTTTCGGTACTCACACGGATTCTACCATTTCCCGGTTTTTGGCGGAATTTTACATTTTTTCGGTATTCGCCCGGATTCTACCATTTTCACTTACTCATACTGATTCAACCCTTTTCCGGTACTCACCCGGACAGTTTTTCGGTACTCGCAGGGATTCTACCATTTCCCGATTTTTGGCGGAATTTTACATTTTTTCGGTATTCGCCCGTATTCTACCATTTTCACTGACTCACACTGATTCAACCCTTTGCCGGTACTCGCCCGGACTGTTTTTCGGAACTTACACGGATTCTACCATTTCCCGATTTTTGGCGGAATTTTACATTTTTTCGGTACTCGCCCGGATTCTACCATTTTCACTTACTCACACTGATTCAACCCTTTGCTGGTACTCGGCCGGACAGTTTTTTCGGTACTCGCACGGATTCTACCATTTCCCTGTTTTTGGCGGAATTTTACGATATTTCGGTATTCACCCGGATTCTACCATTTTCATTTATTCACACTGATTCAACCCTTTTCCGGTACTCGCACGGATTCTACCATTTCCCGGTATTCGCCGGGATTTAACGATTTTTTCGGTATTCGCCTGGATTCTACCATTTTCACTTACCCACACTGATTCAACCCTTCTCCGGTACTCGCCCGAACAGTTTTTCGGCACTCGTACCGATTCTACCATTTCCCGGTTTTTGGTGGAATTTTACTATTTTTCGGTACTCGCCCGGATTCTACCATTTTCGATTACTCACACTGATTCAACCCTTTGCTGGTACTCGGCCGGACAAATTTTTCGGTACTCGCACGGATTCTACCATTTCCCGATTTTTGGCGGAATTTTACGATTTTTCGGTATTCACCCGGATTCTACCATTTTCACTTACTCACAGTGATTCAACCCTTTACCGGTACTCGCCCGGAAAGTTTTTCGGTACTCACACGGATTCTACCATTTCCCGGTTTTTGGCGGAATTTTACATTTTTTCGGTATTCGCCCGGATTCTACCATTTTCACTTACTCATACTGATTCAACCCTTTTCCGGTACTCACCCGGACAGTTTTTCGGTACTCGCAGGGATTCTACCATTTCCCGATTTTTGGCGGAATTTTACATTTTTTCGGTATTCGCCCGTATTCTACCATTTTGACTGACTCACACTGATTCAACCCTTTGCCGGTACTCGCCCGGACTGTTTTTCGGAACTTACACGGATTCTACCATTTCCCGATTTTTGGCGGAATTTTACATTTTTTCGGTACTCGCCCGGATTCTACCATTTTCACTTACTCACACTGATTCAACCCTTTGCTGGTACTCGGCCGGACAGTTTTTTCGGTACTCGCACGGATTCTACCATTTCCCGGTTTTTGGCGGAATTTTACGATATTTCGGTATTCACCCGGATTCTACCATTTTCATTTAGTCACACTGATTCAACCCTTTTCTGGTACTCGCCCGGAGAGTTTTTCGGTACTCGCACGGATTCTACCATTTCCCGGTATTCGCCGGGATTTTACGATTTTTTCGGTATTCGCCCGGATTCTACCATTTTCACTTACTCACACTGATTCAACCCTCTTCCGGTACTCGCCCGGACAGTTTTTCGGTACTCGCACGGATTCTACCATTTCCCGGTTTTTGGCGGAATTTACTATTTTTCGGTATTCACCCGGATTCTACCATTTTCACTTACTCACACTGATTCAACTCTTTGCCTGTACTCTCCCAGACAGTTTTTCGGTACTCACACGGATTCTACCATTTCCCGGTTTTTGGCGGAATGTTACATTTTTTCGGTATTCGCCCGTATTCTACCATTTTCACTGACTCACACTGATTCAACCCTTTGCCGGTACTCGCCCGGACTGTTTTTCGGAACTTACACGGATTCTACCATTTCCCGATTTTTGGCGGAATTTTACATTTTTTCGGTACTCGCCCGGATTCTACCATTTTCACTTACTCACACTGATTCAACCCTTTGCTGGTACTCGGCCGGACAGTTTTTTCGGTACTCGCACGGATTCTACCATTTCCCGGTTTTTGGCGGAATTTTACGATATTTCGGTATTCACCCGGATTCTACCATTTTCACTTACTCACACTGATTCAACCCTTTGCCGGTACTCGCCCGGACAGTTTTTCGGTACTCACACGGATTCTACCATTTCCCGGTTTTTGGCGGAATTTTACATTTTTTCGGTATTCGCCTGGATTCTACCATTTTCACTTACCCACACTGATTCAACCCTTCTCCGGTACTCGCCCGAACAGTTTTTCGGCACTCGTACCGATTCTACCATTTCCCGGTTTTTGGTGGAATTTTACTATTTTTCGGTACTCGCCCGGATTCTACCATTTTCGATTACTCACACTGATTCAACCCTTTGCTGGTACTCGGCCGGACAAATTTTTCGGTACTCGCACGGATTCTACCATTTCCCGATTTTTGGCGGAATTTTACGATTTTTCGGTATTCACCCGGATTCTACCATTTTCACTTACTCACAGTGATTCAACCCTTTGCCGGTACTCGCCCGGAAAGTTTTTCGGTACTCACACGGATTCTACCATTTCCCGGTTTTTGGCGGAATTTTACATTTTTTCGGTATTCGCCCGGATTCTACCATTTTCACTTACTCATACTGATTCAACCCTTTTCCGGTACTCACCCGGACAGTTTTTCGGTACTCGCAGGGATTCTACCATTTCCCGATTTTTGGCGGAATTTTACATTTTTTCGGTATTCGCCCGTATTCTACCATTTTCACTGACTCACACTGATTCAACCCTTTGCCGGTACTCGCCCGGACTGTTTTTCGGAACTTACACGGATTCTACCATTTCCCGATTTTTGGCGGAATTTTACATTTTTTCGGTACTCGCCCGGATTCTACCATTTTCACTTACTCACACTGATTCAACCCTTTGCTGGTACTCGGCCGGACAGTTTTTTCGGTACTCGCACGGATTCTACCATTTCCCTGTTTTTGGCGGAATTTTACGATATTTCGGTATTCACCCGGATTCTACCATTTTCATTTATTCACACTGATTCAACCCTTTTCCGGTACTCGCACGGATTCTACCATTTCCCGGTATTCGCCGGGATTTAACGATTTTTTCGGTATTCGCCCGGATTCTACCATTTTCACTTAATCACACTGATTCAACCCTCTTCCGGTACTCGCCCGGACAGTTTTTCGGTACTCGCACGGATTCTACCATTTCCCGGTTTTTGGCGGAATTTACTATTTTTCGGTATTCACCCGGATTCTACCATTTTCACTTACTCACACTGATTCAACTCTTTGCCTGTACTCTCCCAGACAGTTTTTCGGTACTCACACGGATTCTACCATTTCCCGGTTTTTGGCGGAATTTTACATTTTTTCGGTATTCGCCCGTATTCTACCATTTTCACTGACTCACACTGATTCAACCCTTTGCCGGTACTCGCCCGGACTGTTTTTCGGAACTTACACGGATTCTACCATTTCCCGATTTTTGGCGGAATTTTACATTTTTTCGGTACTCGCCCGGATTCTACCATTTTCACTTACTCACACTGATTCAACCCTTTGCTGGTACTCGGCCGGACAGTTTTTTCGGTACTCGCATGGATTCTACCATTTCCCGGTTTTTGGCGGAATTTTACGATATTTCGGTATTCACCCGGATTCTACCATTTTCACTTACTCACACTGATTCAACCCTTTGCCGGTACTCGCCCGGAAAGTTTTTCGGTACTCACACGGATTCCACCATTTCCCGGTTTTTGGCGGAATTTTACATTTTTTCGGTATTCGCCCGGATTCTACCATTTTCACTTACTCATACTGATTCAACCCTTTTCCGGTACTCACCCGGACAGTTTTTCGGTACTCGCAGGGATTCTACCATTTCCCGATTTTTGGCGGAATTTTACATTTTTTCGGTATTCGCCCGTATTCTACCATTTTCACTGACTCACACTGATTCAACCCTTTGCCGGTACTCGCCCGGACTGTTTTTCGGAACTTACACGGATTCTACCATTTCCCGATTTTTGGCGGAATTTTACATTTTTTCGGTACTCGCCCGGATTCTACCATTTTCACTTACTCACACTGATTCAACCCTTTGCTGGTACTCGGCCGGACAGTTTTTTCGGTACTCGCACGGATTCTACCATTTCCCGGTTTTTGGCGGAATTTTACGATATTTCGGTATTCACCCGGATTCTACCATTTTCATTTAGTCACACTGATTCAACCCTTTTCCGGTACTCGCACGGATTCTACCATTTCCCGGTATTCGCCGGGATTTAACGATTTTTTCGGTATTCGCCCGGATTCTACCATTTTCACTTACTCACACTGATTCAACCCTCTTCCGGTACTCGCCCGGACAGTTTTTCGGTACTCGCACGGATTCTACCATTTCCCGGTTTTTGGCGGAATTTACTATTTTTCGGTATTCACCCGGATTCTACCATTTTCACTTACTCACACTGATTCAACTCTTTGCCTGTACTCTCCCAGACAGTTTTTCGGTACTCACACGGATTCTACCATTTCCCGGTTTTTGGCGGAATTTTACATTTTTTCGGTATTCGCCCGTATTCTACCATTTTCACTGACTCACACTGATTCAACCCTTTGCCGGTACTCGCCCGGACTGTTTTTCGGAACTTACACGGATTCTACCATTTCCCGATTTTTGGCGGAATTTTACATTTTTTCGGTACTCGCCCGGATTCTACCATTTTCACTTACTCACACTGATTCAACCCTTTGCTGGTACTCGGCCGGACAGTTTTTTCGGTACTCGCATGGATTCTACCATTTCCCGGTTTTTGGCGGAATTTTACGATATTTCGGTATTCACCCGGATTCTACCATTTTCACTTACTCACACTGATTCAACCCTTTGCCGGTACTCGCCCGGACAGTTTTTCGGTACTCACACGGATTCTACCATTTCCCGGTTTTTGGCGGAATTTTACATTTTTTCGGTATTCGCCTGGATTCTACCATTTTCACTTACCCACACTGATTCAACCCTTCTCCGGTACTCGCCCGAACAGTTTTTCGGCACTCGTACCGATTCTACCATTTCCCGGTTTTTGGTGGAATTTTACTATTTTTCGGTACTCGCCCGGATTCTACCATTTTCGATTACTCACACTGATTCAACCCTTTGCTGGTACTCGGCCGGACAAATTTTTCGGTACTCGCACGGATTCTACCATTTCCCGATTTTTGGCGGAATTTTACTATTTTTCGGTATTCACCCGGATTCTACCATTTTCACTTACTCACAGTGATTCAACCCTTTGCCGGTACTCGCCCGGAAAGTTTTTCGGTACTCACACGGATTCTACCATTTCCCGGTTTTTGGCGGAATTTTACATTTTTTCGGTATTCGCCCGGATTCTACCATTTTCACTTACTCATACTGATTCAACCCTTTTCCGGTACTCACTCGGACAGTTTTTCGGTACTCGCAGGGATTCTACCATTTCCCGATTTTTGGCGGAATTTTACATTTTTTCGGTATTCGCCCGTATTCTACCATTTTCACTGACTCACACTGATTCAACCCTTTGCCGGTACTCGCCTGGACTGTTTTTCGGAACTTACACGGATTCTACCATTTCCCGATTTTTGGCGGAATTTTACATTTTTTCGGTACTCGCCCGGATTCTACCATTTTCACTTACTCACACTGATTCAACCCTTTGCTGGTACTCGGCCGGACAGTTTTTTCGGTACTCGCACGGATTCTACCATTTCCCGGTTTTTGGCGGAATTTTACGATATTTCGGTATTCACCCGGATTCTACCATTTTCACTTACTCACACTGATTCAACCCTTTGCCGGTACTCGCCCGGACAGTTTTTCGGTACTCACACGGATTCTACCATTTCCCGGTTTTTGGCGGAATTTTACATTTTTTCGGTATTCGCCCGGATTCTACCATTTTCACTTACTCACACTGATTCAACACTTTTCCGGTACTCGCCCGGACAGTTTTTCGGTACTCGTACGAATTCTACCATTTCCCGATTTTCGGCGGGTTTTTTCGATTTTTCGGTATTCGCCTGGATTCTACCATTTTCACTTACCCACACTGATTCAACCCTTCTCCGGTACTCGCCCGAACAGTTTTTCGGCACTCGTACGGATTCTACCATTTCCCGGTTTTTGGCGGAATTTTACTATTTTTCGGTACTCGCCCGGATTCTACCATTTTCACTTACTCACACTGATTCAACCTTTTGCTGGTACTCGGCCGGACAAATTTTTCGGTACTCGCACGGATTCTACCATTTCCCGATTTTCGGAGGATTTTTTCGATTTTTCGGTATTCGCCTGGATTCTACAATTTCACTTACTCACACTGATTCAACCCTTCTCCTGTACTCGCCCGAACTGTTTTTCGGCACTCGTACGGATTCTACCATTTCCCGGTTTTTGGCGGAATTTTACGATTTTTCGATATTCGCCCGGGTTCTACCAGTTTCACTTACACTGATTCAACCCTTTTCCAGTACTCGCCCGGACAGTTTGTCGGTACTCGCACGGATTCTACTATTTCCTGATTTTCGACGGATTTTTACGATTTTTCGATATTCGCCCTGATTCTACCATTTTCACTTACTCATACTGATTCAACCCTTTTCCGGTACTCGCCTGGACAGTTTTTCGGTACTCGCAGGGATTCTACAATTTCCCGGTTTTTGGCGAAATTTTACTATTTTTCAGTATTCACCCGGATTCTACCATTTTCACTTACTCACACTGATTCAACTCTTTGCCTGTACTCTCCCGGACAGTTTTTTGGTACTCACACGGATTCTACCATTTCCCGGTTTTTGGCGGAATTTTACATTTTTTCGGTATTCTCCCGGATTCTACCATTTTCACTTACTCATACTAATTCAACCCTTTTCCGGTACTCGCCCGGACAATTTTTCGGTACTCGTGCGGATTCTACCATTTCCCGATTTTCGGCGGGTTTTTTCGATTTTTCGGTATTCGCCTGGATTGTACCATTTTCACTTACCCACACTGATTCAACCCTTCTCCGGTACTCGCCCGAACAGTTTTTCGGCACTCGTACGGATTCTACCATTTCCCGGTTTTTGGCGGAATTTTACTATTTTTCGGTACTCGCCCGGATTCTACCATTTTCACTTACTCACACTGATTCAACCCTTTGCTGGAACTCGACCGGACAAATTTTTCGGTACTCGCACGGATTCTACCATTTCCCGGTTTTTGGCGGAATTTACTATTTTTCGGTATTCACCCGGATTCTACCATTTTCACTTACTCACACTGATTCAACTCTTTGCCTGTACTCTCCCAGACAGTTTTTCGGTACTCACACGGATTCTACCATTTCCCGGTTTTTGGCGGAATTTTACATTTTTTCGGTATTCGCCCGTATTCTACCATTTTCACTGACTCACACTGATTCAACCCTTTGCCGGTACTCGCCCGGACTGTTTTTCGGAACTTACACGGATTCTACCATTTCCCGATTTTTGGCGGAATTTTACATTTTTTCGGTACTCGCCCGGATTCTACCATTTTCACTTACTCACACTGATTCAACCCTTTGCTGGAACTCGACCGGACAAATTTTTCGGTACTCGCACGGATTCTACCATTTCCCGGTTTTTGGCGGAATTTACTATTTTTCGGTATTCACCCGGATTCTACGATTTTCACTTACTCACACTGATTCAACTCTTTGCCTGTACTCTCCCAGACAGTTTTTCGGTACTCACACGGATTCTACCATTTCCCGGTTTTTGGCGGAATTTTACATTTTTTCGGTATTCGCCCGTATTCTACTATTTTCACTGACTCACACTGATTCAACCCTTTGCCGGTACTCGCCCGGACTGTTTTTCGGAACTTACACGGATTCTACCATTTCCCGATTTTTGGCGGAATTTTACATTTTTTCGGTACTCGCCCGGATTCTACCATTTTCACTTACTCACACTGATTCAACCCTTTGCTGGTACTCGGCCGGACAGTTTTTTCGGTACTCGCACGGATTCTACCATTTCCCGGTTTTTGGCGGAATTTTACGATATTTCGGTATTCACCCGGATTCTACCATTTTCACTTACTCACACTGATTCAACCCTTTGCCGGTACTCGCCCGGACAGTTTTTCGGTACTCACACGGATTCTACCATTTCCCGGTTTTTGGCGGAATTTTACATTTTTTCGGTATTCGCCTGGATTCTACCATTTTCACTTACCCACACTGATTCAACCCTTCTCCGGTACTCGCCCGAACAGTTTTTCGGCACTCGTACCGATTCTACCATTTCCCGGTTTTTGGTGGAATTTTACTATTTTTCGGTACTCGCCCGGATTCTACCATTTTCGATTACTCACACTGATTCAACCCTTTGCTGGTACTCGGCCGGACAAATTTTTCGGTACTCGCACGGATTCTACCATTTCCCGATTTTTGGCGGAATTTTACGATTTTTCGGTATTCACCCGGATTCTACCATTTTCACTTACTCACAGTGATTCAACCCTTTACCGGTACTCGCCCGGAAAGTTTTTCGGTACTCACACGGATTCTACCATTTCCCGGTTTTTGGCGGAATTTTACATTTTTTCGGTATTCGCCCGGATTCTACCATTTTCACTTACTCATACTGATTCAACCCTTTTTCGGTACTCACCCGGACAGTTTTTCGGTACTCGCAGGGATTCTACCATTTCCCGATTTTTGGCGGAATTTTACATTTTTTCGGTATTCGCCCGTATTCTACCATTTTGACTGACTCACACTGATTCAACCCTTTGCCGGTACTCGCCCGGACTGTTTTTCGGAACTTACACGGATTCTACCATTTCCCGATTTTTGGCGGAATTTTACATTTTTTCGGTACTCGCCCGGATTCTACCATTTTCACTTACTCACACTGATTCAACCCTTTGCTGGTACTCGGCCGGACAGTTTTTTCGGTACTCGCACGGATTCTACCATTTCCCGGTTTTTGGCGGAATTTTACGATATTTCGGTATTCACCCGGATTCTACCATTTTCATTTAGTCACACTGATTCAACCCTTTTCTGGTACTCGCCCGGAGAGTTTTTCGGTACTCGCACGGATTCTACCATTTCCCGGTATTCGCCGGGATTTTACGATTTTTTCGGTATTCGCCCGGATTCTACCATTTTCACTTACTCACACTGATTCAACCCTCTTCCGGTACTCGCCCGGACAGTTTTTCGGTACTCGCACGGATTCTACCATTTCCCGGTTTATGGCGGAATTTACTATTTTTCGGTATTCACCCGGATTCTACCATTTTCACTTACTCACACTGATTCAACTCTTTGCCTGTACTCTCCCAGACAGTTTTTCGGTACTCACACGGATTCTACCATTTCCCGGTTTTTGGCGGAATGTTACATTTTTTCGGTATTCGCCCGTATTCTACCATTTTCACTGACTCACACTGATTCAACCCTTTGCCGGTACTCGCCCGGACTGTTTTTCGGAACTTACACGGATTCTACCATTTCCCGATTTTTGGCGGAATTTTACATTTTTTCGGTACTCGCCCGGATTCTACCATTTTCACTTACTCACACTGATTCAACCCTTTGCTGGTACACGGCCGGACAGTTTTTTCGGTACTCGCACGGATTCTACCATTTCCCGGTTTTTGGCGGAATTTTACGATATTTCGGTATTCACCCGGATTCTACCATTTTCATTTAGTCACACTGATTCAACCCTTTTCTGGTACTCGCCCGGAGAGTTTTTCGGTACTCGCACGGATTCTACCATTTCCCGGTATTCGCCGGGATTTTACGATTTTTTCGGTATTCGCCCGGATTCTACCATTTTCACTTACTCACACTGATTCAACCCTCTTCCGGTACTCGCCCGGACAGTTTTTCGGTACTCGCACGGATTCTACCATTTCCCGGTTTTTGGCGGAATTTACTATTTTTCGGTATTCACCCGGATTCTACCATTTTCACTTACTCACACTGATTCAACTCTTTGCCTGTACTCTCCCAGACAGTTTTTCGGTACTCACACGGATTCTACCATTTCCCGGTTTTTGGCGGAATGTTACATTTTTTCGGTATTCGCCCGTATTCTACCATTTTCACTGACTCACACTGATTCAACCCTTTGCCGGTACTCGCCCGGACTGTTTTTCGGAACTTACACGGATTCTACCATTTCCCGATTTTTGGCGGAATTTTACATTTTTTCGGTACTCGCCCGGATTCTACCATTTTCACTTACTCACACTGATTCAACCCTTTGCTGGTACTCGGCCGGACAGTTTTTTCGGTACTCGCACGGATTCTACCATTTCCCGGTTTTTGGCGGAATTTTACGATATTTCGGTATTCACCCGGATTCTACCATTTTCACTTACTCACACTGATTCAACCCTTTGCCGGTACTCGCCCGGACAGTTTTTCGGTACTCACACGGATTCTACCATTTCCCGGTTTTTGGCGGAATTTTACATTTTTTCGGTATTCGCCTGGATTCTACCATTTTCACTTACCCACACTGATTCAACCCTTCTCCGGTACTCGCCCGAACAGTTTTTCGGCACTCGTACCGATTCTACCATTTCCCGGTTTTTGGTGGAATTTTACTATTTTTCGGTACTCGCCCGGATTCTACCATTTTCGATTACTCACACTGATTCAACCCTTTGCTGGTACTCGGCCGGACAAATTTTTCGGTACTCGCACGGATTCTACCATTTCCCGATTTTTGGCGGAATTTTACGATTTTTCGGTATTCACCCGGATTCTACCATTTTCACTTACTCACAGTGATTCAACCCTTTGCCGGTACTCGCCCGGAAAGTTTTTCGGTACTCACACGGATTCTACCATTTCCCGGTTTTTGGCGGAATTTTACATTTTTTCGGTATTCGCCCGGATTCTACCATTTTCACTTACTCATACTGATTCAACCCTTTTCCGGTACTCACCCGGACAGTTTTTCGGTACTCGCAGGGATTCTACCATTTCCCGATTTTTGGCGGAATTTTACATTTTTTCGGTATTCGCCCGTATTCTACCATTTTCACTGACTCACACTGATTCAACCCTTTGCCGGTACTCGCCCGGACTGTTTTTCGGAACTTACACGGATTCTACCATTTCCCGATTTTTGGCGGAATTTTACATTTTTTCGGTACTCGCCCGGATTCTACCATTTTCACTTACTCACACTGATTCAACCCTTTGCTGGTACTCGGCCGGACAGTTTTTTCGGTACTCGCACGGATTCTACCATTTCCCGGTTTTTGGCGGAATTTTACGATATTTCGGTATTCACCCGGATTCTACCATTTTCATTTAGTCACACTGATTCAACCCTTTTCCGGTACTCGCACGGATTCTACCATTTCCCGGTATTCGCCGGGATTTAACGATTTTTTCGGTATTCGCCCGGATTCTACCATTTTCACTTACTCACACTGATTCAACCCTCTTCCGGTACTCGCCCGGACAGTTTTTCGGTACTCGCACGGATTCTACCATTTCCCGGTTTTTGGCGGAATTTACTATTTTTCGGTATTCACCCGGATTCTACCATTTTCACTTACTCACACTGATTCAACTCTTTGCCTGTACTCTCCCAGACAGTTTTTCGGTACTCACACGGATTCTACCATTTCCCGGTTTTTGGCGGAATTTTACATTTTTTCGGTATTCGCCCGTATTCTACCATTTTCACTGACTCACACTGATTCAACCCTTTGCCGGTACTCGCCCGGACTGTTTTTCGGAACTTACACGGATTCTACCATTTCCCGATTTTTGGCGGAATTTTACATTTTTTCGGTACTCGCCCGGATTCTACCATTTTCACTTACTCACACTGATTCAACCCTTTGCTGGTACTCGGCCGGACAGTTTTTTCGGTACTCGCATGGATTCTACCATTTCCCGGTTTTTGGCGGAATTTTACGATATTTCGGTATTCACCCGGATTCTACCATTTTCACTTACTCACACTGATTCAACCCTTTGCCGGTACTCGCCCGGAAAGTTTTTCGGTACTCACACGGATTCTACCATTTCCCGGTTTTTGGCGGAATTTTACATTTTTTCGGTATTCGCCCGGATTCTACCATTTTCACTTACTCATACTGATTCAACCCTTTTCCGGTACTCACCCGGACAGTTTTTCGGTACTCGCAGGGATTCTACCATTTCCCGATTTTTGGCGGAATTTTACATTTTTTCGGTATTCGCCCGTATTCTACCATTTTCACTGACTCACACTGATTCAACCCTTTGCCGGTACTCGCCCGGACTGTTTTTCGGAACTTACACGGATTCTACCATTTCCCGATTTTTGGCGGAATTTTACATTTTTTCGGTACTCGCCCGGATTCTACCATTTTCACTTACTCACACTGATTCAACCCTTTGCTGGTACTCGGCCGGACAGTTTTTTCGGTACTCGCACGGATTCTACCATTTCCCGATTTTTGGCGGAATTTTACGATTTTTCGGTATTCACCCGGATTCTACCATTTTCACTTACTCACAGTGATTCAACCCTTTGCCGGTACTCGCCCGGAAAGTTTTTCGGTACTCACACGGATTCTACCATTTCCCGGTTTTTGGCGGAATTTTACATTTTTTCGGTATTCGCCCGGATTCTACCATTTTCACTTACTCATACTGATTCAACCCTTTTCCGGTACTCACCCGGACAGTTTTTCGGTACTCGCAGGGATTCTACCATTTCCCGATTTTTGGCGGAATTTTACATTTTTTCGGTATTCGCCCGTATTCTACCATTTTCACTGACTCACACTGATTCAACCCTTTGCCGGTACTCGCCCGGACTGTTTTTCGGAACTTACACGGATTCTACCATTTCCCGATTTTTGGCGGAATTTTACATTTTTTCGGTACTCGCCCGGATTCTACCATTTTCACTTACTCACACTGATTCAACCCTTTGCTGGTACTCGGCCGGACAGTTTTTTCGGTACTCGCACGGATTCTACCATTTCCCGGTTTTTGGCGGAATTTTACGATATTTCGGTATTCACCCGGATTCTACCATTTTCATTTAGTCACACTGATTCAACCCTTTTCCGGTACTCGCACGGATTCTACCATTTCCCGGTATTCGCCGGGATTTAACGATTTTTTCGGTATTCGCCCGGATTCTACCATTTTCACTTACTCACACTGATTCAACCCTCTTCCGGTACTCGCCCGGACAGTTTTTCGGTACTCGCACGGATTCTACCATTTCCCGGTTTTTGGCGGAATTTACTATTTTTCGGTATTCACCCGGATTCTACCATTTTCACTTACTCACACTGATTCAACTCTTTGCCTGTACTCTCCCAGACAGTTTTTCGGTACTCACACGGATTCTACCATTTCCCGGTTTTTGGCGGAATTTTACATTTTTTCGGTATTCGCCCGTATTCTACCATTTTCACTGACTCACACTGATTCAACCCTTTGCCGGTACTCGCCCGGACTGTTTTTCGGAACTTACACGGATTCTACCATTTCCCGATTTTTGGCGGAATTTTACATTTTTTCGGTACTCGCCCGGATTCTACCATTTTCACTTACTCACACTGATTCAACCCTTTGCTGGTACTCGGCCGGACAGTTTTTTCGGTACTCGCATGGATTCTACCATTTCCCGGTTTTTGGCGGAATTTTACGATATTTCGGTATTCACCCGGATTCTACCATTTTCACTTACTCACACTGATTCAACCCTTTGCCGGTACTCGCCCGGAAAGTTTTTCGGTACTCACACGGATTCTACCATTTCCCGGTTTTTGGCGGAATTTTACATTTTTTCGGTATTCGCCCGGATTCTACCATTTTCACTTACTCATACTGATTCAACCCTTTTCCGGTACTCACCCGGACAGTTTTTCGGTACTCGCAGGGATTCTACCATTTCCCGATTTTTGGCGGAATTTTACATTTTTTCGGTATTCGCCCGTATTCTACCATTTTCACTGACTCACACTGATTCAACCCTTTGCCGGTACTCGCCCGGACTGTTTTTCGGAACTTACACGGATTCTACCATTTCCCGATTTTTGGCGGAATTTTACATTTTTTCGGTACTCGCCCGGATTCTACCATTTTCACTTACTCACACTGATTCAACCCTTTGCTGGTACTCGGCCGGACAGTTTTTTCGGTACTCGCACGGATTCTACCATTTCCCGGTTTTTGGCGGAATTTTACGATATTTCGGTATTCACCCGGATTCTACCATTTTCACTTACTCACACTGATTCAACCCTTTGCCGGTACTCGCCCGGACAGTTTTTCGGTACTCACACGGATTCTACCATTTCCCGGTTTTTGGCGGAATTTTACATTTTTTCGGTATTCGCCCGGATTCTACCATTTTCACTTACTCACACTGATTCAACACTTTTCCGGTACTCGCCCGGACAGTTTTTCGGTACTCGTACGAATTCTACCATTTCCCGATTTTCGGCGGATTTTTACGATGTTTCGGTATTCGACCGGATTCTACCATTTTCACTTACTCACACTGATTCAACCCTTTTCCGGTACTCGCCCGAACAGTTTTTCGGTACTCGCACGAATTCTACCATTTCCCGGTTTTTGGCGGAATTTTACGATTTTTCGGTATTCACCCGGATTCTACCATTTTCACTGACTCACACTGATTCAACCCTTTGCCGGTACTCGCCCGGACTGTTTTTCGGTACTTACACGGATTCTACCATTTCCCGATTTTTAGCGGAATTTTACATTTTTTCGGTATTCGCCCGGATTCTACCATTTTCACTTACTCACACTGATTCAACACTTTTCCGGTACTCGCCCGGACAGTTTTTCGGTACTCGTACGAATTCTACCATTTCCCGATTTTCGGCGGATTTTTACGATGTTTCGGTATTCGACCGGATTCTACCATTTTCACTTACTCACACTGATTCAACCCTTTTCCGGTACTCGCCCGGACAGTTTTTTGGTACTCGCACGGATTCTACCATTTCCCGGTTTTTGGCGGAATTTTACGATTTTTCGGTATTCACCCGGATTCTACCATTTTCACTGACTCACACTGATTCAACCCTTTGCCGGTACTCGCCCGGACTGTTTTTCGGTACTTACACGGATTCTACCATTTCCCGATTTTTGGCGGAATTTTACATTTTTTCGGTATTCGCCCGTATTCTACCATTTTCACTTACTCACACTGATTCAACCCTTTTCCGGTACTCGCCCGGACAGTTTTTCGGTACTCACACGAATTCTACCATTTCCCGTTTTTCGGTATTCGACCGGATTCTACCATTTTCACTTACTCATACTGATGCAACCCTTTTCCGGTACTCGCCAGGACAGTTTTTCGGTACTCGCATGGATTCTAGCATTTCCCGATTTTCGACGGATTTTTACAATTTTTCGGTATTCGCCCGGATTCTACCATTTTCAGTTACTCACACTGATTCAACACTTTGCCGGTACTCGCTTGGACTGTTTTTCGGTACTTACACGGATTCTACCATTTCCCGATTTTTGGCGGAAATTTACATTTTTTCGGTATTCGCCCGGATTCTACCATTTTCACTTACTCACACTGATTCAACCCTTTTCCGGTACTCGCCCGGACAGTTTTTCGGTACTCGTACGGATTCTACCATTTCCCGGTTTTTGGCGGAATTTTACTATTTTTCGGTACTCGCCCGGATTCTACCATTTTCGCTTACTCACACTGATTCAACCCTTTGCTGGTACTCGGCCGGACAAATTTTTCAGTACTCGCACGGATTCTACCATTTCCCGATTTTTGGCGGAATTTTACATTTTTTCGGTATTCGCCCGGATTCTACCATTTTCACTTACTCATACTGATTCAACCCTTTTCCGGTACTCACCCGGACAGTTTTTCGGTACTCGCAGGGATTCTACAATTTCCCTATTTTTGGCGGAATTTTACTATTTTTCGGTACTCGCCCGGATTCTGCCATTTTCACTTACTCACACTGATTCAACCCTTCTCCGGTACTCGCCCGAACAGTTTTTCGGCACTCGTACGGATTCTACCATTTCCCGGTTTTTGGCGGAATTTTACTATTTTTCGGTACTCGCCCGGATTCTACCATTTTCACTTACTCACACTGATTCAACCCTTTGCTGGTACTCGGCCGGACAGTTTTTTCGGTACTCGCACGGATTCTACCATTTCCCGGTTTTTGGCGGAATTTTACGATATTTCGGTATTCACCCGGATTCTACCATTTTCACTTACTCACACTGATTCAACCCTTTGCCGGTACTCGCCCGGACAGTTTTTCGGTACTCACACGGATTCTACCATTTCCCGATTTTTGGCGGAATTTTACATTTTTTCGGTATTCGCCCGGATTCTACCATTTTCACTTACTCACACTGATTCAACACTTTTCCGGTACTCGCCCGGACAGTTTTTCGGTACTCGTACGAATTCTACCATTTCCCGATTTTCGGCAGATTTTTACGATGTTTCGGTATTCGACCGGATTCTACCATTTTCACTTACTCACACTGATTCAACCCTTTTCCGGTACTCGCCCGAACAGTTTTTCAGTACTCGCACGAATTCTACCATTTCCCGGTTTTTGGCGGAATTTTACGATTTTTCGGTATTCACCCGGATTCTACCATTTTCACTGACTCACACTGATTCAACCCTTTGCCGGTACTCGCCCGGACTGTTTTTCGGTACTTACACGGATTCTACCATTTCCCGATTTTTTGCGGAATTTTACATTTTTTCGGTATTCGCCCGGATTCTACCATTTTCACTTACTCACACTGATTCAACACTTTTCCGGTACTCGCCCGGACAGTTTTTCGGTACTCGTACGAATTCTACCATTTCCCGATTTTCGGCGGATTTTTACGATGTTTCGGTATTCGACCGGATTCTACCATTTTCACTTACTCACACTGATTCAACCCTTTTCCGGTACTCGCCCGGACAGTTTTTTGGTACTCGCACGGATTCTACCATTTCCCGGTTTTTGGCGGAATTTTACGATTTTTCGGTATTCACCCGGATTCTACCATTTTCACTGACTCACACTGATTCAACCCTTTGCCGGTACTCGCCCGGACTGTTTTTCGGTACTTACACGGATTCTACCATTTCCCGATTTTTGGCGGAATTTTACATTTTTTCGGTATTCGCCCGTATTCTACCATTTTCACTTACTCACACTGATTCAACCCTTTTCCGGTACTCGCCCGGACAGTTTTTCGGTACTCACACGAATTCTACCATTTCCCGTTTTTCGGTATTCGACCGGATTCTACCATTTTCACTTACTCATACTGATGCAACCCTTTTCCGGTACTCGCCAGGACAGTTTTTCGGTACTCGCATGGATTCTAGCATTTCCCGATTTTCGACGGATTTTTACAATTTTTCGGTATTCGCCCGGATTCTACCATTTTCAGTTACTCACACTGATTCAACACTTTGCCGGTACTCGCTTGGACTGTTTTTCGGTACTTACACGGATTCTACCATTTCCCGATTTTTGGCGGAAATTTACATTTTTTCGGTATTCGCCCGGATTCTACCATTTTCACTTACTCACACTGATTCAACCCTTTTCCGGTACTCGCCCGGACAGTTTTTCGGTACTCGTACGGATTCTACCATTTCCCGGTTTTTGGCGGAATTTTACTATTTTTCGGTACTCGCCCGGATTCTACCATTTTCGCTTACTCACACTGATTCAACCCTTTGCTGGTACTCGGCCGGACAAATTTTTCAGTACTCGCACGGATTCTACCATTTCCCGATTTTTGGCGGAATTTTACATTTTTTCGGTATTCGCCCGGATTCTACCATTTTCACTTACTCATACTGATTCAACCCTTTTCCGGTACTCACCCGGACAGTTTTTCGGTACTCGCAGGGATTCTACAATTTCCCTATTTTTGGCGGAATTTTACTATTTTTCGGTACTCGCCCGGATTCTGCCATTTTCACTTACTCACACTGATTCAACCCTTCTCCGGTACTCGCCCGAACAGTTTTTCGGCACTCGTACGGATTCTACCATTTCCCGGTTTTTGGCGGAATTTTACTATTTTTCGGTACTCGCCCGGATTCTACCATTTTCACTTACTCACACTGATTCAACCCTTTGCTGGTACTCGGCCGGACAGTTTTTTCGGTACTCGCACGGATTCTACCATTTCCCGGTTTTTGGCGGAATTTTACGATATTTCGGTATTCACCCGGATTCTACCATTTTCACTTACTCACACTGATTCAACCCTTTGCCGGTACTCGCCCGGACAGTTTTTCGGTACTCACACGGATTCTACCATTTCCCGATTTTTGGCGGAATTTTACATTTTTTCGGTATTCGCCCGGATTCTACCATTTTCACTTACTCACACTGATTCAACACTTTTCCGGTACTCGCCCGGACAGTTTTTCGGTACTCGTACGAATTCTACCATTTCCCGATTTTCGGCAGATTTTTACGATGTTTCGGTATTCGACCGGATTCTACCATTTTCACTTACTCACACTGATTCAACCCTTTTCCGGTACTCGCCCGAACAGTTTTTCAGTACTCGCACGAATTCTACCATTTCCCGGTTTTTGGCGGAATTTTACGATTTTTCGGTATTCACCCGGATTCTACCATTTTCACTGACTCACACTGATTCAACCCTTTGCCGGTACTCGCCCGGACTGTTTTTCGGTACTTACACGGATTCTACCATTTCCCGATTTTTTGCGGAATTTTACATTTTTTCGGTATTCGCCCGGATTCTACCATTTTCACTTACTCACACTGATTCAACACTTTTCCGGTACTCGCCCGGACAGTTTTTCGGTACTCGTACGAATTCTACCATTTCCCGATTTTCGGCGGATTTTTACGATGTTTCGGTATTCGACCGGATTCTACCATTTTCACTTACTCACACTGATTCAACCCTTTTCCGGTACTCGCCCGGACAGTTTTTTGGTACTCGCACGGATTCTACCATTTCCCGGTTTTTGGCGGAATTTTACGATTTTTCGGTATTCACCCGGATTCTACCATTTTCACTGACTCACACTGATTCAACCCTTTGCCGGTACTCGCCCGGACTGTTTTTCGGTACTTACACGGATTCTACCATTTCCCGATTTTTGGCGGAATTTTACATTTTTTCGGTATTCGCCCGTATTCTACCATTTTCACTTACTCACACTGATTCAACCCTTTTCCGGTACTCGCCCGGACAGTTTTTCGGTACTCACACGAATTCTACCATTTCCCGTTTTTCGGTATTCGACCGGATTCTACCATTTTCACTTACTCATACTGATGCAACCCTTTTCCGGTACTCGCCAGGACAGTTTTTCGGTACTCGCATGGATTCTAGCATTTCCCGATTTTCGACGGATTTTTACAATTTTTCGGTATTCGCCCGGATTCTACCATTTTCAGTTACTCACACTGATTCAACACTTTGCCGGTACTCGCTTGGACTGTTTTTCGGTACTTACACGGATTCTACCATTTCCCGATTTTTGGCGGAAATTTACATTTTTTCGGTATTCGCCCGGATTCTACCATTTTCACTTACTCACACTGATTCAACCCTTTTCCGGTACTCGCCCGGACAGTTTTTCGGTACTCGTACGGATTCTACCATTTCCCGGTTTTTGGCGGAATTTTACTATTTTTCGGTACTCGCCCGGATTCTACCATTTTCGCTTACTCACACTGATTCAACCCTTTGCTGGTACTCGGCCGGACAAATTTTTCAGTACTCGCACGGATTCTACCATTTCCCGATTTTTGGCGGAATTTTACATTTTTTCGGTATTCGCCCGGATTCTACCATTTTCACTTACTCATACTGATTCAACCCTTTTCCGGTACTCACCCGGACAGTTTTTCGGTACTCGCAGGGATTCTACAATTTCCCTATTTTTGGCGGAATTTTACTATTTTTCGGTACTCGCCCGGATTCTGCCATTTTCACTTACTCACACTGATTCAACCCTTCTCCGGTACTCGCCCGAACAGTTTTTCGGCACTCGTACGGATTCTACCATTTCCCGGTTTTTGGCGGAATTTTACTATTTTTCGGTACTCGCCCGGATTCTACCATTTTCACTTACTCACACTGATTCAACCCTTTGCTGGTACTCGGCCGGACAGTTTTTTCGGTACTCGCACGGATTCTACCATTTCCCGGTTTTTGGCGGAATTTTACGATATTTCGGTATTCACCCGGATTCTACCATTTTCACTTACTCACACTGATTCAACCCTTTGCCGGTACTCGCCCGGACAGTTTTTCGGTACTCACACGGATTCTACCATTTCCCGATTTTTGGCGGAATTTTACATTTTTTCGGTATTCGCCCGGATTCTACCATTTTCACTTACTCACACTGATTCAACACTTTTCCGGTACTCGCCCGGACAGTTTTTCGGTACTCGTACGAATTCTACCATTTCCCGATTTTCGGCAGATTTTTACGATGTTTCGGTATTCGACCGGATTCTACCATTTTCACTTACTCACACTGATTCAACCCTTTTCCGGTACTCGCCCGAACAGTTTTTCAGTACTCGCACGAATTCTACCATTTCCCGGTTTTTGGCGGAATTTTACGATTTTTCGGTATTCACCCGGATTCTACCATTTTCACTGACTCACACTGATTCAACCCTTTGCCGGTACTCGCCCGGACTGTTTTTCGGTACTTACACGGATTCTACCATTTCCCGATTTTTGGCGGAATTTTACATTTTTTCGGTATTCGCCCGGATTCTACCATTTTCACTTACTCACACTGATTCAACACTTTTCCGGTACTCGCCCGGACAGTTTTTCGGTACTCGTACGAATTCTACCATTTCCCGATTTTCGGCGGATTTTTACGATGTTTCGGTATTCGACCGGATTCTACCATTTTCACTTACTCACACTGATTCAACCCTTTTCCGGTACTCGCCCGGACAGTTTTTTGGTACTCGCACGGATTCTACCATTTCCCGGTTTTTGGCGGAATTTTACGATTTTTCGGTATTCACCCGGATTCTACCATTTTCACTGACTCACACTCATTCAACCCTTTGCCGGTACTCGCCCGGACTGTTTTTCGGTACTTACACGGATTCTACCATTTCCCGATTTTTGGCGGAATTTTACATTTTTTCGGTATTCGCCCGTATTCTACCATTTTCACTTACTCACACTGATTCAACCCTTTTCCGGTACTCGCCCGGACAGTTTTTCGGTACTCACACGAATTCTACCATTTCCCGTTTTTCGGTATTCGACCGGATTCTACCATTTTCACTTACTCATACTGATGCAACCCTTTTCCGGTACTCGCCCGGACAGTTTTTCGGTACTCGCATGGATTCTAGCATTTCCCGATTTTCGACGGATTTTTACAATTTTTCGGTATTCGCCCGGATTCTACCATTTTCAGTTACTCACACTGATTCAACACTTTGCCGGTACTCGCTTGGACTGTTTTTCGGTACTTACACGGATTCTACCATTTCCCGATTTTTGGCGGAAATTTACATTTTTTCGGTATTCGCCCGGATTCTACCATTTTGACTTACTCACACTGATTCAACCCTTTTCCGGTACTCACCCGGACAGTTTTTCGGTACTCACAGGGATTCTACAATTTCCCGATTTTTGGCGTAATTTTACTATTTTTCGGTATTCACTCGGATTCTACCATTTTCACTTACCCACACTGATTCAACCCTTCTCCGATACTCGCCCGAACAGTTTTTCGGCACTCGTACGGATTCTACCATTTCCCGGTTTTTGGCGGAATTTTACTATTTTTCGGTACTCGCCCGGATTCTACCATTTTCACTTACTCACACTGATTCAACCCTTTGCTGGTACTCGGCCGGACAGTTTTTTCGGTACTCGCACGGATTCTACCATTTCCCGGTTTTTGGCGGAATTTTACGATATTTCGGTATTCACCCGGATTCTACCATTTTCACTTACTCACACTGATTCAACCCTTTGCCGGTACTCGCCCGGACAGTTTTTCGGTACTCACACGGATTCTACCATTTCCCGATTTTTGGCGGAATTTTACATTTTTTCGGTATTCGCCCGGATTCTACCATTTTCACTTACTCACACTGATTCAACACTTTTCCGGTACTCGCCCGGACAGTTTTTCGGTACTCGTACGAATTCTACCATTTCCCGATTTTCGGCGGATTTTTACGATGTTTCGGTATTCGACCGGATTCTACCATTTTCACTTACTCACACTGATTCAACCCTTTTCCGGTACTCGCCCGAACAGTTTTTCGGTACTCGCACGAATTCTACCATTTCCCGGTTTTTGGCGGAATTTTACGATTTTTCGGTATTCACCCGGATTCTACCATTTTCACTGACTCACACTGATTCAACCCATTGCCGGTACTCGCCCGGACTGTTTTTCGGTACTTACACGGATTCTACCATTTCCCGATTTTTGGCGGAATTTTACATTTTTTCGGTATTCGCCCGGATTCTACCATTTTCACTTACTCACACTGATTCAACACTTTTCCGGTACTCGCCCGGACAGTTTTTCGGTACTCGTACGAATTCTACCATTTCCCGATTTTCGGCGGATTTTTACGATGTTTCGGTATTCGACCGGATTCTACCATTTTCCCTTACTCACACTGATTCAACCCTTTTCCGGTACTCGCCCGGACAGTTTTTTGGTACTCGCACGGATTCTACCATTTCCCGGTTTTTGGCGGAATTTTACGATTTTTCGGTATTCACCCGTATTCTACCATTTTCACTGACTCACACTGATTCAACCCTTTGCCGGTACTCGCCCGGACTGTTTTTCGGTACTTACACGGATTCTACCATTTCCCGATTTTTGGCGGAATTTTACATTTTTTCGGTATTCGCCCGTATTCTACCATTTTCACTTACTCACACTGATTCAACCCTTTTCCGGTACTCGCCCGGACAGTTTTTCGGTACTCACACGAATTCTACCATTTCCCGTTTTTCGGTATTCGACCGGATTCTACCATTTTCACTTACTCATACTGATGCAACCCTTTTCCGGTACTCGCCCGGACAGTTTTTCGGTACTCGCATGGATTCTAGCATTTCCCGATTTTCGACGGATTTTTACAATTTTTCGGTATTCGCCCGGATTCTACCATTTTCAGTTACTCACACTGATTCAACACTTTGCCGGTACTCGCTTGGACTGTTTTTCGGTACTTACACGGATTCTACCATTTCCCGATTTTTGGCGGAAATTTACATTTTTTCGGTATTCGCCCGGATTCTACCATTTTGACTTACTCACACTGATTCAACCCTTTTCCGGTACTCACCCGGACAGTTTTTCGGTACTCGCAGGGATTCTACAATTTCCCGATTTTTGGCGTAATTTTACTATTTTTCGGTATTCACTCGGATTCTACCATTTTCACTTACCCACACTGATTCAACCCTTCTCCGATACTCGCCCGAACAGTTTTTCGGCACTCGTACGGATTCTACCATTTCCCGGTTTTTGGCGGAATTTTACTATTTTTCGGTACTCGCCCGGATTCTACCATTTTCACTTACTCACACTGATTCAACCCTTTGCTGGTACTCGGCCGGACAGTTTTTTCGGTACTCGCACGGATTCTACCATTTCCCGGTTTTTGGCGGAATTTTACGATATTTCGGTATTCACCCGGATTCTACCATTTTCACTTACTCACACTGATTCAACCCTTTGCCGGTACTCGCCCGGACAGTTTTTCGGTACTCACACGGATTCTACCATTTCCCGATTTTTGGCGGAATTTTACATTTTTTCGGTATTCGCCCGGATTCTACCATTTTCACTTACTCACACTGATTCAACACTTTTCCGGTACTCGCCCGGACAGTTTTTCGGTACTCGTACGAATTCTACCATTTCCCGATTTTCGGCGGATTTTTACGATGTTTCGGTATTCGACCGGATTCTACCATTTTCACTTACTCACACTGATTCAACCCTTTTCCGGTACTCGCCCGAACAGTTTTTCGGTACTCGCACGAATTCTACCATTTCCCGGTTTTTGGCGGAATTTTACGATTTTTCGGTATTCACCCGGATTCTACCATTTTCACTGACTCACACTGATTCAACCCATTGCCGGTACTCGCCCGGACTGTTTTTCGGTACTTACACGGATTCTACCATTTCCCGATTTTTGGCGGAATTTTACATTTTTTCGGTATTCGCCCGGATTCTACCATTTTCACTTACTCACACTGATTCAACACTTTTCCGGTACTCGCCCGGACAGTTTTTCGGTACTCGTACGAATTCTACCATTTCCCGATTTTCGGCGGATTTTTACGATGTTTCGGTATTCGACCGGATTCTACCATTTTCCCTTACTCACACTGATTCAACCCTTTTCCGGTACTCGCCCGGACAGTTTTTTGGTACTCGCACGGATTCTACCATTTCCCGGTTTTTGGCGGAATTTTACGATTTTTCGGTATTCACCCGGATTCTACCATTTTCACTGACTCACACTGATTCAACCCTTTGCCGGTACTCGCCCGGACTGTTTTTCGGTACTTACACGGATTCTACCATTTCCCGATTTTTGGCGGAATTTTACATTTTTTCGGTATTCGCCCGTATTCTACCATTTTCACTTACTCACACTGATTCAACCCTTTTCCGGTACTCGCCCGGACAGTTTTTCGGTACTCACACGAATTCTACCATTTCCCGTTTTTCGGTATTCGACCGGATTCTACCATTTTCACTTACTCATACTGATGCAACCCTTTTCCGGTACTCGCCCGGACAGTTTTTCGGTACTCGCATGGATTCTAGCATTTCCCGATTTTCGACGGATTTTTACAATTTTACGGTATTCGCCCGGATTCTACCATTTTCAGTTACTCACACTGATTCAACACTTTGCCGGTACTCGCTTGGACTGTTTTTCGGTACTTACACGGATTCTACCATTTCCCGATTTTTGGCGGAAATTTACATTTTTTCGGTATTCGCCCGGATTCTACCATTTTGACTTACTCACACTGATTCAACCCTTTTCCGGTACTCACCCGGACAGTTTTTCGGTACTCGCAGGGATTCTACAATTTCCCGATTTTTGGCGTAATTTTACTATTTTTCGGTATTCACTCGGATTCTACCATTTTCACTTACCCACACTGATTCAACCCTTCTCCGATACTCGCCCGAACAGTTTTTCGGCACTCGTACGGATTCTACCATTTCCCGGTTTTTGGCGGAATTTTACTATTTTTCGGTACTCGCCCGGATTCTACCATTTTCACTTACTCACACTGATTCAACCCTTTGCTGGTACTCGGCCGGACAGTTTTTTCGGTACTCGCACGGATTCTACCATTTCCCGGTTTTTGGCGGAATTTTACGATATTTCGGTATTCACCCGGATTCTACCATTTTCACTTACTCACACTGATTCAACCCTTTGCCGGTACTCGCCCGGACAGTTTTTCGGTACTCACACGGATTCTACCATTTCCCGATTTTTGGCGGAATTTTACATTTTTTCGGTATTCGCCCGGATTCTACCATTTTCACTTACTCACACTGATTCAACACTTTTCCGGTACTCGCCCGGACAGTTTTTCGGTACTCGTACGAATTCTACCATTTCCCGATTTTCGGCGGATTTTTACGATGTTTCGGTATTCGACCGGATTCTACCATTTTCACTTACTCACACTGATTCAACCCTTTTCCGGTACTCGCCCGAACAGTTTTTCGGTACTCGCACGAATTCTACCATTTCCCGGTTTTTGGCGGAATTTTACGATTTTTCGGTATTCACCCGGATTCTACCATTTTCACTGACTCACACTGATTCAACCCTTTGCCGGTACTCGCCCGGACTGTTTTTCGGTACTTACACGGATTCTACCATTTCCCGATTTTTGGCGGAATTTTACATTTTTTCGAAATTCTCCCGTATTCTACCATTTTCACTTACTCACACTGATTCAACCCTTTTCCGGTACTCGCCCGGACAGTTTTTCGGTACTCACACGAATTCTACCATTTCCCGTTTTTCGGTATTCGACCGGATTCTACCATTTTCACTTACTCATACTGATGCAACCCTTTTCCGGTACTCGCCCGGACAGTTTTTCAGTACTCGCATGGATTCTAGCATTTCCCGATTTTCGACGGATTTTTACAATTTTTCGGTATTCGCCCGGATTCTACCATTTTCAGTTACTCACACTGATTCAACACTTTGCCGGTACTCGCTTGGACTGTTTTTCGGTACTTACACGGATTCTACCATTTCCCGATTTTTGGCGGAAATTTACATTTTTTCGGTATTCGCCCGGATTCTACCATTTTCACTTACTCACACTGATTCAACCCTTTTCCGGTACTCGCCCGGACAGTTTTTCGGTACTCGTACGGATTCTACCATTTCCCGGTTTTTGGCGGAATTTTACTATTTTTCGGTATTCGCCCGGATTCTACCATTTTCACTTACTCATACTGATTCAACCCTTTTTCGGTACTCACCCGGACAGTTTTTCGGTTCTCGCAGGGATTCTACAATTTCCCGATTTTTGGCGGAATTTTACTATTTTTCGGTACTCGCCCGGATTCTACCATTTTCACTTACTCACACTGATTCAACCTTTCTCCGGTACTCGCCCGAACAGTTTTTCGGCACTCGTACGGATTCTACCATTTCCTGGTTTTTGGCGGAATTTTACTATTTTTCGGTACTCGCCCGGATTCTACCATTTTCACTTACTCACACTGATTCAACCCTTTGCTGGTACTCGGCCGGACAGTTTTTTCGGTACTGGCACGGATTCTCCCATTTCCCGGTTTTTGGCGGAATTTTACGATATTTCGGTATTCACCCGGATTCTACCATTTTCACTTACTCACACTGATTCAACCCTTTTCCGGTACTCGCCCGGACAGTTTTTCGGTACTCCGACAGATTTAACCATTTCCCGGTTTTTGGCGGAATTTTACGATTTTTCGGTATTCACCCGGATTCTACCATTTTCACTTACTCATACTGATTCAACCCTTTTTCGGTACTCGCCCGGACAGTTTTTCGGTACTCGCGCGGATTCAAGCATTTCCCGATTTTCGGCAGATTTTTTCTATTTTTCGGTATTCGCCTGGATTCTACCATTTTCACTTACTCACACTGATTCAACCCTTTTTCGGTATTCGCCCGGATAGTTTTTCGGTACTCGCACGGATTCTACCATTTCCCGATTTTCGGCAGATATTTTTTATTTTTCGGTATTCGCCTGGATTCTACCATTTTCACTTACCACACTGTTTCAACCCTTTTCCGGTACTCGCCCGGACAGTTTTTCGGTACTCGCACGGATTCTACTATTTCCCGATTTTCGGCGGATTTTTACGATTTTTCGATATTCGCCCGGATTCCACCATTTTCACTTACTCATACTGATTCAACCCTTTTCCGGTACTCGCCCGGACAGTTTTTCGGTACTCGCAGGGATTCTACAATTTCCCGGTTTTTCGCGGAATTTTACTATTTTTCGGTACTCGCCCGGATTCTACCATTTTCACTTACTCACACTGATTAAACCCTTTGCCGGTACTCGGCCGGACAGTTTTTTCGGTACTCGCACGGATTTTACCATTTCCCGGTTTTTGGCGGAATTTTACGATTTTTCGGTATTCACCCGGATTCTACCATTTTCACTTACTCACAATGATTCAACCCTTTGCCGGTACTCGCCCGGACAGTTTTTCGGTACTCACACGGATTCTACCATTTCCCGATTTTTGGCGGAATTTTACATTTTTTCGGTATTCGCCCGGATTCTACACTTTTCACTTACTCATACTGATTCAACCCTTTTTCGGTACTCGCCCGGACAGTTTTTCGGTACTCGCACGGATTCTTCCATTTCCCGATTTTCGGCAGATTTTTTCTATTTTTCGGTATTCGCCTGGATTCTACCATTGTCACTTACTCACACTGATTCAACCCTTTTCCGGTACTCGCCCGGACAGTTTTTCGGTACTCGCAGGAATTCTACCACTTCTCGATTTTCGGCGGATTTTTACGATTTTTCGGTATTCGACTGGATTCTACCATTTTCACTTACTCATACTGATTCAACCCTTTTCCGGTACTCGCCTGGACAGTTTTTCGGTACTCGCATGGATTCTACCATTTCCCGATTTTCGGCATATTTTTTCTATTTTTCGGTATTCACCCGGATTCTACCATTTTCACTTACTCACACTGATTCAACCCTTTGCCGGTACTCGCCCGTACTGTTTTTCGGTACTTACACGGATTCTACCATTTCCCGATTTTTGGCGGAATTTTACATTTTTTCGGTATTCGCCCGGATTCTACCATTTTCACTTGCTCACACTGATTCAACCATTTTCCGGTACTCGCCCGGACAGTTTTTCGGTACTCGCACGAATTCTACCATTTCCCGATTTTCGACGGATTTTTACGATTATTCGGTATTCGCCCGGATTCTACCATTTTCACTTACTCACACTGATTCAACCCTTTTCCGTTACTCGCCCGGACTGTTTTTCGGTACTCACACGAATTCTACCATTTCCCGATTTTCGGCGGATTTTTACGATTTTTCGGTATTCGACCGGATTCTACCATTTTCACTTACTCATACTGATGCAACCCTTTTCCGGTACTCGCCCGGACATTTTTTCGGTACTTACACGGATTCTACCTTTTCCCGATTTTGGCGGAATTTTACATTTTTTCGGTATTCGCCCGGATTCTACCATTTTCACTTTCTCATAGTAATTCAACCCTTTTCCGGTACTCGCCCGGACAGTTTTTCGGTACTCGCACGGATTCTACCATTTCCCGATTTTGGGCAGATTTTTTCTATTTTTCGGTATTCGCCTGGATTCTACCATTTTCACTTAATCACACTGATTCAACCCTTTTCCGGTACTCGCCCGGACAGTTTTTCGGTACTCCGACAGATTTAACCATTTCCCGGTTTTTGGCGGAATTTTACGATTTTTCGGTATTCACCCGGATTCTACCATTTTCACTTACTCATACTGATTCAACCCTTTTTCGGTACTCGCCCGGACAGTTTTTCGGTACTCGCGCGGATTCAAGCATTTCCCGATTTTCGGCAGATTTTTTCTATTTTTCGGTATTCGCCTGGATTATACCATTTTCACTTACTCACACTGATTCAACCCTTTTTCGGTATTCGCCCGGATAGTTTTTCGGTACTCGCACGGATTCTACCATTTCCCGATTTTCGGCAGATATTTTTTATTTTTTGGTATTCGCCTGGATTCTACCATTTTCACTTACCACACTGTTTCAACCCTTTTCCGGTACTCGCCCGGACAGTTTTTCGGTACTCGCACGGATTCTACTATTTCCCGATTTTCGGCGGATTTTTACGATTTTTCGATATTCGCCCGGATTCCACCATTTTCACTTACTCATACTGATTCAACCCTTTTCCGGTACTCGCCCGGACAGTTTTTCGGTACTCGCAGGGATTCTACAATTTCCCTGTTTTTCGCGGAATTTTACTATTTTTCGGTACTCGCCCGGATTCTACCATTTTCACTTACTCACACTGATTAAACCCTTTGCCGGTACTCGGCCGGACAGTTTTTTCGGTACTCGCACGGATTTTACCATTTCCCGGTTTTTGGCGGAATTTTACGATTTTTCGGTATTCACCCGGATTCTACCATTTTCACTTACTCACAATGATTCAACCCTTTGCCGGTACTCGCCCGGACAGTTTTTCGGTACTCACACGGATTCTACCATTTCCCGATTTTTGGCGGAATTTTACATTTTTTCGGTATTCGCCCGGATTCTACACTTTTCACTTACTCATACTGATTCAACCCTTTTTCGGTACTCGCCCGGACAGTTTTTCGGTACTCGCACGGATTCTTCCATTTCCCGATTTTCGGCAGATTTTTTCTATTTTTCGGTATTCGCCTGGATTCTACCATTTTCACTTACTCACACTGATTCAACCCTTTTCCGGTACTCGCCCGGACAGTTTTTCGGTACTCGCAGGAATTCTACCACTTCTCGATTTTCGGCGGATTTTTACGATTTTTCGGTATTCGACCGGATTCTACCATTTTCACTTACTCATACTGATTCAACCCTTTTCCGGTACTCGCCTGGACAGTTTTTCGGTACTCGCACGGATTCTACCATTTCCCGATTTTCGGCATATTTTTTCTATTTTTCGGTATTCACCCGGATTCTACCATTTTCACTTACTCACACTGATTCAACCCTTTGCCGGTACTCGCCCGGACTGTTTTTCGGTACTTACACGGATTCTACCATTTCCTGATTTTTGGCGGAATTTTACATTTTTTCGGTATTCGCCCGGATTCTACCATTTTCACTTGCTCACACTGATTCAACCATTTTCCGGTACTCGCCCGGACAGTTTTTCGGTACTCGCACGAATTCTACCATTTCCAGATTTTCGACGGATTTTTACGATTATTCGGTATTCGCCCGGATTCTACCATTTTCACTTACTCACACTGATTCAACCCTTTTCCGTTACTCGCCCGGACTGTTTTTCGGTACTCACACGAATTCTACCATTTCCCGATTTTCGGCGGATTTTTACGATTTTTCGGTATTCGACCGGATTCTACCATTTTCACTTACTCATACTGATGCAACCCTTTTCCGGTACTCGCCCGGACATTTTTTCGGTACTTACACGGATTCTACCTTTTCCCGATTTTGGCGGAATTTTACATTTTTTCGGTATTCGCCCGGATTCTACCATTTTCACTTTCTCATAGTAATTCAACCCTTTTCCGGTACTCGCCCGGACAGCTTTTCGGTACTCGCACGGATTCTACCATTTCCCGATTTTGGGCAGATTTTTTCTATTTTTCGGTATTCGCCTGGATTCTACCATTTTCACTTAATCACACTGATTCAACCCTTTTCCGGTACTCGCCCGAACAGTTTTTCGGTACTCGCACGAATTCTACCATTTCTCGATTTTCGGCGGATTTTTACGATTTTTCGGTATTCGACCGGATTCTACCATTTTCACTTACTCATACTGATTCAACCTTTTTCCAGTACTCGCCCGGACAGTTTTTCGGTACTCGCACGGATTCTACCATTTTCGGGTTTTTGGCTGAATTTTACGATTTTTCGGTATTCACCCGGATTCTACCATTTTCACTTACACTGATTCAACACTTTGCCGGTACTCGCCCAGACAGTTTTTTCGGTACTCCGACAGATTCTACCATTTCCCGGTTTTTTGGCGGAATTTTACATTTTTTCGGTATTCGCCCGGATTCTACCATTTTCACTTACTCACACTGATTCAACCCTTTGCCGGTACTTGCCCGTACAGTTTTTCGGTACTCACACGGGTTCTACCATTTCCCGGTTTTTGGCGGAATTTTACATTTTTTCGGTATTCGCCGGGATTCTACCATTTTCACTTACTCACACTGATTCAACCCTTCTCCGGTACTCGCCGGGACAGTTTTTCGGTACTTGCACGGATTCTACCATTTCTCGATTTTTGGCGAAATTTTACATTTTTTCGGTATTCGCCCGGATTCTACCATTTTCACTTACTCACACTGATTCAACCCTTCTCCGGTACTCGCCCGGACAGTTTTTCGGTACTCGCACGAATTCTACCATTTCCCGATTTTCGACGGATTTTTACGATTATTCGGTATTCGCCCGGATTCTACCATTTTCACTTACTCACACTGATTCAACCCTTTTCCGGTACTCGCCCGGACTGTTTTTCGGTACTCGCACGAATTCTACCATTTCCCGATTTTCGGCGGATTTTTACGATTTTTCGGTATTCGACCGGATTCTACCATTTTCACTTACTCATACTGATGCAACCCTTTTCCGGTACTCGCCCAGACAGTTTTTCGGTACTTACACGGATTCTACCTTTTCCCGATTTTTGGCGGAATTTTACATTTTTTCGGTAGTCGCCCGGATTCTACCATTTTCACTTGCTCACACTGATTCAACCATTTTCCGGTACTCGCCCGGACAGTTTTTCGGTACTCGCACGAATTCTACCATTTCCCGATTTTCGACGGATTTTTACGATTATTCGGTATTCGCCCGGATTCTACCATTTTCACTTACTCACACTGATTCAACCCTTTTCCGTTACTCGCCCGGACTGTTTTTCGGTACTCACACGAATTCTACCATTTCCCGATTTTCGGCGGATTTTTACGATTTTTCGGTATTCGACCGGATTCTACCATTTTCACTTACTCATACTGATGCAACCCTTTTCCGGTACTCGCCCGGACATTTTTTCGGTACTTACACGGATTCTACCTTTTCCCGATTTTGGCGGAATTTTACATTTTTTCGGTATTCGCCCGGATTCTACCATTTTCACTTTCTCATAGTAATTCAACCCTTTTCCGGTACTCGCCCGGACAGCTTTTCGGTACTCGCACGGATTCTACCATTTCCCGATTTTGGGCAGATTTTTTCTATTTTTCGGTATTCGCCTGGATTCTACCATTTTCACTTAATCACACTGATTCAACCCTTTTCCGGTACTCGCCCGGACAGTTTTTCGGTACTCGCACGAATTCTACCATTTCTCGATTTTCGGCGGATTTTTACGATTTTTCGGTATTCGACCGGATTCTACCATTTTCACTTACTCATACTGATTCAACCTTTTTCCAGTACTCGCCCGGACAGTTTTTCGGTACTCGCACGGATTCTACCATTTTCGGGTTTTTGGCTGAAATTTACGATTTTTCGGTATTCACCCGGATTCTACCATTTTCACTGACACTGATTCAACACTTTGCCGGTACTCGCCCAGACAGTTTTTTCGGTACTCCGACAGATTCTACCATTTCCCGGTTTTTTGGCGGAATTTTACATTTTTTCGGTATTCGCCCGGATTCTACCATTTTCACTTACTCACACTGATTCAACCCTTTGCCGGTACTTGCCCGTACAGTTTTTCGGTACTCACACGGATTCTACCATTTCCCGGTTTTTGGCGGAATTTTACATTTTTTCGGTATTCGCCGGGATTCTACCATTTTCACTTACTCACACTGATTCAACCCTTCTCCGGTACTCGCCGGGACAGTTTTTCGGTACTTGCACGGATTCTACCATTTCTCGATTTTTGGCGAAATTTTACATTTTTTCGGTATTCGCCCGGATTCTACCATTTTCACTTACTCACACTGATTCAACCCTTCTCCGGTACTCGCCCGGACAGTTTTTCGGTACTCGCACGAATTCTACCATTTCCCGATTTTCGACGGATTTTTACGATTATTCGGTATTCGCCCGGATTCTACCATTTTCACTTACTCACACTGATTCAACCCTTTTCCGTTACTCGCCCGGACTGTTTTTCGGTACTCACACGAATTCTACCATTTCCCGATTTTCGGCGGATTTTTACGATTTTTCGGTATTCGACCGGATTCTACCATTTTCACTTACTCATACTGATGCAACCCTTTTCCGGTACTCGCCCGGACATTTTTTCGGTACTTACACGGATTCTACCTTTTCCCGATTTTGGCGGAATTTTACATTTTTTCGGTATTCGCCCGGATTCTACCATTTTCACTTTCTCATAGTAATTCAACCCTTTTCCAGTACTCGCCCGGACAGCTTTTCGGTACTCGCACGGATTCTACCATTTCCCGATTTTGGGCAGATTTTTTCTATTTTTCGGTATTCGCCTGGATTCTACCATTTTCACTTAATCACACTGATTCAACCCTTTTCCGGTACTCGCCCGGACAGTTTTTCGGTACTCGCACGAATTCTACCATTTCTCGATTTTCGGCGGATTTTTACGATTTTTCGGTATTCGACCGGATTCTACCATTTTCACTTACTCATACTGATTCAACCTTTTTCCAGTACTCGCCCGGACAGTTTTTCGGTACTCGCACGGATTCTACCATTTTCGGGTTTTTGGCTGAATTTTACGATTTTTCGGTATTCACCCGGATTCTACCATTTTCACTGACACTGATTCAACACTTTGCCGGTACTCGCCCAGACAGTTTTTTCGGTACTCCGACAGATTCTACCATTTCCCGGTTTTTTGGCGGAATTTTACATTTTTTCGGTATTCGCCCGGATTCTACCATTTTCACTTACTCACACTGATTCAACCCTTTGCCGGTACTTGCCCGTACAGTTTTTCGGTACTCACACGGATTCTACCATTTCCCGGTTTTTGGCGGAATTTTACATTTTTTCGGTATTCGCCGGGATTCTACCATTTTCACTTACTCACACTGATTCAACCCTTCTCCGGTACTCGCCGGGACAGTTTTTCGGTACTTGCACGGATTCTACCATTTCTCGATTTTTGGCGAAATTTTACATTTTTTCGGTATTCGCCCGGATTCTACCATTTTCACTTACTCACACTGATTCAACCCTTCTCCGGTACTCGCCCGGACAGTTTTTCGGTACTCGCACGAATTCTACCATTTCCCGATTTTCGACGGATTTTTACGATTATTCGGTATTCGCCCGGATTCTACCATTTTCACTTACTCACACTGATTCAACCCTTTTCCGGTACTCGCCCGGACTGTTTTTCGGTACTCGCACGAATTCTACCATTTCCCGATTTTCGGCGGATTTTTACGATTTTTCGGTATTCGACCGGATTCTACCATTTTCACTTACTCATACTGATGCAACCCTTTTCCGGTACTCGCCCAGACAGTTTTTCGGTACTTACACGGATTCTACCTTTTCCCGATTTTTGGCGGAATTTTACATTTTTTCGGTAGTCGCCCGGATTCTACCATTTTCACTTGCTCACACTGATTCAACCATTTTCCGGTACTCGCCCGGACAGTTTTTCGGTACTCGCACGAATTCTACCATTTCCCGATTTTCGACGGATTTTTACGATTATTCGGTATTCGCCCGGATTCTACCATTTTCACTTACTCACACTGATTCAACCCTTTTCCGTTACTCGCCCGGACTGTTTTTCGGTACTCACACGAATTCTACCATTTCCCGATTTTCGGCGGATTTTTACGATTTTTCGGTATTCGACCGGATTCTACCATTTTCACTTACTCATACTGATGCAACCCTTTTCCGGTACTCGCCCGGACATTTTTTCGGTACTTACACGGATTCTACCTTTTCCCGATTTTGGCGGAATTTTACATTTTTTCGGTATTCGCCCGGATTCTACCATTTTCACTTTCTCATAGTAATTCAACCCTTTTCCGGTACTCGCCCGGACAGCTTTTCGGTACTCGCACGGATTCTACCATTTCCCGATTTTGGGCAGATTTTTTCTATTTTTCGGTATTCGCCTGGATTCTACCATTTTCACTTAATCACACTGATTCAACCCTTTTCCGGTACTCGCCCGGACAGTTTTTCGGTACTCGCACGAATTCTACCATTTCTCGATTTTCGGCGGATTTTTACGATTTTTCGGTATTCGACCGGATTCTACCATTTTCACTTACTCATACTGATTCAACCTTTTTCCAGTACTCGCCCGGACAGTTTTTCGGTACTCGCACGGATTCTACCATTTTCGGGTTTTTGGCTGAATTTTACGATTTTTCGGTATTCACCCGGATTCTACCATTTTCACTGACACTGATTCAACACTTTGCCGGTACTCGCCCAGACAGTTTTTTCGGTACTCCGACAGATTCTACCATTTCCCGGTTTTTTGGCGGAATTTTACATTTTTTCGGTATTCGCCCGGATTCTACCATTTTCACTTACTCACACTGATTCAACCCTTTGCCGGTACTTGCCCGTACAGTTTTTCGGTACTCACACGGATTCTACCATTTCCCGGTTTTTGGCGGAATTTTACATTTTTTCGGTATTCGCCGGGATTCTACCATTTTCACTTACTCACACTGATTCAACCCTTCTCCGGTACTCGCCGGGACAGTTTTTCGGTACTTGCACGGATTATACCATTTCTCGATTTTTGGCGGAATTTTACATTTTTTCGGTATTCGCCCGGATTCTACCATTTTCACTTACTCACACTGATTCAACCCTTCTCCGGTACTCGCCCGGACAGTTTTTCGGTACTCGCACGAATTCTACCATTTCCCGATTTTCGACGGATTTTTACGATTATTCGGTATTCGCCCGGATTCTACCATTTTCACTTACTCACACTGATTCAACCCTTTTCCGGTACTCGCCCGGACTGTTTTTCGGTACTCGCACGAATTCTACCATTTCCCGATTTTCGGCGGATTTTTACGATTTTTCGGTATTCGACCGGATTCTACCATTTTCACTTACTCATACTGATTCAACCCTTTTCCGGTACTCGCCTGGAAAGTTTTTCGGTACTCGAACGGATTCTACCATTTCCCGATTTTCGGTAGATTTTTTCTATTTTTCGGTATTCACCCGGATTCTACCATTTTCACTTACTCACACTGATTCAACCCTTTGCCGGTACTCGCCCGGACTGTTTTTCGGTACTCACACGGATTCTACCATTTCCCGGTTTTTGGCGGAATTTTACATTTTTTCGGTATTCGCCCGGATTCTACCATTTTCACTTACTCACACTGATTCAACCCTTTGCCGGTACTTGCCCGTACAGTTTTTCGGTACTCACACGGATTCTACAATTTCCCGGTTTTTGGCGGAATTTTACATTTTTTCGGTATTCACCCGGATTCTACCATTTTCACTTACTCACACTGATTCAACCCTTTGCCGGTACTCGCCCGGACTGTTTTTCGGTACTCACACGGATTCTACCATTTCCCGGTTTTTGGCGGAATTTTACATTTTTTCGGTATTCGCCCGGATTCTACCATTTTCACTTACTCACACTGATTCAACCCTTTGCCGGTACTTGCCCGTACAGTTTTTCGGTACTCACACGGATTCTACAATTTCCCGGTTTTTGGCGGAATTTTACATTTTTTCGGTATTCGCCTGGATTCTACCATTTTCACTTACTCACACTGATTCAACCCTTCTCCGGTACTCGCCCGGACAGTTTTTCGGTACTTGCACGGATTCTACCATTTTCACTTACTCACACTGATTCAACCCTTTTCCGGTACTCGCCCGGACAGTTTTTCGGTACTCCGACAGATTTAACCATTTCCCGGTTTTTGGCGAAATTTTACGATTTTTCGGTATTCACCCGGATTCTACCATTTTCACTTACTCATACTGATTCAGCCCTTTTCCGGAACTCGCCCGGACAGTTTTTCGGTACTCGCACGGATTCTACTATTTCCCGATTTTCGGCGGATTTTTACGATTTTTCGATATTCGCCCGGATTCTACCATTTTCACTTACTCATACTGATTCAACCCTTTTTCGGTACTCGCCCGGACAGTTTTTCGGTACTCGCACGGATTCTTCCATTTCCCGATTTTCGGCAGATTTTTTCTATTTTTCGGTATTCGCCTGGATTCTACCATTTTCACTTACTCACACTGATTCAACCCTTTTCCGGTACTCGCCCGGACAGTTTTTCGGTACTCGCAGGAATTCTACCACTTCTCGATTTTCGGCGGATTTTTACGATTTTTCGGTATTCGACCGGATTCTACCATTTTCACTTACTCATACTGATTCAACCCTTTTCCGGTACTCGCCTGGACAGTTTTTCGGTACTCGCACGGATTCTACCATTTCCCGATTTTCGGCATATTTTTTCTATTTTTCGGTATTCACCCGGATTCTACCATTTTCACTTACTCACACTGATTCAACCCTTTGCCGGTACTCGCCCGGACTGTCTTTCGGTACTCACACGGATTCTACCATTTCCCGGTTTTTGGCGGAATTTTACATTTTTTCGGTATTCGCCCGGATTCTACCATTTTCACTTACTCACACTGATTCAACCCTTTGCCGGTACTTGCCCGTACAGTTTTTCGGTACTCACACGGATTCTACCATTTCCCGGTTTTTGGCGGAATTTTACATTTTTTCGGTATTCGCCGGGATTCTACCATTTTCACTTACTCACACTGATTCAACCCTTCTCCGGTACTCGCCCGGACAGTTTTTCGGTTCTTGCACGGATTCTACCATTTCCCGATTTTGGCGGAATTTTACATTTTTTCGGTATTCGCCCGGATTCTACCATTTTCACTTACTCACACTGATTCAACCCTTTTCCGGTACTCGCCCGGACAGTTTTTCGGTACTCCGACAGATTCTACCATTTCCCGATTTTTTGGCGGAATTTTACGATTTTTCGGTATTCACCCGGATTCTACCATTTTCACTTACTCTCACTGATTCAACCCTTTGCCGGTACTCGCCCGGACAGTTTTTCGGTATTCACCCGGATTCTACCATTTTCACTTACTCACACTGATTCAACCCTTTTCCGGTACTCGCCCGGACAGTTTTTCGGTACTCGCACGAATTCTACAATTTCTCGATTTTCGGCGGATTTTTACGATTTTTCGGTATTCGACCGGATTCTACCATTTTCACTTACTCATACTGATTAAACCCTTTTCCGGTACTCGCCTGGACAGTTTTTCGGCACTCGCACGGATTCTACCATTTCCCGATTTTCGGCAGATTTTTTCTATTTTTCGGTATTCGCCTGGATTCTACCATTTTCACTTACTCACACTGATTCAACCCTTTTCCGGTACTCGCCCGGACAGTTTTTCAGTACTCGCACGAATTCTACCATTTCTCGATTTTCGGCGGATTTTTACGATTTTTCGGTATTCGACCGGATTCTACCATTTTCACTTACTCATACTGATTAAACCCTTTTCCGGTACTCGCCTGGACAGTTTTTCGGTACTCGCACGGATTCTACCATTTCCCGATTTTCGGCAGATTTTTTCTATTTTTCGGTATTCGCCTGGATTCTACCATTTTCACTTACTCACACTGATTCAACCCTTTTCCGGTACTCGCCCGGAGAGTTTTTCAGTACTCGCACGGATTCTACCATTTCCCGAATTTTGGAGGAATTTTACGACTTTTCGGTATTCACCCGGATTCTACCATTTTCACTTACTCACACTTATTCAACCCTTTGCCGGTACTCGCCCGGACTGTTTTTCGATACTTACACGGATTCTATCATTTCCCGGTTTTTGGCGGAATTTTACATTTTTTCGGTATTCGCCCGGATTCTACCATTTTCACTTACTCACAATGATTCAACCCTTTTCCGGTATTCGCCCGGACAGTTTTTCGGTACTCGCACGAATTCTACCATGTCCCGATTTTCGACGGATTTTTACAATTTTTCGGTATTCGACCGGATTCTACCATTTTCACTTACTCATACTGTTGCAACCCTTTTCCGGTACTCGCCCGGACAGTTTTTCGGTACTCGCACGGATTCTAGCATTTCCCGATTTTCGACGGATTTTTACAATTTTTCGGTATTCGCCCGGATTCTACCATTTTTAGTTACTCACACTGATTCAACACTTTGCCGGTACTCGCCTGGACTGTTTTTCGGTAGTTACACGGATTCTACCATTTCCCATTTTTTGGCGGAATTTTACATTTTTTCGGTGTTCGCCCAAATTCTACCATTTTCACTTACTCACACTGATTCAACCCTTTTCCGGTACTCGCCCGGACAGTTTTTCGGTACTCGCACGAATTCTACCATTTCTCGATTTTCGGCGGATTTTTACGATTTTTCAGTGTTCGACCGGATTCTACCATTTTCACTTACTCATACTGATTCAACCGTTTTCCGGTACTCGCCTGGACAGTTTTTCGGTACTCGGACGGATTCTACCATTTCCCGGTTTTTGGCGGAATTTTACGATTTTTCGGTATTCACCCGGATTCTACCATTTTCACTTACACTGATTCAACACTTTGCCGGTACTCGCCCGGACAGTTTTTTCGGTACTCCGACATATTCTACCATTTCCCGGTTTTTTGGCGGAATTTTACGATTTTTCGGTATTCACCCGGATTCTACAATTTTCACTTACTCACACTGATTCAACCCTTTGCCGGTACTCGCCCGGACAGTTTTTCGGTACTAACACGGATTCTACCATTTCCCGGTTTTTGGCGGAATTTTACATTTTTTCGGTATTCGCCTGGATTCTACCATTTTCACTTACTCACACTGATTCAACCCTTTGCCGGTACTCGCCCGGACAGTTTTTCGGTACTCGCACGAATTCTACCATTTCCCGATTTTCGACGGATTTTTCCTATTTTTCGGTATTCGCCCGGATTCTACCATTTTCACTTACTCACACTGATTCAACCCTTTTCCGGTACTCGCCCGGACAGTTTTTCGGTACTCGCACGGATTCTACCATTTCCCGATTTTCGGCAGATTTTTTCTATTTTTTCGGTATTCGACCGGATTCTACCATTTTCAGTTACTCATACTGATTCAACCCTTTTCCGGTACTCGCCTGGACAGTTTTTCGGTACTCGCACGGATTCTACCATTTCCGAGTTTTTGGCGGAATTTTACGATTTTTCCGTATTCACCCGGATTCTACCATTTTCACTTACACTGATTCAACACTTTGCCGGTACTCGCCCGGACAGTTTTTTCGGTACTCCGACAGATTCTACCATTTCCTGGTTTTTTGGCGGAATTTTACGATTTTTCGGTATTCACCCGGATTCTACAATTTTCACTTACTCACACTGATTCAACCCTTAGCCGGTACTCGCCCGGACAGTTTTTCGGTACTCACACGGATTCTACCATTTCCCGGTTTTTGGCGAAATTTTACATTTTTTCGGTATTCGCCTGGATTCTACCATTTTCACTTACTCACACTGATTCAACCCTTTGCCGGTACTCGCACGGACAGTTTTTCGGTACTCGCACGGATTCTACCATTTCCCGATTTTCGGCAGATTTTTTCTATTTTTCGGTATTCGACCGGATTCTACCATTTTCAGTTACTCATACTGATTCAACCCTTTTCCGGTACTCGCCTGGACAGTTTTTCGGTACTCGCACGGATTCTACCATTTCCGAGTTTTTGGCGGAATTTTACGATTTTTCCGTATTCACCCGGATTCTACCATTTTCACTTACACTGATTCAACACTTTGCCGGTACTCGCCCGGACAGTTTTTTCGGTACTCCGACAGATTCTACCATTTCCTGGTTTTTTGGCGGAATTTTACGATTTTTCGGTATTCACCCGGATTCTACAATTTTCACTTACTCACACTGATTCAACCCTTTGCCGGTACTCGCCCGGACAGTTTTTCGGTACTCACACGGATTCTACCATTTCCCGGTTTTTGGCGAAATTTTACATTTTTTCGGTTTTCGCCTGGATTCTACCATTTTCACTTACTCACACTGATTCAACCCTTTGCCGGTACTCGCTCGGACAGTTTTTCGGTACTCGCACGAATTCTACCATTTCCCGATTTTCGACGGATTTTTCCTATTTTTCGGTATTCGCCCGGATTCTACCATTTTCACTTACTCACACTGATTCAACCTTTTTCCGGTACTCGCCCGGACAGTTTTTCGGTACTCGCACGGATTCTACTATTTCCCGATTTTCGGCAGATTTTTTCTATTTTTCGGTATTCGCCTGGATTCTACCATTTTCCCTTACTCACACTGATTCAACCCTTTTCCGGTACTCGCCTGGACAGTTTTTCGGTACTCGCACGGATTCTACCATTTCCGAGTTTTTGGCGGAATTTTACGATTTTTCCGTATTCACCCGGATTCTACCATTTTTACTTACACTGATTCAACACTTTGCCGGTACTCGCCCGGACAGTTTTTTCGATACTCCGACAGATTCTACCATTTCCTGGTTTTTTGGCGGAATTTTACGATTTTTCGGTATTCACCCGGATTCTACAATTTTCACTTACTCACACTGATTCAACCCTTTGCCGGTACTCGCCCGGACAGTTTTTCGGTACTCACACGGATTCTACCATTTCCCGGTTTTTGGGGAAATTTTACATTTTTTCGGTATTCGCCTGGATTCTACCATTTTCACTTACTCACACTGATTCAACCCTTTGCCGGTACTCGCCCGGACAGTTTTTCGGTACTCGCACGGATTCTACCATTTCCCGATTTTCGGCAGATTTTTTCTATTTTTCGGTATTCGACCGGATTCTACCATTTTCAGTTACTCATACTGATTCAACCCTTTTCCGGTACTCGCCTGGACAGTTTTTCGGTACTCGCACGGATTCTACCATTTCCGAGTTTTTGGCGGAATTTTACGATTTTTCCGTATTCACCCGGATTCTACCATTTTCACTTACACTGATTCAACACTTTGCCGGTACTCGCCCGGACAGTTTTTTCGGTACTCCGACAGATTCTACCATTTCCTGGTTTTTTGGCGGAATTTTACGATTTTTCGGTATTCACCCGGATTCTACAATTTTCACTTACTCACACTGATTCAACCCTTTGCCGGTACTCGCCCGGACAGTTTTTCGGTACTCACACGGATTCTACCATTTCCCGGTTTTTGGCGAAATTTTACATTTTTTCGGTTTTCGCCTGGATTCTACCATTTTCACTTACTCACACTGATTCAACCCTTTGCCGGTACTCGCTCGGACAGTTTTTCGGTACTCGCACGAATTCTACCATTTCCCGATTTTCGACGGATTTTTCCTATTTTTCGGTATTCGCCCGGATTCTACCATTTTCACTTACTCACACTGATTCAACCTTTTTCCGGTACTCGCCCGGACAGTTTTTCGGTACTCGCACGGATTCTACTATTTCCCGATTTTCGGCAGATTTTTTCTATTTTTCGGTATTCGCCTGGATTCTACCATTTTCCCTTACTCACACTGATTCAACCCTTTTCCGGTACTCGCCTGGACAGTTTTTCGGTACTCGCACGGATTCTACCATTTCCGAGTTTTTGGCGGAATTTTACGATTTTTCCGTATTCACCCGGATTCTACCATTTTTACTTACACTGATTCAACACTTTGCCGGTACTCGCCCGGACAGTTTTTTCGATACTCCGACAGATTCTACCATTTCCTGGTTTTTTGGCGGAATTTTACGATTTTTCGGTATTCACCCGGATTCTACAATTTTCACTTACTCACACTGATTCAACCCTTTGCCGGTACTCGCCCGGACAGTTTTTCGGTACTCACACGGATTCTACCATTTCCCGGTTTTTGGGGAAATTTTACATTTTTTCGGTATTCGCCTGGATTCTACCATTTTCACTTACTCACACTGATTCAACCCTTTGCCGGTACTCGCCCGGACAGTTTTTCGGTACTCGCACGGATTCTACCATTTCCCGATTTTCGGCAGATTTTTTCTATTTTTCGGTATTCGACCGGATTCTACCATTTTCAGTTACTCATACTGATTCAACCCTTTTCCGGTACTCGCCTGGACAGTTTTTCGGTACTCGCACGGATTCTACCATTTCCGAGTTTTTGGCGGAATTTTACGATTTTTCCGTATTCACCCGGATTCTACCATTTTGACTTACACTGATTCAACACTTTGCCGGTACTCGCCCGGACAGTTTTTTCGGTACTCCGACAGATTCTACCATTTCCTGGTTTTTTGGCGGAATTTTACGATTTTTCGGTATTCACCCGGATTCTACAATTTTCACTTACTCACACTGATTCAACCCTTTGCCGGTACTCGCCCGGACAGTTTTTCGGTACTCACACGGATTCTACCATTTCCCGGTTTTTGGCGAAATATTACATTTTTTCGGTATTCGCCTGGATTCTACCATTTTCATTTACTCACACTGATTCAACCCTTTGCCGGTACTCGCCCGGACAGTTTTTCGGTACTCGCACGAATTCTACCATTTCCCGATTTTCGACGGATTTTTCCTATTTTTCGGTATTCGCCCGGATTCTACCATTTTCACTTATTCACACTGATTCAACCCTTTTCCGGTACTCGCCCGGACAGTTTTTCAGTACTCGCACGGATTCTACCATTTCTCGATATTCGGCAGATTTTTTCTATTTTTCGGTATTCGCCTGGATTCTACCATTTTCACTTACTCACACTGATTCAACCCTTTTCCGGTACTCGCCCGGACAGTTTTTCGGTACTCGCACGAATTCTACCATTTCTCGATTTTCGGCGGATTTTTACGATTTTTCGGTATTCGACCGGATTCTACCATTTTCACTTACTCATACTGATTCAACCCTTTTCCGGTACTCGCCTGGACAGTTTTTCGGTACTCGGACGGATTCTACCATTTCCCGATTTTTGACGGAATTTTACGATTTTTCGGTATTCACCCGGATTCTACCATTTTCACTTACACTGATTCAACACTTTGCCGGTACTCGCCCGGACAGTTTTTTCGGTACTCCGACAGATTCTACCACTTCCCGGTTTTTTGGCGGAATTTTACGATTTTTCGGTATTCACCCGGATTCTACAATTTTCACTTACTCACACTGATTTAACCCTTTGCCGGTACTCGCCCGGACAGTTTTTCGGTACTCACACGGATTCTACCATTTCCCGGTTTTTGGCGGAATTTTACATTTTTTCGGTATTCGCTCGGATTCTACCATTTTCACTTTCTCATACTAATTCAACCCTTTTCCGGTACTCGCCTGGACAGTTTTTCGGTACTCGCACGGATTCTACCATTTCTCGATTTTCGACAGATTTTTTCTATTTTTCGGTATTCGCCTGGATTCTACCATTTTCACTTACTCACACTGATTCAACCCTTTTCCGGTACTCGCCCGGATAGTTTTTCGGTACTCGCACGAATTCTACCATTTTTCGATTTTCGGCGGATTTTTACGATTTTTCGGTATTCGACCGGATTCTACCATTTTCACTTACTCATACTGATTCAACCCTTTTCCGGTACTCGCCTGGACAGTTTTTCGGTACTCGCACGGATTCTACCATTTCCGAGTTTTTGGCGGAATTTTACGATTTTTCGGTATTCACCCGGATTCTACCATTTTCACTTACATTGATTCAACACTTTGCCGGTACTCACCCGGACAGTTTTTTCGGTACTCCGACAAATTCTACCATTTCCCGGTTTTTTGGCGGAATTTTACGATTTTTCTGTATTCACCCGGATTCTACAATTTTCACTTACTCACACTGATTCAACCCTTTGCCGGTGCTCGCCCGGACTGTTTTTCAGTACTCACACGGATTCTACCATTTCCCGGTTTTTGGCGGAATTTTACATTTTTTCGGTATTCGCCTGGATTCTACCATTTTCACTTACTCACACTGATTCAACCCTTTGCCGGTACTCGCCCGGACAGTTTTTCGGTACTCGCACGAATTCTACCATTTCCCGATTTTCGACGGATTTTTCCTATTTTTCGGTATTCGCCCGGATTCTACCATTTTCACTTACTCACACTGATTCAACCCTTTTCCGGTACTCGCCCGGACAGTTTTTCGGTATTCGCACGGATTCTACTATTTCCCGATTTTCGGCAGATTTTTTCTATTTTTCGGTATTCGCCTGGATTCTACCATTTTCCCTTACTCACACTGATTCAACCCTTTTCCGGTACTCGCCTGGACAGTTTTTCGGTAGTCCCACGGATTCTACCATTTCCCGGTTTTTGGCGGAATTTTACGATTTTTCGGTGTTCACCCGGATTCTACCATTTTCACTTTCACTGATTCAACACTTTGCCGGTACTCGCCCGGACAGTTTTTCGGTACTCCGACAGATTCTACCATTTCTCGGTTTTTGGCAGAATTTTACGATTTTTCGATATTCGCCCGGGTTCTACCAGTTTCACTTACTCACACTGATTCAACCCTTTTCCGGTACTCGCCCGGACAGTTTGTCGGTACTCGCACGGATTCTACTATTTCCCGATTTTCGGCGGATTTTTACGATTTTTCGATATTCGCCCGGATTCTACCATTTTCACTTACTCATACTGATTCAACCCTTTTCCGGTACTCGCCCGGACAGTTTTTCGGTACTCGCAGGGATTCTACAATTTCCCGGTTTTTGGCGGAATTTTACTATTTTTCGGTATTGACCCGGATTCTACCATTTTCACTTACTCACACTGATTCAACCCTTTGCCGGTACTCGCCCGGACAGTTTTTCGGTACTCACACGGATTCTACCATTTCCCGGTTTTTGGCGAAATTTTACATTTTTTTCGGTATTCGCCCGGATTCTACCATTTTCACTTACTCATACTGATTCGACCCTTTTCCGGTACTCGCCCGGACAGTTTTTCGATACTCGCACGAATTCTACCATTTCTCGATTTTCGCCGGATTTTTACGATTTTTCGGTATTTGATCGGATTCTACCATTTTCACTTACTCATACTGATTCAACCCTTTTCCGGTACTCGCCTGGACAGTTTTTCGGTACTCACACGGATTCTACCATTTCCCGGTTTTTGGCGGAATTTTACAATTTTTCAGTATTCGCCCGGATTCTACCATTTTCACTTTCTCATACTAATTCAACCCTTTTTTGGTACTCGCCCGGACAGTTTTTCGGTACTCGCACGGATTCTACCATTTCCCGATTCTCGGCAGATTTTTTCTATTTTTCGGTATTCGCCTGGATTCTACCATTTTCATTTACTCCCACTGATTCAACCCTTTGCCGGTACTCGCCCGGACAGTTTTTCGGTACTCACACGGATTCTACCATTTCCCGGTTTTTCGCGGAATTTTACATTTTTTCGGTATTCGCCCGGATTCTACCATTTTCACTTACTCACACTGATTTAACCCTTTGCCGGTACTTGCCCGTACAGTTTTTCGGTACTCACACGGATTCTACCATTTCCCGGTTTTTGGCGGAATTTTACATTTTTTCGGTATTCGCCTGAATTCTACCATTTTCACTTACTCACACTGATTCAACCCTTCTCCGGTACTCGCCCGAACAGTTTTTCGGCAATCGTACGGATTCTACCATTTCCTTGGTTTTTGGCGGAATTTTACTATTTTTCGGTACTGGCCCGGATTCTACCATTTTCACTTACTCACACTGATTCAACCCTTTGCCTGTACTCGGCCGGACAGTTTTTTCGGTACTCGCACGGATTCTACCATTTCCCGGTTTTTGGCGGAATTTTACGATTTTACGGTATTCACCCGGATTCTACCATTTTCACTTACTCACACTGATTCAACCCTTTGCCGGTACTCGCCCGGACAGTTTTTCGGTACTCACACGGATTCTACCATTTCCCGGTTTTTGGCGAAATTTTACATTTTTTCGGTATTCGCCCGGATTCTACCATTTTCACTTGCTCATACTAATTCAACCCTTTTCCGGTACTCGCCCGGACAGTTTTTCGGTACTCGCACGGATTCTACGATTTCCCGATTTTCGACAGATTTTTTCTATTTTTCGGTATTCACCCGGATTCTACCATTCTCACTTACTCACACTGATTCAACACTTTGCCGGTACTCGCCCGGACTGTTTTTCGGTACTTACACGGATTCTACCATTTCCCGGTTTTTGGCGGAATTTTATATTTTTTCGGTATTCGCCCGGATTCTACCATTTTCACTTACTCACACTGATTCAACCCTTTTCCGGTACTAGCCCGGACAGTTTTTCGGTACTCGCACGGATTCTACTATTTCCCGATTTTCGGCGGATTTTTACGATTTTTCGGTATTCGACCGGATTCTACCATTTTCACTTACTCATACTGATTCAACCCTTTTCCGGTACTCGCCTAGACAGTTTTTCGGTACTCCCACGGATTCTACCATTTCCCGATTTTTGGCGGAATTTTACGATTTTTCGGTGTTCACCCGGATTCTACCATTTTCACTTACACTGATTCAACACTTTGCCGGTACTCGCCCGGACAGTTTTTCGGTACTCCGACAGATTCTACCATTTCCCGGTTTTTGGCAGAATTTTACGATTTTTCGATATTCGCCCGGGTTCTACCAGTTTCACTTACTCACACTGATTCAACCCTTTTCCGGTACTCGCCCGGACAGTTTGTCGGTACTCGCACGGATTCTACTATTTCCCGATTTTCGGCGGATTTTTACGATTTTTCGATATTCGCCCGGATTCTACCATTTTCACTTACTCATACTGATTCAACCGTTTTCCGGTACTCGCAGGGATTCTACAATTTCCCGACTTTTGGCGGAATTTTACTATTTTTCGATATTGACCCGGATTCTACCATTTTCACTTACTCACACTGATTCAACACTTTGCCTGTACTCTCCCGGACAGTTTTTCGGAACTCACACGGATTCTACCATTTCCCGGTTTTTGGCGGAATTTTACATTTTTTCGGTATTCGCCTGGATTCTACCATTTTCACTTACTCACACTGATTCAACCCTTTTCCCCGTATTCGTTGGGATTTTACGATTTTTCGGTATTCGCTCGGATTCTACCATTTTCATTCAGTCACACTGATTCAACCCTTTTCCGGTACTCGCCCGAATAGTTTTTCGGTACTCGCACGGATTCTACCATTTCCCGATATTCGTTGGGATTTTACGATTTTTCGTTATTCGCTCGGATTCTACCATTTTCATTTAGTCACACTGATTCAACCCTTTTCCGGTACTCGCCCGTACAGTTTTTCTATACTCGCACGGATTCTACCATTTCCCGGTATTCGCCGGGATTTTACGATTTTTCGGTATTCCCCCGGATTCTACCATTTTCATTCAGTCACACTGATTCAAACCTTTTCCGGTACTCGCCCGGTGTGTTTTTTGGTATTCGTACGGATTCTACCATTTCCCGGTATTCGTAGGGATTTTACGATTTTTCAGAATTCGCCCGGGTTCTACCATTTTCATTTAGTCACACTAATTCAACCCTTTTCCGGTGCTCGCCCGAACAGTTTTGCGGTACTCGCAAGGATTCTACCATTTCCCGGTATTCGTTGGGATTTTACGATTTTTCGTTATTCGCTCGGATTCTACCATTTTCATTTAGTAACACTGATTAAACCCATTTCCGGTACTCGCCCGTACAGTTTTTCGGTACTCGCACGGATTCTAGCATTTCCCGGTATTCATCGGGATTTTACGATTTTTCGTTATTCGCTCGGATTCTACCATTTTCATTCAATCACAATGATTAAACCCTTTTCCAGTACTCGCACGGACAGTTTTTCGGTACTCGCACGTATTCTTTCATTTCTCGGTATTCGCCTGGATTTTACGATTTTTCGGTATTCGCCCGGGTTCTACCATTTTCATTTAGTCACACTGATTCAACCATTTTCCGGTACTCGCATGAACAGTTTTTCGTTACTCGCACAAATTCTTTCATTTCCCGGTATTCGCCGGGATTTTACGATTTTTCGGTATTCGCTCGGATTCTACCATTTTCATTCAGTCACACTGATTCAACCCTTTTCCGGTACTCGCCCGAACAGTTTTTCGGTACTCGCACGAATTCTACCATTTCCCGGTATTCGTTGGGATTTTACGATTTTTCGGTATTCGCTCGGATTCTACCATTTTCATTCAGTCACACTGATTCAACCCTTTTCCGGTACTCGCCCGAACAGTTTTTTCGGTACTCGCACGAATTCTACCATTTCCCGGTATTCGTTGGGATTTTACGATTTTTCGATATTCGCCCGGATTCTACCATTTTCATTTAGTCACACTGATTCAACCCTTTTCCGGTACTCGCCCGGAGAGTTTTTTGGTATTCGCACGGATTCTACCATTTCCCGGTATTCGCCGGGATTTTACGATTTTTTGGTATTCGCCCGGGTTCTACCATTTTCATTGAGTCACACTGATTCAACCCTTTTCCGGTACTCGCCCGAACAGTTTTTCGTTACTCGCACGGATTCTACCATTTCCCGGTATTCGTTGGGATTTTACGATTTTTCGTTATTCGCTCGGATTCTACCATTTTCATTTACTCACACTGATTCAACCCTTTTCCGGTACTCGCCCGGACAGTTTTTCGGTACTCGCACGGATTCTACCATTTCCCGGTGTTCGTTGGGATTTTACGATTTTTCGGTATACGCTCGGATTCTACCATTTTCATTCAGTCACACTGATTCAACCCTTTTCCGGTACTCGCCCGAACAGTTTTTCGGTACTCGCACGGATTCTACCATTTCCCGGTATTCGTTGGGATTTTACGATTTTTCGGTATTCGCTCGGATTCTACCATTTTCATTCAGTCACACTGATTCAACCCTTTTCCGGTACTCGCCCGAACAGTTTTTCGGTACTCGCACGGATTCTACCATTTCTTGGTATTCGTTGGGAATTTACGATTTTTCGGTATTCGCTCGGATTCTACCATTTTCATTTAGTAGCACTGATTCAACCCTTTTCCGGTACTCGCCCGGTGAGTTTTTTGGTATTCACACGGATTCTACCATTTCCCGGTATTCGCAGGGATTCTACCATTTTCATTTAGTCACACTGATTCAACCCTTTTCCGGTACTCGCCCGAACAGTTTTTCGGTACTCGCAAGGATTCTACCATTTCCCGGTATTCGTTGGGATTTTACGATTTTTCCGTATTCGCTCGGATTCTACTATTTTCATTCAATCACACTGATTCAACCCATTTCCGGTACTCGCCCGAACAGTTTTTCTGTACTCGCACGGATTCTACCATTTCCCGGTATTCATTGGGATTTTACGATTTTTCGGTATTCGCTCGGATTCTACCATTTTCATTTAGTAGCACTGATTCAACCCTTTTCCGGTACTCGCCCGGTGAGTTTTTTGGTATTCACACGGATTCTACCATTTCCCGGTATTCGCAGGGATTTTACGATTTTTCGGAATTCGCCCAGGTTCTACCATTTTCATTTAGTCACACTGATTCAACCCTTTTCCGGTACTCGCCCGAACAGTTTTTCGGTACTCGCAAGGATTCTACCATTTCCCTGTATTAGTTGGGATTTTACGATTTTTCGGTATTCGCTCGGATTCTACCATTTTCATTCAGTCACACTGATTCAACCCATTTCCGGTACTCGCCCGAACAGTTTTTCTGTACTCGCACGTATTCTACCATTTCCCGGTATTCGTTGCGATTTTACGATTTTTCGTTATTCGCTCGGATTCTACCGTTTTCATTTACTCACACTGATTCAACCCTTTTCCGGTACTTGCCCGTACAAATTATCGGTACTCGCACGGATTCTACCATTTCCCGGTATTCGTTGGGATTTACTATTTTTCGTTATTCGCTCGGATTCTACCATTTTCAATTAGTCACACTGATTCAACCCTTGTCCGATACTCGATCGGACAGATTTCAGTACTCGCACAGATTCTACCATTTCCCAGTATTCGCCGGGATTTTACGATTTTTCGGTATTCGCTCGGATTCTACCATTTTCATTGAGTCACACTGATTCAACCCTTTTCCGGTACTCGCCCGAACAGTTTTTCTGTACTCGCACGGATTCTACCATTTCCCGGTATTCGTTGGGATTTTACGATTTTTCGTTATTCGCTCGGATTCTACCATTTTCATTTAGTCACACTGATTCAACCCTTTTCCGGTACTCGCCCGTACAGTTTTTCGGTACTCGCACGGATTCTACCATTTCCCGGTATTCGTTGGGATTGTACGATTTTTCGGTATTCGCTCGGATTCTACCATTTTCATTCAGTCACACTGATTCAACCCTTTTCCGGTACTCGCCCGAACAGTTTTTCGTTACTCGCACGGATTCTACCATTTCCCGGTATTCGTTGGGATTTTACGATTTTTCGGTATTCGCTCGGATTCTACCATTTTCATTCAGTCACACTGATTCAACCCTTTTCCGGTACTCGCCTGAACAGTTTTTCGGTACTCGCACTAATTCTACCATTTCTTGGTATTGGTATTCGTTGGGATTTTACGATTTTTCGTTCTTCGCTCGGATTCTACCGTTTTCATTTAGTCACACTGATTCAACCCTTTTTCGGTACTCGCCCGTACAGTTTTTCGGTACTCGCACGGATTCTACCATTTCCCGGTATTCGTTGGGATTTACGATTTTTCGTTATTCGCTCGGATTCTACCATTTTCAATTAGTCAAACTGATTCAACCCCTGTCCGATACTCGATCGGACAGATTTCGGTACTCGCACAGATTCTACCATTTCCCGATATACGCCGGGATTTTACGATTTTTCGGTATTTGCTCGGATTCTACCATTTTCATTGAGTCACACTGATTCAACCCTTTTCCGGTACTCGCCCGAACAGTTTTTCGGTACTCGCACGGATTCTACCATTTCTTGGTATTCGTTGGGATTTTACGATTTTTCGGTATTCGCTCGGATTCTACCATTTTCATTCAGTCACACTGATTCAACCCATTTCCGGTACTCGCCCGAACAGTTTTTCTGTACTCGCACGGATTCTACCATTTCCCGGTATTCGTTGGGATTTTACGATTTTTCGTTATTCGCTCGGATTCTACCATTTTCATTTAGTCACACTGATTCAACCCTTTTCCGGTACTCGCCCGGACAGTTTTTCGGTACTCGCACGGATTCTACCATTTCCCGGTATTCGTTGGGATTTTACGATTTTTCGTTCTTCGCTCGGATTCTACCATTGTCATTTAGTCACACTGATTGAACCCTTATCCGGTACTCGCCTGGAGAGTTTTTCGATACTCGCACGGATTCTACCATTTCCCAGTATTCGGTTGGATTTTACGATTTTTCGGTATTCGCTCGGATTCTACCATTTTCATTTAGTCACACTTATTCAACCCTTTTCCGGTACTCGCCCGAACAGTTTTTCGGTAGTCGCACGGATTCTACCATTTCCTGGTATTCGTTGGGATTTTACGATTTTTCGTTATTCGCTCGGATTCTACCATTTTCATTTAGTCACACTGATTCAACCCTTTTCCGGTACTCGCCCGAACAGTTTTTCGTTACTCGCACGGATTCTACCATTTCCCGGTATTCGTTGGGATTTACGATTTTTCGTTATTCGCTCGGATTCTACCATTTTCAATTAGTCAAACTGATTCAACCCCTGTCCGATACTCGATCGGACAGATTTCGGTACTCGCACAGATTCTACCATTTCCCGGTATACGCCGAGATTTTACTATTTTTCGGTATTTGCTCGGATTCTACCATTTTCATTGAGTCACACTGATTCAACCCTTTTCCGGTACTCGCCCGAACAGTTTTTCGGTACTCGCACGGATTCTACCATTTCCCGGTATTGGTTGGGATTTTACGATTTTTCGTTATTCGCTCGGATTCTACCGTTTTCATTTAGTCACACTGATTCAACCCTTTTTCGGTACTCGCCCGTACAGTTTTTCGGTACTCGCACGGATTCAACCATTTCCCGGTATTCGTTGGGATTTACGATTTTTCGTTATATGCTCGGATTCTACCATTTTCAATTAGTCACACTGATTCAACCCTTGTCCGATACTCGATCGGACAGATTTCGGTACTCGCACAGATTTTACGATTTCCCGGTATTCGCCGGGATTTTACGATTTTTCGGTATTCGCTCGGATTCTACCATTTTCATTGAGTCACACTGATTCAACCCTTTTCCGGTACTCGCCCGAACAGTTTTTCGTTACTCGCACGGATTCTACCATTTCCCGGTATTCGTTGGGATTTTACGATTTTTCGGTATTCGGTCGGATTCTACCATTTTCATTCAGTCACACTGATTCAACCCTTTTCCGGTACTCGCCCGAACAGTTTTTCGGTACTCGCACGGATTCTACCATTTCTTGGTATTCGTTGGGATTTTACGATTTTTCGGTATTCGCTCGGATTCTACCATTTTCATTCAGTCACACTGATTCAACCCATTTCCGGTACTCGCCCGAACAGTTTTTCTGTACTCGCACGGATTCTACCATTTCCCGTTATTCGGTAGGATTTTACGATTTTTCGTTATTCGCTCGGATTCTACCATTTTCAATTAGTCACACTTATTCAACCCTTGTCCGATACTCGCCCGAACTGTTTTTCGGTACTCGCACGGATTCTACCATTTCTTGGTATTCGTTGGGATTTTACGATTTTTCGGTATTCGCTCGGATTCTACCATTTTCATTCAGTCACACTGATTCAACCCATTTCCGGTACTCGCCCGTACAGTTTTTCGATACACGCACGGATTCTACCATTTCTCGGTATTCGTTGGGATTTTACGATTTTTCGTTATTCGCTCGGTTTCTAACATTTTCATTTAGTCACACTGATTCAACCCTTTTCCGGTACTCGCCCGTACAGTTTTTCGGTACTCGCACGGATTCTACCATTTCCCGGTATTCGTTGGGATTTTACGATTTTTCGTTATTCGCTCGGATTCTACCGTTTTCATTTAGTCACACTGATTCAACCCTTTTCCGGTACTCGCCCGTACAGTTTTTCGGTACTCGTACGGATTCTACCATTTCCCGGTATTCGTTGGGATTTACGATTTTTCGTTATTCGCTCGGATTCTACCATTTTCAATTAGTCAAACTGATTCAACCCCTGTCCGATACTCGATCGGACAGATTTCGGTACTCGCACAGATTCTACCATTTCCCGGTATTCGCCGGGATTTTACGATTTTTCGGTATTCGCTCGGATTCTACCATTTTCATTGAGTCACACTGATTCAACCCTTTTCCGGTACTCGCCCGAACAGTTTTTCGGTACTCGCACGGATTCTACCATTTCTTGGTAGTCGTTGGGATTTTACGATTTTTCGGTATTCGCTCGGATTCTACCATTTTCATTCAGTCACACTGATTCAACCCATTTCCCGTACTCGCCCGAACAGTTTTTCTGTACTCGCACGGATTCTACCATTTCCCGGTATTCGTTGGGATTTTACGATTTTTCGTTATTCGATCGGATTCTACCATTTTCATTTAGTCACACTGATTCAACCCTTTTCCGGTACTCGCCCGGACAGTTTTTCGGTACTCGCACGGATTCTACCATTTCCCGGTATTCGTTGGGATTTTACGATTTTTCGTTATTCGCTCGGATTCTACCGTTTTCATTTAGTCACACTGATTCAACCCTTTTCCGGTACTCGCCCGTATAGTTTTTCGGTACTCGCACGGATTCTACCATTTCCCGGTATTCGTTGGGATTTACGATTTTTCGTTATTCGCTCGGATTCTACCATTTTCAATTAGTCAAACTGATTCAACCCCTGTCCGATACTCGATCGGACAGATTTCGGTACTCGCACAGATTCTACCATTTCCCGGTATTCGCCGGGATTTTACGATTTTTCGGTATTCGCTCGGATTCTACCATTTTCATTGAGTCACACTGATTCAACCCTTTTCCGGTACTCGCCCGAACAGTTTTTCGTTACTCGCACGGATTCTACCATTTCCCGATATTCGTTGGGATTTTACGATTTTTCGGTATTCGGTCGGATTCTACCATTTTCATTCAGTCACACTGATTCAACCCTTTTCCGGTACTCGCCCGAAGAGTTTTTCGGTACTCGCACGGATTCTACCATTTCTTGGTATTCGTTGGGATTTTACGATTTTTCGGTATTCGCTCGGATTCTACCATTTTCATTCAGTCACACTGATTCAACCCATTTCCGGTACTCGCCCGAACAGTTTTTCTGTACTCGCACGGATTCTACCATTTCCCGTTATTCGGTAGGATTTTACGATTTTTCGTTATTCGCTCGGATTCTACCATTTTCAATTAGTCACACTTATTCAACCCTTGTCCGATACTCGCCCGAACTGTTTTTCGGTACTCGCTCGGATTCTACCATTTCTTGGTATTCGTTGGGATTTTACGATTTTTCGGTTGTCGCTCGGATTCTACCATTTTCATTCAGTCACACTGATTCAACCCATTTCCGGTACTCGCCCGAACAGTTTTTCTGTACTCGCACGGATTCTACCATTTCCCGTTATTCGGTAGGATTTTACGATTTTTCGTTATTCGCTCGGATTCTACCATTTTCAATTAGTCACACTTATTCAACCCTTGTCCGATACTCGCCCGAACTGTTTTTCGGTACTCGCACGGATTCTACCATTTCTTGGTATTCGTTGGGATTTTACGATTTTTCGGTATTCGCTCGGATTCTATCATTTTCATTCAGTCACACTGATTCAACCCATTTCCGGTACTCGCCCGAACAGTTTTTCTGTACTCGCACGGATTCTACCATTTCCCGGTATTCGTTGGGATTTTACGATTTTTCATTATTCGCTCGGATTCTACCATTTTCAATTAGTCAAACTGATTCAACCCCTGTCCGATACTCGATCGGACAGATTTCGGTACTCGCACAGATTCTACCATTTCCCGGTATTCGCCGGGATTTTATGATTTTTCGTTAGTCGCTCGGATTCTACCATTTTCATTCAGTCACACTGATTCAACCCTTTTCCGGTACTCGCCCGAACAGTTTTTCGGTACTCGCACGGATTCTACCATTTCTTGGTATTCGTTGGGATTTTACGATTTTTCGGTATTCGCTCGGATTCTATCATTTTCATTCAGTCACACTGATTCAACCCATTTCCGGTACTCGCCCGAACAGTTTTTCTGTACTCGCACGGATTCTACCATTTCCCGTTATTCGGTAGGATTTTACGATTTTTCGTTATTCGCTCGGATTCTACCATTTTCAATTAGTCACACTTATTCAACCCTTGTCCGATACTCGCCCGAACTGTTTTTCGGTACTCGCTCGGATTCTACCATTTCTTGGTATTCGTTGGGATTTTACGATTTTTCGGTTGTCGCTCGGATTCTACCATTTTCATTCAGTCACACTGATTCAACCCATTTCCGGTACTCGCCCGAACAGTTTTTCTGTACTCGCACGGATTCTACCATTTCCCGTTATTCGGTAGGATTTTACGATTTTTCGTTATTCGCTCGGATTCTACCATTTTCAATTAGTCACACTTATTCAACCCTTGTCCGATACTCGCCCGAACTGTTTTTCGGTACTCGCACGGATTCTACCATTTCTTGGTATTCGTTGGGATTTTACGATTTTTCGGTATTCGCTCGGATTCTATCATTTTCATTCAGTCACACTGATTCAACCCATTTCCGGTACTCGCCCGAACAGTTTTTCTGTACTCGCACGGATTCTACCATTTCCCGGTATTCGTTGGGATTTTACGATTTTTCGTTATTCGCTCGGATTCTACCATTTTCAATTAGTCAAACTGATTCAACCCCTGTCCGATACTCGATCGGACAGATTTCGGTACTCGCACAGATTCTACCATTTCCCGGTATTCGCCGGGATTTTATGATTTTTCGTTAGTCGCTCGGATTCTACCATTTTCATTCAGTCACACTGATTCAACCCTTTTCCGGTACTCGCCCGAACAGTTTTTCGGTACTCGCACGGATTCTACCATTTCTTGGTATTCGTTGGGATTTTACGATTTTTCGGTATTCGCTCGGATTCTACCATTTTCATTCAGTCACACTGATTCAACCCATTTCCCGTACTCGCCCGAACAGTTTTTCTGTACTCGCACGGATTCTACCATTTCCCGGTATTCGTTGGGATTTTACGATTTTTCGTTATTCGATCGGATTCTACCATTTTCATTTAGTCACACTGATTCAACCCTTTTCCGGTACTCGCCCGGACAGTTTTTCGGTACTCGCACGGATTCTACCATTTCCCGGTATTCGTTGGGATTTTACGATTTTTCGTTATTCGCTCGGATTCTACCGTTTTCATTTAGTCACACTGATTCAACCCTTTTCCGGTACTCGCCCGTATAGTTTTTCGGTACTCGCACGGATTCTACCATTTCCCGGTATTCGTTGGGATTTACGATTTTTCGTTATTCGCTCGGATTCTACCATTTTCAATTAGTCAAACTGATTCAACCCCTGTCCGATACTCGATCGGACAGATTTCGGTACTCGCACAGATTCTACCATTTCCCGGTATTCGCCGGGATTTTACGATTTTTCGGTATTCGCTCGGATTCTACCATTTTCATTGAGTCACACTGATTCAACCCTTTTCCGGTACTCGCCCGAACAGTTTTTCGTTACTCGCACGGATTCTACCATTTCCCGATATTCGTTGGGATTTTACGATTTTTCGGTATTCGGTCGGATTCTACCATTTTCATTCAGTCACACTGATTCAACCCTTTTCCGGTACTCGCCCGAAGAGTTTTTCGGTACTCGCACGGATTCTACCATTTCTTGGTATTCGTTAGGATTTTACGATTTTTCGGTATTCGCTCGGATTCTACCATTTTCATTCAGTCACACTGATTCAACCCATTTCCGGTACTCGCCCGAACAGTTTTTCTGTACTCGCACGGATTCTACCATTTCCAGTTATTCGGTAGGATTTTACGATTTTTCGTTATTCGCTCGGATTCTACCATTTTCAATTAGTCACACTTATTCAACCCTTGTCCGATACTCGCCCGAATTGTTTTTCGGTACTCGCACGGATTCTACCATTTCTTGGTATTCGTTGGGATTTTACGATTTTTCGGTAGTCGCTCGGATTCTACCATTTTCATTCAGTCACACTGATTCAACCCATTTCCGGTACTCGCCCGACAGTTTTTCTGTACTCGCACGGATTCTACCATTTCCCGTTATTCTGTAGGATTTTACGATTTTTCGTTATTCGCTCGGATTCTACCATTTTCAATTAGTCACACTTATTCAACCCTTGTCCGATACTCGCCCGAACTGTTTTTCGGTACTCGCACGGATTCTACCATTTCTTGGTATTCGTTGGGATTTTACGATTTTTCGGTATTCGCTCGGATTCTACCATTTTCATTCAGTCACACTGATTCAACCCATTTCCGGTACTCGCCCGAACAGTTTTTCTGTACTCGCACGGATTCTACCATTTCCCGGTATTCGTTGGGATTTTACGATTTTTCGTTATTCGATCGGATTCTACCATTTTCATTTAGTCACACTGATTCAACCCTTTTCCGGTACTCGCCCGGACAGTTTTTCGGTACTCGCACGGATTCTACCATTTCCCGGTATTCGTTGGGATTTTACGATTTTTCGTTCTTCGCTCGGATTCTACCGTTTTCATTTAGTCACACTGATTCAACCCTTTTTCGGTACTCGCCCGTACAGTTTTTCGGTACTCGCACGGATTCTACCATTTCCCGGTATTCGTTGGGATTTACGATTTTTCGGTATTCGCTCGGATTCTACCATTTTCATTCAGTCACACTGATTCAACCCATTTCCGGTACTCGCCCGAACAGTTTTTCGGTACTCGCACGGATTCTACCATTTACCGGTATTCGTTGGGATTTTACGATTTTTCGGTATTCGCTCGGATTCTACCATTTTCATTCAGTCACACTAATTCGACCCATTTCCGGTACTCGCCCGAACAGTTTTTCTGTACTCGCACGGATTCTACCATTTCCCGGTATTCGTTGGGATTTTACGATTTTTCGATATTCGCTCGGATTCTACCATTTTCATTCAGTCACACTGATTCAACCCTTTTCCGGTACTCGCACGGATTCTACCATTTCCCGATATTCGTTGGGATTTTACGATTTTTCGTTATTCGCTAGGATTCTACCATTTTCATTTAGTCACACTGATTCAACCCTTTTCCGATACTCGCCCGTACAGTTTTTCGATACTCGCACGGATTCTACCATTTCTCGGTATTCGCCGGGATTTTACGATTTTTCGGTACTCCCCCGGATTCTACCATTTTCATTTAGTCACACTGATTCAAACCTTTTCCGGTACTCGCCCGGTGAGTTTTTTGGTATTCGCACGGATTCTACCATTTCCCGGTATTCGCAGGGATTTTACGATTTTTCGGAATTCGCCCGGGTTCTACCATTTTCATTTAGTCACACTAATTCAACCCTTTTCCGGTGCTCGCCCGAACAGTTTTTCGGTACTCGCAAGGATTCTACCATTTCCCGGTATTCGTTGGGATTTTACGATTTTTCGTTATTCGCTCGGATTCTACCATTTTCATTCAGTCACACTGATTCAACCCATTTCCGGTACTCGCCCGTACAGTTTTTCGGTACTCGCACTGATTCTAGCATTTCCCGGTATTCGCCGGGATTTTACGATTTTTCGGTATTTGCCCGGGTTCTACCATTTTCATTTAGTCACACTCATTCAACCCTTTTCCGATACTCGCATGAACAGTTTTTCGTTACTCGCACGGATTCTACCATTTCCCGGTATTCGTTGGGATTTTACGATTTTTTCGGTATTCGCTCGGATTCTACCATTTTCATTCAGTCACACTGATTCAACCCATTTCCGGTACTCGCCCGAACAGTTTTTCGGTACTCGCAAGGATTCTACCATTTCCCGGTATTCGTTGGGATTTTACGATTTTTCGGTATTCGATCGGATTCTACCATTTTCATTCAGTCACACTGATTCAACCCTTTTTCGGTACTCGCCCGAACAGTTTTTCGGTAGTCGCACGGATTCTACCATTTTCCGGTATTCGTTGGGATTTTACGATTTTTCGTTATTCACTCGGATTCTACCATTTTCATTTAGTCACACTGATTCAACACTTTTCCGGCGCCCGTACAGTTTTTCGATACTCGCACAGATTCTACCATTTGCCGGTATTCGTTGGGATTTACGATTTTTCGTTATTCGCTCGGATTCTACCATTTTCAATTAGTCACACTGATTCAACCCTTGTCCGATACTCGCCCGGACAGATTTCGGTACTTGCACAGATTCTACCATTTCCCGGTATTTGCCGAGATTTTGATGATTTTTCGGAATTCGCTCGGATTCTACCATTTTCATTCAATCACACTGATTAAACCCTTTTCCAGTACTCGCACGGACAGTTTTTCGGTACTCGCACGAATTCTTTCATTTCCCGGTATTCGCCGGGATGTTACGATTTTTCGGTATTCGCCCCGGTTCTACCATTTTCATTTAGTCACACTGATTCAACCCTTTTCCGGTACTCGCATGAACAGTTTTTCGTTACTCGCACGGATTCTACCATTTCCTGGTATTCGTTGGGATTTTACGATTTTTCGGTATTCGCTCGGATTCTACCATTTTCATTCAGTCACACTGATTCAACCCATTTCCGGTACTCGCCCGAACCGTTTTTCTGTACTCGCACGGATTCTACCATTTCCCGGTATTCGTTGGGATTTTACGATATTTCGGTATTCGCTCGGATTCTACCATTTTCATTCAGTCACACTGATTCAACCCATTTCCGGTACTCCCCGAACAGTTTTTCGGTACTCGCACGGATTCTACCATTTCCCGATATTCGTTGGGATTTTACGATTTTTCATTATTCGCTCGGATTCTATCATTTTCATTTAGTAACACTGATTAAACCCATTTCCGGTACTCGCCCGTACAGTTTTTCGGTACTCGCACTGATTCTAGCATTTCCCGGTATTCGCCGGGATTTTACGATTTTTCGGTATTCGCCCGGGTTCTACCATTTTCATTTAGTCACACTGATTCAACCCTTTTCCGATACTCGCATGAACAGTTTTTCGTTACTCGCACGGATTCTACAATTTCCCGGTATTCGTTGGGATTTTACGATTTTTCGGTATTCGCTCGGATTCTACCATTTTCATTAAGTCACACTGATTCAACCCATTTCCGGTACTCGCCCGAACAGTTTTTCGGTACTCGCAAGGATTCTACCATTTCCCGGTATTCGTTGGGATTTTACGATTTTTCAGTATTCGCTCGGATTCTACCATTTTCATTCAGTCACACTGATTCAACCCTTTTCCGGTACTCGCCCGAACAGTTTTTCAGTAGTCGCACGGATTCCACCATTTTCCGGTATTCGTTGGGATTTTACGATTTTTCGTTATTCACTCGGATTCTACCATTTTCATTTAGTCACACTGATTCAACACTTTTCCGGTGCCCGTACAGTTTTTCGATACTCGCACAGATTCTACCATTTGCCGGTATTCGTTGGGATTTACGATTTTTCGTTATTCGCTCGGATTCTACCATTTTCAATTAGTCACACTGATTCAACCCTTGTCCGATACTCGCCCGGACAGATTTCGGTACTCGCACAGATTCTACCATTTCCCGGTATTTGCCGTGATTTTGATGATTTTTCGGAATTCGCTCGGATTCTACCATGTTCATTCAATCACACTGATTAAACCCTTTTCCAGTACTCGCACGGACAGTTTTTCGGTGCTCGCACGGATTCTTTCATTTCCCGGTATTCGCCGGGATTTTACGATTTTTCGGTATTCGCCCCGGTTCTACCATTTTCATTTAGTCACACTGATTCAACCCTTTTCCGGTACTCGCATGAATAGTTTTTCGTTACTCGCACGGATTCTACCATTTCCTGGTATTCGTTGGGATTTTACGATTTTTCGGTATTCGCTCGGATTCTACCATTTTCATTCAGTCACACTGATTCAACCCATTTCCGGTACTCGCCCGAACAGTTTTTCTGTACTCGCACGGATTCTACCATTTCCCGGTATTCGTTGGGATTTTACGATTTTTCGGTATTCGCTCGGATTCTACCATTTTCATTCAGTCACACTGATTCAACCCATTTCCGGTACTCCCCGAACAGTTTTTCGGTACTCGCACGGATTCTACCATTTCCCGATATTCGTTGGGATTTTACGATTTTTCGTTATTCGCTCGGATTCTACCATTTTCATTTAGTCACACTGATTCAACCCTTTTCCGGTACTCGCCCGTACAGTTTTTCGATACTCGCACGGATTCTACCATTTCTCGGTATTCACCGGGATTTTACGATTTTTCGGTATTCCCCCGGATTCTACCATTTTCATTTAGTCACACTGATTCAAACCTTTTCCGGTACTCGCCCGGTGAGTTTTTTGGTATTCGCACTGATTCTACCATTTCCCGGTATTCGCAGGGATTTTACGATTTTTCGGTATTCGCCCGGGTTCTACCATTTTCATTTAGTCACACTGATTCAACCCTTTTCCGATACTCGCATGAACAGTTTTTCGTTACTCGCACGGATTCTACCATTTCCCGGTATTCGTTGGGATTTTACAATTTTTCGGTATTCGCTCGGATTCTACCATTTTCATTCAGTCACACTGATTCAACCCTTTTCCGGTACTCGCCCGAACAGTTTTTCGGTACTTGCACGGATTCTACCATTTCCCGGTATTCGTTGGGATTTACTATTTTTCGTTATTCGCTCGGATTCTACCATTTTCAATTAGTCACACTGATTCAACCCTTGTCCGATACTCGATCGGACAGATTTCGGTACTCGCACAGATTTTACCATTTCCCGGTATTCGCCGGGATTTTACGATTTTTCGGTATTCGCTCGGATTCTACCATTTTCATTGAGTCACACTGATTCAACCCTTTTCCGGTACTCGCCCGAACAGCTTTTCGTTACTCGCACGGATTCTACCATTTCCCGGTATTCGTTGGGATTTTACGATTTTTCGGTATTCGCTCGGATTCTACCATTTTCATTCAGTCACACTGATTCAACCCATTTCCGGTACTCGCCCGAACAGTTTTTCTGTACTCGCACGGATTCTACCATTTCCCGGTATTCGTTGGGATTTTACGATTTTTCGGTATTCGCTCGGATTCTACCATTTTCATTCAGTCACACTGATTCAACCCTTTTCCGGTACTCGCCCGAACAGTTTTTCGGTACTCGCACGGATTCTACCATTTTCCGGTATTCGTTGGGATTTTACGATTTTTCGTTATTCACTCGGATTCTACCATTTTCATTTAGTCACACTGATTCAACACTTTTCCGGCGCCCGTACAGTTTTTCGATACTCGCACGGATTCTACCATTTTCCGGTATTCGTTGGGATTTACGATTTTTCGTTATTCGCTCGGATTCTACCATTTTCATTTAGTCACACTGATTCAACCCTTTTCCGGTACTCGCCCGAACAGTTTTTCGTTACTCGCAAGGATTCTACCATTTCCCGGTATTCGTTGGGATTTTACGATTTTTCGGTATTCGCCCGGGTTCTACCATTTTCATTTAGTCACACTGATTCAACCCTTTTCCGGTACTCGCATGAACAGTTTTTCTGTACTCGCACGGATTCTACCATTTCCCGGTATTCGTTGGGATTTTACGATTTTTCGGTATTCGCCCGGGTTCTACCATTTTCATTCAGTCACACTGATTCAACCCATTTCTGGTACTCGCCCGAACAGTTTTTCTGTACTCGCACGGATTCTACCATTTCCCGGTATTCGTTGGGATTTTACGATTTTTCGGTATTCGCTCGGATTCTACCATTTTCATTCAGTCACACTGATTCAACCCTTTTCCGGTACTCGCCCGAACAGTTTTTCGGTACTCGCACGGATTCTACCATTTTCCGGTATTCGTTGGGATTTTACGATTTTTCGTTATTCACTCGGATTCTACCATTTTCATTTAGTCACACTGATTCAACACTTTTCCGGCGCCCGTACAGTTTTTCGATACTCGCACAGATTCTACCATTTGCCGGTATTCGTTGGCATTTACGATTTTTCGTTATTCGCTCGGATTCTACCATTTTCAATTAGTCACACTGATTCAACCCTTGTCCGATACTCGCCCGGACAGATTTCAGTACTCGCACAGATTCTACCATTTCCCGGTATTTGCCGGGATTTTATGATTTTTCGGAATTCGCTCGGATTTTACCATTTTCATTCAATCACACTGATTAAACCCTTTTCCAGTACTCGCACGGACAGTTTTTCGGTACTCGCTCGGATTCTTTCATTTCCCGGTATTCGCCGGGATTTTACGATTTTTCGGTATTCGCTCGGATTCTACCATTTTCATTCAGTCACACTGATTCAACCCATTTCTGGTACTCGCCCGAACAGTTTTTCTGTACTCGCACGGATTCTACCATTTCCCGGTATTCGTAGGGATTTTACGATTTTTCGGAATTCGCCCGGGTTCTACCATTTTCATTTAGTCACACTGATTCAACCCTTTTCCGGTACTCGCCCGAACAGTTTTTCGGTACTCGCACAGATTCTACCATTTCCCGGTATTCGTTGGGATTTTACGATTTTTCGTTATTCGCTCGAATTCTACCATTTTCATTTAGTCACACTGATTCAACCCTTTTCCGATACTCGCCCGTACAGTTTTTCGATACACTCACGGATTCTACCATTTCCCGGTATTCGTTGGGATTTTACGATTTTTCGTTATTCGCTCGGATTCTACCATTTTCATTTAGTCACACTGATTCAACCCTTTTCCGGTACTCGCCCGAACAGTTTTTCGGTACTCGCAAGGATTCTACCATTTCCCGGTATTCGTTGGGACTTTACGATTTTTCGTTATTCGCTCGGATTCTACCATTTTCATTTAGTAGCACTGATTCAACCCTTTTCCGGTACTTGCCCGGTGAGTTTTTTGGTATTCGCACGGATTCTAACATTTCCCAGTATTCGCAGGGATTTTACGATTTTTCGGAATTCGCCCGGGTTCTACCATTTTCATTTAGTCACACTGATTCAACCCTTTTCCGGTACTCGCCCGAACAGTTTTTCGGTACTCGCAAGGATTCTACCATTTCCCGGTATTCGTTGGGATTTTACGATTTTTCGGTATTCGCCCGGGTTCTACCATTTTCATTTAGTCACACTGATTCAACCCTTTTCCGGTACTTGCATGAACAGTTTTTCGTTACTCGCACGGATTCTACCATTTCCCGGTATTCGTTGGGATTTTACGATTTATCGGTATTCGCTCGGATTCTACAATTTTCATTCAGTGACACTGATTCAACCCATTTCCGGTACTCGCCCGAACAGTTTTTCGGTACTCGCAAGGATTCTACCATTTCCCGGTATTCGTTGGGATTTTACGATTTTTCGGTATTCGCTCGGATTCTACCATTTTCATTCAGTCACACTGATTCAACCCATTTCCGGTACTCGCCCGAACAGTTTTTCTGTACTCGCACGGATTCTACCATTTCCCGGTATTCGTTGGGATTTTACGATTTTTCGTTATTCGATCGGATTCTACCATTTTCATTTAGTCACACTGATTCAACCCTTTTTCGGTACTCGCACGGATTCTACCATTTTCATTCAGTCACACTTATTCAACCCTTTTCCGGTACTCGCCCGTACAGTTTTTCGATACACGCACGGATTCTACCATTTCCCGGTATTTGTTGGGATTTTACGATTTTTCGTTATTCGCTCGGATTCTAACATTTTCATTTAATCACACTGATTCAACCCTTTTTCGGTACTCGCCCGTACAGTTTTTCGGTACTCGCACGGATTCTACCATTTCCCGATATTCGCTGGGATTTACGATTTTTCGTTATTCGCTCGGATTCTACCATTTTCAATTAGTCACACTGATTCAACCCTTGTCCGATACTCGATCGGACAGATTTCGATACTCGCACAGATTCTACTATTTCCCGGTATTCGCCGGGATTTTACGATTTTTCGGTATTCGCTCGGATTCTACCATTTTCATTGAGTCACACTGATTCAACCCTTTTCCGGTACTCGCCCGAACAGTTTTTCGATACACGCACGGATTCTACCATTTCCCGGTATTCGTTCGGATTTACGATTTTTCGGTATTCGCTCGGATTCTACCATTTTCATTCAGTCACACTGATTCAACCCTTTTCCGGTACTCGCCCGAACAGTTTTTCGTTACTCGCACGGATTCTACCATTTCCCGGTATTCGTTGGGATTTTACGATTTTTCGGTATTCGCTCGGGTTCTACCATTTTCATTTAGTCACACTGATTCAACCCTTTTCCGGTACTCGCCCGAACAGTTTTTCGGTACTCGCACAGATTCTACCATTTCCCGGTATTCGTTGGGATTTTACGATTTTTCGTTATTCGCTCGAATTCTACCATTTTCATTTAGTCACACTGATTCAACCTTTTTCCGATACTCGCCCGTACAGTTTTTCGATACACTCACGGATTCTACCATTTCCCGGTATTCGTTGGGATTTTACGATTTTTCGTTATTCGCTCGGATTCTACCATTTTCATTTAGTCACACTGATTCAACCCTTTTCCGGTACTCGCCCGAACAGTTTTTCGGTACTCGCAAGGATTCTACCATTTCCCGGTATTCGTTGGGACTTTACGATTTTTCGTTATTCGCTCGGATTCTACCATTTTCATTTAGTAGCACTGATTCAACCCTTTTCCGGTACTTGCCCGGTGAGTTTTTTGGTATTCGCACGGATTCTAACATTTCCCAGTATTCGCAGGGATTTTACGATTTTTCGGAATTCGCCCGGGTTCTACCATTTTCATTTAGTCACACTGATTCAACCCTTTTCCGGTACTCGCCCGAACAGTTTTTCGGTACTCGCAAGGATTCTACCATTTCCCGGTATTCGTTGGGATTTTACGATTTTTCGGTATTCGCCCGGGTTCTACCATTTTCATTTAGTCACACTGATTCAACCCTTTTCCGGTACTTGCATGAACAGTTTTTCGTTACTCGCACGGATTCTACCATTTCCCGGTATTCGTTGGGATTTTACGATTTATCGGTATTCGCTCGGATTCTACAATTTTCATTCAGTGACACTGATTCAACCCATTTCCGGTACTCGCCCGAACAGTTTTTCGGTACTCGCAAGGATTCTACCATTTCCCGGTATTCGTTGGGATTTTACGATTTTTCGGTATTCGTTCGGATTCTACCATTTTCATTCAGTCACACTGATTCAACCCATTTCCGGTACTCGCCCGAACAGTTTTTCTGTACTCGCATGGATTCTACCATTTCCCGGTATTCGTTGGGATTTTACGATTTTTCGTTATTCGATCGGATTCTACCATTTTCATTTAGTCACACTGATTCAACCCTTTTTCGGTACTCGCACGGATTCTACCATTTTCATTCAGTCACACTTATTCAACCCTTTTCCGGTACTCGCCCGTACAGTTTTTCGATACACGCACGGATTCTACCATTTCCCGGTATTTGTTGGGATTTTACGATTTTTCGTTATTCGCTCGGATTCTAACATTTTCATTTAATCACACTGATTCAACCCTTTTTCGGTACTCGCCCGTACAGTTTTTCGGTACTCGCACGGATTCTACCATTTCCCGATATTCGCTGGGATTTACGATTTTTCGTTATTCGCTCGGATTCTACCATTTTCAATTAGTCACACTGATTCAACCCTTGTCTGATACTCGATCGGACAGATTTCGGTACTCGCACAGATTCTACTATTTCCCGGTATTCGCCGGGATTTTACGATTTTTCGGTATTCGCTCGGATTCTACCATTTTCATTGAGTCACACTGATTCAACCCTTTTCCGGTACTCGCCCGAACAGTTTTTCGATACACGCACGGATTCTACCATTTCCCGGTATTCGTTGGGATTTACGATTTTTCGGTATTCGCTCGGATTCTACCATTTTCATTCAGTCACACTGATTCAACCCTTTTCCGGTACTCGCCCGAACAGTTTTTCGTTACTCGCACGGATTGTAGCATTTCCCGGTATTCGTTGGGATTTTACGATTTTTCGTTATTCGCTCGGATTCTACCATTTTCATTCAATCACACTGATTAAGCCCTTTTCCAGTACTCGCACGGACAGCTTTTCGGTACTCGCACGGATTCTTTCATTTCCCGGTATTCGCCGGGATTTTACGATTTTTCGGTATTCGCCCGGGTTCTACCATTTTCATTTAGTCACACTGATTCAACCCTTTTCCGGTACTCGCATGAACAGTTTTTCGTTACTCGCACGGATTCTACCATTTCCCGGTATTCGTTGGGATTTTACGATTTTTCGGTATTCGCTCGAATTCTACCATTTTCATTCAGTCACACTGATTCAACCCATTTCCGGCACTCGCCCGAACAGTTTTTCGGTACTCACACGGATTGTAGCATTTCCCGGTATTCGTTGGGATTTTACGATTTTTCGTTATTCGCTCGGATTCTACCATTTTCATTCAATCACACTGATTAAACCCTTTTCCAGTACTCGCACGGACAGCTTTTCGGTACTCGCACGGATTCTTTCATTTCCCGGTATTCGCCGGGATTTTACGATTTTTCGGTATTCGCCCGGGTTCTACCATTTTCATTTAGTCACACTAATTCAACCGTTTTCCGGTACTCGCATGAACAGTTTTTCGTTACTCGCACGGATTCTACCATTTCCCGGTATTCGTTGGGATTTTACGATTTTTCGGTATTCGCTCGGATTCTACCATTTTCATTCAGTCACACTGATTCAACCCATTTCCGGTACTCGCCCGAACAGTTTTTCGGTACTCGCACGGATTCTACAATTTCCCGGTATTCGTTGGGATTTTACGATTTTTCGTTATTCGCTCGGATTCTACCATTTTCATTTAGTCACACTGATTCAACACTTTTCCGGTACTCGCCCGTACAGCTTTTCGATACACGCACGGATTCTACCATTTCCCGTTATTCGTTGGGATTTTACGATTTTTCGTTATTCGTTCGGATTCTACCATTTTCATTTAGTTACACTGATTCAACCCTTTTCCGGTACTCGCCCGTACAGTTTTTCGATACTCGCACCGATTCTACCATTTCCCGGTATTCGTTGGGATTTTACGATTTTTCGTTATTCGCTCGGATTCTACCATTTTCATTTAGTCACACTGATTCAACCCTTTTCCGGTACTCGCCCGGAGAGTTTTTTGGTATTCGCACGGATTCTACCATTTCCCGGTATTCGCCGGGATTTTACGATTTTTCGGTATTCGCCCGGGTTCTACCATTTTCATTTAGTCACACTGATTCAACCCTTTTTCGGTACTCGCCCGAACAGTTTTTCGGTACTCGCACGGATTCTACCATTTCCCGGTATTCGTTGGGATTTTACGATTTTTCGTTATTCGCTCGGATTCTACCATTTTCATTTAGTCACACTGATTCAACACTTTTCCGGTACTCGCCCGTACAGCTTTTCGATACACGCACGGATTCTACCATTTCCCGTTATTCGTTGGGATTTTACGATTTTTCGTTATTCGTTCGGATTCTACCATTTTCATTTAGTTACACTGATTCAACCCTTTTCCGGTACTCGCCCGTACAGTTTTTCGATACTCGCACCGATTCTACCATTTCCCGGTATTCGTTGGGATTTTACGATTTTTCGTTATTCGCTCGGATTCTACCATTTTCATTTAGTCACACTGATTCAACCCTTTTCCGGTACTCGCCCGGAGAGTTTTTTGGTATTCGCACGGATTCTACCATTTCCCGGTATTCGCCGGGATTTTACGATTTTTCGGTATTCGCCCGGGTTCTACCATTTTCATTTAGTCACACTGATTCAACCCTTTTTCGGTACTCGCCCGAACAGTTTTTCGGTACTCGCACGGATTCTACCATTTCCCGGTATTCGTTGGGATTTTACGATTTTTCGTTATTCGCTCGGATTCTACCATTTTCATTTAGTCACACTGATTCAACCCTTTTCCGGTACTGGCCCGTACAGTTTTTTGATACTCGCACGGATTCTACCATTTCTCGGTATTCGCCGGGATTTTACGATTTTTCGGTATTCGCCCGGATTCTACCATTTTCATTTAGTCACACTGATTCAAACCTTTTCCGGTACTCGCCCGATGAGTTTTTTGGTATTCGCACGGATTCTGTCATTTTCCGGTATTCGTAGGGATTTTACGATTTTTCTTCGTTGGGATTTTACGATTTTTCGTTATTCGCTCGGATTCTACCATTTTCATTCAATCACACTGATTAAACCCTTTTGCAGTACTCGCACGGACAGCTTTTCGGTACTCGCACGGATTCTTTCATTTCCCGGTATTCGCCGGGATTTTATTGTTTTTCGGTATTCGCCCGGGTTCTACCATTTTCATTTAGTCACACTGATTCAACCCTTTTCCATTACTCGCATGAACAGTTTTTCGTTACTCGCACGGATTCTACCATTTCACGGTATTCGTTGGGATTTTACGATTTTTCGTTATTCGCTCGGATTCTACCATTTTCATTTAGTCACACTGATTCAACACTTTTCCGGCGACCGTACAGTTTTTCGATACTCGCACGGATTCTACCATTTGCCGGTATTCGTTGGGATTTACGATTTTTCGTTATTCGCCCGGGTTCTACCATTTTCATTTAGTCAGACTGATTCAACCCTTTTCCAGTACTCGCCCGAACAGTTTTTCGGTACTAGCACGGATTCTCCCATTTCCCGGTATTCGTTGGGATTTTACGATTTTTCGTTATTCGCTCGGATTCTACCATTTTCATTTAGTCACACTGATTCAACCCTTTTCCGGTACTCGCCCGTACAGTTTTTCGATACTCGCACGGATTCTACCATTTCTCGGTATTCACCGGGATTTTACGATTTTTCGGTATTCGCCCGGATTCTACCATTTTCATTTAGTCACACTGATTCAAACCTTTTCCGGTACTCGCCCGATGAGTTTTTTGGTATTCGCACGGATTCTACCATTTTCCGGTATTCGTAGGGATTTTACGATTTTTCTTCGTTGGGATTTTACGATTTTTCGTTATTCGCTCGGATTCTACCATTTTCATTCAATCACACTGATTAAACCCTTTTGCAGTACTCGCACGGACAGCTTTTCGGTACTCGCACGGATTCTTTCATTTCCCGGTATTCGCCGGGATTTTACGATTTTTCGGTATTCGCCCGGGTTCTACCATTTTCATTTAGTCACACTGATTCAACCCTTTTCCATTACTCGCATGAACAGTTTTTCGTTACTCGCACGGATTCTACCATTTCACGGTATTCGTTGGGATTTTACGATTTTTCGTTATTCGCTCGGATTCTACCATTTTCATTTAGTCACACTGATTCAACACTTTTCCGGCGACCGTACAGTTTTTCGATACTCGCACGGATTCTACCATTTGCCGGTATTCGTTGGGATTTACGATTTTTCGTTATTCGCCCGGGTTCTACCATTTTCATTTAGTCAGACTGATTCAACCCTTTTCCAGTACTCGCCCGAACAGTTTTTCGGTACTAGCACGGATTCTCCCATTTCCCGGTATTCGTTGGGATTTTACGATTTTTCGTTATTCGCTCGGATTCTACCATTTTCATTTAGTCACACTGATTCAACCCTTTTCCGGTACTCGCCCGTACAGTTTTTCGATACTCGCACGGATTCTACCATTTCTCGGTATTCACCGGGATTTTACGATTTTTCGGTATTCGCCCGGATTCTACCATTTTCATTTAGTCACACTGATTCAAACCTTTTCCGGTACTCGCCCGATGAGTTTTTTGGTATTCGCACGGATTCTACCATTTTCCGGTATTCGTAGGGATTTTACGATTTTTCTTCGTTGGGATTTTACGATTTTTCGTTATTCGCTCGGATTCTACCATTTTCATTCAATCACACTGATTAAACCCTTTTGCAGTACTCGCACGGACAGCTTTTCGGTACTCGCACGGATTCTTTCATTTCCCGGTATTCACCGGGATTTTACGATTTTTCGGTATTCTTCCGGGTTCTACCATTTTCATTTAGTCACACTGATTCAACCGTTTTCCGGTACTCGCATGAACAGTTTTTCGTTACTCGCACGGATTCTACCATTTCCCGGTATTCGTTGGGATTTTACGATTTTTCGGTATTCGCTCGGATTCTACCATTTTCATTCAGTCACACTGATTCAACCCATTTTCGGCACTCGCCCGAACAGTTTTTCGGTACTCACACGGATTGTAGCATTTCCCGGTATTCGTTGGGATTTTACGATTTTTCGTTATTCGCTCGGATTCTACCATTTTCATTCAATCACACTGATTAAGCCCTTTTCCAGTACTCGCACGGACAGCTTTTCGGTACTCGCACGGATTCTTTCATTTCCCGGTATTCGCCGGGATTTTACGATTTTTCGGTATTCGCCCGGGTTCTACCATTTTCATTTAGTCACACTGATTCAACCCTTTTCCGGTACTCGCATGAACAGTTTTTCGTTACTCGCACGGATTCTACCATTTCCCGGTATTCGTTGGGATTTTACGATTTTTCGGTATTCGCTCGGATTCTACCATTTTGATTCAGTCACACTGATTCAACCCATTTCCGGCACTCGCCCGAACAGTTTTTCGGTACTCACACGGATTGTAGCATTTCCCGGTATTCGTTGGGATTTTACGATTTTTCGTTATTCGCTCGGATTCTACCATTTTCATTCAATCACACTGATTAAACCCTTTTCCAGTACTCGCACGGACAGCTTTTCGGTACTCGCACGGATTCTTTCATTTCCCGGTATTCGCCGGGATTTTACGATTTTTCGGTATTCGCCCGGGTTCTACCATTTTCATTTAGTCACACTGATTCAACCGTTTTCCGGTACTCGCATGAACAGTTTTTCGTTACTCGCACGGATTCTACCATTTCCCGGTATTCGTTGGGATTTTACGATTTTTCGGTATTCGCTCGGATTCTACCATTTTCATTCAGTCACACTGATTCAACCCATTTCCGGTACTCGGCCGAACAGTTTTTCGGTACTCGCACGGATTCTACAATTTCCCGGTATTCGTTGGGATTTTACGATTTTTCGTTATTCGCTCGGATTCTACCATTTTCATTTAGTCACACTGATTCAACACTTTTCCGGTACTCGCCCGTACAGCTTTTCGATACACGCACGGATTCTACCATTTCCCGTTATTCGTTGGGATTTTACGATTTTTCGTTATTCATTCGGATTCTACCATTTTCATTTAGTTACACTGATTCAACCCTTTTCCGGTACTCGCCCGTACAGTTTTTCGATACTCGCACAGATTCTACCATTTCCCGGTATTCGTTGGGATTTTACGATTTTTCGTTATTCGCTCGAATTCTACCATTTTCATTTAGTCACACTGATTCAACCTTTTTCCGATACTCGCCCGTACAGTTTTTCGATACACTCACGGATTCTACCATTTCCCGGTATTCGTTGGGATTTTACGATTTTTCGTTATTCGCTCGGATTCTACCATTTTCATTTAGTCACACTGATTCAACCCTTTTCCGGTACTCGCCCGAACAGTTTTTCGGTACTCGCAAGGATTCTACCATTTCCCGGTATTCGTTGGGACTTTACGATTTTTCGTTATTCGCTCGGATTCTACCATTTTCATTTAGTAGCACTGATTCAACCCTTTTCCGGTACTTGCCCGGTGAGTTTTTTGGTATTCGCACGGATTCTAACATTTCCCAGTATTCGCAGGGATTTTACGATTTTTCGGAATTCGCCCGGGTTCTACCATTTTCATTTAGTCACACTGATTCAACCCTTTTCCGGTACTCGCCCGAACAGTTTTTCGGTACTCGCAAGGATTCTACCATTTCCCGGTATTCGTTGGGATTTTACGATTTTTCGGTATTCGCCCGGGTTCTACCATTTTCATTTAGTCACACTGATTCAACCCTTTTCCGGTACTTGCATGAACAGTTTTTCGTTACTCGCACGGATTCTACCATTTCCCGGTATTCGTTGGGATTTTACGATTTATCGGTATTCGCTCGGATTCTACAATTTTCATTCAGTGACACTGATTCAACCCATTTCCGGTACTCGCCCGAACAGTTTTTCGGTACTCGCAAGGATTCTACCATTTCCCGGTATTCGTTGGGATTTTACGATTTTTCGGTATTCGTTCGGATTCTACCATTTTCATTCAGTCACACTGATTCAACCCATTTCCGGTACTCGCCCGAACAGTTTTTCTGTACTCGCATGGATTCTACCATTTCCCGGTATTCGTTGGGATTTTACGATTTTTCGTTATTCGATCGGATTCTACCATTTTCATTTAGTCACACTGATTCAACCCTTTTTCGGTACTCGCACGGATTCTACCATTTTCATTCAGTCACACTTATTCAACCCTTTTCCGGTACTCGCCCGTACAGTTTTTCGATACACGCACGGATTCTACCATTTCCCGGTATTTGTTGGGATTTTACGATTTTTCGTTATTCGCTCGGATTCTAACATTTTCATTTAATCACACTGATTCAACCCTTTTTCGGTACTCGCCCGTACAGTTTTTCGGTACTCGCACGGATTCTACCATTTCCCGATATTCGCTGGGATTTACGATTTTTCGTTATTCGCTCGGATTCTACCATTTTCAATTAGTCACACTGATTCAACCCTTGTCTGATACTCGATCGGACAGATTTCGGTACTCGCACAGATTCTACTATTTCCCGGTATTCGCCGGGATTTTACGATTTTTCGGTATTCGCTCGGATTCTACCATTTTCATTGAGTCACACTGATTCAACCCTTTTCCGGTACTCGCCCGAACAGTTTTTCGATACACGCACGGATTCTACCATTTCCCGGTATTCGTTGGGATTTACGATTTTTCGGTATTCGCTCGGATTCTACCATTTTCATTCAGTCACACTGATTCAACCCTTTTCCGGTACTCGCCCGAACAGTTTTTCGTTACTCGCACGGATTGTAGCATTTCCCGGTATTCGTTGGGATTTTACGATTTTTCGTTATTCGCTCGGATTCTACCATTTTCATTCAATCACACTGATTAAGCCCTTTTCCAGTACTCGCACGGACAGCTTTTCGGTACTCGCACGGATTCTTTCATTTCCCGGTATTCGCCGGGATTTTACGATTTTTCGGTATTCGCCCGGGTTCTACCATTTTCATTTAGTCACACTGATTCAACCCTTTTCCGGTACTCGCATGAACAGTTTTTCGTTACTCGCACGGATTCTACCATTTCCCGGTATTCGTTGGGATTTTACGATTTTTCGGTATTCGCTCGAATTCTACCATTTTCATTCAGTCACACTGATTCAACCCATTTCCGGCACTCGCCCGAACAGTTTTTCGGTACTCACACGGATTGTAGCATTTCCCGGTATTCGTTGGGATTTTACGATTTTTCGTTATTCGCTCGGATTCTACCATTTTCATTCAATCACACTGATTAAACCCTTTTCCAGTACTCGCACGGACAGCTTTTCGGTACTCGCACGGATTCTTTCATTTCCCGGTATTCGCCGGGATTTTACGATTTTTCGGTATTCGCCCGGGTTCTACCATTTTCATTTAGTCACACTAATTCAACCGTTTTCCGGTACTCGCATGAACAGTTTTTCGTTACTCGCACGGATTCTACCATTTCCCGGTATTCGTTGGGATTTTACGATTTTTCGGTATTCGCTCGGATTCTACCATTTTCATTCAGTCACACTGATTCAACCCATTTCCGGTACTCGCCCGAACAGTTTTTCGGTACTCGCACGGATTCTACAATTTCCCGGTATTCGTTGGGATTTTACGATTTTTCGTTATTCGCTCGGATTCTACCATTTTCATTTAGTCACACTGATTCAACACTTTTCCGGTACTCGCCCGTACAGCTTTTCGATACACGCACGGATTCTACCATTTCCCGTTATTCGTTGGGATTTTACGATTTTTCGTTATTCGTTCGGATTCTACCATTTTCATTTAGTTACACTGATTCAACCCTTTTCCGGTACTCGCCCGTACAGTTTTTCGATACTCGCACCGATTCTACCATTTCCCGGTATTCGTTGGGATTTTACGATTTTTCGTTATTCGCTCGGATTCTACCATTTTCATTTAGTCACACTGATTCAACCCTTTTCCGGTACTCGCCCGGAGAGTTTTTTGGTATTCGCACGGATTCTACCATTTCCCGGTATTCGCCGGGATTTTACGATTTTTCGGTATTCGCCCGGGTTCTACCATTTTCATTTAGTCACACTGATTCAACCCTTTTTCGGTACTCGCCCGAACAGTTTTTCGGTACTCGCACGGATTCTACCATTTCCCGGTATTCGTTGGGATTTTACGATTTTTCGTTATTCGCTCGGATTCTACCATTTTCATTTAGTCACACTGATTCAACACTTTTCCGGTACTCGCCCGTACAGCTTTTCGATACACGCACGGATTCTACCATTTCCCGTTATTCGTTGGGATTTTACGATTTTTCGTTATTCGTTCGGATTCTACCATTTTCATTTAGTTACACTGATTCAACCCTTTTCCGGTACTCGCCCGTACAGTTTTTCGATACTCGCACCGATTCTACCATTTCCCGGTATTCGTTGGGATTTTACGATTTTTCGTTATTCGCTCGGATTCTACCATTTTCATTTAGTCACACTGATTCAACCCTTTTCCGGTACTCGCCCGGAGAGTTTTTTGGTATTCGCACGGATTCTACCATTTCCCGGTATTCGCCGGGATTTTACGATTTTTCGGTATTCGCCCGGGTTCTACCATTTTCATTTAGTCACACTGATTCAACCCTTTTTCGGTACTCGCCCGAACAGTTTTTCGGTACTCGCACGGATTCTACCATTTCCCGGTATTCGTTGGGATTTTACGATTTTTCGTTATTCGCTCGGATTCTACCATTTTCATTTAGTCACACTGATTCAACCCTTTTCCGGTACTGGCCCGTACAGTTTTTTGATACTCGCACGGATTCTACCATTTCTCGGTATTCGCCGGGATTTTACGATTTTTCGGTATTCGCCCGGATTCTACCATTTTCATTTAGTCACACTGATTCAAACCTTTTCCGGTACTCGCCCGATGAGTTTTTTGGTATTCGCACGGATTCTGTCATTTTCCGGTATTCGTAGGGATTTTACGATTTTTCTTCGTTGGGATTTTACGATTTTTCGTTATTCGCTCGGATTCTACCATTTTCATTCAATCACACTGATTAAACCCTTTTGCAGTACTCGCACGGACAGCTTTTCGGTACTCGCACGGATTCTTTCATTTCCCGGTATTCGCCGGGATTTTATTGTTTTTCGGTATTCGCCCGGGTTCTACCATTTTCATTTAGTCACACTGATTCAACCCTTTTCCATTACTCGCATGAACAGTTTTTCGTTACTCGCACGGATTCTACCATTTCACGGTATTCGTTGGGATTTTACGATTTTTCGTTATTCGCTCGGATTCTACCATTTTCATTTAGTCACACTGATTCAACACTTTTCCGGCGACCGTACAGTTTTTCGATACTCGCACGGATTCTACCATTTGCCGGTATTCGTTGGGATTTACGATTTTTCGTTATTCGCCCGGGTTCTACCATTTTCATTTAGTCAGACTGATTCAACCCTTTTCCAGTACTCGCCCGAACAGTTTTTCGGTACTAGCACGGATTCTCCCATTTCCCGGTATTCGTTGGGATTTTACGATTTTTCGTTATTCGCTCGGATTCTACCATTTTCATTTAGTCACACTGATTCAACCCTTTTCCGGTACTCGCCCGTACAGTTTTTCGATACTCGCACGGATTCTACCATTTCTCGGTATTCACCGGGATTTTACGATTTTTCGGTATTCGCCCGGATTCTACCATTTTCATTTAGTCACACTGATTCAAACCTTTTCCGGTACTCGCCCGATGAGTTTTTTGGTATTCGCACGGATTCTACCATTTTCCGGTATTCGTAGGGATTTTACGATTTTTCTTCGTTGGGATTTTACGATTTTTCGTTATTCGCTCGGATTCTACCATTTTCATTCAATCACACTGATTAAACCCTTTTGCAGTACTCGCACGGACAGCTTTTCGGTACTCGCACGGATTCTTTCATTTCCCGGTATTCGCCGGGATTTTACGATTTTTCGGTATTCGCCCGGGTTCTACCATTTTCATTTAGTCACACTGATTCAACCCTTTTCCATTACTCGCATGAACAGTTTTTCGTTACTCGCACGGATTCTACCATTTCACGGTATTCGTTGGGATTTTACGATTTTTCGTTATTCGCTCGGATTCTACCATTTTCATTTAGTCACACTGATTCAACACTTTTCCGGCGACCGTACAGTTTTTCGATACTCGCACGGATTCTACCATTTGCCGGTATTCGTTGGGATTTACGATTTTTCGTTATTCGCCCGGGTTCTACCATTTTCATTTAGTCAGACTGATTCAACCCTTTTCCAGTACTCGCCCGAACAGTTTTTCGGTACTAGCACGGATTCTCCCATTTCCCGGTATTCGTTGGGATTTTACGATTTTTCGTTATTCGCTCGGATTCTACCATTTTCATTTAGTCACACTGATTCAACCCTTTTCCGGTACTCGCCCGTACAGTTTTTCGATACTCGCACGGATTCTACCATTTCTCGGTATTCACCGGGATTTTACGATTTTTCGGTATTCGCCCGGATTCTACCATTTTCATTTAGTCACACTGATTCAAACCTTTTCCGGTACTCGCCCGATGAGTTTTTTGGTATTCGCACGGATTCTACCATTTTCCGGTATTCGTAGGGATTTTACGATTTTTCTTCGTTGGGATTTTACGATTTTTCGTTATTCGCTCGGATTCTACCATTTTCATTCAATCACACTGATTAAACCCTTTTGCAGTACTCGCACGGACAGCTTTTCGGTACTCGCACGGATTCTTTCATTTCCCGGTATTCACCGGGATTTTACGATTTTTCGGTATTCTTCCGGGTTCTACCATTTTCATTTAGTCACACTGATTCAACCGTTTTCCGGTACTCGCATGAACAGTTTTTCGTTACTCGCACGGATTCTACCATTTCCCGGTATTCGTTGGGATTTTACGATTTTTCGGTATTCGCTCGGATTCTACCATTTTCATTCAGTCACACTGATTCAACCCATTTTCGGCACTCGCCCGAACAGTTTTTCGGTACTCACACGGATTGTAGCATTTCCCGGTATTCGTTGGGATTTTACGATTTTTCGTTATTCGCTCGGATTCTACCATTTTCATTCAATCACACTGATTAAGCCCTTTTCCAGTACTCGCACGGACAGCTTTTCGGTACTCGCACGGATTCTTTCATTTCCCGGTATTCGCCGGGATTTTACGATTTTTCGGTATTCGCCCGGGTTCTACCATTTTCATTTAGTCACACTGATTCAACCCTTTTCCGGTACTCGCATGAACAGTTTTTCGTTACTCGCACGGATTCTACCATTTCCCGGTATTCGTTGGGATTTTACGATTTTTCGGTATTCGCTCGGATTCTACCATTTTGATTCAGTCACACTGATTCAACCCATTTCCGGCACTCGCCCGAACAGTTTTTCGGTACTCACACGGATTGTAGCATTTCCCGGTATTCGTTGGGATTTTACGATTTTTCGTTATTCGCTCGGATTCTACCATTTTCATTCAATCACACTGATTAAACCCTTTTCCAGTACTCGCACGGACAGCTTTTCGGTACTCGCACGGATTCTTTCATTTCCCGGTATTCGCCGGGATTTTACGATTTTTCGGTATTCGCCCGGGTTCTACCATTTTCATTTAGTCACACTGATTCAACCGTTTTCCGGTACTCGCATGAACAGTTTTTCGTTACTCGCACGGATTCTACCATTTCCCGGTATTCGTTGGGATTTTACGATTTTTCGGTATTCGCTCGGATTCTACCATTTTCATTCAGTCACACTGATTCAACCCATTTCCGGTACTCGGCCGAACAGTTTTTCGGTACTCGCACGGATTCTACAATTTCCCGGTATTCGTTGGGATTTTACGATTTTTCGTTATTCGCTCGGATTCTACCATTTTCATTTAGTCACACTGATTCAACACTTTTCCGGTACTCGCCCGTACAGCTTTTCGATACACGCACGGATTCTACCATTTCCCGTTATTCGTTGGGATTTTACGATTTTTCGTTATTCATTCGGATTCTACCATTTTCATTTAGTTACACTGATTCAACCCTTTTCCGGTACTCGCCCGTACAGTTTTTCGATACTCGCACCGATTCTACCATTTCCCGGTATTCGTTGGGATTTTACGATTTTTCGTTGTTCGCTCGGATTCTACCATTTTCATTTAGTCACACTGATTCAACCCTTTTCCGGTACTCGCCCGGAGAGTTTTTTGGTATTCGCACGGATTCTACCATTTCCCGGTATTCGCCGGGATTTTACGATTTTTCGGTATTCGCCCGGGTTCTACCATTTTCATTTAGTCACACTGATTCAACCCTTTTTCGGTACTCGCCCGAACAGTTTTTCGGTACTCGCACGGATTCTACCATTTCCCGGTATTCGTTGGGATTTTACGATTTTTCGTTATTCGCTCGGATTCTACCATTTTCATTTAGTCACACTGATTCAAACCTTTTCCGGTACTCGCCCGATGAGTTTTTTGGTATTCGCACGGATTCTACCATTTTCCGGTATTCGTAGGGATTTTACGATTTTTCTTCGTTGGGATTTTACGATTTTTCGTTATTCGCTCGGATTCTACCATTTTCATTCAATCACACTGATTAAACCCTTTTGCAGTACTCGCACGGACAGCTTTTCGGTACTCGCACGGATTCTTTCATTTCCCGGTATTCGCCGGGATTTTACGATTTTTCGGTACTCGCCCGGGTTCTACCATTTTCATTTAGTCACACTGATTCAACCCTTTTCCGGTACTCGCATGAACAGTTTTTCGTTACTCGCACGGATTCTACCATTTCACGGTATTCGTTGGGATTTTACGATTTTTCGTTATTCGCTCGGATTCTACCATTTTCATTTAGTCACACTGATTCAACACTTTTCCGGCGACCGTACAGTTTTTCGATACTCGCACGGATTCTACCATTTTGCCGGTATTCGTTGGGATTTACGATTTTTCGTTATTCGCCCGGGTTCTACCATTTTCATTTAGTCAGACTGATTCAACCCTTTTCCAGTACTCGCCCGAACAGTTTTTCGGTACTCGCACGGATTCTACCATTTCCCGGTATTCGTTGGGATTTTACGATTTTTCGTTATTCGCTCGGATTCTACCATTTTCATTTAGTCACACTGATTCAACACTTTTCCGGTACTCGCCCGTACAGCTTTTCGATACACGCACGGATTCTACCATTTCCCGTTATTCGTTACGATTTTACGATTTTTCGTTATTCGCTCGGATTCTACCATTTTCATTTAGTAACACTGATTCAACCCTTTTCCGGTACTCGCCCGTACAGTTTTTCGGTACTCGCACAGATTCTACCATTTCCCAGTATTCGTTGGGATTTTACGATTTTTCGTTATTCGCTCGGATTCTACCATTTTCATTTAGTCTCACTGATTCAACCCTTTTCCGGTACTCGCCCGTTAAGTTTTTCGATACTCGCACGGATTCTACCATTTCCCGGTATTCGCCGGGATTTTACGATTTTTCGGTATTCGCCCAGATTCTACCATTTTCATTTAGTCACACTGATTCAACCCTTATCCGGTACTCGCCCGGAGAGTTTTTTGGTACTCGCACGGATTCTACCATTTCCCGGTATTCGCCGGGATTTTACGATTTTTCGGTATTCGCCCGGATTCTACCATTTTCATTTAGTCACACTGATTCAACCCTTATCCGGTACTCGCCCGGAGAGTATTTTGGTATTCGCACGGATTCTACCATTTCCCGGTATTCGCCGGGATTTTACGATTTTTCGATATTCGCCCGGGTTCTACCATTTTCATTTAGTCAGACTGATTCAACCCTTTTCCAGTACTCGCCCGAACAGATTTTCGGTACTCGCACAGATTCTACCAGTTCCCGGTATTCGTTGGGATTTTACGATTTTTCGTTATTCGCTCGGATTCTACCATTTTCATTTAGTCACACTGATTCAACACTTTTCCGGCGACCGTACAGTTTTTCGATACTCGCACGGATTCTACCATTTGCCGGTATTCGTTGGGATTTACGATTTTTCGTTATTCGCTCGGATTCTACCATTTTCAATTAGTCACACTGATTCAACCCTTGTCCGATACTCGCCCGAACAGATTTCGGTACTCGCACAGATTCTACCATTTCCCGGTATTTGCCGGGATTTTACGATTTTTCGGAATTCGCTCGGATTCTACCATTTTCATTCAATCACACTGATTAAACCCTTTTCCAGTACTCGCACGGACAGTTTTTCGGTATTCGCACGGATTCTTTCATTTCCCGGTATTCGACAGGATTTGACGATTTTTCGGTATTCGCCCGGGTTCTACCATTTTCATTTAGTCACACTGATTCAACCCTTTTCCGGTACTCGCATGAACAGATTTTCGTTACTCGCACGGATTCTACCATTTCCCGGTATTCGTTGGAATTTTACGATTTTTCGTTATTCGCCCGGGTTCTACCAATTTCATTTAGTCACACTGATTCAACCCTTTTCCGGTACTCGCCCGAACAGTTTTTCGGTACTCGCAAGGATTCTACCATTTCCCGGTATTCGTTGGGATTTTACGATTTTTCGGTATTCGCTCGGATTCTACCATTTTCATTCAATCACACTGATTAAACCCTTTTCCGATACTCGCCCGTACAGTTTTTCGGTACTCACACGGATTGTAGCATTTCCCGGTATTCGTTGGGCTTTTACGATTTTTCGTTATTCGCTCGGATTCTACCATTTTCATTCAATCACACTGATTAAACCCTTTTCCAGTACTCGCACGGACAGCTTTTCGGTACTCGCACGGATTCTTTCATTTCCCGGTATTCGCCGGGATTTTACGATTTTTCGGTATTCGCCCGGGTTCTACCATTTTCATTTAGTCACACTGATTCAACCCTTTTCCGGTACTCGCATGAACAGTTTTTCGTTACTCGCACGGATTCTACCATTTCACGGTATTCGTTGGGATTTTACGATTTTTCGGTATTCGCTCGGATTCTACCATTTTCATTCACGCACACAGATTCAACCCATTTCCGGTACTCGCCCGAACAGTTTTTCTTTACTCGCACGGATTCTACCATTTCCCAGTATTCGTTGGGATTTTACGATTTTTCGGAATTCGCCCGGGTTCTACCATTTTCATTTAGTCACACTGATTCAACCCTTTTCCGGTACTCGCCCGAACAGTTTTTCGGTACTCGCAAGGATTCTACCATTTCCCGGTATTCGTTGGGATTTTACGATTTTTCGTTATTCGCTCGGATTCTACCATTTTCATTTAGTAGCACTGATTCAACCCTTTTCCGGTACTTGCCTGGTGAGTTTTTTGGTATTCGCACGGATTCTACCATTTCCCGGTATTCGCAAGGATTTTACGATTTTTCGGAATTCGCCCGGGTTCTACCATTTTTGGTACTCGCACGGACAGTTTTTCGGTATTCGCACGGATTCTTTCATTTCCCGGTATTCGACAGGATTTGACGATTTTTCGGTATTCGCCCGGATTCTACCATTTTCATTCAATCACACTCATTAAACCCTTTTCCAGTACTCGCACGGACAGCTTTTCGGTACTCGCACGGATTCTTTCATTTCCCGGTATTCGCCGGGATTTTACGATTTTTCGGTATTCGCCCGGGTTCTACCATTTTCATTTAGTCACACTGATTCAACCCTTTTCCGGTACTCGCATGAACAGTTTTTCGTTACTCGCACGGATTCTACCATTTCCCGGTATTCGTTGGGATTTTACGATTTTTCGGTATTCGCTCGGATTCTACCATTTTCATTCAGTCACACTGATTCAACCCATTTCCGGTACTCGCCCGAACAGTTTTTCTGTACTCGCACGGATTCTACCATTTCCCGGTATTCGTTGGGATTTTACGATTTTTCGTTATTCGCTCGGATTCTTCCATTTTCATTTAGTCACACTGATTCAACACTTTTCTGGTACTCGCCCGTACAGTTTTTCGATACACGCACGGATTCTACCATTTCCCGTTATTCGTTGGGATTTTACGATTTTTCGTTATTCGCTCGGATTCTACCATTTTCATTTAGTAACACTGATTCAACCCTTTTCCGGTACTCGCCCGTACAGTTTTTCGGTACTCGCACCGATTCTACCATTTCCCGGTATTCGTTGGGATTTTACGATTTTTCGTTATTCGCTCGGATTCTACCATTTTCATTTAGTCACACTGATTCAACCCTTTTCCGGTACTCGCCCGGAGAGTTTTTTGGTATTCGCACGGATTCTACCGTTTCCCGATATTCGCCGGGATCTTACGATTTTTCGGTATTCGCCCGGGTTCTACCATTTTCATTTAGTCACACTGATTCAACCCTTTTTCGGTACTCGCCCGGACAGTTTTTCGATACACGCACGGATTCTACCATTTCCCGGTATTCGTTGGGATTTTACGATTTTTCGTTATTCGCTCGGATTCTACCATTTTCATTTAGTAACACTGATTCAACCCTTTTCCGGTACTCGCCCGTACAGTTTTTCGGTACTCGCACAGATTCTACCATTTCCCAGTATTCGTTGGGATTTTACGATTTTTCGTTATTCGCCCGGATTCTACCATTTTCATTTAGTCACACTGATTCAACCCTTTTCCGGTACTCGCCCGTTCAGTTTTTCGATACTCGCACGGATTCTACCATTTCCCGGTATTCGCCGGGATTTTACGATTTTTCGATATTCGCCCGGATTCTACCATTTTCATTTAGTCACACTGATTCAACCCTTATCCGGTACTCGCCCGGAGAGTTTTTTGGTATTCGCACGGATTCTACCACTTCCCGGTATTCGCCGGGATTTTACGATTTTTCGATATTCGCCCGGGTTCTACCATTTTCATTTAGTCAGACTGATTCAACCCTTTTCCAGTACTCGCCCGAACAGATTTTCGGTACTCGCACGGATTCTACCAGTTCCCGGTATTCGTTGGGATTTTACGATTTTTCGTTATTCGCTCGGATTCTACCATTTTCATTTAGTCACTCTGATTCAACACTTTTCCGGCGCCCGTACAGTTTTTCGATACTCGCACGGATTCTACCATTTGCCGGTATTCGTTGGAATTTACGATTTTTCGTTATTCGCTCGGATTCTACCATTTTCAATTAGTCACACTGATTCAACCCTTCTCCGATACTCGCCCGGACAGATTTCGGTACTCGCACAGATTCTACCATTTCCCGGTATTTGCCGGGATTTTACGATTTTTCGGAATTCGCTCGGATTCTACCATTTTCATTCAATCACACTGATTAAACCCTTTTCCAGTACTCGCACGGAGAGTTTTTCGGTATTCGCACGGATTCTTTCATTTCCCGGTATTCGCCGGGATTTTACGATTTTTCGGTATTCGCCCGGGTTCTACCATTTTCATTTAGTCACACTGATTCAACCCTTTTCCGGTACTCGCATGAACAGTTTTTCGTTACTCGCACGGATTCTACCATTTCCCGGTATTCGTTGGGATTTTACGATTTTTCGGTATTCGCTCGGATTCTACCATTTTCATTCAGTCACACTGATTCAACCCATTTCCGGTACTCGCCCGAACAGTTTTTCTGTACTCGCACGGATTCTACCATTTCCCGGTATTCGTTGGGATTTTACGATTTTTCGTTATTCGCTCGGATTCTTCCATTTTCATTTAGTCACACTGATTCAACACTTTTCTGGTACTCGCCCGTACAGTTTTTCGATACACGCACGGATTCTACCATTTCCCGTTATTCGTTGGGATTTTACGATTTTTCGTTATTCGCTCGGATTCTACCATTTTCATTTAGTAACACTGATTCAACCCTTTTCCGGTACTCGCCCGTACAGTTTTTCGGTACTCGCACCGATTCTACCATTTCCCGGTATTCGTTGGGATTTTACGATTTTTCGTTATTCGCTCGGATTCTACCATTTTCATTTAGTCACACTGATTCAACCCTTTTCCGGTACTCGCCCGGAGAGTTTTTTGGTATTCGCACGGATTCTACCATTTCCCGATATTCGCCGGGATCTTACGATTTTTCGGTATTCGCCCGGGTTCTACCATTTTCATTTAGTCACACTGATTCAACCCTTTTTCGGTACTCGCCCGGACAGTTTTTCGATACACGCACGGATTCTACCATTTCCCGGTATTCGTTGGGATTTTACGATTTTTCGTTATTCGCTCGGATTCTACCATTTTCATTTAGTAACACTGATTCAACCCTTTTCCGGTACTCGCCCGTACAGTTTTTCGGTACTCGCACAGATTCTACCATTTCCCAGTATTCGTTGGGATTTTACGATTTTTCGTTATTCGCCCGGATTCTACCATTTTCATTTAGTCACACTGATTCAACCCTTTTCCGGTACTCGCCCGTTCAGTTTTTCGATACTCGCACGGATTCTACCATTTCCCGGTATTCGCCGGGATTGTACGATTTTTCGATATTCGCCCGGATTCTACCATTTTCATTTAGTCACACTGATTCAACCCTTATCCGGTACTCGCCCGGAGAGTTTTTTGGTATTCGCACGGATTCTACCACTTCCCGGTATTCGCCGGGATTTTACGATTTTTCGATATTCGCCCGGGTTCTACCATTTTCATTTAGTCAGACTGATTCAACCCTTTTCCAGTACTCGCCCGAACAGATTTTCGGTACTCGCACGGATTCTACCAGTTCCCGGTATTCGTTGGGATTTTACGATTTTTCGTTATTCGCTCGGATTCTACCATTTTCATTTAGTCACTCTGATTCAACACTTTTCCGGCGCCCGTACAGTTTTTCGATACTCGCACGGATTCTACCATTTGCCGGTATTCGTTGGAATTTACGATTTTTCGTTATTCGCTCGGATTCTACCATTTTCAATTAGTCACACTGATTCAACCCTTCTCCGATACTCGCCCGGACAGATTTCGGTACTCGCACAGATTCTACCATTTCCCGGTATTTGCCGGGATTTTACGATTTTTCGGAATTCGCTCGGATTCTACCATTTTCATTCAATCACACTGATTAAACCCTTTTCCAGTACTCGCACGGAGAGTTTTTCGGTATTCGCACGGATTCTTTCATTTCCCGGTATTCGCCGGGATTTTACGATTTTTCGGTATTCGCCCGGGTTCTACCATTTTCATTTAGTCACACTGATTCAACCCTTTTCCGGTACTCGCATGAACAGTTTTTCGTTACTCGCACGGATTCTACCATTTCCCGGTATTCGTTGGGATTTTACGATTTTTCGGTATTCGCTCGGATTCTACCATTTTCATTCAGTCACACTGATTCAACCCATTTCCGGTACTCGCCCGAACAGTTTTTCGGTACTCGCACGGATTCTACCATTTCCCGGTATTCGTTGGGATTTACGATTTTTCTTGATTCGCTCGGATTCTACCATTTTCAATTAGTCACACTTATTCAACCCTTTTCCGATACTCGCCCGGACAGATTTCGGTACTCGCACAGATTCTACCATTTCCCAGTATTTGCCGGGATTTTACGATTTTTCGGTATTCGCTCGGATTCTACCATTTTCATTCAATCACACTGATTCAACCCTTTTCCAGTACTAGCACGGACAATTTTTCGGTACTCGCACGGATTCTTTCATTTCCCGGTATTCGCCGGGATTTTACGATTTTTCGGTATTCGCCCGGTTTCTACCATTTTCATTTAGTCACACTGATTCAACCCTTTTCCAGTACTCACATGAACAGTTTTTCGTTACTCGCACGGATTCTACCATTTCCCGGTATTCGTTGGGATTTTACGATTTTTCGTTATTCGCTCGGATTCTACCATTTTCATTTAGTCACACTGATTCAACCCTTTTCCGGTACTCGCCCTTACAAATTTTCGATACTCGCACGGATTCTACCATTTCCCGGTATTTGCCGGGATTTTACGATTTTTCGGAATTCGCTCGGATTCTACCATTTTCATTCAATCACACTGATTAAACCCTTTTCCAGTACTCGCACGGAGAGTTTTTCGGTATTCGCACGGATTCTTTCATTTCCCGGTATTCGCCGGGATTTTACGATTTTTCGGTATTCGCCCGGGTTCTACCATTTTCATTTAGTCACACTGATTCAACCCTTTTCCGGTACTCGCATGAACAGTTTTTCGTTACTCGCACGGATTCTACCATTTCCCGGTATTCGTTGGGATTTTACGATTTTTCGGTATTCGCTCGGATTCTACCATTTTCATTCAGTCACACTGATTCAACCCATTTCCGGTACTCGCCCGAACAGTTTTTCGGTACTCGCACGGATTCTACCATTTCCCGGTATTCGTTGGGATTTTACGATTTTTCGTTATTCGCTCGGATTCTACCATTTTCATTTAGTCACACTGATTCAACCCTTTTTCGGTACTCGCCCGGACAGTTTTTCGATACACGCACGGATTCTACCATTTCCCGGTATTCGTTGGGATTTTACGATTTTTCGTTATTCGCTCGGATTCTACCATTTTCATTTAGTAACACTGATTCAACCCTTTTCCGGTACTCGCCCGGACAGATTTCGGTACTCGCACAGATTCTACCATTTCCCAGTATTTGCCGGGATTTTACGATTTTTCGGTATTCGCTCGGATTCTACCATTTTCATTCAATCACACTGATTCAACCCTTTTCCAGTACTAGCACGGACAATTTTTCGGTACTCGCACGGATTCTTTCATTTCCCGGTATTCGCCGGGATTTTACGATTTTTCGGTATTCGCCCGGTTTCTACCATTTTCATTTAGTCACACTTATTCAACCCTTTTCCAGTACTCCCATGAACAGTTTTTCGTTACTCGCACGGATTCTACCATTTCCCGGTATTCGTTGGGATTTTACGATTTTTCGTTATTCGCTCGGATTCTACCATTTTCATTTAGTCACACTGATTCAACCCTTTTCCGGTACTCGCCCTTACAGTTTTTCGATACTCGCACGGATTCTACCATTTCCCGGTATTCGTTGGGATTTTACGATTTTTCGTTATTCGCTCGAATTCTACCATATTCATTTAGTCACACTGATTCAACCCTTTTCCGGTACTCGCCCATACAGTTTTTCGATACTCGCACGGATTCTACCATTTCCCGGTATTCGCCGGGATTTTACGATTTTTCGCTATTCGCCCGGATTCTACCATTTTCATTTAGTCACACTGATTCAACCCTTTTCCGGTACTCGCCCGGAGAGTTTTTTGGTATTCGCATGGATTCTACCATTTCCCGGTATTCGCCGGGATTTTACGATTTTTCGGTATTCGCCCGGGTTCTACCATTTTCATTTAGTCACACTGATTCAACCCTTTTTCGATACTCGCCCGTACAGTTTTTCGGTACTCGCACAGATTCTACCATTTCTCGGTATTCGTTGGGATTTTACGATTTTTCGTTATTCGCTCGGATTCTACCATTTTCATTTAGTCACACTGATTCAACCCTTTTTCGGTACTCGCCCGTACAGTTTTTCGATACACGCACGGATTCTACCATTTCCCGGTATTCGTTGGGATTTTACGATTTTTCGTTATTCGCTCGGATTCTACCATTTTCATTTAGTCACACTGATTCAACCCTTTTCCGGTACTCGCCCGGACAGTTTTTCGGTACTCGCACGGATTCTACAATTTCCCGGTATTCGTTGGGATTTTACGATTTTTCGTTATTCGCTCGGATTCTACCATTTTCATTTAGTCACACTGATTCAACCCTTTTCCGGTACTCGCCCGGACAGTTTTTCGGTACTCGCACGGATTCTACAATTTCCCGGTATTCGTTGGGATTTTACGATTTTTCGTTATTCGCTCGGATTCTACCGTTTTCATTTAGTCACACTGATTCAACCCCTGTCCGATACTCGATCGGACAGATTTCGGTACTCGCACAGATTCTACCATTTCCCGGTATTCGCCGGGATTTTACGATTTTTCGGTATTCGCTCGGATTCTACCATTTTCATTGAGTCACACTGATTCAACCCTTTTCCGGTACTCGCCCGAACAGTTTTTCGTTACTCGCACGGATTCTACCATTTCCCGGTATTCGTTGGGATTTTACGATTTTTCGTTATTCGCTCGGATTCTACCGTTTTCATTTAGTCACACTGATTCAACCCCTGTCCGATACTCGATCGGACAGATTTCGGTACTCGCACAGATTCTACCATTTCCCGGTATTCGCCGGGATTTTACGATTTTTCGGTATTCGCTCGGATTCTACCATTTTCATTGAGTCACACTGATTCAACCCTTTTTCGGTACTCGCCCGAACAGTTTTTCGTTACTCGCACGGATTCTACCATTTCCCGGTATTCGTTGGGATTTTACGATTTTTCGGTATTCGCCCGGGTTCTACCATTTTCATTTAGTCACACTGATTCAACCCTTTTTCGATACTCGCCCATACAGTTTTTCGGTACTCGCACGGATTCTACCATTTCCTTATATTCACCGGGATTTTACGATTTTTCGGTATTCGCCTCGGTTCTACCATTTTCATTTAGTCACACTGATCAACCCTTTTCCGGTACTCGCCCGAACAGTTTTTCGGTACTCGCACGGATTCTACCATTTCCCGGTATTCGTTGGGATTTTACGATTTTTCGTTATTCGCTCGGATTCTACCATTTTCATTTAGTCACACTGATTCAACCCTTTTCCGGTACTCGCCCGTTCAGTTTTTCGATACTCGCACGGATTCTACCATTTCCCGGTATTCGCCGGGATTTTACGATTTTTCGATATTCGCCCGGGTTCTACCATTTTCATTTAGTCAGACTGATTCAACCCTTTTCCAGTACTCGCCCGAACAGTTTTTCGGTACTAGCACGGATTCTACCATTTCCCGGTATTCGTTGGGATTTTACGATTTTTCGTTATTCGCTCGGATTCTACCATTTTCATTTAGTCACACTGATTCAACCCTTTTCCGGTACTCGCCCATACAGTTTTTCGATACTCGCACGGATTCTACCATTTCCCGGTATTCGCCGGGATTTTACGATTTTTCGCTATTCGCCCGGATTCTACCATTTTCAGTTAGTCACACTGATTCAACCCTTTTCCGGTACTCGCCCGAAGAGTTTTTTGGTATTCGCACGGATTCTACCATTTCCCGGTATTCGCCGGGATTTTACGATTTGTCGGTATTCGCCCGGGTTCTACCATTTTCATTTAGTCACACTGATTCAACCCTTTTTCGATACTCGCCCGAACAGTATTTCGCTACTCGCACAGATTCTACCATTTCCCGGTATTCGTTGGGATTTTACGATTTTTCGTTATTCGCTCAGATTCTACCATTTTCATTTAGTCACAATGATTCAACCCTTTTCCGGTACTCGCCCGGACAGTTTTTCGGTACTCGCACTGATTCTACCATTTCCCGGTATTCGTTGGGATTTTACGATTTTTCGTTATTCGCTCGGATTCTACCGTTTTCATTTAGTCACACTGATTCAACCCCTGTCCGATACTCGATCGGACAGATTTCGGTACTCGCACAGATTCTACCATTTCCCGGTATTCGCCGGGATTTTACGATTTTTCGGTATTCGCTCGGATTCTACCATTTTCATTGAGTCACACTGATTCAACCCTTTTCCGGTACTCGCCCGAATAGTTTTTCGTTACACGCACGGATTCTACCATTTCCCGGTATTCGTTGGGATTTTACGATTTTTCGGTATTCGCTCGGATTCTACCATTTTCATTTAGTCACACTGATTCAACCCTTTTCCGGTACTCGCCCGAACAGTTTTTCGGTAGTCGCACGGATTCTACCATTTCCCGGTATTCGTTGGGATTTTACGATTTTTCGTTATTCGCTCGGATTCTACCATTTTCATTTAGTCACACTGATTCAACCCTTTTCCGGTACTCGCCCCTTCAGTTTTTCGATACTCGCACGGATTCTACCATTTCCCGGTATTCTCCGGGATTTTACGATTTTTCGCTATTCGCCCGGATTCTACCATTTTCATTTAGTCACACTGATTCAACCCTTTTCCGGTACTCGCCCGTACAATTTTTCGGTACTCGCACAGATTCTACCATTTCCCGGTATTCGTTGGGATTTTACGATTTTTCGTTATTCGCTCGGATTCTACCATTTTCATTTAGTCACACTGATTCAACCCTTTTCCGGTACTCGCCCGTACAGTTTTTCGATACACGCACGGATTCTACCATTTCCCGTTATTCGTTGGGATTTTACGATTTTTCGTTATTCGCTCGGATTCTACCATTTTCATTTAGTCACAATGATTCAACCCTTTTCCGGTACTCGCCCGGACAGTTTTTCGGTACTCGCACGGATTCTACCATTTCCTGGTATTCGTTGGGATTTTCTGATTTTTCGTTATTCGCTCGGATTCTACCGTTTTCATTTAGTCACACTGATTCAACCCCTGTCCGATACTCGATTGGACAGATTTCGGTACTCGCACAGATTCTACCATTTCCCGGTATTCGCTGGGATTTTACGATTTTTCGGTATTCGCTCGGATTCTACCATTTTCATTGAGTCACACTGATTCAACCCTTTTCCGGTACTCGCCCGAATAGTTTTTCGTTACACGCACGGATTCTACCATTTCCCGGTATTCGTTGGGATTTTACGATTTTTCGGTATTCGCTCGGATTCTACCATTTTCATTTAGTCACACTGATTCAACCCTTTTCCGGTACTCGCCCGAACAGTTTTTCGGTAGTCGCACGGATTCTACCATTTCCCGGTATTCGCCGGGATTTTACGATTTTTCGGTATTCGCCCGGGTTCTACCATTTTCATTTAGTCACACTGATTCAACCCTTTTTCGATACTCGCCCGTACAGTTTTTCGGTACTCGCACCGATTCTACCATTTCCCGATATTCGCCGGGATTTTACGATTTTTCGATATTCGCCTCGGTTCTACCATTTTCATTTAGTCACACTGATTCAACCCTTTTCCGGTACTCGCCCGAACAGTTTTTCGGTACTCGCACGGATTCTACCATTTCCCGGTATTCGTTGGGATTTTACGATTTTTCGTTATTCGCTCGGATTCTACCATTTTCATTTAGTCACACTGATTCAACCCCTTTCCGGTACTCGCCCCTTCAGTTTTTCCATACTCGCACGGATTCTACCATTTACCGGTATTCGCCGGGATTTTACGATTTTTCGATATTCGCCCGGGTTCTACCATTTTCATTTAGTCAGACTGATTCAACCCTTTTCCAGTACTCGCCCGAACAGTTTTTCGGTACTCGCACGGATTCTACCATTTCCCGGTATTCGTTGGGATTTTACGATTTTTCGGTATTCGCCTCGGTTCTACCATTTTCATTTAGTCACACTGATTCAACCCTTTTCCAGTACTCGCCCGAACAGTTTTTCGGTACTCGCACGGATTCTACCATTTCCCGGTATTCGTTGGGATTTTACGATTTTTCGTTATTCGCTCGGATTCTACCATTTTCATTTAGTCACACTGATTCAACCCTTTTCCGGTACTCGCCCGTACAGTTTTTCGATACTCGCACGGATTCTACCATTTCCCGGTATTCGCCGGGATTTTACGATTTTTCGCTATTCGCCCGGATTCTACCATTTTCATTTAGTCACACTGATTCAACCCTTTTCCGGTACTCGCCCGTACAATTTTTCGGTACTCGCACAGATTCTACCATTTCCCGGTATTCGTTGGGATTTTACGATTTTTCGTTATTCGCTCGGATTCTACCATTTTCATTTAGTCACACTGATTCAACCCTTTTCCGGTACTCGCCCGTACAGTTTTTCGATACACGCACGGATTCTACCATTTCCCGTTATTCGTTGGGATTTTACGATTTTTCGTTATTCGCTCGGATTCTACCATTTTCATTTAGTCACAATGATTCAACCCTTTTCCGGTACTCGCCCGGACAGTTTTTCGGTACTCGCACGGATTCTACCATTTCCTGGTATTCGTTGGGATTTTACGATTTTTCGTTATTCGCTCGGATTCTACCGTTTTCATTTAGTCACACTGATTCAACCCCTGTCCGATACTCGATCGGACAGATTTCGGTACTCGCACAGATTCTACCATTTCCCGGTATTCGCTGGGATTTTACGATTTTTCGGTATTCGCTCAGATTCTACCATTTTCATTGAGTCACACTGATTCAACCCTTTTCCGGTACTCGCCCGAATAGTTTTTCGTTACACGCACGGATTCTACCATTTCCCGGTATTCGTTGGGATTTTACGATTTTTCGGTATTCGCTCGGATTCTACCATTTTCATTTAGTCACACTGATTCAACCCTTTTCCGGTACTCGCCCGAACAGTTTTTCGGTAGTCGCACGGATTCTACCATTTCCCGGTATTCGCCGGGATTTTACGATTTTTCGGTATTCGCCCGGGTTCTACCATTTTCATTTAGTCACACTGATTCAACCCTTTTTCGATACTCGCCCGTACAGTTTTTCGGTACTCGCACGGATTCTACCATTTCCCGATATTCGCCGGGATTTTACGATTTTTCGGTATTCGCCTCGGTTCTACCATTTTCATTTAGTCACACTGATTCAACCCTTTTCCGGTACTCGCCTGAACAGTTTTTCGGTACTCGCACGGATTCTACCATTTCCCGGTATTCGTTGGGATTTTACGATTTTTCGTTATTCGCTCGGATTCTACCATTTTCATTTAGTCACACTGATTCAACCCTTTTCCGGTACTCGCCCCTTCAGTTTTTCGATACTCGCACGGATTCTACCATTTCCCGGTATTCGCCGGGATTTTACGATTTTTCGATATTCGCCCGGGTTCTACCATTTTCATTTAGTCAGACTGATTCAACCCTTTTCCAGTACTCGCCCGAACAGTTTTTCGGTACTCGCACGGATTCTACCATTTCCCGGTATTCGTTGGGATTTTACGATTTTTCGTTATTCGCTCGGATTCTACCATTTTCATTTAGTCACACTGATTCAACCCTTTTCCGGTACTCGCCCGTACAGTTTTTCGATACTCGCACGGATTCTACCATTTCCCGGTATTCGCCGGGATTTTACGATTTTTCGCTATTCGCCCGGATTCTACCATTTTCATTTAGTCACACTGATTCAACCCTTTTCCGGTACTAGCCCGTACAGTTTTTCGGTACTCGCACAGATTCTACCATTTCCCGGTATTCGTTGGGATTTTACGATTTTTCGTTATTCGCTCGGATTCTACCATTTTCATTTAGTCACACTGATTCAACCCTTTTCCGGTACTCGCCCGTACAGTTTTTCGATACACGCACGGATTCTACCATTTCCCGTTATTCGTTGGGATTTTACGATTTTTCGTTATTCGCTCGGATTCTACCATTTTCATTTAGTCACAATGATTCAACCCTTTTCCGGTACTCGCCCGGACAGTTTTTCGGTACTCGCACGGATTCTACCATTTCCTGGTATTCGTTGGGATTTTACGATTTTTCGTTATTCGCTCGGATTCTACCGTTTTCATTTAGTCACACTGATTCAACCCCTGTCCGATACTCGATCGGACAGATTTCGGTACTCGCACAGATTCTACCATTTCCCGGTATTCGCTGGGATTTTACGATTTTTCGGTATTCGCTCGGATTCTACCATTTTCATTGAGTCACACTAATTCAACCCTTTTCTGGTACTCGCCCGAACAGTTTTTCGGTAGTCGCACGGATTCTACCATTTCCCGATATTCGCCGGGATTTTACGATTTTTCGGTATTCGCCTCGGTTCTACCATTTTCATTTAGTCACACTGATTCAACCCTTTTCCGGTACTCGCCCGAACAGTTTTTCGGTACTCGCACGGATTCTACCATTTCCCGGTATTCGTTGGGATTTTACGATTTTTCGTTATTCGCTCGGATTCTACCATTTTCATTTAGTCACACTGATTCAACCCTTTTCCGGTACTCGCCCCTTCAGTTTTTCGATACTCGCACGGATTCTACCATTTCCCGGTATTCGCCGGGATTTTACGATTTTTCGATATTCGCCCGGGTTCTACCATTTTCATTTAGTCAGACTGATTCAACCCTTTTCCAGTACACGCCCGAACAGTTTTTCGGTACTCGCACGGATTCTACCATTTCCCGGTATTCGTTGGGATTTTACGATTTTTCGTTATTCGCTCGGATTCTACCATTTTCATTTAGTCACACTGATTCAACCCTTTTCCGGTACTCGCCCGTACAGTTTTTCGATACTCGCACGGATTCTACCATTTCCCGGTATTCGTTGGGATTTTACGATTTTTCGTTATTCGCTCGAATTCTACCATTTTCATTTAGTCACACTGATTCAACCCTTTTCCGGTACTCGCCCATACAGTTTTTCGATACTCGCACGGATTCTACCATTTCCCGGTATTCGCCGGGATTTTACGATTTTTCGCTATTCGCCCGGATTCTACCATTTTCATTTAGTCACACTGATTCAACCCTTTTCCGGTACTCGCCCGGAGAGTTTTTTGGTATTCGCACGGATTCTACCATTTCCCGGTATTCGCCGGCATTTTACGATTTTTCAGTATTCACCCGGGTTCTACCATTTTCATTTAGTCACACTGATTCAACCCTTTTTCGGTACTCGCCCGAACAGTTTTTCGGTACTCGCACGGATTCTACCATTTCCCGGTATTCGTTGGGATTTTACGATTTTTCGTTATTCGCTCGGATTCTACCATTTTCATTTAGTCACACTGATTCAACCCTTTTCCAGTACTCGCCCGAACAATTTTTCGGTACTCACAAGGATTCTACCATTTCCCGGTATTTGCCGGGATTTTACGATTTTTCGGTATTCGCTCGGATTCTACCATTTTCATTCAATCACACTGATTAAACCCTTTTTCGGTACTCGCACGGACAGTTTTCCGGTACTCGCACGGATTCTTTCATTTCCCGGTATTCGCCGGGATTTAACGATTTTTCGGTATTCGCCCGGGTTCTACCATTTTCATTCAATCACACTGATTAAACCCTTTTTCGGTACTCGCACGGACAGTTTTCCGGTACTCGCACGGATTCTTTCATTTCCCGGTATTCGCCGGGATTTTACGATTTTTCGGTATTCGCTCGGGTTCTACCATTTTCATTTAGTCACACTGATTCAACCCTTTTCCGGTACTCGCATGAACAGTTTTTCGTTACTCGCACGGATTCTACCAGTTCCCGGTATTCGTTGGGATTTTACGATTTTTCGGTATTCGCTCGGATTCTACCATTTTCATTCAGTCACACTGATTCAACCCATTTCCGGTACTCGTCGAACAGTTTTTCTGTACTCGCACGGATTCTACCATTTCCCGTTATTCGTTAGGATTTTACGATTTTTCGTTATTCGCTCGGATTCTTCCATTTTCATTTAGTCACACTGATTCAACACTTTTCCGGTACTCGACCGTACAGTTTTTCGATAGACGCACGGATTCTACCATTTCCCGGTATTCGTTGGGATTTTACGATTTTTCGTTATTCGCTCGGATTCTTCCATTTTCATTTAGTCACACTGATTCAACACTTTTCCGGTACTCGCCCGTACAGTTTTTCGATACACACACGGATTCTACCATTTCCCGGTATTCGTTGGGATTTTACGATTTTTCGTTATTCGCTCGGAGTCTACCATTTTCATTTAGTAACACTGATTCAACCCTTTTCCGGTACTCGCCCGTACAGTTTTTCGGTACTCGCACAGATTCTACCATTTCCTGGTATTCGTTGGGATTTTACGATTTTTCGTTATTCGCTCGGATTCTACCATTTTCATTTAGTCACACTGATTCAACCCTTTTCCGGTACTCGCCCGTTCAGTTTTTCGATACTCGCACGGATTCTACCATTTCCCGGTATTCGCCGGGATTTTACGATTTTTCGGTATTCGCCCGGATTCTACCATTTTCATTTAGTCACACTGATTCAACCCTTATCCGGTACTCGCCCGGAGAGTTTTTGGTATTCGCACGGATTCTACCATTTCCCGGTATTCGCAGGGATTTTACGATTTTTCGATATTCGCCCGGGTTCTACCATTTTCATTTAGTCAAACTGATTCAACCCTTTTCCAGTACTCACCGAACAGTTTTTCGGTATTCGCACGGATTCTACCATTTCCCGGTATTCGTTGGGATTTTACGATTTTTCGTTATTCGCTCGGATTCTACCATTTTCATTTAGTCACACTGATTCAACCCCTTTCCGGTACTCGCCCCTTCAGTTTTTCGATACTCGCACGGATTCTACCATTTCCCGGTATTCGCCGGGATTTTACGATTTTTCGGTATTCGCCCGGATTCTACCATTTTCATTTAGTCACACTGATTCAACCCTTTTCCGGTACTCGCCCGTTCAGTTTTTCGATACTCGCACGGATTCTACCATTTCCCGGTATTCGCCGGGATTTTACGATTTTTCGGTATTCGCCCGGATTCTACCATTTTCATTTAGTCACACTGATTCAACCCTTCTCCGGTACTCGCCCGGAGAGTTTTTGGTATTCGCACGGATTCTACCATTTCCCGGTATTCGCAGGGATTTTACGATTTTTCCGAATTCGCCCGGGTTCTACCATTTTCATTTAGTCATACTGATTCAACCCTTTTCCGGTACTCGCCCGAACAGTTTTTCGGTACTCGCAAGGATTCTACCATTTCCCGGTATTTGCCGGGATTTTACGATTTTTCGGTATTCGCTCGGATTCTACCATTTTCATTCAATCACACTGATTAAACCCTTTTTCGGTACTCGCACGGATTCTTTCATTTCCCGGTATTCACCGGGATTTTACGATTTTTCGGTATTCGCCAGGGTTCTACCATTTTCATTTAGTCACACTGATTCAACCATTTCCCGGTATTCGCCGGGATTTTACGATTTTTCGGTATTCGCCCGGATTCTACCATTTTCATTTAGTCACACTGATTCAACCCTTTTCCGGTACTCGCCCGTTCAGTTTTTCGATACTCGCACGGATTCTACCATTTCCCGGTATTCGCCGGGATTTTACGATTTTTCGCTATTCGCCCGGATTCTACCATTTTCATTTAGTCACACTGATTCAACCCTTATCCGGTATTCGCCCGGAGAGTTTTTTGGTATTTGCACGGATTCTGCCATTTCCCGGTATTCGCCGGGATTTTACGATTTTTCGATATTCGCCCGGGTTCTACCATTTTCATTTAGTCAGACTGATTCAACCCTTTTCCAGTACTCGCCCGAACAGTTTTTCGGTACTCGCAAGGATTCTACCATTTCCCGGTATTCGTTGGGATTTTACGATTTTTCGTTATTCGCTCGGATTCTACCATTTTCATTTAGTCACACTGATTCAACCCCTTTCCGGTACTCGCCCCTTCAGTTTTTCGATACTCGCACGGATTCTACCATTTCTCGGTATTCGCCGGGATTTTACGATTTTTCGGTATTCGCCCGGATTATACCATTTTCATTTAGTCACACTGATTCAACCCTTATCCGGTACTCGCCCGGAGAGTTTTTTAGTATTCGCACGGATTCTACCATTTCCCGGTATTCGCCGGGATTTTACAATTTTTCGATATTCGCCCGGGTTCTACCATTTTCATTTAGTCAGACTGATTCAACCCTTTTCCAGTACTCGCCCGAACAGTTTTTCGGTACTCGCACGGATTCTACCATTGCCCGGTATTCGTTGGGATTTTACGATTTTTCGTTATTCGCACGGATTCTACCATTTTCATTTAGTCACACTGATTCAACCCTTTTCCGGTACTCGCCCGTACAGTTTTTCGATACACGCACGGATTCTACCATTTCCCGGTATTCGTTGGGATTTTACGATTTTTCGTTATTCGCTCGGATTCTACCATTTTCATTTAGTAACACTCATTCAACCCTTTTCCGGTACTCGCCCGTACAGTTTTTCGGTACTCGCACAGATTCTACCATTTCCCGGTATTCGTTGGGATTTTACGATTTTTCGTTATTCGCTCGGATTCTACCATTTTCATTTAGTCACACTGATTCAACCCTTTTCCGGTACTCGCCCGTACAGTTTTTCGATACTCGCACGCATTCTACCATTTCCCGGTATTCGCCGGGATTTTACGATTTTTCGGTATTCGCCCGGATTATACCATTTTCATTTAGTCACACTGATTCAAACCTTTTCCGGTACTCGCCCGGTGAGTTTTTTGGTATTCGCACGGATTCTACCATTTCCCGGTATTCGCCGGGATTTTACGATTTTTCGATATTCGCCCGGGTTCTACCATTTTCATTTAGTCACACTGATTCAACCCTTTTCCGGTACTCGCTCGAACAGTTTTTCGGTACTCGCACGGATTCTACCATATCCCGGTATTCGTTGGGATTTTACGATTTTTCGTTATTCGCTCGGATTCTACCATTTTCATTTAGTCACACTTATTTAACCCTTTTCCGGTACTCGCCCGTACAGTTTTTCGATACACGCACGGATTCTACCATTTCCCGGTATTCGTTGGGATTTTACGATTTTTTGTTATTCGCTCGGATTCTACCATTTTCATTTAGTAACACTGATTCAACCCTTTTTCGGTACTCGCCCGTACAGTTTTTCGATACTCGCACGGATTCTACCATTTCCCGGTATTTGCGGGGATTTTACGATTTTTCGGTATTCGCCCGGGTTTTACCATTTTCATTTAGTCACACTGATTCAAACCTTTTCCGGTACTCGCCCGGTGAGTTTTTTGGTATTCGCACGGATTCTACCATTTCCAGGTGTTCGCAAGGATTTTACGATTTTTCGGATTTTGCCCGGGTTCTACTATTTTCATTTAGTCACACTGATTCAACCCTTTTCCGGTACTCGCCCGAACAGTTTTTCGGTACTCGCAAGGATTCTACCATTTCCCGGTATTTGCCGGGATTTTACGATTTTTCGGTATTCGCTCGGATTCTACCATTTTCATTCAATCACACTGATTAAACCCTTTTCCGGTACTCGCACGGACAGTTTTTCGGTACTCGCACGGATTCTTTCATTTCCCGGTATTCGCCTGGATTTTACGATTTTTCGGTATTCGCCCGGGTTCTACCATTTTAATTTAGTCACACTGATTCAACCCTTTTCCGGTACTCGCCCGGAGAGTTTTTTGGTATTCATACGGATTCTACCATTTCCCGGTATTTGCCGGGATTTTACGATTTTTCGATATTCGCCCGGGTTCTACCATTTTAATTTAGTCACACTGATTCAACCCTTTTCCGGTACTCGCCCGAACAGTTTTTCGGTACTCGCACGGATTCTACCATATCCCGGTATTCGTTGGGATTTTACGATTTTTCGTTATTCGCTCGGATTCTACCATTTTCATTTAGTCACACTTATTCAACCCTTTTCCGGTACTCGCCCGTACAGTTTTTTCGATACACGCACGGATTCTACCATTTCCCGGTATTCGTTGGGATTTTACGATTTTTTGTTATTCGCTCGGATTCTACCATTTTCATTTAGTAACACTGATTCAACCCTTTTCCGGTACTCGCCCGTACAGTTTTTCGGTACTCGCACATATTCTACCATTTCCCGGTATTCGTTGGGATTTTACGATTTTTCGTTATTCGCTCGGATTCTACCATTTTCATTTAGTCACACTGATTCAACCCCTTTCCGGTACTCGCCCCTTCAGTTTTTCGATACTCGCACGGATTCTACCATTTCCCGGTATTCGCCGGGATTTTACGATTTTTCGGTATTCGCCCGGATTCTACCATTTTCATTTAGTCACACTGATTCAACCCTTATCCGGTACTCGCCCGGAGAGTTTTTTGGTATTCGCACGGATTCTGCCATTTCCCGGTATTCGCCGGGATTTTACGATTTTTCGATATTCGCCCGGGTTCTACCATTTTCATTTAGTTAGACTGATTCAACCCTTTTCCAGTACTCGCCCGAAAAGTTTTTCGGTACTCGCACGGATTCTACCATTTCCCGGTATTCGTTGGGATTTTACGATTTTTCGTTATTCGCTCGGATTCTACCATTTTCATTTAGTCACACTGATTCAACCCTTTTTCGGTACTCGCCCGTACAGTTTTTCGATACTCGCACGGATTCTACCATTTCCCGGTATTTGCGGGGATTTTACGATTTTTCGGTATTCGCCCGGGTTTTACCATTTTCATTTAGTCACACTGATTCAAACCTTTTCCGGTACTCGCCCGGTGAGTTTTTTGGTATTCGCACGGATTCTACCATTTCCAGGTGTTCGCAGGGATTTTACGATTTTTCGGAATTTGCCCGGGTTCTACTATTTTCATTTAGTCACACTGATTCAACCCTTTTCCGGTACTCGCCCGAACAGTTTTTCGGTACTCGCAAGGATTCTACCATTTCCCGGTATTTGCCGGGATTTTACGATTTTTCGGTATTCGCTCGGATTCTACCATTTTCATTCAATCACACTGATTAAACCCTTTTCCGGTACTCGCACGGACAGTTTTTCGGTACTCGCACGGATTCTTTCATTTCCCGGTATTCGCCTGGATTTTACGATTTTTCGGTATTCGCCCGGGTTCTACCATTTGAATTTAGTCACACTGATTCAACCCTTTTCCGGTACTCGCCCGGAGAGTTTTTTGGTATTCATACGGATTCTACCATTTCCCGGTATTTGCCGGGATTTTACGATTTTTCGATATTCGCCCGGGTTCTACCATTTTAATTTAGTCACACTGATTCAACCCTTTTCCGGTACTCGCCCGAACAGTTTTTCGGTACTCGCACGGATTCTACCATTTCCCGGTATTCGTTGGGATTTTACGATTTTTCGTTATTCGCACGGATTCTACCATTTTCATTTAGTCACACTGATTCAACCCTTTTCCGGTACTCGCCCGTACAGTTTTTCGATACACGCACGGATTCTACCATTTCCTGGTATTCGTTGGGATTTTAGGATTTTTCGTTATTCGCTCGGATTCTACCATTTTCATTTAGTCACACTGATTCAACCCTTTTCCGGTACTCGCCCGTACAGTTTTTCGATACTCGCACGGATTCTACCATTTCCCGGTATTCGCCGGGATTTTACGATTTTTCGGTATTCGCCCGGATTCTACCATTTTCATTTAGTCACACTGATTCAACCCTTATCCGGTACTCGCCCGGAGAGTTTTTTGGTATTCGCACGGATTCTACCATTTCCCGGTATTTGCGGGGATGTTACGATTTTTCGGTATTCGCCCGGGTTTTACCATTTTCATTTAGTCACACTGATTCAAACCTTTTCCAGTACTCGCCCGGTGAGTTTTTTGGTATTCGCACGGATTCTACCATTTCCAGGTATTCGCAAGGAATTTACGATTTTTCGGAATTCGCCCGGGTTCTACCATTTTCATTCAATCACACTGATTAAACCCTTTTCCGGTACTCGCACGGACAGTTTTTCGGTACTCGCACGGATTCTTTCATTTCCCGGTATTCGCCTGGATTTTACGATTTTTCGGTATTCGCCCGGGTTCTACCATTTTAATTTAGTCACACTGATTCAACCCTTTTCCGGTACTCGCCCGGAGAGTTTTTTGGTATTCATACGGATTCTACCATTTCCCGGTATTTGCCGGGATTTTACGATTTTTCGATATTCGCCCGGGTTCTACCATTTTAATTTAGTCACACTGATTCAACCCTTTTCCGGTACTCGCCCGGAGAGTTTTTTGGTATTCATACGGATTCTACCATTTCCCGGTATTTGCCGGGATTTTACGATTTTTCGATATTCGCCCGGGTTCTACCATTTTAATTTAGTCACACTGATTCAACCCTTTTCCGGTACTCGCCCGAACAGTTTTTCGGTACTCGCACGGATTCTACCATTTCCCGGTATTCGTTGGGATTTTACGATTTTTCGTTATTCGCACGGATTCTACCATTTTCATTTAGTCACACTGATTCAACCCTTTTCCGGTACTCGCCCGTACAGTTTTTCGATACACGCACGGATTCTACCATTTCCTGGTATTCGTTGGGATTTTAGGATTTTTCGTTATTCGCTCGGATTCTACCATTTTCATTTAGTAACACTGATTCAACCCTTTTCCGGTACTCGCCCGTACAGTTTTTCGGTACTCGCACAGATTCTACCATTTCCCGGTATTCGTTGGGATTTTACGATTTTTCGTTATTCGCTCGGATTCTACCATTTTCATTTAGTCACACTGATTCAACCCTTTTCCGGTACTCGCCCGTACAGTTTTTCGATACTCGCACGGATTCTACCATTTCCCGGTATTCGCCGGGATTTTACGATTTTTCGGTATTCGCCCGGATTCTACCATTTTCATTTAGTCACACTGATTCAACCCTTATCCGGTACTCGCCCGGAGAGTTTTTTGGTATTCGCACGGATTCTACCATTTCCCGGTATTTGCGGGGATGTTACGATTTTTCGGTATTCGCCCGGGTTTTACCATTTTCATTTAGTCACACTGATTCAAACCTTTTCCAGTACTCGCCCGGTGAGTTTTTTGGTATTCGCACGGATTCTACCATTTCCAGGTATTCGCAAGGAATTTACGATTTTTCGGAATTCGCCCGGGTTCTACCATTTTCATTCAATCACACTGATTAAACCCTTTTCCGGTACTCGCACGGACAGTTTTTCGGTACTCGCACGGATTCTTTCATTTCCCGGTATTCGCCTGGATTTTACGATTTTTCGGTATTCGCCCGGGTTCTACCATTTTAATTTAGTCACACTGATTCAACCCTTTTCCGGTACTCGCCCGGAGAGTTTTTTGGTATTCATACGGATTCTACCATTTCCCGGTATTTGCCGGGATTTTACGATTTTTCGGTATTCGCCTGGGTTCTACCATTTTCATTTAGTCACACTGATTCAACCCTTTTCCGGTACTCGCCCGTACATTTTTTCGATACTCGCACGGATTCTACCATTTCCCGGTATTCACCGGGATTTTTCGATTTTTCAGTATTCGCACGGATTCTACCATTTCCCGGTATTCGTTGGGAATTACGATTTTTCGTTATTCGCTCGGATTCTACCATTTTCAATTAGTCACACTGATTCAACCCTTGTCCGATACTCGCCCGGACAGATTTCGGTACTGGCACAGATTCTACCATTTCCCGGTATTTGCCGGGATTTTACGATTTTTCGGTATTCGCTCGGATTCTACCATTTTCATTCAATCACACTGATTAAACCCTTTTCCAGTACTCGCACGGACAGTTTTTCGGTACTCGCACGGATTCTTTCATTTCCCGGTATTCGCCTGGATTTTACGATTTTTCGGTATTCGCCCGGGTTCTACCATTTTAATTTAGTCACACTGATTCAACCCTTTTCCGGTACTCGCCCGGAGAGTTTTTTGGTATTCGCACGGATTCTACCATTTCCCGGTATTCGCCGGGATTTTACGATTTTTCGATATTCGCCCGGGTTCTACCATTTTCATTTAGTCACACTGATTCAACCCTTTTCCGGTACTCGCCCTAACAGTTTTTCGGTACTCGCACGGATTCTACCATTTCCCGGTATTCGTTGGGATTTTACGATTTTTCGTTATTCGCTCGGATTCTACCATTTTCATTTAGTCACACTGATTCAACCCTTTTCCGGTACTCGCCCGTACAGTTTTTCCGTACTCGCACAGATTCTACCATTTCCCGGTATTCGCCGGGATTTTACGATTTTTCAGTATTCGCTCGGATTCTACCATTTGCATTCAGTCACACTGATTCAACCCTTTTCCAGTACTCGCCTGGAGGGTTTTTTGGTATTCGCACGGATTCTACCATTTCCCGGTATTCGCAGGGATTTTACGATTTTTCGGAATTCGCCCGGGTTCTACCATTTTCATTTAGTCACACTGATTCAACCCTTTACCGGTACTCGCCCGAACAGTTTTTCGGTACTCGCACAGATTCTACCATTTCCCGGTATTCGTTGGGATTTTACGATTTTTCGTTATTCGCTCGGATTCTACCATTTTCATTTAGTAGCACTGATTCAACCCTTTTCCGGTACTCGCCCGGTGAGTTTTTTGGTATTCGCACGGATTCTACCATTTCCCGGTATTTGCGGGGATTTTACGATTTTTCGGGATTCGCCCGGGTTTTACCATTTTCATTTAGTCACACTGATTCAAACCTTTTCCGGTACTCGCCCGGTGAGTTTTTTGGTATTCGCACGGATTCTACCATTTCCCGGTATTTGCAGGGATTTTACGATTTTTCGGAATTCGCCCGGGTTCTACCATTTTCATTTAGTCACACTGATTCAACCCTTTTCCGGTACTCGCCCGAACAGTTTTTCGGTACTCGCAAGGATTCGACCATTTCTCGGTATTCGTTGGGATGTTACGATTTTTCGTTACTCGCTCGGATTCTACCATTTTCATTTAGTAACACTGATTCAACCCTTTTCCGGTACTCGCCCGTACAGTTTTTCGGTACTCGCACGGATTCTACCAATTCCCGGTATTCGTTGGGATTTACGATTTTTCGTTATTCGCTCGGATTCTACCATTTTCATTTAGTAACACTGATTCAACCCTTTTCCGGTACTCACCCGTACAGTTTTTCGGTACTCGCACGGATTCTACCATTTCCCGGTAGTCGTTGGGATTTTACGATTTTTCGTTATTCGCTCGGATTCTACCATTTTCATTTAGTCACACTGATTCAAACCTTTTCTGGTACTCGCCCGGTGAGTTTTTTGGTATTCTCACGGATTCTACCATTTCCCGGTATTCGCAGGGATTTTACGATTTTTCGGAATTCGCCCGGGTTCTACCATTTTCATTTAGTCACACTGATTCAACCCTTTTCCGGTACTCGCCCGAACAGTTTTTCGGTACCCGCAAGGATTCTACCATTTCCCGGTATTCGTTGGGATTTTACGATTTTTCGTTATTCGCTCGGATTCTACCATTTTCATTTAGTCACACTGATTCAACCCTTTTCAGGTACTCGCCCGTACAGTTTTTCGATACACGCACGAATTCTACCATTTCCCGGTATTCGTTGGGATTTTACGATTTTTCGTTATTCGCTCGGATTCTACCATTTTCATTTAGTCACACTGATTCAACCCTTTTCAGGTACTCGCCCGTACAGTTTTTCGATACACGCACGGATTCTACCATTTCCCGGTATTCGTTGGGATTTTACGATTTTTCGTTATTCGCTCGGATTCTACCATTTTCATTTAGTAGCAGTGATTCAACCCTTTTCTGGTACTCGCCCGTACAGTTTTTCGGTACTCGCACGGATTCTACCATTTCCCGGTATTCGTTGGGATTTACGATTTTTCGTTATTCGCTCGGATTCTACCATTTTCAATTAGTCACATTGATTCAACCCATGTCCGATACTCGATCGGACAGATTTCGGTACTCGCACAGATTCTACCATTTCCCGGTATTCACCGGGATTTTACGATTTTTCGGTATTCGCTCGGATTCTACCATTTTCATTGAGTCACACTGATTCAACCCTTTTCCGGTACTCGCCCGAACAAATTTTCGTTACTCGCACGGATTCTACCATTTCCCGGTATTCGTTGGGATTTTACGATTTTTCGGTATTCGATCGGATTCTACCATTTTCATTCAATCACACTGATTCAACCCTTTTCCGGTACTCGCCCGAACAGTTTTTCGGTACTCGCACGGATTCTACCATTTCCCGGTATTCGTTGGGATTTTACGATTTTTCGGTCTTCGCTCGGATTCTACCATTTTCATTCAGTCACACTGATTCAACCCATTTCCGGTACTCGCCCGAACAATTTTTCTGTACTCGCACGGATTCTACCATTTCCCGGTATTCGTTGGGATTTTACGATTTTTCGTTATTCGCTCGGATTCTACCATTTTCATTTAGTCACACTAATTCAACCCTTTTCCGGTACTCGCCCGAACAATTTTTCTGTACTCGCACGGATTCTACCATTTCCCGGTATTCGTTGGGATTTTACGATTTTTCGTTATTCGCTCGGATTCTACCATTTTCATTTAGTCACACTAATTCAACCCTTTTTCGGTACTCGCCCGTACAGTTTTTCGATACACGCACGGATTCTACCATTTCCCGGTATTCGTTGGGATTTTACGATTTTTCGTTATTCGCTCGTATTCTAACATTTTCATTTAGTCACACTGATTCAACCCTTTTCCGGTACTCGCCCGTACAGTTTTTCGGTACTCGCACGGATTCTAGCATTTCCCGGTATTCGTTGGGATTTACGATTTTTCGTTATTCGCTCGGATTCTACCATTTTCAATTAGTCACACTGATTCAACCCTTGTCTGATACTCGATCGGACAGATTTCGGTACTCGCACATATTCAACCATTTCCCGGTATTCGCCCGGATTTTACGATTTTTCGGTATTCGCTCGGATTCTACCATTTTCATTGAGTCACACTGATTCAACCCTTTTCCGGTACTCGCCCGAACAGTTTTTCGTTACTCGCACGGATTCTACCATTTCCCGGTATTTGTTGGGATTTTACGATTTTTCGGTATTCGCTCGGATTCTACCATTTTCATTCAGTCTCACTGATTCAACCCTTTTTCGGTAGTCGCCCAAATAGTTTTTCGGTACTCGCACGGATTCTACCATTTCCGGGTATTCGTTGGGATTTTACGATTCTTCGTTATTCGCTCGGATTCTACCATTTTCATTTAGTCACACTGATTCAACCCTTTTCCGGTAGTCGCCCGAATAGTTTTTCGGTACTCGCACGGATTCTACCATTTCCCGGTATTCGTTGGGATTTTACGATTCTTCGTTATTCGCTCGGATTCTACCATTTTCATTTAGTCACACTGATTCAACCCTTTTCCGGTAGTCGCCCGAATAGTTTTTCGGTACTCGCACGCATTCTACCATTTCCCGGTATTCGTTGGGATTTTACGATTCTTCGTTATTCGCTCGGATTCTACCATTTTCATTCAATCACACTGATTAAACCCTTTTCCAGTACTAGCACGGACAATTTTTCGTTACTCGCACGGATTCTTTCATTTCCCGGTATTCGTCGGGATTTTACGATTTTTCGGTATTCGCCCGGGTTCTACCGTTTTCATTTAGTCACACAGATTCAACCCTTTTCCGGTACTCGCATGAATAGTTTTTCGGTACTCGCACGGATTCTACATTTCCCGGTATTCGTTGGGATTTTACGATTCTTCGTTATTCGCCCGGGTTCTACCATTTTCATTTAGTCACACTGATTCAACCCTTTTCCGGTACTCGCCCGAATAGTTTTTCGTTACTCGCACGGATTCTACCATTTCCCGGTATTCGTTGGGATTTTACGATTCTTCGTTATTCGATCGGATTCTACCATTTCATTTAGTCACACTGATTCAACCCTTTTCCGGTACTCGCCCGAACAGTTTTTCAGTACTCGCACGGATTCTACCATTTCCCGGTATTCGCCGGGATATTACGATTTTTCGGTATTCGCCCGGATTCAACCACTTTCATTCATTCACACTTATTCAACCCTTTTCCGATACTCGCCTGGAGAGTTTTTCGGTATTCGCACGGATTCTACCATTTCCCGGTATTCGCCGGGATTTTACGATTTTTCGTTATTCGCTCGGATTCTACCATTTTCATTTCGTCACATTGATTCAACCCTTTTTCGGTACTCGCCCGAACAGTTTTTCGGTACTCGCACGGATTCTACCATTTCCCGGTATTCGCCGGGATTTTACGATTTTTCGGTATTCGCCCGGATTCTGCCATTTTCATTTAGTCACACTGATTCAACCCTTTTCCAATACTCGCACGGACAGTTTTTCGGTACTCGCACGGATTCTTTCATTTCCCCGTGTTCGCCGGGATTTTACGATTTTTCGGTATTCTCCCGGGTTCTACCATTTTAATTTAGTCACACTGATTCAACCCTTTTCCGGTACTCGCCCGAACAGTTTTTCGTGACTCGCACGGATTCTACCATATCCCGGTATTCGTTGGGATTTTATGATTTTTCGTTAGTCGCTCGGATTCTACCATTTTCATTTAGTCACACTGAATCAACCCTTTTCCGGTACTCGCCCGAACAGTTTTTCGGTACTCGCAAGGATTCTACCCTTTCCTGGTATTCGTTGGGATTGTACGATTTTTCCTTATTTGCTCCGATTCTACCATTTTCATTTAGTCACACTGATTCAACCTTTTTTCGGTACTCGCCCGGACAATTTTTCGGTACTCGCATGGATTCTTTCATTTCCCGGTATTCGCCCCGGTTCTACCATTTTCATTTAGTCACACTGATTCAACCCTTTTCCGGTAATCGCCCGAACAGTTTTTCGGTACTCGCACGGATTCTACCATTTCCCGGTATTCGTTGGAATTTTACGATTTTTCCTTATTCGCTCGGATTCTACCATTTTCATTTAGTCACACTGATTCAACCCTTTTTCGGTACTCGCCCGGACAATTTTTCGGTACTCGCACGGATTCTACCATTTCCTGGTATTCGTCGGGATTTTACGATTTTTCGTTATGCGCTCAGATTCTACCATTTTCATTTAGTCACACTGATTCAACCCTTTTCCGGTAGTCGCCCGAACAGCTTTTCGGTACTCGCACGGATTCTACCATTTCCCGGTATTCGTTGGGATTTTACGATTTTTCATTGTTCGCTCGGATTCTACCATTTTCATTTAGTCACACTGATTCAACCCTTTTCCGGTAGTCGCCCGAATAGTTTTTCGGTACTCGCACGGATTCTACCATTTCCCGGTATTCGTTGGGATTTTACGATTCTTCGTTATTTGCTCGGATTCTACCATTTCATTTAGTCACACTGATTCAACCCTTTTCCGGTACTCGCCCGAACAGTTTTTCGGTACTCGGACGGATTCTACTATTTCCCGGTATTCGCCGGGATATTACGATTTTTCGGTATTCGCCCGGATTCTACCATTTTCATTCAGTCACACTTATTCAACCCTTTTCCGATACTCGCCTGGAGAGTTTTTCGGTATTCGCACGGATTCTACCATTTCCCGGTATTCGCCGGGATTTTACGATTTTTCGTTACTCGCTCGGATTCTACCATTTTCATTTCGTCACATTGATTCAACCCTTTTTCGGTACTCGCCCGAACAGTTTTTCGGTACTCGCACGGATTCTACCATTTCCCAGTATTCGTTGGGATTTTACGATTTTTCGTTATTCGCTTGGATTCTACCATTTTCAATTAGTCACACTAATTCAACCCTTTTCCGATAGTCGCCCGGACAGTTTTTCGGTACTCGCACAGATTCTATCATTTCCCGGTATTCGCCGGGATTTTACGATTTTTCGGTATTCGCTCGGATTCTACCATTTTCATTCAGTCACACTGATTCAACCCTTTTCCAGTACTCGCACGGACAGTTTTTCGGTACTCGCACAGATTCTTTCATTTCCCGGTGTTCGCCGGGATTTTACGATTTTTCGTTATTCGCCCGGGTTCTACCATTTTCATTTAGTCACACTGATTCAACCCTTTTCCGGTACTCGCCCGAACAGTTTTTCGTTACTCGCACGGATTCTACCATTTCCCGGTATTCGTTGGCATTTTACAATTTTTCGTTATTCGCTCGGATTCTACCATTTTCATTCAGTCACACTGATTCAACCCTTTTCCAGTACTCGCCCGGACAGTTTTTCGGTAGTCGCATGGATTCTTTCATTTCCCGGTATTCGCCCCGGTTCTACCATTTTCATTTAGTCACACTGATTAAACCCTTTTACGGTAATCGCCCGAACAATTTTTTGTTACTCGCACGGATTCTACAATTTCCCGGTATTCCTTGGGATTTTACGATTTTTAGTTATGCGCTCAGATTCTACCATTTTCATTTAGTCACACTGATTCAACCCTTTTCCGGTAGTCGCCCGAACAGCTTTTCGGTATTCGCACGGATTCTACCATTTCCCGGTATTCGTTGGGATTTTACGATTTTTCCTTATTCGCTCCGATTCTACCATTTTCATTTAGTCACACTGATTCAACCCTTTTTCGGTACTCGCCCGGACAATTTTTCGGTACTCGCATGGATTCTTTCATTTCCCGGTATTCGCCCCGGTTCTACCATTTTCATTTAGTCACACTGATTCAACCCTTTTCCGGTAATCGACCGAACAGTTTTTCGTTACTCGCACGGATTCTACAATTTCCCGGTATTCGTTGGGATTTTACGATTTTTCGTTATTCGCTCGGATTCTAGCATTTTCATTTAGTCACACTGATTCAACCCTTTTCCGGTAGTCGCCCGAACAGTTTTTCGGTACTCGCACGGATTCTACCATTTCCCGGTATTCGTTGGGATTTTACGATTTTTCCTTATTGGCTCGGATTCTACCATTTTCATTTAGTCACACTGATTCAACCCTTTTCCGGTACTCGCCCGAACAATTTTTCGGTACTCGCACGGATTCTACCATTTCCTGGTATTCACCGGGATTTTACGATTTTTCGGTATTCGCTCGGATTCTACCATTGTCATTTAGTCACACTGATTGAACCCTTTTCTGATATTCGCCCGGAGAGTTTTTCGGTATTCGCATGGATTCTACCATTACCCAGTATTCGTCGGGATTTTACGATTTTTCGGTATTCACCCGGGTTCTACCATTTTCATTTAGTCACACTGATTCAACCCTTTTCCGGGACTCGCCCGAACAGCTTTTCGGTACTCGCACAGATTCTTTAATTTCTCGATATTCGCCGGGATTTTACGATTTTTCGACATTCGCCCGGGTTCTACCATTTTCATTTAGTCACACTGATTCAACCCTTTTCCGGTAATCGCCCGAATAGTTTTTCGTTACTCGCAGGGATTCTACCATTTCTCGGTATTCGGTTGGATTTTACGATTTTTCGTTATTCGCTCGGATTCTACCATTTTCATTCAGTCACACTGATTCAACCCTTTTCCAGTACTCGCCCGGACAGTTTTTCGGTACTCGCATGGATTCTTTCATTTCCCGGTATTCGCCCCGGTTCTACCATTTTCATTTAGTCACACTGATTCAACCCTTTTACGGTAATCGCCCGAACAGTTTTTTGTTACTCGCAGGGATTCTACAATTTCCCGGTATTCGTTGGGATTTTACGATTTTTCGTTATGCGCTCAGATTCTACCATTTTCATTTAGTCACACTGATTCAACCCTTTTCCGGTACTCGCCCGAACAGCTTTTCGGTACTCGCACGGATTTTACCATTTCCCGGTATTCGCCGGGATTTTACGATTTTTCGTAATTCGCTCGGATTCTACCATTTTCATTTCGTCACACTGATTGAACCCTTTTCCGGTACTAGCCCGAACAGTTTTTCGGTACTCGCACGGATTCTACCATTTCCCGGTATTCGCCGGGATTTTACGATTTTTCGGTATTCGCCCGGATTCTACCATTTTCATTTAGTCACACTGATTCAACCCTTTTCCGGTACTCGCCCGAACAGTTTTTCGGTACTCGCACGGATTCTACCATTTCCCGGTATTCGTTGGGATTTTACGATTTTTCGTTATTCGCTTGGATTCTACCATTTTCAATTGGTCAGACTAATTCAACCCTTTTCCGATAGTCGCCCGGACAGTTTTTCGATACTCGCACAGATTCTATCATTTCCCGGTATTCGCCTGGATTTTACGATTTGTCGGTATTCGCTCGGATTCTACAATTTTCATTCAGTCACACTGAATCAACCCTTTTCCAGTACTCGCACGGACAGTTTTTCGGTACTCGCACGGATTCTTTCATTTCCCGGAGTTCGCCGGGATTTTACGATTTTTCTTTATTCGCCCGGGTTCTACCATTTTCATTTAGTCACACTGATTCAACCCTTTTCCGGTACTCGCCCGAACAGTTTTTCGTTACTCGCACGGATTCTACCATTTCCCGGTATTCGTTGGCATTTTACGATTTTTCGTTATTCGCTCGGATTCTACCATTTTCATTTAGTCACACTGATTCAACCCTTTTTCGGTACTCGCCCGAACAGTTTTTCGGTACTCGCACGGATTCTACCATTTCCCGGTATTCGTTGGGATTTTACGATTTTTCCTTATTCGCTCGGATTATACCATTTTCATTTAGTCACACTGATTCAACCCTTTTCCAAGACTCGCCCGAACAGCTTTTCGGTACTCGCACGGATTCTTTAATTTCTCGATATTCGCCGGGATTTTACGATTTTTCGACATTCGCCCGGGTTCTACCATTTTCATTTAGTCACACTGATTCAACCCTTTTCCGGTAATCGCCCGAATAGTTTTTCGTTACTCGCAGGGATTCTACCATTTCCCGGTATTCGGTTGGATTTTACGATTTTTCGTTATTCGCTCGGATTCTACCATTTTCATTCAGTCACACTGATTCAACCCTTTTCCAGTACTCGCCCGGACAGTTTTTCGGTAGTCGCATGGATTCTTTCATTTCCCGGTATTCGCCCCGGTTCTACCATTTTCATTTAGTCACACTGATTAAACCCTTTTACGGTAATCGCCCGAACAATTTTTTGTTACTCGCACGGATTCTACAATTTCCCGGTATTCCTTGGGATTTTACGATTTTTCGTTATGCGCTCAGATTCTACCATTTTCATTTAGTCACACTGATTCAACCCTTTTCCGGTAGTCGCCCGAACAGCTTTTCGGTACTCGCACGGATTCTACCATTTCCCGGTATTCGTTGGGATTTTACGATTTTTCATTATTCGCTCGGATTCTACCATTTTCATTTAGTCACACTGATTCAACCCTTTTCCGGTACTCGCATGAATAGTTTTTCGGTAGTCGCACGGATTCTACATTTCCCGGTATTCGTTGGGATTTTACGATTCTTCGTTATTCGCCCGGGTTCTACCATTTTCATTTAGTCACACTGATTCAACCCTTTTCCGGTACTCGCATGAATAGTTTTTCGGTACTCGCACGGATTCTACCATTTCCCGGTATTCGTTGGAATTTTACGATTTTTCCTTATTCGCTCGGATTCTACCATTTTCATTTAGTCACACTGATTCAACCCTTTTCCGGTACTCGCATGAATAGTTTTTCGGTACTCGCACGGATTCTACATTTCCCGGTATTCGTTGGGATTTTACGATTCTTCGTTATTCGCCCGGGTTCTACCATTTTCATTTAGTCACACTGATTCAACCCTTTTCCGGTACTCGCCCTAACATTTTTTCGGTACTCGCACGGATTCTACCATTTCCCGGTATTCGTTGGAATTTTACGATTTTTCCTTATTCGCTCGGATTCTACCATTTTCATTTAGTCACACTGATTCAACCCTTTTCCGGTACTCGCATGAATAGTTTTTCGGTACTCGCACGGATTCTACATTTCCCGGTATTCGTTGGGATTTTACGATTCTTCGTTATTCGCCCGGGTTCTACCATTTTCATTTAGTCACACTGATTCAACCCTTTTCCGGTACTCGCCCGAACATTTTTTCGGTACTCGCACGGATTCTACCATTTCCCAGTATTCGCCGGGATTTTACGATTTTTCGGTATTCGCCCGGATTCTACCATTTTCATTTAGTCACACTGATTCAACCCTTTTCCGATACTCGCCCGGAGAGTTTTTCGGTATTCGCACGGATTCTACCATTTCCCGGTATTCGCCGGGATTTTTCGATTTTTAGGTATTCGCCCGGGTTCTACCATTTTCATTTAGTCACACTGATTCAACCCTTTTCCGGTACTCGCCAGAACAGTTTTTCGGTACTCGCACGGATTCTACCATTTCCCGGTATTCGTTGGGATTTTACGATTTTTCCTTATTCGCTCAGATTCTACCATTTTCATTTAGTCACACTGATTCAACCCTTTTCCGGGACTCGCCCGAACAGCTTTTCGGTACTCGCACGGATTCTTTAATTTCTCGATATTCGCCGGGATTTTACGATTTTTCGACATTCGCCCGGGTTCTACCATTTTCATTTAGTCACACTGATTCAACCCTTTTCCGGTAATCGCCCGAATAGTTTTTCGTTACTCGCAGGGATTCTACCATTTCCCGGTATTCGGTTGGATTTTACGATTTTTCGTTATTCGCTCGGATTCTACCATTTTCATTTAGTCACACTGATTCAACCCTTTTTCGGTACTCGCCCGAACAGTTTTTCGGTACTCGCACGGATTCTACCATTTCCCGGTATTCGTTGGCATTTTACGATTTTTCGTTATTCGCTCGGATTCTACCATTTTCATTTAGTCACACTGATTCAACCCTTTTTCGGTACTCGCCCGAACAGTTTTTCGGTACTCGCACGGATTCTACCATTTCCCGGTATTCGTTGGGATTTTACGATTTTTCCTTATTCGCTCGGATTATACCATTTTCATTTAGTCACACTGATTCAACCCTTTTCCAAGACTCGCCCGAACAGCTTTTCGGTACTCGCACGGATTCTTTAATTTCTCGATATTCGCCGGGATTTTACGATTTTTCGACATTCGCCCGGGTTCTACCATTTTCATTTAGTCACACTGATTCAACCCTTTTCCGGTAATCGCCCGAATAGTTTTTCGTTACTCGCAGGGATTCTACCATTTCCCGGTATTCGGTTGGATTTTACGATTTTTCGTTATTCGCTCGGATTCTACCATTTTCATTCAGTCACACTGATTCAACCCTTTTCCAGTACTCGCCCGGACAGTTTTTCGGTAGTCGCATGGATTCTTTCATTTCCCGGTATTCGCCCCGGTTCTACCATTTTCATTTAGTCACACTGATTAAACCCTTTTACGGTAATCGCCCGAACAATTTTTTGTTACTCGCACGGATTCTACAATTTCCCGGTATTCCTTGGGATTTTACGATTTTTAGTTATGCGCTCAGATTCTACCATTTTCATTTAGTCACACTGATTCAACCCTTTTCCGGTAGTCGCCCGAACAGCTTTTCGGTATTCGCACGGATTCTACCATTTCCCGGTATTCGTTGGGATTTTACGATTTTTCATTATTCGCTCGGATTCTACCATTTTCATTTAGTCACACTGATTCAACCCTTTTCCGGTAGTCGCCCGAATAGTTTTTCGGTACTCGCACGGATTCTACCATTTCCCGGTATTCGTTGGGATTTTACGATTCTTCGTTATTTGCTCGGATTCTACCATTTCATTTAGTCACACTGATTCAACCCTTTTCCGGTACTCGCCCGAACAGTTTTTCGGTACTCGGACGGATTCTACTATTTCCCGGTATTCGCCGGGATATTACGATTTTTCGGTATTCGCCCGGATTCTACCATTTTCATTCAGTCACACTCATTCAACCCTTTTCCGATACTCGCCTGGAGAGTTTTTCGGTATTCGCACGGATTCTACCATTTCCCGGTATTCGCCGGGATTTTACGATTTTTCGTTATTCGCTCGGATTCTACAATTTTCATTTCGTCACATTGATTCAACCCTTTTTCGGTACTCGCCCGAACAGTTTTTCGGTACTCGCACGGATTCTACCATTTCCCGGTATTCGTTGGGATTTTACGATTTTTCGTTATTCGCTTGGATTCTACCATTTTCAATTAGTCACACTAATTCAACCCTTTTCCGATAGTCGCCCGGACAGTTTTTCGGTACTCGCACAGATTCTACCATTTCCCGGTATTCGCCGGGATTTTACGATTTTTCGGTATTCGCTCGGATTCTAAAATTTTCATTCAGTCACACTGATTCAACCCTTTTCCAGTACTCGCACGGACAGTTTTTCGGTACTCGCACGGATTCTTTCATTTCCCGGTGTTTGCCGGGATTTTACGATTTTTCGGTATTCGCCCGGGTTCTAGCATTTTCATTTAGTCACACTGATTCAACCCTTTTCCGGTACTCGCCCGAAAAGTTTGTCGGTACTCGCAAGGATTCTACCCTTTCCCGGTATTCGTTGGGATTTTACGATTTTTCGTTATTCGCTCGGATTCTACCATTGTCATTTAGTCACACTGATTCAACCCTATTCCGGTACTCGCCCGTACAATTTTTCGATACTCCCACAGGTTCTACCATTTCCCGGTATTCACCGGGATTTTACGATTTTTTGGTATTCGCCCGGATTCTACCATTTTCATTCAGTCACACTGATTCAAACCTTTTCCGGTACTCGCCCGGAGAGTTTTTTGGTATTCGCACGGATTCTACCATTTCCCGGTATTCGCCGGGATTTTACGATTTTTCGGTATTCGCTCGGAATCTACAATTTTCATTCAGTCACACTGATTCAACCCTTTTCCAGTACTCGCACGGACAGATTTTCGATACTCGCACGGATTCTTTCATTTCCCGGTGTTCGCCGGGATTTTACGATTTTTCGGTATTCGCCCGGGTTCTACCATTTTCATTTAGTCACACTGATTCAACCCTTTTCCTGTACTCGCCCGAACAGTTTTTCGTTACTCGCACGGATTCTACCATATCCCGGTATTCGTTGGGATTTTACGATTTTTCGGTATTCGCCCGGATTCTACCATTTTCATTTAGTCACACTGATTCAACCCTTTTCCGATACTCGCCCGGAGAGTTTTTCGGTATTCGCACGGATTCTACCATTTCCCGGTATTCGCCGGGATTTTTCGATTTTTAGGTATTCGCCCGGGTTCTACCATTTTCATTTAGTCACACTGATTCAACCCTTTTCCGGTACTCGCCAGAACAGTTTTTCGGTACTCGCACGGATTCTACCATTTCCCGGTATTCGTTGGGATTTTACGATTTTTCCTTATTCGCTCAGATTCTACCATTTTCATTTAGTCACACTGATTCAACCCTTTTCCGGGACTCGCCCGAACAGCTTTTCGGTACTCGCACGGATTCTTTAATTTCTCGATATTCGCCGGGATTTTACGATTTTTCGACATTCGCCCGGGTTCTACCATTTTCATTTAGTCACACTGATTCAACCCTTTTCCGGTAATCGCCCGAATAGTTTTTCGTTACTCGCAGGGATTCTACCATTTCCCGGTATTCGGTTGGATTTTACGATTTTTCGTTATTCGCTCGGATTCTACCATTTTCATTCAGTCACACTGATTCAACCCTTTTCCAGTACTCGCCCGGACAGTTTTTCGGTAGTCGCATGGATTCTTTCATTTCCCGGTATTCGCCCCGGTTCTACCATTTTCATTTAGTCACACTGATTAAACCCTTTTACGGTAATCGCCCGAACAATTTTTTGTTACTCGCACGGATTCTACAATTTCCCGGTATTCCTTGGGATTTTACGATTTTTAGTTATGCGCTCAGATTCTACCATTTTCATTTAGTCACACTGATTCAACCCTTTTCCGGTAGTCGCCCGAACAGCTTTTCGGTATTCGCACGGATTCTACCATTTCCCGGTATTCGTTGGGATTTTACGATTTTTCATTATTCGCTCGGATTCTACCATTTTCATTTAGTCACACTGATTCAACCCTTTTCCGGTAGTCGCCCGAATAGTTTTTCGGTACTCGCACGGATTCTACCATTTCCCGGTATTCGTTGGGATTTTACGATTCTTCGTTATTTGCTCGGATTCTACCATTTCATTTAGTCACACTGATTCAACCCTTTTCCGGTACTCGCCCGAACAGTTTTTCGGTACTCGGACGGATTCTACTATTTCCCGGTATTCGCCGGGATATTACGATTTTTCGGTATTCGCCCGGATTCTACCATTTTCATTCAGTCACACTTATTCAACCCTTTTCCGATACTCGCCTGGAGAGTTTTTCGGTATTCGCACGGATTCTACCATTTCCCGGTATTCGCCGGGATTTTACGATTTTTCGTTATTCGCTCGGATTCTACAATTTTCATTTCGTCACATTGATTCAACCCTTTTTCGGTACTCGCCCGAACAGTTTTTCGGTACTCGCACGGATTCTACCATTTCCCGGTATTCGTTGGGATTTTACGATTTTTCGTTATTCGCTTGGATTCTACCATTTTCAATTAGTCACACTAATTCAACCCTTTTCCGATAGTCGCCCGGACAGTTTTTCGGTACTCGCACAGATTCTACCATTTCCCGGTATTCGCCGGGATTTTACGATTTTTCGGTATTCGCTCGGATTCTAAAATTTTCATTCAGTCACACTGATTCAACCCTTTTCCAGTACTCGCACGGACAGTTTTTCGGTACTCGCACGGATTCTTTCATTTCCCGGTGTTTGCCGGGATTTTACGATTTTTCGGTATTCGCCCGGGTTCTAGCATTTTCATTTAGTCACACTGATTCAACCCTTTTCCGGTACTCGCCCGAAAAGTTTGTCGGTACTCGCAAGGATTCTACCCTTTCCCGGTATTCGTTGGGATTTTACGATTTTTCGTTATTCGCTCGGATTCTACCATTGTCATTTAGTCACACTGATTCAACCCTATTCCGGTACTCGCCCGTACAATTTTTCGATACTCCCACAGGTTCTACCATTTCCCGGTATTCACCGGGATTTTACGATTTTTTGGTATTCGCCCGGATTCTACCATTTTCATTCAGTCACACTGATTCAAACCTTTTCCGGTACTCGCCCGGAGAGTTTTTTGGTATTCGCACGGATTCTACCATTTCCCGGTATTGGCCGGGATTTTACGATTTTTCGGTATTCGCTCGGAATCTACAATTTTCATTCAGTCACACTGATTCAACCCTTTTCCAGTACTCGCACGGACAGATTTTCGATACTCGCACGGATTCTTTCATTTCCCGGTGTTCGCCGGGATTTTACGATTTTTCGGTATTCGCCCGGGTTCTACCATTTTCATTTAGTCACACTGATTCAACCCTTTTCCTGTACTCGCCCGAACAGTTTTTCGTTACTCGCACGGATTCTACCATATCCCGGTATTCGTTGGGATTTTACGATTTTTCGTTAGTCGCTCGGATTCTACCATTTTCATTTAGTCACACTGATTCAACCCTTTTCCGGTACTCGCCCGTACAGTTTTTCGATACTCGCACGGATTCTTTCATTTCCCGATATTCGCCGGGATTTTACGATTTTTCGGTATTCGCCCGGGTTCTACCATTTTCATTTAGTCACACTGATTCAACCCTTTTCCGGTACTCGCCAGAACAGTTTTTCGGTACTCGCACGGATTCTACCATTTCCCGGTATTCGTTGGGATTTTACGATTTTTCCTTATTCGCTCAGATTCTACCATTTTCATTTAGTCACACTGATTCAACCCTTTTCCGGGACTCGCCCGAACAGCTTTTCGGTACTCGCACGGATTCTTTAATTTCTCGATATTCGCCGGGATTTTACGATTTTTCGACATTCGCCCGGGTTCTACCATTTTCATTTAGTCACACTGATTCAACCCTTTTCCGGTAATCGCCCGAATAGTTTTTCGTTACTCGCAGGGATTCTACCATTTCCCGGTATTCGGTTGGATTTTACGATTTTTCGTTATTCGCTCGGATTCTACCATTTTCATTCAGTCACACTGATTCAACCCTTTTCCAGTACTCGCCCGGACAGTTTTTCGGTAGTCGCATGGATTCTTTCATTTCCCGGTATTCGCCCCGGTTCTACCATTTTCATTTAGTCACACTGATTAAACCCTTTTACGGTAATCGCCCGAACAATTTTTTGTTACTCGCACGGATTCTACAATTTCCCGGTATTCCTTGGGATTTTACGATTTTTAGTTATGCGCTCAGATTCTACCATTTTCATTTAGTCACACTGATTCAACCCTTTTCCGGTAGTCGCCCGAACAGCTTTTCGGTATTCGCACGGATTCTACCATTTCCCGGTATTCGTTGGGATTTTACGATTTTTCATTATTCGCTCGGATTCTACCATTTTCATTTAGTCACACTGATTCAACCCTTTTCCGGTAGTCGCCCGAATAGTTTTTCGGTACTCGCACGGATTCTACCATTTCCCGGTATTCGTTGGGATTTTACGATTCTTCGTTATTTGCTCGGATTCTACCATTTCATTTAGTCACACTGATTCAACCCTTTTCCGGTACTCGCCCGAACAGTTTTTCGGTACTCGGACGGATTCTACTATTTCCCGGTATTCGCCGGGATATTACGATTTTTCGGTATTCGCCCGGATTCTACCATTTTCATTCAGTCACACTTATTCAACCCTTTTCCGATACTCGCCTGGAGAGTTTTTCGGTATTCGCACGGATTCTACCATTTCCCGGTATTCGCCGGGATTTTACGATTTTTCGTTATTCGCTCGGATTCTACAATTTTCATTTCGTCACATTGATTCAACCCTTTTTCGGTACTCGCCCGAACAGTTTTTCGGTACTCGCACGGATTCTACCATTTCCCGGTATTCGTTGGGATTTTACGATTTTTCGTTATTCGCTTGGATTCTACCATTTTCAATTAGTCACACTAATTCAACCCTTTTCCGATAGTCGCCCGGACAGTTTTTCGGTACTCGCACAGATTCTACCATTTCCCGGTATTCGCCGGGATTTTACGATTTTTCGGTATTCGCTCGGATTCTAAAATTTTCATTCAGTCACACTGATTCAACCCTTTTCCAGTACTCGCACGGACAGTTTTTCGGTACTCGCACGGATTCTTTCATTTCCCGGTGTTTGCCGGGATTTTACGATTTTTCGGTATTCGCCCGGGTTCTAGCATTTTCATTTAGTCACACTGATTCAACCCTTTTCCGGTACTCGCCCGAAAAGTTTGTCGGTACTCGCAAGGATTCTACCCTTTCCCGGTATTCGTTGGGATTTTACGATTTTTCGTTATTCGCTCGGATTCTACCATTGTCATTTAGTCACACTGATTCAACCCTATTCCGGTACTCGCCCGTACAATTTTTCGATACTCCCACAGGTTCTACCATTTCCCGGTATTCACCGGGATTTTACGATTTTTTGGTATTCGCCCGGATTCTACCATTTTCATTCAGTCACACTGATTCAAACCTTTTCCGGTACTCGCCCGGAGAGTTTTTTGGTATTCGCACGGATTCTACCATTTCCCGGTATTGGCCGGGATTTTACGATTTTTCGGTATTCGCTCGGAATCTACAATTTTCATTCAGTCACACTGATTCAACCCTTTTCCAGTACTCGCACGGACAGATTTTCGATACTCGCACGGATTCTTTCATTTCCCGGTGTTCGCCGGGATTTTACGATTTTTCGGTATTCGCCCGGGTTCTACCATTTTCATTTAGTCACACTGATTCAACCCTTTTCCTGTACTCGCCCGAACAGTTTTTCGTTACTCGCACGGATTCTACCATATCCCGGTATTCGTTGGGATTTTACGATTTTTCGTTAGTCGCTCGGATTCTACCATTTTCATTTAGTCACACTGATTCAACCCTTTTCCGGTACTCGCCCGTACAGTTTTTCGATACTCGCACGGATTCTTTCATTTCCCGATATTCGCCGGGATTTTACGATTTTTCGGTATTCGCCCGGGTTCTACCATTTTCATTTAGTCACACTGATTCAACCCTTTTCCGGTACTCGCCCGAACAGTTTTTCGATACTCGCATGGATTCTACCATTTCCCGGTATTCGTTGGATTTTACGAGTTTTCGTTATTCGCTCGGATTCTACCATTTTCATTTAGTCACACTGATTCAACCCTTTTTCGGTACTCGCCCGAACAGTTTTTCGGTACTCGCACGGATTCTACCATTTCCCGGTATTCGTTGGGATTTTACGATTTTTCCTTATTCGCTCCGATTCTACCATTTTCATTTAGTCACACTGATTCAACCCTTTTTCGGTACTCGCCCGGACAGTTTTTCGGTACTCGCATCGATTCTTTCATTTCCCGGTATTCGCCCCGGTTCTACCATTTTCATTTAGTCACACTGATTCAACCCTTTTCCGGTAATCGCCCGAACAGTTTTTCCTTACTCGCACGGATTCTACAATTTCCCGGTGTTCGTTAGGATTTTACGATTTTTCGTTATTCGCTCGGATTCTTGCATTTTCATTTAGTCACACTGATTCAACCCTTTTCCGGTAGTCGCCCGAACAGTTTTTCGGTACTCGCACGGATTCTACCATTTTCCGGTATTCGTTGGGATTTTACGATTTTTCCTTATTCGCTCGGATTCTACCATTTTCATTTAGTCACACTGATTCAACCCTTTTCCGGTACTCGCCCAAACGGTTTTTCGGTACTCGCACGGATTCTACCATTTCCCGGTATTCGTTGGGATTTTACGATTTTTCCTTATTCGCTCGGATTCTACCATTTTCATTTAGTCACACTGATTCAACCCTTTTCCGGTACTCGCCCGGACAATTTTCCGGTACTCGCACGGATTCTACCATTTCCTGGTATTCGCCGGGATTTTACGATTTTTCTGTATTCGCTCGGATTCTACCATTGTCATTTAGTCACACTGATTGAACCCTTTTCTGATACTCGCCCGGAGATTTTTTCGGTATTCGCATGGATTCTACCATTACCCAGTATTCGCCGAGATTTTATGATTTTTTGGTATTCGCCCGGGTTCTACCATTTTCATTTAGTCACACTGGTTCAACCCTTTTCTGGGACTCGCCCGAACAGCTTTTCGGTACTCGCACGGATTCTTTAATTTCCCGATATTCGCCGGGATTTTACGATTTTTCGACATTCGCCCGGGTTCTACCATTTTCATTTAGTCACACTGATTCAACCCTTTTCCGGTAATCGCCGGAATAGTTTTTCGTTACTCGCAGGGATTCTACCATTTCCCGGTATTCGGTTGGATTTTACGATTTTTCGTTATTCGCTCGGATTCTACCATTTTCATTCAGTCACACTGATTCAACCCTTTTCCAGTACTCGCCCGGACAGTTTTTCGGTAGTCGCATGAATTCTTTCATTTCCCGGTATTCGCCCCGGTTCTACCATTTTCATTTAGTCACACTGATTACACCCTTTTTCGGTACTCGCCCGAACAATTTTTCGGAACTCGCACGGATTCTACCATTTCCCGGTATTCGTTGGGATTTTACGATTTTTCGTTATGCGCTCGGATTCTACCATTTTCATTTAGTCACACTGATTCAACCCTTTTCCGGTAGTCGCCCGAACAGCTTTTCGGTACTCGCACGGATTCTACCATTTCCCGGTATTCGTTGGGATTTTACGATTCTTCGTTATTCGCTCGGATTCTACCATTTTCATTTAGTCACACTGATTCAACCCTTTTCCGGTACTCGCCCAAACAGTTTTTCCGTACTCGCACGGATTCTACCATTTCCCGGTATTCGTTGGGATTTTACGATTTTTCGTTATTCGCTCGGATTCTACCATTGTCATTTAGTCACACTGATTCAACCCTATTCCGGTACTCGCCCGTACAATTTTTCGATACTCCCACAGGTTCTACCATTTCCCGGTATTCACCGGGATTTTACGATTTTTTGGTATTCGCCCGGATTCTACCATTTTCATTCAGTCACACTGATTCAAACCTTTTCCGGTACTCGCCCGGAGAGTTTTTTGGTATTCGCACGGATTCTACCATTTCCCGGTATTCGCCGGGATTTTACGATTTTTCGGTATTCGCTCGGAATCTACAATTTTCATTCAGTCACACTGATTCAACCCTTTTCCAGTACTCGCACGGACAGATTTTCGATACTCGCACGGATTCTTTCATTTCCCGGTGTTCGCCGGGATTTTACGATTTTTCGGTATTCGCCCGGGTTCTACCATTTTCATTTAGTCACACTGATTCAACCCTTTTCCTGTACTCGCCCGAACAGTTTTTCGTTACTCGCACGGATTCTACCATATCCCGGTATTCGTTGGGATTTTACGATTTTTCGTTAGTCGCTCGGATTCTACCATTTTCATTTAGTCACACTGATTCAACCCTTTTCCGGTACTCGCCCGTACAGTTTTTCGATACTCGCACGGATTCTTTCATTTCCCGATATTCGCCGGGATTTTACGATTTTTCGGTATTCGCCCGGGTTCTACCATTTTCATTTAGTCACACTGATTCAACCCTTTTCCGGTACTCGCCCGAACAGTTTTTCGATACTCGCATGGATTCTACCATTTCCCGGTATTCGTTGGATTTTACGAGTTTTCGTTATTCGCTCGGATTCTACCATTTTCATTTAGTCACACTGATTCAACCCTTTTTCGGTACTCGCCCGAACAGTTTTTCGGTACTCGCACGGATTCTACCATTTCCCGGTATTCGTTGGGATTTTACGATTTTTCCTTATTCGCTCCGATTCTACCATTTTCATTTAGTCACACTGATTCAACCCTTTTTCGGTACTCGCCCGGACAGTTTTTCGGTACTCGCATCGATTCTTTCATTTCCCGGTATTCGCCCCGGTTCTACCATTTTCATTTAGTCACACTGATTCAACCCTTTTCCGGTAATCGCCCGAACAGTTTTTCCTTACTCGCACGGATTCTACAATTTCCCGGTGTTCGTTAGGATTTTACGATTTTTCGTTATTCGCTCGGATTCTTGCATTTTCATTTAGTCACACTGATTCAACCCTTTTCCGGTAGTCGCCCGAACAGTTTTTCGGTACTCGCACGGATTCTACCATTTTCCGGTATTCGTTGGGATTTTACGATTTTTCCTTATTCGCTCGGATTCTACCATTTTCATTTAGTCACACTGATTCAACCCTTTTCCGGTACTCGCCCAAACGGTTTTTCGGTACTCGCACGGATTCTACCATTTCCCGGTATTCGTTGGGATTTTACGATTTTTCCTTATTCGCTCGGATTCTACCATTTTCATTTAGTCACACTGATTCAACCCTTTTCCGGTACTCGCCCGGACAATTTTCCGGTACTCGCACGGATTCTACCATTTCCTGGTATTCGCCGGGATTTTACGATTTTTCTGTATTCGCTCGGATTCTACCATTGTCATTTAGTCACACTGATTGAACCCTTTTCTGATACTCGCCCGGAGATTTTTTCGGTATTCGCATGGATTCTACCATTACCCAGTATTCGCCGAGATTTTATGATTTTTTGGTATTCGCCCGGGTTCTACCATTTTCATTTAGTCACACTGGTTCAACCCTTTTCTGGGACTCGCCCGAACAGCTTTTCGGTACTCGCACGGATTCTTTAATTTCCCGATATTCGCCGGGATTTTACGATTTTTCGACATTCGCCCGGGTTCTACCATTTTCATTTAGTCACACTGATTCAACCCTTTTCCGGTAATCGCCGGAATAGTTTTTCGTTACTCGCAGGGATTCTACCATTTCCCGGTATTCGGTTGGATTTTACGATTTTTCGTTATTCGCTCGGATTCTACCATTTTCATTCAGTCACACTGATTCAACCCTTTTCCAGTACTCGCCCGGACAGTTTTTCGGTAGTCGCATGAATTCTTTCATTTCCCGGTATTCGCCCCGGTTCTACCATTTTCATTTAGTCACACTGATTACACCCTTTTTCGGTACTCGCCCGAACAATTTTTCGGAACTCGCACGGATTCTACCATTTCCCGGTATTCGTTGGGATTTTACGATTTTTCGTTATGCGCTCGGATTCTACCATTTTCATTTAGTCACACTGATTCAACCCTTTTCCGGTAGTCGCCCGAACAGCTTTTCGGTACTCGCACGGATTCTACCATTTCCCGGTATTCGTTGGGATTTTACGATTCTTCGTTATTCGCTCGGATTCTACCATTTTCATTTAGTCACACTGATTCAACCCTTTTCCGGTACTCGCCCAAACAGTTTTTCCGTACTCGCACGGATTCTACCATTTCCCGGTATTCGTTGGGATTTTACGATTTTTCGTTATTCGCTTGGATTCTACCATTTTCAATTAGTCACACTAATTCAACCCTTTTCCGATAGTCGCCCGGACAGTTTTTCGGTACTCGCACAGATTCTACCATTTCCCGGTATTAGCTGGGATTTTATGATTTTTCGGTATTCGCCCGGATTCTACCATTTTCATTCAGTCACACTGATTCAACCCTTTTCCGGTACTCGCCCGGAGAGTTTTTTGGTACTCGCACGGATTCTACCATTTCCCGGTATTCGCCGGGATTTTACGATTTTTCGGTATTCGCTCGGATTCTACCATTGTCATTTAGTCACACTGATTGAACCCTTTTTCGGTACTCGCCCGAACAGTTTTTCGGTACTCGCACGGATTCTACCATTTCCCGGTATTTGTTGGGATTTTACGATTTTTCGGTATTCGCTCGGATTCTACCATTTTCATTTAGTCACACTGATTCAACCCTTTTCCGGTACTCGCCCGAACATTTTTTCGGTACTCGCACGGATTCTACCATTTCCCAGTATTCGCCGGGATTTTACGATTTTTCGGTATTCGCCCGGATTCTACCATTTTCATTCAGTCACACTGATTCATCCCTTTTCCGATACTCGCCCGGAGAGTTTTTCGGTATTCGCACGGATTCTACCATTTCCCGGTATTCGCCGGGATTTTACGATTTTTCGGTATTCGCCCGGATTCTACTATTTTCATTCAGTCACACTGATTCAACCCTTTTCCGATACTCACCCGGAGAGTTTTTCGGTTCTCGCACGGATTCTACGATTCCCTGGTATTCGCCGGGATTTTGCGATTTTTCGAGATTCGCTCGGATTCTACCATTGTCATTTAGTCACACTGATTCAACCATTTTCCGGTACTCGCCCGAACAGTTTTTCGGTACTCGCACGGATTCTACCATTTCCCGGTATTCATTGGGTTTTTACGATTTTTCGTTATTCGCTCGGATTCTACCATTTTCATTTAGTCACACTGATTCAACCCTTTTCCGGTACTCGTCCGAACAGTTTTTCGGTACTCGCACGGAATCTACCATTACCCGGTATTCGCCGGGATTTTATGATTTTTCGGTATTCGCCCGGATTCTACCATTTTCATTCAGTCACACTGATTCAACCCTTTTCCGATACTCGCCCGGAGAGTTTTTCGGTATTCGCACGGATTCTACCATTTCCCGGTATTCGCCGGGATTTTACGATTTTTCGGTATTCGCCCGGATTCTACCATTTTCATTCAGTCACACTGATTCAACCCTTTTTCGGTACTCGTCCGAACAATTTTTCGGTACTCGCACGGAATCTACCATTTCCCGGTATTCGCCGGGATTTTATGATTTTTCGACATTCGCCCGGATTCTACCATTTTTATTCAGTCACACTGATTCAACCCTTTTCCGGTACTCGCCCAGAGAGTTTTTCGGTATTCGCTCGGATTCTACCATTGTCATTTAGTCACACTGATTGAACTCTTATCCGGTACTCGCCTAGAGAGTTTTTCGATACTCGCACGGATTCTACCATTTCCTGGTATTCGCCGGGATTTTGCGTTTTTGCGGTATTCGCTCGGATTCTACAATTTTCATTTAGTCACACTGATTCAACCCTTTTCCGGTACTCGCCCGAACAGTTTTTCGGTACTCGCACGGATTCTACCATTTCCCGGTATTCGTTGGGATTTTACGATTTTTCAGTATTCGCTCCGATTCTACCATTTGCATTCAGTCACACTGATTCAACCCTTTTCCAGTACTCGCCTAGAGAGTTTTTTGGTATTCGCACGGATTCTACCATTTCCCGGTATTCGCCGAGATTTTACGATTTTTCGGTATTCGCCTGGGTTCTACCATTTTCATTTAGTCACACTGATTCAACCCTTTTCCAGTACTCGCCCGTACAGTTTTTCGATACTCGCACGGATTCTACCATTTCCCGGTATTCGTTGGGATTTTACGATTTTTCGTTATTCGCTCGGATTCTACCATTTTCATTTAGTCACACTGATTCAACCCTTTTCCGGTACTCGTCCGAACAGTTTTTCGGTACTCGCACGGAATCTACCATTTCCCGGTATTCGCTGGGATTTTATGATTTTTCGGTATTCGCCCGGATTCTACCATTTTTATTCAGTCACACTGATTCAACCCTTTTCCAGTACTCGCCTAGAGAGTTTTTTGGTATTCGCACGGATTCTACCATTTCCCGGTATTCGCCGAGATTTTACGATTTTTCGGTATTCGCCTGGGTTCTACCATTTTCATTTAGTCACACTGATTCAACCCTTTTCCGATACTCACCCGGAGAGTTTTTCGGTTCTCGCACGGATTCTACGATTCCCTGGTATTCGCCGGGATTTTGCGATTTTTCGAGATTCGCTCGGATTCTACCATTGTCATTTAGTCACACTGATTCAACCATTTTCCGGTACTCGCCCGAACAGTTTTTCGGTACTCGCACGGATTCTACCATTTCCCGGTATTCGTTGGGATTTTACGATTTTTCGTTATTCGTTCGGATTCTACCATTTTCATTTAGTTACACTGATTCAACCCTTTTCCGGTACTCGCCCGTACAGTTTTTCGATACTCGCACCGATTCTACCATTTCCCGGTATTCGTTGGGATTTTACGATTTTTCGTTATGCGCTCGGATTCTACCATTTTCATTTAGTCACACTGATTCAACCCTTTTCCGGTAGTCGCCCGAACAGCTTTTCGGTACTCGCACGGATTCTACCATTTCCCGGTATTCGTTGGGATTTTACGATTCTTCGTTATTCGCTCGGATTCTACCATTTTCATTTAGTCACACTGATTCAACCCTTTTCCGGTACTCGCCCAAACAGTTTTTCCGTACTCGCACGGATTCTACCATTTCCCGGTATTCGTTGGGATTTTACGATTTTTCGTTATTCGCTTGGATTCTACCATTTTCAATTAGTCACACTAATTCAACCCTTTTCCGATAGTCGCCCGGACAGTTTTTCGGTACTCGCACAGATTCTACCATTTCCCGGTATTAGCTGGGATTTTATGATTTTTCGGTATTCGCCCGGATTCTACCATTTTCATTCAGTCACACTGATTCAACCCTTTTCCGGTACTCGCCCGGAGAGTTTTTTGGTACTCGCACGGATTCTACCATTTCCCGGTATTCGCCGGGATTTTACGATTTTTCGGTATTCGCTCGGATTCTACCATTGTCATTTAGTCACACTGATTGAACCCTTTTTCGGTACTCGCCCGAACAGTTTTTCGGTACTCGCACGGATTCTACCATTTCCCGGTATTTGTTGGGATTTTACGATTTTTCGGTATTCGCTCGGATTCTACCATTTTCATTTAGTCACACTGATTCAACCCTTTTCCGGTACTCGCCCGAACATTTTTTCGGTACTCGCACGGATTCTACCATTTCCCAGTATTCGCCGGGATTTTACGATTTTTCGGTATTCGCCCGGATTCTACCATTTTCATTCAGTCACACTGATTCATCCCTTTTCCGATACTCGCCCGGAGAGTTTTTCGGTATTCGCACGGATTCTACCATTTCCCGGTATTCGCCGGGATTTTACGATTTTTCGGTATTCGCCCGGATTCTACTATTTTCATTCAGTCACACTGATTCAACCCTTTTCCGATACTCACCCGGAGAGTTTTTCGGTTCTCGCACGGATTCTACGATTCCCTGGTATTCGCCGGGATTTTGCGATTTTTCGAGATTCGCTCGGATTCTACCATTGTCATTTAGTCACACTGATTCAACCATTTTCCGGTACTCGCCCGAACAGTTTTTCGGTACTCGCACGGATTCTACCATTTCCCGGTATTCATTGGGTTTTTACGATTTTTCGTTATTCGCTCGGATTCTACCATTTTCATTTAGTCACACTGATTCAACCCTTTTCCGGTACTCGTCCGAACAGTTTTTCGGTACTCGCACGGAATCTACCATTACCCGGTATTCGCCGGGATTTTATGATTTTTCGGTATTCGCCCGGATTCTACCATTTTCATTCAGTCACACTGATTCAACCCTTTTCCGATACTCGCCCGGAGAGTTTTTCGGTATTCGCACGGATTCTACCATTTCCCGGTATTCGCCGGGATTTTACGATTTTTCGGTATTCGCCCGGATTCTACCATTTTCATTCAGTCACACTGATTCAACCCTTTTTCGGTACTCGTCCGAACAATTTTTCGGTACTCGCACGGAATCTACCATTTCCCGGTATTCGCCGGGATTTTATGATTTTTCGACATTCGCCCGGATTCTACCATTTTTATTCAGTCACACTGATTCAACCCTTTTCCGGTACTCGCCCAGAGAGTTTTTCGGTATTCGCTCGGATTCTACCATTGTCATTTAGTCACACTGATTGAACTCTTATCCGGTACTCGCCTAGAGAGTTTTTCGATACTCGCACGGATTCTACCATTTCCTGGTATTCGCCGGGATTTTGCGTTTTTGCGGTATTCGCTCGGATTCTACAATTTTCATTTAGTCACACTGATTCAACCCTTTTCCGGTACTCGCCCGAACAGTTTTTCGGTACTCGCACGGATTCTACCATTTCCCGGTATTCGTTGGGATTTTACGATTTTTCAGTATTCGCTCCGATTCTACCATTTGCATTCAGTCACACTGATTCAACCCTTTTCCAGTACTCGCCTAGAGAGTTTTTTGGTATTCGCACGGATTCTACCATTTCCCGGTATTCGCCGAGATTTTACGATTTTTCGGTATTCGCCTGGGTTCTACCATTTTCATTTAGTCACACTGATTCAACCCTTTTCCAGTACTCGCCCGTACAGTTTTTCGATACTCGCACGGATTCTACCATTTCCCGGTATTCGTTGGGATTTTACGATTTTTCGTTATTCGCTCGGATTCTACCATTTTCATTTAGTCACACTGATTCAACCCTTTTCCGGTACTCGTCCGAACAGTTTTTCGGTACTCGCACGGAATCTACCATTTCCCGGTATTCGCTGGGATTTTATGATTTTTCGGTATTCGCCCGGATTCTACCATTTTTATTCAGTCACACTGATTCAACCCTTTTCCGGTACTCGCCCGGAGAGTTTTTCGGTACTCGCACGGATTCTACCATTTCCCGGTATTCGTTGGGATTTTACGATTTTTCGTTATTCGCTCGGATTCTACCATTTTCATTTAGTCACACTGATTCAACCCTTTTTCGGTACTCGTCCGAACAGTTTTTCGGTACTCGCACGGATTCTACCATTTCCCGGTATTCGCCGGGATTTTAGGATTTTTCGTTATTCGCTCGGATTCTACCATTTTCATTTAGTCACACTGATTCAACCCTTTTCCGGTACTCGCCCGAACAGTTTTTCGGTACTCGCACGGATTCTACCATTTCCCGGTATTCGTTGGGATTTTACGATTTTTCGTTATTCGCTCGGATTCTACCATTGTCATTTAGTCACACTGATTCAACCCTTTTCCGGTACTCGCCCGATCAGTTTTTCGGTACTCGCACGGATTCTACCATTTCCCGGTATTCGCCGGGATTTTACGATTTTTCGGTATTCGCCCGGATTCTACCATTTTCATTCAGTCACACTGATTCAACACTTTTCCGATACTCGCCCGGAGAGTTTTTCGGTATTCGCACGGATTCTACCATTTCCCGGTATTCGCCGGGATTTTACGATTTTTCGGTATTCGCTCGGATTCTACCATTGTCATTTAGTCACACTGATTGAACCCTTATCCGGTACTCGCCTGGAGAGTTTTTCGATACTCGCACGGATTCTACCATTTCCCGGTATTCGGTTGGATTTTACGATTTTTCGTTATTCGCTCGGATTCTACCATTTTCATTTAGTCACACTGATTCAACCCTTTTTCGGTACTCGTCCGAATAGTTTTTCGGTACTCGCACGGATTCTACCATTTCCCGGTATTCGCCGGGATTTTACGATTTTTCGTTATTCGCTCGGATTCTACCATTTTTATTTAGTCACACTGATTCAACCCTTTTCCGGTACTCGCACGGATTCTACCATTTCCCGGTATTCGTTGGGATTTTACGATTTTTCGGTATTCGCCCGGATTCTACCATTTTCATTCAGTCACACTGATTCAACCCTTTTCTGATACTCGCCCGAAGAGTTTTTCGGTATTCGCACGGATTCTACCATTTCCCGGTATTCGCCGGGATTTTACGATTTTTCGGTATTCGCTCGGATTCTACCATTGTCATTTAGTCACACTGATTGAACCCTTATCCGGTACTCGCCTGGAGAGTTTTTCGATACTCGCACGGATTCTACCATTTCCCAGTATTCGGTTGGATTTTACGATTTTTCGGTATTCGCTCGGATTCTACCATTTTCATTTAGTCACACTGATTCAACCCTTTTCCGGTACTCGCCCGAACAGTTTTTCGGTACTCGCACGGATTCTACCATTTCCCGGTATTCGTTGGGATTTTACGATTTTTCGTTATTCGCTCGGATTCTACAATTTTCATTTAGTCACACTGATTCAACACTTTTTCGGTACTCGTCCGAACAGTTTTTCGGTACTCGCACGGATTTTACCATTTCCCGGTATTCGCCGGGATTTTACGATTTTTCGTTATTCGCTCGGATTCTACCATTTTCATTTAGTCACACTGATTCAACCCTTTTTCGGTACTCGTCCGAATAGTTTTTCGGTACTCGCACGGATTCTACCATTTCCCGGTATTCGCCGGGATTTTACGATTTTTCGTTATTCGCTCGGATTCTACCATTTTCATTTAGTCACACTGATTCAACCCTTTTCCGGTACTCGCCCGAACAGTTTTTCGGTACTCGCACGGATTCTACCATTTCCCGGTATTCGTTGGGATTTTACGATTTTTCGTTATTCGCTCGGATTCTACCATTGTCATTTAGTCACACTGATTCAACCCTTTTCCGGTACTCACCCGATCAGTTTTTCGGTACTCGCACGGATTCTACCATTTCCCGGTATTCGTCGGGATTTTACGATTTTTCGGTATTCGCCCGGATTCTACCATTTTCATTCAGTCACACTGATTCAACTCTTTTCCGATACTCGCCCGGAGAGTTTTTCGGTATTCGCACGGATTCTGCCATTTCCCGGTATTCGCCGGGATTTTACGATTATTCGGTATTCGCTCGGATTCTACCATTGTCATTTAGTCACACTGATTGAACCCTTATCCGGTACTCGCCTGGAGAGTTTTTCGATACTCGCACGGATTTTACCATTTCCCGGTATTCGGTTGGATTTTACGATTTTTCGTTATTCGCTCGGATTCTACCATTTTCATTTAGTCACACTGATTCCACCGTTTTCCGGTACTCGTCCGAACAGTTTTTCGGTACTCGCACGGATTCTACCATTTCCCGGTATTCGCCGGGATTTTACGATTTTTCGTTATTCGCTCGGATTCTACCATTTTCATTTAGTCACACTGATTCAACCCTTTTCCGGTACTCGCCCGAACAGTTTTTCGGTACTCGCACGGATTCTACCATTTCCCGGTATTCGTTGGGATTTTACGATTTTTCGTTATTCGCTCGGATTCTACCATTGTCATTTAGTCACACTGATTCAACCCTTTTCCGGTACTCACCCGATCAGTTTTTCGGTACTCGCACGGATTCTACCATTTTCCGGTATTCGCCGGGATTTTACGATTTTTCGGTATTCGCCCGGATTCTACCATTTTCATTCAGTCACACTGATTCAACTCTTTTCCGATACTCGCCCGGAGAGTTTTTCGGTATTCACACGGATTCTACCATTTCCCGGTATTCGCCGGGATTTTACGATTATTCGGTATTCGCTCGGATTCTACCATTGTCATTTAGTCACACTAATTGAACCCTTATCCGGTACTCGCCTGGAGAGTTTTTCGATACTCGCACGGATTCTACCATTTCCCGGTATTCGGTTGGATTTTACGATTTTTCGGTATTCGCTCGGATTCTACCATTTTCATTTAGTCACACTGATTCAACCCTTTTCCGGTACTCGCCCGAACAGTTTTTCGGTACTCGCACGGATTCTACCATTTCCCGGTATTCGTTGGGATTTTACGATTTTTCGTTATTCGCTCGGATTCTACAATTTTCATTTAGTCACACTGATTCAACACTTTTTCGGTACTCGTCCGAACAGTTTTTCGGTACTCGCACGGATTTTACCATTTCCCGGTATTCGCCGGGATTTTACGATTTTTCGTTATTCGCTCGGATTCTACCATTTTCATTTAGTCACACTGATTCAACCCTTTTTCGGTACTCGTCCGAATAGTTTTTCGGTACTCGCACGGATTCTACCATTTCCCGGTATTCGCCGGGATTTTACGATTTTTCGTTATTCGCTCGGATTCTACCATTTTCATTTAGTCACACTGATTCAACCCTTTTCCGGTACTCGCCCGAACAGTTTTTCGGTACTCGCACGGATTCTACCATTTCCCGGTATTCGTTGGGATTTTACGATTTTTCGTTATTCGCTCGGATTCTACCATTGTCATTTAGTCACACTGATTCAACCCTTTTCCGGTACTCACCCGATCAGTTTTTCGGTACTCGCACGGATTCTACCATTTCCCGGTATTCGTCGGGATTTTACGATTTTTCGGTATTCGCCCGGATTCTACCATTTTCATTCAGTCACACTGATTCAACTCTTTTCCGATACTCGCCCGGAGAGTTTTTCGGTATTCGCACGGATTCTGCCATTTCCCGGTATTCGCCGGGATTTTACGATTATTCGGTATTCGCTCGGATTCTACCATTGTCATTTAGTCACACTGATTGAACCCTTATCCGGTACTCGCCTGGAGAGTTTTTCGATACTCGCACGGATTTTACCATTTCCCGGTATTCGGTTGGATTTTACGATTTTTCGTTATTCGCTCGGATTCTACCATTTTCATTTAGTCACACTGATTCCACCGTTTTCCGGTACTCGTCCGAACAGTTTTTCGGTACTCGCACGGATTCTACCATTTCCCGGTATTCGCCGGGATTTTACGATTTTTCGTTATTCGCTCGGATTCTACCATTTTCATTTAGTCACACTGATTCAACCCTTTTCCGGTACTCGCCCGAACAGTTTTTCGGTACTCGCACGGATTCTACCATTTCCCGGTATTCGTTGGGATTTTACGATTTTTCGTTATTCGCTCGGATTCTACCATTGTCATTTAGTCACACTGATTCAACCCTTTTCCGGTACTCACCCGATCAGTTTTTCGGTACTCGCACGGATTCTACCATTTTCCGGTATTCGCCGGGATTTTACGATTTTTCGGTATTCGCCCGGATTCTACCATTTTCATTCAGTCACACTGATTCAACTCTTTTCCGATACTCGCCCGGAGAGTTTTTCGGTATTCACACGGATTCTACCATTTCCCGGTATTCGCCGGGATTTTACGATTATTCGGTATTCGCTCGGATTCTACCATTGTCATTTAGTCACACTAATTGAACCCTTATCCGGTACTCGCCTGGAGAGTTTTTCGATACTCGCACGGATTCTACCATTTCCCGGTATTCGGTTGGATTTTACGATTTTTCGGTATTCGCTCGGATTCTACCATTTTCATTTAGTCACACTGATTCAACCCTTTTCCGGTACTCGCCCGAACAGTTTTTCGGTACTCGCACGGATTCTACCATTTCCCGGTATTCGTTGGGATTTTACGATTTTTCGTTATTCGCTCGGATTCTACAATTTTCATTTAGTCACACTGATTCAACACTTTTTCGGTACTCGTCCGAACAGTTTTTCGGTACTCGCACGGATTTTACCATTTCCCGGTATTCGCCGGGATTTTACGATTTTTCGGTATTCGCCCGGATTCTACCATTTTCATTCAGTCACACTGATTCAACTCTTTTCCGATACTCGCCCGGAGAGTTTTTCGGTATTCGCACGGATTCTGCCATTTCCCGGTATTCGCCGGGATTTTACGATTATTCGGTATTCGCTCGGATTCTACCATTGTCATTTAGTCACACTGATTGAACCCTTATCCGGTACTCGCCTGGAGAGTTTTTCGATACTCGCACGGATTTTACCATTTCCCGGTATTCGGTTGGATTTTACGATTTTTCGTTATTCGCTCGGATTCTACCATTTTCATTTAGTCACACTGATTCCACCGTTTTCCGGTACTCGTCCGAACAGTTTTTCGGTACTCGCACGGATTCTACCATTTCCCGGTATTCGCCGGGATTTTACGATTTTTCGTTATTCGCTCGGATTCTACCATTTTCATTTAGTCACACTGATTCAACCCTTTTCCGGTACTCGCCCGAACAGTTTTTCGGTACTCGCACGGATTCTACCATTTCCCGGTATTCGTTGGGATTTTACGATTTTTCGTTATTCGCTCGGATTCTACCATTGTCATTTAGTCACACTGATTCAACCCTTTTCCGGTACTCACCCGATCAGTTTTTCGGTACTCGCACGGATTCTACCATTTTCCGGTATTCGCCGGGATTTTACGATTTTTCGGTATTCGCCCGGATTCTACCATTTTCATTCAGTCACACTGATTCAACTCTTTTCCGATACTCGCCCGGAGAGTTTTTCGGTATTCACACGGATTCTACCATTTCCCGGTATTCGCCGGGATTTTACGATTATTCGGTATTCGCTCGGATTCTACCATTGTCATTTAGTCACACTAATTGAACCCTTATCCGGTACTCGCCTGGAGAGTTTTTCGATACTCGCACGGATTCTACCATTTCCCGGTATTCGGTTGGATTTTACGATTTTTCGGTATTCGCTCGGATTCTACCATTTTCATTTAGTCACACTGATTCAACCCTTTTCCGGTACTCGCCCGAACAGTTTTTCGGTACTCGCACGGATTCTACCATTTCCCGGTATTCGTTGGGATTTTACGATTTTTCGTTATTCGCTCGGATTCTACAATTTTCATTTAGTCACACTGATTCAACACTTTTTCGGTACTCGTCCGAACAGTTTTTCGGTACTCGCACGGATTTTACCATTTCCCGGTATTCGCCGGGATTTTACGATTTTTCGTTATTCGCTCGGATTCTACCATTTTCATTTAGTCACACTGATTCAACCCTTTTTCGGTACTCGTCCGAATAGTTTTTCGGTACTCGCACGGATTCTACCATTTCCCGGTATTCGCCGGGATTTTACGATTTTTCGTTATTCGCTCGGATTCTACCATTTTCATTTAATCACACTGATTCAACCCTTTTCCGGTACTCGCCCGAACAGTTTTTCGGTACTCGCACGGATTCTACCATTTCCCGGTATTCGTTGGGATTTTACGATTTTTCGTTATTCGCTCGGATTCTACCATTGTCATTTAGTCACACTGATTCAACCCTTTTCCGGTACTCACCCGATCAGTTTTTCGGTACTCGCACGGATTCTACCATTTCCCGGTATTCGTCGGGATTTTACGATTTTTCGGTATTCGCCCGGATTCTACCATTTTCATTCAGTCACACTGATTCAACTCTTTTCCGATACTCGCCCGGAGAGTTTTTCGGTATTCGCACGGATTCTGCCATTTCCCGGTATTCGCCGGGATTTTACGATTATTCGGTATTCGCTCGGATTCTACCATTGTCATTTAGTCACACTGATTGAACCCTTATCCGGTACTCGCCTGGAGAGTTTTTCGATACTCGCACGGATTTTACCATTTCCCGGTATTCGGTTGGATTTTACGATTTTTCGTTATTCGCTCGGATTCTACCATTTTCATTTAGTCACACTGATTCCACCGTTTTCCGGTACTCGTCCGAACAGTTTTTCGGTACTCGCACGGATTCTACCATTTCCCGGTATTCGCCGGGATTTTACGATTTTTCGTTATTCGCTCGGATTCTACCATTTTCATTTAGTCACACTGATTCAACCCTTTTCCGGTACTCGCCCGAACAGTTTTTCGGTACTCGCACGGATTCTACCATTTCCCGGTATTCGTTGGGATTTTACGATTTTTCGTTATTCGCTCGGATTCTACCATTGTCATTTAGTCACACTGATTCAACCCTTTTCCGGTACTCACCCGATCAGTTTTTCGGTACTCGCACGGATTCTACCATTTTCCGGTATTCGCCGGGATTTTACGATTTTTCGGTATTCGCCCGGATTCTACCATTTTCATTCAGTCACACTGATTCAACTCTTTTCCGATACTCGCCCGGAGAGTTTTTCGGTATTCACACGGATTCTACCATTTCCCGGTATTCGCCGGGATTTTACGATTATTCGGTATTCGCTCGGATTCTACCATTGTCATTTAGTCACACTAATTGAACCCTTATCCGGTACTCGCCTGGAGAGTTTTTCGATACTCGCACGGATTCTACCATTTCCCGGTATTCGGTTGGATTTTACGATTTTTCGTTATTCGCTCGGATTCTACCATTTTCATTTAGTCACACTGATTCCACCGTTTTCCGGTACTCGTCCGAACAGTTTTTCGGTACTCGCACGGATTCTACCATTTCCCGGTATTCGTTGGGATTTTACGATTTTTCGGTATTCGTCCGGATTCTACCATTTTCATTCAGTCACACTGATTCAACCCTTTTCTGATACTCGCCCGAAGAGTTTTTCGGTATTCGCACGGATTCTACCATTTCCCGGTATTCGCCGGGATTTTACGATTTTTCGGTATTCGCTCGGATTCTACCATTGTCATTTAGTCACACTGATTGAACCCTTATCCGGTACTCGCCTGGAGAGTTTTTCGATACTCGCACGGATTCTACCATTTCCCGGTATTCGGTTGGATTTTACGATTTTTCGTTATTCGCTCGGATTCTACCATTTTCATTTAGTCACACTGATTCCACCGTTTTCCGGTACTCGTCCGAACAGTTTTTCGGTACTCGCACGGATTCTACCATTTCCCGGTATTCGTTGGGATTTTACGATTTTTCGGTATTCGCCCGGATTCTACCATTTTCATTCAGTCACACTGATTCAACCCTTTTCTGATACTCGCCCGAAGAGTTTTTCGGTATTCGCACGGATTCTACCATTTCCCGGTATTCGCCGGGATTTTACGATTTTTCGGTATTCGCTCGGATTCTACCATTGTCATTTAGTCACACTGATTGAACCCTTATCCGGTACTCGCCTGGAGAGTTTTTCGATACTCGCACGGATTCTACCATTTCCCAGTATTCGGTTGGATTTTACGATTTTTCGGTATTCGCTCGGATTCTACCATTTTCATTTAGTCACACTTATTCAACCCTTTTCCGGTACTCGCCCGAACAGTTTTTTGGTAGTCGCACGGATTCTACCATTTCCTGGTATTCGTTGGGATTTTACGATTTTTCGTTATTCGCTCGGATTCTACCATTTTCATTTAGTCACACTGATTCAACCCTTTTCCGGTACTCGCCCGAACAGTTTTTCGGTACTCGCACGGATTCTACCATTTCCCGGTATTCGTTGGGATTTTACGATTTTTCGTTATTCGCTCGGATTCTACCATTTTCATTTAGTCACACTGATTCAACCCTTTTCCGGTACTCGTCCGATCAGTTTTTCGGTACTCGCACGGATTCTACCATTTCCCGATATTCGCCGGGATTTTACGATTTTTCGGTATTCGCCCGGATTCTACCATTTTCATTCAGTACACTTTTCCGATACTCGCCCGGAGAGTTTTTCGGTATTCGCACGGATTCTACCATTTCCCGCTATTCGTTGGGATTTTACGATTTTTCGGTATTCGCCCGGATTCTACCATTTTCATTCAGTCACACTGATTCAACCCTTTTCTGATACTCGCCCGAAGAGTTTTTCGGTATTCGCACGGATTCTACCATTTCCCGGTATTCGCCGGGATTTTACGATTATTCGGTATTCGCTCGGATTCTACCATTGTCATTTAGTCACACTGATTGAACCCTTATCCGGTACTCGCCTGGAGAGTTTTTCGATACTCGCACGGATTCTACCATTTCCCGGTATTCGGTTGGATTTTACGATTTTTCGTTATTCGCTCGGATTCTACCATTTTCATTTAGTCACACTGATTCAACCCTTTTCCGGTACTCGCACGGATTCTACCATTTCCCGGTATTCGTTGGGATTTTACGATTTTTCGGTATTCGCCCGGATTCTACCACTTTCATTCAGTCACACTGATTCAACCCTTTTCTGATACTCGCCCGAAGAGTTTTTCGGTATTCGCACGGATTCTACCATTTCCCGGTATTCGCCGGGATTTTACGATTTTTCGGTATTCGCTCGGATTCTACCATTGTCATTTAGTCACACTGTTTGAACCCTTATCCGGTACTCGCCTGGAGAGTTTTTCGATACTCGCACGGATTCTACCATTTCCCGGTATTCGGTTGGATTTTACGATTTTTCGTTATTCGCTCGGATTCTACCATTTTCATTTAGTCACACTGATTCAACCCTTTTTCGGTACTCGTCCGAATAGTTTTTCGGTACTCGCACGGATTCTACCATTTCCCGGTATTCGCCGGGATTTTACGATTTTTCGTTATTCGCTCGGATTCTACCATTTTCATTTAGTCACACTGATTCAACCCTTTTCCGGTACTCGCACGGATTCTACCATTTCCCGGTATTCGTTGGGATTTTACGATTTTTCGGTATTCGCCCGGATTCTACCATTTTCATTCAGTCACACTGATTCAACCCTTTTCTGATACTCGCCCGAAGAGTTTTTCGGTATTCGCACGGATTCTACCATTTCCCGGTATTCGCCGGGATTTTACGATTATTCGGTATTCGCTCGGATTCTACCATTGTCATTTAGTCACACTGATTGAACCCTTATCCGGTACTCGCCTGGAGAGTTTTTCGATACTCGCACGGATTCTACCATTTCCCGGTATTCGGTTGGATTTTACGATTTTTCGTTATTCGCTCGGATTCTACCATTTTCATTTAGTCACACTGATTCAACCCTTTTCCGGTACTCGCACGGATTCTACCATTTCCCGGTATTCGTTGGGATTTTACGATTTTTCGGTATTCGCCCGGATTCTACCACTTTCATTCAGTCACACTGATTCAACCCTTTTCTGATACTCGCCCGAAGAGTTTTTCGGTATTCGCACGGATTCTACCATTTCCCGGTATTCGCCGGGATTTTACGATTTTTCGGTATTCGCTCGGATTCTACCATTGTCATTTAGTCACACTGTTTGAACCCTTATCCGGTACTCGCCTGGAGAGTTTTTCGATACTCTCACGGATTCTACCATTTCCCAGTATTCCGTTGGATTTTACGATTTTTCGGTATTCGCTCGGATTCTACCATTTTCATTTAGTCACACTTATTCAACCCTTTTCCGGTACTCGGCCGAACAGTTTTTCGGTAGTCGCACGGATTCTACCATTTCCTGGTATTCGTTGGGATTTTACGATTTTTCGTTATTCGCTCGGATTCTACCATTTTCATTTAGTCACACTGATTCAACCCTTTTCCGGTACTCGCCCGAACAGTTTTTCGGTACTCGCACGGATTCTACCATTTCCCGGTATTCGTTGGGATTTTACGATTTTTCGTTATTCGCTCGGATTCTACAATTTTCATTTAGTCACACTGATTCAACCCTTTTTCGGTACTCGTCCGAACAGTTTTTCGGTACTCGCACGGATTCTACCATTTCCCGGTATTCGCCGGGATTTTAGGATTTTTCGTTATTCGCTCGGATTCTACCATTTTCATTTAGTCACACTGATTCAACCCTTTTCCGGTACTCGCCCGAACAGTTTTTCGGTACTCGCACGGATTCTGCCATTTCCCGGTATTCGTTGGGATTTTACGATTTTTCGTTATTCGCTCGGATTCTACCATTGTCATTTAGTCACACTGATTCAACCCTTTTCCGGTACTCGCCCGATCAGTTTTTCGGTACTCGCACGGATTCTACCATTTCCCGGTATTCGCCGGGATTTTACGATTTTTCGGTATATGCCCGGATTCTACCATTTTCATTCAGTCACACTGATTCAACACTTTTCCGATACTCGCCCGGAGAGTTTTTCGGTATTCGCACGGATTCTACCATTTCCCGGTATTCGCCGGGATTTTACGATTTTTCGGTATTCGCTCGGATTCTACCATTGTCATTTAGTCACACTGATTGAACCCTTATCCGGTACTCGCCTGGAGAGTTTTTCGATACTCGCACGGATTCTACCATTTCCCGGTATTCGGTTGGATTTTACGATTTTTCGTTATTCGCTCGGATTCTACCATTTTCATTTAGTCACACTGATTCAACCCTTTTTCGGTACTCGTCCGAATAGTTTTTCGGTACTCGCACGGATTCTACCATTTCCCGGTATTCGCCGGGATTTTACGATTTTTCGTTATTCGCTCGGATTCTACCATTTTCATTTAGTCACACTGATTCAACCCTTTTCCGGTACTCGCACGGATTCTACCATTTCCCGGTATTCGTTGGGATTTTACGATTTTTCGGTATTCGCCCGGATTCTACCATTTTCATTCAGTCACACTGATTCAACCCTTTTCTGATACTCGCCCGAAGAGTTTTTCGGTATTCGCACGGATTCTACCATTTCCCGGTATTCGCCGGGATTTTACGATTTTTCGGTATTCGCTCGGATTCTACCATTGTCATTTAATCACACTGATTGAACCCTTATCCGGTACTCGCCTAGAGAGTTTTTCGATACTCTCACGGATTCTACCATTTCCCAGTATTCCGTTGGATTTTACGATTTTTCGGTATTCGCTCGGATTCTACCATTTTCATTTAGTCACACTTATTCAACCCTTTTCCGGTACTCGCCCGAACAGTTTTTCGGTAGTCGCACGGATTCTACCATTTCCTGGTATTCGTTGGGATTTTACGATTTTTCGTTATTCGCTCGGATTCTACCATTTTCATTTAGTCACACTGATTCAACCCTTTTCCGGTACTCGCACGGATTCTACCATTTCCCGGTATTCGTTGGGATTTTACGATTTTTCGGTATTCGCCCGGATTCTACCATTTTCATTCAGTCACACTGATTCAACCCTTTTCTGATACTCGCCCGAAGAGTTTTTCGGTATTCGCACGGATTCTACCATTTCCCGGTATTCGCCGGGATTTTACGATTATTCGGTATTCGCTCGGATTCTACCATTGTCATTTAGTCACACTGATTGAACCCTTATCCGGTACTCGCCTGGAGAGTTTTTCGATACTCGCACGGATTCTACCATTTCCCGGTATTCGGTTGGATTTTACGATTTTTCGTTATTCGCTCGGATTCTACCATTGTCATTTAGTCACACTGATTCAACCCTTTTCCGGTACTCGCCCGATCAGTTTTTCGGTACTCGCACGGATTCTACCATTTCCTGGTATTCGCTGGGATTTTACGATTTTTCGGTATTCGCCCGGATTCTACCATTTTCATTCAGTCACACTGATTCAACACTTTTCCGATACTCGCCCGGAGAGTTTTTCGGTATTCGCACGGATTCTACCATTTCCCGGTATTCGCCGGGATTTTACGATATTTCGGTATTCGCTCGGATTCTACCATTGTCATTTAGTCACACTGATTGAACCCTTATCCGGTACTCGCCTGGAGAGTTTTTCGATACTCGCACGGATTCTACCATTTCCCAGTATTCGGTTGGATTTTACGATTTTTCGGTATTCGCTCGGATTCTACCATTTTCATTTAGTCACACTTATTCAACCCTTTTCCGGTACTCGCCCGAACAGTTTTTCAGTAGTCGCACGGATTCTACCATTTCCTGGTATTCGTTGGGATTTTACGATTTTTCGTTATTCGCTCGGATTCTACCATTTTCATTTAGTCACACTGATTCAACCCTTTTCCGGTACTCGCCCGAACAGTTTTTCGGTACTCGCACGGATTCTACCATTTCCCGGTATTCGTTGGGATTTTACGATTTTTCATTATTCGCTCGGATTCTACAATTTTCATTTAGTCACACTGATTCAACCCTATTTCGGTACTCGTCCGAACAGTTTTTCGGTACTCGCACGGATTCTACCATTTCCCGGTATTCGCCGGGATTTTACGATTTTTCGTTATTCGCTCGGATTCTACCATTTTCATTTAGTCACACTGATTCAACCCTTTTCCGGTACTCGCCCGAACAGTTTTTCGGTACTCGCACGGATTCTACCATTTCCCGGTATTCGTTAGGATTTTACGATTTTTCGTTATTCGCTCGGATTCTACCATTGTCATTTAGTCACACTGATTCAACCCTTTTCCGGTACTCGCCCGATCATTTTTTCGGTACTCGCACGGATTCTACCATTTCCTGGTATTCGCCGGGATTTTACGATTTTTTGGTATTCGCCCGGATTCTACCATTTTCATTCAGTCACACTGATTCATCCCTTTTCCGATACTCGCCCGGAGAGTTTTTCGGTATTCGCACGGATTCTACCATTTCCCGGTATTCGCCGGGATTTTACGATTTTTCGGTATTCGCCCGGATTCTACTATTTTCATTCAGTCACACTGATTCAACCCTTTTCCGATACTCACCCGGAGAGTTTTTCGGTTCTCGCACGGATTCTACGATTTCCTGGTATTCGCCGGGATTTTGCGATTTTTCGAGATTCGCTCGGATTCTACCATTGTCATTTAGTCACACTGATTCAACCATTTTCCGGTACTCGCCCGAACAGTTTTTCGGTACTCGCACGGATTCTACCATTTCCCGGTATTCATTGGGTTTTTACGATTTTTCGTTATTAGCTCGGATTCTACCATTTTCATTTAGTCACACTGATTCAACCCTTTTCCGGTACTCGTCCGAACAGTTTTTCGGTACTCGCACGGAATCTACCATAACCCGGTATTTGCCGGGATTTTATGATTTTTCGGTTTTCGCCCGGATTCTACCATTTTCATTCAGTCACACTGATTCAACCCTTTTCCGATACTCGCCCGGAGAGTTTTTCGGTATTCGCACGGATTCTACCATTTCCCGGTATTCGCCGGGATTTTACGATTTTTCGGTATTCGCTCGGATTCTACCATTGTCATTTAGTCACAATGATTGAACCCTTATCCGGTACTCGCCTGGAGAGTTTTTCGATACTCGCACGGATTCTACCATTTCCCGGTATTCGGTTGGATTTTACGATTTTTCGTTATTCGCTCGGATTCTACCATTTTCATTTAGTCACACTGATTCAACCCTTTTTCGGTACTCGTCCGAATAGTTTTTCGGTACTCGCACGGATTCTACCATTTCCCGGTATTCGCCGGGATTTTACGATTTTTCGTTATTCGCTCGGATTCTACCATTTTCATTTAGTCACACTGATTCAACCCTTTTCCGGTACTCGCACGGATTCTACCATTTCCCGGTATTCGTTGGGATTTTACGATTTTTCGGTATTCGCCCGGATTCTACCATTTTCATTCAGTCACACTGATTCAACACTTTTCCGATACTCGCCCGGAGAGTTTTTCGGTATTCGCACGGATTCTACCATTTCCCGGTATTCGCCGGGATTTTACGATTTTTCGGTATTCGCTCGGATTCTACCATTGTCATTTAGTCACACTGATTGAACCCTTATCCGGTACTCGCCTGGAGAGTTTTTCGATACTCGCACGGATTCTACCATTTCCCGGTATTCGGTTGGATTTTACGATTTTTCGTTATTCGCTCGGATTCTACCATTTTCATTTAGTCACACTGATTCAACCCTTTTTCGGTACTCGTCCGAATAGTTTTTCGGTACTCGCACGGATTCTACCATTTCCCGGTATTCGCCGGGATTTTACGATTTTTCGTTATTCGCTCGGATTCTACCATTTTCATTTAGTCACACTGATTCAACCCTTTTCCGGTACTCGCACGGCTTCTACCATTTCCCGGTATTCGTTGGGATTTTACGATTTTTCGGTATTCGCCCGGATTCTACCATTTTCATTCAGTCACACTGATTCAACCCTTTTCCGATACTCGCCCGGAGAGTTTTTCGGTATTCGCACGGATTCTACCATTTCCCGGTATTCGCCGGGATTTTACGATTTTTCGGTATTCGCTCGGATTCTACCATTGTCATTTAGTCACACTGATTGAACCCTTATCCGGTACTCGCCCGGAGAGTTTTTCGATACTCGCACGGATTCTACCATTTCCCAGTATTCGGTTGGATTTTACGATTTTTCGGTATTCGCTCGGATTCTACCATTTTCATTTAGTCACACTTATTCAACCCTTTTCCGGTACTCGCCCGAACAGTTTTTCAGTAGTCGCACGGATTCTACCATTTCCTGGTATTCGTTGGGATTTTACGATTTTTCATTATTCGCTCGGATTCTACCATTTTCATTTAGTCACACTGATTCAACCCTTTTCCGGTACTCGCCCGAACAGTTTTTCGGTACTCGCACGGATTCTACCATTTCCCTGTATTCGTTGGGATTTTACGATTTTTCATTATTCGCTCGGATTCTACAATTTTCATTTAGTCACACTGATTCAACCCTTTTTCGGTACTCGTCCGAACAGTTTTTCGGTACTCGCACGGATTCTACCATTTCCCGGTATTCGCCGGGATTTTACGATTTTTCGTTATTCGCTCGGATTCTACCATTTTCATTTAGTCACACTGATTCAACCCTTTTCCGGTACTCGCCCGAACAGTTTTTCGGTACTCGCACGGATTCTACCATTTCCCGGTATTCGTTGGGATTTTACGATTTTTCGGTATTCGCTCGGATTCTACCATTTTCATTTAGTCACACTGATTCAACCCTTTTTCGGTACTCGCACGGATTCTACCATTTCCCAGTATTCGCCGGGATTTTACGATTTTTCGGTATTCGCCCGGATTCTACCATTTTCATTCAGTCACACTGATTCATCCCTTTTCCGATACTCGCCCGGAGAGTTTTTCGGTATTCGCACGGATTCTACCATTTCCCGGTATTCGCCGGGATTTTACGATTTTTCGGTATTCGCCCGGATTCTACTATTTTCATTCAGTCACACTGATTCAACCCTTTTCCGATACTCACCCGGAGAGTTTTTCGGTTCTCGCACGGATTCTACGATTTCCTGGTATTCGCCGGGATTTTGCGATTTTTCGAGATTCGCTCGGATTCTACCATTGTCATTTAGTCACACTGATTCAACCATTTTCCGGTACTCGCCCGAACAGTTTTTCGGTACTCGCACGGATTCTACCATTTCCCGGTATTCATTGGGTTTTTACGATTTTTCGTTATTCGCTCGGATTCTACCATTTTCATTTAGTCACACTGATTCAACCCTTTTCCGGTACTCGTCCGAACAGTTTTTCGGTACTCGCACGGAATCTACCATAACCCGGTATTCGCCGGGATTTTATGATTTTTCGGTTTTCGCCCGGATTCTACCATTTTCATTCAGTCACACTGATTCAACCCTTTTCCGATACTCGCCCGGAGAGTTTTTCGGTATTCGCACGGATTCTACCATTTCCCGGTATTCGCCGGGATTTTACGATTTTTCGGTATTCGCTCGGATTCTACCATTGTCATTTAGTCACACTGATTGAACCCTTATCCGGTACTCGCCTGGAGAGTTTTTCGATACTCGCACGGATTCTACCATTTCCCGGTATTCGGTTGGATTTTACGATTTTTCGTTATTCGCTCGGATTCTACCATTTTCATTTAGTCACACTGATTCAACCCTTTTTCGGTACTCGTCCGAATAGTTTTTCGGTACTCGCACGGATTCTACCATTTCCCGGTATTCGGTTGGATTTGACGATTTTTCGTTATTCGCTCGGATTCTACCATTTTCATTTAGTCACACTGATTCCACCGTTTTCCGGTACTCGCCCGAACAGTTTTTCGGTACTCGCACGGATTCTACCATTTCCCGGTATTCGTTGGGATTTTACGATTTTTCGGTATTCGCCCGGATTCTACCATTTTCATTCAGTCACACTGATTCAACCCTTTTCCGATACTCGCCCGGAGAGTTTTTCGGTATTCGCACGGATTCTACCATTTCCCGGTATTCGCCGGGATTTTACGATTTTTCGGTATTCGCTCGGATTCTACCATTGTCATTTAGTCACACTGATTGAACCCTTATCCGGTACTCGCCTGGAGAGTTTTTCGATACTCGCACGGATTCTACCATTTCCCAGTATTCGGTTGGATTTTACGATTTTTCGGTATTCGCTCGGATTCTATAATTTTCATTTAGTCACACTGATTCAACCCTTTTCCGGTACTCGCCCGAACAGTTTTTCAGTAGTCGCACGGATTCTACCATTTCCTGGTATTCGTTGCGATTTTACGATTTTTCGTTATTCGCTCGGATTCTACCATTTTCATTTAGTCACACTGATTCAACCCTTTTTCAGTACTCGTGCGAACAGTTTTTCGGTACTCGCACGGATTCTACCATTTCCCGGTATTCGCCGGGATTTTACGATTTTTCGGTATTCGCTCGGATTCTACCATTGTCATTTAGTCACACTGATTGAACCCTTATCCGGTACTCGCCTGGAGAGTTTTTCGATACTCGCACGGATTCTACCATTTCCCGGTATTCGGTTGGATTTTACGATTTTTCGTTATTCGCTCGGATTCTACCATTTTCATTTAGTCACACTGATTCAACCCTTTTTCGGTACTCGTCCGAATAGTTTTTCGGTACTCGCACGGATTCTACCATTTCCCGGTATTCGCCGGGATTTTACGATTTTTCGTTATTCGCTCGGATTCTACCATTTTCATTTAGTCACACTGATTCAACCCTTTTCCGGTACTCGCCCGAACAGTTTTTCGGTACTCGCACGGATTCTACCATTTCCCGGTATTCGTTGGGATTTTACGATTTTTCGGTATTCGCTCGGATTCTACCATTGTCATTTAGTCACACTGATTGAACCCTTATCCGGTACTCGCCTGGAGAGTTTTTCTATACTCGCACGGATTCTACCATTTCCCAGTATTCGATTGGATTTTACGATTTTTCGGTATTCGCTCGGATTCTACCATTTTCATTTAGTCACACTTATTCAACCCTTTTCCGGTACTCGCCCGAACAGCTTTTCGGTAGTCGCACGGATTCTACCATTTCCTGGTATTCGTTGGGATTTTACGATTTTTCGTTATTCGCTCGGATTCTACCATTTTCATTTAGTCACACTGATTCAACCCTTTTCCGGTACTCGCCCGAACAGTTTTTCGGTACTCGCACGGATTCTACCATTTCCCGGTATTCGTTGGGATTTTACGATTTTTCGGTATTCGCTCGGATTCTACCATTGTCATTTAGTCACACTGATTGAACCCTTATCCGGTACTCGCCTGGAGAGTTTTTCTATACTCGCACGGATTCTACCATTTCCCAGTATTCGATTGGATTTTACGATTTTTCGGTATTCGCTCGGATTCTACCATTTTCATTTAGTCACACTGATTCAACCCTTTTTCGATACTCGCCCGAACAGTTTTTCAGTAGTCGCACGGATTCTACCATTTCCTGGTATTCGTTGGGATTTTACGATTTTTCGGTATTCGCTCGGATTCTACCATTGTCATTTAGTCACACTGATTGAACCCTTATCCGGTACTCGCCTGGAGAGTTTTTCGATACTCGCACGGATTCTACCATTTCCCGGTATTCGGTTGGATTTTACGATTTTTCGTTATTCGCTCGGATTCTACCATTTTCATTTAGTCACACTGATTCAACCCTTTTTCGGTACTCGTCCGAATAGTTTTTCGGTACTCGCATGGATTCTACCATTTCCCGGTATTCGCCGGGATTTTACGATTTTTCGTTATTCGCTCGGATTCTACCATTTTCATTTAGTCACACTGATTCAACCCTTTTCCGGTACTCGCCCGAACAGTTTTTCGGTACTCGCACGGATTCTACCATTTCCCGGTATTCGTTGGGATTTTACGATTTTTCGGTATTCGCTCGGATTCTACCATTTTCATTTAGTCACACTTATTCAACCCTTTTCCGGTACTCGCCCGAACAGCTTTTCGGTAGTCGCACGGATTCTACCATTTCCTGGTATTCGTTGGGATTTTACGATTTTTCGTTATTCGCTCGGATTCTACCATTTTCATTTAGTCACACTGATTCAACCCTTTTCCGGTACTCGCCCGAACAGTTTTTCGGTACTCGCACGGATTCTACCATTTCCCTGTATTCGTTGGGATTTTACGATTTTTCGTTATTCGCTCGGATTCTACAATTTTCATTTAGTCACACTGATTCAACCCTTTTTCGGTACTCGTCCGAACAGTTTTTCGGTACTCGCACGGATTCTACCATTTCCCGGTATTCGTTGGGATTTTACGATTTTTCGTTATTCGCTCGGATTCTACCATTGTCATTTAGTCACACTGATTCAACCCTTTTCCGGTACTCGCCCGATCAGTTTTTCGGTACTCGCACGGATTCTACCATTTCCCGGTATTCGCCGGGATTTTACGATTTTTCGGTATTCGCCCGGATTCTACCATTTTCATTCAGTCACACTGATTCAACACTTTTCCGATACTCGCCCGGAGAGTTTTTCGGTATTCGCACGGATTCTACCATTTCCCGGTATTTGCGGGATTTTACGATTTTTCGGTATTCGCTCGGATTCTACCATTGTCATTTAGTCACACTGATTGAACCCTTATCCGGTACTCGCCTGGAGAGTTTTTCGATACTCGCACGGATTCTACCATTTCCCGGTATTCGGTTGGATTTGACGATTTTTCGTTATTCGCTCGGATTCTACCATTTTCATTTAGTCACACTGATTCAACCCTTTTCCGGTACTCGCCCGAACAGTTTTTCGGTACTCGCACGGATTCTACCATTTCCCGGTATTCGTTGGGATTTTACGATTTTTCGGTATTCGCCCGGATTCTACCATTTTCATTCAGTCACACTGATTCAACCCTTTTCCGATACTCGCCCGGAGAGTTTTTCGGTATTCGCACGGATTCTACCATTTCCCGGTATTCGCCGGGATTTTACGATTTTTCGGTATTCGCTCGGATTCTACCATTGTCATTTAGTCACACTGATTGAACCCTTATCCGGTACTCGCCTGGAGAGTTTTTCGATACTCGCACGGATTCTACCATTTCCCAGTATTCGGTTGGATTTTACGATTTTTCGGTATTCGCTCGGATTCTACCATTTTCATTTAGTCACACTGATTCAACCCTTTTTCGGTACTCGCCCGAACAGTTTTTCAGTAGTCGCACGGATTCTACCATTTCCTGGTATTCGTTGGGATTTTACGATTTTTCGGTATTCGCTCGGATTCTACCATTGTCATTTAGTCACACTGATTGAACCCTTATCCGGTACTCGCCCGGAGAGTTTTTCGGTATTCGCACGGATTCTACCATTTCCCGGTATTTGCGGGATTTTACGATTTTTCGGTATTCGCTCGGATTCTACCATTGTCATTTAGTCACACTGATTGAACCCTTATCCGGTACTCGCCTGGAGAGTTTTTCGATACTCGCACGGATTCTACCATTTCCCGGTATTCGGTTGGATTTGACGATTTTTCGTTATTCGCTCGGATTCTACCATTTTCATTTAGTCACACTGATTCAACCCTTTTCCGGTACTCGCCCGAACAGTTTTTCGGTACTCGCACGGATTCTACCATTTCCCGGTATTCGTTGGGATTTTACGATTTTTCGGTATTCGCCCGGATTCTACCATTTTCATTCAGTCACACTGATTCAACCCTTTTCCGATACTCGCCCGGAGAGTTTTTCGGTATTCGCACGGATTCTACCATTTCCCGGTATTCGCCGGGATTTTACGATTTTTCGGTATTCGCTCGGATTCTACCATTGTCATTTAGTCACACTGATTGAACCCTTATCCGGTACTCGCCTGGAGAGTTTTTCGATACTCGCACGGATTCTACCATTTCCCAGTATTCGGTTGGATTTTACGATTTTTCGGTATTCGCTCGGATTCTACCATTTTCATTTAGTCACACTGATTCAACCCTTTTTCGGTACTCGCCCGAACAGTTTTTCAGTAGTCGCACGGATTCTACCATTTCCTGGTATTCGTTGGGATTTTACGATTTTTCGGTATTCGCTCGGATTCTACCATTGTCATTTAGTCACACTGATTGAACCCTTATCCGGTACTCGCCTGGAGAGTTTTTCGATACTCGCACGGATTCTACCATTTCCCGGTATTCGGTTGGATTTTACGATTTTTCGTTATTCGCTCGGATTCTACCATTTTCATTTAGTCACACTGATTCAACCCTTTTTCGGTACTCGTCCGAATAGTTTTTCGGTACTCGCATGGATTCTACCATTTCCCGGTATTCGCCGGGATTTTACGATTTTTCGTTATTCGCTCGGATTCTACCATTTTCATTTAGTCACACTGATTCAACCCTTTTCCGGTACTCGCCCGAACAGTTTTTCGGTACTCGCACGGATTCTACCATTTCCCGGTATTCGTTGGGATTTTACGATTTTTCGTTATTCGCTCGGATTCTACCATTTTCATTTAGTCACACTTATTCAACCCTTTTCCGGTACTCGCACGGATTCTACCATTTCCCGGTATTCGTTGGGATTTTACAATTTTTCGGTATTCGCCCGGATTCTACCATTTTCATTCAGTCACACTGATTCAACCCTTTTCCGATACTCGCCCGGAGAGTTTTTCGGTATTCGCATGGATTCTACCATTTCCCGGTATTCGCCGGGATTTTACGATTTTTCGGTATTCGCTCGGATTCTACCATTGTCATTTAGTCACACTGACTGAACCCTTATCCGGTACTCGCCTGGAGAGTTTTCGATACTCGCACGGATTCTACCATTTCCCGGTATTCGGTTGGATTTTACGATTTTTCGTTATTCGCTCGGATTCTACCATTTTCATTTAGTCACACTTATTCAACCCTTTTCCGGTACTCGCACGGATTCTACCATTTCCCGGTATTCGTTGGGATTTTACGATTTTTCGGTATTCGCCCGGATTCTACCATTTTCATTCAGTCACACTGATTCAACCCTTTTCCGATACTCGCCCGGAGAGTTTTTCGGTATTCGCACGGATTCTACCATTTCCCGGTATTCGCCGGGATTTTACGATTTTTCGGTATTCGCTCGGATTCTACCATTGTCATTTAGTCACACTGACTGAACCCTTATCCGGTACTCGCCTGGAGAGTTTTCGATACTCGCACGGATTCTACCATTTCCCGGTATTCGGTTGGATTTTACGATTTTTCGTTATTCGCTCGGATTCTACCATTTTCATTTAGTCACACTTATTCAACCCTTTTCCGGTACTCGCACGGATTCTACCATTTCCCGGTATTCGTTGGGATTTTACGATTTTTCGGTATTCGCCCGGATTCTACCATTTTCATTCAGTCACACTAATTCAACCCTTTTCCGATACTCGCCCGGAGAGTTTTTCGGTATTCGCACGGATTCTACCATTTCCCGGTATTCGCCGGGATTTTACGATTTTTCGTTATTCGCTCGGATTCTACCATTGTCATTTAGTCACACTGATTGAACCCTTATCCGGTACTCGCCTGGAGAGTTTTCGATACTCGCACGGATTCTACCATTTCCCGGTATTCGGTTGGATTTTACGATTTTTCGTTATTCGCTCGGATTCTACCATTTTCATTTAGTCACACTTATTCAACCCTTTTCCGGTACTCGCCCGAACAGTTTTTCGGTACTCGCACGGATTCTACCATTTCCTGGTATTCGTTGGGATTTTACGATTTTTCGTTATTCGCTCGGATTCTACCATTTTCATTTAGTCACACTGATTCAACCCTTTTCCGGTACTCGCCCGAACAGTTTTTCGGTACTCGCACGGATTCTACCATTTCCCTGTATTCGTTGGGATTTTACGATTTTTCGTTATTCGCTCGGATTCTACAATTTTCATTTAGTCACACTGATTCAACCCTTTTTCGGTACTCGTCCGAACAGTTTTTCGGTACTCGCACGGATTCTACCTTTTCCCGGTATTCGTTGGGATTTTACGATTTTTCGTTATTCGCTCGGATTCTACCATTGTCATTTAGTCACACTGATTCAACCCTTTTCCGGTACTCGCCCGATCAGTTTTTCGGTACTCGCACGGATTCTACCATTTCCCGGTATTCGCCGGGATTTTACGATTTTTCGGTATTCGCCCGGATTCTACCATTTTCATTCAGTCACACTGATTCAACACTTTTCCGATACTCGCCCGGAGAGTTTTTCGGTATTCGCACGGATTCTACCATTTCCCGGTATTTGCGGGATTTTACGATTTTTCGGTATTCGCTCGGATTCTACCATTGTCATTTAGTCACACTGATTGAACCCTTATCCGGTACTCGCCTGGAGAGTTTTTCGATACTCGCACGGATTCTACCATTTCCCGGTATTCGGTTGGATTTGACGATTTTTCGTTATTCGCTCGGATTCTACCATTTTCATTTAGTCACACTGATTCAACCCTTTTCCGGTACTCGCCCGAACAGTTTTTCGGTACTCGCACGGATTCTACCATTTCCCGGTATTCGTTGGGATTTTACGATTTTTCGGTATTCGCCCGGATTCTACCATTTTCATTCAGTCACACTGATTCAACCCTTTTCCGATACTCGCCCGGAGAGTTTTTCGGTATTCGCACGGATTCTACCATTTCCCGGTATTCGCCGGGATTTTACGATTTTTCGGTATTCGCTCGGATTCTACCATTGTCATTTAGTCACACTGATTGAACCCTTATCCGGTACTCGCCTGGAGAGTTTTTCGATACTCGCACGGATTCTACCATTTCCCGGTATTCGGTTGGATTTTACGATTTTTCGTTATTCGCTCGGATTCTACCATTTTCATTTAGTCACACTGATTCAACCCTTTTTCGGTACTCGTCCGAATAGTTTTTCGGTACTCGCATGGATTCTACCATTTCCCGGTATTCGCCGGGATTTTACGATTTTTCGTTATTCGCTCGGATTCTACCATTTTCATTTAGTCACACTGATTCAACCCTTTTCCGGTACTCGCCCGAACAGTTTTTCGGTACTCGCACGGATTCTACCATTTCCCGGTATTCGTTGGGATTTTACGATTTTTCGGTATTCGCCCGGATTCTACCATTTTCATTCAGTCACACTGATTCAACCCTTTTCCGATACTCGCCCGGAGAGTTTTTCGGTATTCGCACGGATTCTACCATTTCCCGGTATTCGCCGGGATTTTACGATTTTTCGGTATTCGCTCGGATTCTACCATTGTCATTTAGTCACACTGATTGAACCCTTATCCGGTACTCGCCTGGAGAGTTTTTCGATACTCGCACGGATTCTACCATTTCCCAGTATTCGGTTGGATTTTACGATTTTTCGGTATTCGCTCGGATTCTACCATTTTCATTTAGTCACACTGATTCAACCCTTTTTCGGTACTCGCCCGAACAGTTTTTCAGTAGTCGCACGGATTCTACCATTTCCTGGTATTCGTTGGGATTTTACGATTTTTCGGTATTCGCTCGGATTCTACCATTGTCATTTAGTCACACTGATTGAACCCTTATCCGGTACTCGCCTGGAGAGTTTTTCGATACTCGCACGGATTCTACCATTTCCCGGTATTCGGTTGGATTTTACGATTTTTCGTTATTCGCTCGGATTCTACCATTTTCATTTAGTCACACTGATTCAACCCTTTTTCAGTACTCGTCCGAATAGTTTTTCGGTACTCGCATGGATTCTACCATTTCCCGGTATTCGCCGGGATTTTACGATTTTTCGTTATTCGCTCGGATTCTACCATTTTCATTTAGTCACACTGATTCAACCCTTTTCCGGTACTCGCCCGAACAGTTTTTCGGTACTCGCACGGATTCTACCATTTCCCGGTATTCGTTGGGATTTTACGATTTTTCGTTATTCGCTCGGATTCTACCATTTTCATTTAGTCACACTTATTCAACCCTTTTCCGGTACTCGCACGGATTCTACCATTTCCCGGTATTCGTTGGGATTTTACAATTTTTCGGTATTCGCCCGGATTCTACCATTTTCATTCAGTCACACTGATTCAACCCTTTTCCGATACTCGCCCGGAGAGTTTTTCGGTATTCGCATGGATTCTACCATTTCCCGGTATTCGCCGGGATTTTACGATTTTTCGGTATTCGCTCGGATTCTACCATTGTCATTTAGTCACACTGACTGAACCCTTATCCGGTACTCGCCTGGAGAGTTTTCGATACTCGCACGGATTCTACCATTTCCCGGTATTCGGTTGGATTTTACGATTTTTCGTTATTCGCTCGGATTCTACCATTTTCATTTAGTCACACTTATTCAACCCTTTTCCGGTACTCGCACGGATTCTACCATTTCCCGGTATTCGTTGGGATTTTACGATTTTTCGGTATTCGCCCGGATTCTACCATTTTCATTCAGTCACACTAATTCAACCCTTTTCCGATACTCGCCCGGAGAGTTTTTCGGTATTCGCACGGATTCTACCATTTCCCGGTATTCGCCGGGATTTTACGATTTTTCGTTATTCGCTCGGATTCTACCATTGTCATTTAGTCACACTGATTGAACCCTTATCCGGTACTCGCCTGGAGAGTTTTCGATACTCGCACGGATTCTACCATTTCCCGGTATTCGGTTGGATTTTACGATTTTTCGTTATTCGCTCGGATTCTACCATTTTCATTTAGTCACACTTATTCAACCCTTTTCCGGTACTCGCCCGAACAGTTTTTCGGTAGTCGCACAGATTCTACCATTTCCTGGTATTCGTTGGGATTTTACGATTTTTCGTTATTCGCTCGGATTCTACCATTTTCATTTAGTCACACTGATTCAACCCTTTTCCGGTACTCGCCCGAACAGTTTTTCGGTACTCGCACGGATTCTACCATTTCCCGGTATTCGTTGGGATTTTACGATTTTTCGTTATTCGCTCGGATTCTACAATTTTCATTTAGTCACACTGATTCAACCCTTTTTCGGTACTCGTCCGAACAGTTTTTCGGTACTCGCACGGATTCTACCATTTCCCGGTATTCGTTGGGATTTTACGATTTTTCGGTATTCGCCCGGATTCTACCATTTTCATTCAGTCACACTGATTCAACCCTTTTCCGATACTCGCCCGGAGAGTTTTTCGGTATTCGCACGGATTCTACCATTTCCCGGTATTCGCCGGGATTTTACGATTTTTCGGTATTCGCTCGGATTCTACCATTGTCATTTAGTCACACTGATTGAACCCTTATCCGGTACTCGCCTGGAGAGTTTTTCGATACTCGCACGGATTCTACCATTTCCCGGTATTCGGTTGGATTTTACGATTTTTCGTTATTCGCTCGGATTCTACCATTTTCATTTAGTCACACTGATTCAACCCTTTTTCGGTACTCGTCCGAATAGTTTTTCGGTACTCGCATGGATTCTACCATTTCCCGGTATTCGCCGGGATTTTACGATTTTTCGTTATTCGCTCGGATTCTACCATTTTCATTTAGTCACACTGATTCAACCCTTTTCCGGTACTCGCCCGAACAGTTTTTCGGTACTCGCACGGATTCTACCATTTCCCGGTATTCGTTGGGATTTTACGATTTTTCGTTATTCGCTCGGATTCTACCATTTTCATTTAGTCACACTTATTCAACCCTTTTCCGGTACTCGCACGGATTCTACCATTTCCCGGTATTCGTTGGGATTTTACGATTTTTCGGTATTCGCCCGGATTCTACCATTTTCATTCAGTCACACTGATTCAACCCTTTTCCGATACTCGCCCGGAGAGTTTTTCGGTATTCGCACGGATTCTACCATTTCCCGGTATTCGCCGGGATTTTACGATTTTTCGGTATTCGCTCGGATTCTACCATTGTCATTTAGTCACACTGACTGAACCCTTATCCGGTACTCGCCTGGAGAGTTTTCGATACTCGCACGGATTCTACCATTTCCCGGTATTCGGTTGGATTTTACGATTTTTCGTTATTCGCTCGGATTCTACCATTTTCATTTAGTCACACTTATTCAACCCTTTTCCGGTACTCGCACGGATTCTACCATTTCCCGGTATTCGTTGGGATTTTACGATTTTTCTTTATTCGCTCGGATTCTACAATTTTCATTTAGTCACACTGATTCAACCCTTTTTCGGTACTCGTCCGAACAGTTTTTCGGTACTCGCACGGATTCTACCATTTCCCGGTATTCGTTGGGATTTTACGATTTTTCGGTATTCGCCCGGATTCTACCATTTTCATTCAGTCACACTGATTCAACCCTTTTCCGATACTCGCCCGGAGAGTTTTTCGGTATTCGCACGGATTCTACCATTTCCCGGTATTCGCCGGGATTTTACGATTTTTCGGTATTCGCTCGGATTCTACCATTGTCATTTAGTCACACTGATTGAACCCTTATCCGGTACTCGCCTGGAGAGTTTTTCGATACTCGCACGGATTCTACCATTTCCCGGTATTCGGTTGGATTTTACGATTTTTCGTTATTCGCTCGGATTCTACCATTTTCATTTAGTCACACTGATTCAACCCTTTTTCGGTACTCGTCCGAATAGTTTTTCGGTACTCGCACGGATTCTACCATTTCCCGGTATTCGCCGGGATTTCACGATTTTTCGTTATTCGCTCGGATTCTACCATTTTCATTTTGTCACACTGATTCAACCCTTTTCCGGTACTCGCCCGAACAGTTTTTCGGTACTCGCACGGATTCTACCATTTCCCGGTATTCGTTGGGATTTTACGATTTTTCGTTATTCGCTCGGATTCTACAATTTTCATTTAGTCACACTGATTCAACCCTTTTTCGGTACTCGTCCGAACAGTTTTTCGGTACTCGCACGGATTCTACCATTTCCCGGTATTCGTTGGGATTTTACGATTTTTCGGTATTCGCCCGGATTCTACCATTTCCCGGTATTCGCCGGGATTTCACGATTTTTCGTTATTCGCTCGGATTCTACCATTTTCATTTTGTCACACTGATTCAACCCTTTTCCGGTACTCGCCCGAACAGTTTTTCGGTACTCGCACGGATTCTACCATTTCCCGGTATTCGTTGGGATTTTACGATTTTTCGTTATTCGCTCGGATTCTACAATTTTCATTTAGTCACACTGATTCAACCCTTTTTCGGTACTCGTCCGAACAGTTTTTCGGTACTCGCACGGATTCTACCATTTCCCGGTATTCGTTGGGATTTTACGATTTTTCGGTATTCGCCCGGATTCTACCATTTTCATTCAGTCACACTGATTCAACCCTTTTCCGATACTCGCCCGGAGAGTTTTTCGGTATTCGCACGGATTCTACCATTTCCCGGTATTCGCCGGGATTTTACGATTTTTCGGTATTCGCTCGGATTCTACCATTGTCATTTAGTCACACTGATTGAACCCTTATCCGGTACTCGCCTGGAGAGTTTTGCGATACTCGCACGGATTCTACCATTTCCCGGTATTCGGTTGGATTTCACGATTTTTCGTTATTCGCTCGGATTCTACCATTTTAATTTAGTCACACTGATTCCACCGTTTTCCGGTACTCGCCCGAACAGTTTTTCGGTACTCGCACGGATTCTACCATTTCCCGGTTTTCGTTGGGATTTTACGATTTTTCGGTATTCGCCCGGATTCTACCATTTTCATTCAGTCACACTGATTCAACCCTTTTCCGATACTCGCACGGAGAGTTTTTCGGTATTCGCACGGATTCTACCATTTCCTGGTATTCGTTGGGATTTTACGATTTTTCGTTATTCGCTCGGATTCTACCATTTTCATTTAGTCACACTGATTCAACCCTTTTCCGGTACTCGCCCGAACAGTTTTTCGGTACTCGCACGGATTCTACCATTTCCCGGTATTCGTTGGGATTTTACGATTTTTCGTTATTCGCTCGGATTCTACAATTTTCATTTAGTCACACTGATTCAACCCTTTTTCCGTACTCGTCCGAACAGTTTTTCGGTACTCGCACGGATTCTACCATTTCCCGGTATTCGCCTGGATTTTACGATTTTTCGTTATTCGCTCGGATTCTACCATTTTCATTTAGTCACACTGATTCAACCCTTTTTCGGTACTCGTCCGAACAGTTTTTCGGTACTCGCACGGATTCTACCATTTCCCGGTATTCGTTGGGATTTTACGATTTTTCGGTATTCGCCCGGATTCTACCATTTTCATTCAGTCACACTGATTCAACCCTTTTCCGATACTCGCCCGGAGAGTTTTTCGGTATTCGCACGGATTCTACCATTTCCCGGTATTCGCCGGGATTTTACGATTTTTCGGTATTCGCTCGGATTCTACCATTGTCATTTAGTCACACTGATTGAACCCTTATCCGGTACTCGCCTGGAGAGTTTTTCGATACTCGCACGGATTCTACCATTTCCCGGTATTCGGTTGGATTTTACGATTTTTCGTTATTCGCTCGGATTCTACCATTTTCATTTAGTCACACTGATTCAACCCTTTTTCGGTACTCGTCCGAATAGTTTTTCGGTACTCGCACGGATTCTACCATTTCCCGGTATTCGCCGGGATTTCACGATTTTTCGTTATTCGCTCGGATTCTACCATTTTCATTTTGTCACACTGATTCAACCCTTTTCCGGTACTCGCCCGAACAGTTTTTCGGTACTCGCACGGATTCTACCATTTCCCGGTATTCGTTGGGATTTTACGATTTTTCGTTATTCGCTCGGATTCTACAATTTTCATTTAGTCACACTGATTCAACCCTTTTTCGGTACTCGTCCGAACAGTTTTTCGGTACTCGCACGGATTCTACCATTTCCCGGTATTCGTTGGGATTTTACGATTTTTCGGTATTCGCCCGGATTCTACCATTTCCCGGTATTCGCCGGGATTTCACGATTTTTCGTTATTCGCTCGGATTCTACCATTTTCATTTTCTCACACTGATTCAACCCTTTTCCGGTACTCGCCCGAACAGTTTTTCGGTACTCGCACGGATTCTACCATTTCCCGGTATTCGTTGGGATTTTACGATTTTTCGTTATTCGCTCGGATTCTACAATTTTCATTTAGTCACACTGATTCAACCCTTTTTCGGTACTCGTCCGAACAGTTTTTCGGTACTCGCACGGATTCTACCATTTCCCGGTATTCGTTGGGATTTTACGATTTTTCGGTATTCGCCCGGATTCTACCATTTTCATTCAGTCACACTGATTCAACCCTTTTCCGATACTCGCCCCGAGAGTTTTTCGGTATTCGCACGGATTCTACCATTTCCCGGTATTCGCCGGGATTTTACGATTTTTCGGTATTCGCTCGGATTCTACCATTGTCATTTAGTCACACTGATTGAACCCTTATCCGGTACTCGCCTGGAGAGTTTTGCGATACTCGCACGGATTCTACCATTTCCCGGTATTCGGTTGGATTTCACGATTTTTCGTTATTCGCTCGGATTCTACCATTTTAATTTAGTCACACTGATTCCACCGTTTTCCGGTACTCGCCCGAACAGTTTTTCGGTACTCGCACGGATTCTACCATTTCCCGGTTTTCGTTGGGATTTTACGATTTTTCGGTATTCGCCCGGATTCTACCATTTTCATTCAGTCACACTGATTCAACCCTTTTCCGATACTCGCACGGAGAGTTTTTCGGTATTCGCACGGATTCTACCATTTCCTGGTATTCGTTGGGATTTTACGATTTTTCGTTATTCGCTCGGATTCTACCATTTTCATTTAGTCACACTGATTCAACCCTTTTCCGGTACTCGCCCGAACAGTTTTTCGGTACTCGCACGGATTCTACCATTTCCCGGTATTCGTTGGGATTTTACGATTTTTCGTTATTCGCTCGGATTCTACAATTTTCATTTAGTCACACTGATTCAACCCTTTTTCCGTACTCGTCCGAACAGTTTTTCGGTACTCGCACGGATTCTACCATTTCCCGGTATTCGCCTGGATTTTACGATTTTTCGTTATTCGCTCGGATTCTACCATTTTCATTTAGTCACACTGATTCAACCCTTTTTCGGTACTCGTCCGAACAGTTTTTCGGTACTCGCACGGATTCTACCATTTCCCGGTATTCGTCGGGATTTTACGATTTTTCGATATTCGCTCGGATTCTACCATTTTCATTTAGTCACACTGATTCAACCCTTTTCCGGTACTCGCCCGAACAGTTTTTCGGTACTCGCACGGATTCTCCTATTTCCCGGTATTCGTTGGGATTTTACGATTTTTCGTTATTCGCTCGGATTCTACCATTGTCATTTAGTCACACTGATTCAACCCTTTTCCGGTACTCGCCCGATCAGTTTTTCGGTACTCGCACGGATTCTACCATTTCCCGGTATTCGCCGGGATTTTACGATTTTTCGGTATTCGCTCGGATTCTACCATTGTCATTTAGTCGCACTGATTGAACCCTTATCCGGTACTCGCCTGGAGAGTTTTCGATACTCGCACGGATTCTACCATTTCCCGGTATTCGGTTGGATTTTACGATTTTTCGTTATTCGCTCGGATTCTACCATTTTCATTTAGTCACACTGATTCCACCGTTTTCCGGTACTCGCCCGAACAGTTTCTCAGTACTCGCACGGATTCTACCATTTCCCGGTATTCGTTGGGATTTTACGATTTTTCGGTATTCGCCCGGATTCTACCATTTTCATTCAGTCACACTGATTCAACCCTTTTCCGATACTCGCCCGGAGAGTTTTTCGGTATTCGCACAGATTCTACCATTTCCCGGTATTCGCCGGGATTTTACGATTTTTCGGTATTCGCTCGGATTCTACCATTGTCATTTAGTCACACTGATTGAACCCTTATCCGGTACTCGCCTGGAGAGTTTTCGATACTCGCACGGATTCTACCATTTCCCGGTATTCGGTTGGATTTTACGATTTTTCGTTATTCGCTCGGATTCTACCATTTTCATTTAGTCACACTGATTCAACCCTTTTTCGGTACTCGTCCGAATAGTTTTTCGGTACTCGCACGGATTCTACCATTTCCCGGTATTCGCCGGGATTTCACGATTTTTCGTTATTCGCTCGGATTCTACCATTTTCATTTTGTCACACTGATTCAACCCTTTTCCGGTACTCGCCCGAACAGTTTTTCGGTACTCGCACGGATTCTACCATTTCCCGGTATTCGTTGGGATTTTACGATTTTTCGTTATTCGCTCGGATTCTACAATTTTCATTTAGTCACACTGATTCAACCCTTTTTCGGTACTCGTCCGAACAGTTTTTCGGTACTCGCACGGATTCTACCATTTCCCGGTATTCGTTGGGATTTTACGATTTTTCGGTATTCGCCCGGATTCTACCATTTTCATTCAGTCACACTGATTCAACCCTTTTCCGATACTCGCCCGGAGAGTTTTTCGGTATTCGCACGGATTCTACCATTTCCCGGTATTCGCCGGGATTTTACGATTTTTCGGTATTCGCTCGGATTCTACCATTGTCATTTAGTCACACTGATTGAACCCTTATCCGGTACTCGCCTGGAGAGTTTTTCGATACTCGCACGGATTCTACCATTTCCCAGTATTCGGTTGGATTTTACGATTTTTCGGTATTCGCTCGGATTCTACCATTTTCATTTAGTCACACTGATTCAACCCTTTTCCGGTACTCGCCCGAACAGTTTTTCGGTAGTCGCACGGATTCTACTATTTCCTGGTATTCGTTGGGATTTTACGATTTTTCGTTATTCGCTCGGATTCTACCATTTTCATTTAGTCACACTGATTCAACCCTTTTTCAGTACTCGTCCGAACAGTTTTTCGGTACTCGCACGGATTCTACCATTTCCCGGTATTCGCCGGGATTTTACGATTTTTCGGTATTCGCTCGGATTCTACCATTGTCATTTAGTCACACTGATTGAACCCTTATCCGGTACTCGCCTGGAGAGTTTTTCGATACTCGCACGGATTCTACCATTTCCCGGTATTCGGTTGGATTTTACGATTTTTCGTTATTCGCTCGGATTCTACCATTTTCATTTAGTCACACTGATTCAACCCTTTTTCGGTACTCGTCCGAATAGTTTTTCGGTACTCGCACGGATTCTACCATTTCCCGGTATTCGCCGGGATTTTACGATTTTTCGTTATTCGCTCGGATTCTACCATTTTCATTTTGTCACACTGATTCAACCCTTTTCCGGTACTCGCCCGAACAGTTTTTCGGTACTCGCACGGATTCTACCATTTCCCGGTATTCGTTGGGATTTTACGATTTTTCGTTATTCGCTCGGATTCTACCATTGTCATTTAGTCACACTGATTCAACCCTTTTCCGGTACTCGCCCGATCAGTTTTTCGGTACTCGCACGGATTCTACCATTTCCTGGTATTCGCCGGGATTTTACGATTTTTCGTTATTCGCACGGATTCTACCATTGTCATTTAGTCACACTGATTCAACCCTTTTCCGGTACTCGCCCGAACAGTTTTTCGGTACTCGCACGGATTCTACCATTTCCCGGTATTCGTTGGGATTTTACGATTTTTCGTTATTCGCTCGGATTCTACCATTTTCATTTAGTCACACTGATTCAACCCTTTTCCGGTACTCGCCCGATCAGTTTTTCGGTACTCGCACGGATTCTACCATTTCCCGGTATTCGCCGGGATTTTACGATTTTTCGGTATTCGCCCGGATTCTACCATTTTCATTCAGTCACACTGATTCAACACTTTTCCGATACTCGCCCGGAGAATTTTTCGGTATTCGCACGGATTCTACCATATCCCGGTATTCGCCGGGATTTTACGATTTTTTGGTATTCGCTCGTATTCTACCATTGTCATTTAGTCACACTGATTGAACCCTTATCCGGTACTCGCCTGGAGAGTTTTGCGATACTCGCACGGATTCTACCATTTCCCGGTATTCGGTTGGATTTCACGATTTTTCGTTATTCGCTCGGATTCTACCATTTTAATTTAGTCACACTGATTCCACCGTTTTCCGGTACTCGCCCGAACAGTTTTTCGGTACTCGCACGGATTCTACCATTTCCCGGTTTTCGTTGGGATTTTACGATTTTTCGGTATTCGCCCGGATTCTACCATTTTCATTCAGTCACACTGATTCAACCCTTTTCCGATACTCGCACGGAGAGTTTTTCGGTATTCGCACGGATTCTACCATTTCCCGATATTCGCCGGGATTTTACGATTTTTCGGTATTCGCTCGGATTCTACCATTGTCATTTAGTCACACTGATTGAACCCTTATCCGGTACTCGCCTGGAGAGTTTTTCGATACTCGCACGGATTCTACCATTTCCCAGTATTCGGTTGGATTTTACGATTTTTCGGTATTCGCTCGGAGTCTACCATTTTCATTTAGTCACACTGATTCAACCCTTTTCCGGTACTCGCCCGAACAGTTTTTCGGTAGTCGCACGGATTCTACTATTTCCTGGTATTCGTTGGGATTTTACGATTTTTCGTTATTCGCTCGGATTCTACCATTTTCATTTAGTCACACTGATTCAACCCTTTTTCAGTACTCGTCCGAACAGTTTTTCGGTACTCGCACGGATTCTACCATATCCCGGTATTCGCCGGGATTTTACGATTTTTCGGTATTCGCTCGGATTCTACCATTGTCATTTAGTCACACTGATTGAACCCTTATCCGGTACTCGCCTGGAGAGTTTTTCGATACTCGCACGGATTCTACCATTTCCCGGTATTCGGTTGGATTTTACGATTTTTCGTTATTCGCTCGGATTCTACCATTTTCATTTAGTCACACTGATTCAACCCTTTTTCGGTACTCGTCCGAATAGTTTTTCGGTACTCGCACGGATTCTACCATTTCCCGGTATTCGCCGGGATTTTACGATTTTTCGTTATTCGCTCGGATTCTACCATTTTCATTTTGTCACACTGATTCAACCCTTTTCCGGTACTCGCCCGAACAGTTTTTCGGTACTCGCACGGATTCTACCATTTCCCGGTATTCGTTGGGATTTTACGATTTTTCGTTATTCGCTCGGATTCTACCATTGTCATTTAGTCACACTGATTCAACCCTTTTCCGGTACTCGCCCGATCAGTTTTTCGGTACTCGCACGGATTCTACCATTTCCTGGTATTCGCCGGGATTTTACGATTTTTCGTTATTCGCACGGATTCTACCATTGTCATTTAGTCACACTGATTCAACCCTTTTCCGGTACTCGCCCGAACAGTTTTTCGGTACTCGCACGGATTCTACCATTTCCCGGTATTCGTTGGGATTTTACGATTTTTCGTTATTCGCTCGGATTCTACCATTTTCATTTAGTCACACTGATTCAACCCTTTTCCGGTACTCGCCCGATCAGTTTTTCGGTACTCGCACGGATTCTACCATTTCCCGGTATTCGCCGGGATTTTACGATTTTTCGGTATTCGCCCGGATTCTACCATTTTCATTCAGTCACACTGATTCAACACTTTTCCGATACTCGCCCGGAGAATTTTTCGGTATTCGCACGGATTCTACCATATCCCGGTATTCGCCGGGATTTTACGATTTTTCGGTATTCGCTCGTATTCTACCATTGTCATTTAGTCACACTGATTGAACCCTTATCCGGTACTCGCCTGGAGAGTTTTGCGATACTCGCACGGATTCTACCATTTCCCGGTATTCGGTTGGATTTCACGATTTTTCGTTATTCGCTCGGATTCTACCATTTTAATTTAGTCACACTGATTCCACCGTTTTCCGGTACTCGCCCGAACAGTTTTTCGGTACTCGCACGGATTCTACCATTTCCCGGTTTTCGTTGGGATTTTACGATTTTTCGGTATTCGCCCGGATTCTACCATTTTCATTCAGTCACACTGATTCAACCCTTTTCCGATACTCGCACGGAGAGTTTTTCGGTATTCGCACGGATTCTACCATTTCCCGATATTCGCCGGGATTTTACGATTTTTCGGTATTCGCTCGGATTCTACCATTGTCATTTAGTCACACTGATTGAACCCTTATCCGGTACTCGCCTGGAGAGTTTTTCGATACTCGCACGGATTCTACCATTTCCCAGTATTCGGTTGGATTTTACGATTTTTCGGTATTCGCTCGGAGTCTACCATTTTCATTTAGTCACACTGATTCAACCCTTTTCCGGTACTCGCCCGAACAGTTTTTCGGTAGTCGCACGGATTCTACTATTTCCTGGTATTCGTTGGGATTTTACGATTTTTCGTTATTCGCTCGGATTCTACCATTTTCATTTAGTCACACTGATTCAACCCTTTTTCAGTACTCGTCCGAACAGTTTTTCGGTACTCGCACGGATTCTACCATATCCCGGTATTCGCCGGGATTTTACGATTTTTCGGTATTCGCTCGGATTCTACCATTGTCATTTAGTCACACTGATTGAACCCTTATCCGGTACTCGCCTGGAGAGTTTTTCGATACTCGCACGGATTCTACCATTTCCCGGTATTCGGTTGGATTTTACGATTTTTCGTTATTCGCTCGGATTCTACCATTTTCATTTAGTCACACTGATTCAACCCTTTTTCGGTACTCGTCCGAATAGTTTTTCGGTACTCGCACGGATTCTACCATTTCCCGGTATTCGCCGGGATTTTACGATTTTTCGTTATTCGCTCGGATTCTACCATTTTCATTTTGTCACACTGATTCAACCCTTTTCCGGTACTCGCCCGAACAGTTTTTCGGTACTCGCACGGATTCTACCATTTCCCGGTATTCGTTGGGATTTTACGATTTTTCGTTATTCGCTCGGATTCTACCATTGTCATTTAGTCACACTGATTCAACCCTTTTCCGGTACTCGCCCGATCAGTTTTTCGGTACTCGCACGGATTCTACCATTTCCTGGTATTCGCCGGGATTTTACGATTTTTCGTTATTCGCACGGATTCTACCATTGTCATTTAGTCACACTGATTCAACCCTTTTCCGGTACTCGCCCGAACAGTTTTTCGGTACTCGCACGGATTCTACCATTTCCCGGTATTCGTTGGGATTTTACGATTTTTCGTTATTCGCTCGGATTCTACCATTTTCATTTAGTCACACTGATTCAACCCTTTTCCGGTACTCGCCCGATCAGTTTTTCGGTACTCGCACGGATTCTACCATTTCCCGGTATTCGCCGGGATTTTACGATTTTTCGGTATTCGCCCGGATTCTACCATTTTCATTCAGTCACACTGATTCAACACTTTTCCGATACTCGCCCGGAGAATTTTTCGGTATTCGCACGGATTCTACCATATCCCGGTATTCGCCGGGATTTTACGATTTTTCGGTATTCGCTCGTATTCTACCATTGTCATTTAGTCACACTGATTGAACCCTTATCCGGTACTCGCCTGGAGAGTTTTGCGATACTCGCACGGATTCTACCATTTCCCGGTATTCGGTTGGATTTCACGATTTTTCGTTATTCGCTCGGATTCTACCATTTTAATTTAGTCACACTGATTCCACCGTTTTCCGATACTCGCACGGAGAGTTTTTCGGTACTCGCACGGATTCTACCATTTCCCGGTATTCGTTGGGATTTTACGATTTTTCGTTATTCGCTCGGATTCTACCATTTTCATTTAGTCACACTGATTCAACCCTTTTCCGGTACTCGCCCGATCAGTTTTTCGGTACTCGCACGGATTCTACCATTTCCCGGTATTCGCCGGGATTTTACGATTTTTCGGTATTCGCCCGGATTCTACCATTTTCATTCAGTCACACTGATTCAACACTTTTCCGATACTCGCCCGGAGAATTTTTCGGTATTCGCACGGATTCTACCATATCCCGGTATTCGCCGGGATTTTACGATTTTTCGGTATTCGCTCGTATTCTACCATTGTCATTTAGTCACACTGATTGAACCCTTATCCGGTACTCGCCTGGAGAGTTTTGCGATACTCGCACGGATTCTACCATTTCCCGGTATTCGGTTGGATTTCACGATTTTTCGTTATTCGCTCGGATTCTACCATTTTAATTTAGTCACACTGATTCCACCGTTTTCCGATACTCGCACGGAGAGTTTTTCGGTACTCGCACGGATTCTACCATTTCCCGGTTTTCGTTGGGATTTTACGATTTTTCGGTATTCGCCCGGATTCTACCATTTTCATTCAGTCACACTGATTCAACCCTTTTCCGATACTCGCACGGAGAGTTTTTCGGTATTCGCACGGATTCTACCATTTCCCGATATTCGCCGGGATTTTACGATTTTTCGGTATTCGCTCGGATTCTACCATTGTCATTTAGTCACACTGATTGAACCCTTATCCGGTACTCGCCTGGAGAGTTTTTCGATACTCGCACGGATTCTACCATTTCCCAGTATTCGGTTGGATTTTACGATTTTTCGGTATTCGCTCGGAGTCTACCATTTTCATTTAGTCACACTGATTCAACCCTTTTCCGGTACTCGCCCGAACAGTTTTTCGGTAGTCGCACGGATTCTACCATTTCCTGGTATTCGTTGGGATTTTACGATTTTTCGTTATTCGCTCGGAATCTACCATTTTCATTTAGTCACACTGATTCAACCCTTTTCCGGTACTCGCCCGAACAGTTTTTCGGTACTCGCACGGATTCTACCATTTCCCGGTATTCGTTGGGATTTTACGATTTTTCGTTATTCGCTCGGATTCTACCATTTTCATTTAGTCACACTGATTCAACCCTTTTCCGGTACTCGCCCGATCAGTTTTTCGGTACTCGCACGGATTCTACCATTTCCCGGTATTCGCCGGGATTTTACGATTTTTCGGTATTCGCGCGGATTCTACCATTTTCATTCAGTCACACTGATTCAACACTTTTCCGATACTCGCCCGGAGAATTTTTCGGTATTCGCACGGATTCTACCATTTCCCGGTATTCGCCGGGATTTTACGATTTTTCGGTATTCGCTCGGATTCTACCATTGTCATTTAGTCACACTGATTGAACCCTTATCCGGTACTCGCCTGGAAAGTTTTGCGATAATCGCACGGTTTCTACCATTTCCCGGTATTCGGTTGGATTTCACGATTTTTCGTTATTCGCTCGGATTCTACCATTTTAATTTAGTCACACTGATTCCACCGTTTTCCGGTACTCGCCCGAACAGTTTTTCGGTACTCGCACGGATTCTACCATTTCCCGGTTTTCGTTGGGATTTTACGATTTTTCGGTATTCGCCCGGATTCTACCATTTTCATTCAGTCACACTGATTCAACCCTTTTCCGATACTCGCACGGAGAGTTTTTCGGTATTCGCACGGATTCTACCATTTCCTGGTATTCGTTGGGATTTTACGATTTTTCGTTATTCGCTCGGATTCTACCATTTTCATTTAGTCACACTGATTCAACCCTTTTCCGGTACTCGCCCGAACAGTTTTTCGGTACTCGCACGGATTCTACCATTTCCCGGTATTCGTTGGGATTTTACGATTTTTCGTTATTCGCTCGGATTCTACAATTTTCATTTAGTCACACTGATTCAACCCTTTTTCCGTACTCGTCCGAACAGTTTTTCGGTACTCGCACGGATTCTACCATTTCCCGGTATTCGCCTGGATTTTACGATTTTTCGTTATTCGCTCGGATTCTACCATTTTCATTTAGTCACACTGATTCAACCCTTTTTCGGTACTCGTCCGAACAGTTTTTCGGTACTCGCACGGATTCTACCATTTCCCGGTATTCGCCGGGATTTTACGATTTTTCGATATTCGCTCGGATTCTACCATTTTCATTTAGTCACACTGATTCAACCCTTTTCCGGTACTCGCCCGAACAGTTTTTCGGTACTCGCACGGATTCTACTATTTCCCGGTATTCGTTGGGATTTTACGATTTTTCGTTATTCGCTCGGATTCTACCATTGTCATTTAGTCACACTGATTCAACCCTTTTCCGGTACTCGCCCGATCAGTTTTTCGGTACTCGCACGGATTCTACCATTTCCCGGTATTCGCCGGGATTTTACGATTTTTCGGTATTCGCTCGGATTCTACCATTGTCATTTAGTCGCACTGATTGAACCCTTATCCGGTACTCGCCTGGAGAGTTTTCGATACTCGCACGGATTCTACCATTTCCCGGTATTCGGTTGGATTTTACGATTTTTCGTTATTCGCTCGGATTCTACCATTTTCATTTAGTCACACTGATTCCACCGTTTTCCGGTACTCGCCCGAACAGTTTTTCAGTACTCGCACGGATTCTACCATTTCCCGGTATTCGTTGGGATTTTACGATTTTTCGGTATTCGCCCGGATTCTACCATTTTCATTCAGTCACACTGATTCAACCCTTTTCCGATACTCGCCCGGAGAGTTTTTCGGTATTCGCACAGATTCTACCATTTCCCGGTATTCGCCGGGATTTTACGATTTTTCGGTATTCGCTCGGATTCTACCATTGTCATTTAGTCACACTGATTGAACCCTTATCCGGTACTCGCCTGGAGAGTTTTCGATACTCGCACGGATTCTACCATTTCCCGGTATTCGGTTGGATTTTACGATTTTTCGTTATTCGCTCGGATTCTACAATTTTCATTTAGTCACACTGATTCAACCCTTTTCCGGTACTCGCCCGAACAGTTTTTCGGTAGTCGCACGGATTCTACCATTTCCCGGTATTCGTTGGGATTTTACGATTTTTCGTTATTCGCTCGGATTCTACCATTTTCATTTAGTCACACTGATTCAACCCTTTTTCGGTACTCGTCCGAACAGTTTTTCGGCACTCGCACGGATTCTACCATTTCCCGGTATTCGTTGGGATTTTACGATTTTTCGTTATTCGCTCGGATTCTACAATTTTCATTTAGTCACACTGATTGAACCCTTATCCGGTACTCGCCTGGAGAGTTTTCGATACTCGCACGGATTCTACCATTTCCCGGTATTCGGTTGGATTTTACGATTTTTCGTTATTCGCTCGGATTCTACCATTTTCATTTAGTCACACTGATTCCACCGTTTTCCGGTACTCGCCCGAACAATTTTTCGGTACTCGCACGGATTCTACCATTTCCCGTTATTCGTTGGGATTTTCCGATTTTTCGGTATTCGCCCGGATTCTACCATTTTCATTCAGTCACACTGATTCAACCCTTTTCCGATACTCGCCCGGAGAGTTTTTCGGTATTCGCACAGATTCTACCATTTCCCGGTATTTGCCGGGATTTTACGATTTTTCGGTATTCGCTCGGATTCTACCATTGTCATTTAGTCACACTGATTGAACCCTTATCCGGTACTCGCCTGGAGAGTTTTTCGATACTCGCACGGATTCTACCATTTCCCAGTATTCGGTTGGATTTTACGATTTTTCGGTATTCGCTCGGATTCTACCATTTTCATTTAGTCAGACTGATTCAACCCTTTTCCGGTACTCGCCCGAACAGTTTTTCGGTAGTCGCACGGATTCTACCATTTCCCGGTATTCGTTGGGATTTTACGATTTTTCGTTATTCGCTCGGATTCTACCATTTTCATTTAGTCACACTGATTTAACCCTTTTTCGGTACTCGTCCGAACAGTTTTTCGGTACTCGCACGGATTCTACCATTTCCCGGTATTCGTTGGGATTTTACGATTTTTCGTTAGTCGCTCGGATTCTACAATTTTCATTTAGTCACACTGATTCAACCCTTTTTCGGTACTCGTCCGAACAGTTTTTCGGTACTCGCACGGATTCTACCATTTCCCGGTATTCGCCGGGATTTTACGATTTTTCGTTATTCGCTCGGATTCTACCATTTTCATTTAGTCACACTGATTCAACCCTTTTTCGGTACTCGTCCGAATAGTTTTTCGGTACTCGCACGGATTCTACCATTTCCCGGTATTCGCCGGGATTTTACGATTTTTCGTTATTCGCTCGGATTCTACCATTTTCATTTAGTCACACTGATTCAACCCTTTTCCGGTACTCGCCCGAACAGTTTTTCGGTACTCGCACGGATTCTACCATTTCCCGGTATTCGTTGGGATTTTACGATTTTTCGTTATTCGCTTGGATTCTACCATTTTCATTTAGTCACACTGATTCAACCCTTTTCCGGTACTCGCCCGATCAGTTTTTCGGTACTCGCACGGATTCTACCATTTCCCGGTATTCGCCGGGATTTTACGATTTTTCGGTATTCGCCCGGATTCTACCATTTTCATTCAGTCACACTGATTCAACACTTTTCCGATACTCGCCCGGAGAGTTTTTCGGTATTCGCACGGATTCAACCATTTCCCGGTATTCGTTGGGATTTTACGATTTTTCGTTATTCGCTCGGATTCTACCATTGTCATTTAGTCACTCTGATTCAACCCTTTTCCGGTACTCGCCCGATCAGTTTTTCGGTACTTGCACGGATTCTACCATTTTCATTCAGTCACACTGATTCAACACTTTTCCGATACTCGCCCGGAGAGTTTTTCGGTATTCGCACGGATTCTACCATTTCCCGGTATTTGCCGGGATTTTACGATTTTTCGGTATTCGCTCGGATTCTACCATTGTCATTTAGTCACACTGATTGAACCCTTATCCGGTACTCGCCTGGAGAGTTTTTCGATACTCGCACGGATTCTACCATTTCCCAGTATTCGGTTGGATTTTACGATTTTTCGGTATTCGCTCGGATTCTACCATTTTCATTTAGTCAGACTGATTCAACCCTTTTCCGGTACTCGCCCGAACAGTTTTTCGGTAGTCGCACGGATTCTACCATTTCCCGGTATTCGTTGGGATTTTACGATTTTTCGTTATTCGCTCGGATTCTACCATTTTCATTTAGTCACACTGATTCAACCCTTTTTCGGTACTCGTCCGAACAGTTTTTCGGTACTCGCACGGATTCTACCATTTCCCGGTATTCGTTGGGATTTTACGATTTTTCGTTAGTCGCTCGGATTCTACAATTTTCATTTAGTCACACTGATTCAACCCTTTTTCGGTACTCGTCCGAACAGTTTTTCGGTACTCGCACGGATTCTACCATTTCCCGGTATTCGCCGGGATTTTACGATTTTTCGTTATTCGCTCGGATTCTACCATTTTCATTTAGTCACACTGATTCAACCCTTTTTCGGTACTCGTCCGAATAGTTTTTCGGTACTCGCACGGATTCTACCATTTCCCGGTATTCGCCGGGATTTTACGATTTTTCGTTATTCGCTCGGATTCTACCATTTTCATTTAGTCACACTGATTCAACCCTTTTCCGGTACTCGCCCGAACAGTTTTTCGGTACTCGCACGGATTCTACCATTTCCCGGTATTCGTTGGGATTTTACGATTTTTCGTTATTCGCTCGGATTCTACCATTTTCATTTAGTCACACTGATTCAACCCTTTTCCGGTACTCGCCCGATCAGTTTTTCGGTACTCGCACGGATTCTACCATTTCCCGGTATTCGCCGGGATTTTACGATTTTTCGGTATTCGCCCGGATTCTACCATTTTCATTCAGTCACACTGATTCAACACTTTTCCGATACTCGCCCGGAGAGTTTTTCGGTATTCGCACGGATTCAACCATTTCCCGGTATTCGTTGGGATTTTACGATTTTTCGTTATTCGCTCGGATTCTACCATTGTCATTTAGTCACTCTGATTCAACCCTTTTCCGGTACTCGCCCGATCAGTTTTTCGGTACTTGCACGGATTCTACCATTTTCATTCAGTCACACTGATTCAACACTTTTCCGATACTCGCCCGGAGAGTTTTTCGGTATTCGCACGGATTCTACCATTTCCCGGTATTTGCCGGGATTTTACGATTTTTCGGTATTCGCTCGGATTCTACCATTGTCATTTAGTCACACTGATTGAACCCTTATCCGGTACTCGCCTGGAGAGTTTTTCGATACTCGCACGGATTCTACCATTTCCCAGTATTCGGTTGGATTTTACGATTTTTCGGTATTCGCTCGGATTCTACCATTTTCATTTAGTCAGACTGATTCAACCCTTTTCCGGTACTCGCCCGAACAGTTTTTCGGTAGTCGCACGGATTCTACCATTTCCCGGTATTCGTTGGGATTTTACGATTTTTCGTTATTCGCTCGGATTCTACCATTTTCATTTAGTCACACTGATTCAACCCTTTTTCGGTACTCGTCCGAACAGTTTTTCGGTACTCGCACGGATTCTACCATTTCCCGGTATTCGTTGGGATTTTACGATTTTTCGTTAGTCGCTCGGATTCTACAATTTTCATTTAGTCACACTGATTCAACCCTTTTTCGGTACTCGTCCGAACAGTTTTTCGGTACTCGCACGGATTCTACCATTTCCCGGTATTCGCCGGGATTTTACGATTTTTCGTTATTCGCTCGGATTCTACCATTTTCATTTAGTCACACTGATTCAACCCTTTTTCGGTACTCGTCCGAATAGTTTTTCGGTACTCGCACGGATTCTACCATTTCCCGGTATTCGCCGGGATTTTACGATTTTTCGTTATTCGCTCGGATTCTACCATTTTCATTTAGTCACACTGATTCAACCCTTTTCCGGTACTCGCCCGAACAGTTTTTCGGTACTCGCACGGATTCTACCATTTCCCGGTATTCGTTGGGATTTTACGATTTTTCGTTATTCGCTCGGATTCTACCATTTTCATTTAGTCACACTGATTCAACCCTTTTCCGGTACTCGCCCGATCAGTTTTTCGGTACTCGCACGGATTCTACCATTTCCCGGTATTCGCCGGGATTTTACGATTTTTCGGTATTCGCCCGGATTCTACCATTTTCATTCAGTCACACTGATTCAACACTTTTCCGATACTCGCCCGGAGAGTTTTTCGGTATTCGCACGGATTCAACCATTTCCCGGTATTCGTTGGGATTTTACGATTTTTCGTTATTCGCTCGGATTCTACCATTGTCATTTAGTCACTCTGATTCAACCCTTTTCCGGTACTCGCCCGATCAGTTTTTCGGTACTTGCACGGATTCTACCATTTTCATTCAGTCACACTGATTCAACACTTTTCCGATACTCGCCCGGAGAGTTTTTCGGTATTCGCACGGATTCTACCATTTCCCGGTATTTGCCGGGATTTTACGATTTTTCGGTATTCGCTCGGATTCTACCATTGTCATTTAGTCACACTGATTGAACCCTTATCCGGTACTCGCCTGGAGAGTTTTTCGATACTCGCACGGATTCTACCATTTCCCAGTATTCGGTTGGATTTTACGATTTTTCGGTATTCGCTCGGATTCTACCATTTTCATTTAGTCACACTGATTCAACCCTTTTCCGGTACTCGCCCGAACAGTTTTTCGGTAGTCGCACGGATTCTACCATTTCCTGGTATTCGTTGGGATTTTACGATTTTTCGTTATTCGCTCGGAATCTACCATTTTCATTTAGTCACACTGATTCAACCCTTTTCCGGTACTCGCCCGAACAGTTTTTCGGTACTCGCACGGATTCTACCATTTCCCGGTATTCGTTGGGATTTTACGATTTTTCGTTATTCGCTCGGATTCTACAATTTTCATTTAGTCACACTGATTCAACCCTTTTTCGGTACTCGTCCGAACAGTTTTTCGGTACTCGCACGGATTCTTCCATTTCCCGGTATTCGCCGGGATTTTACGATTTTTCGTTATTCGCTCGGATTCTACCATTTTCATTTAGTCACACTGATTCAACCCTTTTTCGGTACTCGTCCGAACAGTTTTTCGGTACTCGCACGGATTCTACCATTTCCCGGTATTCGCCGGGATTTTAAGATTTTTCGTTATTCGCTCGGATTCTACCATTTTCATTTAGTCACACTGATTCAACCCTTTTCCGGTACTCGCCCGAACAGTTTTTCGGTACTCGCACGGATTCTACCATTTCCCGGTATTCGTTGGGATTTTACGATTTTTCGTTATTCGCTCGGATTCTACCATTTTCATTTAGTCACACTGATTCAACCCTTTTCCGGTACTCGCCCGATCAGTTTTTCGGTACTCGCACGGATTCTACCATTTCCCGGTATTCGCCGGGATTTTACGATTTTTCGGTATTCGCCCGGATTCTACCATTTTCATTCAGTCACACTGATTCAACACTTTTCCGATACTCGCCCGGAGAGTTTTTCGGTATTCGCACGGATTCAACCATTTCCCGGTATTCGTTGGGATTTTACGATTTTTCGTTATTCGCTCGGATTCTACCATTGTCATTTAGTCACTCTGATTCAACCCTTTTCCGGTACTCGCCCGATCAGTTTTTCGGTACTTGCACGGATTCTACCATTTTCATTCAGTCACACTGATTCAACACTTTTCCGATACTCGCCCGGAGAGTTTTTCGGTATTCGCACGGATTCAACCATTTCCCGGTATTCGTTGGGATTTTACGATTTTTCGTTATTCGCTCGGATTCTACATTTTTCATTTAGTCACACTGATTCAACCCTTTTTCGGTACTCGTCCGAACAGTTTTTCGGTACTCGCACGGATTCTACCATTTCCCGGTATTCGCCGGGATTTTACGATTTTTCGTTATTCGCTCGGATTCTACCATTTTCATTTAGTCACACTGATTCAACCCTTTTTCGGTACTCCTCCGAATAGTTTTTCGGTACTCGCACGGATTCTACCATTTCCCGGTATTCGCCGGGATTTTACGATTTTTCGTTATTCGCTCGGATTCTACCATTTTCATTTAGTCACACTGATTCAACCCTTTTCCGGTACTCGCCCGAACAGTTTTTCGGTAGTCGCACGGATTCTACCATTTCCTGGTATTCGTTGGGATTTTACGATTTTTCGTTATTCGCTCGGAATCTACCATTTTCATTTAGTCACACTGATTCAACCCTTTTCCGGTACTCGCCCGAACAGTTTTTCGGTACTCGCACGGATTCTACCATTTCCCGGTATTCGTTGGGATTTTACGATTTTTCGTTATTCGCTCGGATTCTACCATTTTCATTTAGTCACACTGATTCAACCCTTTTCCGGTACTCGCCCGATCAGTTTTTCGGTACTCGCACGGATTCTACCATTTCCCGGTATTCGCCGGGATTTTACGATTTTTCGGTATTCGCGCGGATTCTACCATTTTCATTCAGTCACACTGATTCAACACTTTTCCGATACTCGCCCGGAGAATTTTTCGGTATTCGCACGGATTCTACCATTTCCCGGTATTCGCCGGGATTTTACGATTTTTCGGTATTCGCTCGGATTCTACCATTGTCATTTAGTCACACTGATTGAACCCTTATCCGGTACTCGCCTGGAGAGTTTTTCGATACTCGCACGGATTCTACCATTTCCCAGTATTCGGTTGGATTTTACGATTTTTCGGTATTCGCTCGGATTCTACCATTTTCATTTAGTCACACTGATTCAACCCTTTTCCGGTACTCGCCCGAACAGTTTTTCGGTAGTCGCACGGATTCTACCATTTCCTGGTATTCGTTGGGATTTTACGATTTTTCGTTATTCGCTCGGAATCTACCATTTTCATTTAGTCACACTGATTCAACCCTTTTCCGGTACTCGCCCGAACAGTTTTTCGGTACTCGCACGGATTCTACCATTTCCCGGTATTCGTTGGGATTTTACGATTTTTCGTTATTCGCTCGGATTCTACAATTTTCATTTAGTCACACTGATTCAACCCTTTTTCGGTACTCGTCCGAACAGTTTTTCGGTACTCGCACGGATTCTACCATTTCCCGGTATTCGCCGGGATTTTACGATTTTTCGTTAGTCGCTCGGATTCTACCATTTTCATTTAGTCACACTGATTCAACCCTTTTCCGGTACTCGCCCGAACAGTTTTTCGGTACTCGCACAGATTCTACCATTTCCCGGTATTCGTTGGGATTATACGATTTTTCGTTATTCGCTCGGATTCTACCATTGTCATTTAGTCACACTGATTCAACCCTTTTCTGGTACTCGCCCGATCAGTTTTTCGGTACTCGCACGGATTCTACCATTTCCCGGTATTCGCCGGGATTTTACGATTTTTCGGTATTCGCCTGGATTCTACCGTTTTCATTCAGTCACACTGATTCAACACTTTTCCGATACTCGCCCGGAGAGTTTTTCGGTATTCGCACGGAATCTACCATTTCCCGGTATTCGCCGGGAATTTACGATTTTTCGGTATTCGCTCGGATTCTACCATTGTCATTTAGTCACACTGATTGAACCCTTATCCGGTACTCGCCTGGAGAGTTTTTCGATACTCGCACGGATTCTACCATTTCCCGGTATTCGGTGGGATTTTACGATTTTTCGTTATTCGCTCGGATTCTACCATTTTCATTTAGTCACACTGATTCCACCGTTTTCCGGTACTCGCCCGAACAGTTTTTCGGTACTCGCACGGATTCTACCATTTCCCGGTATTCGTTGGGATTTTACGATTTTTCGGTATTCGCCCGGATTCTACCATTTTCATTCAGTCACACTGATTCAACCCTTTTCCGATACTCGCACGGAGAGTTTTTCGGTATTCGCACGGATTCTACCATTTCCCGGTATTCGCCGGGATTTTACGATTTTTCGTTATTCGCTCGGATTCTACCATTTTCATTTAGTCACACTGATTCAACCCTTTTCCGGTACTCGCCCGAACAGTTTTTCGGTAGTCGCACGGATTCTACCATTTCCTGGTATTCGTTGGGATTTTACGATTTTTCGTTATTCGCTCGGAATCTACCATTTTCATTTAGTCACACTGATTCAACCCTTTTCCGGTACTCGCCCGAACAGTTTTTCGGTACTCGCACGGATTCTACCATTTCCTGGTATTCGTTGGGATTTTACGATTTTTCGTTATTCGCTCGGATTCTACCATTTTCATTTAGTCACACTGATTCAACCCTTTTCCGGTACTCGCCCGATCAGTTTTTCGGTACTCGCACGGATTCTACCATTTCCCGGTATTCGACGGGATTTTACGATTTTTCGGTATTCGCCCGGATTCTACCATTTTCATTTAGTCACACTGATTCAACCCTTTTCCGGTACTCCCCCGAACAGTTTTTCGGTACTCGCACGGATTCTACCATTTCCCGGTATTCGTTGGGATTTTACGATTTTTCGTTATTCGCTCGGATTCTACAATTTTCATTTAGTCACACTGATTCAACCCTTTTTCGGTACTCGTCCGAACAGTTTTTCGGTACTCGCACGGATTCTACCATTTCCCGGTATTCGCCGGGATTTTACGATTTTTCGTTATTCGCTCGGATTCTACCATTTTCATTTTCTCACACTGATTCAACCCTTTTCCGGTACTCGCCCGAACAGTTTTTCGGTACTCACACGGATTCTACCATTTCCCGGTATTCGTTGGGATTTTACGATTTTTCGTTATTCGCTCGGATTCTACAATTTTCATTTAGTCACACTGATTCAACCCTTTTTCGGTACTCGTCCGAACAGTTTTTCGGTACTCGCACGGATTCTACCATTTCCCGGTATTCGCCGGGATTTTACGATTTTTCGTTATTCGCTCGGATTCTACCATTTTCATTTAGTCACACTGATTCAACCCTTTTTCGGTACTCGTCCGAATAGTTTTTCGGTACTCGCACGGATTCTACCATTTCCCGGTATTCGCCGGGATTTTACGATTTTTCGTTATTCGCTCGGATTCTACCATTTTCATTTAGTCACACTGATTCAACCCTTTTCCGGTACTCGCCCGAACAGTTTTTCGGTACTCGCACGGATTCTACCATTTCCCGGTTATCCTTGGGATTTTACGATTTTTCGTTATTCGCTCGGATTCTACCATTTTCATTTAGTCACACTGATTCAACCCTTTTCCGGTACTCGCCCGATCAGTTTTTCGGTACTCGCTCGGATTCTACCATTTCCCGGTTATCCTTGGGATTTTACGATTTTTCGTTATTCGCTCGGATTCTACCATTTTCATTTAGTCACACTGATTCAACCCTTTTCCGGTACTCGCCCGAACAGTTTTTCGGTACTCGCACGGATTCTACCATTTCCCGGTTATCCTTGGGATTTTACGATTTTTCGTTATTCGCTCGGATTCTACCATTTTCATTTAGTCACACTGATTCAACCCTTTTCCGGTACTCGCCCGATCAGTTTTTCGGTACTCGCACGGATTCTACCATTTCCCGGTATTCGCCGGGATTTTACGATTTTTCGGTATTCGCCCGGATTCTACCATTTTCATTCAGTCACACTGATTCAACACTTTTCCGATACTCGCCCGGAGAGTTTTTCGGTATTCGCACGGATTCTACCATTTCCCGGTATTCGTTGGGATTTTACGATTTTTCGTTATTCGCTCGGATTCTACCATTGTCATTTAGTCACTCTGATTCAACCCTTTTCTGGTACTCGCCCGATCAGTTTTTCGGTACTTGCACGGATTCTACCATTTCCCGGTATTCGCCGGGATTTTACGATTTTTCGGTATTCGCCCGGATTCTACCATTTTCATTCAGTCACACTGATTCAACACTTTTCCGATACTCGCCCGGAGAGTTTTTCGGTATTCGCACGGAATCTACCATTTCCCGGTATTCGCCGGGAATTTACGATTTTTCAGTATTCGCTCGGATTCTACCATTGTCATTTAGTCACACTGATTCAACCCTTTTCCGATACTCGCCTGGAGAGTTTTTCGATACTCGCACGGATTCTACCATTTCCCGGTATTCGGTTGGATTTTACGATTTTTCGTTATTCGCTCGGATTCTACCATTTTCATTTAGTCACACTGATTCCACCGTTTTCCGGTACTCGCCCGAACAGTTTTTCGGTACTCGCACGGATTCTACCATTTCCCGGTATTCGTTGGGATTTTACGATTTTTCGGTATTCGCCCGGATTATACCATTTTCATTCAGTCACACTGATTCAACCCTTTTCCGATACTCGCACGGAGAGTTTTTCGGTATTCGCACGGATTCTACCATTTCCCGATATTCGCCGGGATTTTACGATTTTTCGGTATTCGCTCGGTTTCTACCATTCTCATTTAGTCACACTGATTGAACCCTTATCCGGTACTCGCCTGGAGAGTTTTTCGATACTCGCACGGATTCTACCATTTCCCAGTATTCGGTTGGATTTTACGATTTTTCGGTATTCGCTCGGATTCTACCATTTTCATTTAGTCACACTGATTCAACCCTTTTCCGGTACTCGCCCGAACAGTTTTTCGGTAGTCGCACGGATTCTACCATTTCCTGGTATTCGTTGGGATTTTACGATTTTTCGTTATTCGCTCGGATTCTACCATTTTCATTTAGTCACACTGATTCAACCCTTTTCCGGTACTCGCCCGAACAATTTTTCGGTACTCGCACGGATTCTACCATTTCCCGGTATTCGTTGGAATTTTACGATTTTTCGTTATTCGCTCGGATTCTACAATTTTCATTTAGTCACACTGATTCAACCCTTTTTCGGTACTCGTCCGAACAGTTTTTCGGTACTCGCACGGATTCTACCATTTCCCGGTATTCGCCGGGATTTTACGATTTTTCGTTATTCGCTCGGATTCTACCATTTTCATTTAGTCACACTGATTCAACCCTTTTCCGGTACTCACCCGAACAGTTTTTCGTTACTCGCACGGATTCTACCATTTCCCGGTATTCGTTGGGATTTTACGATTTTTCGTTATTCGCTCGGATTCTACCATTGTCATTTAGTCACACTGATTCAACCCTTTTCCGGTACTCGCCCGATCAGTTTTTCGGTACTCGCACGGATTCTACCATTTCCCGGTATTCGACGGGATTTTACGATTTTTCGGTATTCGCCCGGATTCTACCATTTTCATTTAGTCACACTGATTCAACCCTTTTCCGGTACTCGCCCGAACAGTTTTTCGGTACTCGCACGGATTCTACCATTTCCCGGTATTCGTTGGGATTTTACGATTTTTCGTTATTCGCTCGGATTCTACAATTTTCATTTAGTGACACTGATTCAACCCTTTTTCGGTACTCGTCCGAACAGTTTTTCGGTACTCGCACGGATTCTACCATTTCCCGGTATTCGCCGGGATTTTACGATTTTTCGTTATTCGCTCGGATTCTACCATTTTCATTTAGTCACACTGATTCAACCCTTTTTCGGTACTCGTCCGAATAGTTTTTCGGTACTCGCACGGATTCTACCATTTCCCGGTATTCGCCGGGATTTTACGATTTTTCGTTATTCGCTCGGATTCTACCATTTTCATTTAGTCACACTGATTCAACCCTTTTCCGGTACTCGCCCGAACAGTTTTTCGGTACTCGCACGGATTCTACCATTTCCCGGTTATCCTTGGGATTTTACGATTTTTCGTTATTCGCTCGGATTCTACCATTTTCATTTAGTCACACTGATTCAACCCTTTTCCGGTACTCGCCCGATCAGTTTTTCGGTACTCGCACGGATTCTACCATTTCCCGGTTATCCTTGGGATTTTACGATTTTTCGTTATTCGCTCGGATTCTACCATTTTCATTTAGTCACACTGATTCAACCCTTTTCCGGTACTCGCCCGAACAGTTTTTCGGTACTCGCACGGATTCTACCATTTCCCGGTTATCCTTGGGATTTTACGATTTTTCGTTATTCGCTCGGATTCTACCATTTTCATTTAGTCACACTGATTCAACCCTTTTCCGGTACTCGCCCGATCAGTTTTTCGGTACTCGCACGGATTCTACCATTTCCCGGTATTCGCCGGGATTTTACGATTTTTCGGTATTCGCCCGGATTCTACCATTTTCATTCAGTCACACTGATTCAACACTTTTCCGATACTCGCCCGGAGAGTTTTTCGGTATTCGCACGGATTCTACCATTTCCCGGTATTCGTTGGGATTTTACGATTTTTCGTTATTCGCTCGGATTCTACCATTGTCATTTAGTCACTCTGATTCAACCCTTTTCTGGTACTCGCCCGATCAGTTTTTCGGTACTTGCACGGATTCTACCATTTCCCGGTATTCGCCGGGATTTTACGATTTTTCGGTATTCGCCCGGATTCTACCATTTTCATTCAGTCACACTGATTCAACACTTTTCCGATACTCGCCCGGAGAGTTTTTCGGTATTCGCACGGAATCTACCATTTCCCGGTATTCGCCGGGAATTTACGATTTTTCGGTATTCGCTCGGATTCTACCATTGTCATTTAGTCACACTGATTCAACCCTTTTCCGATACTCGCCTGGAGAGTTTTTCGATACTCGCACGGATTCTACCATTTCCCGGTATTCGGTTGGATTTTACGATTTTTCGTTATTCGCTCGGATTCTACCATTTTCATTTAGTCACACTGATTCCACCGTTTTCCGGTACTCGCCCGAACAGTTTTTCGGTACTCGCACGGATTCTACCATTTCCCGGTATTCGTTGGGATTTTACGATTTTTCGGTATTCGCCCGGATTCTACCATTTTCATTCAGTCACACTGATTCAACCCTTTTCCGATACTCGCACGGAGAGTTTTTCGGTATTCGCACGGATTCTACCATTTCCCGATATTCGCCGGGATTTTACGATTTTTCGGTATTCGCTCGGTTTCTACCATTCTCATTTAGTCACACTGATTGAACCCTTATCCGGTACTCGCCTGGAGAGTTTTTCGATACTCGCACGGATTCTACCATTTCCCAGTATTCGGTTGGATTTTACGATTTTTCGGTATTCGCTCGGATTCTACCATTTTCATTTAGTCACACTGATTCAACCCTTTTCCGGTACTCGCCCGAACAGTTTTTCGGTAGTCGCACGGATTCTACCATTTCCTGGTATTCGTTGGGATTTTACGATTTTTCGTTATTCGCTCGGATTCTACCATTTTCATTTAGTCACACTGATTCAACCCTTTTCCGGTACTCGCCCGAACAGTTTTTCGGTACTCGCACGGATTCTACCATTTCCCGGTATTCGTTGGGATTTTACGATTTTTCGTTATTCGCTCGGATTCTACCATTTTCATTTAGTCACACTGATTCAACCCTTTTTCGGTACTCGTCCGAACATTTTTTCGGTACTCGCACGGATTCTACCATTTCCCGGTATTCGTTGGGATTTTACGATTTTTCGTTATTCGCTCGGATTCTACCATTGTCATTTAGTCACACTGATTCAACCCTTTTCCGGTACTCGCCCGATCAGTTTTTCGGTACTCGCACGGATTCTACCATTTCCCGGTATTCGACGGGATTTTACGATTTTTCGGTATTCGCCCGGATTCTACCATTTTCATTTAGTCACACTGATTCAACCCTTTTCCGGTACTCGCCCGAACAGTTTTTCGGTACTCGCACGGATTCTACCATTTCCCGGTATTCGTTGGGATTTTACGATTTTTCGTTATTCGCTCGGATTCTACAATTTTCATTTAGTCACACTGATTCAACCCTTTTTCGGTACTCGTCCGAACAGTTTTTCGGTACTCGCACGGATTCTACCATTTCCCGGTATTCGCCGGGATTTTACGATTTTTCGTTATTCGCTCGGATTCTACCTTTTTCATTTAGTCACACTGATTCAACCCTTTTCCGGTACTCGCCCGAACAGTTTTTCGGTACTCGCACGGATTCTACCATTTCCCGGTATTCGTTGGGATTTTACGATTTTTCGTTATTCGCTCGGATTCTACCATTTTCATTTAGTCACACTGATTCAACCCTTTTTCGGTACTCGTCTGAACATTTTTTCGGTACTCGCACGGATTCTACCATTTCCCGGTATTCGCCTGGATTTTACGATTTTTCGTTATTCGCTCGGATTCTACCATTTTCATTTAGTCACACTGATTCAACCCTTTTCCGGTACTCGCCCGAACAGTTTTTCGGTACTCGCACGGATTCTACCATTTCCCGGTATTCGCCGGGATTTTACGATTTTTCGGTATTCGCTCGGATTCTACCATTGTCATTTAGTCACACTGATTCAACCCTTTTCCGGTACTCGCCCGATCAGTTTTTCGGTACTCGCACGGATTCTACCATTTCCCGGTATTCGCCGGGATTTTACGATTTTTCGGTATTCGCTCGGATTCTACCATTGTCATTTAGTCACACTGATTGAACCCTTATCCGGTACTCGCCTGGAGAGTTTTCGATACTCGCACGGATTCTACCATTTCCCGGTATTCGGTTGGATTTTACGATTTTTCGTTATTCGCTCGGATTCTACCATTTTCATTTAGTCACACTGATTCAACCCTTTTCCGGTACTCGCCCGATCAGTTTTTCGGTACTCGCACGGATTCTACAATTTCCCGGTATTCGCCGGGATTTTACGATTTTTCGGTATTCGCCCGGATTCTACCATTTTCATTCAGTCACACTGATTCAACACTTTTCCGATACTCGCCCGGAGAGTTTTTCGGTATTCGCACGGATTCTACCATTTCCCGGTATTCGCCGGGATTTTACGATTTTTCGGTATTCGCTCGGATTCTACCATTGTCATTTAGTCACACTGATTGAACCCTTATCCGGTACTCGCCTGGAGAGTTTTGCGATACTCGCACGGATTCTACCATTTCCCGGTATTCGGTTGGATTTTACGATTATTCGTTATTCGTTCGGATTCTACCATTTTCATTTAGTCACACTGATTCCACCGTTTTCCGGTACTCGCCCGAACAGTTTTTCGGTACTCGCACGGATTCTACCATTTCCCGGTATTCGTTGGGATTTTACGATTTTTCGGTATTCGCCCGGATTCTACCATTTTCATTCAGTCACACTGATTCAACCCTTTTCCGATACTCGCACGGAGAGTTTTTCGGTATTCGCACGGATTCTACCATTTCCCGATATTCGCCGGGATTTTACGATTTTTCGGTATTCGCTCGGATTCTACCATTGTCATTTAGTCACACTGATTGAACCCTTATCCGGTACTCGCCTGGAGAGTTTTTCGATACTCGCACGGATTCTACCATTTCCCAGTATTCGGTTGGATTTTACGATTTTTTGGTATTCGCTCGGATTCTACCATTTTCATTTAGTCAGACTGATTCAACCCTTTTCCGGTACTCGCCCGAACAGTTTTTCGGTAGTCGCACGGATTCTACCATTTCCCGGTATTCGTTGGGATTTTACGATTTTTCGTTATTCGCTCGGATTCTACCATTTTCATTTAGTCACACTGATTCAACCCTTTTTCGGTACTCGTCCGAACAGTTTTTCGGTACTCGCACGGATTCTACCATTTCCCGGTATTCGTTGGGATTTTACGATTTTTCGTTATTCGCTCGGATTCAACAATTTTCATTTAGTCACACTGATTCAACCCTTTTTCGGTACTCGTCCGAACAGTTTTTCGGTACTCGCACGGATTCTACCATTTCCCGGTATTCGCCGGGATTTTACGATTTTTCGTTATTCGCTCGGATTCTACCATTTTCATTTAGTCACACTGATTCAACCCTTTTCCGGTACTCACCCGAACAGTTTTTCGTTACTCGCACGGATTCTACCATTTCCCGGTATTCGTTGGGATTTTACGATTTTTCGTTATTCGCTCGGATTCTACCATAGTCATTTAGTCACACTGATTCAACCCTTTTCCGGTACTCGCCCGATCAGTTTTTCGGTACTCGCACGGATTCTACCATTTCCCGGTATTCGACGGGATTTTACGATTTTTCGGTATTCGCCCGGATTCTACCATTTTCATTTAGTCACACTGATTCAACCCTTTTCCGGTACTCGCCCAAACAGTTTTTCGGTACTCGCACGGATTCTACCATTTCCCGGTATTCGTTGGGATTTTACGATTTTTCGTTATTCGCTCGGATTCTACAATTTTCATTTAGTCACACTGATTCAACCCTTTTTCGGTACTCGTCCGAACAGTTTTTCGGTACTCGCACGGATTCTACCATTTCCCGGTATTCGCCGGGATTTTACGATTTTTCGTTATTCGCTCGTATTCTACCATTTTCATTTAGTCACACTGATTCAACCCTTTTCCGGTACTCGCCCGAACAGTTTTTCGGTACTCGCACGGATTCTACCATTTCCCGGTATTCGTTGGGATTTTACGATTTTTCGTTATTCGCTCGGATTCTACCATTTTCATTTAGTCACACTGATTCAACCCTTTTCCGGTACTCGCCCGAACAGTTTTTCGGTACTCGCACGGATTCTACCATTTCCCGGTATTCGTTGGGATTTTACGATTTTTCGTTATTCGCTCGGATTCTACAATTTTCATTTAGTCCCACTGATTCAACCCTTTTTCGGTACTCGTCCGAATACTTTTTCGGTACTCGCACGGATTCTACCATTTCCCGGTATTCGCCGGGATTTTACGATTTTTCGTTATTCGCTCGGATTCTACCATTTTCATTTAGTCACACTGATTCAACCCTTTTTCGGTACTCGTCCGAACAGTTTTTCGGTACTCGCACGGATTCTACCATTTCCCGGTATTCGTTGGGATTTTACGATTTTTCGTTCTTCGCTCGGATTCAACAATTTTCATTTAGTCACACTGATTCAACCCTTTTTCGGTACTCGTCCGAACAGTTTTTCGGTACTCGCACGGATTCTACCATTTCCCGGTATTCGCCGGGATTTTACGATTTTTCGTTATTCGCTCGGATTCTACCATTTTCATTTAGTCACACTGATTCAACCCTTTTCCGGTACTCACCCGAACAGTTTTTCGTTACTCGCACGGATTCTACCATTTCCCGGTATTCGTTGGGATTTTACGATTTTTCGTTATTCGCTCGGATTCTACCATAGTCATTTAGTCACACTGATTCAACCCTTTTCCGGTACTCGCCCGATCAGTTTTTCGGTACTCGCACGGATTCTACCATTTCCCGGTATTCGACGGGATTTTACGATTTTTCGGTATTCGCCCGGATTCTACCATTTTCATTTAGTCACACTGATTCAACCCTTTTCCGGTACTCGCCCGAACAGTTTTTCGGTACTCGCACGGATTCTACCATTTCCCGGTATTCGTTGGGATTTTACGATTTTTCGTTATTCGCTCGGATTCTACAATTTTCATTTAGTCACACTGATTCAACCCTTTTTCGGTACTCGTCCGAACAGTTTTTCGGTACTCGCACGGATTCTACCATTTCCCGGTATTCGCCGGGATTTTACGATTTTTCGTTATTCGCTCGGATTCTACCATTTTCATTTAGTCACACTGATTCAACCCTTTTCCGGTACTCGCCCGAACAGTTTTTCGGTACTCGCACGGATTCTACCATTTCCCGGTATTCGTTGGGATTTTACGATTTTTCGTTATTCGCTCGGATTCTACCATTTTCATTTAGTCACACTGATTCAACCCTTTTCCGGTACTCGCCCGAACAGTTTTTCGGTACTCGCACGGATTCTACCATTTCCCGGTATTCGTTGGGATTTTACGATTTTTCGTTATTCGCTCGGATTCTACAATTTTCATTTAGTCACACTGATTCAACCCTTTTTCGGTACTCGTCCGAATACTTTTTCGGTACTCGCACGGATTCTACCATTTCCCGGTATTCGCCGGGATTTTACGATTTTTCGTTATTCGCTCGGATTCTACCATTTTCATTTAGTCACACTGATTCAACCCTTTTCCGGTACTCGCCCGAACAGTTTTTCGGTACTCTCACGGATTCTACCATTTCCCGGTATTCGTTGGGATTTTACGATTTTTCGTTATTCGCTCGGATTCTACAATTTTCATTTAGTCACACTGATTCAACCCTTTTTCGGTACTCGTCCGAACAGTTTTTCGGTACTCGCACGGATTCTACCATTTCCCGGTATTCGCCGGGATTTTACGATTTTTCGTTATTCGCTCGGATTCTACCATTTTCATTTAGTCACACTGATTCAACCCTTTTCCGGTACTCGCCCGAACAGTTTTTCGGTACTCGCACGGATTCTACCATTTCCCGGTATTCGTTGGGATTTTACGATTTTTCGTTATTCGCTCGGATTCTACCATTTTCATTTAGTCACACTGATTCAACCCTTTTCCGGTACTCGCCCGAACAGTTTTTCGGTACTCGAACGGATTCTACCATTTCCCGGTATTCGTTGGGATTTTACGATTTTTCGTTATTCGCTCGGATTCTACAATTTTCATTTAGTCACACTGATTCAACCCTTTTTCGGTACTCGTCCGAACAGTTTTTCGGTACTCGCACGGATTCTACCATTTCCCGGTATTCGCCGGGATTTTACGATTTTTCGTTATTCGCTCGGATTCTACCATTTTCATTTAGTCACACTGATTCAACCCTTTTCCGGTACTCACCCGAACAGTTTTTCGTTACTCGCACGGATTCTACCATTTCCCGGTATTCGTTGGGATTTTACGATTTTTCCTTATTCGCTCGGATTCTACCATTGTCATTTAGTCACACTGATTCAACCCTTTTCCGGTACTCGCCCGATCAGTTTTTCGGTACTCGCACGGATTCTACCATTTCCCGGTATTCGACGGGATTTTACGATTTTTCGGTATTCGCCCGGATTCTACCATTTTCATTTAGTCACACTGATTCAACCCTTTTCCGGTACTCGCCCGAACAGTTTTTCGGTACTCGCACGGATTCTACCATTTCCCGGTATTCGTTGGGATTTTACGATTTTTCGTTATTCGCTCGGATTCTACCATTTTCATTTAGTCACACTGATTCAACCCTTTTCCGGTACTCGCCCGAACAGTTTTTCGGTACTCGCACGGATTCTACCATTTCCCGGTATTCGTTGGGATTTTACGATTTTTCGTTATTCGCTCGGATTCTACAATTTTCATTTAGTCACACTGATTCAACCCTTTTTCGGTACTCGTCCGAACAGTTTTTCGGTACTCGCACGGATTCTACCATTTCCCGGTATTCGCCGGGATTTTACGATTTTTCGTTATTCGCTCGGATTCTACCATTTTCATTTAGTCACACTGATTCAACCCTTTTTCGGTACTCGCCCGAACAGTTTTTCGGTACTCGCACGGATTCTACCATTTCCCGGTATTCGTTGGGATTTTACGATTTTTCGTTATTCGCTCGGATTCTACAATTTTCATTTAGTCACACTGATTCAACCCTTTTTCGGTACTCGTCCGAACAGTTTTTCGGTACTCGCACGGATTCTACCATTTCCCGGTATTCGTTGGGATTTTACGATTTTTCGATATTCGCTCGGATTCTACAATTTTCATTTAGTCACACTGATTCAACCCTTTTTCGGTACTCGTCCGAACAGTTTTTCGGTACTCGCACGGATTCTACCATTTCCCGGTATTCGCCGGGATTTTACGATTTTTCGTTATTCGCTCGGATTCTACCATTTTCATTTAGTCAGACTGATTCAACCCTTTTCCGGTACTCGCCCGAACAGTTTTTCGGTACTCGCACGGATTCTACCATTTCCCGGTATTCGTTGGGATTTTACGATTTTTCGTTATTCGCTCGGATTCTACAATTTTCATTTAGTCACACTGATTCAACCCTTTTTCGGTACTCGTCCGAACAGTTTTTCGGTACTCGCACGGATTCTACCATTTCCCGGTATTCGCCGGGATTTTACGATTTTTCGTTATTCGCTCGGATTCTACCATTTTCATTTAGTCACACTGATTCAACCCTTTTCCGGTACTCCCCCGAACAGTTTTTCGTTACTCGCACGGATTCTACCATTTCCCGGTATTCGTTGGGATTTTACGATTTTTCGTTATTCGCTCGGATTCTACCATAGTCATTTAGTCACACTGATTCAACCCTTTTCCGGTACTCGTCCGAACAGTTTTTCGGTACTCGCACGGATTCTACCATTTCCCGGTATTCGCCGGGATTTTACGATTTTTCGTTATTCGCTCGGATTCTACCATTTTCATTTAGTCACACTGATTCAACCCTTTTCCGGTACTCACCCGAACAGTTTTTCGTTACTCGCACGGATTCTACCATTTCCCGGTATTCGTTGGGATTTTACGATTTTTCCTTATTCGCTCGGATTCTACCATTGTCATTTAGTCACACTGATTCAACCCTTTTCCGGTACTCGCCCGATCAGTTTTTCGGTACTCGCACGGATTCTACCATTTCCCGGTATTCGACGGGATTTTACGATTTTTCGGTATTCGCCCGGATTCTACCATTTTCATTTAGTCACACTGATTCAACCCTTTTCCGGTACTCGCCCGAACAGTTTTTCGGTACTCGCACGGATTCTACCATTTCCCGGTATTCGTTGGGATTTTACGATTTTTCGTTATTCGCTCGGATTCTACAATTTTCATTTAGTCACACTGATTCAACCCTTTTTCGGTACTCGTCCGAACAGTTTTTCGGTACTCGCACGGATTCTACCATTTCCCGGTATTCGTTGGGATTTTACGATTTTTCGTTCTTCGCTCGGATTCAACAATTTTCATTTAGTCACACTGATTCAACCCTTTTTCGGTACTCGTCCGAACAGTTTTTCGGTACTCGCACGGATTCTACCATTTCCCGGTATTCGCCGGGATTTTACGATTTTTCGTTATTCGCTCGGATTCTACCATTTTCATTTAGTCACACTGATTCAACCCTTTTCCGGTACTCACCCGAACAGTTTTTCGTTACTCGCACGGATTCTACCATTTCCCGGTATTCGTTGGGATTTTACGATTTTTCGTTATTCGCTCGGATTCTACCATAGTCATTTAGTCACACTGATTCAACCCTTTTCCGGTACTCGCCCGATCAGTTTTTCGGTACTCGCACGGATTCTACCATTTCCCGGTATTCGACGGGATTTTACGATTTTTCGGTATTCGCCCGGATTCTACCATTTTCATTTAGTCACACTGATTCAACCCTTTTCCGGTACTCGCCCGAACAGTTTTTCGGTACTCGCACGGATTCTACCATTTCCCGGTATTCGTTGGGATTTTACGATTTTTCGTTATTCGCTCGGATTCTACAATTTTCATTTAGTCACACTGATTCAACCCTTTTTCGGTACTCGTCCGAACAGTTTTTCGGTACTCGCACGGATTCTACCATTTCCCGGTATTCGCCGGGATTTTACGATTTTTCGTTATTCGCTCGGATTCTACCATTTTCATTTAGTCACACTGATTCAACCCTTTTCCGGTACTCGCCCGAACAGTTTTTCGGTACTCGCACGGATTCTACCATTTCCCGGTATTCGTTGGGATTTTACGATTTTTCGTTATTCGCTCGGATTCTACCATTTTCATTTAGTCACACTGATTCAACCCTTTTCCGGTACTCGCCCGAACAGTTTTTCGGTACTCGCACGGATTCTACCATTTCCCGGTATTCGTTGGGATTTTACGATTTTTCGTTATTCGCTCGGATTCTACAATTTTCATTTAGTCACACTGATTCAACCCTTTTTCGGTACTCGTCCGAATACTTTTTCGGTACTCGCACGGATTCTACCATTTCCCGGTATTCGCCGGGATTTTACGATTTTTCGTTATTCGCTCGGATTCTACCATTTTCATTTAGTCACACTGATTCAACCCTTTTCCGGTACTCGCCCGAACAGTTTTTCGGTACTCTCACGGATTCTACCATTTCCCGGTATTCGTTGGGATTTTACGATTTTTCGTTATTCGCTCGGATTCTACAATTTTCATTTAGTCACACTGATTCAACCCTTTTCCGGTACTCGCCCGAACAGTTTTTCGGTACTCGCACGGATTCTACCATTTCCCGGTATTCGTTGGGATTTTACGATTTTTCGTTATTCGCTCGGATTCTACAATTTTCATTTAGTCACACTGATTCAACCCTTTTTCGGTACTCGTCCGAACAGTTTTTCGGTACTCGCACGGATTCTACCATTTCCCGGTATTCGCCGGGATTTTACGATTTTTCGTTATTCGCTCGGATTCTACCATTTTCATTTAGTCACACTGATTCAACCCTTTTTCGGTACTCGCCCGAACAGTTTTTCGGTACTCGCACGGATTCTACCATTTCCCGGTATTCGTTGGGATTTTACGATTTTTCGTTATTCGCTCGGATTCTACAATTTTCATTTAGTCACACTGATTCAACCCTTTTTCGGTACTCGTCCGAACAGTTTTTCGGTACTCGCACGGATTCTACCATTTCCCGGTATTCGTTGGGATTTTACGATTTTTCGATATTCGCTCGGATTCTACAATTTTCATTTAGTCACACTGATTCAACCCTTTTTCGGTACTCGTCCGAACAGTTTTTCGGTACTCGCACGGATTCTACCATTTCCCGGTATTCGCCGGGATTTTACGATTTTTCGTTATTCGCTCGGATTCTACCATTTTCATTTAGTCAGACTGATTCAACCCTTTTCCGGTACTCGCCCGAACAGTTTTTCGGTACTCGCACGGATTCTACCATTTCCCGGTATTCGTTGGGATTTTACGATTTTTCGTTATTCGCTCGGATTCTACAATTTTCATTTAGTCACACTGATTCAACCCTTTTTCGGTACTCGTCCGAACAGTTTTTCGGTACTCGCACGGATTCTACCATTTCCCGGTATTCGCCGGGATTTTACGATTTTTCGTTATTCGCTCGGATTCTACCATTTTCATTTAGTCACACTGATTCAACCCTTTTCCGGTACTCCCCCGAACAGTTTTTCGTTACTCGCACGGATTCTACCATTTCCCGGTATTCGTTGGGATTTTACGATTTTTCGTTATTCGCTCGGATTCTACCATAGTCATTTAGTCACACTGATTCAACCCTTTTCCGGTACTCGTCCGAACAGTTTTTCGGTACTCGCACGGATTCTACCATTTCCCGGTATTCGCCGGGATTTTACGATTTTTCGTTATTCGCTCGGATTCTACCATTTTCATTTAGTCACACTGATTCAACCCTTTTCCGGTACTCACCCGAACAGTTTTTCGTTACTCGCACGGATTCTACCATTTCCCGGTATTCGTTGGGATTTTACGATTTTTCCTTATTCGCTCGGATTCTACCATTGTCATTTAGTCACACTGATTCAACCCTTTTCCGGTACTCGCCCGATCAGTTTTTCGGTACTCGCACGGATTCTACCATTTCCCGGTATTCGACGGGATTTTACGATTTTTCGGTATTCGCCCGGATTCTACCATTTTCATTTAGTCACACTGATTCAACCCTTTTCCGGTACTCGCCCGAACAGTTTTTCGGTACTCGCACGGATTCTACCATTTCCCGGTATTCGTTGGGATTTTACGATTTTTCGTTATTCGCTCGGATTCTACAATTTTCATTTAGTCACACTGATTCAACCCTTTTTCGGTACTCGTCCGAACAGTTTTTCGGTACTCGCACGGATTCTACCATTTCCCGGTATTCGTTGGGATTTTACGATTTTTCGTTCTTCGCTCGGATTCAACAATTTTCATTTAGTCACACTGATTCAACCCTTTTTCGGTACTCGTCCGAACAGTTTTTCGGTACTCGCACGGATTCTACCATTTCCCGGTATTCGCCGGGATTTTACGATTTTTCGTTATTCGCTCGGATTCTACCATTTTCATTTAGTCACACTGATTCAACCCTTTTCCGGTACTCACCCGAACAGTTTTTCGTTACTCGCACGGATTCTACCATTTCCCGGTATTCGTTGGGATTTTACGATTTTTCGTTATTCGCTCGGATTCTACCATAGTCATTTAGTCACACTGATTCAACCCTTTTCCGGTACTCGCCCGATCAGTTTTTCGGTACTCGCACGGATTCTACCATTTCCCGGTATTCGACGGGATTTTACGATTTTTCGGTATTCGCCCGGATTCTACCATTTTCATTTAGTCACACTGATTCAACCCTTTTCCGGTACTCGCCCGAACAGTTTTTCGGTACTCGCACGGATTCTACCATTTCCCGGTATTCGTTGGGATTTTACGATTTTTCGTTATTCGCTCGGATTCTACAATTTTCATTTAGTCACACTGATTCAACCCTTTTTCGGTACTCGTCCGAACAGTTTTTCGGTACTCGCACGGATTCTACCATTTCCCGGTATTCGCCGGGATTTTACGATTTTTCGTTATTCGCTCGGATTCTACCATTTTCATTTAGTCACACTGATTCAACCCTTTTCCGGTACTCGCCCGAACAGTTTTTCGGTACTCGCACGGATTCTACCATTTCCCGGTATTCGTTGGGATTTTACGATTTTTCGTTATTCGCTCGGATTCTACCATTTTCATTTAGTCACACTGATTCAACCCTTTTCCGGTACTCGCCCGAACAGTTTTTCGGTACTCGCACGGATTCTACCATTTCCCGGTATTCGTTGGGATTTTACGATTTTTCGTTATTCGCTCGGATTCTACAATTTTCATTTAGTCACACTGATTCAACCCTTTTTCGGTACTCGTCCGAATACTTTTTCGGTACTCGCACGGATTCTACCATTTCCCGGTATTCGCCGGGATTTTACGATTTTTCGTTATTCGCTCGGATTCTACCATTTTCATTTAGTCACACTGATTCAACCCTTTTCCGGTACTCGCCCGAACAGTTTTTCGGTACTCTCACGGATTCTACCATTTCCCGGTATTCGTTGGGATTTTACGATTTTTCGTTATTCGCTCGGATTCTACAATTTTCATTTAGTCACACTGATTCAACCCTTTTTCGGTACTCGTCCGAACAGTTTTTCGGTACTCGCACGGATTCTACCATTTCCCGGTATTCGCCGGGATTTTACGATTTTTCGTTATTCGCTCGGATTCTACCATTTTCATTTAGTCACACTGATTCAACCCTTTTCCGGTACTCGCCCGAACAGTTTTTCGGTACTCGCACGGATTCTACCATTTCCCGGTATTCGTTGGGATTTTACGATTTTTCGTTATTCGCTCGGATTCTACCATTTTCATTTAGTCACACTGATTCAACCCTTTTCCGGTACTCGCCCGAACAGTTTTTCGGTACTCGAACGGATTCTACCATTTCCCGGTATTCGTTGGGATTTTACGATTTTTCGTTATTCGCTCGGATTCTACAATTTTCATTTAGTCACACTGATTCAACCCTTTTTCGGTACTCGTCCGAACAGTTTTTCGGTACTCGCACGGATTCTACCATTTCCCGGTATTCGCCGGGATTTTACGATTTTTCGTTATTCGCTCGGATTCTACCATTTTCATTTAGTCACACTGATTCAACCCTTTTCCGGTACTCACCCGAACAGTTTTTCGTTACTCGCACGGATTCTACCATTTCCCGGTATTCGTTGGGATTTTACGATTTTTCCTTATTCGCTCGGATTCTACCATTGTCATTTAGTCACACTGATTCAACCCTTTTCCGGTACTCGCCCGATCAGTTTTTCGGTACTCGCACGGATTCTACCATTTCCCGGTATTCGACGGGATTTTACGATTTTTCGGTATTCGCCCGGATTCTACCATTTTCATTTAGTCACACTGATTCAACCCTTTTCAGGTACTCGCCCGAACAGTTTTTCGGTACTCGCACGGATTCTACCATTTCCCGGTATTCGTTGGGATTTTACGATTTTTCGTTATTCGCTTGGATTCTACCATTTTCATTTAGTCACACTGATTCAACCCTTTTCCGGTACTCGCCCGATCAGTTTTTCGGTACTCGCACGGATTCTACCATTTCCCGGTATTCGTTGGGATTTTACGATTTTTCGTTATTCGCTCGGATTCTACAATTTTCATTTAGTCACACTGATTCAACCCTTTTTCGGTACTCGTCCGAACAGTTTTTCGGTACTCGCACGGATTCTACCATTTCCCGGTATTCGCCGGGATTTTACGATTTTTCGTTATTCGCTCGGATTCTACCATTTTCATTTAGTCACACTGATTCAACCCTTTTTCGGTACTCGCCCGAACAGTTTTTCGGTACTCGCACGGATTCTACCATTTCCCGGTATTCGTTGGGATTTTACGATTTTTCGTTATTCGCTCGGATTCTACAATTTTCATTTAGTCACACTGATTCAACCCTTTTTCGGTACTCGTCCGAACAGTTTTTCGGTACTCGCACGGATTCTACCATTTCCCGGTATTCGTTGGGATTTTACGATTTTTCGATATTCGCTCGGATTCTACAATTTTCATTTAGTCACACTGATTCAACCCTTTTTCGGTACTCGTCCGAACAGTTTTTCGGTACTCGCACGGATTCTACCATTTCCCGGTATTCGCCGGGATTTTACGATTTTTCGTTATTCGCTCGGATTCTACCATTTTCATTTAGTCAGACTGATTCAACCCTTTTCCGGTACTCGCCCGAACAGTTTTTCGGTACTCGCACGGATTCTACCATTTCCCGGTATTCGTTGGGATTTTACGATTTTTCGTTATTCGCTCGGATTCTACAATTTTCATTTAGTCACACTGATTCAACCCTTTTTCGGTACTCGTCCGAACAGTTTTTCGGTACTCGCACGGATTCTACCATTTCCCGGTATTCGCCGGGATTTTACGATTTTTCGTTATTCGCTCGGATTCTACCATTTTCATTTAGTCACACTGATTCAACCCTTTTCCGGTACTCCCCCGAACAGTTTTTCGTTACTCGCACGGATTCTACCATTTCCCGGTATTCGTTGGGATTTTACGATTTTTCGTTATTCGCTCGGATTCTACCATAGTCATTTAGTCACACTGATTCAACCCTTTTCCGGTACTCGTCCGAACAGTTTTTCGGTACTCGCACGGATTCTACCATTTCCCGGTATTCGCCGGGATTTTACGATTTTTCGTTATTCGCTCGGATTCTACCATTTTCATTTAGTCACACTGATTCAACCCTTTTCCGGTACTCACCCGAACAGTTTTTCGTTACTCGCACGGATTCTACCATTTCCCGGTATTCGTTGGGATTTTACGATTTTTCCTTATTCGCTCGGATTCTACCATTGTCATTTAGTCACACTGATTCAACCCTTTTCCGGTACTCGCCCGATCAGTTTTTCGGTACTCGCACGGATTCTACCATTTCCCGGTATTCGACGGGATTTTACGATTTTTCGGTATTCGCCCGGATTCTACCATTTTCATTTAGTCACACTGATTCAACCCTTTTCCGGTACTCGCCCGAACAGTTTTTCGGTACTCGCACGGATTCTACCATTTCCCGGTATTCGTTGGGATTTTACGATTTTTCGTTATTCGCTCGGATTCTACAATTTTCATTTAGTCACACTGATTCAACCCTTTTTCGGTACTCGTCCGAACAGTTTTTCGGTACTCGCACGGATTCTACCATTTCCCGGTATTCGTTGGGATTTTACGATTTTTCGTTCTTCGCTCGGATTCAACAATTTTCATTTAGTCACACTGATTCAACCCTTTTTCGGTACTCGTCCGAACAGTTTTTCGGTACTCGCACGGATTCTACCATTTCCCGGTATTCGCCGGGATTTTACGATTTTTCGTTATTCGCTCGGATTCTACCATTTTCATTTAGTCACACTGATTCAACCCTTTTCCGGTACTCACCCGAACAGTTTTTCGTTACTCGCACGGATTCTACCATTTCCCGGTATTCGTTGGGATTTTACGATTTTTCGTTATTCGCTCGGATTCTACCATAGTCATTTAGTCACACTGATTCAACCCTTTTCCGGTACTCGCCCGATCAGTTTTTCGGTACTCGCACGGATTCTACCATTTCCCGGTATTCGACGGGATTTTACGATTTTTCGGTATTCGCCCGGATTCTACCATTTTCATTTAGTCACACTGATTCAACCCTTTTCCGGTACTCGCCCGAACAGTTTTTCGGTACTCGCACGGATTCTACCATTTCCCGGTATTCGTTGGGATTTTACGATTTTTCGTTATTCGCTCGGATTCTACAATTTTCATTTAGTCACACTGATTCAACCCTTTTTCGGTACTCGTCCGAACAGTTTTTCGGTACTCGCACGGATTCTACCATTTCCCGGTATTCGCCGGGATTTTACGATTTTTCGTTATTCGCTCGGATTCTACCATTTTCATTTAGTCACACTGATTCAACCCTTTTCCGGTACTCGCCCGAACAGTTTTTCGGTACTCGCACGGATTCTACCATTTCCCGGTATTCGTTGGGATTTTACGATTTTTCGTTATTCGCTCGGATTCTACCATTTTCATTTAGTCACACTGATTCAACCCTTTTCCGGTACTCGCCCGAACAGTTTTTCGGTACTCGCACGGATTCTACCATTTCCCGGTATTCGTTGGGATTTTACGATTTTTCGTTATTCGCTCGGATTCTACAATTTTCATTTAGTCACACTGATTCAACCCTTTTTCGGTACTCGTCCGAATACTTTTTCGGTACTCGCACGGATTCTACCATTTCCCGGTATTCGCCGGGATTTTACGATTTTTCGTTATTCGCTCGGATTCTACCATTTTCATTTAGTCACACTGATTCAACCCTTTTCCGGTACTCGCCCGAACAGTTTTTCGGTACTCTCACGGATTCTACCATTTCCCGGTATTCGTTGGGATTTTACGATTTTTCGTTCTTCGCTCGGATTCAACAATTTTCATTTAGTCACACTGATTCAACCCTTTTTCGGTACTCGTCCGAACAGTTTTTCGGTACTCGCACGGATTCTACCATTTCCCGGTATTCGCCGGGATTTTACGATTTTTCGTTATTCGCTCGGATTCTACCATTTTCATTTAGTCACACTGATTCAACCCTTTTCCGGTACTCCCCCGAACAGTTTTTCGTTACTCGCACGGATTCTACCATTTCCCGGTATTCGTTGGGATTTTACGATTTTTCGTTATTCGCTCGGATTCTACAATTTTCATTTAGTCACACTGATTCAACCCTTTTTCGGTACTCGTCCGAACAGTTTTTCGGTACTCGCACGGATTCTACCATTTCCCGGTATTCGCCGGGATTTTACGATTTTTCGTTATTCGCTCGGATTCTACCATTTTCATTTAGTCACACTGATTCAACCCTTTTTCGGTACTCGTCCGAACAGTTTTTCGGTACTCGCACGGATTCTACCATTTCCCGGTATTCGCCGGGATTTTACGATTTTTCGTTATTCGCTCGGATTCTACCATTTTCATTTAGTCAGACTGATTCAACCCTTTTCCGGTACTCGCCCGAACAGTTTTTCGGTACTCGCACGGATTCTACCATTTCCCGGTATTCGTTGGGATTTTACGATTTTTCGTTATTCGCTCGGATTCTACAATTTTCATTTAGTCACACTGATTCAACCCTTTTTCGGTACTCGTCCGAACAGTTTTTCGGTACTCGCACGGATTCTACCATTTCCCGGTATTCGCCGGGATTTTACGATTTTTCGTTATTCGCTCGGATTCTACCATTTTCATTTAGTCACACTGATTCAACCCTTTTCCGGTACTCCCCCGAACAGTTTTTCGTTACTCGCACGGATTCTACCATTTCCCGGTATTCGTTGGGATTTTACGATTTTTCGTTATTCGCTCGGATTCTACCATAGTCATTTAGTCACACTGATTCAACCCTTTTCCGGTACTCGTCCGAACAGTTTTTCGGTACTCGCACGGATTCTACCATTTCCCGGTATTCGCCGGGATTTTACGATTTTTCGTTATTCGCTCGGATTCTACCATTTTCATTTAGTCACACTGATTCAACCCTTTTCCGGTACTCACCCGAACAGTTTTTCGTTACTCGCACGGATTCTACCATTTCCCGGTATTCGTTGGGATTTTACGATTTTTCCTTATTCGCTCGGATTCTACCATTGTCATTTAGTCACACTGATTCAACCCTTTTCCGGTACTCGCCCGATCAGTTTTTCGGTACTCGCACGGATTCTACCATTTCCCGGTATTCGACGGGATTTTACGATTTTTCGGTATTCGCCCGGATTCTACCATTTTCATTTAGTCACACTGATTCAACCCTTTTCCGGTACTCGCCCGAACAGTTTTTCGGTACTCGCACGGATTCTACCATTTCCCGGTATTCGTTGGGATTTTACGATTTTTCGTTATTCGCTCGGATTCTACAATTTTCATTTAGTCACACTGATTCAACCCTTTTTCGGTACTCGTCCGAACAGTTTTTTGGTACTCGCACGGATTCTACCATTTCCCGGTATTCGTTGGGATTTTACGATTTTTCGTTCTTCGCTCGGATTCAACAATTTTCATTTAGTCACACTGATTCAACCCTTTTTCGGTACTCGTCCGAACAGTTTTTCGGTACTCGCACGGATTCTACCATTTCCCGGTATTCGCCGGGATTTTACGATTTTTCGTTATTCGCTCGGATTCTACCATTTTCATTTAGTCACACTGATTCAACCCTTTTCCGGTACTCACCCGAACAGTTTTTCGTTACTCGCACGGATTCTACCATTTCCCGGTATTCGTTGGGATTTTACGATTTTTCGTTATTCGCTCGGATTCTACCATAGTCATTTAGTCACACTGATTCAACCCTTTTCCGGTACTCGCCCGATCAGTTTTTCGGTACTCGCACGGATTCTACCATTTCCCGGTATTCGACGGGATTTTACGATTTTTCGGTATTCGCCCGGATTCTACCATTTTCATTTAGTCACACTGATTCAACCCTTTTCCGGTACTCGCCCGAACAGTTTTTCGGTACTCGCACGGATTCTACCATTTCCCGGTATTCGTTGGGATTTTACGATTTTTCGTTATTCGCTCGGATTCTACAATTTTCATTTAGTCACACTGATTCAACCCTTTTTCGGTACTCGTCCGAACAGTTTTTCGGTACTCGCACGGATTCTACCATTTCCCGGTATTCGCCGGGATTTTACGATTTTTCGTTATTCGCTCGGATTCTACCATTTTCATTTAGTCACACTGATTCAACCCTTTTCCGGTACTCGCCCGAACAGTTTTTCGGTACTCGCACGGATTCTACCATTTCCCGGTATTCGTTGGGATTTTACGATTTTTCGTTATTCGCTCGGATTCTACCATTTTCATTTAGTCACACTGATTCAACCCTTTTCCGGTACTCGCCCGAACAGTTTTTCGGTACTCGCACGGATTCTACCATTTCCCGGTATTCGTTGGGATTTTACGATTTTTCGTTATTCGCTCGGATTCTACAATTTTCATTTAGTCACACTGATTCAACCCTTTTTCGGTACTCGTCCGAATACTTTTTCGGTACTCGCACGGATTCTACCATTTCCCGGTATTCGCCGGGATTTTACGATTTTTCGTTATTCGCTCGGATTCTACCATTTTCATTTAGTCACACTGATTCAACCCTTTTCCGGTACTCGCCCGAACAGTTTTTCGGTACTCTCACGGATTCTACCATTTCCCGGTATTCGTTGGGATTTTACGATTTTTCGTTATTCGCTCGGATTCTACAATTTTCATTTAGTCACACTGATTCAACCCTTTTTCGGTACTCGTCCGAACAGTTTTTCGGTACTCGCACGGATTCTACCATTTCCCGGTATTCGCCGGGATTTTACGATTTTTCGTTATTCGCTCGGATTCTACCATTTTCATTTAGTCACACTGATTCAACCCTTTTCCGGTACTCGCCCGAACAGTTTTTCGGTACTCGCACGGATTCTACCATTTCCCGGTATTCGTTGGGATTTTACGATTTTTCGTTATTCGCTCGGATTCTACCATTTTCATTTAGTCACACTGATTCAACCCTTTTCCGGTACTCGCCCGAACAGTTTTTCGGTACTCGAACGGATTCTACCATTTCCCGGTATTCGTTGGGATTTTACGATTTTTCGTTATTCGCTCGGATTCTACAATTTTCATTTAGTCACACTGATTCAACCCTTTTTCGGTACTCGTCCGAACAGTTTTTCGGTACTCGCACGGATTCTACCATTTCCCGGTATTCGCCGGGATTTTACGATTTTTCGTTATTCGCTCGGATTCTACCATTTTCATTTAGTCACACTGATTCAACCCTTTTCCGGTACTCACCCGAACAGTTTTTCGTTACTCGCACGGATTCTACCATTTCCCGGTATTCGTTGGGATTTTACGATTTTTCCTTATTCGCTCGGATTCTACCATTGTCATTTAGTCACACTGATTCAACCCTTTTCCGGTACTCGCCCGATCAGTTTTTCGGTACTCGCACGGATTCTACCATTTCCCGGTATTCGACGGGATTTTACGATTTTTCGGTATTCGCCCGGATTCTACCATTTTCATTTAGTCACACTGATTCAACCCTTTTCCGGTACTCGCCCGAACAGTTTTTCGGTACTCGCACGGATTCTACCATTTCCCGGTATTCGTTGGGATTTTACGATTTTTCGTTATTCGCTCGGATTCTACCATTTTCATTTAGTCACACTGATTCAACCCTTTTCCGGTACTCGCCCGAACAGTTTTTCGGTACTCGCACGGATTCTACCATTTCCCGGTATTCGTTGGGATTTTACGATTTTTCGTTATTCGCTCGGATTCTACAATTTTCATTTAGTCACACTGATTCAACCCTTTTTCGGTACTCGTCCGAACAGTTTTTCGGTACTCGCACGGATTCTACCATTTCCCGGTATTCGCCGGGATTTTACGATTTTTCGTTATTCGCTCGGATTCTACCATTTTCATTTAGTCACACTGATTCAACCCTTTTCCGGTACTCACCCGAACAGTTTTTCGTTACTCGCACGGATTCTACCATTTCCCGGTATTCGTTGGGATTTTACGATTTTTCCTTATTCGCTCGGATTCTACCATTGTCATTTAGTCACACTGATTCAACCCTTTTCCGGTACTCGCCCGATCAGTTTTTCGGTACTCGCACGGATTCTACCATTTCCCGGTATTCGACGGGATTTTACGATTTTTCGGTATTCGCCCGGATTCTACCATTTTCATTTAGTCACACTGATTCAACCCTTTTCCGGTACTCGCCCGAACAGTTTTTCGGTACTCGCACGGATTCTACCATTTCCCGGTATTCGTTGGGATTTTACGATTTTTCGTTATTCGCTCGGATTCTACCATTTTCATTTAGTCACACTGATTCAACCCTTTTCCGGTACTCGCCCGAACAGTTTTTCGGTACTCGCACGGATTCTACCATTTCCCGGTATTCGTTGGGATTTTACGATTTTTCGTTATTCGCTCGGATTCTACAATTTTCATTTAGTCACACTGATTCAACCCTTTTTCGGTACTCGTCCGAACAGTTTTTCGGTACTCGCACGGATTCTACCATTTCCCGGTATTCGCCGGGATTTTACGATTTTTCGTTATTCGCTCGGATTCTACCATTTTCATTTAGTCACACTGATTCAACCCTTTTTCGGTACTCGCCCGAACAGTTTTTCGGTACTCGCACGGATTCTACCATTTCCCGGTATTCGTTGGGATTTTACGATTTTTCGTTATTCGCTCGGATTCTACAATTTTCATTTAGTCACACTGATTCAACCCTTTTTCGGTACTCGTCCGAACAGTTTTTCGGTACTCGCACGGATTCTACCATTTCCCGGTATTCGTTGGGATTTTACGATTTTTCGATATTCGCTCGGATTCTACAATTTTCATTTAGTCACACTGATTCAACCCTTTTTCGGTACTCGTCCGAACAGTTTTTCGGTACTCGCACGGATTCTACCATTTCCCGGTATTCGCCGGGATTTTACGATTTTTCGTTATTCGCTCGGATTCTACCATTTTCATTTAGTCAGACTGATTCAACCCTTTTCCGGTACTCGCCCGAACAGTTTTTCGGTACTCGCACGGATTCTACCATTTCCCGGTATTCGTTGGGATTTTACGATTTTTCGTTATTCGCTCGGATTCTACAATTTTCATTTAGTCACACTGATTCAACCCTTTTTCGGTACTCGTCCGAACAGTTTTTCGGTACTCGCACGGATTCTACCATTTCCCGGTATTCGCCGGGATTTTACGATTTTTCGTTATTCGCTCGGATTCTACCATTTTCATTTAGTCACACTGATTCAACCCTTTTCCGGTACTCACCCGAACAGTTTTTCGTTACTCGCACGGATTCTACCATTTCCCGGTATTCGTTGGGATTTTACGATTTTTCCTTATTCGCTCGGATTCTACCATTGTCATTTAGTCACACTGATTCAACCCTTTTCCGGTACTCGCCCGATCAGTTTTTCGGTACTCGCACGGATTCTACCATTTCCCGGTATTCGACGGGATTTTACGATTTTTCGGTATTCGCCCGGATTCTACCATTTTCATTTAGTCACACTGATTCAACCCTTTTCAGGTACTCGCCCGAACAGTTTTTCGGTACTCGCACGGATTCTACCATTTCCCGGTATTCGTTGGGATTTTACGATTTTTCGTTATTCGCTTGGATTCTACCATTTTCATTTAGTCACACTGATTCAACCCTTTTCCGGTACTCGCCCGAACAGTTTTTCGGTACTCGCACGGATTCTACCATTTCCCGGTATTCGTTGGGATTTTACGATTTTTCGTTATTCGCTCGGATTCTACAATTTTCATTTAGTCACACTGATTCAACCCTTTTTCGGTACTCGTCCGAACAGTTTTTCGGTACTCGCACGGATTCTACCATTTCCCGGTATTCGCCGGGATTTTACGATTATTCGTTATTCGCTCGGATTCTACCATTTTCATTTATTCACACTGATTCAACCCTTTTTCGGTACTCGCCCGAACAGTTTTTCGGTACTCGCACGGATTCTACCATTTCCCGGTATTCGTTGGGATTTTACGATTTTTCGTTATTCGCTCGGATTCTACCATTTTCATTTAGTCACACTGATTCAACCCTTTTCCGGTACTCGCCCGAACAGTTTTTCGGTACTCGCACGGATTCTACCATTTCCCGGTATTCGTTGGGATTTTACGATTTTTCGTTATTCGCTCGGATTCTACCATTTTCATTTAGTCACACTGATTCAACCCTTTTCCGGTACTCGCCCGAACAGTTTTTCGGTACTCGCACGGATTCTACCATTTCCCGGTATTCGTTGGGATTTTACGATTTTTCGTTATTCGCTCGGATTCTACCATTTTCATTTAGTCACACTGATTCAACCCTTTTCCGGTACTCGCCCGAACAGTTTTTCGGTACTCGAACGGATTCTACCATTTCCCGGTATTCGTTGGGATTTTACGATTTTTCGTTATTCGCTCGGATTCTACAATTTTCATTTAGTCACACTGATTCAACCCTTTTTCGGTACTCGTCCGAACAGTTTTTCGGTACTCGCACGGATTCTACCATTTCCCGGTATTCGCCGGGATTTTACGATTTTTCGTTATTCGCTCGGATTCTACCATTTTCATTTAGTCACACTGATTCAACCCTTTTCCGGTACTCCCCCGAACAGTTTTTCGTTACTCGCACGGATTCTACCATTTCCCGGTATTCGTTGGGATTTTACGATTTTTCCTTATTCGCTCGGATTCTACCATTGTCATTTAGTCACACTGATTCAACCCTTTTCCGGTACTCGCCCGATCAGTTTTTCGGTACTCGCACGGATTCTACCATTTCCCGGTATTCGACGGGATTTTACGATTTTTCGGTATTCGCCCGGATTCTACCATTTTCATTTAGTCACACTGATTCAACCCTTTTCCGGTACTCGCCCGAACAGTTTTTCGGTACTCGCACGGATTCTACCATTTCCCGGTATTCGTTGGGATTTTACGATTTTTCGTTATTCGCTCGGATTCTACCATTTTCATTTAGTCACACTGATTCAACCCTTTTCCGGTACTCGCCCGAACAGTTTTTCGGTACTCGCACGGATTCTACCATTTCCCGGTATTCGTTGGGATTTTACGATTTTTCGTTATTCGCTCGGATTCTACAATTTTCATTTAGTCCCACTGATTCAACCCTTTTTCGGTACTCGTCCGAATACTTTTTCGGTACTCGCACGGATTCTACCATTTCCCGGTATTCGCCGGGATTTTACGATTTTTCGTTATTCGCTCGGATTCTACCATTTTCATTTAGTCACACTGATTCAACCCTTTTCCGGTACTCGCCCGAACAGTTTTTCGGTACTCGCACGGATTCTACCATTTCCCGGTATTCGTTGGGATTTTACGATTTTTCGTTATTCGCTCGGATTCTACCATTTTCATTTAGTCACACTGATTCAACCCTTTTCCGGTACTCGCCCGAACAGTTTTTCGGTACTCGCACGGATTCTACCATTTCCCGGTATTCGTTGGGATTTTACGATTTTTCGTTATTCGCTCGGATTCTACAATTTTCATTTAGTCACACTGATTCAACCCTTTTTCGGTACTCGTCCGAACAGTTTTTCGGTACTCGCACGGATTCTACCATTTCCCGGTATTCGCCGGGATTTTACGATTTTTCGTTATTCGCTCGGATTCTACCATTTTCATTTAGTCACACTGATTCAACCCTTTTTCGGTACTCGCCCGAACAGTTTTTCGGTACTCGCACGGATTCTACCATTTCCCGGTATTCGTTGGGATTTTACGATTTTTCGTTATTCGCTCGGATTCTACAATTTTCATTTAGTCACACTGATTCAACCCTTTTTCGGTACTCGTCCGAACAGTTTTTCGGTACTCGCACGGATTCTACCATTTCCCGGTATTCGTTGGGATTTTACGATTTTTCGATATTCGCTCGGATTCTACAATTTTCATTTAGTCACACTGATTCAACCCTTTTTCGGTACTCGTCCGAACAGTTTTTCGGTACTCGCACGGATTCTACCATTTCCCGGTATTCGCCGGGATTTTACGATTTTTCGTTATTCGCTCGGATTCTACCATTTTCATTTAGTCAGACTGATTCAACCCTTTTCCGGTACTCGCCCGAACAGTTTTTCGGTACTCGCACGGATTCTACCATTTCCCGGTATTCGTTGGGATTTTACGATTTTTCGTTATTCGCTCGGATTCTACAATTTTCATTTAGTCACACTGATTCAACCCTTTTTCGGTACTCGTCCGAACAGTTTTTCGGTACTCGCACGGATTCTACCATTTCCCGGTATTCGCCGGGATTTTACGATTTTTCGTTATTCGCTCGGATTCTACCATTTTCATTTAGTCACACTGATTCAACCCTTTTCCGGTACTCACCCGAACAGTTTTTCGTTACTCGCACGGATTCTACCATTTCCCGGTATTCGTTGGGATTTTACGATTTTTCCTTATTCGCTCGGATTCTACCATTGTCATTTAGTCACACTGATTCAACCCTTTTCCGGTACTCGCCCGATCAGTTTTTCGGTACTCGCACGGATTCTACCATTTCCCGGTATTCGACGGGATTTTACGATTTTTCGGTATTCGCCCGGATTCTACCATTTTCATTTAGTCACACTGATTCAACCCTTTTCAGGTACTCGCCCGAACAGTTTTTCGGTACTCGCACGGATTCTACCATTTCCCGGTATTCGTTGGGATTTTACGATTTTTCGTTATTCGCTTGGATTCTACCATTTTCATTTAGTCACACTGATTCAACCCTTTTCCGGTACTCGCCCGAACAGTTTTTCGGTACTCGCACGGATTCTACCATTTCCCGGTATTCGTTGGGATTTTACGATTTTTCGTTATTCGCTCGGATTCTACAATTTTCATTTAGTCACACTGATTCAACCCTTTTTCGGTACTCGTCCGAACAGTTTTTCGGTACTCGCACGGATTCTACCATTTCCCGGTATTCGCCGGGATTTTACGATTATTCGTTATTCGCTCGGATTCTACCATTTTCATTTATTCACACTGATTCAACCCTTTTTCGGTACTCGCCCGAACAGTTTTTCGGTACTCGCACGGATTCTACCATTTCCCGGTATTCGTTGGGATTTTACGATTTTTCGTTATTCGCTCGGATTCTACCATTTTCATTTAGTCACACTGATTCAACCCTTTTCCGGTACTCGCCCGAACAGTTTTTCGGTACTCGCACGGATTCTACCATTTCCCGGTATTCGTTGGGATTTTACGATTTTTCGTTATTCGCTCGGATTCTACCATTTTCATTTAGTCACACTGATTCAACCCTTTTCCGGTACTCGCCCGAACAGTTTTTCGGTACTCGCACGGATTCTACCATTTCCCGGTATTCGTTGGGATTTTACGATTTTTCGTTATTCGCTCGGATTCTACCATTTTCATTTAGTCACACTGATTCAACCCTTTTCCGGTACTCGCCCGAACAGTTTTTCGGTACTCGAACGGATTCTACCATTTCCCGGTATTCGTTGGGATTTTACGATTTTTCGTTATTCGCTCGGATTCTACAATTTTCATTTAGTCACACTGATTCAACCCTTTTTCGGTACTCGTCCGAACAGTTTTTCGGTACTCGCACGGATTCTACCATTTCCCGGTATTCGCCGGGATTTTACGATTTTTCGTTATTCGCTCGGATTCTACCATTTTCATTTAGTCACACTGATTCAACCCTTTTCCGGTACTCCCCCGAACAGTTTTTCGTTACTCGCACGGATTCTACCATTTCCCGGTATTCGTTGGGATTTTACGATTTTTCCTTATTCGCTCGGATTCTACCATTGTCATTTAGTCACACTGATTCAACCCTTTTCCGGTACTCGCCCGATCAGTTTTTCGGTACTCGCACGGATTCTACCATTTCCCGGTATTCGACGGGATTTTACGATTTTTCGGTATTCGCCCGGATTCTACCATTTTCATTTAGTCACACTGATTCAACCCTTTTCCGGTACTCGCCCGAACAGTTTTTCGGTACTCGCACGGATTCTACCATTTCCCGGTATTCGTTGGGATTTTACGATTTTTCGTTATTCGCTCGGATTCTACCATTTTCATTTAGTCACACTGATTCAACCCTTTTCCGGTACTCGCCCGAACAGTTTTTCGGTACTCGCACGGATTCTACCATTTCCCGGTATTCGTTGGGATTTTACGATTTTTCGTTATTCGCTCGGATTCTACAATTTTCATTTAGTCCCACTGATTCAACCCTTTTTCGGTACTCGTCCGAATACTTTTTCGGTACTCGCACGGATTCTACCATTTCCCGGTATTCGCCGGGATTTTACGATTTTTCGTTATTCGCTCGGATTCTACCATTTTCATTTAGTCACACTGATTCAACCCTTTTTCGGTACTCGTCCGAACAGTTTTTCGGTACTCGCACGGATTCTACCATTTCCCGGTATTCGTTGGGATTTTACGATTTTTCGTTCTTCGCTCGGATTCAACAATTTTCATTTAGTCACACTGATTCAACCCTTTTTCGGTACTCGTCCGAACAGTTTTTCGGTACTCGCACGGATTCTACCATTTCCCGGTATTCGCCGGGATTTTACGATTTTTCGTTATTCGCTCGGATTCTACCATTTTCATTTAGTCACACTGATTCAACCCTTTTCCGGTACTCACCCGAACAGTTTTTCGTTACTCGCACGGATTCTACCATTTCCCGGTATTCGTTGGGATTTTACGATTTTTCGTTATTCGCTCGGATTCTACCATAGTCATTTAGTCACACTGATTCAACCCTTTTCCGGTACTCGCCCGATCAGTTTTTCGGTACTCGCACGGATTCTACCATTTCCCGGTATTCGACGGGATTTTACGATTTTTCGGTATTCGCCCGGATTCTACCATTTTCATTTAGTCACACTGATTCAACCCTTTTCCGGTACTCGCCCGAACAGTTTTTCGGTACTCGCACGGATTCTACCATTTCCCGGTATTCGTTGGGATTTTACGATTTTTCGTTATTCGCTCGGATTCTACAATTTTCATTTAGTCACACTGATTCAACCCTTTTTCGGTACTCGTCCGAACAGTTTTTCGGTACTCGCACGGATTCTACCATTTCCCGGTATTCGCCGGGATTTTACGATTTTTCGTTATTCGCTCGGATTCTACCATTTTCATTTAGTCACACTGATTCAACCCTTTTCCGGTACTCGCCCGAACAGTTTTTCGGTACTCGCACGGATTCTACCATTTCCCGGTATTCGTTGGGATTTTACGATTTTTCGTTATTCGCTCGGATTCTACCATTTTCATTTAGTCACACTGATTCAACCCTTTTCCGGTACTCGCCCGAACAGTTTTTCGGTACTCGCACGGATTCTACCATTTCCCGGTATTCGTTGGGATTTTACGATTTTTCGTTATTCGCTCGGATTCTACAATTTTCATTTAGTCACACTGATTCAACCCTTTTTCGGTACTCGTCCGAATACTTTTTCGGTACTCGCACGGATTCTACCATTTCCCGGTATTCGCCGGGATTTTACGATTTTTCGTTATTCGCTCGGATTCTACCATTTTCATTTAGTCACACTGATTCAACCCTTTTCCGGTACTCGCCCGAACAGTTTTTCGGTACTCTCACGGATTCTACCATTTCCCGGTATTCGTTGGGATTTTACGATTTTTCGTTATTCGCTCGGATTCTACAATTTTCATTTAGTCACACTGATTCAACCCTTTTTCGGTACTCGTCCGAACAGTTTTTCGGTACTCGCACGGATTCTACCATTTCCCGGTATTCGTTGGGATTTTACGATTTTTCGTTATTCGCTCGGATTCTACAATTTTCATTTAGTCACACTGATTCAACCCTTTTTCGGTACTCGTCCGAACAGTTTTTCGGTACTCGCACGGATTCTACCATTTCCCGGTATTCGCCGGGATTTTACGATTTTTCGTTATTCGCTCGGATTCTACAATTTTCATTTAGTCACACTGATTCAACCCTTTTTCGGTACTCGTCCGAACAGTTTTTCGGTACTCGCACGGATTCTACCATTTCCCGGTATTCGTTGGGATTTTACGATTTTTCGTTATTCGCTCGGATTCTACAATTTTCATTTAGTCACACTGATTCAACCCTTTTTCGGTACTCGTCCGAACAGTTTTTCGGTACTCGCACGGATTCTACCATTTCCCGGTATTCGCCGGGATTTTACGATTTTTCGTTATTCGCTCGGATTCTACCATTTTCATTTAGTCACACTGATTCAACCCTTTTTCGGTACTCGCCCGAACAGTTTTTCGGTACTCGCACGGATTCTACCATTTCCCGGTATTCGTTGGGATTTTACGATTTTTCGTTATTCGCTCGGATTCTACAATTTTCATTTAGTCACACTGATTCAACCCTTTTTCGGTACTCGTCCGAACAGTTTTTCGGTACTCGCACGGATTCTACCATTTCCCGGTATTCGTTGGGATTTTACGATTTTTCGATATTCGCTCGGATTCTACAATTTTCATTTAGTCACACTGATTCAACCCTTTTTCGGTACTCGTCCGAACAGTTTTTCGGTACTCGCACGGATTCTACCATTTCCCGGTATTCGCCGGGATTTTACGATTTTTCGTTATTCGCTCGGATTCTACCATTTTCATTTAGTCAGACTGATTCAACCCTTTTCCGGTACTCGCCCGAACAGTTTTTCGGTACTCGCACGGATTCTACCAATTCCCGGTATTCGTTGGGATTTTACGATTTTTCGTTATTCGCTCGGATTCTACAATTTTCATTTAGTCACACTGATTCAACCCTTTTTCGGTACTCGTCCGAACAGTTTTTCGGTACTCGCACGGATTCTACCATTTCCCGGTATTCGCCGGGATTTTACGATTTTTCGTTATTCGCTCGGATTCTACCATTTTCATTTAGTCACACTGATTCAACCCTTTTCCGGTACTCACCCGAACAGTTTTTCGTTACTCGCACGGATTCTACCATTTCCCGGTATTCGTTGGGATTTTACGATTTTTCCTTATTCGCTCGGATTCTACCATTGTCATTTAGTCACACTGATTCAACCCTTTTCCGGTACTCGCCCGATCAGTTTTTCGGTACTCGCACGGATTCTACCATTTCCCGGTATTCGACGGGATTTTACGATTTTTCGGTATTCGCCCGGATTCTACCATTTTCATTTAGTCACACTGATTCAACCCTTTTCAGGTACTCGCCCGAACAGTTTTTCGGTACTCGCACGGATTCTACCATTTCCCGGTATTCGTTGGGATTTTACGATTTTTCGTTATTCGCTTGGATTCTACCATTTTCATTTAGTCACACTGATTCAACCCTTTTCCGGTACTCGCCCGAACAGTTTTTCGGTACTCGCACGGATTCTACCATTTCCCGGTATTCGTTGGGATTTTACGATTTTTCGTTATTCGCTCGGATTCTACAATTTTCATTTAGTCACACTAATTCAACCCTTTTTCGGTACTCGTCCGAACAGTTTTTCGGTACTCGCACGGATTCTACCATTTCCCGGTATTCGCCGGGATTTTACGATTTTTCGTTATTCGCTCGGATTCTACCATTTTCATTTAGTCACACTGATTCAACCCTTTTTCGGTACTCGCCCGAACAGTTTTTCGGTACTCGCACGGATTCTACCATTTCCCGGTATTCGTTGGGATTTTACGATTTTTCGTTATTCGCTCGGATTCTACCATTTTCATTTAGTCACACTGATTCAACCCTTTTCCGGTACTCGCCCGAACAGTTTTTCGGTACTCGCACGGATTCTACCATTTCCCGGTATTCGTTGGGATTTTACGATTTTTCGTTATTCGCTCGGATTCTACCATTTTCATTTAGTCACACTGATTCAACCCTTTTCCGGTACTCGCCCGAACAGTTTTTCGGTACTCGCACGGATTCTACCATTTCCCGGTATTCGTTGGGATTTTACGATTTTTCGTTATTCGCTCGGATTCTACCATTTTCATTTAGTCACACTGATTCAACCCTTTTCCGGTACTCGCCCGAACAGTTTTTCGGTACTCGAACGGATTCTACCATTTCCCGGTATTCGTTGGGATTTTACGATTTTTCGTTATTCGCTCGGATTCTACAATTTTCATTTAGTCACACTGATTCAACCCTTTTTCGGTACTCGTCCGAACAGTTTTTCGGTACTCGCACGGATTCTACCATTTCCCGGTATTCGCCGGGATTTTACGATTTTTCGTTATTCGCTCGGATTCTACCATTTTCATTTAGTCACACTGATTCAACCCTTTTCCGGTACTCCCCCGAACAGTTTTTCGTTACTCGCACGGATTCTACCATTTCCCGGTATTCGTTGGGATTTTACGATTTTTCCTTATTCGCTCGGATTCTACCATTGTCATTTAGTCACACTGATTCAACCCTTTTCCGGTACTCGCCCGATCAGTTTTTCGGTACTCGCACGGATTCTACCATTTCCCGGTATTCGACGGGATTTTACGATTTTTCGGTATTCGCCCGGATTCTACCATTTTCATTTAGTCACACTGATTCAACCCTTTTCCGGTACTCGCCCGAACAGTTTTTCGGTACTCGCACGGATTCTACCATTTCCCGGTATTCGTTGGGATTTTACGATTTTTCGTTATTCGCTCGGATTCTACCATTTTCATTTAGTCACACTGATTCAACCCTTTTCCGGTACTCGCCCGAACAGTTTTTCGGTACTCGCACGGATTCTACCATTTCCCGGTATTCGTTGGGATTTTACGATTTTTCGTTATTCGCTCGGATTCTAGAATTTTCATTTAGTCCCACTGATTCAACCCTTTTTCGGTACTCGTCCGAATACTTTTTCGGTACTCGCACGGATTCTACCATTTCCCGGTATTCGCCGGGATTTTACGATTTTTCGTTATTCGCTCGGATTCTACCATTTTCATTTAGTCACACTGATTCAACCCTTTTTCGGTACTCGTCCGAACAGTTTTTCGGTACTCGCACGGATTCTACCATTTCCCGGTATTCGTTGGGATTTTACGATTTTTCGTTATTCGCTCGGATTCTACAATTTTCATTTAGTCACACTGATTCAACACTTTTTCGGTACTCGTCCGAACAGTTTTTCGGTACTCGCACGGATTCTACCATTTCCCGGTATTCGCCGGGATTTTACGATTTTTCGTTATTCGCTCGGATTCTACCATTTTCATTTAGTCACACTGATTCAACCCTTTTTCGGTACTCGCCCGAACAGTTTTTCGGTACTCGCACGGATTCTACCATTTCCCGGTATTCGTTGGGATTTTACGATTTTTCGTTATTCGCTCGGATTCTACCATTTTCATTTAGTCACACTGATTCAACCCTTTTCCGGTACTCGCCCGAACAGTTTTTCGGTACTCGCACGGATTCTACCATTTCCCGGTATTCGTTGGGATTTTACGATTTTTCGTTATTCGCTCGGATTCTACCATTTTCATTTAGTCACACTGATTCAACCCTTTTCCGGTACTCGCCCGAACAGTTTTTCGGTACTCGCACGGATTCTACCATTTCCCGGTATTCGTTGGGATTTTACGATTTTTCGTTATTCGCTCGGATTCTACCATTTTCATTTAGTCACACTGATTCAACCCTTTTCCGGTACTCGCCCGAACAGTTTTTCGGTACTCGAACGGATTCTACCATTTCCCGGTATTCGTTGGGATTTTACGATTTTTCGTTATTCGCTCGGATTCTACAATTTTCATTTAGTCACACTGATTCAACCCTTTTTCGGTACTCGTCCGAACAGTTTTTCGGTACTCGCACGGATTCTACCATTTCCCGGTATTCGCCGGGATTTTACGATTTTTCGTTATTCGCTCGGATTCTACCATTTTCATTTAGTCACACTGATTCAACCCTTTTCCGGTACTCCCCCGAACAGTTTTTCGTTACTCGCACGGATTCTACCATTTCCCGGTATTCGTTGGGATTTTACGATTTTTCCTTATTCGCTCGGATTCTACCATTGTCATTTAGTCACACTGATTCAACCCTTTTCCGGTACTCGCCCGATCAGTTTTTCGGTACTCGCACGGATTCTACCATTTCCCGGTATTCGACGGGATTTTACGATTTTTCGGTATTCGCCCGGATTCTACCATTTTCATTTAGTCACACTGATTCAACCCTTTTCCGGTACTCGCCCGAACAGTTTTTCGGTACTCGCACGGATTCTACCATTTCCCGGTATTCGTTGGGATTTTACGATTTTTCGTTATTCGCTCGGATTCTACCATTTTCATTTAGTCACACTGATTCAACCCTTTTCCGGTACTCGCCCGAACAGTTTTTCGGTACTCGCACGGATTCTACCATTTCCCGGTATTCGTTGGGATTTTACGATTTTTCGTTATTCGCTCGGATTCTACAATTTTCATTTAGTCCCACTGATTCAACCCTTTTTCGGTACTCGTCCGAATACTTTTTCGGTACTCGCACGGATTCTACCATTTCCCGGTATTCGCCGGGATTTTACGATTTTTCGTTATTCGCTCGGATTCTACCATTTTCATTTAGTCACACTGATTCAACCCTTTTTCGGTACTCGTCCGAACAGTTTTTCGGTACTCGCACGGATTCTACCATTTCCCGGTATTCGTTGGGATTTTACGATTTTTCGTTCTTCGCTCGGATTCAACAATTTTCATTTAGTCACACTGATTCAACCCTTTTTCGGTACTCGTCCGAACAGTTTTTCGGTACTCGCACGGATTCTACCATTTCCCGGTATTCGCCGGGATTTTACGATTTTTCGTTATTCGCTCGGATTCTACCATTTTCATTTAGTCACACTGATTCAACCCTTTTCCGGTACTCACCCGAACAGTTTTTCGTTACTCGCACGGATTCTACCATTTCCCGGTATTCGTTGGGATTTTACGATTTTTCGTTATTCGCTCGGATTCTACCATAGTCATTTAGTCACACTGATTCAACCCTTTTCCGGTACTCGCCCGATCAGTTTTTCGGTACTCGCACGGATTCTACCATTTCCCGGTATTCGACGGGATTTTACGATTTTTCGGTATTCGCCCGGATTCTACCATTTTCATTTAGTCACACTGATTCAACCCTTTTCCGGTACTCGCCCGAACAGTTTTTCGGTACTCGCACGGATTCTACCATTTCCCGGTATTCGTTGGGATTTTACGATTTTTCGTTATTCGCTCGGATTCTACAATTTTCATTTAGTCACACTGATTCAACCCTTTTTCGGTACTCGTCCGAACAGTTTTTCGGTACTCGCACGGATTCTACCATTTCCCGGTATTCGCCGGGATTTTACGATTTTTCGTTATTCGCTCGGATTCTACCATTTTCATTTAGTCACACTGATTCAACCCTTTTCCGGTACTCGCCCGAACAGTTTTTCGGTACTCGCACGGATTCTACCATTTCCCGGTATTCGTTGGGATTTTACGATTTTTCGTTATTCGCTCGGATTCTACCATTTTCATTTAGTCACACTGATTCAACCCTTTTCCGGTACTCGCCCGAACAGTTTTTCGGTACTCGCACGGATTCTACCATTTCCCGGTATTCGTTGGGATTTTACGATTTTTCGTTATTCGCTCGGATTCTACAATTTTCATTTAGTCACACTGATTCAACCCTTTTTCGGTACTCGTCCGAATACTTTTTCGGTACTCGCACGGATTCTACCATTTCCCGGTATTCGCCGGGATTTTACGATTTTTCGTTATTCGCTCGGATTCTACCATTTTCATTTAGTCACACTGATTCAACCCTTTTCCGGTACTCGCCCGAACAGTTTTTCGGTACTCTCACGGATTCTACCATTTCCCGGTATTCGTTGGGATTTTACGATTTTTCGTTATTCGCTCGGATTCTACAATTTTCATTTAGTCACACTGATTCAACCCTTTTTCGGTACTCGTCCGAACAGTTTTTCGGTACTCGCACGGATTCTACCATTTCCCGGTATTCGCCGGGATTTTACGATTTTTCGTTATTCGCTCGGATTCTACCATTTTCATTTAGTCACACTGATTCAACCCTTTTCCGGTACTCGCCCGAACAGTTTTTCGGTACTCGCACGGATTCTACCATTTCCCGGTATTCGTTGGGATTTTACGATTTTTCGTTATTCGCTCGGATTCTACCATTTTCATTTAGTCACACTGATTCAACCCTTTTCCGGTACTCGCCCGAACAGTTTTTCGGTACTCGAACGGATTCTACCATTTCCCGGTATTCGTTGGGATTTTACGATTTTTCGTTATTCGCTCGGATTCTACAATTTTCATTTAGTCACACTGATTCAACCCTTTTTCGGTACTCGTCCGAACAGTTTTTCGGTACTCGCACGGATTCTACCATTTCCCGGTATTCGCCGGGATTTTACGATTTTTCGTTATTCGCTCGGATTCTACCATTTTCATTTAGTCACACTGATTCAACCCTTTTCCGGTACTCACCCGAACAGTTTTTCGTTACTCGCACGGATTCTACCATTTCCCGGTATTCGTTGGGATTTTACGATTTTTCCTTATTCGCTCGGATTCTACCATTGTCATTTAGTCACACTGATTCAACCCTTTTCCGGTACTCGCCCGATCAGTTTTTCGGTACTCGCACGGATTCTACCATTTCCCGGTATTCGACGGGATTTTACGATTTTTCGGTATTCGCCCGGATTCTACCATTTTCATTTAGTCACACTGATTCAACCCTTTTTCGGTACTCGCCCGAACAGTTTTTCGGTACTCGCACGGATTCTACCATTTCCCGGTATTCGTTGGGATTTTACGATTTTTCGTTATTCGCTCGGATTCTACCATTTTCATTTAGTCACACTGATTCAACCCTTTTCCGGTACTCGCCCGAACAGTTTTGCGGTACTCGCACGGATTCTACCATTTCCCGGTATTCGTTGGGATTTTACGATTTTTCGTTATTCGCTCGGATTCTACCATTTTCATTTAGTCACACTGATTCAACCCTTTTTCGGTACTCGCCCGAACAGTTTTTCGGTACTCGCACGGATTCTACCATTTCCCGGTATTCGCCGGGATTTTACGATTTTTCGTTATTCGCTCGGATTCTACCATTTTCATTTAGTCACACTGATTCAACCCTTTTTCGGTACTCGCCCGAACAGTTTTTCGGTACTCGCACGGATTCTACCATTTCCCGGTATTCGTTGGGATTTTACGATTTTTCGTTATTCGCTCGGATTCTACCATTTTCATTTAGTCACACTGATTCAACCCTTTTCCGGTACTCGCCCGAACAGTTTTGCGGTACTCGCACGGATTCTACCATTTCCCGGTATTCGTTGGGATTTTACGATTTTTCGTTATTCGCTCGGATTCTACCATTTTCATTTAGTCACACTGATTCAACCCTTTTCCGGTACTCGCCCGAACAGTTTTTCGGTACTCGCACGGATTCTACCATTTCCCGGTATTCGTTGGGATTTTACGATTTTTCGTTATTCGCTCGGATTCTACAATTTTCATTTAGTCCCACTGATTCAACCCTTTTTCGGTACTCGTCCGAATACTTTTTCGGTACTCGCACGGATTCTACCATTTCCCGGTATTCGTTGGGATTTTACGATTTTTCGTTATTCGCTCGGATTCTACAATTTTCATTTAGTCACACTGATTCAACCCTTTTTCGGTACTCGTCCGAACAGTTTTGCGGTACTCGCACGGATTCTACCATTTCCCGGTATTCGTTGGGATTTTACGATTTTTCGTTATTCGCTCGGATTCTACCATTTTCATTTAGTCACACTGATTCAACCCTTTTCCGGTACTCGCCCGAACAGTTTTTCGGTACTCGCACGGATTCTACCATTTCCCGGTATTCGTTGGGATTTTACGATTTTTCGATATTCGCTCGGATTCTACAATTTTCATTTAGTCACACTGATTCAACCCTTTTTCGGTACTCGTCCGAACAGTTTTTCGGTACTCGCACGGATTCTACCATTTCCCGGTATTCGCCGGGATTTTACGATTTTTCGTTATTCGCTCGGATTCTACCATTTTCATTTAGTCACACTGATTCAACCCTTTTCCGGTACTCGCCCGAACAGTTTTTCGGTACTCGCACGGATTCTACCATTTCCCGGTATTCGTTGGGATTTTACGATTTTTCGTTATTCGCTCGGATTCTACAATTTTCATTTAGTCACACTGATTCAACCCTTTTTCGGTACTCGTCCGAACAGTTTTTCGGTACTCGCACGGATTCTACCATTTCCCGGTATTCGCCGGGATTTTACGATTTTTCGTTATTCGCTCGGATTCTACCATTTTCATTTAGTCACACTGATTCAACCCTTTTCCGGTACTCACCCGAACAGTTTTTCGTTACTCGCACGGATTCTACCATTTCCCGGTATTCGTTGGGATTTTACGATTTTTCCTTATTCGCTCGGATTCTACCATTGTCATTTAGTCACACTGATTCAACCCTTTTCCGGTACTCGCCCGATCAGTTTTTCGGTACTCGCACGGATTCTACCATTTCCCGGTATTCGACGGGATTTTACGATTTTTCGGTATTCGCCCGGATTCTACCATTTTCATTTAGTCACACTGATTCAACCCTTTTCAGGTACTCGCCCGAACAGTTTTTCGGTACTCGCACGGATTCTACCATTTCCCGGTATTCGTTGGGATTTTACGATTTTTCGTTATTCGCTCGGATTCTACCATTTTCATTTAGTCACACTGATTCAACCCTTTTCCGGTACTCGCCCGAACAGTTTTTCGGTACTCGCACGGATTCTACCATTTCCCGGTATTCGTTGGGATTTTACGATTTTTCGTTATTCGCTCGGATTCTACAATTTTCATTTAGTCACACTGATTCAACCCTTTTTCGGTACTCGTCCGAACAGTTTTTCGGTACTCGCACGGATTCTACCATTTCCCGGTATTCGTCGGGATTTTACGATTTTTCGTTATTCGCTCGGATTCTACCATTTTCATTTAGTCACACTGATTCAACCCTTTTTCGGTACTCGCCCGAACAGTTTTTCGGTACTCGCACGGATTCTACCATTTCCCGGTATTCGCCGGGATTTTACGATTTTTCGTTATTCGCTCGGATTCTACCATTTTCATTTAGTCACACTGATTCAACCCTTTTCCGGTACTCACCCGAACAGTTTTTCGTTACTCGCACGGATTCTACCATTTCCCGGTATTCGTTGGGATTTTACGATTTTTCCTTATTCGCTCGGATTCTACCATTGTCATTTAGTCACACTGATTCAACCCTTTTCCGGTACTCGCCCGATCAGTTTTTCGGTACTCGCACGGATTCTACCATTTCCCGGTATTCGACGGGATTTTACGATTTTTCGGTATTCGCCCGGATTCTACCATTTTCATTTAGTCACACTGATTCAACCCTTTTCAGGTACTCGCCCGAACAGTTTTTCGGTACTCGCACGGATTCTACCATTTCCCGGTATTCGTTGGGATTTTACGATTTTTCGTTATTCGCTCGGATTCTACCATTTTCATTTAGTCACACTGATTCAACCCTTTTCCGGTACTCGCCCGAACAGTTTTTCGGTACTCGCACGGATTCTACCATTTCCCGGTATTCGTTGGGATTTTACGATTTTTCGATATTCGCTCGGATTCTACAATTTTCATTTAGTCACACTGATTCAACCCTTTTTCGGTACTCGTCCGAACAGTTTTTCGGTACTCGCACGGATTCTACCATTTCCCGGTATTCGCCGGGATTTTACGATTTTTCGTTATTCGCTCGGATTCTACCATTTTCATTTAGTCACACTGATTCAACCCTTTTCCGGTACTCGCCCGAACAGTTTTTCGGTACTCGCACGGATTCTACCATTTCCCGGTATTCGTTGGGATTTTACGATTTTTCGTTATTCGCTCGGATTCTACAATTTTCATTTAGTCACACTGATTCAACCCTTTTTCGGTACTCGTCCGAACAGTTTTTCGGTACTCGCACGGATTCTACCATTTCCCGGTATTCGCCGGGATTTTACGATTTTTCGTTATTCGCTCGGATTCTACCATTTTCATTTAGTCACACTGATTCAACCCTTTTCCGGTACTCACCCGAACAGTTTTTCGTTACTCGCACGGATTCTACCATTTCCCGGTATTCGTTGGGATTTTACGATTTTTCCTTATTCGCTCGGATTCTACCATTGTCATTTAGTCACACTGATTCAACCCTTTTCCGGTACTCGCCCGATCAGTTTTTCGGTACTCGCACGGATTCTACCATTTCCCGGTATTCGACGGGATTTTACGATTTTTCGGTATTCGCCCGGATTCTACCATTTTCATTTAGTCACACTGATTCAACCCTTTTCAGGTACTCGCCCGAACAGTTTTTCGGTACTCGCACGGATTCTACCATTTCCCGGTATTCGTTGGGATTTTACGATTTTTCGTTATTCGCTCGGATTCTACCATTTTCATTTAGTCACACTGATTCAACCCTTTTCCGGTACTCGCCCGAACAGTTTTTCGGTACTCGCACGGATTCTACCATTTCCCGGTATTCGTTGGGATTTTACGATTTTTCGTTATTCGCTCGGATTCTACAATTTTCATTTAGTCACACTGATTCAACCCTTTTTCGGTACTCGTCCGAACAGTTTTTCGGTACTCGCACGGATTCTACCATTTCCCGGTATTCGTCGGGATTTTACGATTTTTCGTTATTCGCTCGGATTCTACCATTTTCATTTAGTCACACTGATTCAACCCTTTTTCGGTACTCGCCCGAACAGTTTTTCGGTACTCGCACGGATTCTACCATTTCCCGGTATTCGCCGGGATTTTACGATTTTTCGTTATTCGCTCGGATTCTACCATTTTCATTTAGTCACACTGATTCAACCCTTTTCCGGTACTCACCCGAACAGTTTTTCGTTACTCGCACGGATTCTACCATTTCCCGGTATTCGTTGGGATTTTACGATTTTTCCTTATTCGCTCGGATTCTACCATTGTCATTTAGTCACACTGATTCAACCCTTTTCCGGTACTCGCCCGATCAGTTTTTCGGTACTCGCACGGATTCTACCATTTCCCGGTATTCGTTGGGATTTTACGATTTTTCGTTATTCGCTCGGATTCTACCATTTTCATTTAGTCACACTGATTCAACCCTTTTCCGGTACTCGCCCGAACAGTTTTGCGGTACTCGCACGGATTCTACCATTTCCCGGTATTCGTTGGGATTTTACGATTTTTCGTTATTCGCTCGGATTCTACCATTTTCATTTAGTCACACTGATTCAACCCTTTTTCGGTACTCGCCCGAACAGTTTTTCGGTACTCGCACGGATTCTACCATTTCCCGGTATTCGCCGGGATTTTACGATTTTTCGTTATTCGCTCGGATTCTACCATTTTCATTTAGTCACACTGATTCAACCCTTTTTCGGTACTCGCCCGAACAGTTTTTCGGTACTCCCACGGATTCTACCATTTCCCGGTATTCGTTGGGATTTTACGATTTTTCGTTATTCGCTCGGATTCTACCATTTTCATTTAGTCACACTGATTCAACCCTTTTCCGGTACTCGCCCGAACAGTTTTGCGGTACTCGCACGGATTCTACCATTTCCCGGTATTCGTTGGGATTTTACGATTTTTCGTTATTCGCTCGGATTCTACCATTTTCATTTAGTCACACTGATTCAACCCTTTTCCGGTACTCGCCCGAACAGTTTTTCGGTACTCGCACGGATTCTACCATTTCCCGGTATTCGTTGGGATTTTACGATTTTTCGATATTCGCTCGGATTCTACAATTTTCATTTAGTCACACTGATTCAACCCTTTTTCGGTACTCGTCCGAACAGTTTTTCGGTACTCGCACGGATTCTACCATTTCCCGGTATTCGCCGGGATTTTACGATTTTTCGTTATTCGCTCGGATTCTACCATTTTCATTTAGTCACACTGATTCAACCCTTTTCCGGTACTCGCCCGAACAGTTTTTCGGTACTCGCACGGATTCTACCATTTCCCGGTATTCGTTGGGATTTTACGATTTTTCGTTATTCGCTCGGATTCTACAATTTTCATTTAGTCACACTGATTCAACCCTTTTTCGGTACTCGTCCGAACAGTTTTTCGGTACTCGCACGGATTCTACCATTTCCCGGTATTCGCCGGGATTTTACGATTTTTCGTTATTCGCTCGGATTCTACCATTTTCATTTAGTCACACTGATTCAACCCTTTTCCGGTACTCACCCGAACAGTTTTTCGTTACTCGCACGGATTCTACCATTTCCCGGTATTCGTTGGGATTTTACGATTTTTCCTTATTCGCTCGGATTCTACCATTGTCATTTAGTCACACTGATTCAACCCTTTTCCGGTACTCGCCCGATCAGTTTTTCGGTACTCGCACGGATTCTACCATTTCCCGGTATTCGACGGGATTTTACGATTTTTCGGTATTCGCCCGGATTCTACCATTTTCATTTAGTCACACTGATTCAACCCTTTTCAGGTACTCGCCCGAACAGTTTTTCGGTACTCGCACGGATTCTACCATTTCCCGGTATTCGTTGGGATTTTACGATTTTTCGTTATTCGCTCGGATTCTACAATTTTCATTTAGTCACACTGATTCAACCCTTTTTCGGTACTCGTCCGAACAGTTTTTCGGTACTCGCACGGATTCTACCATTTCCCGGTATTCGTCGGGATTTTACGATTTTTCGTTATTCGCTCGGATTCTACCATTTTCATTTAGTCACACTGATTCAACCCTTTTTCGGTACTCGCCCGAACAGTTTTTCGGTACTCGCACGGATTCTACCATTTCCCGGTATTCGTTGGGATTTTACGATTTTTCGTTATTCGCTCGGATTCTACCATTTTCATTTAGTCACACTGATTCAACCCTTTTCCGGTACTCGCCCGAACAGTTTTTCGGTACTCGCACGGATTCTACCATTTCCCGGTATTCGTTGGGATTTTACGATTTTTCGTTATTCGCTCGGATTCTACCATTTTCATTTAGTCACACTGATTCAACCCTTTTCCGGTACTCGCCCGAACAGTTTTTCGGTACTCGCACGGATTCTACCATTTCCCGGTATTCGTTGGGATTTTACGATATTTCGTTATTCGCTCGGATTCTACAATTTTCATTTAGTCGCACTGATTCAACCCTTTTTCGGTACTCGTCCGAATACATTTTCGGTACTCGCACGGATTCTACCATTTCCCGGTATTCGCCGGGATTTTACGATTTTTCGTTATTCGCTCGGATTCTACAATTTTCATTTAGTCACACTGATTCAACCCTTTTTCGGTACTCGTCCGAACAGTTTTTCGGTACTCGCACGGATTCTACCATTTCCCGGTATTCGCCGGGATTTTACGATTTTTCGTTATTCGCTCGGATTCTACCATTTTCATTTAGTCACACTGATTCAACCCTTTTCCGGTACTCGCCCGAACAGTTTTTCGGTACTCGCACGGATTCTACCATTTCCCGGTATTCGTTGGGATTTTACGATTTTTCGTTATTCGCTCGGATTCTACAATTTTCATTTAGTCACACTGATTCAACCCTTTTTCGGTACTCGTCCGAACAGTTTTTCGGTACTCGCACGGATTCTACCATTTCCCGGTATTCGCCGGGATTTTACGATTTTTCGTTATTCGCTCGGATTCTACCATTTTCATTTAGTCACACTGATTCAACCCTTTTCCGGTACTCACCCGAACAGTTTTTCGTTACTCGCACGGATTCTACCATTTCCCGGTATTCGTTGGGATTTTACGATTTTTCCTTATTCGCTCGGATTCTACCATTGTCATTTAGTCACACTGATTCAACCCTTTTCCGGTACTCGCCCGATCAGTTTTTCGGTACTCGCACGGATTCTACCATTTCCCGGTATTCGACGGGATTTTACGATTTTTCGGTATTCGCCCGGATTCTACCATTTTCATTTAGTCACACTGATTCAACCCTTTTCCGGTACTCGCCCGAACAGTTTTTCGGTACTCGCACGGATTCTACCATTTCCCGGTATTCGTTGGGATTTTACGATTTTTCGTTATTCGCTCGGATTCTACCATTTTCATTTAGTCACACTGATTCAACCCTTTTCCGGTACTCGCCCGAACAGTTTTTCGGTACTCGCACGGATTCTACCATTTCCCGGTATTCGTTGGGATTTTACGATTTTTCGTTATTCGCTCGGATTCTACAATTTTCATTTAGTCACACTGATTCAACCCTTTTTCGGTACTCGTCCGAACAGTTTTTCGGTACTCGCACGGATTCTACCATTTCCCGGTATTCGCCGGGATTTTACGATTTTTCGTTATTCGCTCGGATTCTACCATTTTCATTTAGTCACACTGATTCAACCCTTTTTCGGTACTCGCCCGAACAGTTTTTCGGTACTCGCACGGATTCTACCATTTCCCGGTATTCGTTGGGATTTTACGATTTTTCGTTATTCGCTCGGATTCTACCATTTTCATTTAGTCACACTGATTCAACCCTTTTCCGGTACTCGCCCGAACAGTTTTTCGGTACTCGCACGGATTCTACCATTTCCCGGTATTCGTTGGGATTTTACGATTTTTCGATATTCGCTCGGATTCTACAATTTTCATTTAGTCACACTGATTCAACCCTTTTTCGGTACTCGTCCGAACAGTTTTTCGGTACTCGCACGGATTCTACCATTTCCCGGTATTCGCCGGGATTTTACGATTTTTCGTTATTCGCTCGGATTCTACCATTTTCATTTAGTCACACTGATTCAACCCTTTTCCGGTACTCGCCCGAACAGTTTTTCGGTACTCGCACGGATTCTACCATTTCCCGGTATTCGTTGGGATTTTACGATTTTTCGTTATTCGCTCGGATTCTACAATTTTCATTTAGTCACACTGATTCAACCCTTTTTCGGTACTCGTCCGAACAGTTTTTCGGTACTCGCACGGATTCTACCATTTCCCGATATTCGCCGGGATTTTACGATTTTTCGTTATTCGCTCGGATTCTACCATTGTCATTTAGTCACACTGATTCAACCCTTTTCCGGTACTCGCCCGATCAGTTTTTCGGTACTCGCACGGATTCTACCATTTCCCGGTATTCGACGGGATTTTACGATTTTTCGGTATTCGCCCGGATTCTACCATTTTCATTTAGTCACACTGATTCAACCCTTTTCCGGTACTCGCCCGAACAGTTTTTCGGTACTCGCACGGATTCTACCATTTCCCGGTATTCGTTGGGATTTTACGATTTTTCGTTATTCGCTCGGATTCTACCATTTTCATTTAGTCACACTGATTCAACCCTTTTTCGGTACTCGCCCGAACAGTTTTTCGGTACTCGCACGGATTCTACCATTTCCCGGTATTCGTTGGGATTTTACGATTTTTCCTTATTCGCTCGGATTCTACCATTGTCATTTAGTCACACTGATTCAACCCTTTTCCGGTACTCGCCCGATCAGTTTTTCGGTACTCGCACGGATTCTACCATTTCCCGGTATTCGACGGGATTTTACGATTTTTCGGTATTCGCCCGGATTCTACCATTTTCATTTAGTCACACTGATTCAACCCTTTTCAGGTACTCGCCCGAACAGTTTTTCGGTACTCGCACGGATTCTACCATTTCCCGGTATTCGTTGGGATTTTACGATTTTTCGTTATTCGCTCGGATTCTACCATTTTCATTTAGTCACACTGATTCAACCCTTTTTCGGTACTCGCCCGAACAGTTTTTCGGTACTCGCACGGATTCTACCATTTCCCGGTATTCGCCGGGATTTTACGATTTTTCGTTATTCGCTCGGATTCTACCATTTTCATTTAGTCACACTGATTCAACCCTTTTTCGGTACTCGCCCGAACAGTTTTTCGGTACTCGCACGGATTCTACCATTTCCCGGTATTCGTTGGGATTTTACGATTTTTCGTTATTCGCTCGGATTCTACCATTTTCATTTAGTCACACTGATTCAACCCTTTTCCGGTACTCGCCCGAACAGTTTTGCGGTACTCGCACGGATTCTACCATTTCCCGGTATTCGTTGGGATTTTACGATTTTTCGTTATTCGCTCGGATTCTACCATTTTCATTTAGTCACACTGATTCAACCCTTTTTCGGTACTCGCCCGAACAGTTTTTCGGTACTCGCACGGATTCTACCATTTCCCGGTATTCGCCGGGATTTTACGATTTTTCGTTATTCGCTCGGATTCTACCATTTTCATTTAGTCACACTGATTCAACCCTTTTTCGGTACTCGCCCGAACAGTTTTTCGGTACTCGCACGGATTCTACCATTTCCCGGTATTCGTTGGGATTTTACGATTTTTCGTTATTCGCTCGGATTCTACCATTTTCATTTAGTCACACTGATTCAACCCTTTTCCGGTACTCGCCCGAACAGTTTTGCGGTACTCGCACGGATTCTACCATTTCCCGGTATTCGTTGGGATTTTACGATTTTTCGTTATTCGCTCGGATTCTACCATTTTCATTTAGTCACACTGATTCAACCCTTTTCCGGTACTCGCCCGAACAGTTTTTCGGTACTCGCACGGATTCTACCATTTCCCGGTATTCGTTGGGATTTTACGATTTTTCGATATTCGCTCGGATTCTACAATTTTCATTTAGTCACACTGATTCAACCCTTTTTCGGTACTCGTCCGAACAGTTTTTCGGTACTCGCACGGATTCTACCATTTCCCGGTATTCGCCGGGATTTTACGATTTTTCGTTATTCGCTCGGATTCTACCATTTTCATTTAGTCACACTGATTCAACCCTTTTCCGGTACTCGCCCGAACAGTTTTTCGGTACTCGCACGGATTCTACCATTTCCCGGTATTCGTTGGGATTTTACGATTTTTCGTTATTCGCTCGGATTCTACAATTTTCATTTAGTCACACTGATTCAACCCTTTTTCGGTACTCGTCCGAACAGTTTTTCGGTACTCGCACGGATTCTACCATTTCCCGGTATTCGCCGGGATTTTACGATTTTTCGTTATTCGCTCGGATTCTACCATTTTCATTTAGTCACACTGATTCAACCCTTTTCCGGTACTCACCCGAACAGTTTTTCGTTACTCGCACGGATTCTACCATTTCCCGGTATTCGTTGGGATTTTACGATTTTTCCTTATTCGCTCGGATTCTACCATTGTCATTTAGTCACACTGATTCAACCCTTTTCCGGTACTCGCCCGATCAGTTTTTCGGTACTCGCACGGATTCTACCATTTCCCGGTATTCGACGGGATTTTACGATTTTTCGGTATTCGCCCGGATTCTACCATTTTCATTTAGTCACACTGATTCAACCCTTTTCAGGTACTCGCCCGAACAGTTTTTCGGTACTCGCACGGATTCTACCATTTCCCGGTATTCGTTGGGATTTTACGATTTTTCGTTATTCGCTCGGATTCTACAATTTTCATTTAGTCACACTGATTCAACCCTTTTTCGGTACTCGTCCGAACAGTTTTTCGGTACTCGCACGGATTCTACCATTTCCCGGTATTCGTCGGGATTTTACGATTTTTCGTTATTCGCTCGGATTCTACCATTTTCATTTAGTCACACTGATTCAACCCTTTTTCGGTACTCGCCCGAACAGTTTTTCGGTACTCGCACGGATTCTACCATTTCCCGGTATTCGTTGGGATTTTACGATTTTTCGTTATTCGCTCGGATTCTACCATTTTCATTTAGTCACACTGATTCAACCCTTTTCCGGTACTCGCCCGAACAGTTTTTCGGTACTCGCACGGATTCTACCATTTCCCGGTATTCGTTGGGATTTTACGATTTTTCGTTATTCGCTCGGATTCTACCATTTTCATTTAGTCACACTGATTCAACCCTTTTCCGGTACTCGCCCGAACAGTTTTTCGGTACTCGCACGGATTCTACCATTTCCCGGTATTCGTTGGGATTTTACGATATTTCGTTATTCGCTCGGATTCTACAATTTTCATTTAGTCGCACTGATTCAACCCTTTTTCGGTACTCGTCCGAATACATTTTCGGTACTCGCACGGATTCTACCATTTCCCGGTATTCGCCGGGATTTTACGATTTTTCGTTATTCGCTCGGATTCTACAATTTTCATTTAGTCACACTGATTCAACCCTTTTTCGGTACTCGTCCGAACAGTTTTTCGGTACTCGCACGGATTCTACCATTTCCCGGTATTCGCCGGGATTTTACGATTTTTCGTTATTCGCTCGGATTCTACCATTTTCATTTAGTCACACTGATTCAACCCTTTTCCGGTACTCGCCCGAACAGTTTTTCGGTACTCGCACGGATTCTACCATTTCCCGGTATTCGTTGGGATTTTACGATTTTTCGTTATTCGCTCGGATTCTACAATTTTCATTTAGTCACACTGATTCAACCCTTTTTCGGTACTCGTCCGAACAGTTTTTCGGTACTCGCACGGATTCTACCATTTCCCGGTATTCGCCGGGATTTTACGATTTTTCGTTATTCGCTCGGATTCTACCATTTTCATTTAGTCACACTGATTCAACCCTTTTCCGGTACTCACCCGAACAGTTTTTCGTTACTCGCACGGATTCTACCATTTCCCGGTATTCGTTGGGATTTTACGATTTTTCCTTATTCGCTCGGATTCTACCATTGTCATTTAGTCACACTGATTCAACCCTTTTCCGGTACTCGCCCGATCAGTTTTTCGGTACTCGCACGGATTCTACCATTTCCCGGTATTCGACGGGATTTTACGATTTTTCGGTATTCGCCCGGATTCTACCATTTTCATTTAGTCACACTGATTCAACCCTTTTCCGGTACTCGCCCGAACAGTTTTTCGGTACTCGCACGGATTCTACCATTTCCCGGTATTCGTTGGGATTTTACGATTTTTCGTTATTCGCTCGGATTCTACCATTTTCATTTAGTCACACTGATTCAACCCTTTTCCGGTACTCGCCCGAACAGTTTTTCGGTACTCGCACGGATTCTACCATTTCCCGGTATTCGTTGGGATTTTACGATTTTTCGTTATTCGCTCGGATTCTACAATTTTCATTTAGTCACACTGATTCAACCCTTTTTCGGTACTCGTCCGAACAGTTTTTCGGTACTCGCACGGATTCTACCATTTCCCGGTATTCGCCGGGATTTTACGATTTTTCGTTATTCGCTCGGATTCTACCATTTTCATTTAGTCACACTGATTCAACCCTTTTTCGGTACTCGCCCGAACAGTTTTTCGGTACTCGCACGGATTCTACCATTTCCCGGTATTCGTTGGGATTTTACGATTTTTCGTTATTCGCTCGGATTCTACCATTTTCATTTAGTCACACTGATTCAACCCTTTTCCGGTACTCGCCCGAACAGTTTTTCGGTACTCGCACGGATTCTACCATTTCCCGGTATTCGTTGGGATTTTACGATTTTTCGATATTCGCTCGGATTCTACAATTTTCATTTAGTCACACTGATTCAACCCTTTTTCGGTACTCGTCCGAACAGTTTTTCGGTACTCGCACGGATTCTACCATTTCCCGGTATTCGCCGGGATTTTACGATTTTTCGTTATTCGCTCGGATTCTACCATTTTCATTTAGTCACACTGATTCAACCCTTTTCCGGTACTCGCCCGAACAGTTTTTCGGTACTCGCACGGATTCTACCATTTCCCGGTATTCGTTGGGATTTTACGATTTTTCGTTATTCGCTCGGATTCTACAATTTTCATTTAGTCACACTGATTCAACCCTTTTTCGGTACTCGTCCGAACAGTTTTTCGGTACTCGCACGGATTCTACCATTTCCCGATATTCGCCGGGATTTTACGATTTTTCGTTATTCGCTCGGATTCTACCATTTTCATTTAGTCACACTGATTCAACCCTTTTCCGGTACTCACCCGAACAGTTTTTCGTTACTCGCACGGATTCTACCATTTCCCGGTATTCGTTGGGATTTTACGATTTTTCCTTATTCGCTCGGATTCTACCATTGTCATTTAGTCACACTGATTCAACCCTTTTCCGGTACTCGCCCGAACAGTTTTTCGGTACTCGCACGGATTCTACCATTTCCCGGTATTCGTTGGGATTTTACGATTTTTCGTTATTCGCTCGGATTCTACCATTTTCATTTAGTCACACTGATTCAACCCTTTTCCGGTACTCGCCCGAACAGTTTTTCGGTACTCGCACGGATTCTACCATTTCCCGGTATTCGTTGGGATTTTACGATTTTTCGTTATTCGCTCGGATTCTACAATTTTCATTTAGTCACACTGATTCAACCCTTTTTCGGTACTCGTCCGAATACTTTTTCGGTACTCGCACGGATTCTACCATTTCCCGGTATTCGCCGGGATTTTACGATTTTTCGTTATTCGCTCGGATTCTACCATTTTCATTTAGTCACACTGATTCAACCCTTTTCCGGTACTCGCCCGAACAGTTTTTCGGTACTCGCACGGATTCTACCATTTCCCGGTATTCGTTGGGATTTTACGATTTTTCGTTATTCGCTCGGATTCTACAATTTTCATTTAGTCACACTGATTCAACCCTTTTTCGGTACTCGTCCGAACAGTTTTTCGGTACTCGCACGGATTCTCCCATTTCCCGGTATTCGCCGGGATTTTACGATTTTTCGTTATTCGCTCGGATTCTACCATTTTCATTTAGTCACACTGATTCAACCCTTTTCCGGTACTCGCCCGAACAGTTTTTCGGTACTCGCACGGATTCTACCATTTCCCGGTATTCGTTGGGATTTTACGATTTTTCGTTATTCGCTCGGATTCTACCATTTTCATTTAGTCACACTGATTCAACCCTTTTCCGGTACTCGCCCGAACAGTTTTTCGGTACTCGAACGGATTCTACCATTTCCCGGTATTCGTTGGGATTTTACGATTTTTCCTTATTCGCTCGGATTCTACCATTGTCATTTAGTCACACTGATTCAACCCTTTTCCGGTACTCGCCCGAACAGTTTTTCGGTACTCGCACAGATTCTACCATTTCCCGGTATTCGTTGGGATTTTACGATTTTTCGTTATTCGCTCGGATTCTACAATTTTCATTTAGTCACACTGATTCAACCCTTTTTCGGTACTCGTCCGAACAGTTTTTCGGTACTCGCACGGATTCTACCATTTCCCGGTATTCGCCGGGATTTTACGATTTTTCGTTATTCGCTCGGATTCTACCATTTTCATTTAGTCACACTGATTCAACCCTTTTCCGGTACTCGCCCGAACAGTTTTTCGGTACTCGCACGGATTCTACCATTTCCCGGTATTCGTTGGGATTTTACGATTTTTCGTTATTCGCTCGGATTCTACAATTTTCATTTAGTCACACTGATTCAACCCTTTTTCGGTACTCGTCCGAACAGTTTTTCGGTACTCGCACGGATTCTACCATTTCCCGGTATTCGCCGGGATTTTACGATTTTTCGTTATTCGCTCGGATTCTACCATTTTCATTTAGTCACACTGATTCAACCCTTTTCCGGTACTCACCCGAACAGTTTTTCGTTACTCGCACGGATTCTACCATTTCCCGGTATTCGTTGGGATTTTACGATTTTTCCTTATTCGCTCGGATTCTACCATTGTCATTTAGTCACACTGATTCAACCCTTTTCCGGTACTCGCTCGATCAGTTTTTCGGTACTCGCACGGATTCTACCATTTCCCGGTATTCGACGGGATTTTACGATTTTTCGGTATTCGCCCGGATTCTACCATTTTCATTTAGTCACACTGATTCAACCCTTTTCCGGTACTCGCCCGAACAGTTTTTCGGTACTCGCACGGATTCTACCATTTCCCGGTATTCGTTGGGATTTTACGATTTTTCGTTATTCGCTCGGATTCTACAATTTTCATTTAGTCACACTGATTCAACCCTTTTTCGGTACTCGTCCGAATACTTTTTCGGTACTCGCACGGATTCTACCATTTCCCGGTATTCGCCGGGATTTTACGATTTTTCGTTATTCGCTCGGATTCTACCATTTTCATTTAGTCACACTGATTCAACCCTTTTCCGGTACTCGCCCGAACAGTTTTTCGGTACTCGCACGGATTCTACCATTTCCCGGTATTCGTTGGGATTTTACGATTTTTCGTTATTCGCTCGGATTCTACAATTTTCATTTAGTCACACTGATTCAACCCTTTTTCGGTACTCGTCCGAACAGTTTTTCGGTACTCGCACGGATTCTCCCATTTCCCGGTATTCGCCGGGATTTTACGATTTTTCGTTATTCGCTCGGATTCTACCATTTTCATTTAGTCACACTGATTCAACCCTTTTCCGGTACTCGCCCGAACAGTTTTTCGGTACTCGCACGGATTCTACCATTTCCCGGTATTCGTTGGGATTTTACGATTTTTCGTTATTCGCTCGGATTCTACCATTTTCATTTAGTCACACTGATTCAACCCTTTTCCGGTACTCGCCCGAACAGTTTTTCGGTACTCGAACGGATTCTACCATTTCCCGGTATTCGTTGGGATTTTACGATTTTTCCTTATTCGCTCGGATTCTACCATTGTCATTTAGTCACACTGATTCAACCCTTTTCCGGTACTCGCCCGAACAGTTTTTCGGTACTCGCACGGATTCTACCATTTCCCGGTATTCGTTGGGATTTTACGATTTTTCGTTATTCGCTCGGATTCTACAATTTTCATTTAGTCACACTGATTCAACCCTTTTTCGGTACTCGTCCGAACAGTTTTTCGGTACTCGCACGGATTCTACCATTTCCCGGTATTCGCCGGGATTTTACGATTTTTCGTTATTCGCTCGGATTCTACCATTTTCATTTAGTCACACTGATTCAACCCTTTTCCGGTACTCGCCCGAACAGTTTTTCGGTACTCGCACGGATTCTACCATTTCCCGGTATTCGTTGGGATTTTACGATTTTTCGTTATTCGCTCGGATTCTACAATTTTCATTTAGTCACACTGATTCAACCCTTTTTCGGTACTCGTCCGAACAGTTTTTCGGTACTCGCACGGATTCTACCATTTCCCGGTATTCGCCGGGATTTTACGATTTTTCGTTATTCGCTCGGATTCTACCATTTTCATTTAGTCACACTGATTCAACCCTTTTCCGGTACTCACCCGAACAGTTTTTCGTTACTCGCACGGATTCTACCATTTCCCGGTATTCGTTGGGATTTTACGATTTTTCCTTATTCGCTCGGATTCTACCATTGTCATTTAGTCACACTGATTCAACCCTTTTCCGGTACTCGCTCGATCAGTTTTTCGGTACTCGCACGGATTCTACCATTTCCCGGTATTCGACGGGATTTTACGATTTTTCGGTATTCGCCCGGATTCTACCATTTTCATTTAGTCACACTGATTCAACCCTTTTCCGGTACTCGCCCGAACAGTTTTTCGGTACTCGCACGGATTCTACCATTTCCCGGTATTCGTTGGGATTTTACGATTTTTCGTTATTCGCTCGGATTCTACCATTTTCATTTAGTCACACTGATTCAACCCTTTTCCGGTACTCGCCCGAACAGTTTTTCGGTACTCGCACGGATTCTACCATTTCCCGGTATTCGTTGGGATTTTACGATTTTTCGTTATTCGCTCGGATTCTACAATTTTCATTTAGTCACACTGATTCAACCCTTTTTCGGTACTCGTCCGAACAGTTTTTCGGTACTCGCACGGATTCTACCATTTCCCGGTATTCGCCGGGATTTTACGATTTTTCGTTATTCGCTCGGATTCTACCATTTTCATTTAGTCACACTGATTCAACCCTTTTTCGGTACTCGCCCGAACAGTTTTTCGGTACTCGCACGGATTCTACCATTTCCCGGTATTCGTTGGGATTTTACGATTTTTCGTTATTCGCTCGGATTCTACCATTTTCATTTAGTCACACTGATTCAACCCTTTTCCGGTACTCGCCCGAACAGTTTTTCGGTACTCGCACGGATTCTACCATTTCCCGGTATTCGTTGGGATTTTACGATTTTTCGATATTCGCTCGGATTCTACAATTTTCATTTAGTCACACTGATTCAACCCTTTTTCGGTACTCGTCCGAACAGTTTTTCGGTACTCGCACGGATTCTACCATTTCCCGGTATTCGCCGGGATTTTACGATTTTTCGTTATTCGCTCGGATTCTACCATTTTCATTTAGTCACACTGATTCAACCCTTTTCCGGTACTCGCCCGAACAGTTTTTCGGTACTCGCACGGATTCTACCATTTCCCGGTATTCGTTGGGATTTTACGATTTTTCGTTATTCGCTCGGATTCTACAATTTTCATTTAGTCGCACTGATTCAACCCTTTTTCGGTACTCGTCCGAATACTTTTTCGGTACTCGCACGGATTCTACCATTTCCCGGTATTCGCCGGGATTTTACGATTTTTCGTTATTCGCTCGGATTCTACAATTTTCATTTAGTCACACTGATTCAACCCTTTTTCGGTACTCGTCCGAACAGTTTTTCGGTACTCGCACGGATTCTACCATTTCCCGGTATTCGCCGGGATTTTACGATTTTTCGTTATTCGCTCGGATTCTACCATTTTCATTTAGTCACACTGATTCAACCCTTTTCCGGTACTCGCCCGAACAGTTTTTCGGTACTCGCACGGATTCTACCATTTCCCGGTATTCGTTGGGATTTTACGATTTTTCGTTATTCGCTCGGATTCTACAATTTTCATTTAGTCACACTGATTCAACCCTTTTTCGGTACTCGTCCGAACAGTTTTTCGGTACTCGCACGGATTCTACCATTTCCCGGTATTCGCCGGGATTTTACGATTTTTCGTTATTCGCTCGGATTCTACCATTTTCATTTAGTCACACTGATTCAACCCTTTTCCGGTACTCACCCGAACAGTTTTTCGTTACTCGCACGGATTCTACCATTTCCCGGTATTCGTTGGGATTTTACGATTTTTCCTTATTCGCTCGGATTCTACCATTGTCATTTAGTCACACTGATTCAACCCTTTTCCGGTACTCGCCCGATCAGTTTTTCGGTACTCGCACGGATTCTACCATTTCCCGGTATTCGACGGGATTTTACGATTTTTCGGTATTCGCCCGGATTCTACCATTTTCATTTAGTCACACTGATTCAACCCTTTTCCGGTACTCGCCCGAACAGTTTTTCGGTACTCGCACGGATTCTACCATTTCCCGGTATTCGTTGGGATTTTACGATTTTTCGTTATTCGCTCGGATTCTACCATTTTCATTTAGTCACACTGATTCAACCCTTTTCCGGTACTCGCCCGAACAGTTTTTCGGTACTCGCACGGATTCTACCATTTCCCGGTATTCGTTGGGATTTTACGATTTTTCGTTATTCGCTCGGATTCTACAATTTTCATTTAGTCACACTGATTCAACCCTTTTTCGGTACTCGTCCGAACAGTTTTTCGGTACTCGCACGGATTCTACCATTTCCCGGTATTCGCCGGGATTTTACGATTTTTCGTTATTCGCTCGGATTCTACCATTTTCATTTAGTCACACTGATTCAACCCTTTTTCTGTACTCGCCCGAACAGTTTTTCGGTACTCGCACGGATTCTACCATTTCCCGGTATTCGTTGGGATTTTACGATTTTTCGTTATTCGCTCGGATTCTACCATTTTCATTTAGTCACACTGATTCAACCCTTTTCCGGTACTCGCCCGAACAGTTTTTCGGTACTCGCACGGATTCTACCATTTCCCGGTATTCGTTGGGATTTTACGATTTTTCGTTATTCGCTCGGATTCTACCATTTTCATTTAGTCACACTGATTCAACCCTTTTCCGGTACTCGCCCGAACAGTTTTTCGGTACTCGCACGGATTCTACCATTTCCCGGTATTCGTTGGGATTTTACGATTTTTCGTTATTCGCTCGGATTCTACAATTTTCATTTAGTCACACTGATTCAACCCTTTTTCGGTACTCGTCCGAATACTTTTTCGGTACTCGCACGGATTCTACCATTTCCCGGTATTCGCCGGGATTTTACGATTTTTCGTTATTCGCTCGGATTCTACCATTTTCATTTAGTCACACTGATTCAACCCTTTTCCGGTACTCGCCCGAACAGTTTTTCGGTACTCGCACGGATTCTACCATTTCCCGGTATTCGTTGGGATTTTACGATTTTTCGTTATTCGCTCGGATTCTACAATTTTCATTTAGTCACACTGATTCAACCCCTTTTCGGTACTCGTCCGAACAGTTTTTCGGTACTCGCACGGATTCTACCATTTCCCGGTATTCGCCGGGATTTTACGATTTTTCGTTATTCGCTCGGATTCTACCATTTTCATTTAGTCACACTGATTCAACCCTTTTCCGGTACTCACCCGAACAGTTTTTCGTTACTCGCACGGATTCTACCATTTCCCGGTATTCGTTGGGATTTTACGATTTTTCCTTATTCGCTCGGATTCTACCATTGTCATTTAGTCACACTGATTCAACCCTTTTCCGGTACTCGCCCGATCAGTTTTTCGGTACTCGCACGGATTCTACCATTTCCCGGTATTCGACGGGATTTTACGATTTTTCGGTATTCGCCCGGATTCTACCATTTTCATTTAGTCACACTGATTCAACCCTTTTCCGGTACTCGCCCGAACAGTTTTTCGGTACTCGCACGGATTCTACCATTTCCCGGTATTCGTTGGGATTTTACGATTTTTCGTTATTCGCTCGGATTCTACCATTTTCATTTAGTCACACTGATTCAACCCTTTTCCGGTACTCGCCCGAACAGTTTTTCGGTACTCGCACGGATTCTACCATTTCCCGGTATTCGTTGGGATTTTACGATTTTTCGTTATTCGCTCGGATTCTACAATTTTCATTTAGTCACACTGATTCAACCCTTTTTCGGTACTCGTCCGAACAGTTTTTCGGTACTCGCACGGATTCTACCATTTCCCGGTATTCGCCGGGATTTTACGATTTTTCGTTATTCGCTCGGATTCTACCATTTTCATTTAGTCACACTGATTCAACCCTTTTTCTGTACTCGCCCGAACAGTTTTTCGGTACTCGCACGGATTCTACCATTTCCCGGTATTCGTTGGGATTTTACGATTTTTCGTTATTCGCTCGGATTCTACCATTTTCATTTAGTCACACTGATTCAACCCTTTTCCGGTACTCGCCCGAACAGTTTTTCGGTACTCGCACGGATTCTACCATTTCCCGGTATTCGTTGGGATTTTACGATTTTTCGATATTCGCTCGGATTCTACAATTTTCATTTAGTCACACTGATTCAACCCTTTTTCGGTACTCGTCCGAACAGTTTTTCGGTACTCGCACGGATTCTACCATTTCCCGGTATTCGCCGGGATTTTACGATTTTTCGTTATTCGCTCGGATTCTACCATTTTCATTTAGTCACACTGATTCAACCCTTTTCCGGTACTCGCCCGAACAGTTTTTCGGTACTCGCACGGATTCTACCATTTCCCGGTATTCGTTGGGATTTTACGATTTTTCGTTATTCGCTCGGATTCTACAATTTTCATTTAGTCACACTGATTCAACCCTTTTTCGGTACTCGTCCGAACAGTTTTTCGGTACTCGCACGGATTCTCCCATTTCCCGGTATTCGCCGGGATTTTACGATTTTTCGTTATTCGCTCGGATTCTACCATTTTCATTTAGTCACACTGATTCAACCCTTTTCCGGTACTCGCCCGAACAGTTTTTCGGTACTCGCACGGATTCTACCATTTCCCGGTATTCGTTGGGATTTTACGATTTTTCGTTATTCGCTCGGATTCTACCATTTTCATTTAGTCACACTGATTCAACCCTTTTCCGGTACTCGCCCGAACAGTTTTTCGGTACTCGAACGGATTCTACCATTTCCCGGTATTCGTTGGGATTTTACGATTTTTCCTTATTCGCTCGGATTCTACCATTGTCATTTAGTCACACTGATTCAACCCTTTTCCGGTACTCGCCCGAACAGTTTTTCGGTACTCGCACGGATTCTACCATTTCCCGGTATTCGTTGGGATTTTACGATTTTTCGTTATTCGCTCGGATTCTACAATTTTCATTTAGTCACACTGATTCAACCCTTTTCCGGTACTCGCCCGAACAGTTTTTCGGTACTCGAACGGATTCTACCATTTCCCGGTATTCGTTGGGATTTTACGATTTTTCCTTATTCGCTCGGATTCTACCATTGTCATTTAGTCACACTGATTCAACCCTTTTCCGGTACTCGCCCGATCAGTTTTTCGGTACTCGCACGGATTCTACCATTTCCCGGTATTCGACGGGATTTTACGATTTTTCGGTATTCGCCCGGATTCTACCATTTTCATTTAGTCACACTGATTCAACCCTTTTCCGGTACTCGCCCGAACAGTTTTTCGGTACTCGCACGGATTCTACCATTTCCCGGTATTCGTTGGGATTTTACGATTTTTCGTTATTCGCTCGGATTCTACCATTTTCATTTAGTCACACTGATTCAACCCTTTTCCGGTACTCGCCCGAACAGTTTTTCGGTACTCGCACGGATTCTACCATTTCCCGGTATTCGTTGGGATTTTACGATTTTTCGTTATTCGCTCGGATTCTACAATTTTCATTTAGTCACACTGATTCAACCCTTTTTCGGTACTCGTCCGAACAGTTTTTCGGTACTCGCACGGATTCTACCATTTCCCGGTATTCGCCGGGATTTTACGATTTTTCGTTATTCGCTCGGATTCTACCATTTTCATTTAGTCACACTGATTCAACCCTTTTTCGGTACTCGCCCGAACAGTTTTTCGGTACTCGCACGGATTCTACCATTTCCCGGTATTCGTTGGGATTTTACGATTTTTCGTTATTCGCTCGGATTCTACCATTTTCATTTAGTCACACTGATTCAACCCTTTTCCGGTACTCGCCCGAACAGTTTTTCGGTACTCGCACGGATTCTACCATTTCCCGGTATTCGTTGGGATTTTACGATTTTTCGATATTCGCTCGGATTCTACCATTTTCATTTAGTCACACTGATTCAACCCTTTTCCGGTACTCGCCCGAACAGTTTTTCGGTACTCGCACGGATTCTACCATTTCCCGGTATTCGTTGGGATTTTACGATTTTTCGTTATTCGCTCGGATTCTACCATTTTCATTTAGTCACACTGATTCAACCCTTTTCCGGTACTCGCCCGAACAGTTTTTCGGTACTCGCACGGATTCTACCATTTCCCGGTATTCGTTGGGATTTTACGATTTTTCGTTATTCGCTCGGATTCTACAATTTTCATTTAGTCACACTGATTCAACCCTTTTTCGGTACTCGTCCGAACAGTTTTTCGGTACTCGCACGGATTCTACCATTTCCCGGTATTCGCCGGGATTTTACGATTTTTCGTTATTCGCTCGGATTCTACCATTTTCATTTAGTCACACTGATTCAACCCTTTTTCGGTACTCGCCCGAACAGTTTTTCGGTACTCGCACGGATTCTACCATTTCCCGGTATTCGTTGGGATTTTACGATTTTTCGTTATTCGCTCGGATTCTACCATTTTCATTTAGTCACACTGATTCAACCCTTTTCCGGTACTCGCCCGAACAGTTTTTCGGTACTCGCACGGATTCTACCATTTCCCGGTATTCGTTGGGATTTTACGATTTTTCGTTATTCGCTCGGATTCTACAATTTTCATTTAGTCACACTGATTCAACCCTTTTTCGGTACTCGTCCGAACAGTTTTTCGGTACTCGCACGGATTCTCCCATTTCCCGGTATTCGCCGGGATTTTACGATTTTTCGTTATTCGCTCGGATTCTACCATTTTCATTTAGTCACACTGATTCAACCCTTTTCCGGTACTCGCCCGAACAGTTTTTCGGTACTCGCACGGATTCTACCATTTCCCGGTATTCGTTGGGATTTTACGATTTTTCGTTATTCGCTCGGATTCTACCATTTTCATTTAGTCACACTGATTCAACCCTTTTCCGGTACTCGCCCGAACAGTTTTTCGGTACTCGAACGGATTCTACCATTTCCCGGTATTCGTTGGGATTTTACGATTTTTCCTTATTCGCTCGGATTCTACCATTGTCATTTAGTCACACTGATTCAACCCTTTTCCGGTACTCGCCCGAACAGTTTTTCGGTACTCGCACGGATTCTACCATTTCCCGGTATTCGTTGGGATTTTACGATTTTTCGTTATTCGCTCGGATTCTACAATTTTCATTTAGTCACACTGATTCAACCCTTTTCCGGTACTCGCCCGAACAGTTTTTCGGTACTCGAACGGATTCTACCATTTCCCGGTATTCGTTGGGATTTTACGATTTTTCCTTATTCGCTCGGATTCTACCATTGTCATTTAGTCACACTGATTCAACCCTTTTCCGGTACTCGCCCGATCAGTTTTTCGGTACTCGCACGGATTCTACCATTTCCCGGTATTCGACGGGATTTTACGATTTTTCGGTATTCGCCCGGATTCTACCATTTTCATTTAGTCACACTGATTCAACCCTTTTCCGGTACTCGCCCGAACAGTTTTTCGGTACTCGCACGGATTCTACCATTTCCCGGTATTCGTTGGGATTTTACGATTTTTCGTTATTCGCTCGGATTCTACCATTTTCATTTAGTCACACTGATTCAACCCTTTTCCGGTACTCGCCCGAACAGTTTTTCGGTACTCGCACGGATTCTACCATTTCCCGGTATTCGTTGGGATTTTACGATTTTTCGTTATTCGCTCGGATTCTACAATTTTCATTTAGTCACACTGATTCAACCCTTTTTCGGTACTCGTCCGAACAGTTTTTCGGTACTCGCACGGATTCTACCATTTCCCGGTATTCGCCGGGATTTTACGATTTTTCGTTATTCGCTCGGATTCTACCATTTTCATTTAGTCACACTGATTCAACCCTTTTCCGGTACTCGCCCGAACAGTTTTTCGGTACTCGCACGGATTCTACCATTTCCCGGTATTCGTTGGGATTTTACGATTTTTCGATATTCGCTCGGATTCTACCATTTTCATTTAGTCACACTGATTCAACCCTTTTCCGGTACTCGCCCGAACAGTTTTTCGGTACTCGCACGGATTCTACCATTTCCCGGTATTCGTTGGGATTTTACGATTTTTCGTTATTCGCTCGGATTCTACCATTTTCATTTAGTCACACTGATTCAACCCTTTTCCGGTACTCGCCCGAACAGTTTTTCGGTACTCGCACGGATTCTACCATTTCCCGGTATTCGTTGGGATTTTACGATTTTTCGTTATTCGCTCGGATTCTACAATTTTCATTTAGTCACACTGATTCAACCCTTTTTCGGTACTCGTCCGAACAGTTTTTCGGTACTCGCACGGATTCTACCATTTCCCGGTATTCGCCGGGATTTTACGATTTTTCGTTATTCGCTCGGATTCTACCATTTTCATTTAGTCACACTGATTCAACCCTTTTTCGGTACTCGCCCGAACAGTTTTTCGGTACTCGCACGGATTCTACCATTTCCCGGTATTCGTTGGGATTTTACGATTTTTCGTTATTCGCTCGGATTCTACCATTTTCATTTAGTCACACTGATTCAACCCTTTTCCGGTACTCGCCCGAACAGTTTTTCGGTACTCGCACGGATTCTACCATTTCCCGGTATTCGTTGGGATTTTACGATTTTTCGTTATTCGCTCGGATTCTACAATTTTCATTTAGTCACACTGATTCAACCCTTTTTCGGTACTCGTCCGAACAGTTTTTCGGTACTCGCACGGATTCTCCCATTTCCCGGTATTCGCCGGGATTTTACGATTTTTCGTTATTCGCTCGGATTCTACCATTTTCATTTAGTCACACTGATTCAACCCTTTTCCGGTACTCGCCCGAACAGTTTTTCGGTACTCGCACGGATTCTACCATTTCCCGGTATTCGTTGGGATTTTACGATTTTTCGTTATTCGCTCGGATTCTACCATTTTCATTTAGTCACACTGATTCAACCCTTTTCCGGTACTCGCCCGAACAGTTTTTCGGTACTCGAACGGATTCTACCATTTCCCGGTATTCGTTGGGATTTTACGATTTTTCCTTATTCGCTCGGATTCTACCATTGTCATTTAGTCACACTGATTCAACCCTTTTCCGGTACTCGCCCGAACAGTTTTTCGGTACTCGCACGGATTCTACCATTTCCCGGTATTCGTTGGGATTTTACGATTTTTCGTTATTCGCTCGGATTCTACAATTTTCATTTAGTCGCACTGATTCAACCCTTTTTCGGTACTCGTCCGAATACTTTTTCGGTACTCGCACGGATTCTACCATTTCCCGGTATTCGCCGGGATTTTACGATTTTTCGTTATTCGCTCGGATTCTACAATTTTCATTTAGTCACACTGATTCAACCCTTTTTCGGTACTCGTCCGAACAGTTTTTCGGTACTCGCACGGATTCTACCATTTCCCGGTATTCGCCGGGATTTTACGATTTTTCGTTATTCGCTCGGATTCTACCATTTTCATTTAGTCACACTGATTCAACCCTTTTCCGGTACTCGCCCGAACAGTTTTTCGGTACTCGCACGGATTCTACCATTTCCCGGTATTCGTTGGGATTTTACGATTTTTCGTTATTCGCTCGGATTCTACAATTTTCATTTAGTCACACTGATTCAACCCTTTTTCGGTACTCGTCCGAACAGTTTTTCGGTACTCGCACGGATTCTACCATTTCCCGGTATTCGCCGGGATTTTACGATTTTTCGTTATTCGCTCGGATTCTACCATTTTCATTTAGTCACACTGATTCAACCCTTTTCCGGTACTCACCCGAACAGTTTTTCGTTACTCGCACGGATTCTACCATTTCCCGGTATTCGTTGGGATTTTACGATTTTTCCTTATTCGCTCGGATTCTACCATTGTCATTTAGTCACACTGATTCAACCCTTTTCCGGTACTCGCCCGATCAGTTTTTCGGTACTCGCACGGATTCTACCATTTCCCGGTATTCGACGGGATTTTACGATTTTTCGGTATTCGCCCGGATTCTACCATTTTCATTTAGTCACACTGATTCAACCCTTTTCCGGTACTCGCCCGAACAGTTTTTCGGTACTCGCACGGATTCTACCATTTCCCGGTTTTCGTTGGGATTTTACGATTTTTCGTTATTCGCTCGGATTCTACCATTTTCATTTAGTCACACTGATTCAACCCTTTTCCGGTACTCGCCCGAACAGTTTTTCGGTACTCGCACGGATTCTACCATTTCCCGGTATTCGTTGGGATTTTACGATTTTTCGTTATTCGCTCGGATTCTACAATTTTCATTTAGTCACACTGATTCAACCCTTTTTCGGTACTCGTCCGAACAGTTTTTCGGTACTCGCACGGATTCTCCCATTTCCCGGTATTCGCCGGGATTTTACGATTTTTCGTTATTCGCTCGGATTCTACCATTTTCATTTAGTCACACTGATTCAACCCTTTTCCGGTACTCGCCCGAACAGTTTTTCGGTACTCGCACGGATTCTACCATTTCCCGGTATTCGTTGGGATTTTACGATTTTTCGTTATTCGCTCGGATTCTACCATTTTCATTTAGTCACACTGATTCAACCCTTTTCCGGTACTCGCCCGAACAGTTTTTCGGTACTCGAACGGATTCTACCATTTCCCGGTATTCGTTGGGATTTTACGATTTTTCCTTATTCGCTCGGATTCTACCATTGTCATTTAGTCACACTGATTCAACCCTTTTCCGGTACTCGCCCGAACAGTTTTTCGGTACTCGCACGGATTCTACCATTTCCCGGTATTCGTTGGGATTTTACGATTTTTCGTTATTCGCTCGGATTCTACAATTTTCATTTAGTCGCACTGATTCAACCCTTTTTCGGTACTCGTCCGAATACTTTTTCGGTACTCGCACGGATTCTACCATTTCCCGGTATTCGCCGGGATTTTACGATTTTTCGTTATTCGCTCGGATTCTACAATTTTCATTTAGTCACACTGATTCAACCCTTTTTCGGTACTCGTCCGAACAGTTTTTCGGTACTCGCACGGATTCTACCATTTCCCGGTATTCGCCGGGATTTTACGATTTTTCGTTATTCGCTCGGATTCTACCATTTTCATTTAGTCACACTGATTCAACCCTTTTCCGGTACTCGCCCGAACAGTTTTTCGGTACTCGCACGGATTCTACCATTTCCCGGTATTCGTTGGGATTTTACGATTTTTCGTTATTCGCTCGGATTCTACAATTTTCATTTAGTCACACTGATTCAACCCTTTTTCGGTACTCGTCCGAACAGTTTTTCGGTACTCGCACGGATTCTACCATTTCCCGGTATTCGCCGGGATTTTACGATTTTTCGTTATTCGCTCGGATTCTACCATTTTCATTTAGTCACACTGATTCAACCCTTTTCCGGTACTCACCCGAACAGTTTTTCGTTACTCGCACGGATTCTACCATTTCCCGGTATTCGTTGGGATTTTACGATTTTTCCTTATTCGCTCGGATTCTACCATTGTCATTTAGTCACACTGATTCAACCCTTTTCCGGTACTCGCCCGATCAGTTTTTCGGTACTCGCACGGATTCTACCATTTCCCGGTATTCGACGGGATTTTACGATTTTTCGGTATTCGCCCGGATTCTACCATTTTCATTTAGTCACACTGATTCAACCCTTTTCCGGTACTCGCCCGAACAGTTTTTCGGTACTCGCACGGATTCTACCATTTCCCGGTTTTCGTTGGGATTTTACGATTTTTCGTTATTCGCTCGGATTCTACCATTTTCATTTAGTCACACTGATTCAACCCTTTTCCGGTACTCGCCCGAACAGTTTTTCGGTACTCGCACGGATTCTACCATTTCCCGGTATTCGTTGGGATTTTACGATTTTTCGTTATTCGCTCGGATTCTACAATTTTCATTTAGTCGCACTGATTCAACCCTTTTTCGGTACTCGTCCGAATACTTTTTCGGTACTCGCACGGATTCTACCATTTCCCGGTATTCGCCGGGATTTTACGATTTTTCGTTATTCGCTCGGATTCTACAATTTTCATTTAGTCACACTGATTCAACCCTTTTTCGGTACTCGTCCGAACAGTTTTTCGGTACTCGCACGGATTCTACCATTTCCCGGTATTCGCCGGGATTTTACGATTTTTCGTTATTCGCTCGGATTCTACCATTTTCATTTAGTCACACTGATTCAACCCTTTTCCGGTACTCGCCCGAACAGTTTTTCGGTACTCGCACGGATTCTACCATTTCCCGGTATTCGTTGGGATTTTACGATTTTTCGTTATTCGCTCGGATTCTACAATTTTCATTTAGTCACACTGATTCAACCCTTTTTCGGTACTCGTCCGAACAGTTTTTCGGTACTCGCACGGATTCTACCATTTCCCGGTATTCGCCGGGATTTTACGATTTTTCGTTATTCGCTCGGATTCTACCATTTTCATTTAGTCACACTGATTCAACCCTTTTCCGGTACTCACCCGAACAGTTTTTCGTTACTCGCACGGATTCTACCATTTCCCGGTATTCGTTGGGATTTTACGATTTTTCCTTATTCGCTCGGATTCTACCATTGTCATTTAGTCACACTGATTCAACCCTTTTCCGGTACTCGCCCGATCAGTTTTTCGGTACTCGCACGGATTCTACCATTTCCCGGTATTCGACGGGATTTTACGATTTTTCGGTATTCGCCCGGATTCTACCATTTTCATTTAGTCACACTGATTCAACCCTTTTCCGGTACTCGCCCGAACAGTTTTTCGGTACTCGCACGGATTCTACCATTTCCCGGTATTCGTTGGGATTTTACGATTTTTCGTTATTCGCTCGGATTCTACCATTTTCATTTAGTCACACTGATTCAACCCTTTTCCGGTACTCGCCCGAACAGTTTTTCGGTACTCGCACGGATTCTACCATTTCCCGGTATTCGTTGGGATTTTACGATTTTTCGTTATTCGCTCGGATTCTACAATTTTCATTTAGTCACACTGATTCAACCCTTTTTCGGTACTCGTCCGAACAGTTTTTCGGTACTCGCACGGATTCTACCATTTCCCGGTATTCGCCGGGATTTTACGATTTTTCGTTATTCGCTCGGATTCTACCATTTTCATTTAGTCACACTGATTCAACCCTTTTTCTGTACTCGCCCGAACAGTTTTTCGGTACTCGCACGGATTCTACCATTTCCCGGTATTCGTTGGGATTTTACGATTTTTCGTTATTCGCTCGGATTCTACCATTTTCATTTAGTCACACTGATTCAACCCTTTTCCGGTACTCGCCCGAACAGTTTTTCGGTACTCGCACGGATTCTACCATTTCCCGGTATTCGTTGGGATTTTACGATTTTTCGATATTCGCTCGGATTCTACAATTTTCATTTAGTCACACTGATTCAACCCTTTTTCGGTACTCGTCCGAACAGTTTTTCGGTACTCGCACGGATTCTACCATTTCCCGGTATTCGCCGGGATTTTACGATTTTTCGTTATTCGCTCGGATTCTACCATTTTCATTTAGTCACACTGATTCAACCCTTTTCCGGTACTCGCCCGAACAGTTTTTCGGTACTCGCACGGATTCTACCATTTCCCGGTATTCGTTGGGATTTTACGATTTTTCGTTATTCGCTCGGATTCTACAATTTTCATTTAGTCACACTGATTCAACCCTTTTTCGGTACTCGTCCGAACAGTTTTTCGGTACTCGCACGGATTCTCCCATTTCCCGGTATTCGCCGGGATTTTACGATTTTTCGTTATTCGCTCGGATTCTACCATTTTCATTTAGTCACACTGATTCAACCCTTTTCCGGTACTCGCCCGAACAGTTTTTCGGTACTCGCACGGATTCTACCATTTCCCGGTATTCGTTGGGATTTTACGATTTTTCGTTATTCGCTCGGATTCTACCATTTTCATTTAGTCACACTGATTCAACCCTTTTCCGGTACTCGCCCGAACAGTTTTTCGGTACTCGAACGGATTCTACCATTTCCCGGTATTCGTTGGGATTTTACGATTTTTCCTTATTCGCTCGGATTCTACCATTGTCATTTAGTCACACTGATTCAACCCTTTTCCGGTACTCGCCCGAACAGTTTTTCGGTACTCGCACGGATTCTACCATTTCCCGGTATTCGTTGGGATTTTACGATTTTTCGTTATTCGCTCGGATTCTACAATTTTCATTTAGTCGCACTGATTCAACCCTTTTCCGGTACTCGCCCGAACAGTTTTTCGTTACTCGAACGGATTCTACCATTTCCCGGTATTCGTTGGGATTTTACGATTTTTCCTTATTCGCTCGGATTCTACCATTGTCATTTAGTCACACTCATTCAACCCTTTTCCGGTACTCGCCCGATCAGTTTTTCGGTACTCGCACGGATTCTACCATTTCCCGGTATTCGACGGGATTTTACGATTTTTCGGTATTCGCCCGGATTCTACCATTTTCATTTAGTCACACTGATTCAACCCTTTTCCGGTACTCGCCCGAACAGTTTTTCGGTACTCGCACGGATTCTACCATTTCCCGGTATTCGTTGGGATTTTACGATTTTTCGTTATTCGCTCGGATTCTACCATTTTCATTTAGTCACACTGATTCAACCCTTTTCCGGTACTCGCCCGAACAGTTTTTCGGTACTCGCACGGATTCTACCATTTCCCGGTATTCGTTGGGATTTTACGATTTTTCGTTATTCGCTCGGATTCTACAATTTTCATTTAGTCACACTGATTCAACCCTTTTTCGGTACTCGTCCGAACAGTTTTTCGGTACTCGCACGGATTCTACCATTTCCCGGTATTCGCCGGGATTTTACGATTTTTCGTTATTCGCTCGGATTCTACCATTTTCATTTAGTCACACTGATTCAACCCTTTTTCGGTACTCGCCCGAACAGTTTTTCGGTACTCGCACGGATTCTACCATTTCCCGGTATTCGTTGGGATTTTACGATTTTTCGTTATTCGCTCGGATTCTACCATTTTCATTTAGTCACACTGATTCAACCCTTTTCCGGTACTCGCCCGAACAGTTTTTCGGTACTCGCACGGATTCTACCATTTCCCGGTATTCGTTGGGATTTTACGATTTTTCGATATTCGCTCGGATTCTACCATTTTCATTTAGTCACACTGATTCAACCCTTTTCCGGTACTCGCCCGAACAGTTTTTCGGTACTCGCACGGATTCTACCATTTCCCGGTATTCGTTGGGATTTTACGATTTTTCGTTATTCGCTCGGATTCTACCATTTTCATTTAGTCACACTGATTCAACCCTTTTCCGGTACTCGCCCGAACAGTTTTTCGGTACTCGCACGGATTCTACCATTTCCCGGTATTCGTTGGGATTTTACGATTTTTCGTTATTCGCTCGGATTCTACAATTTTCATTTAGTCACACTGATTCAACCCTTTTTCGGTACTCGTCCGAACAGTTTTTCGGTACTCGCACGGATTCTACCATTTCCCGGTATTCGCCGGGATTTTACGATTTTTCGTTATTCGCTCGGATTCTACCATTTTCATTTAGTCACACTGATTCAACCCTTTTTCGGTACTCGCCCGAACAGTTTTTCGGTACTCGCACGGATTCTACCATTTCCCGGTATTCGTTGGGATTTTACGATTTTTCGTTATTCGCTCGGATTCTACCATTTTCATTTAGTCACACTGATTCAACCCTTTTCCGGTACTCGCCCGAACAGTTTTTCGGTACTCGCACGGATTCTACCATTTCCCGGTATTCGTTGGGATTTTACGATTTTTCGATATTCGCTCGGATTCTACAATTTTCATTTAGTCACACTGATTCAACCATTTTTCGGTACTCGTCCGAACAGTTTTTCGGTACTAGCACGGATTCTACCATTTCCCGGTATTCGCCGGGATTTTACGATTTTTCGTTATTCGCTCGGATTCTACCATTTTCATTTAGTCACACTGATTCAACCCTTTTCCGGTACTCGCCCGAACAGTTTTTCGGTACTCGCACGGATTCTACCATTTCCCGGTATTCGTTGGGATTTTACGATTTTTCGTTATTCGCTCGGATTCTACAATTTTCATTTAGTCACACTGATTCAACCCTTTTTCGGTACTCGTCCGAACAGTTTTTCGGTACTCGCACGGATTCTCCCATTTCCCGGTATTCGCCGGGATTTTACGATTTTTCGTTATTCGCTCGGATTCTACCATTTTCATTTAGTCACACTGATTCAACCCTTTTCCGGTACTCGCCCGAACAGTTTTTCGGTACTCGCACGGATTCTACCATTTCCCGGTATTCGTTGGGATTTTACGATTTTTCGTTATTCGCTCGGATTCTACCATTTTCATTTAGTCACACTGATTCAACCCTTTTCCGGTACTCGCCCGAACAGTTTTTCGGTACTCGAACGGATTCTACCATTTCCCGGTATTCGTTGGGATTTTACGATTTTTCGTTATTCGCTCGGATTCTACCATTGTCATTTAGTCACACTGATTCAACCCTTTTCCGGTACTCGCCCGAACAGTTTTTCGGTATTCGCACGGATTCTACCATTTCCCGGTATTCGTTGGGATTTTACGATTTTTCGTTATTCGCTCGGATTCTACAATTTTCATTTAGTCGCACTGATTCAACCCTTTTTCGGTACTCGTCCGAATACTTTTTCGGTACTCGCACGGATTCTACCATTTCCCGGTATTCGCCGGGATTTTACGATTTTTCGTTATTCGCTCGGATTCTACAATTTTCATTTAGTCACACTGATTCAACCCTTTTTCGGTACTCGTCCGAACAGTTTTTCGGTACTCGCACGGATTCTACCATTTCCCGGTATTCGCCGGGATTTTACGATTTTTCGTTATTCGCTCGGATTCTACCATTTTCATTTAGTCACACTGATTCAACCCTTTTTCGGTACTCGCCCGAACAGTTTTTCGGTACTCGCACGGATTCTACCATTTCCCGGTATTCGTTGGGATTTTACGATTTTTCGTTATTCGCTCGGATTCTACCATTTTCATTTAGTCACACTGATTCAACCCTTTTCCGGTACTCGCCCGAACAGTTTTTCGGTACTCGCACGGATTCTACCATTTCCCGGTATTCGTTGGGATTTTACGATTTTTCGATATTCGCTCGGATTCTACAATTTTCATTTAGTCACACTGATTCAACCCTTTTTCGGTACTCGCCCGAACAGTTTTTCGGTACTCGCACGGATTCTACCATTTCCCGGTATTCGTTGGGATTTTACGATTTTTCGTTATTCGCTCGGATTCTACAATTTTCATTTAGTCACACTGATTCAACCCTTTTTCGGTACTCGCCCGAACAGTTTTTCGGTACTCGCACGGATTCTACCATTTCCCGGTATTCGCCGGGATTTTACGATTTTTCGTTATTCGCTCGGATTCTACAATTTTCATTTAGTCACACTGATTCAACCCTTTTTCGGTACTCGCCCGAACAGTTTTTCGGTACTCGCACGGATTCTACCATTTCCCGGTATTCGTTGGGATTTTACGATTTTTCGTTATTCGCTCGGATTCTACAATTTTCATTTAGTCACACTGATTCAACCCTTTTTCGGTACTCGCCCGAACAGTTTTTCGGTACTCGCACGGATTCTACCATTTCCCGGTATTCGCCGGGATTTTACGATTTTTCGTTATTCGCTCGGATTCTACCATTTTCATTTAGTCACACTGATTCAACCCTTTTTCGGTACTCGCCCGAACAGTTTTTCGGTACTCGCACGGATTCTACCATTTCCCGGTATTCGTTGGGATTTTACGATTTTTCGTTATTCGCTCGGATTCTACCATTTTCATTTAGTCACACTGATTCAACCCTTTTCCGGTACTCGCCCGAACAGTTTTTCGGTACTCGCACGGATTCTACCATTTCCCGGTATTCGTTGGGATTTTACGATTTTTCGTTATTCGCTCGGATTCTACAATTTTCATTTAGTCACACTGATTCAACCCTTTTTCGGTACTCGTCCGAACAGTTTTTCGGTACTCGCACGGATTCTACCATTTCCCGGTATTCGCCGGGATTTTACGATTTTTCGTTATTCGCTCGGATTCTACCATTTTCATTTAGTCACACTGATTCAACCCTTTTTCGGTACTCGCCCGAACAGTTTTTCGGTACTCGCACGGATTCTACCATTTCCCGGTATTCGTTGGGATTTTACGATTTTTCGTTATTCGCTCGGATTCTACCATTTTCATTTAGTCACACTGATTCAACCCTTTTCCGGTACTCGCCCGAACAGTTTTTCGGTACTCGCACGGATTCTACCATTTCCCGGTATTCGTTGGGATTTTACGATTTTTCGATATTCGCTCGGATTCTACAATTTTCATTTAGTCACACTGATTCAACCCTTTTTCGGTACTCGTCCGAACAGTTTTTCGGTACTCGCACGGATTCTACCATTTCCCGGTATTCGCCGGGATTTTACGATTTTTCGTTATTCGCTCGGATTCTACCATTTTCATTTAGTCACACTGATTCAACCCTTTTCCGGTACTCGCCCGAACAGTTTTTCGGTACTCGCACGGATTCTACCATTTCCCGGTATTCGTTGGGATTTTACGATTTTTCGTTATTCGCTCGGATTCTACAATTTTCATTTAGTCACACTGATTCAACCCTTTTTCGGTACTCGTCCGAACAGTTTTTCGGTACTCGCACGGATTCTACCATTTCCCGATATTCGCCGGGATTTTACGATTTTTCGTTATTCGCTCGGATTCTACCATTTTCATTTAGTCACACTGATTCAACCCTTTTCCGGTACTCACCCGAACAGTTTTTCGTTACTCGCACGGATTCTACCATTTCCCGGTATTCGTTGGGATTTTACGATTATTCCTTATTCGCTCGGATTCTACCATTGTCATTTAGTCACACTGATTCAACCCTTTTCCGGTACTCGCCCGAACAGTTTTTCGGTACTCGCACGGATTCTACCATTTCCCGGTATTCGTTGGGATTTTACGATTTTTCGTTATTCGCTCGGATTCTACAATTTTCATTTAGTCCCACTGATTCAACCCTTTTTCGGTACTCGTCCGAATACTTTTTCGGTACTCGCACGGATTCTACCATTTCCCGGTATTCGCCGGGATTTTACGATTTTTCGTTATTCGCTCGGATTCTACAATTTTCATTTAGTCACACTGATTCAACCCTTTTTCGGTACTCGTCCGAACAGTTTTTCGGTACTCGCACGGATTCTACCATTTCCCGGTATTCGCCGGGATTTTACGATTTTTCGTTATTCGCTCGGATTCTACCATTTTCATTTAGTCACACTGATTCAACCCTTTTCCGGTACTCGCCCGAACAGTTTTTCGGTACTCGCACGGATTCTACCATTTCCCGGTATTCGTTGGGATTTTACGATTTTTCGTTATTCGCTCGGATTCTACAATTTTCATTTAGTCACACTGATTCAACCCTTTTTCGGTACTCGTCCGAACAGTTTTTCGGTACTCGCACGGATTCTACCATTTCCCGGTATTCGCCGGGATTTTACGATTTTTCGTTATTCGCTCGGATTCTACCATTTTCATTTAGTCACACTGATTCAACCCTTTTTCGGTACTCGCCCGAACAGTTTTTCGGTACTCGCACGGATTCTACCATTTCCCGGTATTCGTTGGGATTTTACGATTTTTCGTTATTCGCTCGGATTCTACCATTTTCATTTAGTCACACTGATTCAACCCTTTTCCGGTACTCGCCCGAACAGTTTTTCGGTACTCGCACGGATTCTACCATTTCCCGGTATTCGTTGGGATTTTACGATTTTTCGATATTCGCTCGGATTCTACAATTTTCATTTAGTCACACTGATTCAACCCTTTTTCGGTACTCGTCCGAACAGTTTTTCGGTACTCGCACGGATTCTACCATTTCCCGGTATTCGCCGGGATTTTACGATTTTTCGTTATTCGCTCGGATTCTACCATTTTCATTTAGTCACACTGATTCAACCCTTTTCCGGTACTCGCCCGAACAGTTTTTCGGTACTCGCACGGATTCTACCATTTCCCGGTATTCGTTGGGATTTTACGATTTTTCGTTATTCGCTCGGATTCTACAATTTTCATTTAGTCACACTGATTCAACCCTTTTTCGGTACTCGTCCGAACAGTTTTTCGGTACTCGCACGGATTCTACCATTTCCCGATATTCGCCGGGATTTTACGATTTTTCGTTATTCGCTCGGATTCTACCATTTTCATTTAGTCACACTGATTCAACCCTTTTCCGGTACTCACCCGAACAGTTTTTCGTTACTCGCACGGATTCTACCATTTCCCGGTATTCGTTGGGATTTTACGATTATTCCTTATTCGCTCGGATTCTACCATTGTCATTTAGTCACACTGATTCAACCCTTTTCCGGTACTCGCCCGAACAGTTTTTCGGTACTCGCACGGATTCTACCATTTCCCGGTATTCGTTGGGATTTTACGATTTTTCGTTATTCGCTCGGATTCTACAATTTTCATTTAGTCCCACTGATTCAACCCTTTTTCGGTACTCGTCCGAATACTTTTTCGGTACTCGCACGGATTCTACCATTTCCCGGTATTCGCCGGGATTTTACGATTTTTCGTTATTCGCTCGGATTCTACAATTTTCATTTAGTCACACTGATTCAACCCTTTTTCGGTACTCGTCCGAACAGTTTTTCGGTACTCGCACGGATTCTACCATTTCCCGGTATTCGCCGGGATTTTACGATTTTTCGTTATTCGCTCGGATTCTACCATTTTCATTTAGTCACACTGATTCAACCCTTTTCCGGTACTCGCCCGAACAGTTTTTCGGTACTCGCACGGATTCTACCATTTCCCGGTATTCGTTGGGATTTTACGATTTTTCGTTATTCGCTCGGATTCTACAATTTTCATTTAGTCACACTGATTCAACCCTTTTTCGGTACTCGTCCGAACAGTTTTTCGGTACTCGCACGGATTCTACCATTTCCCGGTATTCGCCGGGATTTTACGATTTTTCGTTATTCGCTCGGATTCTACCATTTTCATTTAGTCACACTGATTCAACCCTTTTCCGGTACTCACCCGAACAGTTTTTCGTTACTCGCACGGATTCTACCATTTCCCGGTATTCGTTGGGATTTTACGATTTTTCCTTATTCGCTCGGATTCTACCATTGTCATTTAGTCACACTGATTCAACCCTTTTCCGGTACTCGCCCGATCAGTTTTTCGGTACTCGCACGGATTCTACCATTTCCCGGTATTCGACGGGATTTTACGATTTTTCGGTATTCGCCCGGATTCTACCATTTTCATTTAGTCACACTGATTCAACCCTTTTCCGGTACTCGCCCGAACAGTTTTTCGGTACTCGCACGGATTCTACCATTTCCCGGTATTCGTTGGGATTTTACGATTTTTCGTTATTCGCTCGGATTCTACCATTTTCATTTAGTCACACTGATTCAACCCTTTTCCGGTACTCGCCCGAACAGTTTTTCGGTACTCGCACGGATTCTACCATTTCCCGGTATTCGTTGGGATTTTACGATTTTTCGTTATTCGCTCGGATTCTACAATTTTCATTTAGTCACACTGATTCAACCCTTTTTCGGTACTCGTCCGAACAGTTTTTCGGTACTCGCACGGATTCTACCATTTCCCGGTATTCGCCGGGATTTTACGATTTTTCGTTATTCGCTCGGATTCTACCATTTTCATTTAGTCACACTGATTCAACCCTTTTTCGGTACTCGCCCGAACAGTTTTTCGGTACTCGCACGGATTCTACCATTTCCCGGTATTCGTTGGGATTTTACGATTTTTCGTTATTCGCTCGGATTCTACCATTTTCATTTAGTCACACTGATTCAACCCTTTTCCGGTACTCGCCCGAACAGTTTTTCGGTACTCGCACGGATTCTACCATTTCCCGGTATTCGTTGGGATTTTACGATTTTTCGATATTCGCTCGGATTCTACAATTTTCATTTAGTCACACTGATTCAACCCTTTTTCGGTACTCGTCCGAACAGTTTTTCGGTACTCGCACGGATTCTACCATTTCCCGGTATTCGCCGGGATTTTACGATTTTTCGTTATTCGCTCGGATTCTACCATTTTCATTTAGTCACACTGATTCAACCCTTTTCCGGTACTCGCCCGAACAGTTTTTCGGTACTCGCACGGATTCTACCATTTCCCGGTATTCGTTGGGATTTTACGATTTTTCGTTATTCGCTCGGATTCTACAATTTTCATTTAGTCACACTGATTCAACCCTTTTTCGGTACTCGTCCGAACAGTTTTTCGGTACTCGCACGGATTCTACCATTTCCCGATATTCGCCGGGATTTTACGATTTTTCGTTATTCGCTCGGATTCTACCATTTTCATTTAGTCACACTGATTCAACCCTTTTCCGGTACTCACCCGAACAGTTTTTCGTTACTCGCACGGATTCTACCATTTCCCGGTATTCGTTGGGATTTTACGATTATTCCTTATTCGCTCGGATTCTACCATTGTCATTTAGTCACACTGATTCAACCCTTTTCCGGTACTCGCCCGAACAGTTTTTCGGTACTCGCACGGATTCTACCATTTCCCGGTATTCGTTGGGATTTTACGATTTTTCGTTATTCGCTCGGATTCTACAATTTTCATTTAGTCCCACTGATTCAACCCTTTTTCGGTACTCGTCCGAATACTTTTTCGGTACTCGCACGGATTCTACCATTTCCCGGTATTCGCCGGGATTTTACGATTTTTCGTTATTCGCTCGGATTCTACAATTTTCATTTAGTCACACTGATTCAACCCTTTTTCGGTACTCGTCCGAACAGTTTTTCGGTACTCGCACGGATTCTACCATTTCCCGGTATTCGCCGGGATTTTACGATTTTTCGTTATTCGCTCGGATTCTACCATTTTCATTTAGTCACACTGATTCAACCCTTTTCCGGTACTCGCCCGAACAGTTTTTCGGTACTCGCACGGATTCTACCATTTCCCGGTATTCGTTGGGATTTTACGATTTTTCGTTATTCGCTCGGATTCTACAATTTTCATTTAGTCACACTGATTCAACCCTTTTTCGGTACTCGTCCGAACAGTTTTTCGGTACTCGCACGGATTCTACCATTTCCCGGTATTCGCCGGGATTTTACGATTTTTCGTTATTCGCTCGGATTCTACCATTTTCATTTAGTCACACTGATTCAACCCTTTTTCGGTACTCGCCCGAACAGTTTTTCGGTACTCGCACGGATTCTACCATTTCCCGGTATTCGTTGGGATTTTACGATTTTTCGTTATTCGCTCGGATTCTACCATTTTCATTTAGTCACACTGATTCAACCCTTTTCCGGTACTCGCCCGAACAGTTTTTCGGTACTCGCACGGATTCTACCATTTCCCGGTATTCGTTGGGATTTTACGATTTTTCGATATTCGCTCGGATTCTACAATTTTCATTTAGTCACACTGATTCAACCCTTTTTCGGTACTCGTCCGAACAGTTTTTCGGTACTCGCACGGATTCTACCATTTCCCGGTATTCGCCGGGATTTTACGATTTTTCGTTATTCGCTCGGATTCTACCATTTTCATTTAGTCACACTGATTCAACCCTTTTCCGGTACTCGCCCGAACAGTTTTTCGGTACTCGCACGGATTCTACCATTTCCCGGTATTCGTTGGGATTTTACGATTTTTCGTTATTCGCTCGGATTCTACAATTTTCATTTAGTCACACTGATTCAACCCTTTTTCGGTACTCGTCCGAACAGTTTTTCGGTACTCGCACGGATTCTACCATTTCCCGATATTCGCCGGGATTTTACGATTTTTCGTTATTCGCTCGGATTCTACCATTTTCATTTAGTCACACTGATTCAACCCTTTTCCGGTACTCACCCGAACAGTTTTTCGTTACTCGCACGGATTCTACCATTTCCCGGTATTCGTTGGGATTTTACGATTATTCCTTATTCGCTCGGATTCTACCATTGTCATTTAGTCACACTGATTCAACCCTTTTCCGGTACTCGCCCGAACAGTTTTTCGGTACTCGCACGGATTCTACCATTTCCCGGTATTCGTTGGGATTTTACGATTTTTCGTTATTCGCTCGGATTCTACAATTTTCATTTAGTCCCACTGATTCAACCCTTTTTCGGTACTCGTCCGAATACTTTTTCGGTACTCGCACGGATTCTACCATTTCCCGGTATTCGCCGGGATTTTACGATTTTTCGTTATTCGCTCGGATTCTACAATTTTCATTTAGTCACACTGATTCAACCCTTTTTCGGTACTCGTCCGAACAGTTTTTCGGTACTCGCACGGATTCTACCATTTCCCGGTATTCGCCGGGATTTTACGATTTTTCGTTATTCGCTCGGATTCTACCATTTTCATTTAGTCACACTGATTCAACCCTTTTCCGGTACTCGCCCGAACAGTTTTTCGGTACTCGCACGGATTCTACCATTTCCCGGTATTCGTTGGGATTTTACGATTTTTCGTTATTCGCTCGGATTCTACAATTTTCATTTAGTCACACTGATTCAACCCTTTTTCGGTACTCGTCCGAACAGTTTTTCGGTACTCGCACGGATTCTACCATTTCCCGGTATTCGCCGGGATTTTACGATTTTTCGTTATTCGCTCGGATTCTACCATTTTCATTTAGTCACACTGATTCAACCCTTTTCCGGTACTCACCCGAACAGTTTTTCGTTACTCGCACGGATTCTACCATTTCCCGGTATTCGTTGGGATTTTACGATTTTTCCTTATTCGCTCGGATTCTACCATTGTCATTTAGTCACACTGATTCAACCCTTTTCCGGTACTCGCCCGATCAGTTTTTCGGTACTCGCACGGATTCTACCATTTCCCGGTATTCGACGGGATTTTACGATTTTTCGGTATTCGCCCGGATTCTACCATTTTCATTTAGTCACACTGATTCAACCCTTTTCCGGTACTCGCCCGAACAGTTTTTCGGTACTCGCACGGATTCTACCATTTCCCGGTATTCGTTGGGATTTTACGATTTTTCGTTATTCGCTCGGATTCTACCATTTTCATTTAGTCACACTGATTCAACCCTTTTCCGGTACTCGCCCGAACAGTTTTTCGGTACTCGCACGGATTCTACCATTTCCCGGTATTCGTTGGGATTTTACGATTTTTCGTTATTCGCTCGGATTCTACAATTTTCATTTAGTCACACTGATTCAACCCTTTTTCGGTACTCGTCCGAACAGTTTTTCGGTACTCGCACGGATTCTACCATTTCCCGGTATTCGCCGGGATTTTACGATTTTTCGTTATTCGCTCGGATTCTACCATTTTCATTTAGTCACACTGATTCAACCCTTTTTCGGTACTCGCCCGAACAGTTTTTCGGTACTCGCACGGATTCTACCATTTCCCGGTATTCGTTGGGATTTTACGATTTTTCGTTATTCGCTCGGATTCTACCATTTTCATTTAGTCACACTGATTCAACCCTTTTCCGGTACTCGCCCGAACAGTTTTTCGGTACTCGCACGGATTCTACCATTTCCCGGTATTCGTTGGGATTTTACGATTTTTCGATATTCGCTCGGATTCTACAATTTTCATTTAGTCACACTGATTCAACCCTTTTTCGGTACTCGTCCGAACAGTTTTTCGGTACTCGCACGGATTCTACCATTTCCCGGTATTCGCCGGGATTTTACGATTTTTCGTTATTCGCTCGGATTCTACCATTTTCATTTAGTCACACTGATTCAACCCTTTTCCGGTACTCGCCCGAACAGTTTTTCGGTACTCGCACGGATTCTACCATTTCCCGGTATTCGTTGGGATTTTACGATTTTTCGTTATTCGCTCGGATTCTACAATTTTCATTTAGTCACACTGATTCAACCCTTTTTCGGTACTCGTCCGAACAGTTTTTCGGTACTCGCACGGATTCTACCATTTCCCGATATTCGCCGGGATTTTACGATTTTTCGTTATTCGCTCGGATTCTACCATTTTCATTTAGTCACACTGATTCAACCCTTTTCCGGTACTCACCCGAACAGTTTTTCGTTACTCGCACGGATTCTACCATTTCCCGGTATTCGTTGGGATTTTACGATTATTCCTTATTCGCTCGGATTCTACCATTGTCATTTAGTCACACTGATTCAACCCTTTTCCGGTACTCGCCCGAACAGTTTTTCGGTACTCGCACGGATTCTACCATTTCCCGGTATTCGTTGGGATTTTACGATTTTTCGTTATTCGCTCGGATTCTACCATTTTCATTTAGTCACACTGATTCAACCCTTTTCCGGTACTCGCCCGAACAGTTTTTCGGTACTCGCACGGATTCTACCATTTCCCGGTATTCGTTGGGATTTTACGATTTTTCGTTATTCGCTCGGATTCTACAATTTTCATTTAGTCACACTGATTCAACCCTTTTTCGGTACTCGTCCGAATACTTTTTCGGTACTCGCACGGATTCTACCATTTCCCGGTATTCGCCGGGATTTTACGATTTTTCGTTATTCGCTCGGATTCTACCATTTTCATTTAGTCACACTGATTCAACCCTTTTCCGGTACTCGCCCGAACAGTTTTTCGGTACTCGCACGGATTCCACCATTTCCCGGTATTCGTTGGGATTTTACGATTTTTCGTTATTCGCTCGGATTCTACAATTTTCATTTAGTCACACTGATTCAACCCTTTTTCGGTACTCGTCCGAACAGTTTTTCGGTACTCGCACGGATTCTCCCATTTCCCGGTATTCGCCGGGATTTTACGATTTTTCGTTATTCGCTCGGATTCTACCATTTTCATTTAGTCACACTGATTCAACCCTTTTCCGGTACTCGCCCGAACAGTTTTTCGGTACTCGCACGGATTCTACCATTTCCCGGTATTCGTTGGGATTTTACGATTTTTCGTTATTCGCTCGGATTCTACAATTTTCATTTAGTCACACTGATTCAACCCTTTTTCGGTACTCGTCCGTACAGTTTTTCGGTACTCGCACGGATTCTACCATTTCCCGGTATTCGCCGGGATTTTACGATTTTTCGTTATTCGCTCGGATTCTACCATTTTCATTTAGTCACACTGATTCAACCCTTTTCCGGTACTCACCCGAACAGTTTTTCGTTACTCGCACGGATTCTACCATTTCCCGGTATTCGTTGGGATTTTACGATTTTTCCTTATTCGCTCGGATTCTACCATTGTCATTTAGTCACACTGATTCAACCCTTTTCCGGTACTCGCCCGATCAGTTTTTCGGTACTCGCACGGATTCTACCATTTCCCGGTATTCGACGGGATTTTACGATTTTTCGGTATTCGCCCGGATTCTACCATTTTCATTTAGTCACACTGATTCAACCCTTTTCCGGTACTCGCCCGAACAGTTTTTCGGTACTCGCACGGATTCTACCATTTCCCGGTATTCGTTGGGATTTTACGATTTTTCGTTATTCGCTCGGATTCTACCATTTTCATTTAGTCACACTGATTCAACCCTTTTCCGGTACTCGCCCGAACAGTTTTTCGGTACTCGCACGGATTCTACCATTTCCCGGTATTCGTTGGGATTTTACGATTTTTCGTTATTCGCTCGGATTCTACAATTTTCATTTAGTCACACTGATTCAACCCTTTTTCGGTACTCGTCCGAACAGTTTTTCGGTACTCGCACGGATTCTACCATTTCCCGGTATTCGCCGGGATTTTACGATTTTTCGTTATTCGCTCGGATTCTACCATTTTCATTTAGTCACACTGATTCAACCCTTTTTCGGTACTCGCCCGAACAGTTTTTCGGTACTCGCACGGATTCTACCATTTCCCGGTATTCGTTGGGATTTTACGATTTTTCGTTATTCGCTCGGATTCTACCATTTTCATTTAGTCACACTGATTCAACCCTTTTCCGGTACTCGCCCGAACAGTTTTTCGGTACTCGCACGGATTCTACCATTTCCCGGTATTCGTTGGGATTTTACGATTTTTCGATATTCGCTCGGATTCTACAATTTTCATTTAGTCACACTGATTCAACCCTTTTTCGGTACTCGTCCGAACAGTTTTTCGGTACTCGCACGGATTCTACCATTTCCCGGTATTCGCCGGGATTTTACGATTTTTCGTTATTCGCTCGGATTCTACCATTTTCATTTAGTCACACTGATTCAACCCTTTTCCGGTACTCGCCCGAACAGTTTTTCGGTACTCGCACGGATTCTACCATTTCCCGGTATTCGTTGGGATTTTACGATTTTTCGTTATTCGCTCGGATTCTACAATTTTCATTTAGTCACACTGATTCAACCCTTTTTCGGTACTCGTCCGAACAGTTTTTCGGTACTCGCACGGATTCTACCATTTCCCGATATTCGCCGGGATTTTACGATTTTTCGTTATTCGCTCGGATTCTACCATTTTCATTTAGTCACACTGATTCAACCCTTTTCCGGTACTCACCCGAACAGTTTTTCGTTACTCGCACGGATTCTACCATTTCCCGGTATTCGTTGGGATTTTACGATTATTCCTTATTCGCTCGGATTCTACCATTGTCATTTAGTCACACTGATTCAACCCTTTTCCGGTACTCGCCCGAACAGTTTTTCGGTACTCGCACGGATTCTACCATTTCCCGGTATTCGTTGGGATTTTACGATTTTTCGTTATTCGCTCGGATTCTACCATTTTCATTTAGTCACACTGATTCAACCCTTTTCCGGTACTCGCCCGAACAGTTTTTCGGTACTCGCACGGATTCTACCATTTCCCGGTATTCGTTGGGATTTTACGATTTTTCGTTATTCGCTCGGATTCTACAATTTTCATTTAGTCACACTGATTCAACCCTTTTTCGGTACTCGTCCGAATACTTTTTCGGTACTCGCACGGATTCTACCATTTCCCGGTATTCGCCGGGATTTTACGATTTTTCGTTATTCGCTCGGATTCTACCATTTTCATTTAGTCACACTGATTCAACCCTTTTCCGGTACTCGCCCGAACAGTTTTTCGGTACTCGCACGGATTCCACCATTTCCCGGTATTCGTTGGGATTTTACGATTTTTCGTTATTCGCTCGGATTCTACAATTTTCATTTAGTCACACTGATTCAACCCTTTTTCGGTACTCGTCCGAACAGTTTTTCGGTACTCGCACGGATTCTCCCATTTCCCGGTATTCGCCGGGATTTTACGATTTTTCGTTATTCGCTCGGATTCTACCATTTTCATTTAGTCACACTGATTCAACCCTTTTCCGGTACTCGCCCGAACAGTTTTTCGGTACTCGCACGGATTCTACCATTTCCCGGTATTCGTTGGGATTTTACGATTTTTCGTTATTCGCTCGGATTCTACCATTTTCATTTAGTCACACTGATTCAACCCTTTTCCGGTACTCGCCCGAACAGTTTTTCGGTACTCGCACGGATTCTACCATTTCCCGGTATTCGTTGGGATTTTACGATTTTTCGTTATTCGCTCGGATTCTACAATTTTCATTTAGTCACACTGATTCAACCCTTTTTCGGTACTCGTCCGAATACTTTTTCGGTACTCGCACGGATTCTACCATTTCCCGGTATTCGCCGGGATTTTACGATTTTTCGTTATTCGCTCGGATTCTACCATTTTCATTTAGTCACACTGATTCAACCCTTTTCCGGTACTCGCCCGAACAGTTTTTCGGTACTCGCACGGATTCTACCATTTCCCGGTATTCGTTGGGATTTTACGATTTTTCGTTATTCGCTCGGATTCTACAATTTTCATTTAGTCACACTGATTCAACCCTTTTTCGGTACTCGTCCGAACAGTTTTTCGGTACTCGCACGGATTCTACCATTTCCCGGTATTCGCCGGGATTTTACGATTTTTCGTTATTCGCTCGGATTCTACCATTTTCATTTAGTCACACTGATTCAACCCTTTTCCGGTACTCGCCCGAACAGTTTTTCGGTACTCGCACGGATTCTACCATTTCCCGGTATTCGTTGGGATTTTACGATTTTTCGTTATTCGCTCGGATTCTACCATTTTCATTTAGTCACACTGATTCAACCCTTTTCCGGTACTCGCCCGAACAGTTTTTCGGTACTCGAACGGATTCTACCATTTCCCGGTATTCGTTGGGATTTTACGATTTTTCCTTATTCGCTCGGATTCTACCATTGTCATTTAGTCACACTGATTCAACCCTTTTCCGGTACTCGCCCGATCAGTTTTTCGGTACTCGCACGGATTCTACCATTTCCCGGTATTCGTTGGGATTTTACGATTTTTCGTTATTCGCTCGGATTCTACCATTTTCATTTAGTCACACTGATTCAACCCTTTTCCGGTACTCGCCCGAACAGTTTTTCGGTACTCGCACGGATTCTACCATTTCCCGGTATTCGTTGGGATTTTACGATTTTTCGTTATTCGCTCGGATTCTACCATTTTCATTTAGTCACACTGATTCAACCCTTTTCCGGTACTCGCCCGAACAGTTTTTCGGTACTCGAACGGATTCTACCATTTCCCGGTATTCGTTGGGATTTTACGATTTTTCCTTATTCGCTCGGATTCTACCATTGTCATTTAGTCACACTCATTCAACCCTTTTCCGGTACTCGCCCGATCAGTTTTTCGGTACTCGCACGGATTCTACCATTTCCCGGTATTCGACGGGATTTTACGATTTTTCGGTATTCGCCCGGATTCTACCATTTTCATTTAGTCACACTGATTCAACCCTTTTCCGGTACTCGCCCGAACAGTTTTTCGGTACTCGCACGGATTCTACCATTTCCCGGTATTCGTTGGGATTTTACGATTTTTCGTTATTCGCTCGGATTCTACCATTTTCATTTAGTCACACTGATTCAACCCTTTTCCGGTACTCGCCCGAACAGTTTTTCGGTACTCGCACGGATTCTACCATTTCCCGGTATTCGTTGGGATTTTACGATTTTTCGTTATTCGCTCGGATTCTACAATTTTCATTTAGTCACACTGATTCAACCCTTTTTCGGTACTCGTCCGAACAGTTTTTCGGTACTCGCACGGATTCTACCATTTCCCGGTATTCGCCGGGATTTTACGATTTTTCGTTATTCGCTCGGATTCTACCATTTTCATTTAGTCACACTGATTCAACCCTTTTTCGGTACTCGCCCGAACAGTTTTTCGGTACTCGCACGGATTCTACCATTTCCCGGTATTCGTTGGGATTTTACGATTTTTCGTTATTCGCTCGGATTCTACCATTTTCATTTAGTCACACTGATTCAACCCTTTTCCGGTACTCGCCCGAACAGTTTTTCGGTACTCGCACGGATTCTACCATTTCCCGGTATTCGTTGGGATTTTACGATTTTTCGTTATTCGCTCGGATTCTACCATTTTCATTTAGTCACACTGATTCAACCCTTTTCCGGTACTCGCCCGAACAGTTTTTCGGTACTCGCACGGATTCTACCATTTCCCGGTATTCGTTGGGATTTTACGATTTTTCGTTATTCGCTCGGATTCTACAATTTTCATTTAGTCACACTGATTCAACCCTTTTTCGGTACTCGTCCGAATACTTTTTCGGTACTCGCACGGATTCTACCATTTCCCGGTATTCGCCGGGATTTTACGATTTTTCGTTATTCGCTCGGATTCTACCATTTTCATTTAGTCACACTGATTCAACCCTTTTCCGGTACTCGCCCGAACAGTTTTTCGGTACTCGCACGGATTCTACCATTTCCCGGTATTCGTTGGGATTTTACGATTTTTCGTTATTCGCTCGGATTCTACAATTTTCATTTAGTCACACTGATTCAACCCTTTTTCGGTACTCGTCCGAACAGTTTTTCGGTACTCGCACGGATTCTACCATTTCCCGGTATTCGCCGGGATTTTACGATTTTTCGTTATTCGCTCGGATTCTACCATTTTCATTTAGTCACACTGATTCAACCCTTTTCCGGTACTCGCCCGAACAGTTTTTCGGTACTCGAACGGATTCTACCATTTCCCGGTATTCGTTGGGATTTTACGATTTTTCCTTATTCGCTCGGATTCTACCATTGTCATTTAGTCACACTCATTCAACCCTTTTCCGGTACTCGCCCGATCAGTTTTTCGGTACTCGCACGGATTCTACCATTTCCCGGTATTCGACGGGATTTTACGATTTTTCGGTATTCGCCCGGATTCTACCATTTTCATTTAGTCACACTGATTCAACCCTTTTCCGGTACTCGCCCGAACAGTTTTTCGGTACTCGCACGGATTCTACCATTTCCCGGTATTCGTTGGGATTTTACGATTTTTCGTTATTCGCTCGGATTCTACCATTTTCATTTAGTCACACTGATTCAACCCTTTTCCGGTACTCGCCCGAACAGTTTTTCGGTACTCGCACGGATTCTACCATTTCCCGGTATTCGTTGGGATTTTACGATTTTTCGTTATTCGCTCGGATTCTACAATTTTCATTTAGTCACACTGATTCAACCCTTTTTCGGTACTCGTCCGAACAGTTTTTCGGTACTCGCACGGATTCTACCATTTCCCGGTATTCGCCGGGATTTTACGATTTTTCGTTATTCGCTCGGATTCTACCATTTTCATTTAGTCACACTGATTCAACCCTTTTTCGGTACTCGCCCGAACAGTTTTTCGGTACTCGCACGGATTCTACCATTTCCCGGTATTCGTTGGGATTTTACGATTTTTCGTTATTCGCTCGGATTCTACCATTTTCATTTAGTCACACTGATTCAACCCTTTTCCGGTACTCGCCCGAACAGTTTTTCGGTACTCGCACGGATTCTACCATTTCCCGGTATTCGTTGGGATTTTACGATTTTTCGTTATTCGCTCGGATTCTACCATTTTCATTTAGTCACACTGATTCAACCCTTTTCCGGTACTCGCCCGAACAGTTTTTCGGTACTCGCACGGATTCTACCATTTCCCGGTATTCGTTGGGATTTTACGATTTTTCGTTATTCGCTCGGATTCTACAATTTTCATTTAGTCACACTGATTCAACCCTTTTTCGGTACTCGTCCGAATACTTTTTCGGTACTCGCACGGATTCTACCATTTCCCGGTATTCGCCGGGATTTTACGATTTTTCGTTATTCGCTCGGATTCTACCATTTTCATTTAGTCACACTGATTCAACCCTTTTCCGGTACTCGCCCGAACAGTTTTTCGGTACTCGAACGGATTCTACCATTTCCCGGTATTCGTTGGGATTTTACGATTTTTCCTTATTCGCTCGGATTCTACCATTGTCATTTAGTCACACTCATTCAACCCTTTTCCGGTACTCGCCCGATCAGTTTTTCGGTACTCGCACGGATTCTACCATTTCCCGGTATTCGACGGGATTTTACGATTTTTCGGTATTCGCCCGGATTCTACCATTTTCATTTAGTCACACTGATTCAACCCTTTTCCGGTACTCGCCCGAACAGTTTTTCGGTACTCGCACGGATTCTACCATTTCCCGGTATTCGTTGGGATTTTACGATTTTTCGTTATTCGCTCGGATTCTACCATTTTCATTTAGTCACACTGATTCAACCCTTTTCCGGTACTCGCCCGAACAGTTTTTCGGTACTCGCACGGATTCTACCATTTCCCGGTATTCGTTGGGATTTTACGATTTTTCGTTATTCGCTCGGATTCTACAATTTTCATTTAGTCACACTGATTCAACCCTTTTTCGGTACTCGTCCGAACAGTTTTTCGGTACTCGCACGGATTCTACCATTTCCCGGTATTCGCCGGGATTTTACGATTTTTCGTTATTCGCTCGGATTCTACCATTTTCATTTAGTCACACTGATTCAACCCTTTTTCGGTACTCGCCCGAACAGTTTTTCGGTACTCGCACGGATTCTACCATTTCCCGGTATTCGTTGGGATTTTACGATTTTTCGTTATTCGCTCGGATTCTACCATTTTCATTTAGTCACACTGATTCAACCCTTTTCCGGTACTCGCCCGAACAGTTTTTCGGTACTCGCACGGATTCTACCATTTCCCGGTATTCGTTGGGATTTTACGATTTTTCGTTATTCGCTCGGATTCTACCATTTTCATTTAGTCACACTGATTCAACCCTTTTCCGGTACTCGCCCGAACAGTTTTTCGGTACTCGCACGGATTCTACCATTTCCCGGTATTCGTTGGGATTTTACGATTTTTCGTTATTCGCTCGGATTCTACCATTTTCATTTAGTCACACTGATTCAACCCTTTTCCGGTACTCGCCCGAACAGTTTTTCGGTACTCGAACGGATTCTACCATTTCCCGGTATTCGTTGGGATTTTACGATTTTTCCTTATTCGCTCGGATTCTACCATTGTCATTTAGTCACACTCATTCAACCCTTTTCCGGTACTCGCCCGATCAGTTTTTCGGTACTCGCACGGATTCTACCATTTCCCGGTATTCGACGGGATTTTACGATTTTTCGGTATTCGCCCGGATTCTACCATTTTCATTTAGTCACACTGATTCAACCCTTTTCCGGTACTCGCCCGAACAGTTTTTCGGTACTCGCACGGATTCTACCATTTCCCGGTATTCGTTGGGATTTTACGATTTTTCGTTATTCGCTCGGATTCTACCATTTTCATTTAGTCACACTGATTCAACCCTTTTCCGGTACTCGCCCGAACAGTTTTTCGGTACTCGCACGGATTCTACCATTTCCCGGTATTCGTTGGGATTTTACGATTTTTCGTTATTCGCTCGGATTCTACAATTTTCATTTAGTCACACTGATTCAACCCTTTTTCGGTACTCGTCCGAACAGTTTTTCGGTACTCGCACGGATTCTACCATTTCCCGGTATTCGCCGGGATTTTACGATTTTTCGTTATTCGCTCGGATTCTACCATTTTCATTTAGTCACACTGATTCAACCCTTTTTCGGTACTCGCCCGAACAGTTTTTCGGTACTCGCACGGATTCTACCATTTCCCGGTATTCGTTGGGATTTTACGATTTTTCGTTATTCGCTCGGATTCTACCATTTTCATTTAGTCACACTGATTCAACCCTTTTCCGGTACTCGCCCGAACAGTTTTTCGGTACTCGCACGGATTCTACCATTTCCCGGTATTCGTTGGGATTTTACGATTTTTCGTTATTCGCTCGGATTCTACCATTTTCATTTAGTCACACTGATTCAACCCTTTTCCGGTACTCGCCCGAACAGTTTTTCGGTACTCGCACGGATTCTACCATTTCCCGGTATTCGTTGGGATTTTACGATTTTTCGTTATTCGCTCGGATTCTACCATTTTCATTTAGTCACACTGATTCAACCCTTTTCCGGTACTCGCCCGAACAGTTTTTCGGTACTCGCACGGATTCTACCATTTCCCGGTATTCGTTGGGATTTTACGATTTTTCGTTATTCGCTCGGATTCTACAATTTTCATTTAGTCACACTGATTCAACCCTTTTTCGGTACTCGTCCGAATACTTTTTCGGTACTCGCACAGATTCTACCATTTCCCGGTATTCGCCGGGATTTTACGATTTTTCGTTATTCGCTCGGATTCTACCATTTTCATTTAGTCACACTGATTCAACCCTTTTCCGGTACTCGCCCGAACAGTTTTTCGGTACTCGCACGGATTCTACCATTTCCCGGTATTCGTTGGGATTTTACGATTTTTCGTTATTCGCTCGGATTCTACAATTTTCATTTAGTCACACTGATTCAACCCTTTTTCGGTACTCGTCCGAACAGTTTTTCGGTACTCGCACGGATTCTACCATTTCCCGGTATTCGCCGGGATTTTACGATTTTTCGTTATTCGCTCGGATTCTACCATTTTCATTTAGTCACACTGATTCAACCCTTTTCCGGTACTCGCCCGAACAGTTTTTCGGTACTCGCACGGATTCTACCATTTCCCGGTATTCGTTGGGATTTTACGATTTTTCGTTATTCGCTCGGATTCTACCATTTTCATTTAGTCACACTGATTCAACCCTTTTCCGGTACTCGCCCGAACAGTTTTTCGGTACTCGAACGGATTCTACCATTTCCCGGTATTCGTTGGGATTTTACGATTTTTCCTTATTCGCTCGGATTCTACCATTGTCATTTAGTCACACTGATTCAACCCTTTTCCGGTACTCGCCCGATCAGTTTTTCGGTACTCGCACGGATTCTACCATTTCCCGGTATTCGTTGGGATTTTACGATTTTTCGTTATTCGCTCGGATTCTACCATTTTCATTTAGTCACACTGATTCAACCCTTTTCCGGTACTCGCCCGAACAGTTTTTCGGTACTCGCACGGATTCTACCATTTCCCGGTATTCGTTGGGATTTTACGATTTTTCGTTATTCGCTCGGATTCTACCATTTTCATTTAGTCACACTGATTCAACCCTTTTCCGGTACTCGCCCGAACAGTTTTTCGGTACTCGAACGGATTCTACCATTTCCCGGTATTCGTTGGGATTTTACGATTTTTCCTTATTCGCTCGGATTCTACCATTGTCATTTAGTCACACTCATTCAACCCTTTTCCGGTACTCGCCCGATCAGTTTTTCGGTACTCGCACGGATTCTACCATTTCCCGGTATTCGACGGGATTTTACGATTTTTCGGTATTCGCCCGGATTCTACCATTTTCATTTAGTCACACTGATTCAACCCTTTTCCGGTACTCGCCCGAACAGTTTTTCGGTACTCGCACGGATTCTACCATTTCCCGGTATTCGTTGGGATTTTACGATTTTTCGTTATTCGCTCGGATTCTACCATTTTCATTTAGTCACACTGATTCAACCCTTTTCCGGTACTCGCCCGAACAGTTTTTCGGTACTCGCACGGATTCTACCATTTCCCGGTATTCGTTGGGATTTTACGATTTTTCGTTATTCGCTCGGATTCTACAATTTTCATTTAGTCACACTGATTCAACCCTTTTTCGGTACTCGTCCGAACAGTTTTTCGGTACTCGCACGGATTCTACCATTTCCCGGTATTCGCCGGGATTTTACGATTTTTCGTTATTCGCTCGGATTCTACCATTTTCATTTAGTCACACTGATTCAACCCTTTTTCGGTACTCGCCCGAACAGTTTTTCGGTACTCGCACGGATTCTACCATTTCCCGGTATTCGTTGGGATTTTACGATTTTTCGTTATTCGCTCGGATTCTACCATTTTCATTTAGTCACACTGATTCAACCCTTTTCCGGTACTCGCCCGAACAGTTTTTCGGTACTCGCACGGATTCTACCATTTCCCGGTATTCGTTGGGATTTTACGATTTTTCGTTATTCGCTCGGATTCTACCATTTTCATTTAGTCACACTGATTCAACCCTTTTCCGGTACTCGCCCGAACAGTTTTTCGGTACTCGCACGGATTCTACCATTTCCCGGTATTCGTTGGGATTTTACGATTTTTCGTTATTCGCTCGGATTCTACAATTTTCATTTAGTCACACTGATTCAACCCTTTTTCGGTACTCGTCCGAATACTTTTTCGGTACTCGCACGGATTCTACCATTTCCCGGTATTCGCCGGGATTTTACGATTTTTCGTTATTCGCTCGGATTCTACCATTTTCATTTAGTCACACTGATTCAACCCTTTTCCGGTACTCGCCCGAACAGTTTTTCGGTACTCGCACGGATTCTACCATTTCCCGGTATTCGTTGGGATTTTACGATTTTTCGTTATTCGCTCGGATTCTACAATTTTCATTTAGTCACACTGATTCAACCCTTTTTCGGTACTCGTCCGAACAGTTTTTCGGTACTCGCACGGATTCTACCATTTCCCGGTATTCGCCGGGATTTTACGATTTTTCGTTATTCGCTCGGATTCTACCATTTTCATTTAGTCACACTGATTCAACCCTTTTCCGGTACTCGCCCGAACAGTTTTTCGGTACTCGCACGGATTCTACCATTTCCCGGTATTCGTTGGGATTTTACGATTTTTCGTTATTCGCTCGGATTCTACCATTTTCATTTAGTCACACTGATTCAACCCTTTTCCGGTACTCGCCCGAACAGTTTTTCGGTACTCGAACGGATTCTACCATTTCCCGGTATTCGTTGGGATTTTACGATTTTTCCTTATTCGCTCGGATTCTACCATTGTCATTTAGTCACACTGATTCAACCCTTTTCCGGTACTCGCCCGATCAGTTTTTCGGTACTCGCACGGATTCTACCATTTCCCGGTATTCGTTGGGATTTTACGATTTTTCGATATTCGCTCGGATTCTACAATTTTCATTTAGTCACACTGATTCAACCCTTTTTCGGTACTCGCCCGAACAGTTTTTCGGTACTCGCACGGATTCTACCATTTCCCGGTATTCGCCGGGATTTTACGATTTTTCGTTATTCGCTCGGATTCTACCATTTTCATTTAGTCACACTGATTCAACCCTTTTCCGGTACTCGCCCGAACAGTTTTTCGGTACTCGCACGGATTCTACCATTTCCCGGTATTCGTTGGAATTTTACGATTTTTCGTTATTCGCTCGGATTCTACAATTTTCATTTAGTCACACTGATTCAACCCTTTTTCGGTACTCGTCCGAACAGTTTTTCGGTACTCGCACGGATTCTCCCATTTCCCGGTATTCGCCGGGATTTTACGATTTTTCGTTATTCGCTCGGATTCTACCATTTTCATTTAGTCACACTGATTCAACCCTTTTCCGGTACTCGCCCGAACAGTTTTTCGGTACTCGCACGGATTCTACCATTTCCCGGTATTCGTTGGGATTTTACGATTTTTCGTTATTCGCTCGGATTCTACCATTTTCATTTAGTCACACTGATTCAACCCTTTTCCGGTACTCGCCCGAACAGTTTTTCGGTACTCGAACGGATTCTACCATTTCCCGGTATTCGTTGGGATTTTACGATTTTTCCTTATTCGCTCGGATTCTACCATTGTCATTTAGTCACACTGATTCAACCCTTTTCCGGTACTCGCCCGAACAGTTTTTCGGTACTCGCACGGATTCTACCATTTCCCGGTATTCGTTGGGATTTTACGATTTTTCGTTATTCGCTCGGATTCTACAATTTTCATTTAGTCGCACTGATTCAACCCTTTTTCGGTACTCGTCCGAATACTTTTTCGGTACTCGCACGGATTCTACCATTTCCCGGTATTCGCCGGGATTTTACGATTTTTCGTTATTCGCTCGGATTCTACAATTTTCATTTAGTCACACTGATTCAACCCTTTTTCGGTACTCGTCCGAACATTTTTTCGGTACTCGCACGGATTCTACCATTTCCCGGTATTCGCCGGGATTTTACGATTTTTCGTTATTCGCTCGGATTCTACCATTTTCATTTAGTCACACTGATTCAACCCTTTTCCGGTACTCGCCCGAACAGTTTTTCGGTACTCGCACGGATTCTACCATTTCCCGGTATTCGTTGGGATTTTACGATTTTTCGTTATTCGCTCGGATTCTACAATTTTCATTTAGTCACACTGATTCAACCCTTTTTCGGTACTCGTCCGAACAGTTTTTCGGTACTCGCACGGATTCTACCATTTCCCGGTATTCGCCGGGATTTTACGATTTTTCGTTATTCGCTCGGATTCTACCATTTTCATTTAGTCACACTGATTCAACCCTTTTCCGGTACTCACCCGAACAGTTTTTCGTTACTCGCACGGATTCTACCATTTCCCGGTATTCGTTGGGATTTTACGATTTTTCCTTATTCGCTCGGATTCTACCATTGTCATTTAGTCACACTGATTCAACCCTTTTCCGGTACTCGCCCGATCAGTTTTTCGGTACTCGCACGGATTCTACCATTTCCCGGTATTCGTTGGGATTTTACGATTTTTCGATATTCGCTCGGATTCTACAATTTTCATTTAGTCACACTGATTCAACCCTTTTTCGGTACTCGCCCGAACAGTTTTTCGGTACTCGCACGGATTCTACCATTTCCCGGTATTCGCCGGGATTTTACGAATTTTCGTTATTCGCTCGGATTCTACCATTTTCATTTAGTCACACTGATTCAACCCTTTTCCGGTACTCGCCCGAACAGTTTTTCGGTACTCGCACGGATTCTACCATTTCCCGGTATTCGTTGGGATTTTACGATTTTTCGTTATTCGCTCGGATTCTACAATTTTCATTTAGTCACACTGATTCAACCCTTTTTCGGTACTCGTCCGAACAGTTTTTCGGTACTCGCACGGATTCTCCCATTTCCCGGTATTCGCCGGGATTTTACGATTTTTCGTTATTCGCTCGGATTCTACCATTTTCATTTAGTCACACTGATTCAACCCTTTTCCGGTACTCGCCCGAACAGTTTTTCGGTACTCGCACGGATTCTACCATTTCCCGGTATTCGTTGGGATTTTACGATTTTTCGTTATTCGCTCGGATTCTACCATTTTCATTTAGTCACACTGATTCAACCCTTTTCCGGTACTCGCCCGAACAGTTTTTCGGTACTCGAACGGATTCTACCATTTCCCGGTATTCGTTGGGATTTTACGATTTTTCCTTATTCGCTCGGATTCTACCATTGTCATTTAGTCACACTGATTCAACCCTTTTCCGGTACTCGCCCGAACAGTTTTTCGGTACTCGCACGGATTCTACCATTTCCCGGTATTCGTTGGGATTTTACGATTTTTCGTTATTCGCTCGGATTCTACAATTTTCATTTAGTCGCACTGATTCAACCCTTTTTCGGTACTCGTCCGAATACTTTTTCGGTACTCGCACGGATTCTACCATTTCCCGGTATTCGCCGGGATTTTACGATTTTTCGTTATTCGCTCGGATTCTACAATTTTCATTTAGTCACACTGATTCAACCCTTTTTCGGTACTCGTCCGAACATTTTTTCGGTACTCGCACGGATTCTACCATTTCCCGGTATTCGCCGGGATTTTACGATTTTTCGTTATTCGCTCGGATTCTACCATTTTCATTTAGTCACACTGATTCAACCCTTTTCCGGTACTCGCCCGAACAGTTTTTCGGTACTCGCACGGATTCTACCATTTCCCGGTATTCGTTGGGATTTTACGATTTTTCGTTATTCGCTCGGATTCTACAATTTTCATTTAGTCACACTGATTCAACCCTTTTTCGGTACTCGTCCGAACAGTTTTTCGGTACTCGCACGGATTCTACCATTTCCCGGTATTCGCCGGGATTTTACGATTTTTCGTTATTCGCTCGGATTCTACCATTTTCATTTAGTCACACTGATTCAACCCTTTTCCGGTACTCACCCGAACAGTTTTTCGTTACTCGCACGGATTCTACCATTTCCCGGTATTCGTTGGGATTTTACGATTTTTCCTTATTCGCTCGGATTCTACCATTGTCATTTAGTCACACTGATTCAACCCTTTTCCGGTACTCGCCCGATCAGTTTTTCGGTACTCGCACGGATTCTACCATTTCCCGGTATTCGTTGGGATTTTACGATTTTTCGATATTCGCTCGGATTCTACAATTTTCATTTAGTCACACTGATTCAACCCTTTTTCGGTACTCGCCCGAACAGTTTTTCGGTACTCGCACGGATTCTACCATTTCCCGGTATTCGCCGGGATTTTACGATTTTTCGTTATTCGCTCGGATTCTACCATTTTCATTTAGTCACACTGATTCAACCCTTTTCCGGTACTCGCCCGAACAGTTTTTCGGTACTCGCACGGATTCTACCATTTCCCGGTATTCGTTGGGATTTTACGATTTTTCGTTATTCGCTCGGATTCTACAATTTTCATTTAGTCACACTGATTCAACCCTTTTTCGGTACTCGTCCGAACAGTTTTTCGGTACTCGCACGGATTCTCCCATTTCCCGGTATTCGCCGGGATTTTACGATTTTTCGTTATTCGCTCGGATTCTACCATTTTCATTTAGTCACACTGATTCAACCCTTTTCCGGTACTCGCCCGAACAGTTTTTCGGTACTCGCACGGATTCTACCATTTCCCGGTATTCGTTGGGATTTTACGATTTTTCGTTATTCGCTCGGATTCTACCATTTTCATTTAGTCACACTGATTCAACCCTTTTCCGGTACTCGCCCGAACAGTTTTTCGGTACTCGAACGGATTCTACCATTTCCCGGTATTCGTTGGGATTTTACGATTTTTCCTTATTCGCTCGGATTCTACCATTGTCATTTAGTCACACTGATTCAACCCTTTTCCGGTACTCGCCCGAACAGTTTTTCGGTACTCGCACGGATTCTACCATTTCCCGGTATTCGTTGGGATTTTACGATTTTTCGTTATTCGCTCGGATTCTACAATTTTCATTTAGTCGCACTGATTCAACCCTTTTTCGGTACTCGTCCGAATACTTTTTCGGTACTCGCACGGATTCTACCATTTCCCGGTATTCGACGGGATTTTACGATTTTTCGGTATTCGCCCGGATTCTACCATTTTCATTTAGTCACACTGATTCAACCCTTTTCCGGTACTCGCCCGAACAGTTTTTCGGTACTCGCACGGATTCTACCATTTCCCGGTATTCGTTGGGATTTTACGATTTTTCGTTATTCGCTCGGATTCTACAATTTTCATTTAGTCACACTGATTCAACCCTTTTTCGGTACTCGTCCGAACAGTTTTTCGGTACTCGCACGGATTCTCCCATTTCCCGGTATTCGCCGGGATTTTACGATTTTTCGTTATTCGCTCGGATTCTACCATTTTCATTTAGTCACACTGATTCAACCCTTTTCCGGTACTCGCCCGAACAGTTTTTCGGTACTCGCACGGATTCTACCATTTCCCGGTATTCGTTGGGATTTTACGATTTTTCGTTATTCGCTCGGATTCTACCATTTTCATTTAGTCACACTGATTCAACCCTTTTCCGGTACTCGCCCGAACAGTTTTTCGGTACTCGAACGGATTCTACCATTTCCCGGTATTCGTTGGGATTTTACGATTTTTCCTTATTCGCTCGGATTCTACCATTGTCATTTAGTCACACTGATTCAACCCTTTTCCGGTACTCGCCCGAACAGTTTTTCGGTACTCGCACGGATTCTACCATTTCCCGGTATTCGTTGGGATTTTACGATTTTTCGTTATTCGCTCGGATTCTACAATTTTCATTTAGTCGCACTGATTCAACCCTTTTTCGGTACTCGTCCGAATACTTTTTCGGTACTCGCACGGATTCTACCATTTCCCGGTATTCGCCGGGATTTTACGATTTTTCGTTATTCGCTCGGATTCTACAATTTTCATTTAGTCACACTGATTCAACCCTTTTTCGGTACTCGTCCGAACATTTTTTCGGTACTCGCACGGATTCTACCATTTCCCGGTATTCGCCGGGATTTTACGATTTTTCGTTATTCGCTCGGATTCTACCATTTTCATTTAGTCACACTGATTCAACCCTTTTCCGGTACTCGCCCGAACAGTTTTTCGGTACTCGCACGGATTCTACCATTTCCCGGTATTCGTTGGGATTTTACGATTTTTCGTTATTCGCTCGGATTCTACAATTTTCATTTAGTCACACTGATTCAACCCTTTTTCGGTACTCGTCCGAACAGTTTTTCGGTACTCGCACGGATTCTACCATTTCCCGGTATTCGCCGGGATTTTACGATTTTTCGTTATTCGCTCGGATTCTACCATTTTCATTTAGTCACACTGATTCAACCCTTTTCCGGTACTCACCCGAACAGTTTTTCGTTACTCGCACGGATTCTACCATTTCCCGGTATTCGTTGGGATTTTACGATTTTTCCTTATTCGCTCGGATTCTACCATTGTCATTTAGTCACACTGATTCAACCCTTTTCCGGTACTCGCCCGATCAGTTTTTCGGTACTCGCACGGATTCTACCATTTCCCGGTATTCGACGGGATTTTACGATTTTTCGGTATTCGCCCGGATTCTACCATTTTCATTTAGTCACACTGATTCAACCCTTTTCCGGTACTCGCCCGAACAGTTTTTCGGTACTCGCACGGATTCTACCATTTCCCGGTATTCGTTGGGATTTTACGATTTTTCGTTATTCGCTCGGATTCTACCATTTTCATTTAGTCACACTGATTCAACCCTTTTCCGGTACTCGCCCGAACAGTTTTTCGGTACTCGCACGGATTCTACCATTTCCCGGTATTCGTTGGGATTTTACGATTTTTCGTTATTCGCTCGGATTCTACAATTTTCATTTAGTCGCACTGATTCAACCCTTTTTCGGTACTCGTCCGAATACTTTTTCGGTACTCGCACGGATTCTACCATTTCCCGGTATTCGCCGGGATTTTACGATTTTTCGTTATTCGCTCGGATTCTACAATTTTCATTTAGTCACACTGATTCAACCCTTTTTCGGTACTCGTCCGAACAGTTTTTCGGAACTCGCACGGATTCTACCATTTCCCGGTATTCGCCGGGATTTTACGATTTTTCGTTATTCGCTCGGATTCTACCATTTTCATTTAGTCACACTGATTCAACCCTTTTCCGGTACTCGCCCGAACAGTTTTTCGGTACTCGCACGGATTCTACCATTTCCCGGTATTCGTTGGGATTTTACGATTTTTCGTTATTCGCTCGGATTCTACAATTTTCATTTAGTCACACTGATTCAACCCTTTTTTGGTACTCGTCCGAACAGTTTTTCGGTACTCGCACGGATTCTACCATTTCCCGGTATTCGCCGGGATTTTACGATTTTTCGTTATTCGCTCGGATTCTACCATTTTCATTTAGTCACACTGATTCAACCCTTTTCCGGTACTCACCCGAACAGTTTTTCGTTACTCGCACGGATTCTACCATTTCCCGGTATTCGTTGGGATTTTACGATTTTTCCTTATTCGCTCGGATTCTACCATTGTCATTTAGTCACACTGATTCAACCCTTTTCCGGTACTCGCCCGATCAGTTTTTCGGTACTCGCACGGATTCTACCATTTCCCGGTATTCGACGGGATTTTACGATTTTTCGGTATTCGCCCGGATTCTACCATTTTCATTTAGTCACACTGATTCAACCCTTTTCCGGTACTCGCCCGAACAGTTTTTCGGTACTCGCACGGATTCTACCATTTCCCGGTATTCGTTGGGATTTTACGATTTTTCGTTATTCGCTCGGATTCTACCATTTTCATTTAGTCACACTGATTCAACCCTTTTCCGGTACTCGCCCGAACAGTTTTTCGGTACTCGCACGGATTCTACCATTTCCCGGTATTCGTTGGGATTTTACGATTTTTCGTTATTCGCTCGGATTCTACAATTTTCATTTAGTCACACTGATTCAACCCTTTTTCGGTACTCGCCCGAACAGTTTTTCGGTACTCGCACGGATTCTACCATTTCCCGGTATTCGTTGGGATTTTACGATTTTTCGTTATTCGCTCGGATTCTACCATTTTCATTTAGTCACACTGATTCAACCCTTTTTCGTTACTCGCCCGAACAGTTTTTCGGTACTCGCACGGATTCTACCATTTCCCGGTATTCGTTGGGATTTTACGATTTTTCGTTATTCGCTCGGATTCTACCATTTTCATTTAGTCACACTGATTCAACCCTTTTTCGGTACTCGCCCGAACAGTTTTTCGGTACTCGCACGGATTCTACCATTTCCCGGTATTCGTTGGGATTTTACGATTTTTCGTTATTCGCTCGGATTCTACCATTTTCATTTAGTCACACTGATTCAACCCTTTTCCGGTACTCGCCCGAACAGTTTTTCGGTACTCGCACGGATTCTACCATTTCCCGGTATTCGTTGGGATTTTACGATTTTTCGTTATTCGCTCGGATTCTACAATTTTCATTTAGTCACACTGATTCAACCCTTTTTCGGTACTCGTCCGAATACTTTTTCGGTACTCGCACGGATTCTACCATTTCCCGGTATTCGCCGGGATTTTACGATTTTTCGTTATTCGCTCGGATTCTACCATTTTCATTTAGTCACACTGATTCAACCCTTTTCCGGTACTCGCCCGAACAGTTTTTCGGTACTCGCACGGATTCTACCATTTCCCGGTATTCGTTGGGATTTTACGATTTTTCGTTATTCGCTCGGATTCTACAATTTTCATTTAGTCACACTGATTCAACCCTTTTTCGGTACTCGTCCGAACAGTTTTTCGGTACTCGCACGGATTCTACCATTTCCCGGTATTCGCCGGGATTTTACGATTTTTCGTTATTCGCTCGGATTCTACCATTTTCATTTAGTCACACTGATTCAACCCTTTTCCGGTACTCACCCGAACAGTTTTTCGTTACTCGCACGGATTCTACCATTTCCCGGTATTCGTTGGGATTTTACGATTTTTCCTTATTCGCTCGGATTCTACCATTGTCATTTAGTCACACTGATTCAACCCTTTTCCGGTACTCGCCCGATCAGTTTTTCGGTACTCGCACGGATTCTACCATTTCCCGGTATTCGACGGGATTTTACGATTTTTCGGTATTCGCCCGGATTCTACCATTTTCATTTAGTCACACTGATTCAACCCTTTTCCGGTACTCGCCCGAACAGTTTTTCGGTACTCGCACGGATTCTACCATTTCCCGGTATTCGTTGGGATTTTACGATTTTTCGTTATTCGCTCGGATTCTACCATTTTCATTTAGTCACACTGATTCAACCCTTTTCCGGTACTCGCCCGAACAGTTTTTCGGTACTCGCACGGATTCTACCATTTCCCGGTATTCGTTGGGATTTTACGATTTTTCGTTATTCGCTCGGATTCTACAATTTTCATTTAGTCGCACTGATTCAACCCTTTTTCGGTACTCGTCCGAATACTTTTTCGGTACTCGCACGGATTCTACCATTTCCCGGTATTCGCCGGGATTTTACGATTTTTCGTTATTCGCTCGGATTCTACAATTTTCATTTAGTCACACTGATTCAACCCTTTTTCGGTACTCGTCCGAACAGTTTTTCGGAACTCGCACGGATTCTACCATTTCCCGGTATTCGCCGGGATTTTACGATTTTTCGTTATTCGCTCGGATTCTACCATTTTCATTTAGTCACACTGATTCAACCCTTTTCCGGTACTCGCCCGAACAGTTTTTCGGTACTCGCACGGATTCTACCATTTCCCGGTATTCGTTGGGATTTTACGATTTTTCGTTATTCGCTCGGATTCTACAATTTTCATTTAGTCACACTGATTCAACCCTTTTTTGGTACTCGTCCGAACAGTTTTTCGGTACTCGCACGGATTCTACCATTTCCCGGTATTCGCCGGGATTTTACGATTTTTCGTTATTCGCTCGGATTCTACCATTTTCATTTAGTCACACTGATTCAACCCTTTTCCGGTACTCACCCGAACAGTTTTTCGTTACTCGCACGGATTCTACCATTTCCCGGTATTCGTTGGGATTTTACGATTTTTCCTTATTCGCTCGGATTCTACCATTGTCATTTAGTCACACTGATTCAACCCTTTTCCGGTACTCGCCCGATCAGTTTTTCGGTACTCGCACGGATTCTACCATTTCCCGGTATTCGACGGGATTTTACGATTTTTCGGTATTCGCCCGGATTCTACCATTTTCATTTAGTCACACTGATTCAACCCTTTTCCGGTACTCGCCCGAACAGTTTTTCGGTACTCGCACGGATTCTACCATTTCCCGGTATTCGTTGGGATTTTACGATTTTTCGTTATTCGCTCGGATTCTACCATTTTCATTTAGTCACACTGATTCAACCCTTTTCCGGTACTCGCCCGAACAGTTTTTCGGTACTCGCACGGATTCTACCATTTCCCGGTATTCGTTGGGATTTTACGATTTTTCGTTATTCGCTCGGATTCTACAATTTTCATTTAGTCACACTGATTCAACCCTTTTTCGGTACTCGCCCGAACAGTTTTTCGGTACTCGCACGGATTCTACCATTTCCCGGTATTCGTTGGGATTTTACGATTTTTCGTTATTCGCTCGGATTCTACCATTTTCATTTAGTCACACTGATTCAACCCTTTTTCGTTACTCGCCCGAACAGTTTTTCGGTACTCGCACGGATTCTACCATTTCCCGGTATTCGTTGGGATTTTACGATTTTTCGTTATTCGCTCGGATTCTACCATTTTCATTTAGTCACACTGATTCAACCCTTTTTCGGTACTCGCCCGAACAGTTTTTCGGTACTCGCACGGATTCTACCATTTCCCGGTATTCGTTGGGATTTTACGATTTTTCGTTATTCGCTCGGATTCTACCATTTTCATTTAGTCACACTGATTCAACCCTTTTCCGGTACTCGCCCGAACAGTTTTTCGGTACTCGCACGGATTCTACCATTTCCCGGTATTCGTTGGGATTTTACGATTTTTCGTTATTCGCTCGGATTCTACAATTTTCATTTAGTCACACTGATTCAACCCTTTTTCGGTACTCGTCCGAATACTTTTTCGGTACTCGCACGGATTCTACCATTTCCCGGTATTCGCCGGGATTTTACGATTTTTCGTTATTCGCTCGGATTCTACCATTTTCATTTAGTCACACTGATTCAACCCTTTTCCGGTACTCGCCCGAACAGTTTTTCGGTACTCGCACGGATTCTACCATTTCCCGGTATTCGTTGGGATTTTACGATTTTTCGTTATTCGCTCGGATTCTACAATTTTCATTTAGTCACACTGATTCAACCCTTTTTCGGTACTCGTCCGAATACTTTTTCGGTACTCGCACGGATTCTACCATTTCCCGGTATTCGCCGGGATTTTACGATTTTTCGTTATTCGCTCGGATTCTACCATTTTCATTTAGTCACACTGATTCAACCCTTTTCCGGTACTCGCCCGAACAGTTTTTCGGTACTCGCACGGATTCTACCATTTCCCGGTATTCGTTGGGATTTTACGATTTTTCGTTATTCGCTCGGATTCTACCATTTTCATTTAGTCACACTGATTCAACCCTTTTCCGGTACTCGCCCGAACAGTTTTTCGGTACTCGCACGGATTCTACCATTTCCCGGTATTCGTTGGGATTTTACGATTTTTCGTTATTCGCTCGGATTCTACCATTTTCATTTAGTCACACTGATTCAACCCTTTTTCGGTACTCGCCCGAACAGTTTTTCGGTACTCGCACGGATTCTACCATTTCCCGGTATTCGTTGGGATTTTACGATTTTTCGTTATTCGCTCGGATTCTACCATTTTCATTTAGTCACACTGATTCAACCCTTTTCCGGTACTCGCCCGAACAGTTTTTCGGTACTCGCACGGATTCTACCATTTCCCGGTATTCGTTGGGATTTTACGATTTTTCGTTATTCGCTCGGATTCTACAATTTTCATTTAGTCACACTGATTCAACCCTTTTCCGGTACTCACCCGAACAGTTTTTCGGTACTCGCACGGATTCTACCATTTCCCGGTATTCGTTGGGATTTTACGATTTTTCGTTATTCGCTCGGATTCTACCATTTTCATTTAGTCACACTGATTCAACCCTTTTCCGGTACTCGCCCGAACAGTTTTTCGGTACTCGCACGGATTCTACCATTTCCCGGTATTCGTTGGGATTTTACGATTTTTCGTTATTCGCTCGGATTCTACAATTTTCATTTAGTCGCACTGATTCAACCCTTTTTCGGTACTCGTCCGAACAGTTTTTCGGTACTCGCACGGATTCTACCATTTCCCGGTATTCGCCGGGATTTTACGATTTTTCGTTATTCGCTCGGATTCTACCATTTTCATTTAGTCACACTGATTCAACCCTTTTCCGGTACTCGCCCGAACAGTTTTTCGGTACTCGCACGGATTCTACCATTTCCCGGTATTCGCCGGGATTTTACGATTTTTCGTTATTCGCTCGGATTCTACCATTTTCATTTAGTCACACTGATTCAACCCTTTTCCGGTACTCGCCCGAACAGTTTTTCGGTACTCGCACGGATTCTACCATTTCCCGGTATTCGTTGGGATTTTACGATTTTTCGTTATTCGCTCGGATTCTACCATTTTCATTTAGTCACACTGATTCAACCCTTTTCCGGTACTCGCCCGAACAGTTTTTCGGTACTCGAACGGATTCTACCATTTCCCGGTATTCGTTGGGATTTTACGATTTTTCCTTATTCGCTCGGATTCTACCATTGTCATTTAGTCACACTGATTCAACCCTTTTCCGGTACTAGCCCGAACAGTTTTTCGGTACTCGCACGGATTCTACCATTTCCCGGTATTCGTTGGGATTTTACGATTTTTCGTTATTCGCTCGGATTCTACAATTTTCATTTAGTCGCACTGATTCAACCCTTTTTCGGTACTCGTCCGAATACTTTTTCGGTACTCGCACGGATTCTACCATTTCCCGGTATTCGCCGGGATTTTACGATTTTTCGTTATTCGCTCGGATTCTACAATTTTCATTTAGTCACACTGATTCAACCCTTTTTCGGTACTCGTCCGAACATTTTTTCGGTACTCGCACGGATTCTACCATTTCCCGGTATTCGCCGGGATTTTACGATTTTTCGTTATTCGCTCGGATTCTACCATTTTCATTTAGTCACACTGATTCAACCCTTTTCCGGTACTCGCCCGAACAGTTTTTCGGTACTCGCACGGATTCTACCATTTCCCGGTATTCGTTGGGATTTTACGATTTTTCGTTATTCGCTCGGATTCTACAATTTTCATTTAGTCACACTGATTCAACCCTTTTTCGGTACTCGTCCGAACAGTTTTTCGGTACTCGCACGGATTCTACCATTTCCCGGTATTCGCCGGGATTTTACGATTTTTCGTTATTCGCTCGGATTCTACCATTTTCATTTAGTCACACTGATTCAACCCTTTTCCGGTACTCACCCGAACAGTTTTTCGTTACTCGCACGGATTCTACCATTTCCCGGTATTCGTTGGGATTTTACGATTTTTCCTTATTCGCTCGGATTCTACCATTGTCATTTAGTCACACTGATTCAACCCTTTTCCGGTACTCGCCCGATCAGTTTTTCGGTACTCGCACGGATTCTACCATTTCCCGGTATTCGACGGGATTTTACGATTTTTCGGTATTCGCCCGGATTCTACCATTTTCATTTAGTCACACTGATTCAACCCTTTTCCGGTACTCGCCCGAACAGTTTTTCGGTACTCGCACGGATTCTACCATTTCCCGGTATTCGTTGGGATTTTACGATTTTTCGTTATTCGCTCGGATTCTACCATTTTCATTTAGTCACACTGATTCAACCCTTTTCCGGTACTCGCCCGAACAGTTTTTCGGTACTCGCACGGATTCTACCATTTCCCGGTATTCGTTGGGATTTTACGATTTTTCGTTATTCGCTCGGATTCTACAATTTTCATTTAGTCGCACTGATTCAACCCTTTTTCGGTACTCGTCCGAATACTTTTTCGGTACTCGCACGGATTCTACCATTTCCCGGTATTCGCCGGGATTTTACGATTTTTCGTTATTCGCTCGGATTCTACAATTTTCATTTAGTCACACTGATTCAACCCTTTTTCGGTACTCGTCCGAACAGTTTTTCGGAACTCGCACGGATTCTACCATTTCCCGGTATTCGCCGGGATTTTACGATTTTTCGTTATTCGCTCGGATTCTACCATTTTCATTTAGTCACACTGATTCAACCCTTTTCCGGTACTCGCCCGAACAGTTTTTCGGTACTCGCACGGATTCTACCATTTCCCGGTATTCGTTGGGATTTTACGATTTTTCGTTATTCGCTCGGATTCTACAATTTTCATTTAGTCACACTGATTCAACCCTTTTTTGGTACTCGTCCGAACAGTTTTTCGGTACTCGCACGGATTCTACCATTTCCCGGTATTCGCCGGGATTTTACGATTTTTCGTTATTCGCTCGGATTCTACCATTTTCATTTAGTCACACTGATTCAACCCTTTTCCGGTACTCACCCGAACAGTTTTTCGTTACTCGCACGGATTCTACCATTTCCCGGTATTCGTTGGGATTTTACGATTTTTCCTTATTCGCTCGGATTCTACCATTGTCATTTAGTCACACTGATTCAACCCTTTTCCGGTACTCGCCCGATCAGTTTTTCGGTACTCGCACGGATTCTACCATTTCCCGGTATTCGACGGGATTTTACGATTTTTCGGTATTCGCCCGGATTCTACCATTTTCATTTAGTCACACTGATTCAACCCTTTTCCGGTACTCGCCCGAACAGTTTTTCGGTACTCGCACGGATTCTACCATTTCCCGGTATTCGTTGGGATTTTACGATTTTTCGTTATTCGCTCGGATTCTACCATTTTCATTTAGTCACACTGATTCAACCCTTTTCCGGTACTCGCCCGAACAGTTTTTCGGTACTCGCACGGATTCTACCATTTCCCGGTATTCGTTGGGATTTTACGATTTTTCGTTATTCGCTCGGATTCTACAATTTTCATTTAGTCACACTGATTCAACCCTTTTTCGGTACTCGCCCGAACAGTTTTTCGGTACTCGCACGGATTCTACCATTTCCCGGTATTCGTTGGGATTTTACGATTTTTCGTTATTCGCTCGGATTCTACCATTTTCATTTAGTCACACTGATTCAACCCTTTTTCGTTACTCGCCCGAACAGTTTTTCGGTACTCGCACGGATTCTACCATTTCCCGGTATTCGTTGGGATTTTACGATTTTTCGTTATTCGCTCGGATTCTACCATTTTCATTTAGTCACACTGATTCAACCCTTTTTCGGTACTCGCCCGAACAGTTTTTCGGTACTCGCACGGATTCTACCATTTCCCGGTATTCGTTGGGATTTTACGATTTTTCGTTATTCGCTCGGATTCTACCATTTTCATTTAGTCACACTGATTCAACCCTTTTCCGGTACTCGCCCGAACAGTTTTTCGGTACTCGCACGGATTCTACCATTTCCCGGTATTCGTTGGGATTTTACGATTTTTCGTTATTCGCTCGGATTCTACAATTTTCATTTAGTCACACTGATTCAACCCTTTTTCGGTACTCGTCCGAATACTTTTTCGGTACTCGCACGGATTCTACCATTTCCCGGTATTCGCCGGGATTTTACGATTTTTCGTTATTCGCTCGGATTCTACCATTTTCATTTAGTCACACTGATTCAACCCTTTTCCGGTACTCGCCCGAACAGTTTTTCGGTACTCGCACGGATTCTACCATTTCCCGGTATTCGTTGGGATTTTACGATTTTTCGTTATTCGCTCGGATTCTACAATTTTCATTTAGTCACACTGATTCAACCCTTTTTCGGTACTCGTCCGAATACTTTTTCGGTACTCGCACGGATTCTACCATTTCCCGGTATTCGCCGGGATTTTACGATTTTTCGTTATTCGCTCGGATTCTACCATTTTCATTTAGTCACACTGATTCAACCCTTTTCCGGTACTCGCCCGAACAGTTTTTCGGTACTCGCACGGATTCTACCATTTCCCGGTATTCGTTGGGATTTTACGATTTTTCGTTATTCGCTCGGATTCTACCATTTTCATTTAGTCACACTGATTCAACCCTTTTCCGGTACTCGCCCGAACAGTTTTTCGGTACTCGCACGGATTCTACCATTTCCCGGTATTCGTTGGGATTTTACGATTTTTCGTTATTCGCTCGGATTCTACCATTTTCATTTAGTCACACTGATTCAACCCTTTTTCGGTACTCGCCCGAACAGTTTTTCGGTACTCGCACGGATTCTACCATTTCCCGGTATTCGTTGGGATTTTACGATTTTTCGTTATTCGCTCGGATTCTACCATTTTCATTTAGTCACACTGATTCAACCCTTTTCCGGTACTCGCCCGAACAGTTTTTCGGTACTCGCACGGATTCTACCATTTCCCGGTATTCGTTGGGATTTTACGATTTTTCGTTATTCGCTCGGATTCTACAATTTTCATTTAGTCACACTGATTCAACCCTTTTCCGGTACTCACCCGAACAGTTTTTCGGTACTCGCACGGATTCTACCATTTCCCGGTATTCGTTGGGATTTTACGATTTTTCGTTATTCGCTCGGATTCTACAATTTTCATTTAGTCACACTGATTCAACCCTTTTTCGGTACTCGTCCGAACAGTTTTTCGGTACTCGCACGGATTCTACCATTTCCCGGTATTCGACGGGATTTTACGATTTTTCGGTATTCGCCCGGATTCTACCATTTTCATTTAGTCACACTGATTCAACCCTTTTCCGGTACTCGCCCGAACAGTTTTTCGGTACTCGCACGGATTCTACCATTTCTCGATATTCGTTGGGATTTTACGATTTTTCGGTATTCGCCCGGATTCTACCATTTTCATTTAGTCACACTGATTCAACCCTTTTCCGGTACTCGCCTGAACAGTTTTTCGGTACTCGCACGGATTCTACCATTTCCCGGTATTCGTTGGGATTTTACGATTTTTCGATATTCGCTCGGATTCTACTATTTTCATTTAGTCACACTGATTCAACCCTTTTTCGGTACTCGTCCGAACAGTTTTTCGGTACTCGCACGGATTCTACCATTTCCCGGTATTCGCCGGGATTTTACGATTTTTCGTTATTCGCTCGGATTCTACCATTTTCATTTAGTCACACTGATTCAACCCTTTTCCGGTACTCGCCCGAACAGTTTTTCGGTACTCGCACGGATTCTACCATTTCCCGGTATTCGTTGGGATTTTACGATTTTTCGTTATTCGCTCGGATTCTACCATTTTCATTTAGTCACACTGATTCAACCCTTTTCCGGTACTCGCCCGAACAGTTTTTCGGTACTCGCACGGATTCTACCATTTCCCGGTATTCGTTGGGATTTTACGATTTTTCGTTATTCGCTCGGATTCTACCATTTTCATTTAGTCACACTGATTCAACCCTTTTCCGGTACTCGCCCGAACAGTTTTTCGGTACTCGCACGGATTCTACCATTTCCCGGTATTCGCCGGGATTTTACGATTTTTCGTTATTCGCTCGGATTCTACCATTTTCATTTAGTCACACTGATTCAACCCTTTTCCGGTACTCGCCCGAACAGTTTTTCGGTACTCGCACGGATTCTACCATTTCCCGGTATTCGTTGGGATTTTACGATTTTTCGTTATTCGCTCGGATTCTACCATTGTCATTTAGTCACACTGATTCAACCCTTTTCCGGTACTCGCCCGATCAGTTTTTCGGTACTCGCACGGATTCTACCATTTCCCGGTATTCGTTGGGATTTTACGATTTTTCGTTATTCGCTCGGATTCTACAATTTTCATTTAGTCACACTGATTCAACCCTTTTCCGGTACTCACCCGAACAGTTTTTCGGTACTCGCACGGATTCTACCATTTCCCGGTATTCGTTGGGATTTTACGATTTTTCGTTATTCGCTCGGATTCTACAATTTTCATTTAGTCACACTGATTCAACCCTTTTTCGGTACTCGTCCGAACAGTTTTTCGGTACTCGCACGGATTCTACCATTTCCCGGTATTCGACGGGATTTTACGATTTTTCGGTATTCGCCCGGATTCTACCATTTTCATTTAGTCACACTGATTCAACCCTTTTCCGGTACTCGCCCGAACAGTTTTTCGGTACTCGCACGGATTCTACCATTTCTCGATATTCGTTGGGATTTTACGATTTTTCGGTATTCGCCCGGATTCTACCATTTTCATTTAGTCACACTGATTCAACCCTTTTCCGGTACTCGCCCGAACAGTTTTTCGGTACTCGCACGGATTCTACCATTTCCCGGTATTCGTTGGGATTTTACGATTTTTCGATATTCGCTCGGATTCTACTATTTTCATTTAGTCACACTGATTCAACCCTTTTTCGGTACTCGTCCGAACAGTTTTTCGGTACTCGCACGGATTCTACCATTTCCCGGTATTCGCCGGGATTTTACGATTTTTCGTTATTCGCTCGGATTCTACCATTTTCATTTAGTCACACTGATTCAACCCTTTTCCGGTACTCGCCCGAACAGTTTTTCGGTACTCGCACGGATTCTACCATTTCCCGGTATTCGTTGGGATTTTACGATTTTTCGTTATTCGCTCGGATTCTACCATTTTCATTTAGTCACACTGATTCAACCCTTTTCCGGTACTCGCCCGAACAGTTTTTCGGTACTCGCACGGATTCTACCATTTCCCGGTATTCGTTGGGATTTTACGATTTTTCGTTATTCGCTCGGATTCTACCATTTTCATTTAGTCACACTGATTCAACCCTTTTCCGGTACTCGCCCGAACAGTTTTTCGGTACTCGCACGGATTCTACCATTTCCCGGTATTCGTTGGGATTTTACGATTTTTCGTTATTCGCTCGGATTCTACAATTTTCATTTAGTCGCACTGATTCAACCCTTTTTCGGTACTCGTCCGAATACTTTTTCGGTACTCGCACGGATTCTACCATTTCACGGTATTCGCCGGGATTTTACGATTTTTCGTTATTCGCTCGGATTCTACCATTTTCATTTAGTCACACTGATTCAACCCTTTTCCGGTACTCGCCCGAACAGTTTTTCGGTACTCGCACGGATTCTACCATTTCCCGGTATTCGTTGGGATTTTACGATTTTTCGTTATTCGCTCCGATTCTACCATTTTCATTTAGTCACACTAATTCAACCCTTTTCCGGTACTCGCCCGAACAGTTTTTCGGTACTCGCACGGATTCTACCATTTCCCGGTATTCGTTGGGATTTTACGATTTTTCGTTATTCGCTCGGATTCTACCATTTTCATTTAGTCACACTGATTCAACCCTTTTCCGGTACTCGCCCGAACAGTTTTTCGGTACTCGCACGGATTCTACCATTTCCCGGTATTCGTTGGCATTTTACGATTTTTCGTTATTCGCTCGGATTCTACAATTTTCATTTAGTCACACTGATTCAACCCTTTTTCGGTACTCGTCCGAACAGTTTTTCGGTACTCGCACGGATTCTACCATTTCCCGGTATTCGCCGGGATTTTACGATTTTTCGTTATTCGCTCGGATTCTACCATTTTCATTTAGTCACACTGATTCAACCCTTTTCCGGTACTCGCCCGAACAGTTTTTCGGTACTCGCACGGATTCTACCATTTCCCGGTATTCGTTGGGATTTTACGATTTTTCGTTATTCGCTCGGATTCTACCATTGTCATTTAGTCACACTGATTCAACCCTTTTCCGGTACTCGCCCGATCAGTTTTTCGGTACTCGCACGGATTCTACCATTTCCCGGTATTCGACGGGATTTTACGATTTTTCGGTATTCGCCCGAATTCTACCATTTTCATTTAGTCACACTGATTCAACCCTTTTCAGGTACTCGCCCGAACAGTTTTTCGGTACTCGCACGGATTCTACCATTTCCCGGTATTCGTTGGGATTTTACGATTTTTCGATATTCGCTCGGATTCTACAATTTTCATTTAGTCACACTGATTCAACCCTTTTTCGGTACTCGTCCGAACAGTTTTTCGGTACTCGCACGGATTCTACCATTTCCCGGTATTCGCCGGGATTTTACGATTTTTCGTTATTCGCTCGGATTCTACCATTTTCATTTAGTCACACTGATTCAACCCTTTTCCGGTACTCGCCCGAACAGTTTTTCGGTACTCGCACGGATTCTACCATTTCCCGGTATTCGTTGGGATTTTACGATTTTTCGTTATTCGCTCGGATTCTACCATTTTCATTTAGTCACACTGATTCAACCCTTTTTCGGTACTCGTCCGAACAGTTTTTCGGTACTCGCACGGATTCTACCATTTCCCGGTATTCGTTGGGATTTTACGATTTTTCGTTATTCGCTCGGATTCTACAATTTTCATTTAGTCACACTGATTCAACCCTTTTTCGGTACTCGTCCGAACAGTTTTTCGGTACTCGCACGGATTCTACCATTTCCCGGTATTCGACGGGATTTTACGATTTTTCGGTATTCGCCCGGATTCTACCATTTTCATTTAGTCACACTGATTCAACCCTTTTCCGGTACTCGCCCGAACAGTTTTTCGGTACTCGCACGGATTCTACCATTTCTCGATATTCGTTGGGATTTTACGATTTTTCGTTATTCGCTCGGATTCTACAATTTTCATTTAGTCACACTGATTCAACCCTTTTTCGGTACTCGTCCGAATACTTTTTCGGTACTCGCACGGATTCTACCATTTCCCGGTATTCGCCGGGATTTTACGATTTTTCGTTATTCGCTCGGATTCTACCATTTTCATTTAGTCACACTGATTCAACCCTTTTCCGGTACTCGCCCGAACAGTTTTTCGGTACTCGCACGGATTCTACCATTTCCCGGTATTCGTTGGGATTTTACGATTTTTCGTTATTCGCTCGGATTCTACCATTTTCATTTAGTCACACTGATTCAACCCTTTTCCGGTACTCGCCCGAACAGTTTTTCGGTACTCGCACGGATTCTACCATTTCCCGGTATTCGTTGGGATTTTACGATTTTTCGTTATTCGCTCGGATTCTACAATTTTCATTTAGTCGCACTGATTCAACCCTTTTTCGGTACTCGTCCGAATACTTTTTCGGTACTCGCACGGATTCTACCATTTCACGGTATTCGCCGGGATTTTACGATTTTTCGTTATTCGCTCGGATTCTACCATTTTCATTTAGTCACACTGATTCAACCCTTTTCCGGTACTCGCCCGAACAGTTTTTCGGTACTCGCACGGATTCTACCATTTCCCGGTATTCGTTGGGATTTTACGATTTTTCGTTATTCGCTCGGATTCTACCATTTTCATTTAGTCACACTGATTCAACCCTTTTCCGGTACTCGCCCGAACAGTTTTTCGGTACTCGCACGGATTCTACCATTTCCCGGTATTCGTTGGGATTTTACGATTTTTCGTTATTCGCTCGGATTCTACAATTTTCATTTAGTCGCACTGATTCAACCCTTTTTCGGTACTCGTCCGAACAGTTTTTCGGTACTCGCACGGATTCTACCATTTCCCGGTATTCGCCGGGATTTTACGATTTTTCGTTATTCGCTCGGATTCTACCATTTTCATTTAGTCACACTGATTCAACCCTTTTCCGGTACTCGCCCGAACAGTTTTTCGGTACTCGCACGGATTCTACCATTTCCCGGTATTCGCCGGGATTTTACGATTTTTCGTTATTCGCTCGGATTCTACCATTTTCATTTAGTCACACTGATTCAACCCTTTTCCGGTACTCGCCCGAACAGTTTTTCGGTACTCGCACGGATTCTACCATTTCCCGGTATTCGTTGGGATTTTACGATTTTTCGTTATTCGCTCGGATTCTACCATTGTCATTTAGTCACACTGATTCAACCCTTTTCCGGTACTCGCCCGATCAGTTTTTCGGTACTCGCACGGATTCTACCATTTCCCGGTATTCGACGGGATTTTACGATTTTTCGGTATTCGCCCGAATTCTACCATTTTCATTTAGTCACACTGATTCAACCCTTTTCCGGTACTCGCCCGAACAGTTTTTCGGTACTCGCACGGATTCTACCATTTCCCGGTATTCGTTGGGATTTTACGATTTTTCGATATTCGCTCGGATTCTACAATTTTCATTTAGTCACACTGATTCAACCCTTTTTCGGTACTCGTCCGAACAGTTTTTCGGTACTCGCACGGATTCTACCATTTCCCGGTATTCGTTGGGATTTTACGATTTTTCGTTATTCGCTCGGATTCTACCATTGTCATTTAGTCACACTGATTCAACCCTTTTCCGGTACTCGCCCGAACAGTTTTTCGGTACTCGCACGGATTCTACCATTTCCCGGTATTCGTTGGGATTTTACGATTTTTCGTTATTCGCTCGGATTCTACAATTTTCATTTAGTCGCACTGATTCAACCCTTTTTCGGTACTCGTCCGAATACTTTTTCGGTACTCGCACGGATTCTACCATTTCACGGTATTCGCCGGGATTTTACGATTTTTCGTTATTCGCTCGGATTCTACCATTTTCATTTAGTCACACTGATTCAACCCTTTTCCGGTACTCGCCCGAACAGTTTTTCGGTACTCGCACGGATTCTACCATTTCCCGGTATTCGTTGGGATTTTACGATTTTTCGTTATTCGCTCGGATTCTACCATTTTCATTTAGTCACACTGATTCAACCCTTTTCCGGTACTCGCCCGAACAGTTTTTCGGTACTCGCACGGATTCTACCATTTCCCGGTATTCGTTGGGATTTTACGATTTTTCGTTATTCGCTCGGATTCTACCATTTTCATTTAGTCACACTGATTCAACCCTTTTTCGGTACTCGTCCGAACAGTTTTTCGGTACTCGCACGGATTCTACCATTTCCCGGTATTCGTTGGGATTTTACGATTTTTCGTTATTCGCTCGGATTCTACAATTTTCATTTAGTCACACTGATTCAACCCTTTTTCGGTACTCGTCCGAACAGTTTTTCGGTACTCGCACGGATTCTACCATTTCCCGGTATTCGACGGGATTTTACGATTTTTCGGTATTCGCCCGGATTCTACCATTTTCATTTAGTCACACTGATTCAACCCTTTTCCGGTACTCGCCCGAACAGTTTTTCGGTACTCGCTCGGATTCTACCATTTCTCGATATTCGTTGGGATTTTACGATTTTTCGTTATTCGCTCGGATTCTACAATTTTCATTTAGTCACACTGATTCAACCCTTTTTCGGTACTCGTCCGAATACTTTTTCGGTACTCGCACGGATTCTACCATTTCCCGGTATTCGCCGGGATTTTACGATTTTTCGTTATTCGCTCGGATTCTACCATTTTCATTTAGTCACACTGATTCAACCCTTTTCCGGTACTCGCCCGAACAGTTTTTCGGTACTCGCACGGATTCTACCATTTCCCGGTATTCGTTGGGATTTTACGATTTTTCGTTATTCGCTCGGATTCTACCATTTTCATTTAGTCACACTGATTCAACCCTTTTCCGGTACTCGCCCGAACAGTTTTTCGGTACTCGCACGGATTCTACCATTTCCCGGTATTCGTTGGGATTTTACGATTTTTCGTTATTCGCTCGGATTCTACAATTTTCATTTAGTCGCACTGATTCAACCCTTTTTCGGTACTCGTCCGAATACTTTTTCGGTACTCGCACGGATTCTACCATTTCACGGTATTCGCCGGGATTTTACGATTTTTCGTTATTCGCTCGGATTCTACCATTTTCATTTAGTCACACTGATTCAACCCTTTTCCGGTACTCGCCCGAACAGTTTTTCGGTACTCGCACGGATTCTACCATTTCCCGGTATTCGTTGGGATTTTACGATTTTTCGTTATTCGCTCGGATTCTACCATTTTCATTTAGTCACACTGATTCAACCCTTTTCCGGTACTCGCCCGAACAGTTTTTCGGTACTCGCACGGATTCTACCATTTCCCGGTATTCGTTGGGATTTTACGATTTTTCGTTATTCGCTCGGATTCTACAATTTTCATTTAGTCGCACTGATTCAACCCTTTTTCGGTACTCGTCCGAACAGTTTTTCGGTACTCGCACGGATTCTACCATTTCCCGGTATTCGCCGGGATTTTACGATTTTTCGTTATTCGCTCGGATTCTACCATTTTCATTTAGTCACACTGATTCAACCCTTTTCCGGTACTCGCCCGAACAGTTTTTCGGTACTCGCACGGATTCTACCATTTCCCGGTATTCGCCGGGATTTTACGATTTTTCGTTATTCGCTCGGATTCTACCATTTTCATTTAGTCACACTGATTCAACCCTTTTCCGGTACTCGCCCGAACAGTTTTTCGGTACTCGCACGGATTCTACCATTTCCCGGTATTCGTTGGGATTTTACGATTTTTCGTTATTCGCTCGGATTCTACCATTGTCATTTAGTCACACTGATTCAACCCTTTTCCGGTACTCGCCCGATCAGTTTTTCGGTACTCGCACGGATTCTACCATTTCCCGGTATTCGACGGGATTTTACGATTTTTCGGTATTCGCCCGAATTCTACCATTTTCATTTAGTCACACTGATTCAACCCTTTTCCGGTACTCGCCCGAACAGTTTTTCGGTACTCGCACGGATTCTACCATTTCCCGGTATTCGTTGGGATTTTACGATTTTTCGATATTCGCTCGGATTCTACAATTTTCATTTAGTCACACTGATTCAACCCTTTTTCGGTACTCGTCCGAACAGTTTTTCGGTACTCGCACGGATTCTACCATTTCCCGGTATTCGCCGGGATTTTACGATTTTTCGTTATTCGCTCGGATTCTACCATTTTCATTTAGTCACACTGATTCAACCCTTTTCCGGTACTCGCCCGAACAGTTTTTCGGTACTCGCACGGATTCTACCATTTCCCGGTATTCGTTGGGATTTTACGATTTTTCGTTATTCGCTCGGATTCTACCATTTTCATTTAGTCACACTGATTCAACCCTTTTCCGGTACTCGCCCGAACAGTTTTTCGGTACTCGCACGGATTCTACCATTTCCCGGTATTCGTTGGGATTTTACGATTTTTCGTTATTCGCTCGGATTCTACAATTTTCATTTAGTCACACTGATTCAACCCTTTTTCGGTACTCGTCCGAATACTTTTTCGGTACTCGCACGGATTCTACCATTTCCCGGTATTCGTTGGGATTTTACGATTTTTCGTTATTCGCTCGGATTCTACCATTTTCATTTAGTCACACTGATTCAACCCTTTTCCGGTTCTCGCCCGAACAGTTTTTCGGTACTCGCACGGATTCTACCATTTCCCGGTATTCGTTGGGATTTTACGATTTTTCGTTATTCGCTCGGATTCTACAATTTTCATTTAGTCACACTGATTCAACCCTTTTTCGGTACTCGTCCGAACAGTTTTTCGGTACTCGCACGGATTCTACCATTTCCCGGTATTCGACGGGATTTTACGATTTTTCGGTATTCGCCCGGATTGTACCATTTTCATTTAGTCACACTGATTCAACCCTTTTCCGGTACTCGCCCGAACAGTTTTTCGGTACTCGCACGGATTCTACCATTTCCCGGTATTCGTTGGGATTTTACGATTTTTCGATATTCGCTCGGATTCTACTATTTTCATTTAGTCACACTGATTCAACCCTTTTTCGGTACTCGTCCGAACAGTTTTTCGGTACTCGCACGGATTCTACCATTTCCCGGTATTCGCCGGGATTTTACGATTTTTCGTTATTCGCTCGGATTCTACCATTTTCATTTAGTCACACTGATTCAACCCTTTTCCGGTACTCGCCCGAACAGTTTTTCGGTACTCGCACGGATTCTACCATTTCCCGGTATTCGTTGGGATTTTACGATTTTTCGTTATTCGCTCGGATTCTACCATTTTCATTTAGTCACACTGATTCAACCCTTTTCCGGTACTCGCCCGAACAGTTTTTCGGTACTCGCACGGATTCTACCATTTCCCGGTATTCGTTGGGATTTTACGATTTTTCGTTATTCGCTCGGATTCTACAATTTTCATTTAGTCACACTGATTCAACCCTTTTTCGGTACTCGTCCGAATACTTTTTCGGTACTCGCACGGATTCTACCATTTCCCGGTATTCGTTGGGATTTTACGATTTTTCGTTATTCGCTCGGATTCTACAATTTTCATTTAGTCACACTGATTCAACCCTTTTTCGGTACTCGTCCGAATACTTTTTCGGTACTCGCACGGATTCTACCATTTCCCGGTATTCGTTGGGGGGATTTACGATTTTTCGTTATTCGCTCGGATTCTACCATTTTCATTTAGTCACACTGATTCAACCCTTTTCCGGTACTCGCCCGATCAGTTTTTCGGTACTCGCACGGATTCTACCATTTCCCGGTATTCGACGGGATTTTACGATTTTTCGGTATTCGCCCGAATTCTACCATTTTCATTTAGTCACACTGATTCAACCCTTTTCGGTACTCGCCCGAACAGTTTTTCGGTACTCGCACGGATTCTACCATTTCCCGGTATTCGTTGGGATTTTTACGATTTTTCGATATTCGCTCGGATTCTACAATTTTCATTTAGTCACACTGATTCAACCCTTTTTCGGTACTCGTCCGAACAGTTTTTCGGTACTCGCACGGATTCTAACCATTTCCCGGTATTCGCCGGGATTTTACGATTTTTCGTTATTCGCTCGGATTCTACCATTTTCATTTAGTCACACTGATTCAACCCTTTTCCGGTACTCGCCCGAACAGTTTTTCGGTACTCGCACGGATTCTACCATTTCCCGGTATTCGTTGGGATTTTACGATTTTTCGTTATTCGCTCGGATTCTACCATTTTCATTTAGTCACACTGATTCAACCCTTTTCGGTACTCGTCCGAACAGTTTTTCGGTACTCGCACGGATTCTACCATTTCCCGGTATTCGTTGGGATTTTACGATTTTTCGTTATTCGCTCGGATTCTACAATTTTCATTTAGTCACACTGATTCAACCCTTTTTCGGTACTCGTCCGAACAGTTTTTCGGTACTCGGCACGGATTCTACCATTTCCCGGTATTCGACGGGATTTTACGATTTTTCGGTATTCGCCCGGATTCTACCATTTTCATTTAGTCACACTGATTCAACCCTTTTCCGGTACTCGCCCGAACAGTTTTTCGGTACTCGCACGGATTCTACCATTTCTCGATATTCGTTGGGATTTTACGATTTTTCGTTATTCGCTCGGATTCTACAATTTTCATTTAGTCACACTGATTCAACCCTTTTTCGGTACTCGTCCGAATACTTTTTCGGTACTCGCACGGATTCTACCATTTCCCGGTATTCGCCGGGATTTTACGATTTTTCGTTATTCGCTCGGATTCTACCATTTTCATTTAGTCACACTGATTCAACCCTTTTCCGGTACTCGCCCGAACAGTTTTTCGGTACTCGCACGGATTCTACCATTTCCGGTATTCGTTGGGATTTTACGATTTTTCGTTATTCGCTCGGATTCTACAATTTTCATTTAGTCACACTGATTCAACCCTTTTTCGGTACTCGTCCGAACAGTTTTTCGGTACTCGCACGGATTCTACCATTTCCCGGTATTCGCCGGGATTTTACGATTTTCGTTATTCGCTCGGATTCTACCATTTTCATTTAGTCACACTGATTCAACCCTTTTCCGGTACTCGCCCGAACAGTTTTTCGGTACTCGCACGGATTCTACCATTCCCGGTATTCGTTGGGATTTTACGATTTTTCGTTATTCGCTCGGATTCTACCATTTTCATTTAGTCACACTGATTCAACCCTTTTCCGGTACTCGCCCGAACAGTTTTTCGGTACTCGCACGGATTCTACCATTTCCCGGTATTCGTTGGGATTTTACGATTTTTCGTTATTCGCTCGGATTCTACAATTTTCATTTAGTCGCACTGATTCAACCCTTTTTCGGTACTCGTCCGAATACTTTTTCGGTACTCGCACGGATTCTACCATTTCACGGTATTCGCCGGGATTTTACGATTTTTCGTTATTCGCTCGGATTCTACCATTTTCATTTAGTCACACTGATTCAACCCTTTTCCGGTACTCGCCCGAACAGTTTTTCGGTACTCGCACGGATTCTACCATTTCCCGGTATTCGTTGGGATTTTACGATTTTTCGTTATTCGCTCCGATTCTACCATTTTCATTTAGTCACACTAATTCAACCCTTTTCCGGTACTCGCCCGAACAGTTTTTCGGTACTCGCACGGATTCTACCATTTCCCGGTATTCGTTGGGATTTTACGATTTTTCGTTATTCGCTCGGATTCTACCATTTTCATTTAGTCACACTGATTCAACCCTTTTCCGGTACTCGCCCGAACAGTTTTTCGGTACTCGCACGGATTCTACCATTTCCCGGTATTCGTTGGGATTTTACGATTTTTCGTTATTCGCTCGGATTCTACCATTGTCATTTAGTCACACTGATTCAACCCTTTTCCGGTACTCGCCCGATCAGTTTTTCGGTACTCGCACGGATTCTACCATTTCCCGGTATTCGACGGGATTTTACGATTTTTCGGTATTCGCCCGAATTCTACCATTTTCATTTAGTCACACTGATTCAACCCTTTTCCGGTACTCGCCCGAACAGTTTTTCGGTACTCGCACGGATTCTACCATTTCCCGGTATTCGTTGGGATTTTACGATTTTTCGATATTCGCTCGGATTCTACAATTTTCATTTAGTCACACTGATTCAACCCTTTTTCGGTACTCGTCCGAACAGTTTTTCGGTACTCGCACGGATTCTACCATTTCCCGGTATTCGCCGGGATTTTACGATTTTTCGTTATTCGCTCGGATTCTACCATTTTCATTTAGTCACACTGATTCAACCCTTTTCCGGTACTCGCCCGAACAGTTTTTCGGTACTCGCACGGATTCTACCATTTCCCGGTATTCGTTGGGATTTTACGATTTTTCGTTATTCGCTCGGATTCTACCATTTTCATTTAGTCACACTGATTCAACCCTTTTCCGGTACTCGCCCGAACAGTTTTTCGGTACTCGCACGGATTCTACCATTTCCCGGTATTCGTTGGGATTTTACGATTTTTCGTTATTCGCTCGGATTCTACAATTTTCATTTAGTCACACTGATTCAACCCTTTTTCGGTACTCGTCCGAATACTTTTTCGGTACTCGCACGGATTCTACCATTTCCCGGTATTCGTTGGGATTTTACGATTTTTCGTTATTCGCTCGGATTCTACCATTTTCATTTAGTCACACTGATTCAACCCTTTTCCGGTACTCGCCCGAACAGTTTTTCGGTACTCGCACGGATTCTACCATTTCCCGGTATTCGTTGGGATTTTACGATTTTTCGTTATTCGCTCGGATTCTACAATTTTCATTTAGTCACACTGATTCAACCCTTTTTCGGTACTCGTCCGAACAGTTTTTCGGTACTCGCACGGATTCTACCATTTCCCGGTATTCGACGGGATTTTACGATTTTTCGTTATTCGCCCGGATTCTACCATTTTCATTTAGTCACACTGATTCAACCCTTTTCCGGTACTCGCCCGAACAGTTTTTCGGTACTCGCACGGATTCTACCATTTCCCGGTATTCGTTGGGATTTTACGATTTTTCGATATTCGCTCGGATTCTACTATTTTCATTTAGTCACACTGATTCAACCCTTTTTCGGTACTCGTCCGAACAGTTTTTCGGTACTCGCACGGATTCTACCATTTCCCGGTATTCGCCGGGATTTTACGATTTTTCGTTATTCGCTCGGATTCTACCATTTTCATTTAGTCACACTGATTCAACCCTTTTCCGGTACTCGCCCGAACAGTTTTTCGGTACTCGCACGGATTCTACCATTTCCCGGTATTCGTTGGGATTTTACGATTTTTCGTTATTCGCTCGGATTCTACCATTTTCATTTAGTCACACTAATTCAACCCTTTTCCGGTACTCGCCCGAACAGTTTTTCGGTACTCGCACGGATTCTACCATTTCCCGGTATTCGTTGGGATTTTACGATTTTTCGTTATTCGCTCGGATTCTACCATTTTCATTTAGTCACACTGATTCAACCCTTTTCCGGTACTCGCCCGAACAGTTTTTCGGTACTCGCACGGATTCTACCATTTCCCGGTATTCGTTGGCATTTTACGATTTTTCGTTATTCGCTCGGATTCTACAATTTTCATTTAGTCACACTGATTCAACCCTTTTTCGGTACTCGTCCGAACAGTTTTTCGGTACTCGCACGGATTCTACCATTTCCCGGTATTCGCCGGGATTTTACGATTTTTCGTTATTCGCTCGGATTCTACCATTTTCATTTAGTCACACTGATTCAACCCTTTTCCGGTACTCGCCCGAACAGTTTTTCGGTACTCGCACGGATTCTACCATTTCCCGGTATTCGTTGGGATTTTACGATTTTTCGTTATTCGCTCGGATTCTACCATTGTCATTTAGTCACACTGATTCAACCCTTTTCCGGTACTCGCCCGATCAGTTTTTCGGTACTCGCACGGATTCTACCATTTCCCGGTATTCGACGGGATTTTACGATTTTTCGGTATTCGCCCGAATTCTACCATTTTCATTTAGTCACACTGATTCAACCCTTTTCCGGTACTCGCCCGAACAGTTTTTCGGTACTCGCACGGATTCTACCATTTCCCGGTATTCGTTGGGATTTTACGATTTTTCGATATTCGCTCGGATTCTACAATTTTCATTTAGTCACACTGATTCAACCCTTTTTCGGTACTCGTCCGAACAGTTTTTCGGTACTCGCACGGATTCTACCATTTCCCGGTATTCGCCGGGATTTTACGATTTTTCGTTATTCGCTCGGATTCTACCATTTTCATTTAGTCACACTGATTCAACCCTTTTTCGGTACTCGCCCGAACAGTTTTTCGGTACTCGCACGGATTCTACCATTTCCCGGTATTCGCCGGGATTTTACGATTTTTCGTTATTCGCTCGGATTCTACCATTTTCATTTAGTCACACTGATTCAACCCTTTTCCGGTACTCGCCCGAACAGTTTTTCGGTACTCGCACGGATTCTACCATTTCCCGGTATTCGTTGGGATTTTACGATTTTTCGTTATTCGCTCGGATTCTACCATTGTCATTTAGTCACACTGATTCAACCCTTTTCCGGTACTCGCCCGATCAGTTTTTCGGTACTCGCACGGATTCTACCATTTCCCGGTATTCGACGGGATTTTACGATTTTTCGGTATTCGCCCGAATTCTACCATTTTCATTTAGTCACACTGATTCAACCCTTTTCCGGTACTCGCCCGAACAGTTTTTCGGTACTCGCACGGATTCTACCATTTCCCGGTATTCGTTGGGATTTTACGATTTTTCGATATTCGCTCGGATTCTACAATTTTCATTTAGTCACACTGATTCAACCCTTTTTCGGTACTCGTCCGAACAGTTTTTCGGTACTCGCACGGATTCTACCATTTCCCGGTATTCGCCGGGATTTTACGATTTTTCGTTATTCGCTCGGATTCTACCATTTTCATTTAGTCACACTGATTCAACCCTTTTCCGGTACTCGCCCGAACAGTTTTTCGGTACTCGCACGGATTCTACCATTTCCCGGTATTCGTTGGGATTTTACGATTTTTCGTTATTCGCTCGGATTCTACCATTTTCATTTAGTCACACTGATTCAACCCTTTTCCGGTACTCGCCCGAACAGTTTTTCGGTACTCGCACGGATTCTACCATTTCCCGGTATTCGTTGGGATTTTACGATTTTTCGTTATTCGCTCGGATTCTACAATTTTCATTTAGTCACACTGATTCAACCCTTTTTCGGTACTCGTCCGAATACTTTTTCGGTACTCGCACGGATTCTACCATTTCCCGGTATTCGTTGGGATTTTACGATTTTTCGTTATTCGCTCGGATTCTACCATTTTCATTTAGTCACACTGATTCAACCCTTTTCCGGTACTCGCCCGAACAGTTTTTCGGTACTCGCACGGATTCTACCATTTCCCGGTATTCGTTGGGATTTTACGATTTTTCGTTATTCGCTCGGATTCTACAATTTTCATTTAGTCACACTGATTCAACCCTTTTTCGGTACTCGTCCGAACAGTTTTTCGGTACTCGCACGGATTCTACCATTTCCCGGTATTCGACGGGATTTTACGATTTTTCGGTATTCGCCCGGATTCTACCATTTTCATTTAGTCACACTGATTCAACCCTTTTCCGGTACTCGCCCGAACAGTTTTTCGGTACTCGCACGGATTCTACCATTTCCCGGTATTCGTTGGGATTTTACGATTTTTCGATATTCGCTCGGATTCTACTATTTTCATTTAGTCACACTGATTCAACCCTTTTTCGGTACTCGTCCGAACAGTTTTTCGGTACTCGCACGGATTCTACCATTTCCCGGTATTCGCCGGGATTTTACGATTTTTCGTTATTCGCTCGGATTCTACCATTTTCATTTAGTCACACTGATTCAACCCTTTTCCGGTACTCGCCCGAACAGTTTTTCGGTACTCGCACGGATTCTACCATTTCCCGGTATTCGTTGGGATTTTACGATTTTTCGTTATTCGCTCGGATTCTACCATTTTCATTTAGTCACACTAATTCAACCCTTTTCCGGTACTCGCCCGAACAGTTTTTCGGTACTCGCACGGATTCTACCATTTCCCGGTATTCGTTGGGATTTTACGATTTTTCGTTATTCGCTCGGATTCTACCATTTTCATTTAGTCACACTGATTCAACCCTTTTCCGGTACTCGCCCGAACAGTTTTTCGGTACTCGCACGGATTCTACCATTTCCCGGTATTCGTTGGCATTTTACGATTTTTCGTTATTCGCTCGGATTCTACAATTTTCATTTAGTCACACTGATTCAACCCTTTTTCGGTACTCGTCCGAACAGTTTTTCGGTACTCGCACGGATTCTACCATTTCCCGGTATTCGCCGGGATTTTACGATTTTTCGTTATTCGCTCGGATTCTACCATTTTCATTTAGTCACACTGATTCAACCCTTTTCCGGTACTCGCCCGAACAGTTTTTCGGTACTCGCACGGATTCTACCATTTCCCGGTATTCGTTGGGATTTTACGATTTTTCGTTATTCGCTCGGATTCTACCATTGTCATTTAGTCACACTGATTCAACCCTTTTCCGGTACTCGCCCGATCAGTTTTTCGGTACTCGCACGGATTCTACCATTTCCCGGTATTCGACGGGATTTTACGATTTTTCGGTATTCGCCCGAATTCTACCATTTTCATTTAGTCACACTGATTCAACCCTTTTCCGGTACTCGCCCGAACAGTTTTTCGGTACTCGCACGGATTCTACCATTTCCCGGTATTCGTTGGGATTTTACGATTTTTCGATATTCGCTCGGATTCTACAATTTTCATTTAGTCACACTGATTCAACCCTTTTTCGGTACTCGTCCGAACAGTTTTTCGGTACTCGCACGGATTCTACCATTTCCCGGTATTCGCCGGGATTTTACGATTTTTCGTTATTCGCTCGGATTCTACCATTTTCATTTAGTCACACTGATTCAACCCTTTTCCGGTACTCGCCCGAACAGTTTTTCGGTACTCGCACGGATTCTACCATTTCCCGGTATTCGTTGGGATTTTACGATTTTTCGTTATTCGCTCGGATTCTACCATTTTCATTTAGTCACACTAATTCAACCCTTTTCCGGTACTCGCCCGAACAGTTTTTCGGTACTCGCACGGATTCTACCATTTCCCGGTATTCGTTGGGATTTTACGATTTTTCGTTATTCGCTCGGATTCTACCATTTTCATTTAGTCACACTGATTCAACCCTTTTCCGGTACTCGCCCGAACAGTTTTTCGGTACTCGCACGGATTCTACCATTTCCCGGTATTCGTTGGCATTTTACGATTTTTCGTTATTCGCTCGGATTCTACAATTTTCATTTAGTCACACTGATTCAACCCTTTTTCGGTACTCGTCCGAACAGTTTTTCGGTACTCGCACGGATTCTACCATTTCCCGGTATTCGCCGGGATTTTACGATTTTTCGTTATTCGCTCGGATTCTACCATTTTCATTTAGTCACACTGATTCAACCCTTTTCCGGTACTCGCCCGAACAGTTTTTCGGTACTCGCACGGATTCTACCATTTCCCGGTATTCGTTGGGATTTTACGATTTTTCGTTATTCGCTCGGATTCTACCATTGTCATTTAGTCACACTGATTCAACCCTTTTCCGGTACTCGCCCGATCAGTTTTTCGGTACTCGCACGGATTCTACCATTTCCCGGTATTCGACGGGATTTTACGATTTTTCGGTATTCGCCCGAATTCTACCATTTTCATTTAGTCACACTGATTCAACCCTTTTCCGGTACTCGCCCGAACAGTTTTTCGGTACTCGCACGGATTCTACCATTTCCCGGTATTCGTTGGGATTTTACGATTTTTCGATATTCGCTCGGATTCTACAATTTTCATTTAGTCACACTGATTCAACCCTTTTTCGGTACTCGTCCGAACAGTTTTTCGGTACTCGCACGGATTCTACCATTTCCCGGTATTCGCCGGGATTTTACGATTTTTCGTTATTCGCTCGGATTCTACCATTTTCATTTAGTCACACTGATTCAACCCTTTTCCGGTACTCGCCCGAACAGTTTTTCGGTACTCGCACGGATTCTACCATTTCCCGGTATTCGTTGGGATTTTACGATTTTTCGTTATTCGCTCGGATTCTACCATTTTCATTTAGTCACACTGATTCAACCCTTTTCCGGTACTCGCCCGAACAGTTTTTCGGTACTCGCACGGATTCTACCATTTCCCGGTATTCGTTGGGATTTTACGATTTTTCGTTATTCGCTCGGATTCTACAATTTTCATTTAGTCACACTGATTCAACCCTTTTTCGGTACTCGTCCGAATACTTTTTCGGTACTCGCACGGATTCTACCATTTCCCGGTATTCGTTGGGATTTTACGATTTTTCGTTATTCGCTCGGATTCTACCATTTTCATTTAGTCACACTGATTCAACCCTTTTCCGGTACTCGCCCGAACAGTTTTTCGGTACTCGCACGGATTCTACCATTTCCCGGTATTCGTTGGGATTTTACGATTTTTCGTTATTCGCTCGGATTCTACAATTTTCATTTAGTCACACTGATTCAACCCTTTTTCGGTACTCGTCCGAACAGTTTTTCGGTACTCGCACGGATTCTACCATTTCCCGGTATTCGACGGGATTTTACGATTTTTCGGTATTCGCCCGGATTCTACCATTTTCATTTAGTCACACTGATTCAACCCTTTTCCGGTACTCGCCCGAACAGTTTTTCGGTACTCGCACGGATTCTACCATTTCCCGGTATTCGTTGGGATTTTACGATTTTTCGATATTCGCTCGGATTCTACTATTTTCATTTAGTCACACTGATTCAACCCTTTTTCGGTACTCGTCCGAACAGTTTTTCGGTACTCGCACGGATTCTACCATTTCCCGGTATTCGCCGGGATTTTACGATTTTTCGTTATTCGCTCGGATTCTACCATTTTCATTTAGTCACACTGATTCAACCCTTTTCCGGTACTCGCCCGAACAGTTTTTCGGTACTCGCACGGATTCTACCATTTCCCGGTATTCGTTGGGATTTTACGATTTTTCGTTATTCGCTCGGATTCTACCATTTTCATTTAGTCACACTGATTCAACCCTTTTCCGGTACTCGCCCGAACAGTTTTTCGGTACTCGCACGGATTCTACCATTTCCCGGTATTCGTTGGGATTTTACGATTTTTCGTTATTCGCTCGGATTCTACAATTTTCATTTAGTCACACTGATTCAACCCTTTTTCGGTACTCGTCCGAATACTTTTTCGGTACTCGCACGGATTCTACCATTTCCCGGTATTCGTTGGGATTTTACGATTTTTCGTTATTCGCTCGGATTCTACAATTTTCATTTAGTCACACTGATTCAACCCTTTTTCGGTACTCGTCCGAATACTTTTTCGGTACTCGCACGGATTCTACCATTTCCCGGTATTCGTTGGGATTTTACGATTTTTCGTTATTCGCTCGGATTCTACCATTTTCATTTAGTCACACTGATTCAACCCTTTTCCGGTACTCGCCCGATCAGTTTTTCGGTACTCGCACGGATTCTACCATTTCCCGGTATTCGACGGGATTTTACGATTTTTCGGTATTCGCCCGAATTCTACCATTTTCATTTAGTCACACTGATTCAACCCTTTTCCGGTACTCGCCCGAACAGTTTTTCGGTACTCGCACGGATTCTACCATTTCCCGGTATTCGTTGGGATTTTACGATTTTTCGATATTCGCTCGGATTCTACAATTTTCATTTAGTCACACTGATTCAACCCTTTTTCGGTACTCGTCCGAACAGTTTTTCGGTACTCGCACGGATTCTACCATTTCCCGGTATTCGCCGGGATTTTACGATTTTTCGTTATTCGCTCGGATTCTACCATTTTCATTTAGTCACACTGATTCAACCCTTTTCCGGTACTCGCCCGAACAGTTTTTCGGTACTCGCACGGATTCTACCATTTCCCGGTATTCGTTGGGATTTTACGATTTTTCGTTATTCGCTCGGATTCTACCATTTTCATTTAGTCACACTGATTCAACCCTTTTTCGGTACTCGTCCGAACAGTTTTTCGGTACTCGCACGGATTCTACCATTTCCCGGTATTCGTTGGGATTTTACGATTTTTCGTTATTCGCTCGGATTCTACAATTTTCATTTAGTCACACTGATTCAACCCTTTTTCGGTACTCGTCCGAACAGTTTTTCGGTACTCGCACGGATTCTACCATTTCCCGGTATTCGACGGGATTTTACGATTTTTCGGTATTCGCCCGGATTCTACCATTTTCATTTAGTCACACTGATTCAACCCTTTTCCGGTACTCGCCCGAACAGTTTTTCGGTACTCGCACGGATTCTACCATTTCTCGATATTCGTTGGGATTTTACGATTTTTCGTTATTCGCTCGGATTCTACAATTTTCATTTAGTCACACTGATTCAACCCTTTTTCGGTACTCGTCCGAATACTTTTTCGGTACTCGCACGGATTCTACCATTTCCCGGTATTCGCCGGGATTTTACGATTTTTCGTTATTCGCTCGGATTCTACCATTTTCATTTAGTCACACTGATTCAACCCTTTTCCGGTACTCGCCCGAACAGTTTTTCGGTACTCGCACGGATTCTACCATTTCCCGGTATTCGTTGGGATTTTACGATTTTTCGTTATTCGCTCGGATTCTACAATTTTCATTTAGTCACACTGATTCAACCCTTTTTCGGTACTCGTCCGAACAGTTTTTCGGTACTCGCACGGATTCTACCATTTCCCGGTATTCGCCGGGATTTTACGATTTTTCGTTATTCGCTCGGATTCTACCATTTTCATTTAGTCACACTGATTCAACCCTTTTCCGGTACTCGCCCGAACAGTTTTTCGGTACTCGCACGGATTCTACCATTTCCCGGTATTCGTTGGGATTTTACGATTTTTCGTTATTCGCTCGGATTCTACCATTTTCATTTAGTCACACTGATTCAACCCTTTTCCGGTACTCGCCCGAACAGTTTTTCGGTACTCGCACGGATTCTACCATTTCCCGGTATTCGTTGGGATTTTACGATTTTTCGTTATTCGCTCGGATTCTACAATTTTCATTTAGTCGCACTGATTCAACCCTTTTTCGGTACTCGTCCGAATACTTTTTCGGTACTCGCACGGATTCTACCATTTCCCGGTATTCGTTGGGATTTTACGATTTTTCGTTATTCGCTCGGATTCTACAATTTTCATTTAGTCACACTGATTCAACCCTTTTTCGGTACTCGTCCGAACAGTTTTTCGGTACTCGCACGGATTCTACCATTTCCCGGTATTCGCCGGGATTTTACGATTTTTCGTTATTCGCTCGGATTCTACCATTTTCATTTAGTCACACTGATTCAACCCTTTTCCGGTACTCGCCCGAACAGTTTTTCGGTACTCGCACGGATTCTACCATTTCCCGGTATTCGTTGGGATTTTACGATTTTTCGTTATTCGCTCGGATTCTACCATTTTCATTTAGTCACACTGATTCAACCCTTTTCCGGTACTCGCCCGAACAGTTTTTCGGTACTCGCACGGATTCTACCATTTCCCGGTATTCGTTGGGATTTTACGATTTTTCGTTATTCGCTCGGATTCTACAATTTTCATTTAGTCGCACTGATTCAACCCTTTTTCGGTACTCGTCCGAATACTTTTTCGGTACTCGCACGGATTCTACCATTTCACGGTATTCGCCGGGATTTTACGATTTTTCGTTATTCGCTCGGATTCTACCATTTTCATTTAGTCACACTGATTCAACCCTTTTCCGGTACTCGCCCGAACAGTTTTTCGGTACTCGCACGGATTCTACCATTTCCCGGTATTCGTTGGGATTTTACGATTTTTCGTTATTCGCTCCGATTCTACCATTTTCATTTAGTCACACTAATTCAACCCTTTTCCGGTACTCGCCCGAACAGTTTTTCGGTACTCGCACGGATTCTACCATTTCCCGGTATTCGTTGGGATTTTACGATTTTTCGTTATTCGCTCGGATTCTACCATTTTCATTTAGTCACACTGATTCAACCCTTTTCCGGTACTCGCCCGAACAGTTTTTCGGTACTCGCACGGATTCTACCATTTCCCGGTATTCGTTGGGATTTTACGATTTTTCGTTATTCGCTCGGATTCTACCATTGTCATTTAGTCACACTGATTCAACCCTTTTCCGGTACTCGCCCGATCAGTTTTTCGGTACTCGCACGGATTCTACCATTTCCCGGTATTCGACGGGATTTTACGATTTTTCGGTATTCGCCCGAATTCTACCATTTTCATTTAGTCACACTGATTCAACCCTTTTCCGGTACTCGCCCGAACAGTTTTTCGGTACTCGCACGGATTCTACCATTTCCCGGTATTCGTTGGGATTTTACGATTTTTCGATATTCGCTCGGATTCTACAATTTTCATTTAGTCACACTGATTCAACCCTTTTTCGGTACTCGTCCGAACAGTTTTTCGGTACTCGCACGGATTCTACCATTTCCCGGTATTCGCCGGGATTTTACGATTTTTCGTTATTCGCTCGGATTCTACCATTTTCATTTAGTCACACTGATTCAACCCTTTTCCGGTACTCGCCCGAACAGTTTTTCGGTACTCGCACGGATTCTACCATTTCCCGGTATTCGTTGGGATTTTACGATTTTTCGTTATTCGCTCGGATTCTACCATTTTCATTTAGTCACACTGATTCAACCCTTTTCCGGTACTCGCCCGAACAGTTTTTCGGTACTCGCACGGATTCTACCATTTCCCGGTATTCGTTGGGATTTTACGATTTTTCGTTATTCGCTCGGATTCTACAATTTTCATTTAGTCACACTGATTCAACCCTTTTTCGGTACTCGTCCGAATACTTTTTCGGTACTCGCACGGATTCTACCATTTCCCGGTATTCGTTGGGATTTTACGATTTTTCGTTATTCGCTCGGATTCTACCATTTTCATTTAGTCACACTGATTCAACCCTTTTCCGGTACTCGCCCGAACAGTTTTTCGGTACTCGCACGGATTCTACCATTTCCCGGTATTCGTTGGGATTTTACTATTTTTCGTTATTCGCTCGGATTCTACAATTTTCATTTAGTCACACTGATTCAACCCTTTTTCGGTACTCGTCCGAACAGTTTTTCGGTACTCGCACGGATTCTACCATTTCCCGGTATTCGACGGGATTTTACGATTTTTCGGTATTCGCCCGGATTCTACCATTTTCATTTAGTCACACTGATTCAACCCTTTTCCGGTACTCGCCCGAACAGTTTTTCGGTACTCGCACGGATTCTACCATTTCCCGGTATTCGTTGGGATTTTACGATTTTTCGATATTCGCTCGGATTCTACTATTTTCATTTAGTCACACTGATTCAACCCTTTTTCGGTACTCGTCCGAACAGTTTTTCGGTACTCGCACGGATTCTACCATTTCCCGGTATTCGCCGGGATTTTACGATTTTTCGTTATTCGCTCGGATTCTACCATTTTCATTTAGTCACACTGATTCAACCCTTTTCCGGTACTCGCCCGAACAGTTTTTCGGTACTCGCACGGATTCTACCATTTCCCGGTATTCGTTGGGATTTTACGATTTTTCGTTATTCGCTCGGATTCTACCATTTTCATTTAGTCACACTGATTCAACCCTTTTCCGGTACTCGCCCGAACAGTTTTTCGGTACTCGCACGGATTCTACCATTTCCCGGTATTCGTTGGGATTTTACGATTTTTCGTTATTCGCTCGGATTCTACAATTTTCATTTAGTCACACTGATTCAACCCTTTTTCGGTACTCGTCCGAATACTTTTTCGGTACTCGCACGGATTCTACCATTTCCCGGTATTCGTTGGGATTTTACGATTTTTCGTTATTCGCTCGGATTCTACCATTTTCATTTAGTCACACTGATTCAACCCTTTTCCGGTACTCGCCCGAACAGTTTTTCGGTACTCGCACGGATTCTACCATTTCCCGGTATTCGTTGGGATTTTACGATTTTTCGTTATTCGCTCGGATTCTACAATTTTCATTTAGTCACACTGATTCAACCCTTTTTCGGTACTCGTCCGAACAGTTTTTCGGTACTCGCACGGATTCTACCATTTCCCGGTATTCGCCGGGATTTTACGATTTTTCGTTATTCGCTCGGATTCTACCATTTTCATTTAGTCACACTGATTCAACCCTTTTCCGGTACTCGCCCGAACAGTTTTTCGGTACTCGCACGGATTCTACCATTTCCCGGTATTCGTTGGGATTTTACGATTTTTCGTTATTCGCTCGGATTCTACCATTTTCATTTAGTCACACTGATTCAACCCTTTTCCGGTACTCGCCCGAACAGTTTTTCGGTACTCGCACGGATTCTACCATTTCCCGGTATTCGTTGGGATTTTACGATTTTTCGTTATTCGCTCGGATTCTACAATTTTCATTTAGTCACACTGATTCAACCCTTTTTCGGTACTCGTCCGAATACTTTTTCGGTACTCGCACGGATTCTACCATTTCCCGGTATTCGTTGGGATTTTACGATTTTTCGTTATTCGCTCGGATTCTACCATTTTCATTTAGTCACACTGATTCAACCCTTTTCCGGTACTCGCCCGAACAGTTTTTCGGTACTCGCACGGATTCTACCATTTCCCGGTATTCGTTGGGATTTTACTATTTTTCGTTATTCGCTCGGATTCTACAATTTTCATTTAGTCACACTGATTCAACCCTTTTTCGGTACTCGTCCGAACAGTTTTTCGGTACTCGCACGGATTCTACCATTTCCCGGTATTCGACGGGATTTTACGATTTTTCGGTATTCGCCCGGATTCTACCATTTTCATTTAGTCACACTGATTCAACCCTTTTCCGGTACTCGCCCGAACAGTTTTTCGGTACTCGCACGGATTCTACCATTTCCCGGTATTCGTTGGGATTTTACGATTTTTCGATATTCGCTCGGATTCTACTATTTTCATTTAGTCACACTGATTCAACCCTTTTTCGGTACTCGTCCGAACAGTTTTTCGGTACTCGCACGGATTCTACCATTTCCCGGTATTCGCCGGGATTTTACGATTTTTCGTTATTCGCTCGGATTCTACCATTTTCATTTAGTCACACTGATTCAACCCTTTTCCGGTACTCGCCCGAACAGTTTTTCGGTACTCGCACGGATTCTACCATTTCCCGGTATTCGTTGGGATTTTACGATTTTTCGTTATTCGCTCGGATTCTACCATTTTCATTTAGTCACACTGATTCAACCCTTTTCCGGTACTCGCCCGAACAGTTTTTCGGTACTCGCACGGATTCTACCATTTCCCGGTATTCGTTGGGATTTTACGATTTTTCGTTATTCGCTCGGATTCTACAATTTTCATTTAGTCACACTGATTCAACCCTTTTTCGGTACTCGTCCGAATACTTTTTCGGTACTCGCACGGATTCTACCATTTCCCGGTATTCGTTGGGATTTTACGATTTTTCGTTATTCGCTCGGATTCTACCATTTTCATTTAGTCACACTGATTCAACCCTTTTCCGGTACTCGCCCGAACAGTTTTTCGGTACTCGCACGGATTCTACCATTTCCCGGTATTCGTTGGGATTTTACGATTTTTCGTTATTCGCTCGGATTCTACAATTTTCATTTAGTCACACTGATTCAACCCTTTTTCGGTACTCGTCCGAACAGTTTTTCGGTACTCGCACGGATTCTACCATTTCCCGGTATTCGACGGGATTTTACGATTTTTCGGTATTCGCCCGGATTCTACCATTTTCATTTAGTCACACTGATTCAACCCTTTTCCGGTACTCGCCCGAACAGTTTTTCGGTACTCGCACGGATTCTACCATTTCCCGGTATTCGTTGGGATTTTACGATTTTTCGTTATTCGCTCGGATTCTACAATTTTCATTTAGTCGCACTGATTCAACCCTTTTTCGGTACTCGTCCGAATACTTTTTCGGTACTCGCACGGATTCTACCATTTCCCGGTATTCGCCGGGATTTTACGATTTTTCGTTATTCGCTCGGATTCTACCATTTTCATTTAGTCACACTGATTCAACCCTTTTCCGGTACTCGCCCGAACAGTTTTTCGGTACTCGCACGGATTCTACCATTTCCCGGTATTCGTTGGGATTTTACTATTTTTCGTTATTCGCTCCGATTCTACCATTTTCATTTAGTCACACTCATTCAACCCTTTTCCGGTACTCGCCCGAACAGTTTTTCGGTACTCGCAGGGATTCTACCATTTCCCGGTATTCGTTGGGATTTTACGATTTTTCGTTATTCGCTCGGATTCTACCATTTTCATTTAGTCACACTGATTCAACCCTTTTCCGTTACTCGCCCGAACAGTTTTTCGGTACTCGCACGGATTCTACCATTTCCCGGTATTCGTTGGGATTTTACGATTTTTCGTTATTCGCTCGGATTCTACAATTTTCATTTAGTCACACTGATTCAACCCTTTTTCGGTACTCGTCCGAATACTTTTTCGGTACTCGCACGGATTCTACCATTTCCCGGTATTCGTTGGGATTTTACGATTTTTCGTTATTCGCTCGGATTCTACCATTTTCATTTAGTCACACTGATTCAACCCTTTTCCGGTACTCGCCCGAACAGTTTTTCGGTACTCGCACGGATTCTACCATTTCCCGGTATTCGTTGGGATTTTACGATTTTTCGTTATTCGCTCGGATTCTACAATTTTCATTTAGTCACACTGATTCAACCCTTTTTCGGTACTCGTCCGAACAGTTTTTCGGTACTCGCACGGATTCTACCATTTCCCGGTATTCGACGGGATTTTACGATTTTTCGGTATTCGCCCGGATTCTACCATTTTCATTTAGTCACACTGATTCAACCCTTTTCCGGTACTCGCCCGAACAGTTTTTCGGTACTCGCACGGATTCTACCATTTCCCGGTATTCGTTGGGATTTTACGATTTTTCGATATTCGCTCGGATTCTACTATTTTCATTTAGTCACACTGATTCAACCCTTTTTCGGTACTCGTCCGAACAGTTTTTCGGTACTCGCACGGATTCTACTATTTCCCGGTATTCGTTGGGATTTTACGATTTTTCGATATTCGCTCGGATTCTACTATTTTCATTTAGTCACACTGATTCAACCCTTTTTCGGTACTCGTCCGAACAGTTTTTCGGTACTCGCACGGATTCTACCATTTCCCGGTATTCGCCGGGATTTTACGATTTTTCGTTATTCGCTCGGATTCTACCATTTTCATTTAGTCACACTGATTCAACCCTTTTCCGGTACTCGCCCGAACAGTTTTTCGGTACTCGCACGGATTCTACCATTTCCCGGTATTCGTTGGGATTTTACGATTTTTCGTTATTCGCTCGGATTCTACCATTTTCATTTAGTCACACTGATTCAACCCTTTTCCGGTACTCGCCCGAACAGTTTTTCGGTACTCGCACGGATTCTACCATTTCCCGGTATTCGTTGGGATTTTACAATTTTTCGTTATTCGCTCGGATTCTACAATTTTCATTTAGTCACACTGATTCAACCCTTTTTCGGTACTCGTCCGAATACTTTTTCGGTACTCGCACGGATTCTACCATTTCCCGGTATTCGTTGGGATTTTACGATTTTTCGTTATTCGCTCGGATTCTACCATTTTCATTTAGTCACACTGATTCAACCCTTTTCCGGTACTCGCCCGAACAGTTTTTCGGTACTCGCTCGGATTCTACCATTTCCCGGTATTCGTTGGGATTTTACGATTTTTCGTTATTCGCTCGGATTCTACAATTTTCATTTAGTCACACTGATTCAACCCTTTTTCGGTACTCGTCCGAATACTTTTTCGGTACTCGCACGGATTCTACCATTTCCCGGTATTCGTTGGGATTTTACGATTTTTCGTTATTCGCTCGGATTCTACCATTTTCATTTAGTCACACTGATTCAACCCTTTTCCGGTACTCGCCCGAACAGTTTTTCGGTACTCGCACGGATTCTACCATTTCCCGGTATTCGTTGGGATTTTACTATTTTTCGTTATTCGCTCGGATTCTACAATTTTCATTTAGTCACACTGATTCAACCCTTTTTCGGTACTCGTCCGAACAGTTTTTCGGTACTCGCACGGATTCTACCATTTCCCGGTATTCGACGGGATTTTACGATTTTTCGGTATTCGCCCGGATTCTACCATTTTCATTTAGTCACACTGATTCAACCCTTTTCCGGTACTCGCCCGAACAGTTTTTCGGTACTCGCACGGATTCTACCATTTCCCGGTATTCGTTGGGATTTTACGATTTTTCGATATTCGCTCGGATTCTACTATTTTCATTTAGTCACACTGATTCAACCCTTTTTCGGTACTCGTCCGAACAGTTTTTCGGTACTCGCACGGATTCTACCATTTCCCGGTATTCGCCGGGATTTTACGATTTTTCGTTATTCGCTCGGATTCTACCATTTTCATTTAGTCACACTGATTCAACCCTTTTCCGGTACTCGCCCGAACAGTTTTTCGGTACTCGCACGGATTCTACCATTTCCCGGTATTCGTTGGGATTTTACGATTTTTCGTTATTCGCTCGGATTCTACCATTTTCATTTAGTCACACTGATTCAACCCTTTTCCGGTACTCGCCCGAACAGTTTTTCGGTACTCGCACGGATTCTACCATTTCCCGGTATTCGTTGGGATTTTACGATTTTTCGTTATTCGCTCGGATTCTACAATTTTCATTTAGTCACACTGATTCAACCCTTTTTCGGTACTCGTCCGAATACTTTTTCGGTACTCGCACGGATTCTACCATTTCCCGGTATTCGTTGGGATTTTACGATTTTTCGTTATTCGCTCGGATTCTACCATTTTCATTTAGTCACACTGATTCAACCCTTTTCCGGTACTCGCCCGAACAGTTTTTCGGTACTCGCACGGATTCTACCATTTCCCGGTATTCGTTGGGATTTTACGATTTTTCGTTATTCGCTCGGATTCTACAATTTTCATTTAGTCACACTGATTCAACCCTTTTTCGGTACTCGTCCGAACAGTTTTTCGGTACTCGCACGGATTCTACCATTTCCCGGTATTCGACGGGATTTTACGATTTTTCGGTATTCGCCCGGATTCTACCATTTTCATTTAGTCACACTGATTCAACCCTTTTCCGGTACTCGCCCGAACAGTTTTTCGGTACTCGCACGGATTCTACCATTTCCCGGTATTCGTTGGGATTTTACGATTTTTCGTTATTCGCTCGGATTCTACAATTTTCATTTAGTCGCACTGATTCAACCCTTTTTCGGTACTCGTCCGAATACTTTTTCGGTACTCGCACGGATTCTACCATTTCCCGGTATTCGCCGGGATTTTACGATTTTTCGTTATTCGCTCGGATTCTACCATTTTCATTTAGTCACACTGATTCAACCCTTTTCCGGTACTCGCCCGAACAGTTTTTCGGTACTCGCACGGATTCTACCATTTCCCGGTATTCGTTGGGATTTTACTATTTTTCGTTATTCGCTCCGATTCTACCATTTTCATTTAGTCACACTCATTCAACCCTTTTCCGGTACTCGCCCGAACAGTTTTTCGGTACTCGCAGGGATTCTACCATTTCCCGGTATTCGTTGGGATTTTACGATTTTTCGTTATTCGCTCGGATTCTACCATTTTCATTTAGTCACACTGATTCAACCCTTTTCCGTTACTCGCCCGAACAGTTTTTCGGTACTCGCACGGATTCTACCATTTCCCGGTATTCGTTGGGATTTTACGATTTTTCGTTATTCGCTCGGATTCTACAATTTTCATTTAGTCACACTGATTCAACCCTTTTTCGGTACTCGTCCGAATACTTTTTCGGTACTCGCACGGATTCTACCATTTCCCGGTATTCGTTGGGATTTTACGATTTTTCGTTATTCGCTCGGATTCTACCATTTTCATTTAGTCACACTGATTCAACCCTTTTCCGGTACTCGCCCGAACAGTTTTTCGGTACTCGCACGGATTCTACCATTTCCCGGTATTCGTTGGGATTTTACGATTTTTCGTTATTCGCTCGGATTCTACAATTTTCATTTAGTCACACTGATTCAACCCTTTTTCGGTACTCGTCCGAACAGTTTTTCGGTACTCGCACGGATTCTACCATTTCCCGGTATTCGACGGGATTTTACGATTTTTCGGTATTCGCCCGGATTCTACCATTTTCATTTAGTCACACTGATTCAACCCTTTTCCGGTACTCGCCCGAACAGTTTTTCGGTACTCGCACGGATTCTACCATTTCCCGGTATTCGTTGGGATTTTACGATTTTTCGATATTCGCTCGGATTCTACTATTTTCATTTAGTCACACTGATTCAACCCTTTTTCGGTACTCGTCCGAACAGTTTTTCGGTACTCGCACGGATTCTACCATTTCCCGGTATTCGTTGGGATTTTACGATTTTTCGATATTCGCTCGGATTCTACTATTTTCATTTAGTCACACTGATTCAACCCTTTTTCGGTACTCGTCCGAACAGTTTTTCGGTACTCGCACGGATTCTACCATTTCCCGGTATTCGCCGGGATTTTACGATTTTTCGTTATTCGCTCGGATTCTACCATTTTCATTTAGTCACACTGATTCAACCCTTTTCCGGTACTCGCCCGAACAGTTTTTCGGTACTCGCACGGATTCTACCATTTCCCGGTATTCGTTGGGATTTTACGATTTTTCGTTATTCGCTCGGATTCTACCATTTTCATTTAGTCACACTGATTCAACCCTTTTCCGGTACTCGCCCGAACAGTTTTTCGGTACTCGCACGGATTCTACCATTTCCCGGTATTCGTTGGGATTTTACAATTTTTCGTTATTCGCTCGGATTCTACAATTTTCATTTAGTCACACTGATTCAACCCTTTTTCGGTACTCGTCCGAATACTTTTTCGGTACTCGCACGGATTCTACCATTTCCCGGTATTCGTTGGGATTTTACGATTTTTCGTTATTCGCTCGGATTCTACCATTTTCATTTAGTCACACTGATTCAACCCTTTTCCGGTACTCGCCCGAACAGTTTTTCGGTACTCGCTCGGATTCTACCATTTCCCGGTATTCGTTGGGATTTTACGATTTTTCGTTATTCGCTCGGATTCTACAATTTTCATTTAGTCACACTGATTCAACCCTTTTTCGGTACTCGTCCGAACAGTTTTTCGGTACTCGCACGGATTCTACCATTTCCCGGTATTCGACGGGATTTTACGATTTTTCGGTATTCGCCCGGATTCTACCATTTTCATTTAGTCACACTGATTCAACCCTTTTCCGGTACTCGCCCGAACAGTTTTTCGGTACTCGCACGGATTCTACCATTTCCCGGTATTCGTTGGGATTTTACGATTTTTCGTTATTCGCTCGGATTCTACAATTTTCATTTAGTCGCACTGATTCAACCCTTTTTCGGTACTCGTCCGAATACTTTTTCGGTACTCGCACGGATTCTACCATTTCCCGGTATTCGCCGGGATTTTACGATTTTTCGTTATTCGCTCGGATTCTACCATTTTCATTTAGTCACACTGATTCAACCCTTTTCCGGTACTCGCCCGAACAGTTTTTCGGTACTCGCACGGATTCTACCATTTCCCGGTATTCGTTGGGATTTTACTATTTTTCGTTATTCGCTCCGATTCTACCATTTTCATTTAGTCACACTCATTCAACCCTTTTCCGGTACTCGCCCGAACAGTTTTTCGGTACTCGCACGGATTCTACCATTTCCCGGTATTCGTTGGGATTTTACGATTTTTCGTTATTCGCTCGGATTCTACCATTTTCATTTAGTCACACTGATTCAACCCTTTTCCGTTACTCGCCCGAACAGTTTTTCGGTACTCGCACGGATTCTACCATTTCCCGGTATTCGTTGGGATTTTACGATTTTTCGTTATTCGCTCGGATTCTACAATTTTCATTTAGTCACACTGATTCAACCCTTTTTCGGTACTCGTCCGAATACTTTTTCGGTACTCGCACGGATTCTACCATTTCCCGGTATTCGTTGGGATTTTACGATTTTTCGTTATTCGCTCGGATTCTACCATTTTCATTTAGTCACACTGATTCAACCCTTTTCCGGTACTCGCCCGAACAGTTTTTCGGTACTCGCACGGATTCTACCATTTCCCGGTATTCGTTGGGATTTTACGATTTTTCGTTATTCGCTCGGATTCTACAATTTTCATTTAGTCACACTGATTCAACCCTTTTTCGGTACTCGTCCGAACAGTTTTTCGGTACTCGCACGGATTCTACCATTTCCCGGTATTCGACGGGATTTTACGATTTTTCGGTATTCGCCCGGATTCTACCATTTTCATTTAGTCACACTGATTCAACCCTTTTCCGGTACTCGCCCGAACAGTTTTTCGGTACTCGCACGGATTCTACCATTTCCCGGTATTCGTTGGGATTTTACGATTTTTCGATATTCGCTCGGATTCTACTATTTTCATTTAGTCACACTGATTCAACCCTTTTTCGGTACTCGTCCGAACAGTTTTTCGGTACTCGCACGGATTCTACCATTTCCCGGTATTCGTTGGGATTTTACGATTTTTCGATATTCGCTCGGATTCTACTATTTTCATTTAGTCACACTGATTCAACCCTTTTTCGGTACTCGTCCGAACAGTTTTTCGGTACTCGCACGGATTCTACCATTTCCCGGTATTCGCCGGGATTTTACGATTTTTCGTTATTCGCTCGGATTCTACCATTTTCATTTAGTCACACTGATTCAACCCTTTTCCGGTACTCGCCCGAACAGTTTTTCGGTACTCGCACGGATTCTACCATTTCCCGGTATTCGTTGGGATTTTACGATTTTTCGTTATTCGCTCGGATTCTACCATTTTCATTTAGTCACACTGATTCAACCCTTTTCCGGTACTCGCCCGAACAGTTTTTCGGTACTCGCACGGATTCTACCATTTCCCGGTATTCGTTGGGATTTTACAATTTTTCGTTATTCGCTCGGATTCTACAATTTTCATTTAGTCACACTGATTCAACCCTTTTTCGGTACTCGTCCGAATACTTTTTCGGTACTCGCACGGATTCTACCATTTCCCGGTATTCGTTGGGATTTTACGATTTTTCGTTATTCGCTCGGATTCTACCATTTTCATTTAGTCACACTGATTCAACCCTTTTCCGGTACTCGCCCGAACAGTTTTTCGGTACTCGCTCGGATTCTACCATTTCCCGGTATTCGTTGGGATTTTACGATTTTTCGTTATTCGCTCGGATTCTACAATTTTCATTTAGTCACACTGATTCAACCCTTTTCCGGTACTCGCCCGAACAGTTTTTCGGTACTCGCACGGATTCTACCATTTCCCGGTATTCGTTGGGATTTTACGATTTTTCGTTATTCGCTCGGATTCTACAATTTTCATTTAGTCACACTGATTCAACCCTTTTCCGGTACTCACCCGAACAGTTTTTCGTTACTCGCACGGATTCTACCATTTCCCGGTATTCGTTGGGATTTTACGATTTTTCGTTATTCGCTCGGATTCTACAATTTTCATTTAGTCGCACTGATTCAACCCTTTTTCGGTACTCGTCCGAATACTTTTTCGGTACTCGCACGGATTCTACCATTTCCCGGTATTCGCCGGGATTTTACGATTTTTCGTTATTCGCTCGGATTCTACCATTTTCATTTAGTCACACTGATTCAACCCTTTTTCGGTACTCGCCCGAACAGTTTTTCGGTACTCGCACGGATTCTACCATTTCCCGGTATTCGTTGGGATTTTACTATTTTTCGTTATTCGCTCCGATTCTACCATTTTCATTTAGTCACACTGATTCAACCCTTTTTCGGTACTCGTCCGAACAGTTTTTCGGTACTCGCACGGATTCTACCATTTCCCGGTATTCGCCGGGATTTTACGATTTTTCGTTATTCGCTCGGATTCTACCATTTTCATTTAGTCACACTGATTCAACCCTTTTCCGGTACTCACCCGAACAGTTTTTCGTTACTCGCACGGATTCTACCATTTCCCGGTATTCGTTGGGATTTTACGATTTTTCGTTATTCGCTCGGATTCTACCATTGTCATTTAGTTACACTGATTCAACCCTTTTCCGGTACTCGCCCGATCAGTTTTTCGGTACTCGCACGGATTCTACCATTTCCCGGTATTCGTTGGGATTTTACGATTTTTCGTTATTCGCTCGGATTCTACAATTTTCATTTAGTCACACTGATTCAACCCTTTTTCGGTACTCGTCCGAACAGTTTTTCGGTACTCGCACGGATTCTACCATTTCCCGGTATTCGCCGGGATTTTACGATTTTTCGTTATTCGCTCGGATTCTACCATTTTCATTTAGTCACACTGATTCAACCCTTTTCCGGTACTCACCCGAACAGTTTTTCGTTACTCGCACGGATTCTACCATTTCCCGGTATTCGTTGGGATTTTACGATTTTTCCTTATTCGCTCGGATTCTACCATTGTCATTTAGTCACACTGATTCAACCCTTTTCCGGTACTCGCCCGATCAGTTTTTCGGTACTCGCACGGATTCTACCATTTCCCGGTATTCGACGGGATTTTACGATTTTTCGGTATTCGCCCGGATTCTACCATTTTCATTTAGTCACACTGATTCAACCCTTTTCCGGTACTCGCCCGAACAGTTTTTCGGTACTCGCACGGATTCTACCATTTCCCGGTATTCGTTGGGATTTTACGATTTTTCGTTATTCGCTCGGATTCTACCATTTTCATTTAGTCACACTGATTCAACCCTTTTCCGGTACTCGCCCGAACAGTTTTTCGGTACTCGCACGGATTCTACCATTTCCCGGTATTCGTTGGGATTTTACGATTTTTCGTTATTCGCTCGGATTCTACAATTTTCATTTAGTCACACTGATTCAACCCTTTTTCGGTACTCGTCCGAACAGTTTTTCGGTACTCGCACGGATTCTACCATTTCCCGGTATTCGCCGGGATTTTACGATTTTTCGTTATTCGCTCGGATTCTACCATTTTCATTTAGTCACACTGATTCAACCCTTTTTCGGTACTCGCCCGAACAGTTTTTCGGTACTCGCACGGATTCTACCATTTCCCGGTATTCGTTGGGATTTTACGATTTTTCGTTATTCGCTCGGATTCTACAATTTTCATTTAGTCACACTGATTCAACCCTTTTTCGGTACTCGTCCGAATACTTTTTCGGTACTCGCACGGATTCTACCATTTCCCGGTATTCGTTGGGATTTTACGATTTTTCGTTATTCGCTCGGATTCTACCATTTTCATTTAGTCACACTGATTCAACCCTTTTCCGGTACTCGCCCGAACAGTTTTTCGGTACTCGCACGGATTCTACCATTTCCCGGTATTCGTTGGGATTTTACGATTTTTCGTTATTCGCTCGGATTCTACAATTTTCATTTAGTCACACTGATTCAACCCTTTTTCGGTACTCGTCCGAACAGTTTTTCGGTACTCGCACGGATTCTACCATTTCCCGGTATTCGCCGGGATTTTACGATTTTTCGTTATTCGCTCGGATTCTACCATTTTCATTTAGTCACACTGATTCAACCCTTTTCCGGTACTCGCCCGATCAGTTTTTCGGTACTCGCACGGATTCTACCATTTCCCGGTATTCGTTGGGATTTTACGATTTTTCGTTATTCGCTCGGATTCTACCATTGTCATTTAGTTACACTGATTCAACCCTTTTCCGGTACTCGCCCGATCAGTTTTTCGGTACTCGCACGGATTCTACCATTTCCCGGTATTCGTTGGGATTTTACGATTTTTCGTTATTCGCTCGGATTCTACAATTTTCATTTAGTCACACTGATTCAACCCTTTTTCGGTACTCGTCCGAACAGTTTTTCGGTACTCGCACGGATTCTACCATTTCCCGGTATTCGCCGGGATTTTACGATTTTTCGTTATTCGCTCGGATTCTACCATTTTCATTTAGTCACACTGATTCAACCCTTTTCCGGTACTCACCCGAACAGTTTTTCGTTACTCGCACGGATTCTACCATTTCCCGGTATTCGTTGGGATTTTACGATTTTTCCTTATTCGCTCGGATTCTACCATTGTCATTTAGTCACACTGATTCAACCCTTTTCCGGTACTCGCCCGATCAGTTTTTCGGTACTCGCACGGATTCTACCATTTCCCGGTATTCGACGGGATTTTACGATTTTTCGGTATTCGCCCGGATTCTACCATTTTCATTTAGTCACACTGATTCAACCCTTTTCCGGTACTCGCCCGAACAGTTTTTCGGTACTCGCACGGATTCTACCATTTCCCGGTATTCGTTGGGATTTTACGATTTTTCGTTATTCGCTCGGATTCTACCATTTTCATTTAGTCACACTGATTCAACCCTTTTCCGGTACTCGCCCGAACAGTTTTTCGGTACTCGCACGGATTCTACCATTTCCCGGTATTCGTTGGGATTTTACGATTTTTCGTTATTCGCTCGGATTCTACAATTTTCATTTAGTCACACTGATTCAACCCTTTTTCGGTACTCGTCCGAACAGTTTTTCGGTACTCGCACGGATTCTACCATTTCCCGGTATTCGCCGGGATTTTACGATTTTTCGTTATTCGCTCGGATTCTACCATTTTCATTTAGTCACACTGATTCAACCCTTTTTCGGTACTCGCCCGAACAGTTTTTCGGTACTCGCACGGATTCTACCATTTCCCGGTATTCGTTGGGATTTTACGATTTTTCGTTATTCGCTCGGATTCTACAATTTTCATTTAGTCACACTGATTCAACCCTTTTTCGGTACTCGTCCGAACAGTTTTTCGGTACTCGCACGGATTCTACCATTTCCCGGTATTCGCCGGGATTTTACGATTTTTCGTTATTCGCTCGGATTCTACCATTTTCATTTAGTCACACTGATTCAACCCTTTTCCGGTACTCGCCCGAACAGTTTTTCGGTACTCGCACGGATTCTACCATTTCCCGGTATTCGTTGGGATTTTACGATTTTTCGTTATTCGCTCGGATTCTACCATTTTCATTTAGTCACACTGATTCAACCCTTTTCCGGTACTCGCCCGAACAGTTTTTCGGTACTCGCACCGATTCTACCATTTCCCGGTATTCGTTGGGATTTTACGATTTTTCGTTATTCGCTCGGATTCTACAATTTTCATTTAGTCACACTGATTCAACCCTTTTTCGGTACTCGTCCGAACAGTTTTTCGGTACTCGCACGGATTCTACCATTTCCCGGTATTCGCCGGGATTTTACGATTTCTCGTTATTCGCTCGGATTCTACCATTTTCATTTAGTCACACTGATTCAACCCTTTTCCGGTACTCACCCGAACAGTTTTTCGTTACTCGCACGGATTCTACCATTTCCCGGTATTCGTTGGGATTTTACGATTTTTCCTTATTCGCTCGGATTCTACCATTGTCATTTATTCACACTGATTCAACCCTTTTCCGGTACTCGCCCGATCAGTTTTTCGGTACTCGCACGGATTCTACCATTTCCCGGTATTCGACGGGATTTTACGATTTTTCGGTATTCGCCCGGATTCTACCATTTTCATTTAGTCACACTGATTCAACCCTTTTCCGGTACTCGCCCGAACAGTTTTTCGGTACTCGCACGGATTCTACCATTTCCCGGTATTCGTTGGGATTTTACGATTTTTCGTTATTCGCTCGGATTCTACCATTTTCATTTAGTCACACTGATTCAACCCTTTTCCGGTACTCGCCCGAACAGTTTTTCGGTACTCGCACGGATTCTACCATTTCCCGGTATTCGTTGGGATTTTACGATTTTTCGTTATTCGCTCGGATTCTACAATTTTCATTTAGTCACACTGATTCAACCCTTTTTCGGTACTCGTCCGAACAGTTTTTCGGTACTCGCACGGATTCTACCATTTCCCGGTATTCGCCGGGATTTTACGATTTTACGTTATTCGCTCGGATTCTACCATTTTCATTTAGTCACACTGATTCAACCCTTTTTCGGTACTCGCCCGAACAGTTTTTCGGTACTCGCACGGATTCTACCATTTCCCGGTATTCGTTGGGATTTTACGATTTTTCGTTATTCGCTCGGATTCTACAATTTTCATTTAGTCACACTGATTCAACCCTTTTTCGGTACTCGTCCGAACAGTTTTTCGGTACTCGCACGGATTCTACCATTTCCCGGTATTCGTTGGGATTTTACGATTTTTCGATATTCGCTCGGATTCTACAATTTTCATTTAGTCACACTGATTCAACCCTTTTTCGGTACTCGTCCGAACAGTTTTTCGGTACTCGCACGGATTCTACCATTTCCCGGTATTCGCCGGGATTTTACGATTTTTCGTTATTCGCTCGGATTCTACCATTTTCATTTAGTCACACTGATTCAACCCTTTTCCGGTACTCGCCCGAACAGTTTTTCGGTACTCGCACGGATTCTACCATTTCCCGGTATTCGTTGGGATTTTACGATTTTTCGTTATTCGCTCGGATTCTACAATTTTCATTTAGTCACACTGATTCAACCCTTTTTCGGTACTCGTCCGAACAGTTTTTCGGTACTCGCACGGATTCTACCATTTCCCGGTATTCGCCGGGATTTTACGATTTTTCGTTATTCGCTCGGATTCTACCATTTTCATTTAGTCACACTGATTCAACCCTTTTCCGGTACTCACCCGAACAGTTTTTCGTTACTCGCACGGATTCTACCATTTCCCGGTATTCGTTGGGATTTTACGATTTTTCCTTATTCGCTCGGATTCTACCATTGTCATTTAGTCACACTGATTCAACCCTTTTCCGGTACTCGCCCGATCAGTTTTTCGGTACTCGCACGGATTCTACCATTTCCCGGTATTCAACGGGATTTTACGATTTTTCGGTATTCGCCCGGATTCTACCATTTTCATTTAGTCACACTGATTCAACCCTTTTCCGGTACTCGCCCGAACAGTTTTTCGGTACTCGCACGGATTCTACCATTTCCCGGTATTCGTTGGGATTTTACGATTTTTCGTTATTCGCTCGGATTCTACGATTTTCATTTAGTCACACTGATTCAACCCTTTTCCGGTACTCGCCCGAACAGTTTTTCGGTACTCGCACGGATTCTACCATTTCCCGGTATTCGTTGGGATTTTACGATTTTTCGTTATTCGCTCGGATTCTACTATTTTCATTTAGTCACACTGATTCAACCCTTTTTCGGTACTCGTCCGAACAGTTTTTCGGTACTCGCACGGATTCTACCATTTCCCGGTATTCGCTGGGATTTTACGATTTTTCGTTATTCGCTCGGATTCTACCATTTTCATTTAGTCACACTGATTCAACCCTTTTTCGGTACTCGCCCGAACAGTTTTTCGGTACTCGCACGGATTCTACCATTTCCCGGTATTCGTTGGGATTTTACGATTTTTTGTTATTCGCTCGGATTCTACCATTTTCATTTAGTCACACTGATTCAACCCTTTTCCGGTACTCGCCCGAACAGTTTTTCGGTACTCGCACGGATTCCACCATTTCCCGGTATTCGTTGGGATTTTACGATTTTTCGTTATTCGCTCGGATTCTACCATTTTCATTTAGTCACACTGATTCAACCCTTTTCCGGTACTCGCCCGAACAGTTTTTCGGTACTCGCACGGATTCTACCATTTCCCGGTATTCGTTGGGATTTTACGATTTTTCGTTATTCGCTCGGATTCTAATATTTTCATTTAGTCACACTGATTCAACCCTTTTTCGGTACTCGTCCGAATACTTTTTCGGTACTCGCACGGATTCTACCATTTCCCGGTATTCGCCGGGATTTTACGATTTTTCGTTATTCGCTCGGATTCTACCATTTTCATTTAGTCACACTGATTCAACCCTTTTCCGGTACTCGCCCGAACAGTTTTACGGTACTCGCACGGATTCTACCATTTCCCGGTATTCGTTGGGATTTTACGATTTTTCGTTATTCGCTCGGATTCTACAATTTTCATTTAGTCACACTGATTCAACCCTTTTTCGGTACTCGTCCGAACAGTTTTTCGGTACTCGCACGGATTCTACCATTTCCCGGTATTCGCCGGGATTTTACGATTTTTCGTTATTCGCTCGGATTCTACCATTTTCATTTAGTCACACTGATTCAACCCTTTTCCGGTACTCACCCGAACAGTTTTTCGTTACTCGCACGGATTCTACCATTTCCCGGTATTCGTTGGGATTTTACGATTTTTCCTTATTCGCTCGGATTCTACCATTGTCATTTAGTCACACTGATTCAACCCTTTTCCGGTACTCGCCCGATCAGTTTTTCGGTACTCGCACGGATTCTACCATTTCCCGGTATTCGACGGGATTTTACGATTTTTCGGTATTCGCCCGGATTCTACCATTTTCATTTAGTCACACTGATTCAACCCTTTTCCGGTACTCGCCCGAACAGTTTTTCGGTACTCGCACGGATTCTACCATTTCCCGGTATTCGTTGGGATTTTACGATTTTTCGTTATTCGCTCGGATTCTACCATTTTCATTTAGTCACACTGATTCAACCCTTTTCCGGTACTCGCCCGAACAGTTTTTCGGTACTCGCACGGATTCTACCATTTCCCGGTATTCGTTGGGATTTTACGATTTTTCGTTATTCGCTCGGATTCTACAATTTTCATTTAGTCACACTGATTCAACCCTTTTTCGGTACTCGTCCGAACAGTTTTTCGGTACTCGCACGGATTCTACCATTTCCCGGTATTCGCTGGGATTTTACGATTTTTCGTTATTCGCTCGGATTCTACCATTTTCATTTAGTCACACTGATTCAACCCTTTTTCGGTACTCGCCCGAACAGTTTTTCGGTACTCGCACGGATTCTACCATTTCCCGGTATTCGTTGGGATTTTACGATTTTTTGTTATTCGCTCGGATTCTACCATTTTCATTTAGTCACACTGATTCAACCCTTTTCCGGTACTCGCCCGAACAGTTTTTCGGTACTCGCACGGATTCCACCATTTCCCGGTATTCGTTGGGATTTTACGATTTTTCGTTATTCGCTCGGATTCTACCATTTTCATTTAGTCACACTGATTCAACCCTTTTCCGGTACTCGCCCGAACAGTTTTTCGGTACTCGCACGGATTCTACCATTTCCCGGTATTCGTTGGGATTTTACGATTTTTCGTTATTCGCTCGGATTCTAATATTTTCATTTAGTCACACTGATTCAACCCTTTTTCGGTACTCGTCCGAATACTTTTTCGGTACTCGCACGGATTCTACCATTTCCCGGTATTCGCCGGGATTTTACGATTTTTCGTTATTCGCTCGGATTCTACCATTTTCATTTAGTCACACTGATTCAACCCTTTTCCGGTACTCGCCCGAACAGTTTTACGGTACTCGCACGGATTCTACCATTTCCCGGTATTCGTTGGGATTTTACGATTTTTCGTTATTCGCTCGGATTCTACAATTTTCATTTAGTCACACTGATTCAACCCTTTTTCGGTACTCGTCCGAACAGTTTTTCGGTACTCGCACGGATTCTACCATTTCCCGGTATTCGCCGGGATTTTACGATTTTTCGTTATTCGCTCGGATTCTACCATTTTCATTTAGTCACACTGATTCAACCCTTTTCCGGTACTCACCCGAACAGTTTTTCGTTACTCGCACGGATTCTACCATTTCCCGGTATTCGTTGGGATTTTACGATTTTTCCTTATTCGCTCGGATTCTACCATTGTCATTTAGTCACACTGATTCAACCCTTTTCCGGTACTCGCCCGATCAGTTTTTCGGTACTCGCACGGATTCTACCATTTCCCGGTATTCGACGGGATTTTACGATTTTTCGGTATTCGCCCGGATTCTACCATTTTCATTTAGTCACACTGATTCAACCCTTTTCCGGTACTCGCCCGAACAGTTTTTCGGTACTCGCACGGATTCTACCATTTCCCGGTATTCGTTGGGATTTTACGATTTTTCGTTATTCGCTCGGATTCTACGATTTTCATTTAGTCACACTGATTCAACCCTTTTCCGGTACTCGCCCGAACAGTTTTTCGGTACTCGCACGGATTCTACCATTTCCCGGTATTCGTTGGGATTTTACGATTTTTCGTTATTCGCTCGGATTCTACAATTTTCATTTAGTCACACTGATTCAACCCTTTTTCGGTACTCGTCCGAACAGTTTTTCGGTACTCGCACGGATTCTACCATTTCCCGGTATTCGACGGGATTTTCGATTTTTCGGTATTCGCCCGGATTCTACCATTTTCATTTAGTCACACTGATTCAACCCTTTTCCGGTACTCGCCCGAACAGTTTTTCGGTACTCGCACGGATTCTACCATTTCCCGGTATTCGTTGGGATTTTACGATTTTTCGTTATTCGCTCGGATTCTACAATTTTCATTTAGTCACACTGATTCAACCCTTTTTCGGTACTCGTCCGAACAGTTTTTCGGTACTCGCACGGATTCTACCATTTCCCGGTATTCGACGGGATTTTACGATTTTTCGGTATTCGCCCGGATTCTACCATTTTCATTTAGTCACACTGATTCAACCCTTTTCCGGTACTCGCCCGAACAGTTTTTCGGTACTCGCACGGATTCTACCATTTCCCGGTATTCGTTGGGATTTTACGATTTTTCGTTATTCGCTCGGATTCTACCATTTTCATTTAGTCACACTGATTCAACCCTTTTCCGGTACTCGCCCGAACAGTTTTTCGGTACTCGCACGGATTCTACAATTTCCCGGTATTCGTTGGGATTTTACGATTTTTCGTTATTCGCTCGGATTCTACAATTTTCATTTAGTCACACTGATTCAACCCTTTTTCGGTACTCGTCCGAACAGTTTTTCGGTACTCGCACGGATTCTACCATTTCCCGGTATTCGCCGGGATTTTACGATTTTTCGTTATTCGCTCGGATTCTACCATTTTCATTTAGTCACACTGATTCAACCCTTTTTCGGTACTCGCCCGAACAGTTTTTCGGTACTCGCACGGATTCTACCATTTCCCGGTATTCGTTGGGATTTTACGATTTTTCGTTATTCGCTCGGATTCTACCATTTTCATTTAGTCACACTGATTCAACCCTTTTCCGGTACTCGCCCGAACAGTTTTTCGGTACTCGCACGGATTCTACCATTTCCCGGTATTCGTTGGGATTTTACGATTTTTCGTTATTCGCTCGGATTCTACCATTTTCATTTAGTCACACTGATTCAACCCTTTTCCGGTACTCGCCCGAACAGTTTTACGGTACTCGCACGGATTCTACCATTTCCCGGTATTCGTTGGGATTTTACGATTTTTCGTTATTCGCTCGGATTCTACAATTTTCATTTAGTCACACTGATTCAACCCTTTTTCGGTACTCGTCCGAACAGTTTTTCGGTACTCGCACGGATTCTACCATTTCCCGGTATTCGCTGGGATTTTACGATTTTTCGTTATTCGCTCGGATTCTACCATTTTCATTTAGTCACACTGATTCAACCCTTTTTCGGTACTCGCCCGAACAGTTTTTCGGTACTCGCACGGATTCTACCATTTCCCGGTATTCGTTGGGATTTTACGATTTTTTGTTATTCGCTCGGATTCTACCATTTTCATTTAGTCACACTGATTCAACCCTTTTCCGGTACTCGCCCGAACAGTTTTTCGGTACTCGCACGGATTCCACCATTTCCCGGTATTCGTTGGGATTTTACGATTTTTCGTTATTCGCTCGGATTCTACCATTTTCATTTAGTCACACTGATTCAACCCTTTTCCGGTACTCGCCCGAACAGTTTTTCGGTACTCGCACGGATTCTACCATTTCCCGGTATTCGTTGGGATTTTACGATTTTTCGTTATTCGCTCGGATTCTAATATTTTCATTTAGTCACACTGATTCAACCCTTTTTCGGTACTCGTCCGAATACTTTTTCGGTACTCGCACGGATTCTACCATTTCCCGGTATTCGCCGGGATTTTACGATTTTTCGTTATTCGCTCGGATTCTACCATTTTCATTTAGTCACACTGATTCAACCCTTTTCCGGTACTCGCCCGAACAGTTTTACGGTACTCGCACGGATTCTACCATTTCCCGGTATTCGTTGGGATTTTACGATTTTTCGTTATTCGCTCGGATTCTACAATTTTCATTTAGTCACACTGATTCAACCCTTTTTCGGTACTCGTCCGAACAGTTTTTCGGTACTCGCACGGATTCTACCATTTCCCGGTATTCGCCGGGATTTTACGATTTTTCGTTATTCGCTCGGATTCTACCATTTTCATTTAGTCACACTGATTCAACCCTTTTCCGGTACTCACCCGAACAGTTTTTCGTTACTCGCACGGATTCTACCATTTCCCGGTATTCGTTGGGATTTTACGATTTTTCCTTATTCGCTCGGATTCTACCATTGTCATTTAGTCACACTGATTCAACCCTTTTCCGGTACTCGCCCGATCAGTTTTTCGGTACTCGCACGGATTCTACCATTTCCCGGTATTCGACGGGATTTTACGATTTTTCGGTATTCGCCCGGATTCTACCATTTTCATTTAGTCACACTGATTCAACCCTTTTCCGGTACTCGCCCGAACAGTTTTTCGGTACTCGCACGGATTCTACCATTTCCCGGTATTCGTTGGGATTTTACGATTTTTCGTTATTCGCTCGGATTCTACCATTTTCATTTAGTCACACTGATTCAACCCTTTTCCGGTACTCGCCCGAACAGTTTTTCGGTACTCGCACGGATTCTACCATTTCCCGGTATTCGTTGGGATTTTACGATTTTTCGTTATTCGCTCGGATTCTACAATTTTCATTTAGTCACACTGATTCAACCCTTTTTCGGTACTCGTCCGAACAGTTTTTCGGTACTCGCACGGATTCTACCATTTCCCGGTATTCGCTGGGATTTTACGATTTTTCGTTATTCGCTCGGATTCTACCATTTTCATTTAGTCACACTGATTCAACCCTTTTTCGGTACTCGCCCGAACAGTTTTTCGGTACTCGCACGGATTCTACCATTTCCCGGTATTCGTTGGGATTTTACGATTTTTTGTTATTCGCTCGGATTCTACCATTTTCATTTAGTCACACTGATTCAACCCTTTTCCGGTACTCGCCCGAACAGTTTTTCGGTACTCGCACGGATTCCACCATTTCCCGGTATTCGTTGGGATTTTACGATTTTTCGTTATTCGCTCGGATTCTACCATTTTCATTTAGTCACACTGATTCAACCCTTTTCCGGTACTCGCCCGAACAGTTTTTCGGTACTCGCACGGATTCTACCATTTCCCGGTATTCGTTGGGATTTTACGATTTTTCGTTATTCGCTCGGATTCTAATATTTTCATTTAGTCACACTGATTCAACCCTTTTTCGGTACTCGTCCGAATACTTTTTCGGTACTCGCACGGATTCTACCATTTCCCGGTATTCGCCGGGATTTTACGATTTTTCGTTATTCGCTCGGATTCTACCATTTTCATTTAGTCACACTGATTCAACCCTTTTCCGGTACTCGCCCGAACAGTTTTACGGTACTCGCACGGATTCTACCATTTCCCGGTATTCGTTGGGATTTTACGATTTTTCGTTATTCGCTCGGATTCTACAATTTTCATTTAGTCACACTGATTCAACCCTTTTTCGGTACTCGTCCGAACAGTTTTTCGGTACTCGCACGGATTCTACCATTTCCCGGTATTCGCCGGGATTTTACGATTTTTCGTTATTCGCTCGGATTCTACCATTTTCATTTAGTCACACTGATTCAACCCTTTTCCGGTACTCACCCGAACAGTTTTTCGTTACTCGCACGGATTCTACCATTTCCCGGTATTCGTTGGGATTTTACGATTTTTCCTTATTCGCTCGGATTCTACCATTGTCATTTAGTCACACTGATTCAACCCTTTTCCGGTACTCGCCCGATCAGTTTTTCGGTACTCGCACGGATTCTACCATTTCCCGGTATTCGACGGGATTTTACGATTTTTCGGTATTCGCCCGGATTCTACCATTTTCATTTAGTCACACTGATTCAACCCTTTTCCGGTACTCGCCCGAACAGTTTTTCGGTACTCGCACGGATTCTACCATTTCCCGGTATTCGTTGGGATTTTACGATTTTTCGTTATTCGCTCGGATTCTACGATTTTCATTTAGTCACACTGATTCAACCCTTTTCCGGTACTCGCCCGAACAGTTTTTCGGTACTCGCACGGATTCTACCATTTCCCGGTATTCGTTGGGATTTTACGATTTTTCGTTATTCGCTCGGATTCTACAATTTTCATTTAGTCACACTGATTCAACCCTTTTTCGGTACTCGTCCGAACAGTTTTTCGGTACTCGCACGGATTCTACCATTTCCCGGTATTCGACGGGATTTTCGATTTTTCGGTATTCGCCCGGATTCTACCATTTTCATTTAGTCACACTGATTCAACCCTTTTCCGGTACTCGCCCGAACAGTTTTTCGGTACTCGCACGGATTCTACCATTTCCCGGTATTCGTTGGGATTTTACGATTTTTCGTTATTCGCTCGGATTCTACAATTTTCATTTAGTCACACTGATTCAACCCTTTTTCGGTACTCGTCCGAACAGTTTTTCGGTACTCGCACGGATTCTACCATTTCCCGGTATTCGACGGGATTTTACGATTTTTCGGTATTCGCCCGGATTCTACCATTTTCATTTAGTCACACTGATTCAACCCTTTTCCGGTACTCGCCCGAACAGTTTTTCGGTACTCGCACGGATTCTACCATTTCCCGGTATTCGTTGGGATTTTACGATTTTTCGTTATTCGCTCGGATTCTACCATTTTCATTTAGTCACACTGATTCAACCCTTTTCCGGTACTCGCCCGAACAGTTTTTCGGTACTCGCACGGATTCTACAATTTCCCGGTATTCGTTGGGATTTTACGATTTTTCGTTATTCGCTCGGATTCTACAATTTTCATTTAGTCACACTGATTCAACCCTTTTTCGGTACTCGTCCGAACAGTTTTTCGGTACTCGCACGGATTCTACCATTTCCCGGTATTCGCCGGGATTTTACGATTTTTCGTTATTCGCTCGGATTCTACCATTTTCATTTAGTCACACTGATTCAACCCTTTTTCGGTACTCGCCCGAACAGTTTTTCGGTACTCGCACGGATTCTACCATTTCCCGGTATTCGTTGGGATTTTACGATTTTTCGTTATTCGCTCGGATTCTACCATTTTCATTTAGTCACACTGATTCAACCCTTTTTCGGTACTCGTCCGAACAGTTTTTCGGTACTCGCACGGATTCTACCATTTCCCGGTATTCGACGGGATTTTACGATTTTTCGGTATTCGCCCGGATTCTACCATTTTCATTTAGTCACACTGATTCAACCCTTTTCCGGTACTCGCCCGAACAGTTTTTCGGTACTCGCACGGATTCTACCATTTCCCGGTATTCGTTGGGATTTTACGATTTTTCGTTATTCGCTCGGATTCTACGATTTTCATTTAGTCACACTGATTCAACCCTTTTCCGGTACTCGCCCGAACAGTTTTTCGGTACTCGCACGGATTCTACCATTTCCCGGTATTCGTTGGGATTTTACGATTTTTCGTTATTCGCTCGGATTCTACAATTTTCATTTAGTCACACTGATTCAACCCTTTTTCGGTACTCGTCCGAACAGTTTTTCGGTACTCGCACGGATTCTACCATTTCCCGGTATTCGACGGGATTTTCGATTTTTCGGTATTCGCCCGGATTCTACCATTTTCATTTAGTCACACTGATTCAACCCTTTTCCGGTACTCGCCCGAACAGTTTTTCGGTACTCGCACGGATTCTACCATTTCCCGGTATTCGTTGGGATTTTACGATTTTTCGTTATTCGCTCGGATTCTACAATTTTCATTTAGTCACACTGATTCAACCCTTTTTCGGTACTCGTCCGAACAGTTTTTCGGTACTCGCACGGATTCTACCATTTCCCGGTATTCGACGGGATTTTACGATTTTTCGGTATTCGCCCGGATTCTACCATTTTCATTTAGTCACACTGATTCAACCCTTTTCCGGTACTCGCCCGAACAGTTTTTCGGTACTCGCACGGATTCTACCATTTCCCGGTATTCGTTGGGATTTTACGATTTTTCGTTATTCGCTCGGATTCTACCATTTTCATTTAGTCACACTGATTCAACCCTTTTCCGGTACTCGCCCGAACAGTTTTTCGGTACTCGCACGGATTCTACAATTTCCCGGTATTCGTTGGGATTTTACGATTTTTCGTTATTCGCTCGGATTCTACAATTTTCATTTAGTCACACTGATTCAACCCTTTTTCGGTACTCGTCCGAACAGTTTTTCGGTACTCGCACGGATTCTACCATTTCCCGGTATTCGCCGGGATTTTACGATTTTTCGTTATTCGCTCGGATTCTACCATTTTCATTTAGTCACACTGATTCAACCCTTTTTCGGTACTCGCCCGAACAGTTTTTCGGTACTCGCACGGATTCTACCATTTCCCGGTATTCGTTGGGATTTTACGATTTTTCGTTATTCGCTCGGATTCTACCATTTTCATTTAGTCACACTGATTCAACCCTTTTCCGGTACTCGCCCGAACAGTTTTTCGGTACTCGCACGGATTCTACCATTTCCCGGTATTCGTTGGGATTTTACGATTTTTCGTTATTCGCTCGGATTCTACAATTTTCATTTAGTCACACTGATTCAACCCTTTTTCGGTACTCGTCCGAACAGTTTTTCGGTACTCGCACGGATTCTACCATTTCCCGGTATTCGCCGGGATTTTACGATTTTTCGTTATTCGCTCGGATTCTACCATTTTCATTTAGTCACACTGATTCAACCCTTTTTCGGTACTCGCCCGAACAGTTTTTCGGTACTCGCACGGATTCTACCATTTCCCGGTATTCGTTGGGATTTTACGATTTTTTGTTATTCGCTCGGATTCTACCATTTTCATTTAGTCACACTGATTCAACCCTTTTCCGGTACTCGCCCGAACAGTTTTTCGGTACTCGCACGGATTCCACCATTTCCCGGTATTCGTTGGGATTTTACGATTTTTCGTTATTCGCTCGGATTCTACCATTTTCATTTAGTCACACTGATTCAACCCTTTTCCGGTACTCGCCCGAACAGTTTTTCGGTACTCGCACGGATTCTACCATTTCCCGGTATTCGTTGGGATTTTACGATTTTTCGTTATTCGCTCGGATTCTAATATTTTCATTTAGTCACACTGATTCAACCCTTTTTCGGTACTCGTCCGAATACTTTTTCGGTACTCGCACGGATTCTACCATTTCCCGGTATTCGCCGGGATTTTACGATTTTTCGTTATTCGCTCGGATTCTACCATTTTCATTTAGTCACACTGATTCAACCCTTTTCCGGTACTCGCCCGAACAGTTTTACGGTACTCGCACGGATTCTACCATTTCCCGGTATTCGTTGGGATTTTACGATTTTTCGTTATTCGCTCGGATTCTACAATTTTCATTTAGTCACACTGATTCAACCCTTTTTCGGTACTCGTCCGAACAGTTTTTCGGTACTCGCACGGATTCTACCATTTCCCGGTATTCGCCGGGATTTTACGATTTTTCGTTATTCGCTCGGATTCTACCATTTTCATTTAGTCACACTGATTCAACCCTTTTCCGGTACTCACCCGAACAGTTTTTCGTTACTCGCACGGATTCTACCATTTCCCGGTATTCGTTGGGATTTTACGATTTTTCCTTATTCGCTCGGATTCTACCATTGTCATTTAGTCACACTGATTCAACCCTTTTCCGGTACTCGCCCGATCAGTTTTTCGGTACTCGCACGGATTCTACCATTTCCCGGTATTCGACGGGATTTTACGATTTTTCGGTATTCGCCCGGATTCTACCATTTTCATTTAGTCACACTGATTCAACCCTTTTCCGGTACTCGCCCGAACAGTTTTTCGGTACTCGCACGGATTCTACCATTTCCCGGTATTCGTTGGGATTTTACGATTTTTCGTTATTCGCTCGGATTCTACCATTTTCATTTAGTCACACTGATTCAACCCTTTTCCGGTACTCGCCCGAACAGTTTTTCGGTACTCGCACGGATTCTACCATTTCCCGGTATTCGTTGGGATTTTACGATTTTTCGTTATTCGCTCGGATTCTACCATTTTCATTTAGTCGCACTGATTCAACCCTTTTCCGGTACTCGCCCGAACAGTTTTTCGGTACTCGCACGGATTCTACCATTTCCCGGTATTCGTTGGGATTTTACGATTTTTCGTTATTCGCTCGGATTCTACCATTTTCATTTAGTCGCACTGATTCAACCCTTTTCCGGTACTCGCCCGAACAGTTTTTCGGTACTCGCACGGATTCTACCATTTCCCGGTATTCGTTGGGATTTTACGATTTTTCGTTATTCGCTCGGATTCTACAATTTTCATTTAGTCACACTGATTCAACCCTTTTTCGGTACTCGTCCGAACAGTTTTTCGGTACTCGCACGGATTCTACCATTTCCCGGTATTCGACGGGATTTTCGATTTTTCGGTATTCGCCCGGATTCTACCATTTTCATTTAGTCACACTGATTCAACCCTTTTCCGGTACTCGCCCGAACAGTTTTTCGGTACTCGCACGGATTCTACCATTTCCCGGTATTCGTTGGGATTTTACGATTTTTCGTTATTCGCTCGGATTCTACAATTTTCATTTAGTCACACTGATTCAACCCTTTTTCGGTACTCGTCCGAACAGTTTTTCGGTACTCGCACGGATTCTACCATTTCCCGGTATTCGACGGGATTTTACGATTTTTCGGTATTCGCCCGGATTCTACCATTTTCATTTAGTCACACTGATTCAACCCTTTTCCGGTACTCGCCCGAACAGTTTTTCGGTACTCGCACGGATTCTACCATTTCCCGGTATTCGTTGGGATTTTACGATTTTTCGTTATTCGCTCGGATTCTACCATTTTCATTTAGTCACACTGATTCAACCCTTTTCCGGTACTCGCCCGAACAGTTTTTCGGTACTCGCACGGATTCTACAATTTCCCGGTATTCGTTGGGATTTTACGATTTTTCGTTATTCGCTCGGATTCTACAATTTTCATTTAGTCACACTGATTCAACCCTTTTTCGGTACTCGTCCGAACAGTTTTTCGGTACTCGCACGGATTCTACCATTTCCCGGTATTCGCCGGGATTTTACGATTTTTCGTTATTCGCTCGGATTCTACCATTTTCATTTAGTCACACTGATTCAACCCTTTTTCGGTACTCGCCCGAACAGTTTTTCGGTACTCGCACGGATTCTACCATTTCCCGGTATTCGTTGGGATTTTACGATTTTTCGTTATTCGCTCGGATTCTACCATTTTCATTTAGTCACACTGATTTAACCCTTTTCCGGTACTCGCCCGAACAGTTTTTCGGTACTCGCACGGATTCTACCATTTCCCGGTATTCGTTGGGATTTTACGATTTTTCGTTATTCGCTCGGATTCTACCATTTTCATTTAGTCACACTGATTCAACCCTTTTCCGGTACTCGCCCGAACAGTTTTTCGGTACTCGCACGGATTCTACCATTTCCCGGTATTCGTTGGGATTTTACGATTTTTCGTTATTCGCTCGGATTCTACAATTTTCATTTAGTCACACGGATTCAACCCTTTTTCGGTACTCGTCCGAATACTTTTTCGGTACTCGCACGGATTCTACCATTTCCCGGTATTCGCCGGGATTTTACGATTTTTCGTTATTCGCTCGGATTCTACAATTTTCATTTAGTCACACTGATTCAACCCTTTTTCGGTACTCGTCCGAACAGTTTTTCGGTACTCGCACGGATTCTACCATTTCCCGGTATTCGCCGGGATTTTACGATTTTTCGTTATTCGCTCGGATTCTACCATTTTCATTTAGTCACACTGATTCAACCCTTTTCCGGTACTCACCCGAACAGTTTTTCGTTACTCGCACGGATTCTACCATTTCCCGGTATTCGTTGGGATTTTACGATTTTTCCTTATTCGCTCGGATTCTACCATTGTCATTTAGTCACACTGATTCAACCCTTTTCCGGTACTCGCCCGATCAGTTTTTCGGTACTCGCACGGATTCTACCATTTCCCGGTATTCGACGGGATTTTACGATTTTTCGGTATTCGCCCGGATTCTACCATTTTCATTTAGTCACACTGATTCAACCCTTTTCCGGTACTCGCCCGAACAGTTTTTCGGTACTCGCACGGATTCTACCATTTCCCGGTATTCGTTGGGATTTTACGATTTTTCGTTATTCGCTCGGATTCTACCATTTTCATTTAGTCGCACTGATTCAACCCTTTTCCGGTACTCGCCCGAACAGTTTTTCGGTACTCGCACGGATTCTACCATTTCCCGGTATTCGTTGGGATTTTACGATTTTTCGTTATTCGCTCGGATTCTACAATTTTCATTTAGTCACACTGATTCAACCCTTTTTCGGTACTCGTCCGAACAGTTTTTCGGTACTCGCACGGATTCTACCATTTCCCGGTATTCGACGGGATTTTCGATTTTTCGGTATTCGCCCGGATTCTACCATTTTCATTTAGTCACACTGATTCAACCCTTTTCCGGTACTCGCCCGAACAGTTTTTCGGTACTCGCACGGATTCTACCATTTCCCGGTATTCGTTGGGATTTTACGATTTTTCGTTATTCGCTCGGATTCTACAATTTTCATTTAGTCACACTGATTCAACCCTTTTTCGGTACTCGTCCGAACAGTTTTTCGGTACTCGCACGGATTCTACCATTTCCCGGTATTCGACGGGATTTTACGATTTTTCGGTATTCGCCCGGATTCTACCATTTTCATTTAGTCACACTGATTCAACCCTTTTCCGGTACTCGCCCGAACAGTTTTTCGGTACTCGCACGGATTCTACCATTTCCCGGTATTCGTTGGGATTTTACGATTTTTCGTTATTCGCTCGGATTCTACCATTTTCATTTAGTCACACTGATTCAACCCTTTTCCGGTACTCGCCCGAACAGTTTTTCGGTACTCGCACGGATTCTACAATTTCCCGGTATTCGTTGGGATTTTACGATTTTTCGTTATTCGCTCGGATTCTACAATTTTCATTTAGTCACACTGATTCAACCCTTTTTCGGTACTCGTCCGAACAGTTTTTCGGTACTCGCACGGATTCTACCATTTCCCGGTATTCGCCGGGATTTTACGATTTTTCGTTATTCGCTCGGATTCTACCATTTTCATTTAGTCACACTGATTCAACCCTTTTTCGGTACTCGCCCGAACAGTTTTTCGGTACTCGCACGGATTCTACCATTTCCCGGTATTCGCCGGGATTTTACGATTTTTCGTTATTCGCTCGGATTCTACCATTTTCATTTAGTCACACTGATTCAACCCTTTTCCGGTACTCACCCGAACAGTTTTTCGTTACTCGCACGGATTCTACCATTTCCCGGTATTCGTTGGGATTTTACGATTTTTCCTTATTCGCTCGGATTCTACCATTGTCATTTAGTCACACTGATTCAACCCTTTTCCGGTACTCGCCCGATCAGTTTTTCGGTACTCGCACGGATTCTACCATTTCCCGGTATTCGACGGGATTTTACGATTTTTCGGTATTCGCCCGGATTCTACCATTTTCATTTAGTCACACTGATTCAACCCTTTTCCGGTACTCGCCCGAACAGTTTTTCGGTACTCGCACGGATTCTACCATTTCCCGGTATTCGTTGGGATTTTACGATTTTTCGTTATTCGCTCGGATTCTACCATTTTCATTTAGTCGCACTGATTCAACCCTTTTCCGGTACTCGCCCGAACAGTTTTTCGGTACTCGCACGGATTCTACCATTTCCCGGTATTCGTTGGGATTTTACGATTTTTCGTTATTCGCTCGGATTCTACAATTTTCATTTAGTCACACTGATTCAACCCTTTTTCGGTACTCGTCCGAACAGTTTTTCGGTACTCGCACGGATTCTACCATTTCCCGGTATTCGACGGGATTTTCGATTTTTCGGTATTCGCCCGGATTCTACCATTTTCATTTAGTCACACTGATTCAACCCTTTTCCGGTACTCGCCCGAACAGTTTTTCGGTACTCGCACGGATTCTACCATTTCCCGGTATTCGTTGGGATTCATTGAAGAGAAAGAAAAAAAAAGGAAGAAAATACGCCCAAGAAGATTAGGCTCTTGATACCATGTTGAAGTAGAGAGAGGATTATTGAGAAACAATGGCTTGACTTTTCCATTGATTAAAAATGAAGATATATACACAAAACCTAAAACACAAAAATAGGAAAAAATCTACCCAAAACACAAAAATGGGAAACAATCCTAGAATTAGGGGATTACAACAAAAATAGGAAGTTACAACTAATTAAAAAAATTTGAAAATAGAAAGAAAATCTATTGTAATGAATTCTCTAATAGTGAGATGTATTCTCCAACACAGTTTGTATGAAGAACTTTGATTGGGCTACCTATGTCTTTCTCAACCAGCACTTTATAGTTTTTAAAGGCTGTAAAAGCTTCAAATTTATCCTGCAAAAAATATACCCAAGTTTTTTTACTAAAATCATCGATGAAGGTAATTATGTATTTTTTACCTCCATTTGAAGATGAATGTATTGGGCCACATAGGTCGGAATGCACCAACTCCAATGCCTTTTTTGCTCTCCATGACTTTCCTTGTGGAAATTAATTTCGATGTTGTTTGCTAATGACACATTCTTCACAAACTTGTTGAGGGAATTCAATTTGAGGAAGGTCAATCACCATATTTTTCTATTGTAACGTCTTGAGTCCACCAAAGTTCAAATGCCCATATCGAAAATGTCAAAGCCATATAACATACTTCATCTTAGCAGAGAAACACAAATTGGTAGCATTATGGAAATACAAAGGAAACATACGATTGGTAATCATATTGACTTGAGCAATCAACCCTTTCTTTGAATCTTGAATTCTGCATACTTCTTCTTTAATAACTATCTCATATCATTTCTCTTGAAGTTGTCCAATGCTAAGCAAACTTGTTTTTAAATTTAGAACAAAGAAAACGTTAGAAATAATCTAAGCAAAATTTTCTTTGGTCTAGATTATCACATTTCCTTTTCCCATAATAGAAACTGTAGAGTTATCTCCAAACTTTATAGTATTTCAAAAGGATTCATCTAGTTTTGAGAATACATTCTTGTCTCCACACATATGATTGTTATAGCTCGTGTCCAAATACCACATGTTCTAGTGAGTTTCTTCCTTAGCATAACACGCCATTAAGAGTGAGATACCTTCTTGCTTCTCTACAAAGTTAGATTTTTCACCATGCTCTTTATCCAAATTGGTTTGACATTCAGACTGATAAGGACCATATATGTGGCATCTAAAGCACTCAATATTGGATTTTTTTTCCTAACTTTTGCTATAAGTGTTGGAATGGTGATTGCCTCAACCTCTTCCTCTCCCTTGAGATTCATGAACCTGGTTATCTTTAGGTTTTTATTGTTGTCTATAGTCATTGTATCATCTATCTCTAACTTTACCTCTGTTTCTTCCTCTATCGACTTTAGATGATGTCGAAGACTGATTGTTAGTGGAGACTTGCAATGTTTGCTCTTCTTTATCTTGTTGTACCATTTTATGTTCATCAACCAGTAATGAACCCTGTAGTTCATCAATTGAAAGAATATCAAGATCTTTAGATTCTTCAATTGAACAAACCACGTAATTGAATTTCGGTGTCAACGATTAAAGAATTTTCTCAACCATAGTCACGTCTTCTATCTTCTCTCAATGGACTCGCATCTTATTAAGAATTGAGATTGTTCTGGAGAAAAAATTAGATATGGTCTCACCTGTTTTCATACTGAGTATTTCAAACTCTATACGAAGTGTTTGAAGCTGCTACCTTTTTGCCTTCAATGACCCTTGAAATTTCTTCTTCATAGAATCCCAAATCTGCTTGGAAGTTTCTTTGTTGAGAATGGTTTCCAAGATAGAATGATCAATTGCTTGGAAAAGGTAGTTCTTTGCCTTTAAATCCTTTAGCTTCAATCCTTCTAGTTCTATCCTTTGTGTCTTTGTCATCACGGTGCCAAGTGTTGGTTCTGCTACTCCAGAATAAAAAACTTGCTAATATTCTTTGGACCTAAAAAAATTCTCCATCAGCAAGCTCTACTGGTCGTAGTGACCATCAAAGCGTGGAATGGTTGGTTGCACAAAATTCTCAGAAGCCATCACCCTTTTCTCTTCTACTACACAAGTGAATAAAAGGCTACAACTTTACCACTCTATCTCACGACAATTTTGTAACTTAAACATGAAAGAAAATAACTCTTATAAAATAGGTACTTCCTAACCACTACTGTAACAAATAAAAGAAATGCTAAAGACTCAGACAACTTCAACAGAACTCATGTATAGAGTTCTTTGACTCTTTCAACAAATATCCATTTATAAGTTAATCTTGAATTGGTGGTCCCAATAGATGCTCCCACTAGACAATGATATGAGGTGAGTCCTAGAGTGGGGTTATATAAGGTAGGGCTTCTACAAAGCCAAAAGGCCAAAGAATGAAAGTAAGCCTTCCTCAAAGGTTAGAAAATGGATAAAGAACCTTCTTCTTCCTTTCCATGTCACAGTTTGAGGACAAGAGTAATGATGAATATGGTTATTGTGATGTAATGAGGACGAGGGTTGTAATCAATGTGGTTTCTAAAAGGAGAATCTAGGAAAGTTACAGCCGAAGGTAAGAGCTTTCAACCTTTATAACTCAATAAAAATTGCATTTTTCTTGCTTTAAAATTAAGGAAAAAAAAAAATCTAACATGTGCACATTCCACCCATATTTTGCCAAACTTATTTGAAAATCTCCTACTTCCTCAAAGATAATTTCAAAATTTTCAAAAAGAGTACACTTAGACTTGAATTTCCCAAGACCATCAATTGTGATGTTATAATAAATAAAAACATGAAAATTGGAAATCAAGGCTCGTTTCGGTCATATTTTTTAAAACTTGTTTTTAAAAATTGTTTTTAAGTGAAATAAAAAATAATTTTTTAATATTTTATAAAAATAAGTGTATTTGACAAGTTGTTTTTAAAAACAGTTTTAAAAATAAAAAACAAAAAACTTGTTTAAATAAATTGTTTTAAAAAATATTTTTTTTACTTTAGTTTTGTAAAAACATTACAAATTTAATTTATCTAATATAAATTTAATTTAATTTAGGACAAATTGAAAATGAAAATAGTTTTGTAATTATAAATAAATTTAAAAATAATAATTTTTAGTAAAACATGAATAATAATATTACAATGAAATTATAAAACTATATTTTTTTATAAAAAAAAATATACAATTTTAGTGTATGTTAGAAACATAAGGATATTAACACCTTAAAAAAATTTTGATTAAAAATGAATAATAACAATTTTTAACAATATTTTATTTAAAATGAATAATGAATAAAAAGTGCGTTTGATAGTGATTTTAGGAAGTATTTATACTCCTTTTAATACTTAAAATTTTTTATCTTTCAAGCATGAAAAAGGTTATAAACACTTCTTAGAATCATTACCAAATGAACTCTAAATTTTACTTTTTTAATATGTAAATGAGTCAAGTTTTTCATTTCATGTACATAATATTCTATGAACTTAAGGCTAATCTATTTAGGAAAATCACACAAGAGTGAGGGCGAATTGAGTTTTTGAAAAACTTTTCAAATCACTACAAAATTAATAAAAATAACCACAATATCAAGAGATTGAATTAGAAAGAGCAAATACAAATTTTATAGTGGTTTGACACCCCTTGCCTATGTCCACTCTCCTTAAGCTCCAACCAAGTGACGATTCCACTATTCTTAAAGTTTCAACCAAGTTTCTAATGTCTTTACACTTGGATTTTGGCTCCAATAGGCACTTACTTCCTTCAAGTATTCACCAATTTAAAGCTTTCAATGTTCACAATCTCATTTAAAAAACAATGAAACAAACTCTTAACCTAGCTCAATAAATGCTCAAATACACAAAAAAAGACTATGATAAATAACAAAGGGTGTACTAGAGGGTGTGTAAGTGGAGAATTAATGTACTAAAGAGAAAATGAGAACTTTATATGAAAAACAACATGCTAGACAATTGATTGCAAGTGGTCTCTTGCTCATAAGTGAAATAGAGCTATCTATTTATAGGTTTCTACCATTGGACATAAAAAATACTGAAAAATTACCTCATTCGATTGAGCTTCAGTTTGACCGATTGACTAGTCGTTAAGCATTAAATGCATAGTAGGTGACTGTTATGCTTCAACTAGGCCTTGATTGAGAATACCTACTCCTCAATCAAGAAAGGTCTCACCCTTGATGGGGAATGTATAGCTACGAAAAGGGAGAAAATGATTTTTACATCCCTCGACCGATCCTCGATTGGGTAGACTTAATAGGTCAATTGGTTCCCTGACTGATTGAGCAGGTTAACCAAACCCCTGAATTTGTTCACCTGTTTTAGCCCAAAAACATATCCTTTTTTATTTCTTTCACTTCTAATACTTAAACAAGGTCTTTAAGTAAAAAATTTAAAACAATTTGCCTAAGGTTCGGATGAGGATACTTTGGTTTTAATGAAAATCTAGTTTTAATGCATAAACCAAATTTTTAAAGATGCACGATTTAGTATGAATAACTTAAGTGCACGCATGCATTCACTTTACAAACAATTCCTAAGTTTGAAAGGTCTTCCATATGCTTCGAACTTGCATTCATTTAGTCATTTGATAATTTTCTTGAATATCCTCTTGAATTTCCAAATCAAAACTTGAAATTCTTTTGATTTAAAATCATTAACAGCTTAACCATGGTTTGTTATCATCAAAATATGATTAGGAGAACCCTTGGGCTAGCAATCTCCCCATTTTTTATAAGTTTGAAAGGTCTTCCATATGTTCTGAGCTTGTATTCATTTGGTCCTTTGATAATTTTCTTGAACATCCTTTTGAATTTCCAAATCAAAACCTGAAACTCTTCTGATTCAAAATCATTAGCAATTTAACCATGTTTTATTATCATCAAAACATGATTAGAAGACCTTAGGCTAACAATCTCCCTATTTTTTATAATGACAAACGTCAATTATCTAGGAGGAAATGAATTTTCCCCTCAAACCAATCATAGATCACCAACAATTATTTAAAAGTTCATAACAAGATGATCAATTATGTTAGTTCAATCTATTTAGCATAAGAGTATTACAATGAAAATCATTAATCAACAAGTCATCCAAGCATTCAATATAAGTAAGGATCATCATTAGTATAGTCATATGATATGTCAAGTATATCAATCATGTCCAAAAATCCAAAATATCAAGGATAGATCATTCTATCCAAAAGATAAGTAGTATATGATTCCAAATAAGTGAATGTCAAAATAGTAAAGTATAAAATGCAAACATATAAGAATCCTAAGGTATCCTATCCTCCTAGATAAGATAAATTATCTCCCCTTTTGGTAACATAAAAAAAAAAAAAGGACTAGGGATCCCCAAGTGATGATAAAGGCTAATAAGGAAGTGGAGGAAACAAGGATCTCAATTATGCCATCATCTCCTTATGCTGATGCACATGACGATTAATTTGCTACTACAGGTACTCAAATTGAAAAGTGAACCCACTCTGATACTGGTCCATCCTATCCTCCATAAAATAGAATCGAGTGTCACTATTCATGGAAAGCTCCTCCATACGGGTATAGAAAGCTGACCTGAGCAGACAAGTTTATTCATGGAGTGTGATCGTGAGCTGGAGACGCCTAAGACTATGGTATCTCAGTATAAGTAGGCTTTGTGAATGTTGGCTCAATAAAAGCAGGCTCTATGTATGATAGCTGAGTAGAAGGTCCTTCTATATAAGTAGGCTCAATCATAATAGGCTTAGAGAATATTGGCTCAAATTAGACACCCTCAATCTGGGTATGAATCTTTGTCTGTAGTAGAGAAATGTCGAGCTCGGGCTCATCCTGTTGGCCACCCTAAGAATCTACCCCACCCTTCATTTATCCAATTTCAACCTTCTCTTCAACTCTAAGAGGTACCTATGCATGTGCCTATGCCTGTACTTGTGCATGTGCATATGTCTGTGCCTATGAAGGTCATTTATTTGCTTTTCTAACTCAAGAGCTATTAGGAGCTTTCTCGAACTTCATTCATCCCATAAACTGATCATTGTAAATATCATATATGTTGGGTGCCTCAAAGTCTATCTCTCTCTACTCAAATCCATGCCAACCTTTTTTAATACTTGAGTAAGAAAACAACAATAGGGGAATACACGGGTAGTGTTCTAGTAAAAGGCAATCTTATACTACAACATGATATGACCAAGATGTACTCATTGTTGGGTCAATATTGACTCAATCAAAAAAGCCTTCAGATACAAAATCTCATCCCTATGTCTCCTCTAGGCATAAAAGAATAACAAATCATGTGATGTAGGACACAACTGATAATAGTTAGATTGTTGTTAAATGGTTGCCAAGATTATTGCCATCGGGTAATCCACAAAGGTGTTGTATAACTTCTCCTGCTAAAAAATTAGGTATTTTAGGCCATGACTTGAACTCATAAACTCTCAGGCCTACTACAAGTACCCCAAGAACTCGACAATTCTTGTCTACATCGAGTTAAATCTCAACTCTCCTCGATAAGTAGGAAATTGACCCTTCAGCATAGAATCTAACCTTAACATAGAATTCCCATACTAGAATGGGATATATAGGCTCAACCAATGTCACAACAGGAAGTCATCCCATGCTGAAAAATAAGATCTTAGAGCATCACCATGCTTCCCTGTACCTTCTTGTACACATAAGGCCTTTTGCTATGAAAATGTTTGGTTGTTGTGTCTTATAAATCAGACACACTGCAATAGATAGGAGTAATATGATGGATTTGAGTATGACCATTATTGAAAAGGTTTTCCATAGTTGAAACAAAGTTTCAAACTATAACCTTTAACTATAGTCTTAGCCACATAAAACTCAAGTTTTTCATCTACTCCTATGTTCCTCTTATAGACCAACTTACACATATGAGTTTTATTCCTTTAGGTGCTTCTACAAGAACCCAAACCATGTTAGAATACAAAGATTATAACTATCTCTTCATAGCTCATTATCTTAAGTGAGCACAAATATTGCTCACTACTTCATCATAATCTATGGGATATAAACCTCTCACTATGATGAGGCACTAGTCTACTAGAAATCATAGGAATGGTATGCCTTTAACCCTTTGGATTCATAGTATCCTATGCAATGTGGGACTATCTTCTCATATATCCTCCAATCTATATCACTTTTTGCCTTATTCCTTATTATATAGTCTTCATAAAAAATCTAATACTTGTGTCAACAAATTTCTTTTGATGATCTTGACTATAAAGGTAATAACCCAAAAATCCTCTTAGATATCCTATAAATTAATATACCTCTTAAGAAAAAAAGGTATTACACAGTCTATAAGATATATCCCTAAAAGAATCCGGGAAAATATGAGAAACCTATCTACGATCTCAATATGTCCATCCAAGTTTGATATCTTCTTTCCACCTCTCCATTTTGCAATAGAGACCTTGGTGCACATAACTGGGAAATAATCTCGTACTTCAATGGAAAAAATCAAACTTACTAGACATATCACCTTGATCTAATCGAAGTGACTTCGTATGTATGCCCAATAGGTTATTTGATCCCACCTTAAATTCAATGAATGTATTTAAGGCATTAGATCTCCTATGTACATATCTAAACCTAGAGTAATCATCACTAAAAGTGATGGCATACCCTCGTACCCTCCCCATTCATGGACACTAAAAGTTTCATACATGTCAGTATGTAATAACTCTAAACATTCCTTAGCTCCAGTCCTCTTAGTCATTTTACAATCTATATATGATTCGTAGACTAAAAGATCTTCTGGAATCAAAGAGTCTAAACTTTATTATTCTTTGGATCCTATTTAGATTAATATGACCTAGGTCTAGAAACCAAATGTTTAATTTGGGCTAGGTTTAATCCTAAGATTCGACTATTCTCATCACTTGACAAAGAGATAATGGAATACATATAAAAGAAAAGGATATTACTTCCACTAACTTACATAACTAACCTTGCATTTGAAGCTAAGGTAAGTATAATCTCATCATTTAACTTTCTCACTTGTTGAGTATCCTATAAGGACTTACAAACAATGGGCCTAGAGTCTATCCACCATGAATGGTGAAATCCACCACTAAATATTCAACAATGAGAAAATGATGCATACTTTCATTTTTCCTTTAGGTAAACTAGGCATTCCTTTCCTAGTGTCCTAAAAGGTCATAAAGGAATCACTTGCCCTTGAGCTTGCTCTCTCATTCTTTCTCTTAAACTTTCCTTATTTGGTATTATTCTTCTTCTTCTTGAGAGAAGAACCTTTGACTTCCATATGAACGCTTTGAGAATCCCCTTAGCCATCCCAAAAGAAAATGGCAAAGTCCCTAAGATCATATGAATATTGGTGTTCATAACAATCTTGAGAGTAACATGTCAAGGCTGAACTACCCTTATCACCAAATAACCATTGCAAACTAGAAAGAAAATATCAAAGTCTCTAGTAATAAACATGTGTTGCTATTACAACACATTATCCAAGTATTAGACACTTGGTCTTCTGATCTGTCTAATACGACCTTGATACACTACTCTTTCATTTTGCTAGTTTAGTTCATAAGGAATAGCTCGGTCTTCCTAAACTAGTTTTTATGCAATTAGTTACTATATCTAGAATAAAATTAGTCCAATTGATTAGTGAGGCTTGACCCATTTTAAGAAAAAGAATGATAAAGGAACCAACATGATATCTATAATAAAGAATATAACCAAACATATAACATAATTGAGCATTCATAGCAATTGGTAATTAATTTAGCAAAAATGTAACGCTCTCAAACTACATGTTCTTTTGCAAGGTATCCTAGTATAATAAAAATCAAGCCTTCGTGGAGCAGGTCATGACCTTATTACTAGTTAGAGACCTTCTCAAATTGATCTACTTGCCTTAACCATAAAGGTATCTAAAGGCAAGATCAACATACCTTTTGGTTTGGTAAGCCTAATATATATATATAAAAAAAAATTATATGCAATAGAGCAGTTTCTTTCACATCTATAAGTACACTATCTGATGATTATAGTTGGATAGCCCAACTCAATCTACCAAACCATGCTTACTGGATACATGCTAAGTGGAAACCTATGAAGGAAGTTCTATAAAAGCTCTTGATATTCTACTTGAATGATGAGGGAATGATGAAAGAAAATGATATTATACATCCCCTATAGATTGAACAGTTGTGTACTTGAAACATAAAAATGATTGGATTATATGGTCTTTCATGCTTCTCTGATCAAACGAGGTAGCCAATGAGTATTTACATCAGAATATAAAACTGAATAAATTAAAATTTCACATATCATCTTATGGTTGTGTCTATAATTGTGGCAAAATTAGTGGCGTCTAATGTGTTGTTTAGGGGACCTTATGGGCTTTCAAAAAGAGTAGTGAGTATCTGTTTATGGCATTCATCACATAAAAAGAAATACGAAAAGTGGCCCTCATTTGGGAGCTTATGCACATTGGCCTTAGCTAGAATCCTGCTCACATAGTCAATCATTGATGGTATATTATAGATATATACTAAGTGAATCAATTTACTAAGTGATCAAACTTTTTCTATATCTTTGAAAGGGTGCTGAACTTATTGTTTTTCTACTTAAAGGTTGATCTCGTATGTCTATAGGAGTAAAAAAGTGGATTTCTTTAGTTCAGCTTGTAAGAAGCTTGCAGGTGGGTGATTAGAAGAAGGATTTCTTGTCTCCTTGAGACAGAAATTACCATCATTTAGGGTCTTTGTCAATCAGTTTCTTTGCATTACCTTTCTATCTTCAAGGTCTCATCTGTTGTTACATTTAGCATTAAGAAAATTCAAACAATTTTTCTTTAGTTGAGACCAAGCTCGAAGAAGAGATCACTTGATAATTACTAGTAGGTTTGCAATCTTAGATGCATTTTTTGTTAATCATGAAAAAACAAATTTGTTGCATTGAAATAATAAGTACTAAAAGGGATAAGAAATCCTTTAAAAAATAAATAAAAAAGGTTCCAACAAAAAACAAAAAAAAATTAAGGACTAGTTTTGAGGAAATTAAAAAAATTGCACAACTAGGAAAGGAAACCAAAAGAATGTACAATTTTAAAACTGCTTCATGAACTTAATGACATAGAAAGTCCCTTATAAACAAGACTAACAGTTTTTCTTCTCACTTAGCAAATTGAAGCATGAAATCATTAACTATGCTTAAAGCCCCAAAAGAGTAGCATCCCAAATATCTAGTGACATCACAAATTTGGCAAAGCCACTCCAGCATCCTTCCAGAAAAGGTTCTAAGGATCTCATGTCCTCTAGTAACATATGATAACTGTTAAGAAATCATGAGAACTCATTTTTCAAACTTAGTAGGAAAAACTACAAAGTACCTTACTAGTAGCAGATTCCATTTTCAATACTTGTCGGTTGAGCACTTGTATTGCATAAATCCATTGGTCTAACACTCATATCTAAGTATAACATATTGTTCTTAACCATCTATGAAAAACAAATATGCCACCCAAAAAAAAAAAATTAACAACTATATTCATCTGAGAAAAGTATGAGAAAGCAAAAACGTAGAAACTTAATGTGCACCACCCAAGCTTAGTTAAAATTGAAGAGTATCCATATCAGCCACCCTAATACACTCTTATCACCCAAACTCTAAGTTATCAATTAGAAAAGAGTCAAAGAAAATTATTAAAATAGTGAAAATCAAACCAATCAAGTGTTTGTTTTATGAATTTAAAAATTAATTACATTAAATTGAAAATTTGAAATTTTTAGGCTCAGTTTAGATATTGGAAATTGTCAGTGGAAGGAAAAAGAACTATGAAAATCAATTTCTCTTGTTTAGTTTTGATAGAAAATTTGTGGAAATGTAGAGAATAAAATTTAAAATTTATTTTCCATTTAAAGAAGTGAAGGAAGTTGGAAAAGAGTTCATGAAAAATTTATTGGCCTTAATTTGCTTTCTATTTTCATTTCTTTTTTATTTTCTTTCTTTTCCATTATCCTTCCCTTATAGTTTCCAAAATCTAAATGGAACTATAAAGTCAATTCAACTTCTAGGAATCAAAGCTTGACCTGAAGTCAAATGTTAAAAATTTAAAACCTTTCATACCTATGCAAGGTGTTACCTTTTTAACTTCCAGGCTCCTCCAATTTTCTTATCTTTCTTCTATAGTTTAAGTAACAAAAACTTATTCAAAGGTCAAAGGTTTAAATAAGGCAAGCAATGCGATGTTTATATTAAGTCAAATATTAGCTTCTAAAACATAAATACTTCATTGTTGATCTCTTAACTCCAAAAGGAAAAGTCATAAGCACAATGACTAATGATAAATGAATAAAAAAAGGTACAAATGAAAAGGTATAAAAATGATATCAAGACTAATTACATCAATGCAAATGTAAGGGTTCGAGAATTTTAATCAATAGTTCTAGAATTGAAAAAAGCACATGACTTTGAATAGGAGCCACACAAGAGTAGCTCATTACATGATCCTTATAAATGCAACCCCAAATCCTTTTCACCCAAACCCCACACCCTCCACGCAAACAAGCTTAGCTAAAAAAGCCGAAGCTACCCAAAGGATGGACTAAATTGAGAATAAAAATCATATAGATAAAGCAATAAGGAAATCAAATAAAGAACGAAGAGACCTTCTTGAGAGAATCCATGGTGGAAGTTTTGGAGATGCGAATATAGTTGTACTGATCAAGATTGGCCTCGCCCCATCCATCTAGCACCACCACGCCCAAAATCTTCCATTTTAGGAGCTTTAGGTGGTTTGACAATTTCCATGAGAACCCTCACCTCTCATCTCTTTCTCTATTGTTTCTTTTGAAATGATTGAATCTAAATCAAATCTAAAAAAAATCAAATCGAGATACAATATTATGAAGGTTAAAGGGTATATATATAGAACAAGATTTGACTCGTGAGAAAAGGTTAAGCAAGCAAACTATATTCTTTAACCACCTAACCCCATTTTTTCTTCAAATTTCAAAATTAGGGTTAGGGTTTAATACAAAAGGAGCAGAGAATGAATGTCACATCTCTGCTTCGTGCTCTTCAATCTTCTTCACTGTGATTTGTAGACATTAGTGAATTGTGAATCTTTTTTTATTACTTGGAAGGAGTCTCAAAAGATTATTTGAAGAAGGGTCACGAGTTTTGAGTGTTTCGAAAAGAGAGAAAGATGAGGTAGATGAATGAGCAGATGGAGAAGATTTTGGGAGAGAAAGTGAAGACAATTATTTATTTATTTATTTTATACATGGACACTGACCTGGAGGCTTTAGTAGGAAAGAAGAGGGTAAATTTGATATTAAAAAACACATGCACAAAGTGCATGGAATTCAAAATATTTTAGGGATTAATAGTGTAAACTTAAAATTGAGATGGTCGGATTTCAATTTCATAATATTTGCATATCACAACCCTAAAACATAAGTTTCCCAAACTTAAAGCTTCTCGAAACGTACCTATCAACCTCGTTTGCCACGTGTAAAGAAGGCACAAGTCCCATGCGGCATCCTCCACCGTACTGTCGGTGCACGACCCCGGTTTATGACCGTAATTAACTCCAAGGAAAGACCTATTTTCACAGCCCTAAAAGCCCACCCAGATAAGCATCAATTTTCACCGTTGGATCACAAATTAACGGTGATCCAACGCTGCAGATCCACTCCAGACCCTTTGGCTGACACATACTTTCACTCCACGTGATCCCATCCTTCCTGGAGCCCACGTGTCACCCACCAACATCCACAATGGAGGGCTGGGATTGATTCCTCATTTTCATTCATATATTTGTATTTGAAAACCAACAACTTATGAGAATAATGATAAATTTATTAATTTTTCTTTCATTTTCGGAAAGCTGTCTACAAGCGAAACACACGTATTCAAAATCTTTAAATATTTTTCATTTTTTTGGTGTTTTATTTTATGACAATTGAATTTCTTGCTCTTTCTTCTTGTGATTGTTGCAATTTGATTCAATATAGGGTTAGGGTTTCGAGTTTTACTGAGAAAATGAAGTTTCTATGCGTTTGGAGGGAGAGAAAGTGAGAGAAGGTGATGCTTGTAGGATGGAGACAGTGAATCCGAGGCCACTGCAAGCGCTTCCATTCGAAGAGCATGACGATGATAGCATGCAAGTACCAATTGAGATCAACGGCAACGAGGGAGGGTTCGAAGTGGAGGATGTTACTGGAGGTGGTGGGGAGGCGGTGAGTGGAGGAGAAGGTGGGAGGATGAGTTCAGTGAACGCTGATGAGAAGAGCTCTGTGGTTGCGCAGCGCACCAGTGAGCTCACCATATCGTTTGAGGGTGAGGTATATGTCTTCCATGCGGTCACACCTGATAAGGTTAGTGCTCATTTAAGTTTTGGTCTCTTGTATTGTGTAGTGTTTAGTATCCGGGAAAATGGAAGGAGAGAAAATTGAATTTTTAATTAATGGTCTCTGAGGAAATGACTGGAACATTACGCTTTGGATTTATTGACTTACGTTGGTTACTTGGTTTTGAGTTTCGTTCTTTTCTCTCTGTTGTTTTGATTCTGTTCTATATGATGGTTTCTTAGGATTCCTTCTTCTTCTTCTTCTTTATTATTATTATTATTTCAAGGTTAACGTCGAGTTTAATCATCTTCTTGTTCTCTGTTTGGTTTGTGAGAAAAAGGATGAAAAGGAAAAAAAAAAAAGGGAAGAAATTTATGTTCTGAATTTCACTGTTTGTAGATTGTTTCTAAAAGTAAAAGATTGTGCTCAGTTAAGCAAAATACTTGATTACTTGTCGTAGGTTCTAGTTGAGTGGTAATGTTTCTGACAAAACGGATGAAAAGGAATATGAAAGAAATTTTTGTGTTGGAGTTTTACTGATTTTGGATGAGTTTTTGAAAAATTGAACTCAGCTTAGTAACATGTTTGACTGGTATTAGGCTATGGCAGATTTTGTACCGGAGGTTAGAATTTATTTATTTTCTTCAAAAGTGAAGAAGTAGAAAATGTAGTAGCGTGCTTGAGAGAGCATTATCAGAGGGAAAAAAAATCCTAAAAAATGGAGGTAGCAGTGAAATGTTGCTTTTGCATGTCAAAAATATGGTTTGCCTTTTAAATTGATTTTTTCTTTTGTATTTTTAAAATATGCAAGCTCGTTAAACAATTGATAGTAGCTCAAAAGTGAAAAGCTTCAACATGTTCATCGTTCTTTTTTTTTTTTTCAGCTTTTCAGCAACTTTGATGTTTTTTAGAACTGTATAAAGTACTTTTCGCTGTCAAGCATCCATAGCTATTAGAACAGTATGATGCAATTCAATTGTATGGTTAATGGAAGATGTACTATTAGTGGAAGAGTTGCTGATTTTTGGGTTCCTTCACTAGTGTAAGAACTACAATTAGGCAATCAGGATTTTCTCTAAATTCTTTATGCAGAGTGTGTTTGATCAAATTGAAGGTCTTAATCTTTTTTCTTGATGTTGAAATGCCGTTGCATGATCTGTAATGATCATCCATGTGTAGATTAGCTGCTGCTAGTATTATGAGATATAAAGTATTGATGCTTTGAAATATCTAAAATTGGTTGAGTTGCAAACTATTGGTTAATTGTCAAGGTAACGACTACTTATTATGGATTTAAATAATCCATGTGTCATTTCTATTCTGCTTTATGTTCACCTGAACATAAGCTTATCTGCATAATTTACTATCTTCTTTGATAGAATTTTCTGCTTTAGTATCTCATGGTGTTAAAATAATGCTTGATTATTTAAAATATGCATATGGCAGGTGCAAGCAGTGCTATTGCTTTTGGGAGGGCATGAAACACCTAGTAGTGTGTCTAGCTCAGAATTTCTATTACAGCAGAATATGAAGGTATTGCTAAGAGGTACTACTTTTCTCCCTGAAATTTTTTATCAGGTTAGTTCTTCACTTGTTGCTGGTGCTTTATGCACAATATTGTACAGGGCTTAGTTGATGCCTCAAAATGCTCAAATCTTCCACGACGAATCGCTTCCTTGATTAGTGTTGAGAGAGAGAGAATTCATGTAATGTCTACTTACAATTGAGAGATATATATATACAAGGCTAGGAGTCCTAACTACCATACATGTGACCTATATTAACAAGGAAAGATAATATACTATAAATACATTATATTCAACACTCCCCCTCAAGCTGGAGCATATACGTCATATGCACCAAGCTTGTTACAAATATATTTAATCCTAGGACCTCTGAGAGATTTAGTGAAGATGTCTGCTAGTTGATCATTTGAATTGACAAAACTTGTAGCAATACATCCTGATGCGATCTTCTCTCTAATAAAATGACAGTCAACTTCAATATGCTTGGTCCTTTCATGAAAGACTGGATTGGATGCAATATGTAATGCGGCCTGGTTATCACAGATGAGTTTCATCTGTTCATCCTTTCCAAATCTCAACTCCTGAAGAAGATGTCTCAACCATATGAGTTCACATGTTGCCAAAGCCATAGCTCGATACTCGGCTTCAGCGCTAGATCTGGCCACTACATCTTGTTTCTTACTCTTCCAAGATATTAGATTACCTCCAATAAAAACACAGTACCCTGAAGTGGAACGTCTATCTGTGGGTGAGCCAGCCCAATCTGCATCTGTGTAACCAACAACTTGAGTATGACCTCTATTCTGGTACAATACACCTTGGCCTGGTGTACTTTTGATATATCGAAGAATACGGATTACGGCATCCCAATGGCTATCACATGGTGACTGTAGGAATTGACTAACAACACTCACAGGAAAAGAAATGTCTGGACGAGTAATGGTGAGATAGTTCAATTTACCTACGAGCCGTCGATATCTCCCGGGGTCTCCTAAAGGCTCCCTCTGTCCTGGTACAAGTTTGACATTCGGATCCATAGGTGTGTCTACCGGTTTACAGTCTAACATACCGGTTTCTTCCAGGATGTCTAAAGCATACTTCCTTTGGGAAAGGACCACACCAGAACTGGATTGAGCTATCTCAATTCCCAAGAAATACTTGAGTTTCCCCAAGTCTTTGGTCTGAAAGTGGGTAAAAAGATGTTGCTTTAGTTTCTGAATACCATCCTGATCACTGCCTGTAATGACGATGTCGTCCACATAAACAACCAGATAAATACACTGCATAACTGTGCATCTATCTTCTTCCACTGTACGCGGTCAACCTCAGGGATATCTGCCTCCTGGGTAACCAAGTGATCCTCATATCCTTGACCCATAAACCAAAGTTCAACAGAGGCAGACCAGGAAAGATAATTTTCACTGCCAACCAATTTCTCTGAGGTAATCATAGGAGATCCAGAGATAACAGAGGTAAAGATCTGATTTTTGGTGGTCATATTCACGTATTTGGATCGAAGAGAGCCCTAATACGACTTCAGATTGCGGCGTGGCACCACCGAAAAAGGGAGACGGCCTCAGATCGCGACGTGGTACCACCAGAAAGGTAGAAGAACACTTCCCAAGGCACGTGCAGGGATTGGGGTGGAGAGAAAGTAGCCGGAACTTCGTCGGAAAGGCTGTTTGGAGGGCTGACGGAGACAAAAATCCCCAAAAGGGGTACGTGCAGGGCTCGGATGGGAGAACCAGGTAGGTAGGGATGCTGGTCGGCGGCAGACGAGGCTGGAGGAGGAGGCGCGTCGCCGGAAAAGGCCTCACGTGCCCTCACGCGCCGGCGCGTGAGATGCAGTCGCCGGCCGGAAAATGGCGTGTGGCCGGCGCGTGGATCCTCTTTTGGTGCCGGTGCCTTCACAAAAGTTGGAGATCTCCTCCAGGCGCTCCTTCTGGTATGGTCGGTGTAGGAAAAATAGGTCGCCGGAAAAGTTCGCCGGAAAGTTCGCCGGAAAATTTCGCCGGCGGTGAGTGGTTTCTAACGACGTTCCGACTGACCGGAAAGTATTGGGAGATGGGGAAGGTGACCGGAATGAAACACGGTCACCGGAAGGTTGCCCGGAGTTGATGACACGGGAAACGGGAAACAGGAAAGAATTAGGTTTTCTTCCCTAGCTCTGATACCATGTTGAGAGAGAGAGAAAGAAGAAAAACCTTAATTCTCATTCATGTAATGTCTACTTACAATTGAGAGATATATATATACAAGGCTAGGAGTCCTAACTACCATACATGTGACCTATATTAACAAGGAAAGATAATATACTATAAATACATTATATTCAACAATTAGGTTTCGTGAAAAACGGAAAGAGAGATGCTTTGAGAAGAAAATTCGGTATACTTGCCGAAAGGAGGTTGCTCAAAGGTAAGGTGAACATACAACAATGTTTTGATAAATTCTATTGTAGTTACCAAAAAAAAAAGAAAAGCGAAATAATTAGAAGAAGATGAATAATATTTTCTCATGTTCTATATTCACAAGTATAAACTATTACATAGAGTTTATAGGTAAAACAGAAAAAGGAAACTTTGATACACTAGCCTAGGAATCAGGTAACCATAGGAACAAAAATAGGGGACTTCTATGCACTAGCCTACGAATAAAAAAATCATAGGCAATTATGGGTCACCCTTACAAGAATGGAAACTCCCTAAGTTACAATATATGTGTGTGTGTGTGTGTTTATTTATTTATACAATTGGTTTCCCTCTTAACCACTTCCCTTAAGTTGATCAGTAGATGTTTTTGTTCACAGTTTGCTTGTAATTGCTTGAAATGAGTGAGTTGTAAGTCCTTTTGCCAATATATGAGCTAGTTGAGTACTTGTAAAAATATAGTAAGTGCAAATCAGACCACTATTCAATTTTTCTTGATGAAATGTTGATTAGCTTCTATACTTGTTTCAACAAAGAGTCTCATTGGTCCTTCCCAATTGATTATAAGGTTAATAAGGACAATTTACCTCTACACTTGATCTAGCTGCCATAGATTACTCCTTACTCTTGTACGTAGTCAAATTTGCTCTTAAGAAAATGTAAGACCTTGATGTTGATCATTGGTCTATAATCAAACTTGCTCTCCTCAATCAATATTTATATAGGCTTTAAGGTCAATTTTGTAGTTTTCCAAAATGGAGTTGAGCAAGGCCATATGTTCGTGACGACCTACTACAATTATATAACAACTTATATTGAGAGATTGGTGTCATCTTCAAAATTCTAACTTTTAAAGAGAGAATCTAATTTGTGTCTATGTGTGTGTTTTCCCAATCACACAACTCCATATTCTATTCCCTTTCCTATGGTATACCTTTCAATGGGGGTTAGTTAGATGTATCTTCCCCAAGAGAGAGAATGATAAGGATGGAAAATGGATTCGAGTGGAAGAAGGTGTTGGTTTGTAGTGGATTCAAAGTCCTTTGATCTTTTTGTAGAGCTAGTGGGAGGGAAGCTGAAGGGAGTCATTGTGGAAAGAGAAAGAGAAAGAGGCAGAGGCAGAGGCAGAGGCAGAGGCAGAAGCATTTGTTCTTGATTAAGTTTGAGAACTTGAGCTTAGGTTGTTTGTTGGAAGGGGTGGAATCTTGTTGTAGAGATGAAGGAGTAGTGAGGTGGTGCAAAGTTGGGAGGAGATTTAAGTTGGAGTGTCGTGTGAATGGGGCGGGGAGATTCATTTTCTGTTTTGTTCTCACTGAGGAGGGTCAATGGTTTTCCTTGATCTTTCCTAAGGGGAGGGGTTTCCTTAGGGGATGGAATGTCTTGCCAGAGAAACTTCACCTTCTGGGGGTCTTCCTAAGACAAAGCCTAGGAATGGTGCTTCCATAACAGCGAAGTGGACGGTTCGTTAGTAGCTACTAAAAGAGGCTACCATGTGGAGGCTATAAAAAGGGAACTGTGCTTGGTGGGAGATGTAGTTTGGGTGCAACTTGGGGAGAGGGAGATACAAAGTAGAAAGGACTAGTTGAATTGTTGTCTAGTTGGGAGCTTTGAAAAGGATTTTGAACTAGAGCTAGATTTACTTTCGTTGAGAATTTGGGTGACTAATCTTTGGTCCTTGATTAAGGGGTTGAAGATTTTAGCACTTGGGGGTGACTTGCTTTTATTTAAGTTTTGAGGATAGACTCGAGGCAGAGAGGGTGCTTGCAAGAGGGTTAAGTAGTTTTAGGGAGAAAGTTGTGTGTCTAAAGGGTGGGAACTTGAAGTTGGGTGTTTTCGTAAGGGTGGGGCACCAAAGGAGTTATGGGCGAGTGCCTTGGGACTCTTGCTGCATTTTTGGAGTTTGGAGGTGTTGAAGAAGCTAGGGGACTGCTGTGGAGGTTTCCTAGTTGTGGACGAAGACACTGCTATGCTTTCACACTTGTAGTGGGCAAGGATTTTAGTAAAATCAAATGGTAAAGCCTTTCCTAGCTCATTATAAGTCCTAGTGGGGTTGTCCAGTTTCTCCATCCAAATTTGTTCGAGAGTTCCTAGGTTTTCAGCTGTGATCTCTAAGAGCAGTTGTAGTGGGTGTTTAGAGTTGAAGGTTAGGGGAGATATAGTGGGTGTTCCACACATTGTCATGGGAGTAAGGAAGGAGCCACTTGTAGAGTAGTTTGTAGTTACTTGTGTGTCGATCTTTGGAGACAGGAACGAGAGGGTAGGTGTAGGTGCAACTTTTTGCCCTGTAAACCCGTTATTGGAGTGTTGAAGCAAAGTGATGAGATTGTTGCAGAAGTTGACTGTGTGGGTGGGGGTGCCTTTTAAGGGAGACCATGGTGGGGTTGTTAGTGGCTCTCTTTGTTTGGGCCAAGATGAGGCCCAAGGTTCTAAAGGTTGTCCCCCTGCTAAGGCCCTTTTAGTTACTAGTCATTCTTTGGGGGTTGGTTCAAGAGTGGGCCACTTGGTCTTTTTAGGCCCAAGCCTAAGGACAAGTCGGGTGTCTCTTTTGGTGATGGGGGGAGTGAAGGGCTTCTCAAAGAGACCCATCCTCCCGCTGTGGATGGTGGGTTAGAAAAGTGGAGTGGTTACAAAGATTTTGGCAGTGCGATGGAGAGTCAAGTGATGTTGTTAGGGTCCTCTTTGATGACCTCTCATTTTGCAAGGGAGTACAATGCTTTGCTAGATTCATTGTAGAGCTAAAAAATTTGCAAGGGAAGCAAAAATGGGGGGTTCAATGAAGGTGGAAGGTTAGGTTCGTTCTCAACTCCGACTCCTTTGTCGTTGGCTCGTCATCTACTGCTTACTAATGAAGTCCTTATGGAGGAAGTGACTTGATTTCCAACAGAAAGTTTCTCGGGTAAGTTTGTGTCTAATATGTCCATTGGGGGGAGGGTTTTCTTCTTCTTCTTCGGCTTCTTCCATGTCCAAAGATGTTATCTTCAGGGAGGATTGAAAGCTTGGTTCTAGGAAGGGAATAGAACGTGGGACTTCCAGCAGAGGGCAAGGGTGACGTCCATAGGCCTATGCGTAGGAATTTTGGCAAGGACTTGGTTGTGGAATCCCCAAAGAATCAACTCAAGGATGTTGAGACTGCAAGCCTAGAAGTATGTAATGAGGAGGCAACTTCAGGTTTTGGGAACCCTAGTAAGGGCCCGTTGGAAGTAGAGAGCCTCTCCAATCTATCTTTTCAGAATGTTGTCTCCTTTAGCAAGTTTGTGGGATTGCAAGTGGATGGGCATGAGAAGGAAATTGCATCCTTACTGAGAAAGATGGAAACTGGAAAGGGCCATAGGGTTTCGACTGTGAAGAGGAGGCCCCCCTCCATGGCCCACTTTGTTAGGGAGCTTTGAAATTTGGAATGCTCAATGGATTACTACAATTCAAACAAAAAAGAGAGGAGCTGGAGTAATGGGTGGGAGATGGTTTGGAAGTGACCTTGTTGGTTGTGTTTTTGGGGTGTTTGTTGCTTGGCTTAAAGGCTAGGTGCTTGTCTCTCCTTAGAATCAAGAGGATTATAGAAGAGGAGAGAGGTTGGGGTTCTCTCACCTGGTCTCAAGGCAATGGTTTTAGGGTCGTGGGCTTATTTTGTAATTCCTAGGGGGCAGAAGCTGGCAGTTTTATGTGCCAGTAGTGGGGTGTTTCCGGTTGGTTGCACCTTAAGTATGGGTTTCCTACGTATTTTTAGGCTCTAGAGTAAAGTCTTTTGTATTGGGTGTTGGCTTGTTATTTTTCTTTCCTTTTTTACTTGTTTTCAGCTGCAACTTTTATACTTCGTGAGTACTTTGTGGGCCTTTTCCAAGCGCTTTTAATATATTTGCTTCTTTTACGCATCAAAAGAAAAATATCAACAGATGGATCTTTATCAAGAATTGGTTTGGAATTGTGTGGAGAGCATGCTTTTTTAATTTTTTTTCCCCTAGATCTAAAATTTGAATTTGATCAAGCTAGGAGTGATTCTTGTAAAGGAGCCTATTCCATGATCAATGGAGGTCTTCAATTAGAATAGAATAAAGCAAACTTTAAGTCATGATGAGAAATGTACAGACTGGGAATTTTGCTTTGATTATTGCTAGCACTCCTCAACATATGGCCAATCTAGATTCTGCCTTTCTTGGTAGTCATTGGAGCTTTGGAAAGAAAGGAAATGACAAGACATTTGGTGTGATCATTAACAAATCATGCCATACAAGAGAGACATTGAGGCAACACAAAGCAAGAAAGTAAAAGAATAGAACACGTCTTGCCTAAGAAAATCTAGAATCAATCAGAGACTCAAGCAGAGATATCTATTGACTAAAAATTTAGAACAAAAGAGAATCTCTTTCCATCATATCGCTCTCTCCTATTATCCCAATAACCCTTTAGTGTCTCACAACTTCCAACGCTTAGAAAATGAAACCTAAAATAAATAACTACCTAATTAATCAAGTACTACAAGTCTCAAGTTTACTAGGTAATTTAAATATTATTATGATAAATGTTGACTCGACTACTTTCTTAGGACTAGATGTCCTGTGTCAAATATATTGGAAGATCCACAATCATGGAGATAAAAACAATTGAGGCAGCAACTGAGGGCTATAAGTTGTTAGAGAACCACCAAAGACACAAAACACAAGGCAATAAGGAGCTCTTGAACGACCAACCTTCGGCAAGGAACTAGAGCCCTTCTATAGTTATGAGTCAAAATAAAAATTGTAAACCTTTTGGACTTCATTGTTGCCCTACACACCGGTCACTCAAAATCAAACCCTTGGATCATCAATTCAAGGGCAACTGAGCATAAGACCATAAACAAGTTTGTCTAATTTATTCAGTTCATATTTTCCATTCTCAAGTCACCAAAAGGTTATGATTGTTGATGGATCTCTCATTTGTTGCTGGAAGGGGTTCAATATCTATTTCTAATGATCTTACCCTAAATTTTGTCCTACATGTCCCGAATGTATCCTGCAATCTTGTCAATAAACTTAAGAGTGAATTTCAATAATTGTGTACGGGGAGGAGGATTAGTTGTTCTAGGGAAGTGGACGGACTGTTTATCCTAGAAGAAGACACCAAAGCCATAGTAGAAACTTCTTAGGGTCTTCAATGTGAAAGTTCTACAACTTGAGGTATAAATAATTTTATGGCATCTTAGATTAGGGCACCTAAGCTTTACCTATCAAAAACTGTTATTTCCCTTATTGTTTAGGAATAAAAATGCTTTATATTTTCGATGAGAAGTTTGTGAACTTGCTAAACATCACCGCAACTATATTCTTACTTAAGTTTATTATAAATCTAGTCTGTTCTCTGTTGTACATAGTGATGTGTGGAGGCTTTCTTAGGTGAAAACAATTTTGGGTGCTAGGTGGTTTATAACATTGATGGATGATCACATATGAGTGTGTTGTACTTCTCTTAAAAGAAAAACCTATCGCAATCACAATTTTTTAGAATTTTTATCAAATGATCCAGACCTAGATTCCAAACTAAAATTTGCATTCTAAGAATTGACAATTGGAAGAATATTTCTCACAAATTAAGGAGTCATCTTGAAAAGAATGGTATTGCTCACCAAATGTCTTATATTGACACATCCTAACAAAATGGGATTGCAAAGAGGAAAAATACACATTTTTCCAAATGCAAGTTCCTAAGCATTTTTTGGGGAGAAGTATGGTTAACAAACTTGTACCTAATTCAGTAGGTTTGGTAAAATTTAATGGATGTTCCTTGGGTAACCTTGGTCAAATGTGTATTGGAGGCGTGATTAGAGATCACTCTAGTACAATGTTGAGATGGGTATTGAAGTTGTGATTAGAGATCACTCTTGTGCAATGTTGATGGCTTTCTCTAATAAGGCATGTCTGAGGTTAGCTATTGAGGCAAAAATTTTGGCGTTGTTGGAGGGTTTGTTGCAAGCGAGGCCTCTCCACTTTGACTTTAGAGGAAGTTTTGTTATAATTTTTATTTTATTTTTATCAGAAACAAATGTTTTTTATTTATTTTTATTTTTTGATAGGTTTGATAAGAAACAAAATATATATCGACAATAATAAAGTTGAAGAGAAGGATGAGAGGTGCTTGCCAAAAAATTCAAAACTTGATCAAAATAAGACTATTCTCCTCCACTATACAAGGAGAAGTATTGATAAAAGCATGTATAAAATATCTTAAGAACCAAAATCAAATTTTGTCAAATGTTATCCACCCCTTTTAAATTACAAACCGACAGTCAACTAAATAGAATAACATTAAGTGGAATTCCTCTAAAAGTGATAGTATAAGAAGCCTAAAAAGAGGAGTAGAAATGAAAAAGATCCCATAACATCCCTTTTGTCTTGCATCTCATAAGTCTTATGTGGTATGGGATTCTTCGGTTGAGGAGAGGTTTAAAAGGAGATTGGCCCATTGGAAGAAACAATACTTATCAAAAGGATGACGATTGACTCTCATAAAGAGTACCTATGAAGCCTTCCCATATATTTAATGTCCTTTTTTGTGATCCTAAGAAAGTGAGAAGGTTAGAAAATATACAACAAAGGAAACTCCCTAATTTAAAGCCTATTAATTTGATTATACAATTGGCTTCCCTCTTTAGAAAAAACTATTTTCTCTAGAGGTGCCACCATTCTAATTTGACTGGATTGTCAATAGAGAAGTTGTAATGAAAAAAACTAGTTCATTCAATATTACAAAATTGCTGAATTTGTTTTTTTTTTTTTTTTAATATTTAAGTGTTAGTGTGTGAGCTTGGTTCAAGCACCATTGATCACCACCACTAGTTGGATATTTGTGGAACCAATTCCCCTTAATTGTAATTGACGCAAAAATGGGGAAAATTTTACGGAAAAGAAGAGGAAATAAAAGAAATGAGGTGGGGATTTCCTCTTTAGGGAAAATAAGGAGAAGGGGGTTAAAAAATAAAAAAGGCCAAAGTAACTAAGTAAGGGGACAAATAAATGGAGGACCAGACTATGAGGAAGATGCCAAAAATCCCCCTTTGTAACATCTACTCTTTTGGATTCAAATTGTGCCATCCCTTTCCCATTAGAGATTATTTGGAACTCTTGGATTCCTTCTAAGGTGAGCTTTTTCACTGGGAGGGCTTGCTGGGGTAGGGTGTTAACTTTGGATCAACTCCAAAAAAGAGGTTGGATGTTAGTCAACAGGTGTGCCTTGTGTAAAGAGGAGTTAGAATCCATTGATCACATCATCCTTCACTGTGATAAAGCTAGGATATTATAACAATTATTGTTTTCTATTTTCAGTATTTAGTGGGTTACCTCCACATCAATTCCGAAAACTCTCCTAAGGTAGCATGACTTTTTTGTAGGTAGAAGGCACATGAAGGCTTGGAGAGCTGCTCTTTTATATATTTTCTGGACTATTTGGAGGGGAAGAAATCAAAGATGTTTTGAAAGAGAGGAAATGTCATATCAAAGATTCAAAAGTAGTTTTCTTAACAATCTATATTTGTAGGTTATATGGGTGGAGGCACTATGCTGTTGGTTGATTTTATAAATTGGTTGGGTTTTTGTTAAGGAAGGGTGATGATGATGAATCTTCAAGATATATATCAAGAAAAGGAATTAGTATTAGTTGCAATTAAAGTTGGATTAATATTACTTGGAATTAAATTAGGATTATCTAGTAAGTTATAATATAATTAGAATTTGAGTCATTATAGGTTATTAGAGTCCTAGTAGACTTTGGATGTTGTAATTAGAATTAGAATCATAAGTGGTTATTAGAGTCCTAGTAGACTTTGGATTTCTTAGAGAAGCTTATAAATAGGCTAATCAATGTAAATCAAAGGGATGAATTGATATTAATAATATTATGTTTTTTTTCATTGCAATTGTTGCAATCCTCAATGGTGAGACTCCATTGATTTTCTTCTAGGTGAGACTCCTAGAAGGCCTTAGTGGGACTCTAAGTTTTCCATATTTTCTTCATTGTTTCTTTTTTCTCTCTATTCTTTATCTTATTTTTTTTCTCTATCATAAACTTTATTCCTTGTTCCTCTCCTTATACCCTAAAATAAAACCCTAACCCACCTACCCTTGAGTGTAGGCAACCATCCTAGGGTTAACCTACATCAGTTTGGTATCAAAGCGAAAATTTTTGGCATGAAGGCATATGTAATTGAGGAGTGGAGCAACATATGGAAACAAGGTTGAAGGCTACAACCTTTTTTATGCAGCTTACAACTTTTTTATGCGACCATTGGTGAACATACCAAGGCTAAATGAAGAGGAGGATTGGCGACATACTAGCATCTTCCGAACTCGTGTTGCTTGTCAAGGGAGACTATATACTTTGATTATTAATGGAGGTAGTTATTCCAATCTAGCTTCAGAGGAGCTTGTTGAGAAGCTTAATTAAAAAACAGAAGATCATCCAAATCCCTATCAGATAGCATGGATAAATGACATCTATTTTAATGAGTTCTTGTTGTCTAGTGACGTTTAATTTCAGTAATAATTTTGAGTTATCAACATGATGTGATGTTTTGCTGATGAAAGCTGCCCATATTATGCTTGGAAGATCATGGCTTTTTGATGAAAGGGTCCAACATGATGGATATGAGAACACTTACACACTTGTGCACAATGGGTGTAAGAAGATCCTTTGTTCAATGAAGGAAATTCCACCACATAAACAACCAGAGGAAAAATTAGCACCCTTGAAACTAGAAGAGCCATCAAATACTCTTACTAAAAAGCAAGTCGAAGTTACGAGAAAGGAGTAAGAAATCATCAATGATGAATCTAGAAAGCAAGAGGCGATGAAACTAATCTTGGATCAACCAATAGAAGAGCTTAAAGAAGTTGTACAAGTTTCAAAAGAATCGATGTTAGACTTCCCAAGGCCAGACATTATCATGAGTGGTAGCAAACATGAAGAATATGTTGAAATTTCTTTTGAATATAGGATATTAAAAAAAAATCTTACTCTTCTACAAGACAGTTTACAAGAAGAGTATGAGAAGCAACTTTCCACAAGCTTGTTGAAGACACATAATTATTTTGGGAATTATCAACTTGTTTTACAACATCGAAATTTTTTTCGAAGTCTAGTATTTGTCTTGCATGAAATTGAACAAGTTCAAGATATCTTGAGATCTTGTCTTAGCACGGTAAAGAGACAACGAAGAAAGAAAGGGTGGAAGGCATTGCTCAGAATTTCAATTGACTATGGAAAATCACTAAAACTCAAGGTCAAGTTTTTTTGTTTTTTCAAGTCAAGGGGAATTCATGAGGATGAATCTTCAAGATATATATCAAGAAAGGGAATTAGTATTAGTTTCAATTAAAGTAGGATTAATATTACTTGAAATTAAATTAGGATTAGCTAGTTAAGTTATAGTATAATTAAAATTTGAGTCATGATAGGTTATTAGAGTCCTAGTAGACTTTGGATTTCTTAGAGAAGTCAAAGGGATGAATTGATATTAATAATATTATGTTTTTTTTTTTTCATTGCAATTGTTGCAATCCTCAATTGTGAGACTCCATTGATTTTCTTCTAGGTGAGACTCCTAGAAGGCCTTAGTTAGACTCTAAGGTTTTTCATCTTTTCTTCATTGTTTCTTCTTTTTTTCTATTCCTTATTTTTTTTTTCTCTACCATAAACTTTATTCCTTGTTCCTCTCCTTGTACCCTAAAACAAAACCCTAGCCCACCTACCCTTGAGTGTAGGCAACCATTCTAGGGTTGTCCTACATCAAAGGGAGCATTTTTTTTTTTTGTTTCCCCTCGTTTTTGCTTAGTCTTTTTGTGCTAATTGTGTACTTTCTGTGTACTTTTATGCGCTAGTTGCACTCTTTAATACATTCTCTTATTTATCAAAAAAGAAAAAAAAAAGTAGCAATATCTTCTCTTTTGAACAAAAATCCATGGTTTTTGCTAGCTGAGCTAGGAACATGAGAAATCATCCTTAAGAATTGTGAGAAATTAATTATTACTGATGGCAACTCATAAATATACTTTTAGTGGTTTGATTATAAGAATTTTCAAGGGTCCCTATTAACAAACAAGTTCATGTAGGGTTTTGCACTGCTGTTAATGCTGCCTTTGAACTACTACTTTGCTTTGCCTTACTGTTCACTGTGCAAATTGGCCTTTCTAAATATTATTCCTTCAATTCAAACTTCTGAAATTGGGGGAAAAACATTAAAATTATATTTTTTTCAGTCTTGCATAATGTCATTGCCCATAAAACATCTCCTCCAATAACAAAGTTGGTTGCTGGAATGAGCACTACAGCTTTGTTATACGGTTGGTTTTTTTTTTTTTCTTTTTCCTTGGTTTCATTTTCAGTTATATTTATCTGTTAGGATGCATCGTAAGAATGGGCAGTTTGCATCAGTGAAAGAGAGTTTCAAAATGGCTACTGGAAACTGGGATCCAAGCTCTGGTACTCCTTGTCCAGAATATGTGTGAGTTTGGCATACTTGTACTTATTTCAGCTGATGGCAGTATATTGATACTTCTATAAAGATGATGTAGTGCTTCTTCTTGTGTTGTCATTCTTGATGCTGATGTGGCACTTGTTCCTTTGTGCTCATTTCTTTCTACACTTATTTAGTTTCCGTAGATGTCAACATTGTGGGATTAGTGAAAAGTCTACTCCAGCAATGCGCCGTGGGCCAGCTGGTCCAAGATCTCTTTGCAATGCTTGTGGGCTTATGTGGGCAAACAAGGTATATTTAAGCTATTGGTGGATTTGATTTTATGTCCCCAAAAGTTATTTGTTTATTAGAAACTTATGCATTTAGTCTATTGGGCATATATTCAGGACATCAGGGAATGAAGATAATTTCTTTTTATTGTGATCAGATTTACCAAGACTTTTTGCCCTGGGTTTTGTGTGGGTAGCATATATATATATATAGTGGGCCAGCTTGTCCAAGATCTCTTTACAATGCTTGTGGGCTTATGTGGACAAACAAGGTATATTTAAGCTATTGGTGGATTTGATTTTATGCCCCCAGAAGTTATTTGTTTATTAGAAACTTAGGCATTGTTAGTCTATTGGGCAGGACATCAGGGAATGAAGATAATTTCTTTTTATAGTGATCAGATTTACCAAGACTTTTTTCCCCTAGGTTTTGGGTGGGTATTATATATATATATATGAAATGAGACAGAAGCATAATGGTACAAACTGCAAACATATTCAGCTCGAGTGTTGGGGACATATGCAGCAGATCAGAAGTTGGATGCCTAGATATGGTGTTTATTAGTAGAATAAAGATTTTGCTTCTTTTTGTCTACCTGAAACCAAGAATGGCCAAACTTGTTTAGAAGTAAGTATTCGGTTGATTTCATGCCTGTGATAATGCTGTAGTTCTTGAGAATTCATGTAGGTTTTATACAGGATTTGAGAGGGAGATAATGTGCAATAGTAATGGGAAGAGCCCAATTACATCTTTTTTTCCCATATAAAACCTTAAAAGTTTCTCAGAATGCCTGTTAAAAATATACCTACCAAAAAATGTTCTGTTATCATCATCAAATTGGTCTCTGTACGTATTTTTATAGAAGCGATTGCTTAATGCAATGGACGTCAATACCTTCTTCAGCTATTCCATGTGAAAACATGGGCTCAAGTCTCTGTATAGCCACTTCATGGGAAAATGATGAAGATTAAAGACTGTGATACTTGTGCGTGGCTATTGAGGTGACTAATTACCCAAAAGAGCCCTCGATTCAAAATTTTTCTTCTGCATGGTATGATATTGTTTTGCTTGTTTGCAAGATTTGATGTGATTGACAATTTTTGCAAATTTTAGGCTTGGCACTCAATTCAAGTCTGTGTATAGCACTTCATGTGAAAATGATGAAGGTTAAAGACTTTTACTTGTGCATGGCTATTGATTTGACTAATTAGCCAAAAGTCCCCTCAATTTAAAATTTTTCTTCTGCATGGTATGTATCGTTTTGCTTGTTTGCAAGATTTGATGTGATCGACTATTTTTGCAAATTTTAGGCTTGGCACTAAATTGGTTTTGAGAGTAGCACAGAAAAGTTTGTTCCCTTGTTCAATGCTTACATCATGTAGCCTTCCAATTATAGAGTGTTCAATGAGAGAGAATAACTACCCTTTGCCAAATAACTACTAATAACTTTTTACACTCTCCATTAAGTTGGGGCAATTTATTACTAAGACTTGGCTTAGAACACATAACAGAAAAATATTTCTCCTCAAAAGCTTTAGTAAACACGTCAGCCAATAGATCTTCAAACCTAATGTAAAGAGTAATCACTTTCTTGCTCATCATAATTTCTTTGATAAAGTGATAGTCCACTTTAATATGCTTGGTTTTTTCATGAAACACTAGGTTTTAGTAATGCGAGTAGCATTCTAATTATCACAATACATAGTAATGGATTTTTCAAGAGAAAATCCAGACTCCTATAACAGGTTTTGCATTCACATTAACTCACACACTATATGTGCCATAGCCCTACATTTTGGTTAAGCACTAGATCTAGTTACCACAGTTTGCTTTTTATCCTTCAAATACTTAGATTATCACAAACTAAGGTATAATCATTGGGAAACCCTGGATTGGTCCATTCCTAGGCCTTAGATCATTAGAGTGTATGTAAGCTTATCCTAGACCGTCTAAATCTAAGCACAATGGAAATATTGGCATTTAGAACCAACAATAATACCATAGATCTAGAGAAAAGTGTCATACTTGTGATCCAAATGTTTCCAGATTAGTTCATGTTTATTTAAAATACTTAAAAATCATAAAAGTCTCGTAAAAGTCGTCTTCCACCTAACGACTCCTCTTTCAGTTTAGGCACTAAGATGGTGAAGATCTCAGGGTTGGAGGCTAGGTTTTTATATTTTTTTTTATTTTTTATTGAAGGGAGAGAGTGGCAAGATTGAACCTTAACCCCTAAGATGAGTATTTATTGGCTTTCTGTTGGGCTTAAGTGACTTTAGCCCACTATGGGCTTAGATCACTTAATCTAGCTTATAAAGGTTGTTAATTGATTAATTAACTCAATAAGGCTCCAATTAATCAATTGGTTTAGTGTACAGATATTAGTCACTTACCCTTGTGCAACATTTTCTAATTATCAAAACACCCTTATTCACATAAGTGAACTAAAAACCCATCCAACCTTTATAAGCTGTGCCATCAAGAAATATGAGCTTCAGTGGGGACCATTAGGACCCCTAGGATAGTACCAACTCCCCCAAAATCTAATTTTCAAGTTAACTAACATCCTGATACAGAGAGTTAACTGCATTTTAGTACTCTTATGTATATTATAACGAGACACCAAGTGCTCGGGTTTTTGACCTGCTATCCATTATATATAGTCTCCCCATGAATTGATCATTTGTAATCTAACAAGGTGAAAGCTATCATTCTTTTAAGACTACCTATACCATCCTTGAGTTATAGATTCTCCTATTATGTGAAATGATATACTTTAGCTCACTAAGAGCATGTTAAATTCTATTAAAGGAATTACTACGGGCCCACAAATTTCATGATCACATGTGCTTAGAATCACTTAAGAGGATACACTGTTTCAAAGTCCATGAAATATTATGGTGCCTCTATTGAGGATACCTATTCTACTGGCTTCCATTAATAGTGACTCAATTCATAGGGAATGTGTCTAATCACTTTAGAATCCCACCCATAAGCCAAAGTCATTGCTAACTTATGTACAAGCTTATTATTCTCTTAAGGTTGAGAGATGATACAATGTAGTAGTTTGGTGAAATCATAACTACTCAATAGCCTTATGTCATGACTCATCGTAGGTCTTGTCTAATGTGTAACCATACACACTAGTGTGCTTACCATGGGAAATTTATCCCGATGGCTAAGACTAGTCATCTTTCTAATTAGGAGGTGGTATACTACAACCTTAAATGGATTGCCTAAGTCCATAAACTGGTTGTGAACAAATCATCTACTTGCAAGGAAACCATGACTTGGATCTTCTGTGCAACTTCTAATGCACTCAAATCATGTACAATGCAAGAGATGCTAGGTTAGAGAATGCTTATAGAGTATAATTCATGAAATAAGGATATATAAAAGGGAAATTGAAATATCATTAAATTAATGATGAATCTAAATCTATTGTATCATAGCATGCTTTTAAGGGCTTTATCTTGACAATAATACCCACTAGGGGACCTCCTATTAGTTGAGGATCCTATGCAACTTGCACCCGAAAAACTCATCATTAAGGTTGGAGCTAGACCACCTTTTGTAGAGTACTCCCATGCTTATAGTATCTTTGAGATACCTTAGGATTCTACACAATGCTTCTCGTTGAATTTGCTTGGGTGCTTCATTCTACAAATTATTGGAAAAGTAATGTTAGGTTTGGTGGTTGTCAAATAAATGAGTTTACCTAATAGAATCCGATGTCTTCTTTTATTTGAAAACCTTAGGCTATCATCTCCATTAAGATTCACATTTTGCCTCGTACGATTGTCAGTTCACTACTTCTAACATGCTAGTTTCATTAAACCAACCCAATACGTACTTCCTTTAGGACAAAAAAATCTCACCTTTACTCTCTATAACTTCAACGCTTAGGAAGTAACATAGTGAACCCAAGATCCTTTATATGAAAGGTTTTTTTCAAGCAATCTTTTCTTCTTCAATACTTATAGCATCACACTACCAAAAACAATAATATCATCCACATGTATAATGAGTCCTATTATGCTAATTTCTCTCTTGAGAATAAATACCAAGTGGTTAGAATTACATCTACTAAAACCAAATGGTAGAAGGGTGATACTCAATTTATTAAACCGTGCTCGAGGAGATTGCTTTAATCTATTCCTTATTTAGTTTGCAAACTCTTTAACTTTTGCTTCCCCTTGAGTAACAAACCCAGGTGATTGCTCTGTATAGATTTCCTCACTCAAAGAGTCAATCAGCATAGATGAATGCATTCTTCATACCTAAATGATGTAGGCTACACCTAAATTAATAGCTAAGGAAATCAATGGAAATTAGAATACATATTGAATCATGATGAGTGGTAGGAAAGAGTCCCAAAATAGTTCACACCACAAGTTTGAGTATGCCCCTTAGCAACTAATTGAGCTTTTAAACATTCTATAGGCCCATCAGATTGATACTTAGTAAAAACCCAGTCGCAATCTTCAACATCCTTTTCTTGAAATCAACAAGTTCCCATGTACCTTTGTTTAAGAGAGCATGCATCTCTTCTTCTATGACCACCTTCCAGGTAGTATGATTTAAAGCTTCCTAATGAGACACAGGGATGGAAATGGAAGACAAGGCATGAGAAAAACACCAAAAAGTGGAGAGAAGTTATTTAAAGATACATAATGAGTAAGAGGATCGTTAGTACAATTGTGTTTAACATTCCTAAGTGCAATAGGTAGGTTTAACTCCTTGGGAATCGAGGGAACACAAATAGGTGGCGGTATAGGATCATCCAATTACAAGTCCAGAGGAGGTAGAGACTGAATTTAATCTTCTTCATTCTCTCTGGCCAAAATGTTTTGTTGATACACTTGTAATGTTTGTGAATGTTAGATGGAGACGTATCAATAACAATAGGAAGAATAATAGACTTAGACTTAAATAAGTCATTTTCTAATTGGAAACCATGATCAGAAAAATAAGTTGTCTTAAAGATGTTTCATCAACACTAGTAAACTATGTTCGAGATACGGGATTAAAACATTTGTATCATTTTTGAGTTTTAGAGTATCCAAAAAAATACACATTTGATGAGGATCAAACTCGTCGTTATTTGGAGAAAAATTATGAACAAAGCAAACATATCCAATAACTCTAGATGGGAGAGAAGATAGGGGATGATTGGGAAATAACACAGAATATGAAGTCTTATGATGCGATACATAAAAGTATAACCAATTTATCAAATAACATGTAGTGAGAATAGCATCTTCGAATAAGATCTTGGAACTCTCATATGAAACATAATAGAATGAGCAACATCTGATAATTGATGACATTTCCTTTTAGTAACTCCTTCCATTGGGGTTTATAAACACACGAAAATTGGTAGACAATTCCATTTTCAAATCATTATATTCAAGGGCATTATTAGATCGAAGAATAAGAATCAAAATACCAAATTGATTTTTTATTTCTTGATAAAAATTTTAAATACATGACTCACTTCAGATCTTTCTTTAACCAAAAATAATCGAGTGAGTTAAAGTGGATGTAGAACTTGTAATCGAAGTTTGGATTCCTATTATTAACCTTATATGGAAAAGATAACCTAGGTGTTTGTCAAGTTAAACTCACTTGAAATACCGATCCCAAGGAATGTAACTTTGCCTAAAAGAAGCATGACCTAATCTGTAATGATATTGGAGAGGAGCAATAGAAGAAAAGAGAGAGAGCAACAACATTTATCATTTTTCTACTATGAGACTAGAATATGGATCGTCATCAAGATAATAAAACCATCTTTCTCAAGTCCACTAATCATCCTCTTTGTGTGGAGATACTAAAAAATTTTACCATTGGAAGAGGAGACAACCTGATTAGCTTATGTAGGACAACCAAACTTGCTCTAACATTTTCCAAGGTATGATTAGTCCTATCACAATGTAAGAATTGCATGTTACTTCTACCTTCACCTCTACCTTTGCCTCTCTAACCTCACCCTTGGACTCATATAGGAGGACCACCTCTACTTTGTCCTATGGATGCAAGTGCAGAAGTATCCTTAATACCATTTCCAGATGAAAAGAATTGTGTATCGATGTGTTGAAGATGAGCATAAACATTATTGAAAGATGGTAACTTCTCACTAGTAAATATACTATGTTTGACTTCAACATATTCAGAATTAAGGCAAGAAAAAAAATTAGCAACTTGGAACTCTTCCTTTTGGTTCTTTGAACCTCAATATCGACAAACAATGGACACACATTCAATTCCTTCCACATCCCTTTAAGGGATGCATAGTGCTCATTCAATGGTTTCCCATTTTGCTTTACCTAAAAAAAATCTTTATACAATTGATAGGTCTTGAAATATCTTTTTTCCCCTAGAGAGTATAGCTATTTAAACTACATCTCATATTTGCTTTATAGTGTATAGAAACATGAATTTAGCACTAACATACGGTTCCCTACTATTCCACAACCATGTTATTATCACGAGGCTATCTTGTTGCTACTAATCAAAACTTTTAGATTTTTGGGGAGGAGAATCTTCTACGAGATGTTCTAGCTTTCCTTTTGCCTTGATGTACACCCTCATGGCTTTCAACTTATAATAAATGGTTAGGTCCCTTTAGATGCACTAAAATAATCTAAATACCAACTCTATCTCCAGATGTATGATTACTACTAGATGCCATACTTTCACTTAAAATGGGGACTATTGCACTTAAAATTGAAGCAAAGGGATGTTAGGAAACCTTCAACACTAACACATTCTTGCACTAATCTTGCATCACAAACTAAACCAATCACATAAGCACTAGTGCTAGAGTTCACTATAGTAAAATCATTGTAGCACGTCATTGTAGTTTTTTTCCCCTTTTTTTAAGGACTTAGGCTTTGGATAGAGAGAGAAAAAGAAAATAGTGTCTCATTCCTCAAGAAAAGAATACAAAGCATATATATAGACTTTGACCCAAAAAATAAAAAAATAAAAAAAGAAACAAAAAAAAAACACACTAGTAGACTAAACTACCCCCTTTATCAAATAATTGCTAATAACTCTTTAACATAGAGGAATATATGATTTGAGTACTATAGAAATCATAGTTTTAAAAGGCTCAAGGTGCACTAAGGAGCAAAGTCCTCCTGAAGCTTGAGGCGCAAGGTGCACCTAAGGCACGAGCTTTAGTGAAGTGAGGTGCGCCTTATTTTACATATATAAATTTATATAATATAATCAAAGTTAGTAATTATTTATTTGTCCTAAGCACATATACCAAGGCCTTGGAAATTTTCCTATATTTTTCCTCTTCTTTGTCTTATTCCCTTCTTCACAGGCACATGAGAGGCAGAGGCGGAGCTAGGGCTTTTTTTTTGGGTTTTGTCGGCTTCAAAATGAGCAATCTGGGGGTTGGAAGTGAAGAATTGGTCCAAAACGATGTCGTTTTGGCCTTTTATTTTATTTTATTTAAAGAACAGACTCCCAAACGACGTTGTTTTGGTCTCCACAAAAAAAAAAAAAAAAAAAAATGCCCTAGGTTTGGTTGTGTTCTTCTCTACAACTCGTTGCCGTCGAAGAAGGAGAAGAAGAAGAATTAGGAAGGAGGCCCACCTGTTGGGGGTGTCACGCCTTGCATGCCTAATCAGCACCTCCGTGAAGGAGCGGTGCCCACAGTCAAGTGAGCCTTCGAAGCATGGCCTTGTGCCACCTGGAGCCTAGGCACGCCTTTTACAACTATGATAGAAATTGTTGGGCATTCATAGATGAAAGCTATCCTGCCTTGCTTTTCTGAGCTTCTCAATTGTAACTTGTTTTAAAAGTTGAGAAAGCCCCTATCATTTGATGGAAATATATATTGCCCCCATTGATATATAAAATGTGAAGATGATATCCCTCCCAACCTTAGTGCTATGCGCATATTGCTTGCAAAGATTATGTCCCTTAGTGTTATTCTCTTATTGCTTACGAAGTAAGGAGAAGGATCTCGTCTTTTGTTGTTCTTTCCTCTTCAAGTTTGCCTTTTTCAGTGCTGAACATATACATTATGTGTACTTTGCTGTGCCATTTGCTTAGGCACTAGTATAAGACATACACTTTTTGCCTATCAAAAGAGAAATGTGCTCTCTACAATTGTATTCATGAAGGGCCTGTTTTATTTTGATGAATTTTAGAAATCACTTCTTGGATGTGGAAAACATTTTTGCCATATTTCTAATAATTTTGTTAGATGCATTTTATTATTGTCATTGCATGTCCACAAGAATGTTGATTGTATCTAAATTTGTGATTTTTTTGGTTTCTTTTTTATGATTGTGATGAGAGGTTGTAATAGTATTATTTTCTCATTTTTGGCACCATTGACCCTTTTCTCAACCTTCCAACCTTCATTGGATTTCCAGGGCACCTTGCGTGATCTTTCAAAAGGGAGTAGGATGATTCCTTTTGGCCAAGATGAGCTGGTATGTATTTTAAGAAGCAGCTGAACTCTTTTTTTTTTTTTTTTTTTTTAATGTAAGTGTATGCTCCTTCATTTTGGAAACAAATGTATCATAAGATTCTCTATGTAAAACATTATTCAATATGGTAATCATCAATTGGGTTTTGTTTGGTCTTCTATAAGAGTGCCCCTTGTGCCCTGCTATTTCAGTCCTTTCTGTTTAGCACTGATGAACTCTTGATGATCTTCTAATGTTCAGGAAACATCAGATGATATTAAGCCTGTAACCATGGAACGAGAAAAGGCCTATGGCAACCATGATGAGCTGGTATTGTTTTTAGATCAGTTCTTATATGAAGGAAAAAAAATTTTATATGCTGCGTTGCTGGCATATATGGTTTGTGTTGGCAGTTTATTTTGTTTCCTAATTATGAATTTGGGAGAACCTCCTGAAGTTTTCTGCTGGACCTCAACGCATATATGGTTTGTGTTGGCAGCTTATTTTGTTTCCTATTTATGAATTTGGGAGAACCTCCTGAAGTTTTCTGCTGGGCCTCACTGATAAGTTGAGGTTTCTTTTTGATCCCAGTATATATAGCAGTATCTTTTCCAAAGTGAATCAACATAGCTCCAACATTGGCATTTGGTGACTATTTATTTTTAGGGACTTATCTGGGGCAATTAGCTTTGTAGAAGGGGTGATTATTGAAGTGGTTTGACATTAAAAAACAGAAATAGCTGTAGTTTTGTAAACAACTAGCACCTAATTGTTGTAGGACTCATGGTTTCTTGCTTTGAATTAGCAGGGAAGCTCTGAAGAGATGAAACCTGTACCATTGGAGTCAGGAAATCCTACTACAGGACAACAAAATGAACAGGTATGGCTTCTTTGGAACAGGAAGTGCATGAAACAATTCATTGATTTTGGGTGATGTGATGATCAACTTTGAATAAATGTAGATATGTCTCCAAATCTTTCTGTTTGTATTCTTGGTATCTGGATGATTATTTTGCTTGACAAACTATATGAAGATGCAAAAGGAAAAATTATTAGTAGATAATGGAATAACAGATTCCTCTGTCCTGTCCCTCCAAATAAAAACAAATTAACAAATAAAAAAGAAAAAAATTATAGAAGAATGGATCATGCAGAGGTCCTTCCTAAATTTTGTGGGAATATAAGGAAATATATGAGACTTGCAGTATAATGTGGTATACTAACATACAACATATTGTTTAGTTTTGATTCACATCTAGCTTGAGTGGATTAAGGATTTGATAGAATATTTGGGTTTTAGATTCATATCTTTGATACTCTTGTTTCAGATAGAAAGCAAGGAAGAATGTTATCAGAAGAAAAAAGGGAGGAATACTAAGGAAGATGCAAGACTGTTCAAATAAGAAAAGAAACAGAACTAAAGGTCCAACAGCTACAATGCTACATTAGTGAATCCCTCTCAAGGATCAATAGGTGGAGAATCCTGACATAGGAGACAAAGGGGTCTAGCTTCTCTCTATGCCAAACCTCCTGGTTAACTAATAGGTTCCATGACACATCCATTAGACTGGACTTGTAGAAAAACTCTCTTTGACATTCAATGGATGACTTTCAAGCACCTATAGTCATAGAAACCAGTGAATAATTATACTGATTGCAGCCATATCTCCTTTTAGTATCAGGTGTTAAGTGTCAAGAATGGCTAGGATTTCACCAGGTTTGGAGAAGTCTTGAATTGTCATACCCCAAAGTCTCAAGCCATGGCTCCACTCAAATTCAATGAACAATCCATGATTCCAGACTTTGAAGTGTGAATAAGATAATTAATACTGTTGATGACAATTAATGCTGAATTATGTCTCATTTCACATTAACAACCTACCACCTAAGTGGCCATGCACATACCATCAGGTACCATCATAAAAACTGAAGTCACAAGGCTTTTAAAAGCCAATAGCAAATCCAAATAAATTGTGAACAGGAGGAGTACTGTCCCCAAATTGGGCGCCCAAATCTATAAGATAAAGGTTTCATCCAAAACTTTTAATCCAATGAAAATAGGAAACTTACTTGAAAGCACCGGTGAACAAGGAGGAAAATGTCGGGATATATCGGCAATATATCACCGATATATAATGTATTGGGAGACGTCGACACGATATTTAGAGGAGAAAAATTGTTGAAAATCAGCAAAAAATCGTCCATATATCAGCATCAGGCGATAAATCGCCGATTTAATGGAAAAAAAGGGTCTAAAAGATTTTTCGGCCGGTCAATGCGGGTCAAAGCACTACAGTGCTCCCGCTACAGTAAGCTACAATGCACCCGCTACAACAGTGCACTCTCAAAAATGCCTTTTTTTTGTGCCACTGAGGGGATTCAAACCCTAACACAAAAGGTTTGGGGTTCAGCTCATCAGACCACCAGGGCAAGTTTGCCCTTTGTTAAATGTATTGCACTAAAAATATATATTCAAAGTCATCATGTAAAGAAAATTTTAAAAGAAAATTTTAGAGAGCAAATTAATTATAATTATTTTATAATTAAATACAAAAATTTCTTTTAATTGATTACCAAAAATATAAAAATTATCACAATAATTTTCTTTATAGTGTTTTTAATATCAGTAATAAATTAATTAAATATTAAAAAATTGTACATATATCATAATTTATTTTATATCATTTAATACAATTGAATTAAATGGATCATAATTTTAATATTAATATATATTTTTAAGTTAGACATATTATAATCAAATATCATAATATTATTATGAAATAATATTTGATGTAATTTAATAATAAATGTATATTTATAAAATTCATATTTTTATCGATGCATACGATATTATTATCAAATATGATAAATCATATTATACATATATCAAATTCTTTAATAAAACAACTTTAAAATATCTATTATACTTTTAATTACATTTTTATGAAGTTTTTCTTGCATTTTTATAAATTTTGATCAATTTTAGACTTATCGATATTTTTTTCCAAAATATTCGCCGATATATCTTCGATATATCCGTAAAATCAAAGTACCAATATATCTGTGATTATAGATATTTTCATCCTTGCCGGTGAGTAGGTACCTAAAGGTTCCCAACAAAGCTCTTATTTTTTGGAATTCCTCCTAATTGAATCCACCCTGTTCCAAGGATTTTTTTTTATTTGGCTAAGCAAAGGACAAGTTTGCTTGCCCATTATTCCTCTGTTATCCTCCCTTGTAATCCCACTCTTTGCTAGATGTAGTTGGCTTACCATGAAGTTTCCAACATTTTTCTCGTGTATGTCTAGGTTTCTGACAGTGAGCGCACCATAAGTTATCAGTATTATCACGGTTTGAAGCCTTTGATCAATCAATCCTTTTGTTATCAGCAGTGCTAGCCTTTTGATCATTACCTTTGTTAGCGACCATAGTTGAGTGCCTTCCATATTCTGAGGTTCAAGCATGACACTTCTCCTACTTTTTTCTGTTCAAATAATGGAGATAGTCTCATTCAAAGTTGGAAGCTCTTTGCTAAGTATTTGAACTCGAACTTGGTCAAACTTACTATTGAGACCAACCAAGAAATCATAGACTCGATCATTTTCAATGTAGTTCTTTAGGATTGCTACATCCTTAGGGCATTTTGTCTCAATACAACGATTGTGGTCAAGTTTTTGCCATAGGTTTTTCAACATATTGGCATACTCCGTGACTGTCTTGTTTCCCTGTTTAGCTGCTTCGGTCTTAACTTTTATACACTTGGGCTGCATCTAGTGCCTTTGAGTATGTCTGATGAACTGCATCGCAAATGTCTTTAGTAGTTGTCAAAAACATACAAGTGTCACTAATTTCAAGTGCCATAGAGTTCCACATCCATGCCATAATCATTGAGTCTTGTTCATCCCAGGCATCAAATTGAGGGTCTCCTCTACTTGGTCCAATTCCCAAGAGGTGACTTAATTTTCCTTTTACCTTCAAAAAGGTACGAACAAGTTGTGATCATTTTAGATAATTCTTACTATTAAGTCTATATGTCGCTTTAATATTCTGCAATTCACTTGTGTTATGAGTGGTAATCACTCATTCAGAAGGATTGGTGAAGACAATAGTTTGTGATACCTTAGAAAATTTTCCTTTTTTATTTATTTATTATTTTTTTAAAACAAAAAAAGACACTTTTTTACTATTTTACCTGTTAAGGCTTTAAATAGCCTAACCTAAAACAAAAACTCGTTGAAGCTATTGCTAGTGTTGTCACAAGGTTGTTGGCAACGATGAGATGCTAGGGTGACAATGACGATGACGATGTGGTGCGAGGATGGCAACGACGACTCTAATGATGGTGGAATTTCACCGGTTGTGTCGGAAGATCTTTGGTTGCAACTATGGCGATGGCGCAATTCCTCTCGTGCGATGAGATCTCAATGACGTGAGGGTGGGATTCTAAGGGAAAGTGGAAGTCGATGACGAGGAAGTGACAATGGCAACAACGCAACGTGAGGATGACGACGACGAGAAAAAGACAACTTTGGCATGAGGAGAAGATGATGGCAATGATGCAAACTTATAGCAATAGTGAGATCTTATAATAATGGTTACGATGAGGAAAGTGGATGGCAGTGTGAGGCGGTGCGACCTTAGTGGAGCGACGACAGGAAGTTCCCTTGTTCAACAACACAACAGGAACAAGGGTCGTCTATTGCTCTTTCACAATCTGGGTTTGCTACGTCAATGCGAAGTTGAGATTGCAGCACAAAGAGGGACATCTTAGGGTCAACAATGGAGGTTGACTATGATCTTCAACTTGGCAATGAAGGCTAAAAAACTTCTCTTCCTAGATTTATAAGCCTAAAGCTATGATACCACGTAGAAGAGAGATTGAAGAATAAAAGGTTGAAAATTCTTCTTTTTAATTCTTTTATACAGAGATATGTACACATGATTATACAAAAAATCCAAGAACCCAAATTAGGGACTTGCCTGACTCAATTACAGCAAAATCCCTTTGATCACTGGATTACCTAATTTTCTATTCAGAATCATATCTTTTCTAATTTCAATCTTCCACATATTATTGTAACATTAGATTTTTTCATAGAATGAGAAAAGTTATTAGAAATATTTCTATAAATATTATTGATCATGAGGGGAAAAGGTTATGAGATGAAGATGGGCTTGTAGAGACTATACAAGGTAGATAGAGATGTGAGGAAGAATGGGAGATACGCGATGGAACGAGAGAACTCTTGGTTTGGGGAGTGGATACAAGGACTGGGGAAGCATGAGATGTTTCAAGAACCCAACAATTGTATCTAATTTCGTCCTATGTGATATTCTCTATAGTATAGTAGAATGATTCTCTCTCATTCGTGGATGTAGTCATGGTTAGCAGAACTGCATTAAAACCTTGTATACCATGTGTGATTGTTTTATCTTTGTGTTTTTTAACTAACCTTATTTGCATTAAAGCTTCCATTGGCACAACAAACTGGTATCAAAGCCTGAGCTAAAGATTTTTGGAAGAGCAAAAGATTACAAAGCATGCAAGATGAAGAGAAAAAGAATTTTAGTTGAAGGTGGAGTTGATTACTCTCATCGGGATGTGATACAAAAAAAGCGTGTATCGTGGAGAGATGGAAAATTGACTTAACGGAATTTGCTCCCAAGTGGAGATTGTTGGAAAGTGTCTTAAATTCCTAATTAGTAAAGATTCCTTTTTGTAAAGAATATTGTTTAAAATATTGCTTAAGTTGATTTGTTATTATAATATTGGATTTCTTTATTGAATAAGGTAAGTTATTGTGACTATCTCTCTAAATATTCTAAATTATAAGGTAAAAAAGTTATAAGATGAAGATGGGTTTGTAAAGATTATACGAGGTGGGTAAAGATGTGAGGAAGAATGGAAGATACCCAGTGGAGCAAGGGGGCTCATGGTTCAAGGTGTGGATACAAGGAGTGAGGAAACATGGGATGTTTTGGGAAACCAATAATTGTATTTGATTCTGTCATCTGTAATATTTTCTATAGCATAGTGGAAAGATTATCTCTCATTTGTGGATGTAGGCATAGTTAGCCAAACCACGTTAAAACCTCATGTACCTTTGTGTAGATCATTTTATCTTTATGTTCTTGAACTAATTTTGTTTGCATTAAAGCTTCCGCTAGCACAACAAACTGGTATCAGAGCCCAGATTGAAGATTTCTGCAATAGCAAAAGAGTATAAAGCATACAAGATAAAGTGAATTTTAGTTAAAGGTGGAGTCGATTGTTCTCTCATTGGAATGTGATATAAAAAGAGTGTATTGTGGAGAGATGAAAGATTGACTTAATGAAATTTGCTCCAAGGTGGAGATTGTTAAAAGTATCCCAAATTCTTAATTAGTAAAGATTCCTTTGTGTAATAAATATTGTATAAAATATTTCCTAAGTTATATATTATTGTAATATTAGATTTTTTATAGAACAAGGAAAGTTATTTAGGAATATCTATATAAATATTCTATGTCATGAGGGGAAATGGTTAAAAGATGGCTTGTAGGGGCTATACAAGGTGGATAGAGATGTGAGGAGAAACGGGAGATACCCGGTGGAGTGAGGGAGCTCATGATTTGGGTTGTGAATACAAGAAGTGGGGAAAAATGGGATGTTTCGAGAACCTAATAATTGTATTTGATTATGTTTTCTATGATATTCTCAATGGTATAGGGGAATGAGTCTTTTTCATCTATGGACGTAGGCATGGTTAGCGGAACCACGTTAAAACCTCATGTACTATGCGTGTGATTGTTTTATCTTTGTGTTCTTGAACTAACCTTGTATGCATTTAAAACAATTTTTAATAATGTCAGAACTCTTTATGAGCCTAAGTTGGAAAAATGGAGTAGAAAAGAAACTCAGAAAAAATCAAGTAGAAGAGACTAGGTTAAAACAATCATGCAAGACAAGCACAATTGATCATTCTGTGAGTGTGAACAAGTGATTGTTCTAGGTTGGTGCATGTGATTGTCCCTCTTTAATTTGTGAAATGATTAATGGAGAGACTTTCATTAATGGTATGAGGTAAGGACAATCATGAAGGAAAAGTGTGATCATCCTGTCTCTAGGAATGAACGATTAGTCCTTTTAAGGTGAAGTATTAGATGTGCTTGGGGAATGTGTGATTGTCCTAGCCTAGAGGATGAATGATCAATGCCCAACACCGGGGTTCTTAATCTTTTTAATACCATAAGAACCACAATCAACCACAACTATATGTTTAATAATAACAAAAGATTATATTTCTAAGTTGCATTGTCAAAGGTCATGGATACATATGGATGTTCTCTTACAACAAACTAGAAACCTGCCTGTTAGGGTGTCTTCATTTTCTTAAAGTTATGTACATTCTTATGTTCAATTTCTCACACCAAACATACATCAAAATGACACCTCAACTCTTACCATACACATGATCAAAATAAGGTCTTCATCACTTCAACTCAAGCATCATGTCTTTTAGCACAAGGAAGCTCTTGAATTGAATCTGAAAAAAATAAAAATTAAAAGGGTGAGCTAACAAAGCTCAGTAGAGAATAATTGTATTTTAAAAATGAAGCCGCAAAGTATCAGATAATTTAAATTCTGTACATTAACACTCAGTGGTGTAATATATTATTGCCTCATGATATCAAATAAAACCATAAACGTCATAACTTGAGATACTCTAGCTTTACGAGTCTTACCATATGTTGTAATTTAATCCATTGCCAATCATGAGCTAATGTCAGGTATATTTAGGAACTCTCACCCAAGGACATGCGTCTATTGACTCTATTACTTCCCAATGGGATTTCTCAAGGTAACTTTAGGTCTTTCACCCTAGGCATGCTGCCCTTCTTTCTTTCGAGGCTCTTACTCAGGGAGCATTTCTGCCATTATTTAACAAGGCCACCCTTTCCATGGTGTCAATTTCCAATTTTCCAACTTCACCATGTTTTGTATTCACCTAACAATGTTAGTTTTTCATTACCAAGACAGGGTTCACCATTAGTGCCTCAAAGCACCATCCACATTGCGATTTATGCTGAAATCAAAGCTTAGCAACAAGGATAATATTTCATGCTTTCAACAATTGGAATGACACAAATTTCAGGCTATATGATCGCACTTTAATGTTGCATATGAGCAACAAAGTCCAACATAGTACTATAGCCCATTATGCAGGTAGCCCATATATTTAGAAATTTCAGCAAACAGTCACCCAAAACTCAATTTTAACACATCAACATCAACTAGCATAGATCTCCCTCAAGACATAAGTAATAAAAATAAAAATTAATAAAAGAAATGTCATTTCTTTCACAAACAGATAAAGATACAAATAAAACTCAACAAAAGTTATCAGAAAATTTTAAGATTTTAAATCTCAAAATAGAACCTCCCCTATCTATGGTAAAGATCACCAAATTCAGCAATCCATACTTTCCACTTTGCTGGTTTTGTGTTGCAATTTAATGTAGGAGAATAAAACAGAGGAGGAAATGAAAAGAGTTGAGAGTTGTTTTAACCTTTTTAAGTTGGTTAAAGGCTAATAGGTGAAGCATACAGATGAACCATGAACTTATTTGATTTAAACAGGTGCTATGTGTCCTATGGTGTGGCTTATAAGTGTTCCAGTATTAGCATCAACAAGCTGCCTGTTTAAGAACTTGTGTGGCTGACTTAAGATAAAGACAAGTGGCTTTTTCCTATAATGTGTGATTAGTAGTTGCTGACTTTTTGCTATTGATTGGGTACCACCATGTTCAATGGTGGACTATCTCCTTCAAAGGCTTTGGAAATCATGCAAAAGGAAAAGTTCTTTGGGGTATTGCTAGCCTTAGTATGATTTGGTCAATATAAGGCATCCCCCTTGAGCCCTATATTGTTAATTGACCGCTTGTTTGCAAGTCAATGAGGTTGGTTAGAAAGACTTCAAAAGTATGACCAGTTTCAATTGAAGGAGTAGTTGGGTTAAACTTTGGTGGATGTGCTTTGGGCGCCCCAGGGCAACTTGAGACTGGTGTGATTATTGATCATCAATGTTCAGTAATCAAAGCATACTCTAAACTTGCAGGTGATGGTTTTGCTATCAAGACTGAGATTGTAGTGCTTCTAGAGGGCGCCTTGTACAAGCAAAAGGTTTGGGCTTGTCCAATTTTGTGGTGGAGGATCCTATTGTTGTTTTCTCATGGATAGCTAAAAAGGAAAGAGGCTCATGGAGACTTTATAGGTGGCTGCACTAAATATTCTATAAAGACAAAGTTGGGTTGCTCCATTTGGTGGGTTCCTCACTTAGCTAATCAGGTGGCATGTGAACTAGCTGAAAGAAGAGCAAAGCAAGTGGTTTCTTTTTTTGGAGATTATGTGGCTCCTTAACTCTATCTAATGTTTGTTTCAAATTTTGTTTTACTTTTTGTAATCTCTCCTGTTTGTTCAGCTATATGGGAGTCCATGTAAGGGAATCTATTCCTTAGTTTTTGATCTAAGTGTGTACATTGTGGAAGGATGTCTCCTTGATCTTTTTAATTAATAGAAAAGATCTATTGGGTTTTTGATTTAAAAAAAAAAAAAAAAAACAAAAGGTAGGTGTTGGCCATTCTCAGCTACCTGTTCTTAGTGATGCAACTACTTGCTCCTTGTGGTTGAATTAGACTGCTCAATAATGAAAGTGGCTATTTCTACCACTATTGCATCAGTTGTTGCAGTAATTATGATACAACTAACATCTGAAATAGATAAATGTATTAATCCCCACTAATTTGAATATAAAATCTGGTTTTAGTTAATAAACCAGGGACATCACATCCTACCCTTAGAAAGAAATTTCGCCTCCTTAGATTTTTAACCAAATTTTCCTAAGGAAACAAAAAGTTACACAGGCTCGATTCCAATTCCCTGGTAGCCTCCTCAACCCTATGATATTATCACAAGATTTTTTTATTCCCAGTTTAGCTTATTTTTGTGATCATTTTGTAAGTTAAAGAAGGATGATCACTCATTCTTGTTAACTCATCTACACTGGGCATGATTTGACCCGCAAACCATTTTTCTGGGACAAGGGAAAACAAACCTGCTTTTTGCAGGCTGGCTGACCTGGGCTAGATTTTCTTTGCTTGTATTTGGGCAATTCCAGTAGGTGTCTTCTATGCAGTAGGATCCAAGTGGGTAGGCAGACGATAATCAGTAGACACTATTTTATTCACGAAGATGGGAGTAGCTGCTAGTATCTTTTCCATTACAACTAATTCAAACAAAGAGAAGAAAGGGAGAGGTTTCTTATTGTTGGGGATGTAGTTTTTCCTCCTTTTTCCTTACTTTTTTTTTTTTTTAATTGCCATATGACAGTTCCTCCCCATTTGTTTAAATTTAAAAAAAAATAAAATAAAAAATGCCTCTGTTTCCTATCTGTGAAAAAAAGGAGAAAATAGAAGTATTTAAAAAAAAAGGGAGAAGAAAACAGAGTTCAGAGGCATAAATGTTAGTTTAAGAAACTGGATATTCCAGGCATTCACCTATACCAAAAGCTCAATGTGGTCTGACTGTAAGTCATATATGCACTTTGCTTCAGAGAAAAAACTGGGGGTGATAAATTTTTAGGGTGTGGTGTTCATTAATATTATACATATAAAAACATCAAAAACTAGATTTTGAGATTTCAACTTCACAAAATATGATATCTGTTGAATATAATGTATTTATAGTATATTATCTTTCCTTGTTAATATAGGTCACATGTATGGTAGTTAGGACTCCTAGCCTTGTATATATATATATCTCTCAATTGTAAGTAGAGATTACATGAATGAGAATTAAGGTTTTTCTTCTTTCTCTCTCTCTCTCAACATGGTATCAGAGCCAAGGAAGAAAACCTAATTCTTTCCTGTTTCCCGTGTCATCAACTCCGGGAAACCTTCCGGTGACCGTGTTTCTTTCCGGTCACCTTCCCCATCTCCCAATACTTTCCGGTCAGTCGGATCGTCGTTAGAAACCACTCACCGCCGGCGAACTTTCCGGCGAACTTTCCTGGCGACCTATTTTTCCGACACCGACCATACCAGAAGGAGCGCCTGGAGGAGATCTCCAACTTTTGTGAAGGCACCGGCACCAAAAGAGCATCCACGTGCCGGCCACGCTCCATTTTTCGGCCGGCGGCTGCATCTCACGCGCTAGCGCGTGAGGGCGCGTGAGGCATTTTCCAGCGACGCGCCTCCTCCTCCAGCTTCACCTGACGCCGACCAGCCTCCCTACCTCCCTGGTTCTCCCATCCGAGCCCTGCACGTACCTCTTTTGGGGTTTTTTTGTCTCCGTCGGCCCTCCAAACAGTCTTTCCGGCGAAGCTCCGACTACTTTTTCTCCACTCCAATCCCTGCACGTGCCTTGGGAAGTGTTCTTCTACCTTTCTGGTGGTACCACGCCGCGATCTGAGGCCGTCTCCCTTTTTTGGTAGTGCCACGCCGCAATCTAAAGCCATATTAGGGCTCTCTTCGATCCAAACATACTTCATTCTCCAATAAGTGGATATGGCTACTAAAGCTTCCATTTTTTCCTCTGTCATATCTGGATCTCCTATGATTACTTTGGAGAAATTAGTTGGCAGTGAAAATTATCTTTCCTAGTCTGCCTCTTTTGAACTTTGGTTTATGGGTCAAGGATATGAGGATCACTTGATTACACAGGAGGCAGATATCCCTGAGGTTGACCGCGTACAGTGGAGGAAGATAGATGCACAGTTATGTAGTGTATTATGGCAATCGGTTGATCCCAAGATTCTTCTTCATCTTCGGGCCTACAAAACTTGTTTTAAATTTTGGACTCAGGCCAAAGGATTATACACGAATGATATTCAGCGTCTTTATAAGGTGGCTTCTGCTATTGTCCTTATCAGCCAACAGGACTTGGATCTATCTACTTATATTGGCCAGATTGCCTCTCTTAAGGAGGAGTTCTTGATTGTGATGCCTCTTACTCCTGATGTTGGGGTTCAACAAATACAGCTTGACAAGTTTTTCATGGTTCTTACTCTTATTGGCCTCCGTCCGGATCTTGAGCCTGTCCACGATCAGATTCTTGGTAGTTCATCAGTTCCGTCCTTGGATGATGTGTTTGCTCGCCTCCTCCGTATCCCCTCCACTCAGACTTTGCCATTTGATAGCACTTTAGATTCTTCTGTATTAGTTTCTCAAACTAGCTCTCGAGGAGGCCGCAGTGGTACCGAGGTAGAGGTCAACGTCCTCATTGCACCTATTGCAATAAACTTGGCCACACTCGCGATCGTTGCTATCAGTTACATGGACGGCCTCCTCGCACTGCCCATGTGGCCCAGTCCTCTGATTCTCCGCTGCCTCAGCCTCCGAGCTCTTCCGCATCTCAGGCTTCTGTTGCCTCTATTGCCCAGCCTGGTAATGCCTCTTCCTGCCTTACCCACACATCTTCTCTTGGACCCTGGATTCTAGATTCTGGAGCTTCTGATCACCTATCTGGTAATAAGGATCTTTTCTCCTCTATTACTACTACCTCTGCATTACCTACTGTTACCTTAGCTAATGGTTCTCAAACTGTGGCTAAAGGTATTGGTTTGACCCTTCCTCTGCCTTCTCTACCTCTCACTTTTGTCCTTTATACTCCTGAATGTCCTTTTAATCTCATTTCCATCAGCAAAATCACTCGTACTCTTAATTGCTCTATTACCTTTTCTGATAAATTTGTGACCTTGTAGGACCGGAGTACGGGGAAGACGATTGGCATAGGACGTGAGTCTCAAGGCCTCTATCACCTCACCTCGGATTCATCTCCTGCAGTTTGCATTTCCACTGATGCTCCTCTCCTCATTCACAATCGTCTAGGCCACCCTAGTCTCTCCAAGTTCCAGAAGATGGTCCCTCGTTTTTCCACTTTGTTGTCGCTTCCGTGTGAGTCATGTCAGCTTGGGAAACATACTCGTGTCTCGTTCCCAAAGCGTTTGAATAATCGGGCAAAGTCTCCTTTTGAGCTTGTCCACACTGATGTTTGGGGTCCTTGTCGGACTGCGTCTACTTTAGGATTTCAGTATTTTGTCACTTTCATTGATGACTATTCTCGATGTACTTGGTTATTTTTAATGAAAAATCGAGCTGAGTTATTCTCTATTTTCCAGAAATTTTATGTTGAAATCCAAACCTAGTTCAATATTTCTATTCGTGTGTTACGCAGTGACAATGCCAGGGAATATTTTTCAGCCCCATTTACTTCGTTTATGTCTCATCATGGGATTCTTCATCAGTCTTCTTGTGCTCATACTCCTCAACAAAATGGGGTAGTTGAACGCAAGAATCGACATCTTGTTGAGACAACTCGTACTCTCCTCTTCCATAGTAATGTTCTTTTTCGTTTTTGGGGGGACGCTGTTCTTACCGCTTGTTATTTGATTAATCATATGCCCTCCTCTATCTTACACGATCAGATTCCTCACTCCCTTCTCTTCCCTGACCAACCACTTTATTTCCTTCCTCCTCGTGTCTTTGGTTGTACTTGCTTTGTTCATATTCTCACTTCTGGACAGGACAAGCTTTCCGCCAAAGCCATGAAGTGCCTCTTCTTGGGATATTCCAAACTTCAAAAGGGTTATCGTTGTTATTCCCTTGAGACTCATCGATACTTTATCTCCGCTGATGTCACCTTCTTTGAGGACTCACCATTCTTTTCCACCACTTATGAGTCTCTTCCTGTTTCTGAAGTCTTGTCCATTCCCATTGTCTCCCCACCTGATGCTATGCCTCCTCGACCACTTCAGGTTTATCATCGTCGCCCTCGTGTCGTTGCTCCTCTCTCTTTTGCTGTGGCACCTGCTGACTCACTTCCTATCCCTTCGGCTTCACCTGCCCCGGCTCTACCTTCTCCTAATGACTTACCCATTGCTGTTCGGAAGGGTACTCGCTCTACTCGTAATCCTCATCCTATCTACAATTTTTTGAGTTATCATCGATTATCTTCACCCTATTCTGCTTTTGTTTCTGCTATATCCTCTGTTTCTCTTCCAAAGAGCACCCATGAAGCTCTTTCCCATCCAGGCTGGCGACAGGCAATGGTGGATGAAATGGCTGCTCTGCACTCTAATGGCACTTGGGATCTTGTTGTTTTACCCTCTGGTAAATCTACAGTTGGTTGTCGTTGGGTCTATGCAGTTAAGGTTGGTCCTGATGGTCAGGTTGATCGCCTTAAGGCCCGCTTAGTTGCTAAAGGCTATATTCAGGTTTATGGTTCTAATTATGGTGACACATTCTCCCCTGTTGCCAAGATTGCTTCTGTTCGCTTGCTTCTCTCCATGGATGCTATGTGTTCTTGGCCTCTTTATCAGTTGGATATTAAGAATGCCTTCCTTCATGGTGATCTTGCCGAGGAAGTTTATATGGAGCAACCTCCTGGTTTTGTTGCTCAGGGGGAGTCTAGTTTAGTGTGCAGGTTACGCTGTTCTCTATATGGCTTGAAACAATCTCCTCGAGCATGGTTTAGCCGTTTTAGTTCTGTTGTTCAAGATTTTGGCATGCTTCGCAGTACAGCAGACCATTCAGTTTTCTATCATCATAACTCCTTGGGGCAATGTATTTATCTGGTTGTTTATGTGGACGACATCGTCATTACAGGCAGTGATCAGGATGGTATTCAGAAACTAAAGCAACATCTTTTTACCCACTTTCAGACCAAAGACTTGGGGAAACTCAAGTATTTCTTGGGAATTGAGATAGCTCAATCCAGTTCTGGTGTGGTCCTTTCCTAAGGAAGTATGCTTTAGACATCCTGGAAGAAACCGGTATGTTAGACTGTAAACCGGTAGACACACCTATGGATCCGAATGTCAAACTTGTACCAGGACAGGGAGAGCCTTTAGGAGACCCCGGGAGATATTGACGGCTCGTAGGTAAATTGAACTATCTGACCATTACTCGTCCAGACATTTCTTTTCCTGTGAGTGTTGTTAGTCAATTCCTACAGTCACCATATGATAGCCATTGGGATGCCGTAATCCGCATTCTTCGATATATCAAAAGTACACCAGGCCAAGGTGTATTGTACGAGAACAGAGGTCATACTCAGGTTGTTGGTTACACAGATGCAGATTGGGCTGGCTCACCCACAGATAGACGTTCCACTTCAGGGTACTGTGTTTTTATTGGAGGTAATCTAATATATTGGAAGAGTAAGAAACAAGATGTAGTGGCCAGATCTAGCGCTGAAGCCGAGTATCGAGCTATGGCTTTGGCAACATGTGAACTCATATGGTTGAGACATCTTTTTCGGGAGTTGAGATTTGGAAAGGATGAACAGATGAAACTCATCTGTGATAACCAGGCCGCATTACATATTGCATCCAATCCAGTCTTTCATGAAAGGACCAAGCATATTGAAGTTGACTGTCATTTCATTAGAGAGAAGATCGCATCAGGATGTGTTGTTATAAGTTTTGTTAATTCAAATGATCAACTAGCAGACATCTTCACTAAATCTCTCAGAGGTCCTAGGATTAAATATATTTGTAACAAGCTTGGTGCATATGACGTATATGCTCCAGCTTGAGGGGGAGTGTTGAATATAATGTATTTATAGTATATTATCTTTCCTTGTTAATATAGGTCACATGTATGGTAGTTAGGACTCCTAGCCTTGTATATATATATATCTCTCAATTGTAAGTAGAGATTACATGAATGAGAATTAAGGTTTTTCTTCTTTCTCTCTCTCTCTCAACAATATCTTAATATATAGATTCTTCATAATATCTACAAAATTGATTTAGCTATAATTTTTAGTTTCAAGTAGATGTATGTATGGTTGATATTTATATGCCACTTTCAAAGTTCTAACCTTACTAAGTTCATTGGTCCCTCCCTTTAAGGGGAAAAATTCCAAAAGAAGATGTAATATATCAAGCAAAGTTTTTATTCACCATCACATTTAAGGTGACGATGAAAATTATTCAAATAACAACTGCCAGTATTCATTACAAGAATATGTTTACTCATGTTTGAAATTTTCATTGGAATGTATCACATTTTTCCTGGAGGATTATTTCATCTCTCTTCCATTTTATCATAAATTCTAACTATAAATTAAATTTTATACCATTAATGTAATTTTTTTTAAAAAATTTAATTTTCCTTAAAAAATACTAAAAATAGTCAAAGGTGCATATATATAGTTGTATCATGTATCAAATCACGTATCCTTAAATACAGTTAACATAAGATTGTAATAGTGATACTATCATTTTTCATTTTACACAAAATTGGCATCCTATTGGTTATGGTATTGTGTATTTTAAGTTTTTAACAACTATTTATTTATTCTCCTTTGGTTTCTAATAGTCAAATTACTAATCTGATGCACAGGATTTGCTGGAAACTGCTGTAGCTCTAGTTGATCATTTACCTGTACCAGTGGATAATTCGTCTATCAACCCTGATGAGCAGGTAACCCTAGATAGGGGAACAGTTAATTCAAATGACACAGGTAAATTAGGTACACATTATTGTTAAGGAATTTGTGAGCAAGAACTCATGAGAAAATGTTTGCCCTTGCCTATATGTTCTAAAAAATGTATTTAAAAAAAAAGCCAAATTGGTGTAAAGTCAATCAAGCTAATTGCTTCTTTCTGTACCAATAAGGAAACAATTGCATTTCTCTACAACTAATAAAGGTATACGATATGGCTCTTGAGGTCTTAGTCGAGTTGTAAAGGGCTTAGAGGGGTTTGTGGGCAGTTCAGGTTCAAGTCCTAATGAGGAAAAAAATTGTATATATATATGCATTGTGTGATAAGTATTCAATCAGAGATCTCAGAGGACTATATAGACACTCCCACCTTTGGCACATCATGTTGAATCTTATTAGGGTTGGACTGCTCTCTTGGCTTATAGCTCAGGCAATTTTATGGTTGTTGAGATTATAAGAGCAATTATACAAAATGTCATAGGAACACTATTGGAGAGATTGTACGAAAGATTGTCGGAGAAATTGTGGGAATATGTTAGATTTCTTCCTTTTCTTTTACTATTATAGGCTAAAAACACCCTTGTAACTTTATTCAGAATTTGCAAAAAATATGAGGTGAATTCCCTTCTTTTTAGTATTCTCTTTTCAATATGGTATTTAGAGTATAGTTGTTCTAAAGCCACCATCTCTCCTTGATAACTATCCAAACTCTCCTTACATTGTTGCTATCTTTTTACATTTTTTTCCCCTTAATCTCAGTCTCATCAGATCTTAAAACTTGATTTCATTCTCATATAATATGGGTAAAAACATGCCAATCAAAAAGTCACTCTATCTAGTGTCAAATTAAATGCGCCTAACTATCATCTATGGTCTCCGGCAATAAAAGTTTTCTTGAAGGCATGTAGTAAAATTTTTCATTCAGTCATCTAAAGATACAAATGTAAAGTTCATTGATGCTTAGACAAAGAGAGTGCACCAGTCGTAACTTGACTTGGAAATAGTATAACCAATGGTGTTTAATAGGGGTGTCATATGTCTTAGTTCTACTAAAGATAGTTGGAATTCATTGGCTTAAATGTATTCTTCTCTCGTATTTATGAACTCTATAAAAACTTATTGTCTTTCCAAAAAAGTGATAGATTAGTTCAATAATATTACTCAAAATTAAAGGGCATGTGAAAAGATGTTTATTTGCCCTTGACTTCAGATTTAGAGATTCAAAAGCACCAGTAAGAACAATTTTGCATGGCCAAATTCATCATTGGTCGTCAACAAGGGCTTGAACCTATACACTCATAGATTCTTTCCAATGAAAAGTGCCCATTGTTGGAGACACTTTTACCAAAGTTTACCATGTCATCCTAAATCTACCACACGAGACAAATCTGATACATCAACTCTTAGTACTCTTGTTAGTTGCCAAATTCTTGCATGTGGAGGTCATGGAGGACATGGAGGTTGTACAATTGTAGTGGCTAAAGGGGTTATGCCATCAACCAATGCACTTACTATGTCCAAAGCAACCATATTGTGGACTTCTATTTCATGGTACACCTACATGGACTAATCAGGCTACTGTTGAGGGGGAGATACTTGTGACTATTGTTGAGTAGCTAGTTACACTTTCAAAATCAGAATATGATTATCTTGTCAAACATTCTATTCTTTCATCTACCTCCATTGCCACTATGGGTAATTTAGGTAATACTTCATTTTTCAACCAACTTTGGAATTATAAATTTTAGGGCATTTGATCGAGACAGGATTTTTTTCCTTCTTTCCAATCTTTATCATCCTTTGTGACTATTGTGAGCAGGTATAAATCTCCTATTCATGGGATTTTACACTTTCATCTAATTTTATATATCCCTAATTTCCTTCTAAAACTTTTTTGGCCTATTAACAAACTTGTTCCTCACTTGAGCTGTTCAATCATATTTTATCATTTACGTTGAATCTTTCAGGATTTAAAGGCAAAGAGGGTGATTGGTGGGAATTTGATAAGGGTGAACTCAACTACTTTAAGTTGTTCTACAAGTCCTTAACTCTCCATACTATCGTCTCCCCATACTAGTGACACTTTAGTCTTGGTTGCTTTTCCTTTGCTAGCCCTATCGATTACTTCATACTTATGTTCCTTTACACTCTTAAATTGTGAAAGTTGTGAGCTCAGTAAACATCATAGAGCTACTTTTGAATTGTACTCAGTTGAGCTACGTTTACATCCTTTTGATTTGGTCAAGTTTGATATTTGGGGTCTAGCTAGAACTATTGTCTTATTTGTCTATTGTTATTTCATTTTATTTATGGATGATTTTTTTTTTTATATGACTTGGTTGTATGCCCTCAAAACACAGAACTCAAGCATTTGATGTTTTTGAATCTTTTTATGTTGAAAATACCACTCAATTAAATGTTAAATTAAAAATTATTAGGCTTGACTATGCCCTTGAATATGAATATTCTCACTTTTGGTGCCTTCCTTGAGTCAAGGGTTATTGTTAACAAAAAATTGTGTGATGATACACCTCAACAAAATGGAATTACTAAAAGAAAGATCGATCTTATTCTTGTTGTTGTTGTGCTTAATGTTTCAAATGAATGTGTCAAAATTTTTTGGGGAGATGTTCTTCGATCAGCTTTCTATTGAATAGAATGTCTTTTCAAGTTCTTCATGATAAGTTTCCATTTTAGATATTGTGTCATGACCAAGAACTTTTCCTTTTTCTTCTTAAGAGTTTTTAAGAGTATCCATTTTGTTCATAAATTGAGTTAAAATCACGACAAACTTTGATGTTTTGACCCCACAAATGCATATTTCTTGAGTATTCTTGAATGTGATGCTATGGTTCTACTTTGTGAAAACAGTGTTAAGTTGATGTATCCTTTTTTTAAGGATCTACCTTATTATTCTAAGGCAGGAAGTAAATTGTCTAAGCCTCTTATTTTAGAATTAGTTCATCCTACGCAAATTGTCAGCATTTCATCTTATGAGAAGTTTTATGTTCACAAATGAAACAACATTCTTCTCTAAAAGCAAGGAATGCCCCTTGTCACCTCCAGAAGTCCTTGTAGAGTCTTTAATTCTGCTTCTAATCTTCCCATTGTTTGTGGTAAACGTACATACATTTGTACTAAACATCATGGTCTCTTATTGTTGAATTACCAATTTTCCTAGATGCTTAATCTTGTAGGATTTGGACCCACAATGTGTATCATGCACTCTAACACTTATGATCGTTTGTCTCCCTTTTTTAAAGCCTTCTCTATATCGCTTTCTTCTATTACTTTTCCTAAATCTTACGATGAAGCTCTTTTTCATTCTGGCTAGAGGTGAACAATAGAAGTGGAAATGCATGCTTTAGAGTGCAATCACACCTAAGATCTTGCTCCTAAGCCTATTGATGCTCAAGTTGTTAGTTGTCATTGGCTCTTTACCACAAAGCACAACCCTAATGAGATAGTTGATAAATTGAAGACTTGATTGGTGGTTGAAGGATTTAGGTGGTGGTTGTTTTTTTTACTTAATTCTAAATAGAACTTAAAACTAAATAGTGCTTAATAGTGTTAAATATTAAGTTGTTTGTTTTTGTAACATTTTATTTCTATTAAACATTAAAAAGTAAAGAAAAACCAACATGTTGCTTTTTCCATTTAGAAAAAGCCAAATATTTTGGCTTTTTTTATTTAGCAAAAAATTTGTAATAAGTAGTGAAAAAATAGAAAAACAACTGAAAGCAAATTGCTTTAAGCAAAAAGCTAAAAAAACAAACACCCTCTTAGTCTAAGGCTTTTTCTTTTGTAGCTAAATTGAATTCTATGCAAGCTATTGTAACTATAGCAGCAAATCTAGATTGCCCCTTGGCCAACTTGATGTAAAAAAAAATGTTTTCTTTCATGGAGACTTAAATGAAATAGTGTTTATGGTTTAGCCACCTAGGTTTAAGTCCAATGGGGAGTATATTTGTTAACTAAAGCAGTCTATTTGGACATGAACAATCCCCTTTTGCATGGTTTGAAAAATTCAGCAAAGTGGTAGTATCTCATGACATGACCAGAAGTGAAGCTGATAATTCATTGTTTGTTAAAGGAACAAAACATGACACTGTAATTATCATTGTTGTGTAGATGATGTTGTTATCACTTGAAGTCATTGGAAGGGGATTAATAATTTGATTCATCATCTTACCACCAATTTCACACTAAATATCTCAGTAAGCTTTGTTATTTTCTTGTCTCGAAGGTTTTTACTTGCCTCAAAAGGAAGTACACTCTTAATATTTCAAGAGATACAAGTTATCTTGGTGTGAAACCTCTTACTATACCTATAGAGACCAATCAAAAGTTGATCAATGATGATGAGTTAGTGGATGATCCTAGATTGTATAGGAGACTACTGAGAAAGTTAATTTATTTAATTATTACTTGCCAAATATCTCTTACGTAGTCAGTGTTGTAAGCCAAATAATGATCACTCCACAGGTTTCTCACTTGAATGCAATCAAACGGATTTTGAAATATATGAAGGGAACTCATAGTCATGGCTTTCTCTATCAATCCTTCGGACATTTTCGCATTGAAGGATATGCTTACTTTGATTGGGCAGGATCTCCTCATGATAGGAAATCAACAATTGGTTATTGCATTTTTCTTGTAGGTAATCTCATAACCTAGAGTAAGAAACAATTAGTTGTGACTCCTTCTAGTGAACAGGTGAGTATGAAAACCTTGTTGAAAAACACAGTACTTGAATTGACTTTGTTGAAAACCTTTTGCAAGAAAATTGGCATACCATAATTAAATCCAACTCTATTGAAACAATCAAGCAGTCCTTCATATGGCTAGCAATCCTATTTTTTATGAAAGGACAAAAAATACATCAAGTTAGATTGTTAATTTGCTCAAAAGTGGAGTCAAAAGAAATTGTCATTTTATTTGTATGATCTAAGAATCAACTGGTGGACATCTTCACTAAAGCTGTTTCGAAAGCAACTCTTGACTCTTGCTGTGATAAGGTGGGAACTGTTAATATCTACATTTCATCTTAGGAATAGTGCTGAGATCATAGGAGCAATTGTAGGAGTTACTAAGAAAAGATTGATAAAGAGATTGTAGGAAAAATTGTGGAAATATTCTAGTTTTATTTCCTTTTCTTTTACTGTTATAGACTTGTAAATACCCTTATAACTTTATTCAAAATATACAGAAATATGAAATGAATTCTCCTTTTTCCAACGCTTTCTTTTCAACAATGCTGGCAGACTTGCTATGATGGAGCCTTAATGCTGAAATTTTATATGGGAACTGCACTCATCATAGTCTGTTAGGTTAGACTTTTGTCTGTGACGAATTGTTTCTTGAAGCTAGGTGGTATTTATCCTTTTTATTTTGTTTTAAATTGTTCCCTTGTGAAGACACCTCCTTAATGATTTTGTTTCTTATGGAAGAACACATACATAGGCACATGTGGTGGGTTCACATTCCTCAAAAGAATAATGAGAAAAAATCTTGCTGCAAATGTAAAAGAGTAGTTGCTTTGGTTTTTTGAAGATCTTTATTCTATTGTTGTTTATTAAATTATCTTTGAAATGGCGGCTTACCTGTCCTGTAGTTTTGGGAGGATGATCTCCAATTTTACATAAGCTGCAAGAATCTGGTATAAAGCTTTCTTATTGAAAAACTTTTGCTTTTTATGTCGCCATATATTGGGACTTGCAGGAGAATACAGAAGTGCTTGCCAATGTTTCAGGGACAGATTTTGAGATTCCTACGAACTTTGACGAGCAGGTATTAGTTTTTTAGTATTGTGACCTCAAGCTTATGAGAGACTAGCTGTATACTTAATTTGGGTTTCAAAAGCTTTAAATTTAGGTTACTCTCAAAAGTTCATGAATACCAACTTACAGGTTGACGTTGGTGATTCCAACATGGCAACTGACTGGCCTGAGAATTGAGATCATACCATGTGCTCATGACATTGGACTCTTTTTAAGTGCATGGTCTTGTCTGACCTGGACAAAGATGCAATTTACATTTATGGAGATGATATATGTTGATAGAGCGAATTTTCTTGCTTATAAGTTTCTGGACATCCATCTTAGAACTTCATTCAATTTATATATTATGATCAGTTTTACATGTGGTTTTCTTGGCTTTTCTCGGCTTTTCTATCCTTATCATCCATTTTTTTTTGGCTGGATTCTGTTGATAACATTGGTTGGCATTTTGATCATGTAATTCACCTACTTGAAAGGATTCTCTCATGAGAGCTCTCATAGGTGGTCAATAATTGCCTGTAAGGTTTTGCTGGAGCTCTTCCATGAGAAGCGAGAGGGGCATTATAGAGTTCTCTTCTTCATCATTATCTCAAAATTAAATTCTTCTGAAATAACATCACACTTCTGGAGCCTTCCTCTTCTAACAATCTTTGTTTTGATGAAGCCAAATGTAAGTATCCCCTTTGTTTTATGTTCTTGGAAATATACATATTTTCTCTGTCTAGAGTACATTGTGATTGAATTTTGGGGAGAAAATCAACAGAGTTTTTATTTTCCTTGTGCAAATGCTGAATGCCCCAAGATTTTGGTTTAGGTTTGAAATCGAGAAAAAAAAACTCTGAATGTATGATTATTAGTGTTAAAAGAAAAAAGAATAGTGGAAAAGAAAAAATGCAATTTTGTTGAACTTTGATTTAATAGGAAAGAAATAAAAGGAAAAATGTGATCTTCATTACTTGTTGGAGGTTGGGCGTTGGGGGTTTTGACTGATGAGTTTGATGGCAGCCATTTTTCCTCCTTTGAACCTTTCTTTTCATGCACTAGGTGGTATTATTGATGTGGAAGCAAACCCATTCTTCAAGATCATAGGTAGTCTCTCGAGTGGATCGAAGTCAGCCTTAGCCTCGTTTGGGCAGCTGTTATATTGTTTGCATTGCATCTAGATTTGATCATGTTATCAGAATTCCCAGTTTCATAGAAAGAAATACCAAAGCAAAGCCATTTTCTTACAGTTAGCTGATACTTGTTAGAATCACAAGTGGGTCATCTTTAAGGTGTTTTTGGTTGATTGAGAAATTACCCTCAAAATTTATAATAATTAGCCAATGTTGTGATGACCCAAACCCGAAGGTTAGGACACCACAATCATTTCACATGTGAAATCCAAAGGCTTAATATGAAAGTGACCCAACAAGCTGAAATAACTAGTAGCATGCTAATCATAAAACCTATCTAAAGTCCTTACTAGAAAATTTGTCTTCCCATACAAAATTTTAATAGTCAAATTTATGACCGTTCTCCCAAAAAGTAGTAAATATAAACTACTAATATTCAAATAAACTAGTTTTATAACTAAAAATAGAAGGACTTTTTGAATCCTTCCTACCCATGTCGTTCCTTCTTACCCGTGTTACTCCCTAGAATCAAGTATGCTTGAAAACATTTTAAACAAGTAGTGAGTTCAAAAGCCCAATAAAGGGTGGAGATCAAGTGCATTTATTTTTCAAATATGAAATGGGGAATGTTTGTAATATGATTATAATCATATGAAATAAGCTTGTATTTCATGTGTTATTTTCATGAAAGTATCAAATCAAATATTTTTGATAGACATGCATATATCCTAATAATTTTTGGTTGTTAGTTGAATGTCCATGGTAGTGAGACTTTCAAAAATGTCTATTTTAGTGGGGCTTATAAAAATGGTTAGCCTTAGATGTTCCTTATTTGTTAACGGGTAAAACTTGAACCATTTTAATGATATACCATAGGTCAATAACTATCCTATTGATTAGGTTTTTAGTTCATTATTATCCCCACCAAGGGTAATAAAGATCAACATCTTTTACTTTTTTATTAGGGTTAGATAACAAGAATGAACATGTAAGATAAAATATAGTCAAATAAAAAATGATTCCCAATTTCAATACTTCAAACTTATTTATAAACATTTTTCAAAATTTACAAAACAATATATATATATATATATATACTTGATCATTTATAACCAAAAAAACATATTTTTTAAAAATCCCCTAACCTAAGTTTGATAATCCCAAAGGAATAAAGTTATAGAAATTTCCTATGAGTCACATGAGAGATTTAAAGGAATCCTTTAGACTAATGTACTAATAAATTTTATACTCTAAGAAGTATACATTTATTTATTATTGAACCTTATATCAAAATTAGATATATTAATTCGTTTAGGAAAATATCCAATTTCCATTACTTCTGTTAACTTGTTTTCCTAAAAATTACTCAAATTTCTTTCCTATGGAATCTTATTCCAATATTTTTTTGGCATCCAACCATCCAAATGATTTATTGAACCTTTTATTGAGATTAATTCTTCTATACCTCAAATATGAAATCTCCATAAATGAAAACTTATTATGCATGGAGACTGCATAGGTGCTTATGCCAACATCCCTTATGCTCAAAACCATGTAAAAAACACTTCTACAACCTACAAGGCTTTAAAAATATACCCATTATTCCCAAACAACATCATATCATGTTTTTTTTTCAACCCTAAAACACATTTATAAAAATTTTCATAACCAAATTGTACTATTATCAAGTTTTCCCACAACAATCCTATTATCTCCATGTGCAATGTGCTATGAATTTCCCTACAATAACAAAATATCAAAGGGCATGATATTTGATCTTACGACCACTTTTTTTTTTTGTTTTTTTGTACTTCCTCAAAAAAAAAAAAAAGTACATATCAATAAGATATTTCAACCATATTCAAACTTTCATTTTAGGGTTAACTTATTCTCAAATCTTTATCAAAATAACTTTAGGTTTCAAATTTCTGAATTCTAGATTCGCCTAAACACCTATTTATTTATTCACATGCTTTTCTATTAATTTTTTTTTCTTTGTTAAACCAAAAAAACAATTGTATTCTAAAAAGAAGGAATATATTTTGGAATAAAAATTTTACCTTGAAGTTTTCTTTGAAAAAAGAAAAATAACTTCTCTTCACCTTGGATTTGAAATTCCAACCTTTCTAACCTTCGTTTTCTACAGCGTGGGAAAGTGTATTTAAAATGTTTTAGGATGTGTTTAGAATGCATTTTAGGGTTTTTATATTATTATTTTGTTCTTTTGAAAAGAGAAAAATAACCTCTCTTAACCTTGGATTTGAAATTCCAACCTCACTGACTTTCATTCTCTATAGCATGTGAAATTGTATTTAGAACGTTTTAGGATGTGTTTAGAACGTGTTTTAGGGTTTTTATATATATATTTTTTTCTTTTGGCCTACAACTTAAAATTTAAGCCATGGGGATTTAAACCACCACCACCACCACCATCATGATTATTTTCTTTTGGTTTATAGCCCAAAATTTAAGCATATAAGGATTTAAATGACCCTGAGATTAAAAATTATGTATTTCTATTCTCTCTTTTTGGAAATCATGTCACATTTTGGAAGAAACTTACCTTTTCTTTTTTTGTTCTTGGTTAAAGGAAAGAAAGAAGGTGCTTTTTGGTTCTTGTTGAAGACAATAAAGTTTTTCAAGAGTAGTTACGGTTGTAGATTCTTTAGGAGGAAATTTGTTATCAATTGGTGTGCAATCCTTGCGGGCAAGATGACAATCATTTGGTAAGGGAGGAAATCAAATTTGATATTTTAAAATATTTTTGAGTTCCTAAATTTTCTTTCTTTCTTATTTAAAAAGCATAAAGGCGCTAAAATGATGAGATAGTAATACTACTAAACAATGACAACTGTGATTATGTTAAGTTCCAAACAATAAATTGGAAAATTTTAGACAATATAAAGATAGATAACAAAGAACAATATAGGTTGCTAAGGATGGCTCTTTATTATTTCTATATATATCGAGAGATTATTACATTAGGATTTGCATACCCATGAAATCTATCATATACAAGCACTTGCCATATAAAATTAGAAATCACTTGCTATATATAATTAGAGAGTACTTATTTAAGAGAACAAATAGAGGCTTTGTCTTGAGGCCTTGCAATTGTAGGCATTTAGCTTTTGGTTGAATACACAAATTGTTGTGTTGGAGATGATGATTGAGTTTCAAGCTTTTAGCCCTAATAGGCTCTTACAAGTGTAAGGGGGACTAAATCACACCAAGTTTTGAGCTTAGATGTTGCAAACTAGACACACTGAATACCTTGGCAAAGCCATTTGCAAGTTGATCACAAATACTATTAAATAAACCATCCATCTCCAAGTGCTTCTTTCTTGCGTGGACTATCGAATTAGTTGCCAATCATCCAACACTCATATATTAGGGCACCATATCAAAGGAGAAGTTACCAAAGGGAACTTCAATTCTTTCAACTAGGATTACGAGCATGTCACTTAGCTGTTGATGGAGGGCAAGTGCTCTATGCTCAAATTTGATGCTAGACTTGGCCACTAAATGTTTTTTGGATAACCAAGATACCAAAGAATCTCCTAAAAACACACAATAGCCACTTATTGATTTGCAAGCACTGTATAAGAAACCCTAAAAAAGCAACTATCTAATAAGGCTACACCCAAAGGGTGGTGAATAGGTGTTTTTAACCTTATTAGCCTAAAAATTGAATTTTCATAACCCAATTAATTCCTTAGAGTATAGTGATGATTAAAACCATTCAACACATGAGAAACAATATTTTTTACATGAAAAACTTCCACACAAAGTGCAAAGATAAGAAACCGTAGGGTTCGAGACCTCGAATCAACAATCCACTATATGAGAAAGTAGTATAGAGAATTACCTTGTAGATACTACCCTTATACTACTCTCCAAAACCTATACTATAATCCATGTTCGTGATGCAATACATCTTGTGCTTCAATAATCTTGCCTTAACACATGAGGGGATGTGGGACTCTTTCATAACCCAGTAGAAGTATGAAAGCTTCTTTGAGAGTTTTTGGAATGGGAAGGCAAACTAGGTTTTCTAAACATGTGCATCAAACTCAAAAATCTATTTAGGTAGGGTACATATAGGCCTAATGGTCTTAGAGGATTGGATATGGAATAACCCTAAAAATAAAATCTTAAATTTTCAAAAAACGTGGTTGCTAGAATCTAGGAGATCCTAGTGCGAGCGCTCAAGCACACTTATAGCGCTTGAGTGCTTGGACCAAAGCTTGAGCGCTTGTGCATTTTTAAACATCTTTTTTCAAAATTTTAAAATCATGATCAAAATCCATACATTTTCAAACCTAGTTTACCTTTTCTCAAACCTTTCCAAACTTACCTATGACATCCCGGTTAATCAATCAGCAACCTCGAGACCTCAATGGAGAGTAAACAATCTAGTAATATCCCATACCAGAATTAAAGGAACAAAATTGTCAATCTTAAACTACATAGCTATCCATTTCCCTATTTGACTATTTTTTACCAAACAAAGATTACATGAACCTCTCAACACTATCAAAATGGAGTTTACAAATCTCTCAATAACGTTTGTCTAATAGTTCTTGAGATTTATAATGTTCAAAGGATAATACATGAGTCCAATAATGTGAAATATCCTAGTACTTGTAACCTACACACACACCACAACACATCTAAGGAAAAGCAGTGTGTGGGAAAATATATAAGCAATGTGTCGAAGTTTTAGGAAGTAGTTAGGATGTTTTATTTTTTTGTTAAATAAAATATGAAGTTAGTAATTTAGATTGTAGTAAGGGGGTTTCCTATTTTTATGTTGTAGTTCGATTTCCTATTTTATAGCTAAATTGGTTATAAAGTTGGTAACTAGTTTATGATATATGTCTATGTACTCATACTTTATGAGATTCAAGAAGAACAATTACTTTTCTTCTCAGAAATTACATTGCTTCAAAGCCTCGTGCTCTTAATCCATTTTTTTTCTCATGACAAAAACGAAAATGATTGGCACAAGAAGAAACTTTACTGCTCCTGCATATTCATCCGAGGACATCCAATTTGTTGCTTCAACATCGAAAGATGACTCTTTCTCCCAAAATTTCAACTTGCAACTCATGGTTCACAAGCTCAATGGGAAGAACTATCTTCAATGGGCATAATATGTGAAATTGACGATTGATGGAAGAAGGGAAATTAGGGCATTTGACAGGTGAAGTGATAGAACTTGCAACAAATGATCCATCCTTGAATGGTTATATGAAAATTCCCTTGTCATTACGTGGCTCATCAATTCTATGGAGTCAACAATTGGGAAGCCTCATTTTTTTTACCAACAACCAAGGATGTTTGGGAGGCTATGTGAGACTATTATTCAGATTTAGAGAATTCATCTCAAATCTTTGATTTGAAGACACAACTCTATTATCCAAACGGGGTGAATGTGGCGTTACCATCGATTACAACGAGATGGTGACTTTATGGCAAGAATTGGACCAGTGTTATGATGATGTTTAGGAAAATTCCAATGATTATGCTCACCATAAGAAGAGAGAAGAGAATGATCGGGTTGACATGTTCCTCGCTACTCTTAATCAAAATCTGGATGAAGTTAGGGGACAAATTCTAGGCTGAAAACCACTATCCTCCATTCGTGAAGTTTTCTCTGAAGTCAAGCGTGATGAGTCCCAAAGGAGAATTATGTTGGGAAATCCAAAGCCTAGTTCAAGCTAGGAACCTAAGGGCTTAGCCCTTATATCAAAAGGGTTTGACTCAAAGGGAGATAAGCGGAAGAAGCCATGGTGTGAGCATTGTAAAAAAACCATGGCATACAAAGGAGACTTGTTGGAAGCTTCACGATAAACCACCGAATTGGAAGAGAAAATCTTGTAGAGATGGATGTGCTTTTCAAGCCATAACCGAGGAATTTTTGGAGCACCAAATTATTTCGAAAACAATCTTGTTCACAAAGAAGCAATGAAAGCACTTATACAAACGTTTTCAATCTCCAAAATTGCCTATAAACCCATTTTGTTCTTTGGCTTAATAAGATAATTATCTCACTACTACATTTTTTAGTGTCATCCTGAATTCAGTAAATTCTTTAATCATTGATTCTAGAGCAATTGATCACATGACAAGTTACTTGAAACTATTTTCCTCTTCTAGTCCTTGTGCATGCAATAAAAAAAAAAAAGTCAAAATTGCAGATGGTTCCCTCTTTGTCATCGCCGAAATAGGATATGTCCAACTCTTTCCTTCCTTAATACTTCATAATGTGCTTCATGTTTCTAACCTACCTTGCAATGTACCGTCCATCAATAAAATAACTTTTGATCATAAGTGTCATGCTAATTTTTATCCTTTATATTGCGAGTTTCATAATTGAGTGCGAGGAGGATGATTGGCAGTGCTAGAGAGTGTGCTAGACTTTACTTTTTTGAATATGGAACCAACTTAAGAAAACAAGACCAATGTACTTGTTTCAATTTTGTTTCTAAGGATAGTGAAATAATGGTATGGCATTATAGGCTAGGCCATCCAAGTTTTCAATATTTAAAGTACTTGTTTCCAAATTTTTTCCAAAATAAAATTCCATTTTTTTTCAATGCAAGATTTGTCAATTATCTAAACATCATCGTGCATTTTTTTTCTCTGCAACCTTACAAGGCTTCTAAACCATTCACTATGATTCATAGTGGTGTTTGGGGACCTTGTCGGGTTTCTACAAATGCTAGAAAAAAATGGTTTGTTACATTTATTGATGATCATACTTTATTAACTTGGGTTTATTTGATGAAAGAAAATTGAGGTGGAAACAATTTTCAAAAATTTTTACATCATGGTGCAAACATGGGTTCATGAAAAATTTAGATTTTTAGGAGTGATAATGGCAAGCAGTATTTTAAAAAAAATTTGGGAAGTTTTTTCTTGGAAACAGGAATTGTTCATCTAAGCTCTTGCAATAATACTCCTCAACAAAATGGGTTAGATGAAAGAAAAAACAAACACCTATTAGAAGTAGCTTAGGCATTACTTTTCACAACTATGGTACCTAAATATCTTTGAGGCGAAGCCATCCTTACTGCAACATACCTTAGAAATTGAATGCCTAGAAAGGTTTTAAACTTTGAAACTTCTTTAAATATTTTTTCATAAGTTTTATTTTACGAATAGGCATTCATCAACTTTGCCTCTAAAAATATTTGGGTGTACCGTTTTTGTTCACATTCATGATCACAATTGAGGAAAACTTGAACCTTGAGCTAGAAAATGTGTGTTTGTTGGTTATGCTTCCAATAAAAAAGGATACAAATGTTTTAACGCAATTTCTAAAAAAATGTTTGTCACCATGGATGTAACATTTTTCTAATTAACACCAGTTTTCACAATTGAACTTCAAGGGAGGAGAAAAAAAAAAAAGATTCAGATCAATTAGAATATTTTCAACTTGAGGAATCACCAGTTGTTTATTCTTCCCACACTTTTAGTTCAATTTGAGAGTTCGAATATTATTGTACCATATTTGAGCAAATCAAGTTCTTTAAATAATAAAAATGCAGGTACAGCCTTAGTGTCGTCTCATAAAGATCACAACTCCAACATAACATATGGAAAAGAAATAGGTACCAAAAAAACAAGGATAATACCCATTGACATTGTTTACTTGCAAATGGATACAACTCAAAGGAAAGAGCTGGTTGATCTTTTACACTGCTATAAGTCCACACATCCTCCAAGTAACACTTTCCCCGAGTTTGCATAACCTGATCAATCTACTTCAGGTCTTAATCCCAAGTCCACAAGTCCTAGGTCCGAGTCTAGTGATTCCACCAATTCTAATATTCCCATTGTTGTCCACAAAGGTGTAAGGTCATGTACCAAAGACCCATTGTTTAACTATAAGTCATACAAAAATCTTTCACCCAATTTTCATGTTTTTGCCTCACAAGTGTCTTATATAGAGATTCCAAAAAGTGTGTAGGATGCTCTAAAGATTCCTGAATGGAAGAAGGTTGTTTTTTAGGAGATGAAGGCTCTTGAGAAAAACAAGACATGGGAGGTGGTGGATTTGCCTAGGGGAAAGATAATTGAAAGGTGCAAATGGGTGTTTACAATTAAATATAGGTTGGATGGATCGCTTGAAAGGTATAAAGCTAGGTTGGTTGCCAAAGGATTCACTTTGACCTATGACATTGACTACTTAGAAACCTATGCACCTATAGCAAAGCTAAATACTATGAGAGTTCTCTTATCACTTGTAGCAAATCTCAATTGGCCTTTACAATAATTAGATGTGAAAAATGATTTCCTTAATGGAGACCTAGAGGAAGAGGTACATACGGATGCACCATTAAGCTTTGATGGAAGGTTTGGTTCGAAGGTGTGCAAACTAAAGAAATCTTTATATGGGTTTAAACAATCACTAAGGACCTAGTTTGAGAAGTTCACTCATTTTGTTAAAAGTCAAGGGTACACTCAAGGGCAAGTTGTTTATACTATGTTTGTAAGACACTCATAAGATGGGAAAACAATTGTGTTAACTATGTATGTAGATGACATAATTCTCACCAAGGATGACTTGCTTAAGATGAATCGGTTGAAGAAGTCTCTCTCATCAAAGTTCAAGATCAAAGATTTGGGCCTTTAAGATACTTTCTTGAAATGGAGATTGCTCGGTCAAAGAAAAGAATAGTTATCTCACAACGAAAGTGTATTCTTAATCTCCTTAAAGAAATTGGAATGAGTGGCTACAGGCCAATAGACATCCCAATTGACCCTAGTAAAAAACCTAGAGATGACAAAGAAGGCAATCTGGTGGATGCATCTCGATATCAAAGGTTGGTAGTGAAGTTGATATACTTATCACATTCACAGTTATATATTTCATTTTTTGTGAGGATGGAAGTCAGTTCATGCACTCGCCCTATGAGAAAAACCTTGAGACGGTATATCGAATCCTGAGGTATTTAAAAAGTACACCATGCAAAGGTTTACTCTTCCAGAAGACTAGATAGTAAAACAATAAGGCCTACACTAATGTAGACTAGGCAGGTTTAATTATTGACAGGAGATCTACATCAAGGGTATTGCACATATGTTTGGGCTAACTTGGTCATGTGGTGAAGTAAGAAACAAAATGTGATAGCAAGTAGTGTCGAAACAGAATATTAAAGATATGACTCATAGAGTCTGTGAGATGTTATGGCTGAAAAGGGTATTAAAAGAGTTGAAGATGCCAATTAACATGCCAATGAAGTTGTACTGCGACAACAAGGCCATCATCAACATTGCATAAGACCCAATGCAATATGATTGCACAAAGCATGTTAAGATTGATGGACACTTCATAAAAAAGAAGATCGATAATGAAATTATTTGTATGTCATTTGTTCCAAGAATGCAACAAATAGTCGATATCCTCACTAAAGGATTGTTCAGCCTTAACTTTGAACTTCTTGTCAACAAGTTAGGCATGGTTGATATTTATGCACTAACTTGAGGGGGGTCGTCTTTTAGGAAGTAGTTAGGATGTTTTATTTTTTTGTTAAATAAAATCTTAATTTTGTAATTCAGATTGTAGTTAGAGGGTTTCCTATTTTTATGCAATAGTTAGATTTCTTATTTTATAGCTGAATTGGTTATAGAGTTGGTAACTAGTTTATGTTGTATATTTATGTACTCGTACTTTATGAGATTCAAGAAGAAGAATTACTTTTCTTTTCAAAAATTAAACAATTTAACAAATTAGGGTAAAAGGAAATAAATACAAATCAAGGATGCAAGTCATGCATTCAAATGGATATCAATGGATAACAAATCATATCAAACCAATCAAATCTAGAAAATAATCCCCATCTCCCCATTTTTGTTGCAAAATATGATAAAGAGAATAAATATAGTAATAAACACAGAAAAAGAGATGGAAAAACATAGAAATTGACATCCATGGATAAAACACGGTTTTCGATACAATAGATAAGAAAAAATAACTACATACATCTAGACCAAACAAAAACTAGAAATTAAGCCAACACGACTTCAACGTACAAAAGTAATAGACAGAACAAAGAAGAGTCTAAAATTCCTGATTCGATGGTGGTAGAAGGGGTTGTAGAGCTAGACACATTACAACATGAGCTAAGAGGTAAGAAAAGAAAGTTGTCTCTCAAGACTCTGAAAATGAGCATCTACCTCGTGATGAAGTGTGTTCATCTGCACTATGAGCTAGTGGTGGTGATCATCCACTTGAGTAACCAACACATCAAAGTGTAGATGAAGTTGATCCATATAATCCATTACATGTTAAAACTCAAAAAGTGTCTGATGTAGGAGTGAAGGCCAAGCAAGTGTGCGAGTAGATGAACAAGAGGAGCTAACACACCCTTGACTATGATGCCCTCTTAGAGCAGGCTTAAGGAAATCAGGCTCCTAAACTAAAGGATCCTAGTCCATGGCACGTATCTTAACTTCCTCTTGTACAACATCCTCCTAATCAACATCCTATTGAGCAATCATCGGAGCTATAGAGTCAGTGACATGACTCACATGTTTGGCCCATGAACTATCATCAATGAAAGCATGTGGCCCAAACACAACTAGGATTTGGTTGATCTCAAACCTGGTGTCCAGCAAGATATGGGATATAATTAACGCAAGAGGAGGCTACTAGGATGAGTGAGATCATAGTAGGAGGTCATAAGGTCAAGGATGATGACCTAGGCAATGTAAAAAATTGTATGGTCAATATGACATGAATAAACCAGGCTATAGGGCCCTAAATTTGGGTATGATGGGTGGAAGAAAAGAAGGTATACGAAAAATACGTATCAAAGACCCATGATGACTTGGTGAACTCAACAATAGATATGTATATAAGTAGAGGATGAGACTCACCAAAGAGAGAAGACAAGATGGTAGCAAGGTCGAAATGGGTGAAAGCCTGAACCTCGATCAATAAGCTAAGAAGGTGCTCAAATAAAACAGACATACAAAGGGTGCGACAAATATACTGGGTAGAAACCATAAATGTTTATCCATACATCGAGACTTGGAACATGACCCTTTTCACTTTAGAATGGATGTTTGCGTAGAACATTTGAACATAATGGGGATTGTGTTCCTAGGGAGATGTAAGAAGATCTAAACCCTCTCCTAGAAGATAAATGGAAGTTCTATATCTCAGAAAGTGTGATGGTCGATGTCTTGCTCTATCTCAACCCGATGCTAAAAAAAAAAGAAAGAATAAGATTGGGTTTCCTCAATATAGAAGCACTCAATTGGAAGATCCTCTAGATTAAAAGGATCCTCAATTGGAAAGCCTATAACGGGCTTGGGAAAAGGAGGCATAGGAGACAACTCCTTGGGATGCCTATGACCAGTTATACTAAGCCTAAGTATAAAAAACAAAGAGGCACGAAAATTGAAAAAATGCCTAGAAAAAAATTGAACTGTTGGAAAAGCTAAAAAAAACAGAAAAAGTCTTAAACACTCATATGGAGTCAAAAATGCAAAAAAAAGACTCAAAATGAAGATAGAAGGTAAGAAAACATAGAGGCAAAGCATAGGAAACAACTAAGATTGGAAAAATGAGAGAAATGACATGTTGGAAGACTTAAATAGTTGTTTAGAGTACTTGAAGCTAGATTAGCGCTCAAGCACTTCAACCATTGGAAGGAGCATTGGATAGCACTTAGAGTTCTTGAGCGCTAGTTTTTAGCACTTAAGTACTTAAGTAAGTGCTTAAGCACCTAAGATTGTTCCAATTTATGTAAAAACACTATTTTGAGGGCCAAAAACATCCTTGTTGACATAAAAGCCTTAAAAATTCAACCTTTTAACCCTAAAGAGGCCTAAAAAGCTATGAGAGGACAAAAACACAACCCGTCAAAACCAAAAAAACTTGATAGATTAGCAAGAACGAAAAGAAATCAAGTAGAAAAAAACCATACAATTAAAGTCCAAATAAACAATATTGAATTAATAAATCCAAAGAAGAAAGTTAATCACATCTCGGTTTAGAAGTTATTTTAAAATCAACCAAGAAGCCAAATATCTCACGAAGCTCCCACTTGAAAAACTCATTAGGTCACTTATGACTCATGAGATCAACATGAACAGGCATCAAGAGGTTGAAGTGAAAAAGAAAAATGACATATCATTCAAAGCTTCAACAATTGTTGAAGAGGATGGGGAAAGTGGAAATGAAGATCAAGTTTGGGGAAAACCTAGAAAAGAAGAAAATTTCATTCAAAGAAAGAATCCTCAAGTGCCAAAAAGAAAAAGAAAGTCATGGTAGCCACTTAAAGTGAAAACAATAAGGAATCATCCAGAAGTGAAGATGAAGTGGTCAACATATGTTTCATGGTTTTAGAGGATCATAAAGATGAGGTAATTTCTAACCCTAACTATAATGAACTTCAACATGTTTTTTAAGAATTATAGTTTGATCTTAAAAAGCTTGGGTTTGAATGTCTTTCTCAAGGAAAAGACTTCTTATCTTCAAAATGAACTTAATGAGCTTAAAGAAAAATTTGAAAATATTGAAAAGGAAAAAATTTATTTTGAAAAAGAAAATGAGAAGTTGAAAAAAATAAATAAATAGTTGACATCCTTTCTAGAAAATTTCTCAATTGATCAAAAGACTTTCAACATCATTTTGGCAAGTCAAAAGTGCATTTTTAATTAAAAAAAAAAAGGTTAGGCTACAAGCCTTTTAAGAATAAAAAATATTTTAACACTTTCAACCATTTGTAATTTTTTTGGAGACGGGGTCATATTAGTGGTACTTAATCTTTAAAAAAAATCTCCTCATGTTGATCAAAATTATAAATCTTTTTGGATTTCAAAGGAAGAAAAGGCTAACCTTTTAGGACCCAAGAAAATATAGATACCAAAGGTTACCTAATTTGTTTTGCATGGATTCATGTAAGAAGAAGAAAGATATGCTTACTTTGGAAAGAATGCATTGATAATATTAGTAATGATATCCCTTTTAAAGTTTAATTTGCAATATCTTTTTGGTATTCATAAATCAGTTTGCTAACAATTGGTATAATTTTGTTAACAATATAGCAATTGTTATAATTGCTAACCTAAGGTGTGGTTCAAAAAGAAGACATTTTCATTTTCCATACTATATTTTCTTTAAATGAATATATTTTCCCATTTTCTTACATTTTTTTTTCCAAATCATACTTCAAATTGGAAAATGCTCTAAGCTTGAGCAAAATTTTCTCTAAAAAAATGTTTCAAATGAAAAAAAATGGAAGAATTAGTCAAATGATTTCATCTTGCATATTTCTATAAAAAATAAAATAAAAATGATGCTATGCTTAATGATCTCTTTTTTAAATTCCTTCTTTTACTATTAAAATGATTCCCCTATTATGCTTAATTGAGACTTTTTGTTGATGACAAAAATAAGGAGAAATATTTAGTTGCTATTGTACTAAAATGACAATCTTGTTTTTAGCAATCTTAAATATTGATTCAATGTGCTTTATTGGTGAATTAGGCATGCATCATGTTTAAATTCTATACTTTGCCAATTGCTAATTGCTCTTTGTGCCTTTTATATTTGATTATATTTTTTTCAAGCATCCTTATTATATCCTTAAAGCTCTTAAACTTGCATATTTTATAAAATCAAAGGTGCATATGTTAAGGAGGAGTATTTTAGCAACCTTTATTTTTTCATCATAAAAAAGATGAGGAATATTAAACTAAGGTTTGGTTCATCTTGGTTTTGATGATAACAAAACAATGATTTGAAACTAATGTTGTACATTAAGTATGTTTAGGCAAGAAGATTTCTAAAAAAACAATCAAAGATCAAGGTAAAGGGAAATAAAAAAGAAGGAGAAGACCTCATAGGATCACTTTTGCAAAAATCATCCTTGTGCTAATTTGTTTTAAATTCTTTGATAATTGGATGATTTCTTATTTTCATTTAAAATCTTGAACTAAATGTTTTCTAAACTTTTTAAAAGGTTTTAAAAGGGTTGCATCAGTTGCTAGAGGTTTCAAACCTAAAACTAGAGAATTTTAGCTCTTCACAATGCAACCGATCAAGGGTTTAAGGAAATCGATTGAGTCGATTGGGCAGTCAAGGGTTTTTTCACACACTTTCTTCTAGTAGCTTAGTATTGCCAACAAAAGCTTTGTCTTTCCTAATCGAAGCCTTGAACCCCAATGGTCACTTTCTAGAAACATTAATTTCTAATGTCTAGTGAGCCGATCGAATTGATGTTCCACTAGACAACTCTAAACTGTGTCTAATAGCTAGTTTGAGCCTCCAACTCTTATAAAAATCCTCCAACCTTCCATTATTTTGTAAGCTTAGCGTTTTCTACTATTACTTCATCTTTCTTCTTATTGCCTTATGTATTTATTGTTGTTCGATTGTTTATTTAATTAGTAGCCAAATTATTTTTACATTTTTGGAAATCTATGTGATGTTGGTAAAATTTAGGTAATTTACGTTAAGATATTAATAAAATTCGGAATGCCAATGGATTTATTTATTTGGATAGTAATGTAGAATTTGATCAAATTTGGTGCAATTTCTCGGTTCTTTCATTTTATTGGTTATGGAGACATTAACATGTAGTCAAATATTTAAACTCAAAGTCTACTCATTAACATCACTCGCATGCACCGCCCAAGTGCATCTCACATGTGATAGACTACTAGTATATATATAAATTATATTTTGTTGTACTTAAATAATATTAATTAAATATTTTATATTTTAATTAATAATATGTAAGCATTAATTCGATGTAAAAATATTGATCTATTTTCAAAATATTCCAATACCCATATTATTAGAATAACTCTATTACATTCCTTTAAATAATTTATAGGGAAAAGAGGGTTTTGACTCACTAAATTTAAAAAATATGAAAAAAAGAACCTCAATTTTTTTAAATCAATATTATTTTCATCCATTTAAAAATAATTTAAAATATATGCATTTTTTCATACGTGAAATAATTATTTACTAAAATGACTTTTTTACTTGTCGTATCAACAACATCAATTGACAACGTAGAGAACCTCAATTTTTTTAAATCAATATTATCTTCATCCATTTAAAAATAATTTAAAATACATGCATTTTTCATGAGTCAAATAATTATTCCCTAAAATGATCTTTTTATTTTTCATATCAACAACACCAATTGACAATGTAAATGTTTCTCTTCATTTTAGATATGTTCTTTATTATCATTATTTTTATTAGTTTTTAACAATGACACCTGATTTAAGACCTTTTTTTTTCTTTGGAAACAAACATCTTATAGGAAAAGTTAGAATTTATTTTTTCCTCCATAAAGAAACATCCCATCCAGGCCATTTCCATTGCCACCATTACCAACAGTATAATGATCCACTCATTGTTAACATGACTAGATGTAGTGCATTGATAGCATTATTAGAAGGATGGGTAGGTGTGAATATCCAAATGAAAAATATAATAGGGGTGGACCAACCAGGCTATGGAGCATCAAGTATGAAGTGAATTATTTTTATTAATGTGTGTAGTTAGAAATGATTTTAACGTTGAAAATGAAGTGGGAGTGAGGCAACCCCTACCCTCAAATTCAACATGAGACTAAGAGCTCGTTTCTTAGTGATTCTAGAAAGTTTTTTTAGTCTAAAAAGTGTTTTTGGAAAAAATTAGGTATTTAGCAGAGCCCGTTTGGCAATGATTCTAGAAAACACTTTTAATCTAAAATTTTTTTTTGAAAAAAATTAGGTATTTAGAAAATTTTAGGAAACATTTCTAACAATATGAAAAATTACTTGTAGCATTGGAAAAATTTTTGTACTGTTTTATATAGAAACATTTGATAGGTGCTTCTTCTAAAAATACTTTTAGAGAAAACTCTTTTGCTAAAAATATTTTGAATAAAAACATTGTCAAACGCACTCTAAATGATAGCAAGGGTTTTAAACTTTGCAAGAAAAAAAATGAAGCCTCCATCCTTTTGTTTTTGGACCTTATTTTTTAAGGTTGAAAATCAAGTATGAGTGAGGTAGCCCCTACCCTCAACTTTGCATTGAGTTAGATCTATTGATTAATTGGTAGCCAATAATCCTTTTTTGTTCTTTCATTTTGATCATGCATATCCATTTAGAATTGATATGCATATCCCTTTAGAATTGATATCCATGAGGATGAAAATTTTCACTTATCAGAAATATAGAAAGAGTTCACACCCAAAATTTGGGGACGTTATTCATAATCTATCCATCTTCATGACAAAATCTTATTGGCTTCAAGGATAATTCAATAGTGTAATTTATTTATGCTTGAGAAGAACATATAGTTGAGTTCCTTCTTTGAGGTCTAATTCCAATTGTCGTGACAACTTTTTAGTTTTCTTGAAGAACAAATGAAAGAGTTGATCAATAATCTTACCTCTAAAATGTTTGGCAATCATTCTATATGCACAAATTTTGTCAAATGTCCTACGAAATTAGCAAAACAATAGGAAAAATAATGCGAGCAAAATATTTATTGAAATTAAAATATTGTGGGGTATAATCTCAAATATAATATTCTTTATAAAAGAATATTTTTCCTCTGATTCCTTCATTTCAACCACAACTTGAAGAATGATGACAAACTTGTTTCCTTGAATTTGAAGATCAATCGAGGGCCTATATGGCTTTTTCCCGAATGAACTTATTGAATGGAGAAAAACACGTGTAGGGAGATTTGATGAAGTTTTTTCTTTTGTTGTGAAGCCTCTTTCTCGTATAAAGTTGCCTCTGGATTTTCTCTTTAGGATTTTCCTTTCTAAATTTTTCTGATTTTTGAATTTTTCATAAATTTTTTCTTGAAAGAAGTCACCTCTATTTATAGGTGAAAGCAAGAAATTTGAATTTCGAATTCCCGAATTTTATTTGCTTAATTCAATAATAATAATAATAATAAAAATAATAAATATTATTATTATTATTATTATTATTATCATTTTTATAGTTAGATATTCGTTTCATTTTTCTTAGGAAACTCATCCATAAAAGGATATTTACTTATTTACTTATTTATTTTGAAGATCAGATTAGTGGTAATTTAATCCACTAAAATTTTTATGTCTACAAATACCCTCACTTCAAGAGGCATCACATGCATTTTCATGTGGATGGGGTGAGTCTTGAAGTAGTTTTTATTTTTTCAAAGAAATATTGTAATAGGAAGTTTCCTTCTTTTAAAAAAAATTATATTTCTTTCCCACTTTTTTTCCAAACTCCACTTCTTTTCCCTCTTTCTTTACACTTTGAATCCTCTTCCAAATTGTCTTCCCTTTATATAATTTTTTATATAAAGGGGACAATAGTTGAGAAACCCTGACTTGAACTTTTTCAGAGAACTCTTTTGATCTTTGAACGTTCTTCAACCCAATTTTCTCGACTTGAATTCTTTCATGTCGTGGTGTCGAACAATAAACCCTAGAAACTTACCAAAAATAACACCAAAAGCACATTTGAGCAGGTTCATTTTGAGTTGGTACCTTTTTAACTTGTCAAACACCACATGGAGATCTCACAAGTGGTCTTCTCTCTTTCTAGACTTTACCACCAAGTTGTCAACATAGCACAAGACATTCTTATGGAGCAGGTCATTGGAGATTTTTTGCATGACACGTTGATACATTGCACCTACATTCCTTGTTCCAAAATACATCAACTTTGTAACAGTAATACCCTTTGGAGTACAAAATGCAGTAAGTTTTTCATCCCTTGGTGCCATCCATATTTGATTATACCCCAATGATCCATCCATGAAGGATAAAGCTTCATGACCAATAGTTGCATCAACCATGAGTTCGATTATTGGTAATGATAACTCATCTTTTGGGCAAGCATTGTTTAAATCTCTGAAATCCACACAAACGCAAATTTGCCCATTCTTTTTCTTAACTGGAACAATGTTTGCAATCCATGTTGGGTACCTTACCTCCCTAATGAAACTAGCTTTGAATAATTTGTCAATTTTTGTTTCTATATGTGAAACAAGTTCAAGTCGAAATCATCTCTGAGCTTGCTTAATTAGTCGGACACCATGCTTCACCATAAGTTGATGCATCGCAACCTTTGGATCAAGACCTAGCATTTCTTTGTACGACCATGCAAAGACATCTTTATAATTGAATAACAACTCAAGATAACTTCTCTTCAAAAGGACTTAAAAGCATACTGACATAGATTGGTCTTGGGTCCTCATTCGTACCCAAGTTAAGTTCTTTCAACTCATCTACAGTGGCTTGCCTCCCGTTCTTAAATGCTTGAGGAGCTTCACTTGGTTCGTCTTCTGAAGATTTTAGATTAGATTTAACTTTTACCGTAACATGGTAGCTAGTGTGTGTCAAACTTTCTTCAACATCCTTAGTGCATTCCTCATCCAACTGCTTGGTGATCACGATGGTCCATCATTTTACTTTTAATGAACCGTTAGTACAGATTTCCCAAGTTGAATGGTGTTCCATCCTTGATAAGATTAAACTCTTTGTCTCTACATCCTCCTTTTCATTGCCATGACTTTTGGGATAGGGTCCTAATCCTTTGTTGTATTGACCTTTGTGGAATATGTGTTGAATTACATTCTCCTTGGTTAAAATTGTCCAACTTAGCGAATGCTCATGTAACTGGAGCTTCAATTCAATCAAATATTGAAATTTGAGGAGGAGAATTTGACCCACTACTCTCCTCCATGTCTTCTACAATGATATGTTGTGTACTTGCCTTAAGTCTTTTTAGTCTTCACTAAAATTTTGATAGGCTCGAAAGATACAAACCCTAAACCAGCCCTAGAAGGTTTGACTACATACCCTTGTCGTTTTAACTTCTTTTAAGTTTAATTAAGGCCATACATCTTTTCACATGTAGTCTCAAGGCTAAGTTCTCCTAATCGTGATAACAAAGTGAAGTCATACCCCGTCTTGGATAATAACTTGTAAGTCTTAGGGTTGAACCCCTCATCTATTCTTTTACTGGGGAAAAATTCTTTCTTTGTTTGATCTCCTGAGGATTTGACGGATTTTTGTGTCTTATCCTTAGAGATAAGTTATAAGTTTGGAAGGAGAATGATCGCATCTTCTTTCAAGACCTGAAGATCCCTATTTTTCAATCTTCGAGGTTGTACTTTGCTTCTATCTTCTATGAAAGGTGGTTGACCCTCACTTCATCGAGATCTTGGGATATACCTAAAACCTGAGGAAGTAGTGACACTCCTTTAGTCCAATGTCGATTTTTTTTTTAGGATTTCTCTTTTTCTTCAATTCAAGTCATTGTTGGTCGTGAGATTTCCCCTGCTAATGTCAACTTACACTGCTCAACATGTCCCTTAAGTTTAGTCTTTCTAGTAGATGGAATGATTGCAAAGAGGACTTCTAGTATGACATCATTTTCCGTGTAAAATTTAGCATCAGCGAAATAAGACTCGACTTCTGTAAATGGATTAGTATCAGTCTCTACTTTCTTTACCCCTCCTCTATAGAATTTGAAACACTGGTGTAGTGTCAAAGGAATTACCCCATTCTTATGAAGCCATGGTTGCCCGAGTAATACATTATAAGATGTTTTTGCATCGATTACATGAAACAATGTGTTCGAACTCAACTCACCCATAACAAGCTCCAGGCAAATCATACCAATAGCTTGTTGTCCCCCTTGATTAAAGCCTTAGATCATTAGATGACTCTAAGTTAGTTCTTTCGTAGCAATCTCGAGTCGTTTCATTGTTGCTTTAAGCATGATATTTACTGCAAACCCTCCATCAATTAAGATGCGAGTGATATTTTGTTCTCGTATGTACCCAGTAATAAACAAGGGTCAATTATGTGGTTTTGACCCTAACTGAAGGTCTTCATCGGTAAAGCTAATGGTTGCACAACATTTGGCATAATTGTGGCTTTCATCTTCAAGTCTTTCTGCCCCCTTTATTTTGGTGGCATAGAGTGTTGGATTCTTAAGTGCTTAAACCAATGCACTTCGCATCTCATTAGGAAGTTGTAGCATTTCATGGCTACTAAAAAGTGAAGGTAAGTATTGTAGGCTTGCTACTAACCCCTCTTCTTCCTTAGTTTTGCTTGACTCTACACTAAGAGTGTTCCTTATATTTACTTAACCGTTCTTCTTTTGAAGTCTTATTGCAAGAGACCATATGAGTTGATACCGTCACCCTTTTATCAAAGAACCCTAGAGGGAAGTATTCCTCCAGGGTGATAGGGGTGATGATTTTCTACACCAAAAGGTCGTTTATTTGTACAATTGCTTGTCTTCTTTCAGGATTCTTTTTTTCTTCTTCTTCTTTGGATGTTGACAGGTATTCCACTCATATCATCCTTTCCTAAGAAGGTTAGGATATGGATGGGACACTTGCTTCTTGTGAGGTCTTTTTCATGTCACCAATGTCCAACCTTCTTCATCAAATGACATTGATTCATTATCAAAGCAAAGGCGAAAAAGGTTATCCCAACATAACACTTGTGTTTGCTTTGGTTTTGGTGACTCACATTGAATAGTACTATAGCATGATTTGACTCTATTACTTCATCCAGATCCAAATGAATTCTTCCTTGCTTTGCGCGTTTCATTATGAGATCTTTTAAGATGAAACATTTCTCCACCGAATGACTAATGATTCAATGGTAATGATAGTAGCTCAGGTCGTTAACATACCCTATTTCTTTTGGACGCTTGCACTCAGGTAGCTCAATAACCTTTTTCTGGAGCAAGTCTTCCAACATGTTAGGCACATCAGAATCAGGAAAATGAATTTTTATAAGGAATGAAGTACATTGGAGACTTCATGGGTGCCATGCACAATTCAGCCAACATTGCCACTCTTGAATATATCATTTTGGGTGCATTGGGCCTTTCTTTTCTTTATCTTGTTGTTGAGCCCATCACAAACTCCAGCATTTGTGATTCTAGCATTTGTGAGACTTGCAGCTTTGATTTGGCTATTATGGATCATTTTAGGCATAATGAGAAGCAGGATGATTCTAGCATGATGAAGAAACTATAGTTGGTATTCATCCCTGTCCCAATCCTAGGTCACTTTGTGATGGCTATGGAGATTACTAAGCTCCTAGTTGATCGAGTTAACTGTTTTTTTAGTCACTTTGCTCATCATGCAACCATTTGCATAAGCCTTCTTCTCACTTTCAGACTATGTGTAGTCTCTTTTTGCTTCCAGATCTAGACGCATTTATATAGTCCATTTCCCTCAAATCGATTTATTTTTTAAAATTAGTATCCTGTTCTAACCCTTCATCATCACTTGCCCACTTGTTCTGAACCTATATGAAAAACTAGAAACCACTTGTGGGAGATGTAGTGAAGTAACTCCCTCAGACCTAGTTCATTCAACTTGTAGTGTTTGTAATTGATACACTTTGCTCGTCTGCGATTGATGTGGGAAATGAACTTAGTGTTCCTTCATATATCTTCTTTCCTTTTGGCTCAACCTTTTCTTGGCTTCATGCTCTATTTTTCAAACCCTCTATGACCATTTAGGTTGTGGATACTACTGAGTTGGGTAGATTGGATGCTGACTTGTTGGTACCAAGTTTCACCAACTCAGTTCTTGCCTGAGTAGTACTTTTTATGATGTTCGACAAAGCTTTGCACATAATCTATCAATGGGTTGTTTGACTATGACGGTATGGAAGTCATAAACCAAGAAGAAACAGGCGCTAGTGGCAGTAAATAATGATGTTCCCTTGAACTAGGACCTTATCAATAATTCTTCTTCTCTAATCTCATGCTTGGAGCCATGGAAGTTCACGCCCAGCTCAAACTTATTGTCAATTTCTCGATAGAATACCCCTCCAATTGCAGATTTTGCTCACCTGGCATTCTTATATGTTTGTATCGACATTAATTTTCTTAACTTCCTAATCATCAAAACCATAGGTGACTTGACCCGAGAAACTCAGTGTAAGTGGTCCTAATTTTGGCTCAAATTTGACGTCACTGTGCTACCATGCACTTTGCTCAACCTTGCTTCAATAAGCCATATTACCCTCATTTCAACTTTGAATTGCAATTCGCTTAAACCATTGGATTTGTGACTTCCTAAGATTCAAATCCATACGTTGGTTACCCAAGAAACTATTGGGAGGTAGTCCCGATTTTGAGTTTAATTTGACATCACTGTGCAGCCATGGATCTCAAAACAAGAACTTCCAAAAATCCTTCTTTCTTCTTTAACCACCATAAATCTAAAAAAGAACCTTCAAGATTCTTTCTTTTCTCTTGGGTCACCATAGATGGATACAAAAAAACTGAAATTTTTCACAATAATAAAATTTTTTATGATCTTATAAAAGAGCTTACAACCCATCTATTGAAAAGAAAATATTTTTGCAACCAAATAAAAATCTTATATCCCTTATGGGGTGTACAACCCAATTTAGAGAACAATAATCAAAGATCATCAATATATCCAAACATAATAAATAAACCAAAATTAATTATAATGAAAAAAAAAATTATAGCCACTATAATGACATTCATTCATCCCTTTAGGTCATAGGATGAATAAAACAACCCTGTAAAACAGAGTTAACACACCTAAGAATAGATCTAACAACTAGAACCTACCCTAGAACTCTGATACCAGTTGTTAGGAACGGTGGATTACTTCATTCCCACGCCTTGAATCTCATAAGGTGCATGTATCTATCCTTAGGGCTTTCTAGATCTAACGCAATAGAAAATCATGGCTTCAAAAACCATTATACAATACAAAACTAGAGAAAAGGTGCCCATACCTGGATCTAGATGTTCCTAGATCAATTCCTTGCGGTGAAGAACATGCCTAGAAAAACTGGAAAATCTCTCCTCATGCTACTACCCACTTGCGCATCCTATGCGATTCCCATGCACATGGCTTGTACACATCGCGTGTGATTCCCATGCACACTGCCTATGCGCATCCTGTGTTGTTCTCGTGCATGCAACCTATGTGATTTCAGTGCGTTTCTCGTATACCCAAGATCTTCTGCTCAATGGCTCTTCCTTATATCTAAGAACTGAGATGGTGGAAATCTCAAGGGTGGAAGCTAGGGTTTTCTCTCTAGGTTGAAAAAGGAGAATGGTAATATTGGAAACCTTAACCTCTAAAGGGGTATTTATAGGCTTCCTATTGAGCTTAAGTGACTTAAACCCACCATGGACTTGGGTCACTTAATCTAACCTAAAAAGGTTGCTAATTGATTAATTAACCATACAAGGCCTAATTAATCAATTAGCCTAGTCGAGAGATACCTCTCACTTACTTACGCAATTACCAAAATGCCCTTATTCACAAAAGTGAACTATAAACTCATTCAATTCTCATAAACAGTGCCATTAAGGAATATGAGCTCAGTGTAGGAACCATTAGGACCCATAGGAGTACTAGCTCTCTCATAATCAAATTTTGAAATTGACTCAACATCCCACTATTGAGAGTTAACTACATTCTAATACCCTATGTATATTACAACGAGACACCAAGTGCTCATCTCTATGACCTACTATCCACTACATGCAGACTCAATCCCTATGACCTAGTGTTCGTAATATAACAAGTTAGTGTTATCACCTATCAAGCAAATCTTTGAGTTATAGATCCCACTTATTATGTGATCAAATGACATACTTTAACTCCAATGAGTATATGTCAAATTCCACAAAAGGAATTATTGTGGCCACAAATTTCATGATCACATGTCTTTTGGATCACCCAAGGGGACACACTATCTCAATCCCTTGAGACCAATTATTATAATGAATCTATGTGAGATTTTGCATCATCTTTACAAATACCCTTCATTGAGAAAGGGTTTGGTCTCCAGCAATTTGAGATAAACAGTTTAGCTGCATACTAAAAAATTCATACAACTTTCTTTGATCTGCAGGAGCAAGCTTTCAATGTATGCTTCAGTCACAAATATTATTCCTAGCTTGGACGACGAACACAAAATTTATGGTTTTATCCTTTTTTTTTTTTTTCATAATCCACTAATTTTTCTTTCTTGCTAGTGTAGTGTGCCAGTGCATCTTAAGATTTAAGTAGGAGGTTCACCGTCTCACAATTGGTATCTTCTTAATTGGATAAACTTGAGATATTATGGAAAATGATAAAAAGGTGGTTGAGAAGTTTGAAATTGAGCCTACAAAGTTGTGTGTCTTTGATACATGCAATTGTATATGGAAGATGATTGATAAGTGAGAGAGTATTTGTGGCATTGTGCAGTTCAGTGTGTTGAGTTGTTTGTTTTATTGGTCTTTTATGCTATCAAATGTATTTTTTGTGTTGTTTGTAACTTAACACAAAGTAAATTAAGTGTCTGATGATGGTGGTTTAGGAATGCATAATGTTAGCAGCTAATTGATCAAATTATACTTGGTTGATTGATGCTTGTGGCATATCGTTGGATCGATATGCTAGGGTCTGACCGCATATTGATATGCTTGAATTTGACCACATAATGTGACTAAGAATTTGTGATGAGGTTTTTGATTCATGAGCCATTTTTTTAGGTTTGCTTATCTGAATAGACTCACTTTCATGTTTCTAATTAATTCTGTTAAATACTAGCCCACGTTCCATTAGATATCTTAGGAAAGTAATTTTGTAAGCCCTCGTTTGGATAAATTTTCAATTTTTTATTTTTAATATTTAAAAATAATAGTAATTTTTACATAAGATGTAAAAATTATTTTTAAAGTCTCATATACTATTAACACACAATTTAAATATTAGAAAAATAAAAAAAAACACCATGTAGATAATGGGAAAAAAAAGGAAAGGAAATAAAAATTTTGATTTTAAAAATAAAAATAGAAAATGTATTTAATCAACACTAATAAAATAATTTTTTATAATTGAAATATGAGAAAAGTGCATTTTCACACACTCATATAAACATTCTAGAAATTTAGTATGAATTGCAGTTCCATATGCCCATCGGTCTTTCACAACAAGCCAAAAAGGTTGATTTATCAACCCTACAAGGGTAAGTTGTTCAACCATGAAAAGGGGTCTTCTAGATTTCACATCTAATTGAATTATGGGAATATGAGAATCTCTTTCATGAATTATTAGAACCCAACTTTTCGAACTCGAACTTTATCAAATCTGCAGTGTCTAGTCATAATTACAAAAGTTAGATATTGGAAAAAGAAAAGAGGAAAAATATTAACACGGTTGACAACGGAAAAGGAGAAAGAGAAAAATATTAACACACCATTTATATATTGGAAAAAGAGAAAAAGAAATAGATTTTGAAAAAAATGGAAAAAAAAATAAAAATAAAAATAAGGGCCTCACTTAGATATTGGAAAAAGAGAAAAAGAAAAAATAAAATAAATTTTAATAAAAATAAGGGCATTAAAGGAAAAAAAAGGAAAAGAAAAATAAGGGCACCATTTTGATATTGGAAAAAGAGAATAAATAAATAAATTTTAATAAAAATAAGGGCAAAAAGAGAGTAAAAAGGAAAAGAAGGGCCAGTAAATACATTTTTTTATGATTAAAAAATTAAGACTTTATTTAATATTGGAAAGAGTAAAAAGAATAAAGGAAATAAAAAACTTGATTTTAAAATAAAAATAAGAGAGAAAAGGATAAAGGAAAATAAAATAATCAGTATAATTTTGTTAAGAATATACCGGTTAATAAATCTGTTTATTTAAGTTTGTTTCATGAAATTTCATTGTTGCTATGAATTAATCTATATTTTTTATTCCTTATCCTTAGGGATGGCAATGGGTTTGGAACAGGTCACCCCCATACCAACCCTACCAAATTTATTCAAAATAATTTTCACCCACATCCTATTTAAAAAATAAATAAATTAAATGGGGCAAGGCAATGTGGGTATGAAAATTTTTTTGAAATTTTTTTAATTATTTTAAAAATTAATTACATTAAAATAAATATATTTTATAAATAATTAAATTATTATGATTTTTTATGACTTATTTTATTGAAATTTTGTGTATTATTATTATTGTTATTATCTATATATTAAAACTAAGAAAATAAAAATTAAATTAAATTAATTCTATATATAATCCGGGTAGGATAGGACAAAACAACACTCATAAACACACCTAGAACTCATCCCAGGTTTTCAAAAAAATCACAAACTCATTTCAAATTTGTTTATTTAAATTTCAAACTCATCATATTAGGAACGGGACAAGGCGGGTACTTAAAAAAACTCATGTCATTGCCATCACTACTTATCCTCTTGGTATTTACAATCTAGAATATGAACATGTAAAAGAACTTTAATAATAGATTATATACTCAATGAGAAGAATTTAAACAAACTTATGATAAATTGCATATTTTAAGACAATGTAAATGATCTAACTAGAGACAAGAGATATTAAGAAACTAACCTCTCTTAAATATTCAAGTGAATACGAGTTAGGTATAAAAGAAGCTTATAATGAACTTTTTATTATAGAAACCTTAATTAAAGAAGAATTTGTAAGATTTTATATTAATAATTTATATGATAGCTCCTCCATATAAACAAACAAGTGTCTTAAAAACTTATAAACCCTCATCTAGAAAAGCTAGACATGAAACACTTGAAAATTTTAGTGAATAATTAGTTAAAAATAACAAATAAAGTGTTAGAAGAATACAAAAACAAAACTCAAAAAAAGAACATAGACAGCTGAAATCATCTAAAAGAAGTTAAGAAAGTTCAACAAAAGGCTTTAACAAATTTTAATGCAACCTTTAGGACTAAGGAAAGAAGTCAGAATTCTTTAAAAACCATAATTTGATAAGAAACAACGATTATATTAAAAAAAAACAATTAGTTAAAGAAGAAAAATTTGTTAGGAAGGAAGTAGAACAAATAAAAAAAGAACAACAAAACTTGAAAGGAATAATAGAAAATGTCAACTAAAAGATAGACAAATTTTTAGATCAAATTGTTAAAAATGCAAGAACTAAATATAAATAACCTTTTAAAATAGTTTGAAAATTTTAATTTAGAGGAAAAACAATAATTAGACTAGAACAAAAAGTAAATGCTTTTGAACCAAAAAGCTTAATAGGAAACCATGAAATAATAAAAGTAATAAACCCAAGAGAAAATGTAAAAGAATTTGTAGAAGAAAATTTGAAAAAAAAAAACAATAAAAGAAGTAAATCCTTATAAAAAAAAATAGTTAGTTCAAAATTCTATGATGGAATTTGATGTAGTAAAAACCTTTAAAAGTAGAGTTGTAGATATGATAGAAGCAAAACCCATGAAAGTAGATTATTTATTAGGATGAGAATGAAAATTACCCCAAATAAATGAACCAGTAATAAGATATCTAACCTTTAGTAACTTATATGAAAATAAATGTTAGAAAAATTGGGCTAATTCAACTTAAGGTAATCACCCTGGGAGGGGGGTTGAATAGGGTGATGGTTTCTTTTTGTAAATTTAAATTATGTGAATGTAAGAGACAATTATATGCAAATATATGATAAAATAATATAAAAATAATTGCATATAAAGCAAAAGATAAGGGAAGAGAGAATGAAAATTTTTATAGTGGTTCAATGCAACCCTACCTACGTCCATTCTCCTCTAGCTTCAATCCCAAGCTTGAGGTTCCACTAATTCAAGGTTTCCAACACAAACCTTCGAGCAATACAATTGGATTATGGTTCCAATCAACCCTCTTGGACTTTTGGCTCCGAGCACCCTTTACAATCCTCAAGAGATACCTTACTCTTGAACAACCCCTCAAATGATACCCCACACTTGAGAATCTCTAAGTGATACCTCACACTTGTACTTTTCTTCTCAAGGATTTACAAATGAGGATAAGAAATATTCTCACAAATCCTAGTACAAAACTTTAGGCTCAAATGAAATAAGAAAACTATGATTGAATGGTGCACCAAAGATATGCAAGTTTTAGAAAAATGTCAAACTAACCGTTGGGGGTTTGTCCTGTCAAACTATTCACTAGTCGTTAGCATTTAATACATGATAGGTGACCGTTGGACCTTGACTAGTCCTCAATTGGTTGAGATCCAACCTTGACCTGTTGAACAAGCGTTCTAAAAGAGAAAAAGAGAGAGAGGGAAGGTTTTTGCACCCATCGATCGGTTGAGCTAAATAAATCGACCAATTCCTCATCTAGTTCAACCGGTTGAGCCGTTTTTTACTCAACAACCATATTTTTCAACTTAAAATCTTTTAAACAAGTTTAAGAATTTGACATAAAGTTTTAGTTGAAAACATGAAATCATCCAAATTTAAAAAAATTTAAACCAAAATAACTCTTAGATGATTTTGGTGCATAAGTAAATAAAGTAATGCATGAAAAACCTAGTGCACCAACAACCTTAGAAAGAGATCCTATGAAGCTTAGGTCTTGAAAAACACTTCTCTTTGAGTTCTTCTTCTTCTTAGCGATTTCCTTTTGGCTTGATTTTATATTTGTGATTGCCACTTTGGAAATTTTCTTATCTAATCACACTTGAAATATAATCATTAGTTCCAAACTTTGTTTTTTTATCATCAAAATTGATATTAATCAAACCTTGGTTTCATAATAAAGATGAGAGTGATAACATAATTTTTTTTAAAATTAAAAAATCTTAAATATTGAGATAGAGTCAAACAGTGAGAAAAAATCTATAAAAATAACCACAATTGAAGAAAACATATTGTTAAATATTGAAAAAGTAGAAAACTTGTATAGATATTCAAAACTAGTTAACATAATGCTAGAAGAATTTAATAATCCAACAATATTATTAGAACAAGTAGACCGAGAGGATTTTGTTGATATATTGTATAAAAATTATAAAGATGAACAAATAGTTGAATAACTTCATAAAATCAATCTGATTATAAAAAAAAAAACTCATAAACATAGAGATAATAAATCAATTTATTATCCAATCAAAAATTGAAGAAAAACCATAAATAAACCTTAAGGTTTTTGTGTCATTGTATACATGTAACAACAAATGTTAAGAATTGTTCATGACTAAGTAAAAACTTTGTTATCCTAGTAGAATGAGTAGTTATTTTTTATGGGTACTCATTAATTGAATAACACACAAATATTCCCTTGGTAGTATATCATATAAAAACTTCAAAACTTTTAAAATTATATTATGTTATAATGTATCATAATGTTAATATTTTGTATTTATATTGTAAATAGAATGCATTTATATCATATTCATATTTGATGACAAAATTAATAATTTTAAAAATACTTGTCTATACCCTATTGGTATTGAAATTGCTTATAAGCATGTTAGGCAATATAGTATAATCATATAAAATTGTCAGTTTCAAAAAAAGTTTAAAATTTTCTCAATTTAATTTTATTGTAATGTATTATAATGTTAGTATATAATATATTTTTGTCATATCTGTATTTTTAACAAAAGTAATGGTAATAGATATACTTTTTATAACTCATTGACATCCAAACAAATCATACCAATGTATTTACATCATCCACTCGATGCATTGAAAGAAAGAAAAAAATATATATATAATTAAGATAAAAATATCATGCAAAGGCAAAAATATAAAAAATATTTTATTATAAAAAGCAAAATACAATCAAGCATTTTGCATTATTTTCTAATTAGAAAATCCAAATAAAAAATTTGGCATTCCGTCCTCCTTAAACTCACTACAAAAACATGATTTAGTAATTTATAATTAGAAGAAAAAAAATAGAAAAAAGCCATCATTCTTATTACATAATTATAGAACCTGTTTTTTTTTTAAATAAATAAAAGTAAAAAATAATAGTAAATCAAAAATCACATTAGATGTTTATTTGAAAAGATTTTTTAGAAATATTTTGGTTTTAGATACCAGATTATATTGTCATCATACATTTTAATTTATTAGTATTAAAAGCCAAAAATTTGATTAAAAATTAACTGTTTATCAATTATATATAGCTAGCATGAGGGCCAAATGCTTTAAATGCCCTGAAAAAAATTCATCTACTTTTAATTGAAGGATATTTATGAAATTTTAGTTTATTGTTTTGATAAATGGCCTTTATGGGAATTTTTTCCATGTAAGAATCAAAATGAACCATCCTTCTAAGTCATTATCATCACCAAACTAGCCGATTTGGTAATTTTTCCTTTCTTCAAAGCCTAGTGGCTAGGATCTTTTTCAACCTAGATGGCAACATGTGTTGAAGTTGAGGATATGATGTCCTCCATAACAAGAAAATGTGTTTGAGCCAAGAGCATAAAAACATATTGATATTATGAAGAAAATGTCTCTTCCACTTTCACAAGATGTTTTTAAATATGGGTTTGGATCCTTCCAATCAAATCTCAAGTGTGAATGGTGGGTAAATATAAGGGAGAATTGGGCTTTAGACCCATTTGACTTTGATAATTAATAAAAAGTCCTTCAAATACCCATAATTGATTACAAGGATATGAGATAGGAATAGATAAAAATACCTTTTTGACCTGCACTCATCATTTTTGTCTTTATACCATCACTCTTTATATATCACTTCCATAAAATTTTTCATTATTTAATCTTGTTTTATTGTTTTTTTAAACTCTTTTAAAAATAATTGAAAAATCAGCATTATTTTCTAAGCAAAAATTATATTAATGATTCAAAAACTATTTTGGAAAATACTTTTGAAAAATAATAATAATTTAAATGAATAAAAACTATCTTTTACATTTTAGAAGTAAATAATTTAATGATTAAAACACTATTTAAAATAAATATATTTACTATTTTTTCTTTTATACTAAAAAAGTATTTTAAAGTTTATTTTTTTACTATTATAAAATAAAAAAATTAATTTTTTAATCTTTTTCCTTCTTTATTTTAATAATTTGTTTAACATAGAATTTTGATAATAAGTTATATGAAATATTGCAAATTTTTTTATTAGGGAATTTTCTTAATAATTTGACTTAATTGAAATTTTATTGAAATAAAAAAATAAAAAAATAAAAAAATAAAAAAATAAAAAGAAAGAAAGAGGATGGATCAAGAGTTTTTATTTTAAATATTCAATTAAAATATTTTCGTATTTAGAAATGGATTATATTAATACATAATATAATAAAGATTGAATTTTTCTAATATAAAAGGGCTGAATGGTATATTTACCAATTTTAAATGAAAACAGTAGTTAAAATTTGTATATATTGATTATGTCTGAGTTTGGTTTTAAAATATTTTTTTAGTTTTTGCTTCTTTTATTTTTAAAAATTATTTTTATTTTCTATATTGTCTCTTTTTAAAAATATGTTTAATTAAAAAAAGAAAATTATTTTTAAAATTGAAAATTGAATACCTTGTTTAATACTATTTTTTTGTTTGAAAATAATAAAAAGAATTAAATTTTATTTATTGATTATTCTTTTTTTTTTCTATTAGTTATTTTAATAATAAAATAAAAAATATAATATATTCACAATTAAATAAATGAATTGATCAATTGTATATTTTTTTCACAAAAATATAATATGTTCACAAAAAAAATTGGATTTAAGTTTTTCGTTTTTTTTTCTTAATCAAACCACTGAAATCATATTTAATTTGTATCATTGTATAAAAGTATTCACTAATTGTACAAGGGAAATGCACTAAATGTACAAGGGGTGTAAAAGATTACCATTTGTAAAAGATTTTAATCGATTCTAAACCACTCATTTATCTTTCTTGTCACTCATGAATTGCATACTCATATCATGCATTTTATTGAACTCTCATATAGAAATTCTGATACTTTCCCCAGTAATGATGTTTGAGGAAAAAAATTTAACCCTAGTTCATCCACCATTTTTTCAACTAAACCATTAGAAATATGGTTAACACACGTACGTGAACACATTACTTAGGAGGGATATATTGCGTTATTGTACAATGGTATTACATTAACTGTACAAGGGAAATATACCAAGTGTACAAGGGTGTACAAGACTACCATTTGTGAAAGATTTTAATCAATTCGGAATCACTTCTTCATTTTCCTTGTCACCCACAGATTACATACCCATGTCATGCACTTTATTTAACTCCCACATGGAAATTCCGATACTTTCCCTAGTAATAATGTTTGGGGAAAAAAATTAGCCCTAATTCACCCACCATTTTCTCAACCAAACCATTAGAAATATAGTTAACATACCCACGTGGAAACATAACTTAAGAGAGATATATTGCATCATTGTACAATGGTGTTACACTAACTGTACGAGAGAAATGTACTAAGTGTACAAGGGTGTACAAGGTTACCATTTGTGAAAGATTTTAATCGATTTTGAATCACTTCTTTATTTTTTTTTTGTTACCTACGAATTGTATATGAAATTTGCACTATTGTACAAGGGTGTTATACTCATTATACAAAGCAAATGTACTAACTGTATAAGACAAAAATACTAACTATACAAGGGGTGTACAAGACTACCTTATATGCAAGATTTCAATCAATTTTGAACCATTTTGTTTTTCTTGTCACCTAAGGATTAGACACTTTTCCCCCACACATTCCTTCACCTAAAAATTGTTACAATTTGAATTTTTAAATTTCATCATCCAAAATTTGTAATTGCATATTTCGTTTGAGTAGTTTGAACAATTTTTTTAGTACATTTACATCCCATATAAAGGAAAATTAACCACAATATTTAGGTACTACCTTTTTTTGTGAAATCATGTATGAGGAAAAAAAAATTATGATACATTTGCTTGACTTGATGACATCGTGTTTTAATAATTTAAATCATGTCAAGTTCAAATATATTCCATATTTAAAAAGGTATTTTAATATTTTTCAAATTATTAAATTATAATACATTATTCAATTAAAAATTAATTATCACCATTAGTTAAAAGATGACCATGTTACAAAAGAATATATTAAGACAATATCTATGTATCATCCATAAAATAGAGAAAATATTCAAATAATTGCCAATAACATTAAAGATATTTATATAAAAAATAACTTATATATATATTAGATAAAAAAAAAATGCCATTTTTTAAGGTGTTTAAAAAATATTTATTATATATTTTGTAAGTTTGAAAAAAAAATATTTTATGAGATGTTTAAAAAATATTTACTTAAAAAATATAGTAATAATCATTTTTAACCATGATTTCTAATATTTTTTGAGAGAAAAATAATTGGTGGAAACATTGACACTTCCTTAACTAGGAATTAATTTACATGATCCCTCAATTAATATGTGAGATAAAGGTAAAGTGAATAAAGAGAGAGAAAGGGAAAGAGAGAACCGAGCTACTCATTGTTTTTTTTCATTTTTGACGGCCAAGGGCATTTCAGGAAATTTTAAAAAGTAATGTCCTTTAACTTAATTTTCACACTTCCATTAGGTTTTGGGCTTAAATATGAAAGATATAAGGATCTTGGGCCAATTTTCAAGCCCAATTGGGTGTAAAACACAATTCTCTCTAAATATAATGAAAAACTCAAGTAATTAATTTTTATTAAATTTAAAGTTTTAATTTAAAATATATATATATATATATATATATATATATATATATATATAAGATATTAAATTTTCAATTCTAAACAAAAAATCATACATATAAAAATCATGTTTATCTAAATAAATTTCTCTTAAAAGTAAAATTCAAAGTTGAGAGAAATAATCTTGTGGAGAGAAACATCACCAGTCAACTAATTTGGCATCACAAAATACAAGACATAAAACTAGTGGCAATAATAGGCAATTGGTGATTGCATTTTAAATCTTTTCATACATAATGAAGCCAAGACGTTAAGCCTTCAATATATACACGACAACAAAATCAATCCATCTGTTTGCTTCATAAAAAGCAATATAATGCATGAAAGGGAGAGAAAAAACAACTACCGTGTAGCTTTTTAACATCACCCCACCTTCTGAAAATATTCTGACACATTCGCAATCTTTCCCCTCGTCAAAACATTCCGAAAGCTTCATTGAGAGGCTTAGCTTATATTCCACCAAGTGTGGTCCATGTACCTCCTTGAAGAGCTTAAAAAAATGAATGTATTCAACTACGTGAACAACTACTTGTTTGGTTTAGACTTTAAATAAAATTAAATGAATTTAATTGTACATGCTGCTCAATATGAAGATTCAGAAACCAGACCCAGCTGGAAAAAATTTACTTCTTGCCTGTGAAGTTGGTGAGGCGTTACAAGGATGTTGGGAGTGTAGAGAAAACAAAATGGAGTTGTTCTTGTGATTTAGTATTTGATGACATGGTGGCGCAACCAAAGCTCATACATCACCATATGGAATGCATCATACTTGATTGGAGGTGTATTCCACTGGAAGTGTTTCTGCACCTGTCCCATGCCACACAAACATCTCAAACAGTCGGTAATCAAATCATAAGCAGTTGTAAAGGAAAAAATAATCATCAGACAAGCGAGAATGTTGCTTGCTAATCAAAACCAGCTATATCAAACAATTGTCTTGCATACCAAACATTTGGTTACCATTTCTCCTTTTCTCTTTGGGCGGGGCTGAGAAACCACTGTTGTATATCAATCAACAAATCCCTTGAATAGCAGGTATCATGACTGAAAACCCACATTTTCTTCCAGGTGAGAGAATTGCATCACTCGACCTCTAGAAAAAGATAACACCATCTAAAGGTTATTTCCCTTATGTTGCTTCCTCGACCCATGTACTAACAGCAGTTCCCTAGGTATACATGTGAGACTGCCTGCAAAATTGGCCCTTTGTTGCACCTGGGCCAATCTGTCTTCAATGTGCAATGGGGCCTTAAGTTGGGCAAGTGTCTCAAAGTAAGAGGTCCTAAGTTGAGCACCTCACTGAATTTTATACAGAAGATTTTTCCTAAGTATGCTTACTCATTACTAATTATGTAATTCTATTATGATAGCCTTATCACAACTGGTACTCTCATTAATAAAAAGAGTTTTAGTAAAACGATATCACAAATAAAACGGGGTTGATTGCTTAGATGTAAGGTTAGGCTAAATGCATCACATTCAAGTAAAGGACCTTCCATTTAGTTGGCTTCTCCAAATTTTAAGTGGGTAAATCAACTATGGATTAATCAAAGAACTTGAACTCATCGAATCACGATTCCTTCAATAATGATATTTTAGATTATTTAAAAGAATGGAACCTAAGCATTGCAAAAGTAACGTAAAAATAAGTCATTGCCATTACCAAAAAAATGTATGTAAAAGCAAATGATGATCCACAACAAAATGCAGATTTGACTTTGTGCTCAAGAAAAGAAAAGGATTTGGCTTAGGTCACTGAGCTAAACATTTCGCAATATACAGTTTCTACCATTGGAAACATGACAGAAATTAAGGAATGAACTTTTTTTTATGGCACATGGCCATGGTTTTAAAGTCACAAATTTATAGCAAATTTGAATGTTCAATTTGAATCTGAAAATGTTGGAAGCCAGAAATATTAAAGGTCAAATTAGGAAAATATATACATATATATAGCCAGCCAAATTTCAACCATGTTTTCAAATAATGGAACCGAACTTCAACTGAATAAAAAGGTATAGAGCAGCTGTCTCTATACTTTGAAAACCATATGTTTTGTTAGCTATCTTTGAAAACCATGTGTCATTCTTGTTTAAAATAAAAAGAATTAGAAAGGTAAAATGATGCACTTACATGTACACTAGTTCAGATCATTTCAAACCCAAAAGAATCTCACTACCACTATCATATAGTCATGTTGTGAAGATGAGTCTTTTTTACCTTGACTAAGTTGTCATGCAATGCTATGAATTCAGCATCTGGTATGTCTTTGAGAATGTACTTAAGGCGATAAACATCACGCTCCTTGAGTATTACAGAAAATTTCCTCCAGTCAAGAATGTCATTGAATGGCAAATCATAGTAGTCAGACAAGATTACTGCAAAAAGCGAATAAACTACTTAGAAGAAGTAATTGGAAAACATTGAACATCTGAATTTTCATAGGCTTCACAAAATATGCCAGAAAATGAACTTTCTAAACTTTTAATTATAGTTCACGCATAGATATCATTATGCCAAAAGTCTTAATGTTTTTGTATGCTTCAACTTCCACCAAAAGAGACAGAAAAGAATGTAATTGCAATCATATACAAGGATAACTACCACATCATATGAACTGTTGACAAATGTCTGCATTTATGTGCCACATTCAAAGTTGCAGCCTTTAAAATTTGTTATCTCTCAAACTCCTTCCCCCACCAAAAAAGATATAAAAATAAATAAATAAAAAGATGAGACAAATACTAATAAATTACTTAAAAGTCTTTCTTTTGCATTCTTTGTCATCCTTTAGATCAATTTTTCATGTCATCAAACGACATGTCGTTTGAATAACCTAATATTAATTGGAACTAAACTATATAAACTCCATTTTCCATGCATGTCTTCAACTGAGAGTATGCTTCATGCCAGATATTTCCACATAGGACCATTCCTTTACTTTTCTTTTTCTCATCGGTTTCTAATCTTGAAATACCTTCTAAATAGTAAGACAATAATATTTTAAGAAATAAATCAAATTTGATTTTTCTTAAATAGCCAATTATAACCATATCATACATATTATTTATTCAACCAAGTATGCATAATACCACATTACTACCACAATAAAGTATGAGACCACATTATTGTGTACATTACCACAAGATACACTTTAGATGATAGGTATTGGTAACACACATTGCTTTACATGACAAGTTTATTGAGTCATTGCCATATGAATTATATCATGCATGATAAGTTTTTGACAACTATCAGACAAAAGTAGTGATTCAAACAAAGTGTTGTAACAAGCAGGTGATAGATGTTTGATGCCTTTCTTGTTGAGAAATCTAGAAAAATTCTTTCCCCCTCCCTCTTTCTTTCCCCACCACAAAGAAAAAAAAAAGAAAAAGAAAAAAAAAAAAAAGAAGCTAATTACCTTCTCCCTTTGAGACCTTCATAATCTCAGCTTTCAACCACCCAGTTATGTTTCTAGAACTTCTATAATATGCTTTATACTCCCTAGAATGATTTAAAGTTTTTACACAACCCAGATCGACTCTTTGACTTCCTAGTTAATAACACCTAATTCAAAGAAAATGGAAAGACTTCAAAAGACATACGCTTTCATCATCTATTTGTGGATGAAATGCACTACTCACCTATAGTTTTGTACAGATGTGATTGTTCGGAATAATCAAACCACTTCCTGAAAGAAAAGATTTGCAACATGGGTTCCATCAAGGGCTGTTTTACATGCTATAAAATGTTCCATTTTAGAAAAAAAATCAACCACAACAAACAATAAAATCTACAACTTTTTCTGTTTGAAGCAACCCTAATATAAAATCCACACTAACTTCTATCCAAGGGATTGTAGGTACTCATAGATGGCTATAAAAGCCAGTATTTTGTTGTTGGCCCTTGGAAATTTGGCATACATGACATTTATCTACATGCCTATACACATCTTGTCGCAATGTAGGCCAAAAGTACCTTTCAAAAACTAAATTCAGTGTCTTATTTCTGCCAAAATGTCCCGTTAAACCACCACCATGCAATTCTCCAATCAATGCTCCCTCAAAGAACCTTCAAGTATGAACAATCTAACTCCCTTGAACAAATAACCATCATTAAAGACAAATTCAGCAAGTACCTTGCTGTCTTTGGCATCATATTTCTCAAGCACTTCTTGGAAAAATGAGTCTTCCATGATCTACTCCTTGATAACCTCCAGCCCAACCACACTATTAGTCATTGTTTGCAATAAATAAACCCTTCTACTTAATGCATCAGCCACTCTGTTTAGTGAACCAGCCTTGTGTCTGAGTGAGAACGTTTATTCTTGCAAGCATGCCACCCACTTTGCATGTCTACAGTTTAGCTTTCGTTGAGAGTTGAGACACTTCAAAGCCTCATGGTCTGAATGTCAAATGAACTCCCTTTGAATTAAGTAATGACACCAAAACTTCAAAGCTTGAACAATAGCATACAATTCAACATCATAAGTTGAATAGTTATGCTGAGTCCCTTGAAGTTTTTCACTGAAGTATGCAATCGGCTTCCACTCTTGATTTAGGACACCCCCGATTCCTACTTTGGATGCATCACAATCTATTTCAAATATCTTATCCAAAATCTAGTAAAGCTAGAATTTATGCTTGTGTCATCCTTCTATTGATCTCTCAGAAACTTTCCTTAGCTTGAAACTCCCATCTGTATTAGCCCCCTTTAAGGCACTCTGTCAGTGGTGCCATTATAATGCTAAAATTATTAATAAATCTCCTATAAAATGTAGTCAGACCATGAAAACTTCTAATTTTAGTTAAGGTTTTTGGGGTGGGCCAACTTGTAATGGCTTCAACCTTGGTTGAATCAACTTCTACACCCTTTATTGAAACTACAAATCCCATAAACTCCAATCAGTCACACCATAAAAGACACTTCTTTATGTTGGCATAAAGTTGATTTTCCTTGAGAAGCTGTAACACAAACTTCAAGTGTCAACCATGAGTCTTGGTATCTTTGCTATAAATTAGGATGTCATCAAAATAAACGACAACAAACTTTTCAATGCATAGTTTAAGCATTTGGTTCATAAAGCTCATAGAAGTGTTTGGGGCATTTGAAAGACCAAAAGGCATAACCAACCATTCATAGAGATCACCCTTGGTCTTGAATACTGTTTTCCACTCATTGCCTACCTGAATCCTTATTTGAAGGTAGCCACTTTTCAAGTTCATTTTTTGAGAAAATCTAAGACCCTGCTAACTTATCCAACATGTCATCCAGACTTGGTATTGGAAATCTATATTTAATAGTGATCTTATTTATGGCTCTACTGACAACACATATTTTCCAAGTTCCATCCTTCTTTGGTGTGAGTAGAGATGGTACAACATATGGACTTAAACTCTCCTGAATAAAGCCTTTCTTGAGAAGCTCTACAACCTGTCTATGAAGCTCCCAATGGTCTTTCAGACTCATTCTATAGCAAGGCAAATTTGGAAGAGTGGCTGCTAGCACAAAATCAAAGTGGTGTTGTATTTTCTTTAGTGGAGGTAACCCATTTGGCAATTCAGTAGGCATTACATCTATAAACTAATCTAACAATCTGTACACACTTTTTGGTACCATTTGAGGCCTGATGACTTCTTTTCCAACGAGAGAATAAACAATTCCATCTTCCTTACTTTCCTCCACAGAGTCACTTAAATTTGAAAACAAAGTTGAGCACTAACTTATTTCTTGACAACCACCTGATCTCTCATTGATTTCAACACCCTCCTCCTTTCCCAAGTAAAAAGAATAGGTATTCTTGTCACCATGGTGGATTGTTTTCCTATCAAATTGCCATGGACGACCTAGAAGAAAGTGGCATGCATCCGTTGGTACCATGTCACACCACACAAACTCTTTAATCCATTTCAAAAAGTTCACAAGGCACTTTGATGACATGAGTACTTCATTTCCTTTGATGAACCAAAGAATGCAATATGTTTGTGGATACTTCAACATTTTCAGCTTTAGTTTGTCTACATCTCTTGAGAAACCAGGTTCTTGCTACTCCCACTATCAATAATCAAATTACAAAGTTTACCTCCTAAGGTGCAACATGTTCTAAAGATATTCTTGTGAAGCCAATCATCCTTTTCTTAAACAGGTGGTGTGAGAACAAATGACTATCACATCACCTACCATGTCACCTTCAATCCCCTTTTCTTTATCATCAGTGGCTTTACTTTTCCCAGGTTGCTTTCCCTCCTCTTCAATTACAAAGATTTCTTTACAATCTTTCTCTTCATCTTCTGCAAAATTAACTTGAACATTTAGTTTTTTCTTTCGATATTCATTAGATCGATGCCCAAACACTGCACACCTGTAGCACTTAATCAAATTTTTTCCTTGAGCATGGAGTGTTTGAACTGTTTTTCCACCTGGTCTTACAGGGACTGTTCTTTGTCCTCCTCAAGTAACATTATTTGTTTTACTAATTGTTGCACTACTACGTTTAGGTCCAGATTTCTAGGAAGAATCTCAATTAAATTTGGCTTCAACTTTGAGAGCAAGTTGGTAGACATCACTAACCTTACATGGATGTTGGAGGCTCACTTGCTCTTGCATGGCTAATCTGAGACTGTTGATATAACAACTGACTTTTTGAGTTTCAGTTTTAACCAAGTTGCTTCTCAATGTCAACTAATGGAACTTATGTATACTCCTCCACAGTCTTGTCACACTGCCACAAATTCTGCACCCTTTGATACAATGTTTGCTCATAGTCTTGAGGCAAAAATTGTGCTTTCAGTTTATCTTTCATCTTGCTCCAATTTCTGATTTTTCCCTTACCCCTCATTTCTCTATCATGTTGATAATGTTTCCACCAAAAAGTAGCTGTTCCTCTCAACTTGGCTTCAAAAAGCTTAACTTTCCTCTCCTCTGGCACTTCTTTCCAATCAAAATAACTTTCAATGTTGTCAAGCCAGTCCACAAACTCTTCTAATTCCATCCAACCATCAAATTCTGAAATTTGAACTTGCACACTGTACTCCTTTAAATTTTGTAGAGCCTGTACAATGCATTCTTCCCACCATTGAGGTCTCATGTTTTGCTACATCAGTATCCTTACATTGTTTGCTCTGTCATCAAAAGAGTTGCCACTTGCTCTTCAAATAATTGATGACACACCTCTTCCTCTTCCCTTGGATGATTCGATTCACAACTATGATCATTGCCACAATTACCAATTACTTATTCAAATGCAGCAGGCAGTTGTTGGATCTGCTCCTACAGCTCTTAAAACATCTCTATTGTGACAATTTCCATGTGCATTCCTTGAAGCCATAGCTTCCAAATATTAAGACCTTTTCATGAACTCAGAATCACAAGGAAGAAACCTGCTTTGATACCAATCTGATGTAAACCAAGTGTTGTAACAAGTTGGTGGCAGATTGCTGAGCTCTCGTGCAATATGCAAGTAGAGGGATTGAAAGATGCCACAAGGTTGACTCCTCAAACCTAATCTTCTAATACTTGAAACAGTCTTTCTTGTCAAGAGAGATCTGGAAAAATTCCTTTTCCTTTTCTTTTTTTTTTTTATTTATTTTTTTATTATTATTTTTTTAGAATGCCAAAAAAAGACTGATTACCTTCTCCCTTTGAAACCTTCATAATCTCAGCTTTCAACTACCTAGTTATGTTTTCTAGACCTTCTGTAACATTCCTTATACGTCCTAGAGTGATTTAATGTTTTCACATAACCTAGATTGACTCTTTGACTTCCTAGTTAATAACACCTAATTCAAAGAAAACAGAAAGCCTTCAAATAGATATAGGCTTCCATCAAGTTGCTTAGGCTTAGTATAGACAAATTTCCTTGTGAATACGATAACATGCGGATAGAACTAATTTCCTAGTTCCATAAGCAACCTAGGTGGTATGGATGCATCCAGGATATATTTTCATATCCTAATTGTTAAGACACTAATAATTAATGGACAGATGTCTATTATGCACATATTCTAAATCAAAAGTAATTTCTGAAAAAAAAAATGATTTACTTTCTATTTACATTTAGGAGCCCAATATATTTAGGATGCCTTGGAGTTCAAAAGAACAATTTTCTCTAGTGAAAGAAAGCAGGCAAAGTCTGGAGAAAATAAATGTGGACTGTTTTATGTTAAAAAATGGGCAAACAAAGGTTTCAATTCATCAATCAAATTTGATTTCTTAATAATTCCAAGATTACTACCCATCATAAGTTAATAAACTAATCAACAAAATTAATGTTTGTCATAACTCATATAGTCAAATAATAACCGCAGTTGCAACTTAGGTAAGTTCAACCCAACCCAACCCAAACTGAACCTAACCTGGTTTGTTAAGGGCTTAGGCAACTTAATTTGCAATTTGGGCTTGTGTTTGGGGAAAAAAATGTCAACCCAAATCAAATTTAGGTCGAGCTAGAGTTAGGGGCCACAAGCACCCAAGCCTAGCCTGATCCAGATTATATATTTATATACAGAATCTCCTAATCTTAGGGCTTGATTAGCTCTAAACGAGCTATATTTAGTGTATATTAGCCGCTCAATTATAACAATCAGCTATTAACTACAATGGCTGTAAATTAATGATTATGACAGCTATAGATTGGGTGTTAGACTCTTAGACAATATTATATATATGTCTACTATTTTTTAATCAAGGAATGAATTGGTTTTTCCAACCCAACCCAACCCAAACTGAACCTAACCTGGTTTTTTAAGGGCTTAGGCAACTTAATTTGCAATTTGGGCTTGTGTTTGGGGAAAAATGTCAACCCAAATCAAATTTAGGTCAAGCTAAAGTTAGGGGGAGCACCCAAGCCAAGCCTGAACCAGATTATAAATTTATATACAGAATCTCCTAATCTTAGGGCTTGATTAGCTCTAAATGAGCTATATTTAGTGTATATTAGCTGCTAATATTAGCTTGTAGAATCAGTCAATTAATGTACAATTAAGACAATTATAACAATCAGCTATTAACTATGATGGCTGTAAATTAGTGATTAAGACAGCTGTAGATTGGGTGTTAGACTCTTAGACACTATTATATATATGTGTACTATTTTTTAATCAAGGAATAAATTGGTTTTTCCAACCAAAAAGGACTAATGAACTGGTAAAGATTTTGGTTATTTTGGTGCCACGAGCAATTAATTTATATTAGTTTTACTTTTAGATGTACTTTTGCTATTATGTGAAAAATTGGTTATGACTTTAAATTAATTTGAGAAACATCTTCTAGTTGTGATTATTTATTTGAATAATTAATTATGAATTAAAATTCCATCCTAAAATATGGAAAATATAACTTCTACTCTTAATTTGATTGTTGACTTGGCAATTGCTTGAAAATGTCATTTAATCTTATGTGATAGCCTTTTATTTTGTTTGTTATTATTATTATTTTATTTTAAACCTTTTGATTCATTTTATCAATGTAGCATAGGGTTGTTGTTATTGGATTGATTAAGTAAATGAATGTTATAAATTTACATATGGACACATTGATTTGTAAAGGTTTTGGAATTCTAGTTAAATGAATGTTTCTAATAGTTTTTTAATTTATTAAATATAGGTTGATTGGTAAAATACTTAGGGAAATGGATCTTTAGCTTCTATAATGTTTATTAACCCTCACCAACCCAAACATATATTTACTAACCTGAGCCTAACTTGATTTTAATCCGAGTTAAACCTCAGGTGGGGTTAGGCTTTGGGCAAATGAGTTTTATGTACAGGTTAAGCTTGGGTTAACTGTCAACCAAACCAAACTGGCCCAAGTTGCACCCCCAATAATAATAGGATATAAAACTTTTTTTATCATTGTATGCCAAATGTATTCTGATCCCACTTTTCAGGTTTGTTGCTTTAGCATGTCCAAATTCATATTATGTCTGTAATCCTGTATCTGAACCCATTCTACATAATTGCACCAGTTTTTCATGTTTGGTATCATCTTTTATTATAGTTAGGTTGCACACTTACAAAAAGGATTGTTGGAATAGCCTAAAGAGCCAGTAGCAAAATTTGTTAGACCATTATTAGCATGAATCCTAATAATTTTTTTTTTTTATATAGGAAACGACAAAGTAATATATTAATAGAAAAACGAAGTACAAGAGATGGATGAGGAATCCTCCCACCAAAGAAACCTAGTCTACAAGAAACCAAAAATCAGAAATTACACTGTAATAACGAACAACTACTCTAGGCTAAACCAACCCATCGGAACTACACGCCGCTAACCAATCAAGTTGTAACACAATAAGGGGGATTCCCTTGAAAACCTTGGAACAAAAAGCCCAAAGAGAAGCAAGGAAAAAAATAGAATCCCAAAGACTCTCTGGATTCCTTGCTTTATCCTAAAAAATCCTCCCATTTCTCTCCCGCCACACAACCCAAATTAACCCTATGCACGCAGCTTGCCATAAAACTATCCCTCTCCTCGATAAACCAAAGCCACTGAAAGTGATGGATAGCATGTCGGAAATGCTCCTCAGGGGAACCCAATCCATCTTGGCTAACTGAAATAATCTGTGCCATAACCCCAATGTCAACGAACAATGTAGGAAAAGATGATCTGCTGATTCTCCATGCCTCATGCACAACTTACAAATATCCGGACTAAGGACTTTGTGAGGTCTTCTCAATTGTAGCAAGTCATTAGTATTTACCTTCTTATGTGCCACCAACCAGACAAAGGACTTAACCTTGAAAGGGACCTAAGAATTCCAAACGAACTTGGTAGGGAAAACTGAAGGAGAATCAGGGCAATGAGATAAGGCAAGAAAGAAAGACTTGACTGTAAAAAGCCCTGAAGAAGATAAAGACCAGGATCTCGCATCTGGAACCGAAAATGTCAATTGCAAACACTCAAGTGATCGCATGAGACCTTCTAAATCTTCTATCTCAGGATCGAATAGGTTGCGACGAAAGTTAAAGTTCCAAGAGAAGGGACGAGTAGATCCGAGAATTGAAGAAATGAGAATATTTTTATCCGTGACTACTCTAAATAGTCTTGGATATTGGGAACACAAAGATTGATCCCCCCACCACAAGTCTTCCCAGAACCGAAGTCTATCCCCATTTCCTACCGCAAACCGAGTAAACTTGGAAAACTCTTGAAAGACTTGTGTAATAGCCTTCCAAGGACAACAATGTGACCATCTTACTATTGTGTTGGCATCCTATCCATTAGAGTGTGATTCGTAAATGCTTGAAATAACCTCATGCCATAAAGCTGAACCCTCCCTAGGGTATCTCCACAACCATTTCCCTAAGAGTGCGACATTCCTTAGAACTATCTTCCCAAAACCCAAACCCCCTATTGCCTTCGGTTTACACACTACATCCCAGCTCACAAGATGATCTCTTTTTCCTTCCCCAACCCCTGACCATAAAAAATCCCTTTGCAATCTCTCAATCTTTGCAGCCACTGAATCCTAATAAATTTTCCTTCTTATCTTTTATTAGGACTTGCCTTCACAATAATATGCAACCACTAGAAGCAAAGACTTCGCAAGCAATAGAGACAGAAAAAAAGTAAAAAAGGATGCCGTGTATCCCAAGTGGGAATAGGACTTTAGTTGGCAGAGATATAAGCTGAATTATAATAGTTTACAGAATACACACACACATATACATAAGCTGAATTATGATATGTGATATTGACATCCGCCATGTGCAAAATATCTGACATCCTTTATTGAGTTTGATAGTAGCAAAAAATTTTAATCCATTTGTTGGACATGCTTAGGCAATGGCAGGACAAACATGACATGAGATGGTAATAAAGGAAAACAACAGAACAACTTATATAAAACCATTGAATATAAACAGAATGGATAAAATTCCTTACCAGGAACACATCCATAATGGATTGAGTCGGCTATACGAGCGCTATTGACTTGTGATCCACCAGGGCATATACAGAACTTAGTCCTATAGAATTTATTTTGATATACCAGATGCCCAGTAGCTCTGTTTATTCGGTTGTTTTTTATATCAAGCTCTGTGTCATTCTCCCAAATACGTGCTAGTATAACTCTTATTTTTGAATTGCGATGGCCTGCCCAAAAGCCAAGTGTAGTCCTGCAGAATACACTGGTTAATATCAATGATCAATCCATGGAGGTAGCAGTGTAACTCAATTTGCAAGCATTTATTAAATTAAGAAAAAACTATAGCAAACAGCAGGTTTAACAATAAAAGTCAGCTGTGCTAGATAGGCCTACAAAGCAACAACCAAAGAACACTAGGGCTAACAGGGAGAACAAATTCCACTAAAAAGACAATTAAGAAGAAAGGACTATTTCAATGGCTTGTAAGACTTTGGCAAATGAATGCTGCAAAAGGACTTTGTTCTCCAAACAGACAAAAGCTGCTTGTATCATTAGAAAAAAACCCATTCAGCTTAAAATGTTAATATCTACAAGAACAAACTTAACAGGAAAGTTTCTTTTGTAATGGTAATATGATGATGTCCTATGATTTTCCAGAATCCATGAAAGTGAGACAAGAGGTCCTAGGTGAAGAATTAAAATGAAAAATAAAAATAACAAAAATAGAAACAAAACCAACAGCTACTTTGTATTATAGCTGGAAATATCCGGCATGGTGAGGCCTGCTGGTTGTAAATGTCACAATGCATCCTAGCTGAAATTATATCAGAAAAAAGAATGTGTTTGGGGCCAAAGAAAGATATACTTCCTTGTTGCATTCACAACCATAGTTCTCATAAATCATGCTGTGTATCATGTGTTGTTTTCTTTTATTGTTCCATATCATAATATCATATTGCACATCATAACATTTTTTACATCATGGAAAATAAATCAAGAAAGTATGATGCATTTGTGAAATATTTTGGTAAGCAGGCATATATGAAACATGTATATTGGAAGAATTAAGTATAGAGCAACAGATAACCAATTTCATGAAATATAGTAGGATTTAAAGAGTTGAACATGGGCATTTATCACGAGTTATGCCATATAAAAATATTGAACACTGGAGTTTTGAAAATTTTGATTTAATATAATATGAGCTTAACGCGTACATTCATCATTGAACCTGCAAAAGTAAACTTATTTTATTTTTGAATTTTTAGCCATGATTTTCAGTTTTGCATTCCAACTAGGCATATATATATATATATATATATGTGTGTGTGTGTGTGTGTGTGTGTGTGTGTTTGTGTTGGTTATATGTATGTGCTTATGTTCCATCAAAGCTCCAACTTCCCACTCAGTCATTATTCTATCCCCCACTTGAAAATTAAAATTCCGAAAAAAGATGTATCCACATAACCGAATCCAAGTACAACTAGACATATTGCTTATTTCATTTGTAACCACCAACGTGCCATTAGTTACAATAATCCCATTTTCACAATATCAATGTTTCCATTTCCATGATTTGAAGCAGCAATTAAAAAACTCCACGCAGGTGGATACCCCCAATTAACATTTGGATTTCCTTTTTCTTTTTTTTATATAAATTAACATTTGAATTTCTTGAAAATATTAGATAGGTAAAAGCAGAGGAAAGTACCAAAAGACTTCACTTTCTGACACAACATTTCCTAGAACCAACATACGGTGTATTTGGCTCAGATTGGACCAGTGAATTGACTGGTCAACCAGTCTGGATCAAATCATCAAACTGGAAGTATATTGCACAAACAAGCCCAAGGGATGGGGATGGGGACAATTAAGTTCTGCTCCACTTAGAGAAACCAACACGGGCTTCAAACTTTAATTTCTTCCAGAACCCTTCTGTTATAATATACAGTGTTTTCAGATCTAGATCATCCTGGCAATTCTGTTGAACCAACCACTCAACCAGTCCAATTCACACCATCAAACCCAGAATTTGTACAATATTCCAAAAGCCAATTGGAGAGTGACAATGGAAGAATTGAACCATAGACTGATTTGTATAACTTAAGAAATTAAGTTAAAAAGCTAGTTTCAAACTTATTTTTGAGGAAAAATGGAGGACTTCAGAAACTCTCTGGAACCTGATTCATTTCTATTCCTCTTTTTGGGCATCTTATACCACTGCTTTTAAAGTCATTTGTATCAAGTTTGTTTAGCTTGATTGGAACTCCCTGTGTAGAACAAAATGGCATGGATAGCAAGGGGAGGGACATTGATTAGGTGTCTATTCAAAGGATATGAGATGAACCTTATGGAGTGATGAGATTCTTTATTTGTATATTCCCATGTGGTAGCATTCCAACGTAGAGGTCTCCTTAGTATAGTGGAGGGTTCAATCATATACTTTTTGATCACTTTTTTGTATTTTTGGGGAGATCCAATCCTTCTCATGTACTTCTTGTCACATTTAATTCATTTTTATTTCTGTTAAAAAAAAAAAAAAAACCTTATTTTTAAATTTTTTGAAGCTTTTAACATTCTGCTACTTTGCTACCAGGTTTAGTCAACTCAGTGAACCATGCAAAACTAATTCAGCAGACATCGCCATCAAATTGGATAGACTGCCAGTCCAATTCTAATAACTAGGAATAACATAATAAGTTGCCATTGATTAATAACAGGGAAACCTCAACAATGAGTAACATAGAAGAAGCATTATCAAATAAAGAGATAGTAGGTGCTCCAAGTTGGAACTTGGAATTCACTGGTAGAGTTTATTAGACAAGGAGCAAATAAGATGAACTTCACAAAGTAATTCATAAGGTCTTCTGTGGTCAATGAAAAATTCCTGAATCAAGAATTCCATGAATTCAAAAAACTTAGATGAAATGCAGAGTTGGTAACCTGTTCTTTATGTCCCTTCCTCCAGTTGGGAGAGCAAATGGCTGCAAGACTTGAGGGAGGGCAACATCCTTGTGCGGAATAAATCCAACATCATAACTTGGTGAACACACAACTCGAATTGAGTTTTTTACAAGTAGTGGAACTCCTTCAGTTGCCCTCACGCCAACATCATGGCAAGTCAAAAAAAAGTGATCAGCGCCCAGGGTCCTATTCCAATAAGGGTACTTGGACATCAAGCTCTGCACATAATTCTGAACAATAATAGTCATATTTTCATATGATGTACCCTGTAAAACAGTTGCATCACACAGATTAGAAAGAGATAAGAAGAACACCACTAAAGAGGGAAAATTCATCAACTTGAAACCAGAAACTTTAAGTTATGTATGCTAGAATTTCCATATATATGGTCCATGCTCCCTTGTTTTCAAAAAAGCAAACAAATTGAAGGCAACTTATTCAAAAGGCATCAAATTTTTGCCTCCATTCCCTCAAATCACAAATTCACTCCAAATAAACGTTTATGTATGTATATATATCAACCAGTAAATCGCCCAATAACTTTAACATATATTAAAGAAAGTTTGTAGTTAAAATGATGCAATACATTTCAGAAAGTCAGCACTTTAATTCAGAATTAGATTAAGGTTTCCATAGTACAGATTGCTTCAAGGGCAATAGAATTCTGATAAGCCATGGCCCACATGCATGCGACAGTATGCATGTACATGATTATACACATGCAAAAAGCACAAATATTAGCATTTATATATCATACACTCGTGGAAGGGAAAAGGAAGAGGCATTTATGTTCCAAGAAGAAAGAATTTTGCAGTGGGAGACTGTTGTTTTCATGAACCAAGAAAAATAAAGAACATAATATTAATTTTTAAGGGAGTAATGTAGTGCATTTTGAGAAAGAAAGCATCCGTAAGCAAAAATATAGTAACAGCAACATTAACAATATTGACATCATCAATGACATGTATAAAAGGATAATTAATGCAATGAAAAATGAGGGTGGGAGAAAGAAAACGTAGTTTAAACTTTCAACTAGAACAATCTTACAAGAAAGGAAAACTTTAGTCAGTACCTATATCTCTCTAAATATTCATGGGTGCATGCTCTCATGATCCCACATTCAAGATGATATGAATTTCTTAGTTAATGAAAATGTATGAAAGTAATGACATTGTTGCAAGGTGGAATGTCTAAGAAAAACCTAAGGAATAATTTAGTTCCAACATGGCTTTAAGACACAATGGAACTTTGTTTACAAGAACATAGCAATTCAAATTTGAATTATGTACATGGGTAAGATCAAAGTAAACTCAGTTGAAATAATTTCATCTTTTAGGATACTCATGTTGCTCTTGAGAATGCAACTAATAGTTCTTTATCATTTACAAAATGGTCTTAAAAAACATTGAGCAAAATGTTGGTTTCCAAGCTTTCTTTATGAGCCATATTCACTAAGAATTTCAGAAGTACTTCCTTGATAAGCAATTTGAAGGATTAAAGCATGTTTCTCTAAAAGTTCTCATGTTACCTTTATTGGACAAAAGTGGAGTCTTCATGTAATGACTCACACCCAATCGTGTAGATATTGTGCACTTTGGGCCCAAAGGGGCCCTCACAGCTTAAAAACACATCTACATGGTTAAGAGAAGTCCATACTTATATAGCATCAAGAACTTTCTCCCCTATCCGAAGTGGGACATCACAAACACCCCCAATACAGACACAACATCCTCTCGTGTCCCACAAGATTACAGGGTCAAACAAACCCCCACACTAAGGTTGGGGATCGGCTCTAATACCATTTATAATTACCCGCACCCAACCATGTAGATATTGTGCGCTTTGGGCCCAAAAGGGCCCTCACGGCTTTAAAACGCATTTATATGATTAAAAGGAGTTCATACTTATATAGCGTCAGAAGCTTTCTCCCCTATCCGAAGTGAGACATCACAAACACACCTCATGCAAACACAACATCCTCGTTGTGTCCCACAGGATTACAGGGCCAAATAAACCCCCACACTAAGGTTGAGGATAGGCTCTAATACCATTTGTAACAACCCGCACCCAACCGTGTAGATATTGTGCGCTTTGGGCCCAAAGGGACCCTCACAGCTTTAAAACGCAACTACATGGTTAAGAGGAGTCCATACTTATATAGTGTCAAGAACTTTCTCCTCTATTTAATGTGAGACATCACAAACATCCCCATGCAGACACAATGTCTTCATTGTGTCTCATAAAATTGTGGGGTCAAACAAACAAATACCCCTTACGGGACCAAACAAACCCCCACATCGGGGTCAGGAATCAACTCTGATACTATTTGTAACAACTCACACTCCACCGTCTAGATATTGTGCATTTTGGGCCCAAAGATACCCGCATGACTTTAAAACACGACTATATAGTTAAGAAGAGCCAAAAACTTTCTCCCCTATCCGATGTGAGACATCATAGACACCCCCCATCCCCAATGCAGACACAACGTCTTCGTTGTGTCTCATGGGATTGTGGGACCAAATAGACAAACACCCTTTAAGGCGCCAAACAAACCCCTACATCAGGATCAATGATCAGTTCTGATACATTTTGTAATGACTCGCACCCAACCATGTATATATTGTGTGCTTTGGGCCAAAGTGACCCCCATGGTTTTAAAACGCATCTACATAGTTAACAAGAACTCATACTTATATAGAGGAGAAAGTTTCTGACGCTATATATGTAGAGGTTCCTCTTAACCCTGTCAACGCGTTTTAAAGTCATGAGGGCTTGTTTGGATCCAAAACGGACAATATCTATACAATTGGATGCAAGTCATTACACTTCAACTATATGACTATAGTTAAACATTGATAGGTGTTCAACAGGGTATCTGAATTGGGAAGGAGTCTCTTTATCCATAGACCACTTGGGCCCAGGAATTATTATTCTCCTTATTAATTTGCTCCACCTAAATCCCAAATGCACTAAGAGATTGACACCACAAAGCCACAATATATGCTACACAGTTATGTTTCCTTGCATCCTTATAAAAATATAGAATTCCACTAGATAATATCCAACCCATGTTCTCTCTTTCATATGGGCTGCAAAACCCACAACCTCCATACGCCTATGTGCATTCTCAAAATACTTTCTAATACTGTTAGTAAAGTAACATTAAAACAAACCATCCAAACAATGTCTTACTGAATCACTTTGAAGGCACTGACATGGAAGGTGCATAAATGCTGCCATTTACCTTAAAAAAGCATATACTTATAAACCAACATATTGGTATTTTGTAGGGTCTATAATTAATCATTTAGCTAAAAGAACTAGTTACATTTTAAATCTCTTTTTTTTTTTCCTTTTTTTTTTTTGCAGCCCTTCATTCAAATTTCCAAAGACTATCATAATGCAGAAGATCCACACAACTATTATAAATAAGTGAACTTACTATTGAACAAAATACATCAATCTTTCCACAGCTAAGAAGTTCTAAAACATCACGCATTAAAATATTTCTTTAAAAATAAAGTCATCACCAAATTTTGTGACAAAAAGAATTGAAACCATAAACAATTAATTCATACCTTGCCTCGCATTTTATGGCAAGAAATAGGAATAAAAAACAAATGAGCCTGATCCGGATCATCAGTTCGGAACTGACTTTGCCTAATATTCTGAAAGAAATATCCTTCACTAGCATACTTCCCCGTAAGTTTCCTCGGTGTTTGGTAGTACGTATTTGGATCTCCATCTGGATATACGAAAACCTTAAATTTCATCTCCATTTCAGCATAATTCAGCCGAAAAAGGTCCGGCAAGTGATAAATTTCAGAGAATTCGTCCACGTTTTTCCCCGGTGATTGATAAATTTCAGAGGATTCGACCAAATCTCCAATTACAGCAACCTTTGAAAATGTGAGAAAACCGAATTCCGAAAAAAGATCAAAGAGGGTCTATTTGGTTGCTAAGAAAACGTAGGAAAATAATTTCTCGTTAGTAACGACTGTGAGAACATGGGCTAACATAACTACCCGACTAAGTTGAATTCATTTCTCCGTACCTTGAATACCAAAAAATTCTCAGGCTTTAATTCTTTGATTTTCCTACATTTTCTCGCCAACACAAACAGAGCAAAAGCGAAAACGAAATGGAAAAATAAGTACCTTAGGAGGATTCGGGGAGAGATCGGTGGAAGAAGAGCGGAGGAAAGTAAAGGAGACGCAGGTGAAGGCGAGTAGGGTTAGAAGAGCGAGCGCGAGGAGGGAGCGTTGGAGAGAGCAGAAATGGGGAACGTGCGAGAACTTTATCGGCGCCATAAAGGAGGGAGATGCTTTCTCACAAAACGCAGTAAATTTTCCCGAGAAAATGGACGAAGAGGAAAGTGGGGAGAAAATTTTCTCCGGAAGAGTGGAGGGTGGCGGACTGGCAGTGGGAGAGGTGGAGAGTGGAGAGGAGATGAGAAGCGAACAAAGCTGAAGGTGGAGTGCAGGCACGCTTCAGCAGGGTGCGAACACCTGTCGTGGCGGCCCACCGTTATTTCATGTTTTCAGACACATCGCCCCGCTTAAATGCCCATAATTACACACATGCCATTTGTATCATGATGGGATTTTGAAAAAAATTGATGAAAAAAATTTTAGGTTACTTTTTAAAATGCCCAAGAATCCCAATTAGTTGTTTTATTAACCAATTTTCTCACCGTAGGTCATAAATGGAACTATAAATATAAAAACTATTTCTTTTCATAACACAAAAGGATGTTTGGACGGGTGGTCCAGACACAACCCTTCGAAACTTAAGTCAAACAAAAGTAGCTCTAACTATTTGTGGGAGAGAGTGAACGTATGCGTGTGCACGTACCTTTTTCGTGCTTTTTGGAGGGTTTATATAGAACTGATGATACCACCACTATAGTGTTGATTATGCACTCTAACATTTTCTATAATAATGATTATCCTTAGGGCGGCTAGACAATCATCTTAGTTAAAGGCGCCTAGCAGGGGTCATCTGCTGACGTGCCAAGATCTCGGACCGTGTAGTTGTCTGTCCATTTAGCTTGTCAATGTCTGGGATTATGTGCAGCGATTAACTAACGTAGACTTTGTGGGCTAAATGGAGTCTCGTCCACTGCTCAGATGTCAGGTGTTTAGGCTTGCGTTCAGACATCAAGTGTGATTGATCACGCATGCTAGAAGCCTTAAAGACTTGACTTGACAGATCTTCCCGTCTGAGAGTCCAACAAGCCCAAGTTGTTGATTCCGTATGGCTTTGTCGAAGAACGGAATCTTCTCACTTCTATTGCTAGACAAAACTTACCTCAGTAGTGACGAAATGATCCCAAACGGGTTACACACTTGTCCTATACGCCCAAGGGGTCTTAAGTTTGAAAGGGACATGTGAAGGGGAACCTCCCACAATGCCTCCTTATCCCATCTAGCTGTATCCAGCCGAGTAGTTGATGGGTAGAGGTAGAACGAGTTATCTGTATTCTCATATTACTTTGGGTGTTTTGGAACACGTGTCACTTGAAGTAGTAATGATGGATCGCATTCATCAAGGCTAGCTATCAGACGATGTGCCTCTTTGGGATGAGTTTCTAGGCGGCTTAGCTCTTGGGATCCCTAGGTTCTTAGACCCCTATAAATAGGGGGCCCCACACCCTTTGGGTTACTTTTTGGCTTTTCCTGCTCTGGAGTTTCTTATCCCTTGTTTCTGCATCTTTACCGCCACCGCGCTTGTCACCGGTCACTCTTTGCTTTCCTATTGTCACTTCCAGGCTTGCTTCTGGCAGACTCTCTTCCCTTCAGAGAGCATTCACTCTTGACTCTGATAAGCCTTTTACCGTTTGCCATTTTTTTTGTTTGTTATTCTCTTTTGAACCGCACCAATGGCTATTTGGTTGGATAGAAAATAGACACTCGGCGTCTAGATTCTAGGGTTTTTCTGCGTTTATGCTTTGGAGAAGATGACCGTATCGACGGTCGAACTTAGGTTTCTCTTGTCGCTTCTTCATTGTCAGTACCTTCAATGGTTGGTTCATGTGTTTCATCTTGTTACTGTCGTGTTGGCACAATGGGGGTGATCCTTCTTCTAATTATTGGTCAAGAGGCTTGCTCTGCAAGTTTTGTTAGACGATCCGTTTAGACTCGGACTTTCGGTTCGTCTAGGTTTCTTGTTGTACTGCTAAGGCACCGCTAAACGGTGGATGAGCTGGGTTACCGATTCTAATAACTGCATTGTCCCGTGAAAGTTTTCACACGACCCAAATCTACTCAGCATGTTGGCAAGAGGAGGTGTTGCGTCGATCAACGGAAGTGGTAGGCCTCAGAAAAGTGGTCGGAAAGACACTAGAGCCAAGCGCCTTAGATTGGAGCGTCCAGTTGGTCTCTTGTCCGAACGGGAGTTCCAGGCACATTTCCATATTCCGGATAGTAACTCTATTCATCTAATAGACGACGAGGCTCTATTCTCCGCCAAACAACCCCATAATGCGACGTACTTCACTAAAGAACAATTTGTTGCAAGGTTTCGTCTACCCCCCACCCCTCTCTCTTCAAGCAACTCCTCCACTTCATGCAAATCCCTCCAACATTCCTCCATCCAAACGTTGTCTAGGTGCTAATGGGATGTAGTATTCTGGACATGTTTTTCTAGCTAGATCTCTTCTTGTTGGAAATCTTGTTTGTCTACAAGATAAAAATGAGTCAAAAGGAAAGGTTCAGCTTGGCTGCTCACATTACTTCCCTCCAATTGGTGATCGGGCTTCCAAACTCAGGCAAAGGCGGAGCAAAGGGGCATATCCTAGTCTCCGGTCCCTAGAGTGGTTTATCTAAGGGCACATAGTTTTTTCTCCACAACGCTCGTTGGAGATCCCGAGTAGGATATACTTCCGCTATTTTGTTCTTTGCAATTATTTTCTTCCTCACTGTGAACTCACTACTGACCCTTTTGTTTGTGTGATACAGGCAAGGAAAGACAGGGTCGTCTTGTAAAGTGGGTGGAAAAAGCTTCCTTCACCCGACTCAACAAGCTATTCGAGATAGATGCGTCTGAACGGAATCACAAGGTCCTTTTTTCGGATAAGAATCTATTAATGCTGGTTAATGCTCCTAAGTCGTTCGTTATCCCCGTATTCCCTCACATGGCTCTCCCGTCTCTAATGCCTAGAGAACACTTCGTGTTGAAGGACTTGCCCTTTTATGAGGTTTCCATCTTGGTAGACTCAGAGGCACGTCAGGCTCATCTAGAGAAGTAGGAGAAAAAGTGATAGGAAGAGACGCTAAAGCAAGCTTCGACTACAAATTGTTCGACCTCCAACTCCACTGTCCGACATCCAGTTCCATTATCCGGCTTCCTACTAGAAAGAGGAAAAGACTTGTTGTTCGACCTACTAAGAGGGCAAGGACTCCACCACCCGCACCTCCGTCTTCTCCATTAACTTCATCCTTCTCATCGTCTTCATCTTCTTTAGCTCCTAGTAGTGAGCCAGAGACAAAGATTGGCCGGGTGGTGCCCCCTATTGTTTGTGAGGAGGAAGAAGAATGAGACATGACTTCAAACTTGAGGGCTGGATTTCAGGAGAGGTAGCGCAAGTGCCTGTTCAAAACCATTATTGTCAATCATTCTCCCTCAAAGAGAGCTTGTTTGGAGCCTGCCTGTTCGGAACCTATTTCGGCTCTTGCACCAGTGTCAGCGCTTTTGACTATTGCTATAAAGATCACTCCTGAGCTCGGATGAGAAACTTCCTTCCACTGATGACATTGCTCATCATAAGCTAAGGAGGCCCTCCATCAGCCCAGACCATTTCAGCGAAGAGTCGTTTGAGCACATGACTTCTTCTCTCTCCCGCCCAAAGCCATCCTACGTTCCCAGTCGGGAGGAGATAGTTGAGTTTCTAAGGCAAATTCCTTTCTTCATCGAGAGAGAGACTCTAGTACTAAACATGGGAATGCTCTTTTCAACCACTCAGCGGATCCCGATCCAGAGAGACATTGATCCCAATCAATCCTTCATGGCACGACTCCCGTATAGCACTCCGGGCACTGCCATCTCCCGCATTATGCCTATGCAAGACTACACGACTTTCGAGATGGCATAAGTGGTAAGCCACCTCCCATTATTTGCTTATTTTGCCTTAGTCTTTGGTTTCTCAACAACTTCTTTTCTGGCCCTTTAGGTGGTAATCGGAGTCTGAAACCTTATGTAGGAGTGCGCTCAGCTCTTCTATCGACTGGAAGCAACCGAGACCATGAGGGCATACATTGCCCATAACATGGATGGTAGTGAGGATCTTCGCACCAGGTTGGAAACGATAGAGAGCAAGGTCGTTGCTACCTGGAAGCTTGCCAAGAAAAGAGCTAGTCTACTAAGGAAGGCAAAGGAAGAGAAGGAGGCAGCTCAAGATGAGGCTTGTCGGTTGGCCAAGAAGAAAAAGGCGATGGAGGCTGGCAAGAAAAAGGCTGAGGAGGAGGCTGAACGATTGAGACAAGAGTTGCAGGAGCTCCGGGTGGGGTTTGTTGTTCAGAAAGAAGAGCTAGAGGCTGAGTACAAAAAACAAGAGGATAACATGTTCTTCTATGGCTACCGATGTTGTATGAAGAAACATGGTATCGCCCAAGACACTTCAAAATTTCCTTCGGGCGACGAGGACGAGGCTCTAAGCAGCCTTACCCGAGGTGGATGAAATGCTTTTGGAATCGATCCCTCTAGCAGGCATGCTTGACCTTGTATTTATTTACTCTGGCCAGATGTGGCCCAAACGACAAAATTTGTAAAGACATTGGATACTCCATATATTTGAATATATCTACTTTATTTGTTTGCTTCTCACATATTATTTCCACAAGCACACTTTATTGATAGTACTGCTTTAGATTAGCTACATTCTATGGGTGTATTAGGGGTACGCCTTCTAATGTTTGAAGATGGTATGCCCCTGAGTCTTTAGCCTTAGTTACAATATATGACCCTTCCTAATTAGCTTGGAGCTTTTCGGCTCCTATTTCGACGGTGTTCACGAAAACTCTTCCGAGGACTAAAGTTCATGTTCAAAAAAATTGTGGTCACATTTTTTTTATTATAATGAGTGATCGCTCTCTGATAGTAAGAAGCCATCCGGATAGCCGCTTTTCCTCGTACTTCATCTACCCAATCCAAATGTCTTATGAGTTCCTCATCATTGTCCTTTTGCTCTTGTACGATCGTTCTGGCGGTAGGCATACCAACTTTAGTTGGAATAACAACTTCCATCCCATAAGTTAGGATGAAAGAAGTAGCCCCTATTGTTCATCTAGATGTTGTTCGGTAAGCCCATAAGACTCTGGATAGTTCGTCTACCCACTTCCCTTTGACTTCTTCCAACCTTTTCTTTAGTGTACTCAATAGGGTTTTGTTTGTTGCCTCTATTTGCCTGTTGCTTTGAGGATAGCGAGGTGTTGAATATAGGTTCTTGATGTTTAACTCCGAGCAGAATGTTTGGAAGACAATACTATCAAATTGTGGCACATTGTCTGCCACAATTGCTTGTGGGACTTCAAACTAGCACACAATGTTTTTTCAAACGAACTTGGAGATGTCCTTGTCTTTGATGCCGGCATAGGCTTCTGATTCTACCCACTTGATGAAATAGTTAGTTGCTACAAGCAGAAATTTCTTTTGAGTCGTTGCAATGGGTAAGAGGCCGACTATGTCCATCCCCCACTACGCAAACGGCCAGGGACTTGTGATAGTGTTGAGAGCTTCAAAAGGTACACGGGGGAAGGGAACATCTCTTTGACACTGATCACACCTCTTAACATAGTTTTCATCATCTTGCTTCATGGTACTATTGCGTGTGAGTGCGATGCGCTAGGGTTCGTCCGCCTATATCATTGCCACACACACCTTCATGGAGTTGGGCTAGGATATATTTGGCTTCTGGATCGCTTAAGCACCTTAGGTACGGACCTCCAAATGATTGTCTATAAAGCTGGTCATTAATCAAAGTGAAGCAGGCGGCCTGTAAGTGGAGTCTATGCACCTGTTTCCTGTCTTCCGGTAGTTTTCCAGTCTTGAGCTATTTCACGATGTTGTGCATCCAGTCGAGGTCCACCTTATTAGCACTCTATACTGGTTCTGGTGTAATTGAGGGTGTGGCTTGGAGGTAGACGAGGGCAGCATTACTACCTCTCTTATAGGGAGATTGATAGCTATTCTAGCCAATACATCCGTCTTCAAGTTCTCTTTCCTCAGTACCCATCTAATAACCCACTCATCTAGCTTTTTCAAGCGATCTTCCACCATGGCGAGGTAACGAGCCATGAGTTCATCCTTTGCTTTGTACTTTTTTTTAATTTGCTCGACAATTAGTTGAGAGTCGTTTTTGATTTCTAACCTTGTTGCAACCAATGTTATGGCAAGGTCTAGCCTAACTAGGACGATTTCATATTCTATTTCATTGTTGGAGGCAGAAAAGTTGAGACAGATAACCTACTCTACTAGTTTTCCTATTAGTGATTGCATGATCAGACCTACTTCGGAATCGGACGCTCTGGATGCTCCGTCTACATGAAGTGTCCACCATTGCTTTCTAGGGGACTTAACTGGATGTGTTGGTTTTTGAGGGAGTTCGACTCTAAAGTCGGCTATAACTTGTCATTTCAATGCTAACCTTGGTTGGTATTTGATTATGTATTCACTTAACTCAATGACCCATTTCAACATTAGTCTAGACAGATCCGATTTGTGTAGGGTAACTCGAAGTGGCTAATTTGTGAGCACAACCACTTGGTGAGCCTAGAAGTATGGGCGAAGCTTTTGGGCAGCGCTCTTTAGGGCTAGGTCCGTCTGCTCCATTCTAGAGTACTGAGTCTCTACATCTACCATTGCTTTGCTCACATAGTAGATGAACTTTTGATCTTTGTCTTGTATGTCTCGAAATAGGATGGCACCAACCACATAGTCAAATACAGCCAGATACATATAGAGTTGTTTGCCATACTTAGGGCTGCTCAGGATAGGCAGTTTAGTGAGGTAATGCTTGACTACTTCAAATGCCTATTTTCATTCATCCGTCCAATCAAATGTGGTTGCTCCCCTAAGCGTGAGGAATAAATGTCTCAGCTTGTCTGTGAAACGGGCTATGAAACACCCACAAGCTGCTAGACAACCTGTGAGGTGTTGCAATTCCTTTTTTCTATTTGGGACAAGTGTTTCAAGGACCGCCTTTATCTGAGCTAGATTAACTTCAATTCCCCTTTGGGCCACCATAAACCCTAGAAAGGTGTACTTAGCTGGGTTGAGTTTCATATTGTATGCCCGCATCAGGCGGAACATTTCTTCTAAGTGCTAGACATGTTCAACTTAGGTTTCGCTTTTCACAACAATGTCATCAATGTAGACTTCCATGCTTCGGCCAATCAAGGGCTTGAAGATCTTTGTCATTAATCTCTGATAAGTAGTACCAGCATTCTTGAGCTCGAATGACATGACTTTGTAGTAGTACAACCTATGAGGTGTAACAAATGTTGTTTTTTCCTCATCCAGCTAAAACATGGGGATTAGAACATGGGTGGTATTTGGAAAAAACGTCTAGAAAGGAAAGCATCCCATGCCCGATGGTGGCGTCGACTATCTGATTTATCTGGGGTAAGAGAAAACTATTCTTTGGACAAACATCATTCAGGTTGGTGTAATCAACACAAACTCGCCATTTCCCATTCTTCTTTGGAACGACCACCACGTTTTCCAACCAGTTCAAATACTTGACTTCTCTAATAAATTCAACCATTAGCAACTTGTCAATTTTCGTTTAGAAGATTCTCTACCTATCCGGATGGAAACGTCGAATCTTTTGCCAGATAGAACGAGATGAGGATATGACATTAAGCTTGTGAGAGGCCATAGATAGATGGATTCCCAACATATCCGAGTGAGTCCAAACAAAGATGTTCTTGTTTCATTGAAACACACTTCTGAGCAGCTCCAATTCATCTTGTGTGAGTAAGGAGCTAGTATAGGTGATTCGATCCGTGTCATGCAAGAGGCATAATGGCTGGAGTGGATCAACTGTAGGTGGATCCTTTTCCGCCAGGCTCAGTAATTGCTATTGCTCCTTTGTGTTTGATGATTCCAAATGTGCCTCTTCACTGGCTGAATATCTGGAGTCTAGGGCTATTTGGTAGCATTGGCGTGCAGCTAGCTAGCTGCCAAGGAGATCGATTTGCCCTTCCTCAGTGAGGTAGCTCACCATCGGATGGTACGTAGAAGGAACGATCTTCATTTTGTGAAGCAATGCGCGTCCCATAATGGCATTGGAATGGGACAAATCCTCAACCATCGAGAATTGTACATTCAGGGTGACTAGGCCAACTTGGACGAGCAATACAACATCACCTTGAGAGGTCGTCGTGGCTCCATTGAACCTAGATAGTAATCATCCTAGGTTCTTTAGGATGGATGGTGAGTGGCCCATCTGCTTATAGGCTGACATTTGTAAGAGGTCAACTGAGCTACTTGGATCAACCAGAACCCTTCTCACATCGAACCCACTTATTCCTAGTGTTAGGACTAGGGCATCTTTGTGTGATTGTAATACCCAACTAGCGAAGGTAATTGTGCTATCGACAGGGTGCATACTTTCTTCCGAAAAGTTGTGTTGAACGGAATTGACCCACTCTCTTACAAAGGCTGCGCGGAGTAACCTTTACATTTTATGTTTAGAGCTATATCTTTCATCAACGGGGCCTTCATGGATGTAGTTGATGACAAATTTGGGAGCTGTTGAACATGCGAGGGCTTGGACGTCTAGGTCTTGGGTTGTCTTTCTTTGCCCGCCAGTTGCTTGGACATATTGTTTCATGTGTCCGGCCCTGATTAGTCTTTCCACTAAGTAGTGGAGACTCCTACATTGTTCGGTGGTATGGTCGTTGATTACTACCAAAAAGTGCTATTTTGTAGACCTAATTATAATGGTTTTAAGCACCTTTGCGTAGTAATCATATTCATTTAACCCAATTAATTCATTAAGGTCCTTAGTAATTGGTTTTAACCATTTTGTGGCAAGTTTACATGTTTTTATCAGCTTATGAATCAATTCAAGCATGCCAAATGATGGAGGAGCTACTTGGACAAGTTATGGAAAAGCTTTTGGAAGCTCAAATTCATGAAGAACCAAGCTTTGGAGCTCCATAGCCCTTTGCCAAAGTCGTTCAAAGTATGCAAGTAAAGAACAATGGAGAAGAGGAAAGCAAAGTGAAAAAATCAGAGGACAGCAGCTGCAGTCTTCTTTTGCACTTTTGGAGCACTTCCCGAAGTCCATTTTTTACATGCTATATACCATTTCAAAGCTCTAGAAGTCAAGAATCCAACGCTTGAAACCGTGTACGATTTGGAGCTGAAATGAGGAAGATATGGCCTTCGGAAGACAACTGATCCAGGTTATGCGAAAATTTCGCATGACACAAGGTGTTATGCGAAATTCGCATAACACCTTCAAAATTCGCATAACCCATGCGTGGTACGAATTTTCCTATGTTTTTGCTGACTCCACTTTAGATATTTTCCTTTGTATTTTGTGATGTAATTTCCTTTCTTATCCTTGTAACTAACCAATCACAAGCTTTTGCTTTTGTAAAGACTATATAAGGGGTGGAAATCACCTCTTGGAAGATATAGAACATGCGTGTTACGTTTTACACTGAGTGATATACAGAGCTCTCTCGTCTCTCTTTTCTCTTTACTATTTTATTTTCTTAGAAGCCAAACAGCCTCTGAGGGCTTTTCCTCAGAGGATGATTGGCTAAAACTTTTAGTTTCTCAAAGTATGGATGTTATGTGATGGCTTGGATGCAATCCCATGGAAATTTCTCGCACCCGGAAGGTAAGGTAGACGTTTTTCATTAAAGGTTCATTAATGCAAAGTTTGGTTTTTTATTTCCTTTGGACAACTTCCAACGGCCAATACTTGATAAGCTTTTGGATTTCTATCCATTAGTTATCTCCTACGAGCTATTGGAAGGTGAGGTTTTCAATTCCAAGTTTTGTATTAATCCATTAGAACCAATTTCAATGGCCATTGAAAGGTGAGTTTATCACCTAGAATGACTTTGAGTTGCCAATATTTGGTAAGCTTTCGACTTTAGACCATTAGTTATCTCTTACGAGCCATTCAAAGGAAGTCTAAGGTGAATAACCATTGATGAAATTCACTACCATCTATTTTTCCATTTTAAAGGATTAAAACTTGATTTGCTAAATCCATACCGGTTCGGGAAGCAAGCATCACCATAGTTGCAACCCCAATGCGAGGAGCCTATCCTGAGATTTCCAATTTGCATAAGAGCCAGAGCATAGCTATCCTATCTTTGAGAAACTTGTTTTTACACCCTTTCATTTTAGTCTTTAATGTTAGCTTAGATTAGTTTAAATCTTTCTAAAACATTTACATCTTCTTTTAAAGCTAACATCCATAAGAAAATCACCTATTTTCCTAATTTGAATATCACTAGTGTTTGCGAAAACCCTTCCCAGTGAACGATCCTAGAACCACTATGCTATAGTAGTTTGGCTACTTTAGTAATAGTATTTAAGGTATAAATTTTGTTGATACGCCTTTAAAGCTAAGCTACCATGAGTCGAATCAGTCGTGATCTTTATGATAGTTGCACTTTCTGCTTAGATCACGTTTAGCCGGATCTGTCTTGATCGGCTCTGGCCACCTGAAGTCAGATAGATCGTGGATCACCGGGAGAAGTTTCTCATATGAAATACTGAGGGGGATCAATCTCACCAGGCTTAGTAATTGCTATTGCTCCTTTGTGTTTGATGATTCCAGACGTGTCTCTTCACTGGCTGAATGTCCGGAGTCTAGGGCCACCTAGTAGCATTGGCGTGTGGCTAGTTGGCTACCAAGGAGATCGATTTGCCCCTCCTCAGTGAGGTAGCTCACCATATGATGGTATGTAGAGGGAGCGACCTTCATTCTTGAAGCAATGCGCGTCCCATAATGGCATTGAAATGGGATAAATCCTCGACCATCGAGAATTGTACATTTAGGGTGACTGGGCCAACTTGGACGGGCAATACAACATCACCTTGAGAGGTTGTCGTGGCTCCATTGAACCCAGATAGTAATCGCCCTAGGTTCTCTAGGACGGATGGTGAGTGGCCCATCTGCTTATAGGCTGACATTTGTAAGAGGTCAACTGAGCTACTTGGATCAACCAGAACCCTTCTCACGTTGAACCCACTTATTCCTAGTGTTAGGACTAGGGCATCTTCGTGTGGTTGTAATACCTGGCTAGCGAAGGTAATTGTGCCATCAACAAGGTGCATACTTCCTTCCAAAAAGTTGTGCTGAACGGAGTTGACCCACTCTCTTACAAAGGTCGCACGGAGCAATCTTTGTCTTTTCCATTTAGAGTTGTATCTTTCGTCAATGGGGCCTCCATGGATGTAGTTGATGACAACTCTGGGAACTGCTGAAGATGCGAAGGCTTGGACGACTAGGTCTTGGTTCGTCTCTCTTTGCCCGTCAGTTGTGTGGACATATTGTTTCAGGTGTTCGGCTCTGATTAGTCTTTCCATCAAGTAGTGAAGACTCCTACATTGTTTGATGGTATGGTTGTGATCTTTATGATAAGTGCACCTTCTGCTTTGATCCCATTTAACCATATTTGTTTTGATTAGCTCTGACCACTTAAAGTCAAACAGATCGCGGATCATGGGAAAAAGTTTCTCATATGAGATACTGAGGGGGGGGTCAGTCTCACCTAATTTTGCTGATGTTGGCCATCCCACCTCTTGTTAGCTTTCTTTGATTGGTTTGAGGGCTTAGAGTTTCCTGCTTGGTCATGCCTAGTCGGACGATTGGTGACCAAGACCTACTGAGTAGCCACCCGGATGTCGTCTTCGAGCATGGAGTACTTATTTGCTCATCTGAACAGGTCGTCCATCGTTGTCGGTAGTTTCTTTGCAAGAGACTTAAAGAATGGCGTGCCCGGACAAATGCTTCGCTTGAAGATATGCAGGATGACGTCCATACTACAAGACTCCACCTGAAGCACAACTTGTTCGAACTATTTTATGAAGTCTTTGAGGGACTCGTTTTCCTGCATCTTGATGTTCTGTAGAGTGCTTATGTTCTGCTTATGGTGAGCTGAACATTAGTAGTGGCCCACAAAGGTCTCCGATAAATCCCAAAAATTGTTCATGGAATTCTTTGAGAGATGGTGGAACCAAAAGAGAGTATGGCCGTGTAGGTTGGCCAAAAAGACTTTGCACAATAGTGCATCATTCCCTATATCAAGGGCCATGAGCTGCCTAAAGTGCATGATGTGATCGAATGGATCATTTGTTCTATCGTATGTTGTGAATTTTGGGACTATGAACCCTCAAGGTGGTTCATAATTAATAATATGGGGATTGAACGGTGTAGAGAGCTTGTCATCCAGCCCCCGACTGATGGAGCCGGGTGGAGCTCGATCCGTTGAGGCCCCTACTTATCGCTGTCTTGACGGATGAGAAGGTCACTCCGACATAATTGTTGCAGCTAAGGGACCTAGACGGGCCTCCAGGGTTTCCACCATGCCTGATTTTTCCTCTATGCATGGTGTCTAAGGTTTCAATCTGGCTCGCATCGTATTTGATAGATGTGACCTTTTGTCGCACCTCTTTTTCATTGATACTCAAGTAGATTCGGTGCTTTCGTCCAGCGGCACTTGGTGAGCTGGCAAAAACTCCTCCTCAAACCATGTCGTGTGGTTGCTAGAAGGGAACTTTTCGTTTCCAGGAAAAGATGTCTCATCAGTGCGTCTTAAGGTTGTTCGCTAGCTTTGATGTTGCCAACTTTGAGAGAGGCTCGATGATGACATTTGGGCTCGCAACTCTTCATTCTCTTCTTTGAGTCACCTTGTTTGGCGGAGCAGAGACTATATCTACTGATCACTCTCTCGATGGTGTCTTTCCATACTTTCACGCCAAGTAAAGTAGCCCTCACTACCCATAGCTGATGATCGAGTTATGGAGGGTGTTGACATCCTTAGTCCTTTCCACAGACAGTGCCAATGTTGAAGCTAAGCCAACTAGAGTCAAATCCGTCTAGCTTTACTAAAGTCAGACGAACTTCTTCCTTTCTTTGTGCTTCTTAAAGAATCCGTCTAGTTGCCCTGGAATCAAACGAATTTCTTTCCTGCACAAAAGGATCTCCGAACGGGTGGTCTGAACACGCCCTTCCGAAACTTAAGTCAGACAAGAGTAGCTCTAACTATTTGTGGGAGAGAGTGAGAGTATGCATGCGCGCATACCTTGTTCGTGCTTTTTGGACGGGTTTATATAGAGCTGATGATACTGCCATTGTAGTGTTAACTATGCACTCTAACCTTTTCTATAATGATGATTGTCCTTAGGATAGTTGGGCAATCATCTTAGTTAAGGGCGGTTGGCTGGTGCCATCTGCTGGCATGCTAAGATCTCAGACCATGCAGTTGTCTGTCTATTTAGCCTATCAACGTCTAGGATTATGTGCATAAATTAATTGATGTAGACTTGTGAGCTAAATGGAGTCTCGTCTACCGCTTGGATGTCAGGTGTCTGGGCCGACGTTCAGACATCAAGTGTGATTGATCAATCATGTCATAAGTCTTAAAGACTTGACTAGACAGATCTTCCCGTCTGAGAGTCCAACAAGCCTAGGTTGTTGATTCTGTATGGCTTTGTTGGAGAAGGGAATCCTCTCACTTCTATTGCCAGACGAAATGATCCCAGACAGGTTACATACTTGTCCTAGACGACCAAAGGGTCTTGAGCTTGAAAGGGACACATGGAGGGGAACCTCCCACAAGAACCATTTTTTTCTCATAGCACAACAGTAACTTTTAACCTTCGTTTTCATAGAGAATATTGGAAAAAAATTCAAGAGAAATTACTTTTGTTTCTTCAAAAAACAATTCTTTTTCTTTTTATTTTCAAAGAAAGAGAAAAAAAAAACGTGTTCTTTCTTTTTCAAGGTGAAAGAGTTCTAAAAAAAATAAAAAATAATTTTTTTTTTTAATGGCAAGTTCTAGGTGGTTTTAAAACTCGTAAAAACTACTTCTCCATTTTCTCATTTATTGAGTCGAGTCAGATCAATAATAAAATATTTCTACATTTAAGATACTTTGAAAGAATCCAATGATTTAAAAATAATTATAAAACTATCATATTTTAATAAATATTTAAAAAAAAATTATTTCACAAAATTCATAATAGAGCATGATTAAATTAAAAATAAAAATTTACCTATGAAATGATTTTTTATAAATTTAAATAAATAAAAAAACACTTAAAAAGAAATAATCTATTGAATTTATGAATTTTAAAAAATTAAAAGAATTAAATAAAATACGATATTTGAAAATTAAATTTTCAAACAAAAATAAAGAGTTAAAAAATAAAGCACGGAAAGGAGAAAGGAGACAACTGTTGAAAACCATCCTTAATTTATTCTTATTTTAATATAGCTTTTTATGCATAAGAGATCTATTTATGATTAAATGCTTTTAATATGCTTATAGATTTTAATTTTACCGGGTGTTTGGTAAACCAACTTAATAAATTAATTTAAGTCATTAAGTGAATTAAGCATGTTTGGTAAAATAATTTAATAATATGACTTAAAGTAAAAAACAATTTTTAACTAATAAGTAAAAACAATGAACTTATTTTTAAATTCACATATTTATTTTATCTTTTTATCCCCGTTTGCCCTAATTACCTCAATGATTTCTTTAACTATTCCACGACCTTCATTTTTGTCCAACCTCCTTTACCCTAATTATAATTTATGATAAATATGTCAATTTGATGATTTAAAATAAATTTTAAGTTAATTTTATCAAATAACCTTAATACTTAATGTAAGAATTAAGTAATGAGTTTTAAGTCAACAACTTAAGTATAATTTAATTTAAAGTCAATTTAAGTTATTGAGTAATAAGTATTAAGTTTAACCAAACACCCCTTAAATGTGCAACTTAACTAAAATCTTTGTATTTCATTTCCATAGTCAATTGGGACATTAGTTTCTACAACTAAAAATAACAAGTATAAATGAAGTTAAATCTAATCTTATAGTCTACAAAAATATTTTTCTAATTAAAAGTGCCTAAAATTTATTTTCTTTATAAATTAATACTTTAAAACCGGTTTATAATTTGATTAATGTAATAAAAGATATGAGATACACATTCTCTAATGTAATTAAGAAATAATCTCATAAGATATAACAATCTAATCTCGTATCAATGATTATCATCTTGATGAAAACAATAAAAACATGTAGGGAGTCATGTTGACAACCCAATCCAAACTAAGAATAAGGTGGATCCAATACAAGCATGGGTTTACATCTACTTCTAAGATTCCTTGTCTTAAGGCGAAAATAGAAGAAGTCTACAAACTTTTAATTCTTAGATTTGGACTACCTTTTTGGTGTGGAGAGTGCTCACTCTGCTAATACATTGCTTTTAAATCAATAAAAGTATATACAAGACCTCTTGGGTTGCACTAAGATGCCTAACATCTTTAGAGCTTTTGGCAAGACGTTGTCTCAATACGATGGCAAGCCTCTCTTGGATGCAATCTTATATCATAGCATAATTGGTGCACTCTTGTATGTGATCATCATGCGACCTGATCTTTCCTTTGGTGTTAACAAGACATGTCAATTCATGGCCAAAGTAACACATACACATTAGCTTGTAGTAAAGAGAATCATCTACTATTTAAAAGGCACTTCCTCTCATGGCTTACAATTGCAATCATCTTCCTTTCTTGATCTTCAAGTTATACCAATGCAAATCGGGCTTCCTACCCTATTGATCACAAAAGCACCAATGTTACCTTGTGTTTTTTGGCTCCAACTTAGTCTCTTGGTCATCCATGTTTCTCAAAGTAATGTTGAATCATACTATTGTGCATTAGCCTTTGTTGTAGCTAAGATTGTGTGGACTCAATCATTTTTCAAGGAACTACTAATTCCTCAATCTACTACCCTTCGGTTTGGTGTAATAATTAGAGTGATCCTTGTTTAACAGTTAATCCTATGTTTCACGTTCGATCAAAACATATTGAGTTTGATCTTCACTTCATCCAAAATAAAATTTTAAAAAAAGATTTGATAATTCATTATATTCCGTCTACTGACTAGATCATCAATATCCTTACCAAGCATTTGTTAAGCTCCTAGTTTTTGGGCTTTTGCACAAAGCTTTCCATTGCCTCAATGCCCATGAACATGCATGTGGAGGATAGACAACTAGTTTCCACCTAGTGTCACATAATTAGTCTCCATAATGGCCATAACTATTACTATTAGCTTCCTAATTAAACTTTAGGGAATTCATTAGAAGTTTTGTTAAATCCATTAATCATTTTGTTAAGCTATCTTACATAACTATTTTATAAATACTATGAAGCTTAGCTCATAAGGGTAACAAACAAATCTTCTCTAAACTTTGTTCTCAAGTTTCTTCATAAACTTTCATGCCTTTGATATCTTATCTTTCTTAAATGCAGTGATTGTGAAGCTGGTTGCCACCATTTGTATTTAATCTTTTATTATGATCAAATGTATAAAGACATTTATAAATTATGGATGCTTTAAATGGTGAAGTTTATGGGTGAGCATAAAGATTTTGCGCACATAAATTATGGATGTCTAATTGATGCTTTTCCCATATAGTAAGGTAACCTTTTGATTTTGTTCTCGGCTACTTTTGCATAATCATCATCCCTAAAATATATTCATATTCCACGAACGTCTGTATATTAAAAAAATATAGAAAATGTTGAAATTAGTTTTGAATTTATCTTAATTTTTTTTTTAAACAAATAAGTTTTGAAAAATCAGTTTATCTTAAGATTTATTATTGAGAAAAAAAAAATTGAGAGAAGGAAGAGAAAGATAGATGTAGAAGAGAATAAATGTGTGAGTAATCCTAATGTTTTAAATGAATGTGTAAATGAGGTGATTTCGGAGAATATCTTGAGACTGCAAATATAAATTCTTATTTCTTAGTTAGACAATAAAGTTCCAATTGAGTGGAAATCCCTAATTTAGTCATGATGGGTGGATCTAGTTTTCAACTGTACTTGTTCTGTGCCCAATTATTCCACTATCGTGCTTAGAGTTTAGTATAGAAAATATGAGTCTGTTTGATAATTATTTTTTAAAATAATTTTTTATGATTCAAAATATATTTGATAATAAAAAATATTTTTTTATTTTTTATTCTTAAAAACATAAAATATTATATTTTTAAATAATATCTTTTAATTATTTTTAGTTGTTCTCATTGTTTTTATTAGAGAATTATTTTAAAAATTAATTATATAAATATGTAAAATAATTTAAAATAAAATAATAGATATAAAAATTATTTTAAAAACATATTTAAAATATTAAAAATGGGTTAAAATCATTTTAGGTTTCTAAATAAACTTTTATTTTATAAAACATCAAAAAATCGTTTTTAAAAATTGTTATAAAAAACAGTTTTTCAAAATTGTTTTTGTTAAAACGGCTACCAAGAGGCTTGTGTTTTTTGTTTTGATTATATTTTTACCCATCTCTTTGGGGTAAGGCATGGGAAATTAAGTCGGGATTTTCATTGGCTCTTTTGATATTCATTGATAAATGGTAGGTAATTACTGAATTAAAAATATTATTTATATTTAATTTTATCATTTTTGTTCATACCTGATTAATCACTTTTGGGTGCCAAAAGACATGCTGGTATTTAATTTGTTAGGTATTCTTTTTTCTTTATTTTAATATTAATTAAATATATAAAAATAATTGCTCACTAGAAGAGCAAGAATGAAAGTTGGTGAATGAATAATGTGATTATGGTGTGGGAATGGGACTTGAAGAGGGGATTTTTTTATAAGAGTATAATAGTTTTAAAAAATAAATTTTAAATTATCATAGTAGGAAAAATAATTTCAAATCTATTTTAGTTTTGTCTAGATAAGAAAGAGAAAATAATTTATAAGTGAAAAATCGTATCTTTAAAAGACGACTTATGACTTTTTAAAAAAATTATATATATATATATATATATATATATAAAATCGTCTTTTCAAGACACAATTTCTAAAATTCCAGTTTTTTTATATGAGAAATCGTATAAGAGATGATTTCCAAAAAAATAAGAAGTGAGAATCGTCTCTTGAAGAGATGATTTTCACAAAAAAAAAAAAAAAAAAAAGAAAAAAGTGAACATTAATTTTCTCTTCAAGAGATGATTTTCACAAAAAAAAAAAAAAAAAAAAAAGTAAGAAATCGTCTCTTGAAGAGACGATTTAAAAAAAAAAAAAAAAAACAAGAAGAACCAAGTGAGAAATCGTCTCTTCAAGAGATGATTTCCACACAACAACAAAATTATATATAACAAGCGAGAAATTCTCACTTAAAAAAAAAAGTGGGAAATCGTCTCTCCACACAAATATATATATATATATATATATATATATATATATATATATATAACAAGTGAGAAATCTCACTAATTTTTTTTTTAAAAAAAAAACCTTCAAAAATCTATTTTTCCATTCTTTATTCTACTCATACAATAATACAATTATTATAAATATATATTATAAAATTAATTAATTTTATTTACTAAATTTAATATATAAATAACATACTAAATTTAATATAAGATAAATAATATTTATCTATTATTTTTTTTTCTCTTACTTTGGAATTAAAAAACAACTATTATCCATTTATGTGAAAAATGAGTTTTAAAAAAATTGTTATTAATTTATTAAATAATTATTTATAAAATACATAATTTTGTTTTGTTTTAATTTTATTATATAAATTTTAAGATAAAAAATATTAATCTTTAAGTTAAAATTTGATTGTAAAAGGAATAATTTCACACTTTTTAGTAGAATTTAACTTACCACAAAAATTCCACTACATGCATCATATTATTTCCCCAAGTCTAACAATGTAGTACACCCATAGCCCATAGGATAATCTTACCTATTGCACTTCATCACTTTACACACTATTACACTATAATTCTATTGGATCACTCAACCAATTTAAAGACCATTTGAAGTGTTGTCATTTCTTCTTAAATGTTTAAACAATCCAATTTGACCGTTTCAAGTATTGTCATTTCTTCTTAAACATTCAAACGTTCACCCCCTATCCCACACACTACACTTATCCTACCTCTTCCCAACTTCACTTACAATATAAATCGGCTTCAAACCTCTTCATTTTCATTTTCTCCTTCTTCCCTATTTGAAACTTAGTTTTTCACTTTCCATCTCATTTCTCTTTGGGAACTTCTTCGCATATCTCCTCTCTTTTCTTTGGACACTCACACTGCTTATCTTGAAAGGTAATATTTTTGCTTTATTTTTATTTCAAGTTATATATTTTGTAATGTATGGTTTTTATTATTATATAAGTTTTTAAATTTATTTGGATTATGTAATATTTGTTTGAATAATATTTATACAAAAATTTTATTTTAAATAGATTAAATCATTAAAAATAAATAAAAGTTACGTTATTTTATTCCTATGTAATATTTTTGCCTTTGTTTCGTATTTATTTTGTAATGCATGATAGATATTGATTGCTATATATATATATATATATATATATATATATATATATATATATATATATATTAATTTATTGGATTTATGCCAATTTTTTTTAGAATATTATTTGTTGTAAATTATCATTATATAGAGATGAATGGATTAAATCATTCAAAAAATAAAAGTGATGTTAGTTTATTTAATTAATATGAAATAATATGATTATTGCTTATGTTTATCAATCAAATAACATGTTTTATAAAATATTAAATTAACAATAAAATAAAACATTAGTAAAACGAGAATGGAAAATAATAATAATAAAATAATTATATATCTATATATTTGCATAAAATATGATTTAAAAGATATTAAAATATAAAAAATAGAAATACAACATTATCCGAAATTATAAATTTATTGCATATATTTTTTAAAATTAATGTTAGTCTTAAATCATTGAAAAAATTGTTGTAAAACAGTGAAATGTAAAAATAAAAATATAAATAAAACTAAAATATTATTTGATTTATTTAAATGGATATTTAAATGTATATATATATATATATAAGTAATTTTGTATAACATAAAATAGTAACCCTGAGTATTAAATGTATATAATATGTAAATGTACATTTAAAATGATAAATAGTAACGATATATTTAAATGTATATAATATATATTTAAATATTAAAAGTATATAATATGTAAATTTACATTTAAAATTCTATATTATATACATTTAAATATCCATTTTAAAAATAAAAGAAAGATATAGTTGTAAAATGTTAGAATATATAATAAAATAAAATAAAAATGAATTTAGTAATGGTTATTAGTATTAAATTTTTTTTCCATATAATATTATTTCAAAAATGTTAAAATATAAGAAATATAAATAGAACATTATCTGAAATTATGAATTTATCTTATATGTTTTAAAAAAATTAATATTAGTCTTAAATTGTTGAAAAAATTCTTGTAAGATATTGAGAGCTCAAAATAAATATATAAATAAAAGTATGAATAAAACTAAAATGTTATTTGAATCATGGCATAATTCTTGTTTTCATTGCATATGACCTTGTCCTAGGTGTCTATGGTATCAGAGCCATGGGGAAGGGAAGTTGGGTTTGTTTTGGGTGTTTTGGCCTATCCTAGGATAGGTAGCAGTGTGCCTAGGAGCGCGAGCCTTGCCGGTTGAGCCGTTGTTAGCCGTGGATAGGCGTTTGTTAGGCTGTAAGAGGGTTGGGGTGACGTCTCATAAGGTTTGACAATCTGCTATTAGGCTCTATTTCAAAACCCTAAAATGAGTTCAATTTTCAGAACCATGTCTAGGAGATCTAGTGATTCTGAAGATGCTGTTGTAAACAGTGAAGAAATCAATTATCCTAAGATCCAAAATGATTTAGATGATTGGAAGTTACCCAAGGTGTCTAATCAAGAAATTTATAAGAAAAGAACCTTTAAGTTTTTCACAGATTATACCATCAAGACCTCTGAAATGTCAGTCAGCTTAGAACAAGACAACCAAGTCATAAGACTTTTAGATAACAGATCCATTGAAAATCATAAGAAAGATGGCTATAATTTCATACACTTTGGTATGATTCAAGTAGCAGTTAAGCCTTTGACAAGATTAGGTTTAAACACCTCATGTGTTTAAGGGATAATAGGCATCTCGAATATCAAGATTCTATTATAGGCGCAGTCCAAGCTGGACTGAATGATGGCCCAGTTTATTTCCAGTGTTATCCTAACTTCATAGTTAGAATAAGAGATGCAGACATCTTAGATTATGTTGTCCTGCATATTAAGACCCATGGCTTTAAGATCAAACTAGGAAACAGTCCTGTTTCAATCATAACCAGGTTTGCCTATAAGAGCATGAACACAAGCGTTGGATCTGGGGCTCTTTGCACTAGTCCTAAGGGTGAGACCACTTACTTTCACTCAGATATGCTAGATAAGTCAGATTTCATCATTCCCAAGAAGATCTTGTGAAAAGATGTTGAGTTTCTTGAAAACTGGCATTTTGCTAATGCTGTTCTAGCCATTGCACAACGATCTGAAAGGATTGAACAAATTGTTCAATATCCTGATGGAGGAGGAGAACTGGTTTTCTCCAACTCTTTCAGACATTCTAGCAGTCCTAGAGTTTCAGTTTATGAACCCTCTAGAGCTTCAAGCTCTTCTATCCCAGTTAAAACCACTAGGGAAGAAGAAGGTTTCAGCTCAGGAAATCCTAAGAACATTAAGCTAACAGGTGTTAGAAGTCACACCAATGTGGCTAGACCATTTTACATAAAGGAAAATGAGTCTACTCAGGAATCCCAACAGGATGAGTCCCCTGTTATGTCTCCTACCTATTCCTAGATGATTAACACAATAAGCCTAAGTGATGAGGATTTTGAGATCAACAAGGATATCTTAAGAAAGAACTTCTATTCTAAAGTCAATAAGCAAAGAAATGATTGGTTCTTTAGCACTATCCCTAAAGTCATTAGAGCCATTTACCAAGAAGAATTCTATGCCTACTTAGGACAAGAAAAGAAAAATATCAAGTTTTGGATTTGGTTTGAACTCTTCAAACAAGAGGAATATCCAGATTATCCTTATAAGTGTGTTAATAATACTAAGAGCACTGATAAAATTAAGTCTTTTGAATTTTCTAAGGAATTCCAGGAAAATCCCCAAATTAACCAGGCTTTTGTTGATAGGATTAACTAGAAGATAAAGGATAATCTAGTTGCCCCTTTGACTGTCCAGTCTCATAAGAGAATCAATATGGTTAAAGGTGATATTAGTTCAGAAGAAGAAGCTGATGAACTAATTAAGATGTTTGAGGAACCCCATAATCAAACTATTTCAAAAGATATTAACAATTTGGAAGCCTTTAAGAATAGGAATTACTATCCTAGACCTACCTTTCCTGACATGCAGTTTGAGGAAAGAAATCAGTATACTCAAGCCTCCTACACCAGTGATACTATCTATGAATGGAACATAGACGATATGACCGAGTATAACATACTCACTAAGCTTCAAGAAATGACCATGGTAAGTACAGCTTATAAATTAAACAATAGACTGCCAGATCATGTTGTAGCTCAGACCATTGTTGCTGGGTTTACAGGACAGCTTAAGGGTTGGTGGGATAATTATCTCACTTTTGATGATAGAAATAGTATCCTAAAAGCTTATAGGATTAATGAGAACAGTGAAGTTGTTAAGGACGAAGATGGCCAAGATATAGAGGATGTAGTGGCTACTCTAATCTACTCAATATCCAAGCATTTCATTGGAGATCTTGCAAAACTTAAGGATAAAACTGCCGATCTCTTAACCAACCTTAAGTGTCCCAAGTTTCATGATTTTAGGTGGTATAAGGAAGTCTTCCTAACCAAAGTCATGCTAAGGTCAGATTGTAACCAGTCCTTTTGGAAAGAAAAATTCATCTCAGGATTACCCAAGCTTTTCTCTGAGAGAATTAGGATTAAGATAAGGGAACAGTATAATGGTCAAATCCCTTATGATAAGCTAACCTATGGTGAGATTATAAGCATTGTCACAGCTAAAGGGATTAATTTGTGCAATGACTTCAAGCTTAAGCAACAAATGAAGAATGAACAAAAAATTTACAAGAATGAATTTGGATCATTCTGTAGCCAGTTTGGTTTCAGCCAAAAGGAAACTATGCCTCCCTCTAAGCAAAAACCAAGCAGGAAGCCTAGCAAAGATAAGTTTTACCACAGTAAGAGAGGTACCTATGACAAATATAGGATGAATGATACTAAGCAGTCAAGACACGTCCAAAGAAGGGTCAACAAAGATACCCAGAAAAAGGTAGAAACCTCTTTAGATGTCAAGCCAATTATCTATTTTAAATGTGGCAAGGTTGGCCATTATAAAAAAGATTGTAGAGTTAAGCAAAAGATTAATAACTTAAGCGTCTCAGATGACCTAAAAAATATGCTTTGTAAGGTAATGTTAAACTCCACAGATTCTGAATCAAGGACTGATTCGAATAATGAAGATGACATTAACCAACTAGAGAGTAATGGTGAAGTTTCTAGCCAATTTTCTAGTGACCAAGTAGAATGTATTAAGGGTAATTGTAATTGTCGTCCTAAAACTATAAATGTCATAAGCCAAGATCAGGAATTTATCCTAGATACTTTAAGGAAAGTTGAAGATGAAAAGACTAAGCAAAATCTTTATGAAGTTTTTAAGAAATTTGTTGTTAAGGTAGAAGCTAAGAAGACTGTAAATCCTTATAACCTTAATGATATCTTAAATAGGTTTGACTAACAGTCTCCTAAGGAAGTTAGCATTAAGGAACTTTATGATGAAGTTAGGCAGTATAGAAAGGAGATTAAGGAGTTAAGACAATTCATAGGTTTAGGTCTCTCTGATCTCCAAGAACAAATCAATAGAATTGTCAACCAAGAAAACCTTATGGATATTCCAGAATCTTCTCATGTTAATGATAATGAGACATATTCTTTTTTGAATACTGTGAGTAGGGTTATCTTCTAGAGGTGGGAAGTCTCCCTTACTATAGTAGTCAAAGATAAATTTGTCTTTGATATTATTGCTTTGATTGATTCAGGAGCAGCTGAAAATTGCCTTCAAGAAGGTCTTGTACCTATTCCTTTATGTGAAGAGACTAGTCAATCTCTATTTGGAGGCAATGGCAAAAGACTTGCCATTAAGTATAAATTAACTAATGTTCATATCTATAACCATGACATCTGTATTAAGCAAACCTTTACCTTTGTTAAGGATCTTAAGGAAAAAACCCTCCTAGGAATACCCTTCTTAAGCTCTATTTATCCCTTGTGGGTAGATAACCAAGGTATAAGAACAAAGCTTTTTGATAAGAAAATTCTTTTTGAATTTGCTAATCCTGTTTAAAACATCACTCCTTGTGATCAAGAAATTAATCTTGTTAGAATAAATGATCCACCTAAGATATTAGGTACCCAATTCATTCATAATCTCATTATAAATGATATTTTAAGCATTCCTTTATGCTTTTCAAAATTCCAAACTGATATTTTGAACCAAGGAATTTTAAAAGTTGTTTTCACATCTAAGAAAACAATTAAGTATATAGCTTTTAAGTATAATTTAACTGATTGGATTATTTTAAACCCTAATTTTCAAATTAAGTTTATTAAAGGAGAAAGTTTCATTCCTAATCACTCAACTTGTGGAATTTGCAGGGTTCACGAGACCATGGCCCCTAAAAAGAATACCCAAGCTCTTAACCAGAAAACCCAATCCAGTCAAGCTCCTTCTCCCCATAAAATGCTATGGAGCCAACAAGTTGAAGAAGAAGAAGCAAGACTTCATTCTTCTAACCCTATGCCTAACAAGATGATGACCTTGTACTATGATCATTTTGATCCAGCTAATCCAGTCAAGGCCACCCAGTACCCAGCCATTTCAGGGTCCCAGACCTTCAAGCAAGTCACTAAGGCTAATCCATCTCAAAAAGAATTAGCATTAAGCTCATCTTTTTCAAACAAGCAAATTGTGGTGGTTGCCAACCCCACATCTCTTTCAACAAAATCAAGATATTGGTAAAATGATTTAAATCAACCTCTTTTGGTTATTGAAAGAGAATTTTTCTCTGAAAACCCTAGAGAGATTGCTGCAAAAGCTTTTTAAGAAAATTTTCATTATCCCTCTGGTGATATTTTAAAAGCAAGAGAGCTTTATGAAGCAGTCCTTACAGAAACTGGTTCTGTTAAAATTAAGCATAACGCTGATAAATTCAGCAATATGGGTTTGACATTCTCCACCTGCCATATCTATAAGATTCTTACTGTCAAGCAATGGGGTGGAAATCCTAATCTTTCAAGGGAATTTTCTGAACCATCAAAGCCAAGGTTTTTTAATTATTGGGATTATCAGAGAACATGGTTTAATGCTTTTCTGATCCAGAATAGGGACTTCCATCATTCATGGATGTTCTATTTTCCATCTAAGAATCAACTTTCATCTTTCCCATTTTGGTTCTATAGTTGGTGGACTTATTATGGCCCAACTATTAAGATTCTTCCTAAGCCCATCTTGGATGGATTTGAGCTATTCAGAAGTTCTTTTGATATCCCCAAAGAACTTTCAGCTTTTCCCTATTTACTATTCTTTTTCAGCAAATTTGGCCTTGCTTGGATAGTCCAGTGGAACTATATTATTATTACAGATGAATCAGCAACCTTTCCATCTCTAGGAAGGACTTTTAAAACTAAATGGTGGGATGCCTTGAAAAATGATGCATCTATTGATGCAGTTAAGCAGTATTTCCTCAAGAACCCCACACAAGTCTCAGCCAATGATGATATGTCTCAGTTTCTCCTCAAAAAGCAACAGTTACAAGCCATGCTCGCAACAGCTAAGACCCCTCAAGATTTCCAGAAAATCCTTGAAGAAAGAAGCTCAAGCTTCTCCCAAGAAAATTTTTATGCAGAATCTGATGATTCAACAAGCTACATTCCAGACAATGGTGACGACTGTGAAGGAATCCTTCCTCCAATAAGAAGATCCAAGTAATCATTAGCCTTTTATCTTCCATCAAGAATATTTTACAACTTTGCAGTTTCAACACCAAAAACAGCAAGCATGTGACTACACAGTCTAAAGCAGCCTGTCAATAGTCTTCTCAGCTGAAAGTGGGTTTTTCTGTGCAATTCGGTGGAAAAGTGAATTTTACTATTCACTATTCATGCACGAGATTACTATTCATGGCAGTTAGTCAAAAAGCAAACAGTGCTTTGTCCCCTCTTTTTGGCTATTTAAGGAGGCTTGATCTTTATTTGTAAGTACCTAGAATTTCACTTAGAATTTTAGATCTGAAATCTCTCCCAAGCTTATGCTCCCCCTTCTCTCTTCTTTCTCTCTCAATATGTAAGCTCTTCAAGCCCCAAGCTTTCTTCAAAGCTTTCCTCCCATTGTAAGATATTTCTCCTTATGTATCTATGTTTTAAGATTTACCTCATATGATGGATGGTTTTTAAATTATGTAAATTTTCAAGTTTATTTTAAGTTTACCTCCTATCATGGATGGTTTGTTTTATGTTTCCAATTTACCTCCTATCATGGATGGTTTGTTTTATGTTTCCAGTTTACCTCCTATCATGGATGGTTTTATATTTATGAACTAAAAAGTTTGAGGTTCCTTCTCTTTTTAAATTTCTTTGGTTATTTATCTTGTTGGATTTCTAACCCTCTTCTTTGTTTTGAATCATGGCATAATTCCTGTTTTCATTGCATATGACCTTGTCCTGGGTGTCTATGGTATATATATATATATATAAAGTAATTGTGTATAATATAAAATAGTAACCGTGAGTATTAAATGTATATAATATGTAAATGTACATTTAAAATGTTAAATAGTAACAATATATTTAAATGTATAAAATATATAAATTTACATTTAAAATGTTATATTATATAAATTTAAATATCCATTTTAAAAGGAAAAGAAAGATATAGTTTTAAAATATTAGTATATAATAGAATAAAAAAATAAATTTAGTAATGGTTATTAGTATTAAATTATTTTTTTGTATATAATGTTATTTTAAAAAATATTAAAATATAAGAAATATAAATAGAACATTAGCCAAAATTATGAATTTATCTTATATATTTAAAAAAAATTAATATTAGTCTTAAATTGTTGAATTTTTTTTTTTTTAAGATATTGAGAGCTCAAAATAAAAATATAAATAAAAGTAGAAATAAAACTAAATTGTTATTTAATTGATTTGAATGTATATAATATAACAATAAAAATAGTAACTATGTATTATTAATTTTAAAAAAGAAAAGAAAGATGACTTGTAAAATGTTAGAATCTATAATAAAATAAAAAATTGAATTTAGTAATGGTTGTTAGTATTAAATTACTTTTTTGTATATAATATTATTTAAAAAATATTAAAATCTAAGAAATATAAATAGAAATAGAAATAAAAGTAAATTGTTATTTAATTTATTTGAATGTATATAATATAATAATAAAAATAGTAGCCGTGTATTATTATTATTGAAAAATATGACTTTTAAAAAATAGATTTAGTAATGGACAATGCACCATAATATTAGTTTATTGATGATAATATTTCTTTGTTAATCTTTTGAATAAGTTTGATAATGGATGGTTACACCACAGTGTTGTGTTATACTCGTGGTGAAATTATTGATTGTGAATTTGGGGTATGATATAATCGTCCTCTTGAGAAAGTTGTTTCAATCAATAGTATAATAACATTTGATGAGTTAGAAACAAAATTGTGTCATGCTCTGAATATTAATCATACTTACACCAAGTTAAATATGGTGTTTCGATATTCAGTTCCCTTTCCAAATGGAAGGGGTATTGTTAATTATGTCATTTTGCCTATTCGAAATGATGGTGATGTGAGCATAATGTTTACTATTGTCGCACAATCTCCTCCTCTAAATACTATTGAAATGTATTGTCAAACTTCTTCAATTGACCATCACTCCATGCCAAGTAGCTTTACTACCCCAATGCATATTGAAGGTGTAGGTCCAAGTCAACAAATGGTAGAAGAGAACACATCTTCCCCTATGTATATGCAAAGTTATTATAATGACATGGAACCTATAGTTAGAGTAGATTTGGCGGGGGTCACTAATTCAATTGTAATGACAGTTGAAAATTATGTTGATATTTTACCTGGAAATGATGATGACAATGTGGAGTTCTTTGATGAAAATGATGGTAATGAGGATATTATGGACATGGAGGATAATGAAAATACAGAAAATGATGCATCATTGCTAGGTAGTGGTGAACATGATGTCTCTTCCCCAATATTTAGAGAATTGAATTGGGATGTAATTAACTCCATGGTCGACAAGGATTAAACAACACACACTGGATTATGGAATGAATAAGATGAATTGTTTAAGGGTTTGTGGTTTGACAGTAAGGTAGATGATTTCGTGCCTAGCTGGTGTACCTTGATTTTTGGTCGTCAGATAGGAGTAATCAACAAAATTTATAACCTATATCACCATGTACTAGGATAGCCTCAGCTAGCATAACATAGTGGCTCTAGGATCGTTCACTAGGAAGGGTTTTCAACTTACTACTGGTATTAATTCAAAGTTGAATTTGTGCTTTTTCATTTCAAGGTTAGCTTTTAAAAGAAAACATAATCTTTGGTTGAAAAAGGATTGGTTTTAAGCTAACAAAAAATAATAGTAACTGAAATTACTAATAAAGAAAAGCGTTTCTTGGAGTTTTAGGATCACTAGGGTCAGGCTCTTAATACAAAAATAGAGTTCCGGTCACTTAAATCTTTTCCTCGCATTAGAGAATTAACATATAGTTATTTCTCTAACCGGTATGGTACAGATGCTTCCCTTTTATGGCTTCAAACACTAAATCCCTCTCACTGATTCATCTTGCAATGACTCGTGCCTCTCACCTAGCATTTGTCATTCAAGGTGATCCTTAACCTTGGATTTCCCTTCACAAGCTCGCAAGACATAACTAATGGATGTCTCCTTAGAGTTCAAAAGCTTACCAAGTGTTGGCTATTCAAGAAAATCCTACTTTCAAATCACCTCCCAAAGGCTTGCAAGAGATAAACTAGTGCATCTCAATGGACAGAAATCACTTGCCTTACCAAGTGTTGGCCCAGGTGATTTAAAGGCGTTTTAAGTTAACTAAAAACATAGAAACCATTAACGAGTCACACTTTCTCTTCATTAAAAGCTGAAACAACAAAACTTCCAATTCTTGCACTCGACACCTTACCCAACTTCCTTAACTCCAAGAGACAAAAAGCCTAGCCACTCATTCTCTGAGGAAACATCCTCAGAGCTTGTTTGGCTAGTAATAAAAATACAATCAAAGTGAGTAGGTAAGGCAAAGCAAAGCTATGTATATTACTTCCTTCAAAACTATACAAAAAGTTGTCTCTGAGAACAAGCTCCCGAGATGTCTCTATAAAGAAAATTACAAACTATATATATGAGGTTATTCACCCTTTGTTCTTACTTATTAACTAAGGAATCCTATGATTGGTAGATTACAAGGAGAGAATGGGGATTTAAACAACAAATTTCTGAAGAAAAATTCTAAAAGAGTTGGTCGCAAATATCTAGAAGCACTCAGGTGGATTTTGTAGGCATGCAAGATGGGCTACGAAATTTCGCAAGCTGAAGGTCTCCATTTCGCAGCCAAAGGCTAATTTCGCAGCTAGCACCTTGTGATTTCACAGCCAAAGGCTGATTTTGCAACTGTGAAATTGGCCTTCAGGTTGGTGTGATTGGCTTCCAATGGTTATAACTTCTTCATTTCAACTCCGATTCGCGCACTGTTTAAAGCATTGGATTCTTGAATTCCTGAGCTTCGAAAACAACATATATTATGCATGAAATGGACTCCAGAAAATGCTCTAAATGTGTCCAACAGTTTCAATCCTCTTGAATTCTTCATGTTAGATTTCTTTCTTTGCTTTCCCTCATTACATTCATGATTTGCTTTTGGAAAAGGACTATGAAGCTTCAAAGCTTGGATTCTTCATGTAAATGAGCTTCCAATTGCTTTGCCATGGATTCTATAAAACTCTCCTCAATCTTGGATTGCTTTGGTGATAAAAAAACAATCAAAAACACCAAAACTTAACACAATTTGATTAGAAATGATTGCAAAGGTACTTAATATGCTAATTGAGTTAAAAGGTAATAACTACTACTCAAAATTGTTTAAAAGAGTTAGTTACAAGCTACAAAATAGCACTTTTTGAGTAGTAATCACTCTCCACAACCAACATATTGCTAGTCCCTTAGCAATGAAGGAGAAAAAAAAGAAAAATAAACAGTAATATAATTTACAAAACCATGTTGATCACTTCAAAAAAAAAATTTAAGTGGCATGATGATCTAACTCTCACATGGAACATTAAAGATATAAAACTCAAATTTCAACAAAAGTTATCAAATACCTTACCTAATCACAATTCATAAAGAGAAGACATTATGCAAATTGAAGCTTTAAAGTCATTTCAACTCCCAAAGGTCCAATCCTAACTTTTCCACAAAAATCTAAGTGTTACTTGATAGTTTCCGAATATAGTATGCTAAACTAATCTCTCCCCCCAACCTAGTTCTTTTTCAAGACTTAGCAAATTGACAAAATTTAATAGGCTAAGAACGCACCCTTTTGTTTCACAATTTTTTTCTTGTAGAAGTACAAAGCTAAAGGTATTGTTTTCTAAATTGTCCACGTAACGGGACCAATCAAGGCTTAGGGCATCAAGCTTTAAGGATCTTTCAACCACTTACTCCTCGGATTTTACCCCAGACTTTTGAGAATGAATTTTAATACCCAAGCACCTACAGTATGTTAAAATCCACCTATTCACCCTTGTAACGAGCATTGAGGTTGGTGACTCCCAACCAATGAAGGCTTAAGGCACCAGGTTTTAAAGATTTTCACCATATACCCCTCAGACCTTGCTCGGGTTTCAAGGCAAGTAAAACATTTTTTTTTCTTTCTTTTTTTCTCCAAAGGCTTATTGGCCTTTTATAAGGTGTCCCAACACTATTAAATGAGGTCAAAGGTACCAAGTCTAAATTTTCCTAAGTCAAGAGGGAAATAGTTTTTCATCTTATAATTGGAACTTATTGTGCACAGTGTATGAATAGCTTAAAGTGGAAGAACTAAGGTTGAATTCAATAGAAGTTTCAACAATTCATCAACTTTAGTAAGCATAATACAAACTCTATGTCAAGTGAAAAACAAAAATTCAATTTCTCTCATTTTATTTTGAGAATTTTTCCTTAATAACCAAAGAGAGTAGAAAAAACTTAATTTTTTTAAAAAATTAAGCAAAAATCAACTAAATTATCAAAATAACTTAGCATTTAAAACAAAAACTTCCTTCCTCAACTCTCTTCCCCCCAACCAAGCTGAACATTGTCCTCAATGTGGCATGAGTGATTGAAATTACAGGGAGAAAGTGGTACCTCCTGAGTGACATGAAGTTTGAGTAGAATAGGAGAAACCACATATTTCAAAAACAACAAAAGATGTGAGTAGAGGAATTAAAATAAAATTATGCCAAGAATACTAAAAAAAAAATGATAGATATATATTACTTTAAGAAAGTACACTATAGAGCAAAACAAGTAATACATCTAATCCCAATATATAAAACATCAAAAGCATGGGATTACGAGTTCTACTAAAGTAAAGAAATACAGAAAAGAAACTAGGTAAATGATCAGATGATGGTGGGAGGATCATGTGGAGACGATGGCTCGGCTGTAGAGGTCGGAATGCTTGGGATGGATGCCTCTATCTATCCTATAGTCGTCTCCTCTAGGGGCATAGTTTGCTCTGCTAGAGGAGGGCCCTATGATGGATCTATAGGCTCTGATAGGATAGTTTAGAAAATAAAACACATAACATGCATTTTCCCCTAGCCTCTTAATCATGGCAAGTCAAACAAACAATAAAAAATATATGCTAAACATGTTGACAATCACATAAGAAAAAAAATACATAATGAACATATATAAAGCAATACATAATTTAGGGAATTATGATGCAAAGGTGAGTAGCATACCTGAATAGAATAGATAACTTATAATGCGCTTCTACAAAACATGGGGGGATAGATCAATATAGTAGTAATAAATAATAAAAGAAAGAAATCCTAGCATGCTTGGTATCTAAATAGCAAAAATGATAATAATATATGGAATCATCAATTATCACATACATCTTGTATATAATTCCAAAAAAAATTGATGGTTATGACTACAACAAGTAGCAAAAATGTTACCAAAGATGAGCTTTGAAAAGATTCTTTTATGTTGGGGTATCATCAAGTCCCCAATTAATATTCATAAGTTTAGCATGTGTATTACTATTAGCTTTGGAGCACAAGTTCAAACCTAAGTGGAATAAAAAAACAACGTTTTGGAAAACCAAAAAGTAGAATGCAACTTATATGAAATGAGTTGCATGATTTTAAAGGAAAATATAGTCTTTGCCTTAAACCTAGAAAGAATATATATGTATTTTTTCCAAATCCTTTTGATGGTTTAAATACTTTTGAAGACGATTTTTAAAAGAAGCAAAAATGGATCAAGTGAACTAGTAAACCTTAAACAATATATACAAAATAAGGATTTTTGATTTCTTTATGAGAGGGATTTAAAAAAATAAGAAAAGTGAACTCGGATCCCCTTTTGGCTGCCAAAATTCATTTTTTGATAAGATATATATATTTTTTCTTTTCTGACTCAAAACAATTACATTGTTTACCAATCGAACTTTAAAGACAAATAGATAGGATTCAATAAAATAAAATAAAAAATTATTAGTCACATTACGTAAATTTGCAAAACAAATAAATAAGATTTGATCAAAATGTCTATTAATAAACTTAAACTATAAATTAAATACTATGGAATCAATCAAAATAACAACAAAAAATTCCAAAAGTAATTGAACTAGGATAAGATCTAATTGAAGACACAATTAATGAACTCAAAATATAAATTAGATATCATAGTGCCTCAAAATAATAGCTAAAATTCCTAAGGCAATTAAACTAAGATAGAATTTAATCGATGATAAATCTGGTAAATGTTGGGAACCCTGGATTACTCCATTCACATGCCTTGGATCATGTAGGGTGCATGCAAATCTATCTTAGGCTCTCTAAATCTATCGCAATGGATAAACAAGTATTAAAAAACAATAAGAATACCAAAGAAAACATAGATCTAGAGAATAAAGTCACATACCTTTGGTCTGAATGTTCCTAGATCGATTCCAATGGATGTAGATAACCCCAAATTCGTAGTAGATCTCGTAAACACCATGATATTCCACCTGATGACTCTTCTTTGTGTCTAAGCATTGAAATGGTGGAGATCTCAAGGGTGGAGGCTAGAGTTCTCTCTCTAGACTGAAGAGGAGAATGGTAAGGCAATAAAACCCTAACCCTTAAGGGAGTATTTATAGGCTTCCTGTTAGGCTTAAGTGACTTAAGCCCACCATGGGCTTGGGTCACTTAATCTAGCCCAAAGAGGTTGCTAATTGATTGATTAACCATACAATGCCCTAATTAATCAATTAACCTAGTCCAAAGGTGCCACTCACTTATCCTTGTGCAACCTTGCGTAATTATCAAAATGCCTTTATGCACAAAAGTGAAATAAAAATCCATCAAACCCTCATAAATTGTGTCATTAAGGAATATGAGCTCAGAACGGGGACCACTGAGATCCATAGGAGTATTGGTTTCTTCATAATCAAAATTTGAAATTGACTTAACATCCTACTACAGAGAGTTAATTCAACTCTAGTATCCTATGTAAATTACAACGAGACACCTTGTGCTCAGGTCCATGACTTACTATAGACTGCATGCAGACTCCCCATTAATTGGTGTCCATAACCTAACAAAGTATTGCTATCACCTATCAATATTACTTCTCAAATCCTTGAGTTACAAATCCCACTTATTATGTGATCAACTGACATACTTTAGCTCCAAGGAGCATATGTCAAATTCCACTAAAGGAATTATTGTGGCCATAGATTTCATGATCACATGTCCTTTGGATCACCCAAAGGGACACTCTGTTTCAATCCCATGAAATATCATGGTGCCTCTATTAAGAATACTAGTTGCCACAAGCCTACATCAATAGTGACCCAATCCATAAGGATATATGACCACTTTAGGGTCTCACCCATAGGTTAAAGTCTCTTGTTGATTTTGGCACAAACTCAATATCCTCTCAAGGTTGAAAGTCCATGCAGTATAGTAGTTTAGTGAATCATGACAATTGATAGCCTTACATCATGATGCACTATAGGTCTTGTCCAGTGTGCATCACATATACTAGTATACTCACCATAAGAAACTCATGTTGACGGCCAAGACAAGTCATCCCTTCAATTAAGAGGTGGTGCACTATAGTCTCAACTGGATTGCCCAAATCCATAAACCAACTATGGACAACTTATCTACTTACAGGGGACCCATGAAAAATTAACTTGAAGACATAGCATGGATTTAACAAAAACTAAGACTATAAAATATTAAAAACTAAATGAGATCAATCAAACTAAAATTAATAACTAAGACAATAGAATGGATTAAAATCAAAACTAAATATCTAAAACTCAAGAATTAATTAAAAACAACCAAACTAAAAAAAAAAATCAACATAAGGACATCGCATGGATTTAACAAAAACTAAGACTATAAGATTCTAAAAAGTACATGTGATCAATCAAGCTATAATTAATAACTAAGACAGTAGCATGAATTAAATTAAAAATTAAAAATCTAAAACTCAAGAATTAGTTAGAAACAACAAAACTAAAAAAAAAAAATCAACTTAAGGACAACCCATGGATTTAACAAAAACTAAGACTATAAGATTCTAAAAATATACATGAGATCAATGAGGCTAAAATTAATAACTAAGACAATAACATGGATAAAATTCAAAACTAAAAATCTAAAACTCAAGAATTAATTAGAAACAACCAAAACTAAAAAAATCCAACTTAAGGACAACACATGAATTTAACAAAAGCTAAGACTATAAGATTCTAAAAAAAATATGAGATCAATCAAGCTAAAATTAATAACTAAAGCAATAGTATGGATTAAATTCAAAACTAAAAATCTAAAACTCAAGAATTAATTAGAAACAACCAAAATAAAAGAAAATATCAACCTAAGGACATCACATAAACAATTGAATATTAAACCAACAACTAAAAGTATGGGAGCCATAAATTCATATGAGATGGAGGGAGACTAATCTTAGAAATGTTCAATGAATTAACTAACATAAAATATTAAACATTTAATAACTAAGAATATAGAAACATAAGGAAAAAAAAAACTCAATTGAAAACTAGCCTGTGCTGTGGAGAGAGCTTTCCTATGTGTGTTGGCAATATGTCAATGAAGCATCTTACTATTGTATCAGAGTGGTGCCGTACGTAGCCTTCAAGAGATTGTAGCCTTCGAAAATTTTAAGTCATTGTAGCCCATTGCAGTCCCAACTCCCCGAGTCCCCATCGAATAAATAAATAAATAAAATGATTCCCTCTAAAACAGTAGACCGAATACCCTCTGAAACACGGACTGATTCTCTATCCAAAACAAGGGATCTTCCCAATAAATAAAATCCTGACTCTCTCCAGAAAAATCATCCTAAAACCTCTTTAATCTTTCTCAATTAGGCTAGAATCTTCCTCCACTCAGAAATCCTTCAAAAATCCTTCCTTCATCAAGATGGTATCTCCAAAAAAATCATGCTAACTTCTCCTTCCAACAGCTCTCAATCCCGACTATTTTTTCTCTCCTCAATAAAAAAAAAAACTCCCAAAATCATTCTGGCCTGGATATCTCTTTCCCCAAATCATTCATTTATCCTTCCTTATGGTAGATTGCATTCCTTCTTTCATTCTTTACGTCCATCGCGGGCTGCATATCTCCACTGATCACAACCCGTCGACTACCTTTCTCACGTTTATTATTTTGTGAACGTGGATTGAATTTGCCTCCCTTTGACCTGCCTTATTGTTCTTTCCAATTTTTTTTTTCTTTCCTAGTGCAACTCATATATATCCTAAATGTCATCTAAATTCCTCCTCAAATAAGGCTTGAATTCTCCTTTAAAAAGGCAGCATGTCTTTCTCTCCCAAAGAAGCCAAACTCTCCATTGATAAATCTCCCTACAAAATTCCAAAGTTAATAGATTAAATGTAATAATAATAATTAAACAAATAAATAAACGTGTTTTAGAAAATAAGTAAAAAAAATATTGGAGTGGCAAAAAAAAATTATTTTACAAAATTTTTAGATTAAAATAAAGGTGTTTTAGGAAATTAATAGATTAAATAAAAGTGTTTTTAGAAAATTATTAAGTAAATAAAAGTATTTTAGAAAATGATTAGATGAAATAAAAGTGTTTTACAAAGTTATTAGATAAGATAAAACATTTTACAAAATTATTAGGTTAAATAAAAACATTTTACTAAATTATTGGGTTAAATAAAATCATTTTACTAAATTATTTGGTTAAAAAAAAAGCATTTTACAAAATTATTGGGTTAAATAAAAACATTTTATAAAATTATTAAATTAAATAGACGTGTAAGAAAAAGTGTTATGGAAAATTGATGAAATAACAAGAACATAACATAAAGTAGGAAATAAACAAAATAATAGATGAAATAAATAAATAGATAATAATAAAAATGAAAAGTCATGCAACCATACAAAAACAAGTCACATGCGAGCCATACAAGATGTGTCTAAAAGGGATATGGTGCGTTTAAATGAGCCTAAGGCGTGATAAAAAAACGTGCCCAAGTGTCTTAGGGCAAACTTTTGTACTTAAGTGACTTAGAGCAAACAGAAAAGTGCCCAAGTGTCCTATGATGTGAATTAGTGTTGCTAAGTGTTTCCTTGATGGGATATCTTAAAAGAAAAACCTAAACCTTACTCGAGGCTAGCAATGGTCACAATGAGAGGTCAGATAAATCCCCCAATTAGAGTCTCCAAGGTGGTTAAAAAAAAAATTAAGTTGTGTAGCAAAGGGCGACTCGGGAACTGTTATGGAGTACTGAAAGAGTACTTAATAAGGCATGTGCTAGGGGACAAAATGAAAGATCTACAAATATGCATTTTTTTGGTAGAGATCATGAGTGTAAGAAAATGTGAGCGGAATTGCAAACAATGACTCAAATGAGGTGAGCTCAAACACGGGGTCACAACAACAAGGATGGAACAACTATGCACAAAAAGGGTAATAAGGGAAGAAAAAAATGTGTGATGATTGCACAAGGATAGAAAAAGATGATAAGAATGGCTTTAGATCATAAATAAAAGTGGACGACTTTGGGTTAGGAGCTTAGGGCTCTAAATGCTACAAATGACTCTAGTTCATGGATGAGATAAACGACTCTAGGTCATGAGCTTAAGGTTCTAAATGTTATGAAAGACTGTGGGTCATGATAAGATAAATCACTTTGGGTTGTGAGATTAGGGCTCTAAATGTTAAAAATGACTATGGGTCAAAGATGAGATGAATGATTCTAGGTCGTGATCTGAAGGCTCTAAATGATTTGAATAACTCTAAGCCATGATGAGATAAACGACTCTCAGTTATAAGCTTAGGGCTCTAAATGCTATGAATGACTTTAGGTCATAGATGAGATTAAGGACTCTGGGTCGTGAGCTCAACACTCTAAATGCTATGAATGACTCTAAGTCACAGATGAGATAAATGACTCTGGGTCACAAATAAGATAAACGACTTTGGGTCACAAATGAGATAAACGATTCTAGGTTATGAGCTTAGAGCTCTAAATGCTAGCTAATCAGGGTGCTTTCCAACTCATAGTGTCAAGTCAAAGTCACTTAGAGGTGACTAGAATGATGAAAATGGACATTTTAGGGATGCAGATGATGCAAATGACTCTGGATCATGAGCTCAAGGCTCTGAATGTGATGAATAACTCCAGATTGTGGATGACATGAATGACTCTAGGTCATGAGCTTAAGGCTTTAAATGCTATGAACAACTCAAGATTGTGGAAAGGCTTTAGATGTTATGAATAGCTTAGGGTTATGGTTGACATGAACAACTCTAGGTCATGAACTCAAGGCTCTAAATACTGTGAACAACTCAGGGCTATGGATGACATGAATGACTCTAGGTCATGAGCACAAGGCTCTAAGTGTTATGAATAGCTCAAGGTTGTGGATGACATGAACGACTCTTAGTCGTGAGCTCAAGGCTCTAAATGTCATGAACAACTTAGGATTGTGGATGACATGAACGACTCTGAGTTGTGATGCAATGAGTAACTCAGGGTTACGATGAATAGCATAGGGCTATATGAACAACTCAGGGCTATGAACTTCGAGTTCTATGACTGATCGACTAAAAGGAAAGTGTGATACGCAAACCTCAGATCAAACCACTTAAGGGTGACTAAATGATGAAGGCTCAGTTCAGGGTTGGAAAGACTCTAGGCTTAAAAGGAAAAAGGTTGCCTCAGGGCTATGAGGCTCAAGGCCTAAGGGGAGTTAAGGATATAAGGCTGAGAGCTTAGAAAGAAGAAGAATAACTCAAATCTATGAGGCTTAGAAGGAAAGGATAACTCAAGGCTATGGGGCTCAGGGCTTAAAAGGAAATGATAGCTCAAGGCTACGAGGCTTAAGGCTTAAAAGGAAATGATAGCTCAAGGCTATAAGGCTCAAGGATTAAAAGAAAAGAATAACTTAAGGTTACAAGGCTCAGGCCTAAAAGGAAAAAAAAACTTAGGGCTACAAGGGTCAAGGCCTAAAAGGAAATGTTAGCTCAAGGCTACGTGGCTTAAGGCTTAAATAAAAAGGATAGCTTAGGGCCTAAATAGAAATGATAGCTTAGGGATACAAGGCTTAGGACCTAAAAGGAAATGATAGCTCAAGGCTACAAGGCTCAAGGCCTAAAAAGAAAGAATAGCTTAGGGCTATAAGGCTCAAGGCTTAAAAGGAACTAAAAAACAAAGGTAGACTTGAAAGCAAATAGGAAAAAAATGGGCTTCAAACTATAGACTCTAAATACCAAGGATCACACTATTAGGCTTTGGAGGGGGAAAAAAACCCTATCCAGGGTGCTCACACTACTAAAACAACCGATGAATCAATCATCTACTGAAATCAACAGGTCAAAAAATTGGTGCATCATAATAAAAAACCTCTAAAAAAATTTGAACCAAAAAAACTCTCTATGTGTCAAAAGATGCTTTTTTGGCAAATTAGAAAAGGAAAAATCTCAAAGTTTGTACATCACAACTCATCTAAAAACAAATCTTAAAGTGCATACATCACAACTCATTTGGATAACCCAATCTACGGAATAGTTGTGGTGGAAACAATTTGTCTCATGATGACTAAAGAGTCCATCAATGCTCCCTGGGTAAAACCTGGTGTGATCTACCTTTATCATAACAAATATCATATGGGGAGACCCTAATATTGTAAATCATCGAAAGTCTGGGGCCATTGCTCAATTTGAAACTAAGTTGGCCATTGTCTCAATCTAAAAAATACTTTGTCAGGAATTGTATAATGAAAAAAATCGAGACTTGAAAATGCTTTGATGGAGTCACATAATGAAATCTCTTGAAAAGTGACTACTCATGTAAAAATGAAAATCCTTCAAGTGGACCGAGGAACTATGAAGGTGAGGTAAATGATTGATCATCTTACCAAAGTGGGGGAAATATGCTCTAGTGTATAATGTTTGATGTCAAAGCCGAGGTAAGCAACCAACACTGATCATCCATTTATGCATCAACGCTGGAGTAAATCTCATCAAAGAAAAGGGAATATGCCCTAATATGACATTTGATGCGAAAATCTTGAGTCAAGAAAAAATCACTGATCATCCTTTTGTGTACCAACCATCAAGAAAATCTCAATAACCCAAAGGAAATAGAATATGTCCTAGTATAATGTCTGATGCAAAGATCCTAAGTCAGGCAAACAACACTAATCATTGATTGAAGCCAAAATATGTGCTCTAATAGTACATATTCGATATCATTTGTTCACCAAAGGACACTCAAATCACCCAAATTGACCTAAATCAATGCTAAGGCCCTAACCATGAATTTAACTTGTATTTCAGAGATTTATCTTAGGTTCAAGGGAAGAAAATGGTGCAAGTTGAATCACTTTAGCTTTTGAAAGATCAAAAAAAGGTTAAATGAGGAAATAAGCGAGTCAAGACTCATGGACCATAAGAAAAGGCAAGACAAGGATATCATGGGTTTGGGAGATGAGAAATGACCATTATAGAGTAAGAAATAAGGTAAGAAAACATGGGAAATGAGGCATGAAGCAAGATTCATCAAGTTGTATGGAAATTTAGAACTCAAAATCTGGTAGCAACATGTTCCTTGACTTTGAGGAAAAATTTTGAGTACTTTCTAAAGTTCATTTTAAGCATACTATATATCATTTCAAAGCTTGGGAAGTTAGGAGTCTAATGCTTAAAATGGTGTGCAAATCAAATCTTAAATGAAGAAATTATATCCATTTGAAGACAACTGCACAAAGTTGAATGACCATTTCGAAATGATTTCGAAAATTCAACTTATGAATTCAAAATCCAATTCAAAATGACCCCAATTTCGAATTCACCCACTACCACTTTGATGTTTTGCCTCTTCTACCTTGGGAATTGGATCTAAGGCACTCCATCCACCCTAAATGGGCCCCACATGATTATAAATCACCATTTTATTTTATTTTTTTTGTCATTTTTAGGTAATTATTTTGTAATAAGTGGCCAATGAGAGTATGCCACATATTAGGTAATTGATGATATTATATAAAATCTCTTAGTTCTAAGGTTTAGGAATCTTAGATCATCTCTCGAGAGTTTGACAACTTTGTGGGGAAGAGAATGAGGACTTTGGTTTGTTTTCTTTTCTTCTTTATTGAATATATTGTTTTTAGTTTTTTTTTATTCAAATTATGGGTTTTTACCCAATTATGGATTGCAAATGTGACATCACCCCCATGAGAGGCTAAAAAGCCAACTTAGAGCTTGAAGCATGAAAACCTAGAAACTAAAAAAAAAACATGATAAGGGAATAGATTGATTACTTAACTTTGCCAACATTGGACCAAATTGGTAAGCCATCATGTCCAAATATACTACACTTAAGTTGCCGATTATTGATAATTCAATCAATTTATTCACGGGAGACACATAATCAATCTTTGAACTGTTCATCTCAAGAATTTTCAATGATCTGAAGCCAAACATTAATCACCATAGAAAACCAAAAAAAAAAAAGGAAAAAAAATAAAACTAAGTTTTAGCCACTTACATATTCATCTATGATAATTTATCATCCATATCACATTTATTTATTTTTTTAAACTAAACAAAGCATTTCCAAGTCTGCCCACCATTCATTCCCATATCTATTTGTTATTCTTTTTAGATTCAACAAAGCATCTCGTTAACATCCTTCCATGACTAGTATACATCTCCAAGTTACTGGCTTTTTATTCAAAATAAAAATAGGGCTATCAAAACTTACCTTTGTGTCTTCTTTGATGGTGATTGAAATCATTGATGATGAGTGCAGGTTAGAGAATATGACATGATCTTGATGGTGTGTGGTGTGGACCCGCATTTTTCACGTGCGCCCCCACTCGATCGGCGAGACTCGTTTTTTATTTGTGAAAAATTAATTTTAAAAAAAAGTTGGAGTCGCCACTTATTTTATTTTTTATTTTTGAAGGGAAAATAAAACAAGAAATAAAACCCTAAAAAAAATGACTCCATAATTTTTGGAAAAGCGTGTCTTTGAAAACCCAAGTCTTGGTCCGGGGATCAGGTTACTTATTGGGAAGGTACCTCTAGGAGGTAGCACCCCTCTAAGCCCTAAAGAGGTCTCTACTGACTAAGTTAAGGGGAATATGGCAATTAATCGGTTAGTTATGGATACCTAAGTAGGCTAGGTGATTTCAAAAGATTTGCATGCTAAACAAGATCAAATCACAAAAACAGAGAGTTAGGGTGCGTACCTGAACCGCTCTTCAAGCGCTATCATAAAACATCAGAGTTAGTATAGAAGTATAACACACATTATATGTATTTTATCAAAGATGATCAAACAAGCATCAAGACAATCAATTATGACATTAAACATGGTCATGGTTCATGATAACATACATATTCATAGAATTTTAGAGTTGGGAGGTAAAGAGAGCGTACCTGATTAGTGGGCATCCACACGTCTATGGGAACAGGGGTATCTCAACAATAGATATAAAGTGAATTCAAGTATTTCATCAAGAAGAATAAAAAATCATCATATCAAGCAAACAGTATTGAAGTGAGTGTTATGAATGTTGGGCCCCCACCAAAGCCCTAATCAATTTCGCATGACTTGATTCCATAAATTCCATTGCTTGGAATCATGAAGTTTGTTCATGCTTGAGAAAATCGGAAAAATCAAGAAAATGGTTGAAAATAAACATAAAAAAATAAAAAATAGTGAAAACTTGTGCCAGAAGGAAAATGGCAGCAAAAGGGTGTTGAAATCTGGATTTTATTGCCTAGAGAAGGTCTAAAGATGATTCTCTAAAATCAGGATTATTTGGATGAAAACGATTTTGAAAACACAATTCAAAACACGTAAAATCATGAGGAAAACAAGAGGGGTGAGAAGGGAAGAGAGTAGTGTGCACCGAACTGGTCATGGCGAGTGGGGTTTGGGGGTTTGGCTGTGACTGCATTGCTGAATTTGAAGATGATTTCCTTAATTCCATTCTGCTGCAACGTTCTGATATGCCTCAATAATTCAGGCACATTCATCTCCTTGGCCATCTGAAACAAGCTCCATGGTTTGCAGATAATTATAAGTCTCATGAGTGCAGGAGTAATCATTACCTATTTCCAGTAATTAACATTTTTAACACCCTGTTCACGAGTCATGCAACCTGGGTAATCCACCAGATTGCAAAGAATTAATGCCAAGTAAATTCTATGAGGAACAAGTGAGTGTCACGATTCTCAATTTTTGAAGCTTCAATCACAGACTACTCAAATAGTTGACTTCCATTAAGTTCATCATCATTATCATCCACACAACCAGGTTGTCGTTTCAATTCAGTGTCAAGTTGCTGAATCTTCTTCTGTTTTAGCCATATAGGAAGCCTTTTCGATTGTAAATCCAGAATGACATCAAGTTTAATCTCCAATTCTGAATCCTCAAGGTACAGTTTCTTCATTGAGCCTTTATTACTTTTCCTTTACTGATATTACAGTAATTCAATTCAGGCAGCCAACTTAGTGAATTAAGCAAGCATTTCTTGAGAAGACGTTCAGTTCATTTAAACAGTAGAGGTGCTTCCCAAACACTTTGAGAAGTTATAAAAGGATTTCTCACCAATCTGCTCATTGTCCTCCATATTTAAAAGTCCCTTTAGCCATCTCAGTTGTGAATCCTCAAATCTATCATCCTAATCCGTCTGGATAATTTCCCTCCTAGCAAATTCGGAAATTGACTTATAATTTCTAAGATTTTCAAGGTCCTCATTGAGTTTTGAATACTCTAATTTCACTATAGAAACCTTTTCCGTAAGAACCTCTCCTGAAGCAATCTCAACAGCAAGTTGTTTAGCGAACTTTCATGTTTCAACGCCTATTTTGTCCAATGTTCATCTGCAACCCTCTCTCTCTCTGTTCCCTCTGCTGCTCAAACTCTCTGAACCTAATTTTAGAAGTTAACAGCGGCACAGTAACATGTAATACAGTTCTAGAATTGCATCCATGAAGAAGCAGTGCAACAGTAGAAGGCTTTCGGGCATTGGAATAATCAGCAAGGTTGATATTAGCCTCACCCAGGATATTAGATCGTGAAGAACCTATTGCCACAATAACTTTACGGAGCTTCTCATCGTACTGCTTGATTAGACTTGTTTGAGATCTGAGCGTTCACATCAGCTTTCATACGTCGCAGGAGGTATGGCATAGTCAAGTCACGTAGGACTACTGCACACTTGTAAATGGTGGATACATGTAATGGAGAAGCATTGGCATAGCCACCAACAGATATAAGAACTGTAAATTCTGCTTCAAATATATGCAACACTCCCAAATTCCTAGAGAAGATAAAATCAAACAAAGATCACAGCTCAGCCAGCTTATTCTGAATTAGCGCACTAGTCATTATTGCATGATGAACAATCTGTAACTGTTTACAAATCATGGTAACTTCAGCATTCGGATTCCGAATTCAGTGTCCTTCACTCCTGGGAATTCATCTAATCTTTTAAGATCCCTACACCGCCAATCTGATTACAATGGGAACATCCCCAAAAAAAATATGGGAAATGTTGGTAAAGGATTGTCATTTGTTGTCTAACTCTGATCAGAAGTTTTCTCCGAAGCATGACCCTCATCCATAAACATGCTAATTAAGTTCTGATTACACGACATGCATCCAGATTCTGTTTTGAACTCTGCCATCAAATCTTTAACAGTTTTTTTTTGGTCCGTTATAATGCAATCAAATCTCCCAATCTGTTAGTTCTTTAAGAAAATATTGTGCAACTTTATACAGCCAAATGTCTTTAATAGAAAGCATGTCCGTTAAACAATGGACAAGTTCGTAAGAAAGAACCATTGGGATGAAAGATGCAGGCAACCTTGATAAGAGAAGAAGCAGAGCATCAGATGCCGAGTGCTTGCTGTCGTAATATGTTGATTTTGAATCAGATATAGAGCTTGTGCTGCTGTCTCTCAATCTCTGTACCAAAGGATCAGTGTATGCGAGAGGCAATTCTTTCTGACACATAAAACAGTATTCCAACCTTGTGGTTGTCTCTGGAAGAATTACTTGTTAATGAGCCCATCCATCATATAAGACTACATGGTCCTGTACTGAGACTTGATGCCAGTCATAACCTAGGTATGGTCTCTGCTGAAAATTGCCAAAAGGTCTTGGTATCCATCTTCATTTGCATAAAGGACCCGTTTTGTCCATCCCTAGTCCCGCGAGCATGAGAATTACAAGAAATCATGTCAAAGAACTTCTCCTTATTACAAGCAGGTTTAGCATCTGATTGGGTACTAGTCCATAACTCTCTCTGTCTCCCAAGCCTTGATTGAGTGCATTGTCTTGATCACTTGGTTTGCTGTGAAAACTGCTCGTTTCTATGAGAGGAGCAAATATTGATTCTACACTCTGACATATAGGTGGCTACCAGAAACTCCACTCTTTCATCACAAACTGAGTCTTCATTACGGGCTGAGTGTTATTGAAGCATTAGAAATCCTCCAATTAAAATATTTGAGTGTTCCAGAACCTCTTGGCAGAGCATCATCCAGAACTATGGGAAACAAAGGCGAAATGCTTGGCTGGATTTAGGGCAATGTAACCCTCCAGTAGTGCAGCGATTTTGATGTGTCTCTGGCTGATTTCAAAAGCATTCGATTGTTCTTCGAGGTTCATAGTCTAACCAATAAAAATTTCAGCACTTGTATCAACTAGGACGTTCGTTAGCTGATGGCTAAGAGAATCCCAAGATCTGCCTCACAATGGGTTCAGTTCTGATACGAATGCTGCTCTCTTTACCTTCAGGTAATCTGTTGATAAAGCTCACCATCTTTTCACATTCAACCCAATCTTTTTCCCTCAGAGCAAAAAACTGGTAGGAGGAAACCTCCCAAGAAGGGGCTGCCTGAAAATGAGGTTTAATGCACCAATTTTTCCACTCTCTGAAAGTGTAGCAGCAACTTCATTGATAAGCATAATACGAGATTCATTGTATTCCTTCACAGAGGTTTTACCCATATTTATCCCAAGAAATGTCTCTAGCAGGTCTCTAAACTGCAATAACGACTAGTTAGATGGAGCCCATAGGCAAATAGAGCCTTCACAACATCTTCCATTGGTCCAGCTTCATTCACACATTAAGATAATACAGGATCTTGAAGGAGTAAAAAAAATTAACACCACTGGAGTCTTCAACACCATTTCTCTCAGTAAATCAATCCATTCCTTCTGAACAGAAGTCTCTTTGCCCATTGCATCTGCCATATGTGTTGAATGCATGCTTCAATCCAACAACCATCAGCTATGAATGTTACCATTACCTCAAGCATTTCATGGCCATTTACAAAAGAACTACATTTTAGTCATTTCATAAGCATGAACTATGGTGTCATAATCCAGGCCCAGGTCACCCGTTTCATCTAACAGAGGTCACATTCAATTCATTTATGAGATTTGCCACAGAGAGTAACTAAGGGTCAGTTTCAGCAAGAACACCAAGAAGACCACAAATAACCAAACGTATATCTAGCCCAGCAGAAATTAGCAGAGGAGAAATAACATTCAAGATTCTTGGAGAAGTTTCACTCTCTGAAACTGGTATAGCATCTCGAATAATTTGCAAAGCTTCTACACATGCATCAGAATTTTGAGCTTTCTTTCCTAAAAATGGGAGCAAGTTATCAACGAATTTCCTTGTTTGCAACGGGTCCTTTATGTATTTTGACAACAATTTGAAAATTCTAAGCTCTGTTTCTCCAGGATATTTGACTATTTTCCTTTTTTGTTGCATTACAACTTTGGGAAAGACAACGCAAGCTACAGATGAGAGTCTTAATGTTCGGAAGTAAAACCTTTTTTTATTGTGATGTCTTCATCATTCCAATTCGCTATCAAGGTCCAACAGGTTCTCAATAAACTTAAGAACACAAGATATAATAGCTTCAGACGTTGTAACAACAATTGGAATTGAAAATATATCAGCCACAAAACTCTATTCCCTGTACAATAATGATACAAGATTGTGGCTTCTACCCAGCATCATCATTAAGCTTCAAATTTCCTGCTCCTATGGCTTTCAGAGCTGCTAATCCAAGAATGACAGCAAAATTTTTTTATAAGACTCTGTCACTGTGTACAGAGGACTCTGCTGGAGGCTTTCATTCATTGTTGAAAATCTCCTTCAACCATATAGTCAAATCAACTGCAACCTCTACACCAGTCTTCATCAATAGCTTTGTATCCCCCACAAAGCTGTATCATGTTCCACCCGGGTCATCCACAGACAACAGATCTGCTCTTCCCTCTATTCCCACACTTAATACATATCATTGTTGCTGCTTGGAACTGGTCCTCATCAGACGAAACGAACATTTCGGAAAACAAACTCAACATCTCCATATGCCCTGTTGGCTTGAATAATACTAATGATATTTGCAATATTATCCTTCCATGACAGTAGTTTCGATTGAAGGTATTGCCACTATTGAAACCGCTAGGATTCCAGCCCAGAATACCACGAACAGAGAAGCCTGAAAATAGAAGCTAGTTCTGAATCCACAGTAAATCACACCCGGAACTCGATTTAATAACTTTCTTGCCTTGAAGGAGGAATACCCGATTTGATTCAATAATCTGTAATCACGTGCCAAACCCCACAAACAGCCCACATTCTACGCAACCTATATAAAGTTTCTATCTTTCATGAAATACTCATGCCATTATGGTCTCCGTAGCCCAAAGCACCAAAAGTGGTAGGTGAAAGTAATACATAGAAGTAGAAGACAAGAAGGTAAGCCACAATTCATTGTTTTCGAAAGGGCTTGAAGAATTGAACATGTCAACGTATTTAGTTAAAGCTTTATCAAGATTCAACAAACATCCAAACTTAAACATAAATCCCTGTTTAATCTATTTGTAGAAAGATTCAAAAAAGAATCAAGAACACAATCATAATCAGAGCAAGTTTATAGACAATTTCGATTCAACGGCCTAAACAAATGGCCCTTGATGTCCACTCCAAACAGCAAAGTAAACACTCAGAATTGTCGGAGAAACATCAGGAATCAAACATAAAGGAAGGCATAAAAAATAGTTGAAAGCGTACCTGAGTAATTTCGCTACAATGGCTTGGCTTCTAGCTATCTTTCCTCTCCCGTACGAAGATAATCTCCCAGATAAAAATCCTTTGTTGCCCGGTCACTCCTTCTTCCTCGTCTCTCTCTAGACTCCAATACGTGCTGCTCCAATGTGTCCTCCTCTTTCTTAAAAAAAATCTCCATTTTCTCCTTCCTCTCTCACGTATATATACGCCTTTCCCTAAAACTAAATCTCCCTAAAAAAAAAGGCCAAATCTCCTATTTTCTCTCTTCTTTTCTCCTTGTCCTTTTTTAAATCTTCCAATTCAAAAGCAATCTTCCCAACTTCAAATTCTCCTCCAAAACCTTCCAAGGAGAGTCCCACTTTCCTTAAACTCCAATGGTAAGTTTCCTTGCAAAAACATGAAATTTTAGAAGTTAAATAATTGCATGAATAGATAAATAAGTAAATAAATTAGAAAATGGTAAAAATAATAAATAAATAAATAAGTTGAGGAAAATAATATAAAGAGGAAAACGAAATAAAATAAAATAAAATTAAACAAATTAACAAAAAAAAATGGGCCCTACGAGCCATGCAAACACGCAAGTCAAATAAGTCACGCTAAAAATGTCCAAATGGGTCAAGTGTGCCTAAACGGGCCTATGATGAGACTAAGCGGGCCTAGGGTGGTGCCTAATGGGCCAAGTGTATCTAAAGGCTATCCTAAAAAAACAAGAAAAGCCTAAGTCTAAATTAGGGCTGCCAAGGGTCACGATAAGGGATCAAATAATCCCTTAACCAAAGTCTCCAAGGTGACTCAGAAAAAGGTAAGTCGTACGAGTAGTAATGGGCCACCAAGGAACTACCGTGGAGCACTGGAAGTGGATTTAAAGACATGTGCTAAAAGGGCAAAATTGAGGGTCTACATGTGGCTTCTCTTTGGGTGGTTTTTTTTTTTTTTTCCTTCTTCCTCACAACTCTTTGATTTTTTTTTGCTCCTATTTTCCACCAACCAATCTCTCCCTTGGTCTCTCTCTGTCTATCCCTTCTTTCAGTCTCTCACCCTAGTCTTTTCCAAAATTATTTTTTTTCTTCAATCTTTCTTGCCTAAAAAAAAAAAAAAAACAGAACCACCCTCTTCCAAAACCTCTCACCTCTCTCCCCTTTTAGTCTTTCACCCTGCTCTTTTCCAAAATTCTTTTTCTTTCTTCCCTCTTGTTTTCCTCAAAAAATCACAACCACTCCTTTCCAGAACCCCTCAACCTCTCTCTAAATCCTAAAGATCTCTCCTCCTCATTTTTCTTCCAAAAAAAAAAAAACTTTCTTATCCTCCTCAGAATCCTTCCTCCTGAAGGCTTCCAAGTCCCTTTTTAAATCATAGCCTACCTCTTTTTCCATGCAGTTCAAATCTCTTTTCATTTCCCCAAGTCCTAGTTTGTCCCTTTTTTTTTTTCCAATTCTCTATTTCTTTTTCTCTTTCCTCACCTTTCAAATGTTGGTGCTCATGCCTAGTTGATTGCATGCATATAAAGAAGATGATATGCACCCAAATGGTCATGCATGGCCATGCAAAGGTGGGACCTCGGAAAAACTTAGGTGATTGGTTAGGCCTAGTTGTGGTGAGGCCTAGTTGAAGTGTAGTTCCAATAATGAATCCATGCTGCATGATTTTTTTTTTTTACCTAAATAAATAAGTAAATACTAAAAAAAACATTTTGAAAAAAAAAAGAAATGAAAAAAAAAGTAATAATAATAATAATAAAAGAGACAAGATAACCAACCACATGCAATTTTTGTAAAAAAGGTAAATAAATAAAGAAAAATAAGAAAATAACTAAACAAATAATACTAAATAAAAAATAAATAAATAAATAGGAAAATAAATAAATAAGAAATTAAGTACATGTGAGTGTTAAAAATGCAAATCATGCGAACTACATAAGCCATGTAGGAATTACCTAAAGGTTACCAAAATGGATCGAGATATGTCAAGATGGGCCAAAGTGTGCCTAAGTGGGCCTAGATGAATCTAAATGGGCCCAGGTGAACCTAAGTGAGTTAGGTACTTAGTGGGCCTAGGTGCCTAGTGTGATTGGAAAAGTGCTTAAGTGACCTAGGGAGTGTCTAATGGGCCTAAATATGTCTAAACAAGTTGTCATAAAAGTGTATCTACTATCCAGAGTGGCTAAAAAAGGTAAGTTATATGAGTAGTAATGGGACACCAAGAACTATTGTAGAGTACTAAAAGAGCACTTAATAAGGCCATGTGCTAAGGTGACAAAATGGAGGGTCTACACATGGCCATCTAATTAAGTAATTAATTAGCGTAATCCAAAGACCTTGTTCACTATCCCTTATGCAACCTTGCATAATTACCAAAACACCCTTATTCACAAAAATGAACCTAGAGTCAATCCAACCCTCATAAACTATGTCATAATGGTATATGAGCTTTATGAGATCGAGTAAGAACCATTGGGACCCATAAGAGTACTAGCTCTCTCAAAATCCAATTTTAAAGTTGATTCAACATCTTAGTACAAATAATCAAACATACTCTAGTACTTTATGTTAATAACAATGAGATGAAGTTTGAGTTCGTGACCTAATATCCACTACATGCAGACTCCCTATGAACTGGTGTCCGTAATCTAATAAGGTAGTCTTATCACCTATCAAGATTACCTCTTCAATCCTTGAGTTACAGATCTCACTTATTATGTGATCAATTAACATACTCTAACTCCAAGGAGCATATGTCAAATTTCCACTAGAGGAAATGTTATGACCATAGTCTTCTAGATCACATATTCTTTGGATTGCCCAAAGGGACACACTATCCCAAACCCATGAGATATCATGGTGCCTTTATTGAGAATACCTATTGTCACTAGCCTCCATCAATAGTGACCCAATCCATAAGGATATGTCACCACTTTAGGGTGTCACCCATAGGTCAGAGCCTCTTATTGACTTTGACACATGCTCAATATCGTCTCAAGGTTAAGATCCATGAGGTATAGTAGTAGTTTAGTGAATCATGACAATCGTAGCCTTATGTTATGATTCACTGTAGCTCTTGTTTAATGTGCATCATATACGCTAGTGCACTCACCAAGGGAAACCCATCTCGACGGCCAAGACTAGTCATCCTCCAATTAGGAGGTAGTATACTACAATTTTTACTAAATTGCCTAGATCCATAAACTAAATATAGACAACTTATCTACTTATAAGAGACCCATAACTTGTATCCTTTATGCAACTCCTAATGCACCCAAATAATGTACAATGTAAGATATATGAGTTGAATGCTCAAATCAATGTCAATGCATAAAAAGAATAACTTAGAGAAGATAAAGTCTATCTTTGTTACATTATATCTTGTTTTTAGGGGCTCAATCCCAATACTCCCACTAAACAGGGTTCTAACACCATATTAAATAACTAATTTTCCTAATAACTTAAACTTTTAGGAAAATTGGTAGTTCAAGAATTTCAACTTTGTTTAAGAATGTTTTCAAAAACAATTCTCAACTATTTTTAGAAACAAAAAGGCCTTTGGAAACTAAATTTTGAAAAACAATTTTTTGTTCTAATGAACAAGAAGACATGTTTGGTTGAATCAATAAAAATAATTTTATAAACAACAAAAACAAAAAAACTTGTTTGGAATTTGTTTTATAAAATGATAATTTCATTAACATGATGGTGTAAAAACAAATAATTTATAATATTATATTTTTAAATATAAATATATACTTGATTAGAACATAGAAATTTTTCATCGATTCTAAAGTTTATAAACATTTATTTTTGCATAATTTCATCTTTTTAAAAACAAAGAAAGCTCCTTCTACAAGGCCATTGTTTTGAACCCTTGTTTGGTAGTTGAGAATGTACACATAAATTCGTAAAAGGTCCTACAAAATTAGCAAAACAAATAGAAAAATAATGCGAACAAAATATTTATTGAAATTAAAAATATTGTAGGTACAATCTCAAATATAATATTCTTTACAAAAGAATATTTTCCCTCTGATTCTTTCGCTTTGACCACAACTTGAAGAACGACGATGACATTTTCTTGATTTTGAAGATCAATCAAGGGCTACAAGTGGCTTATTCCCGAATGAACTCGTTGAATGGCGAAGAACGTGTGTAGCAGTTCTTTTGTCATTTACCGAATTTGTAAGGAGATTTGATGAAGTTTTTTCTTTTGTTGTGAAACCTCTTTTCCCATACGAAGTCGCCTTTGGATTTTCTCCTTAAGATTTTCCTTTCTAGATTTTTCTAATTTCTTTTTTTTTTTCTCCTCTTCTTAAAAGAAGACACCTTTATTTATAGGTGAAGATAGAGAATTTGAATTTCAAATTCCCGAATTTCAGTTGCTTAATTCAAGGGATCTAGTTCATTGATTTCAGCAATTTTTCTTCTCTTGACAGGTTTTACCAACAAGATAATAATAATAATAATAATAATTTTCTTATTATTATTATTATTATTATTATCATTTTTATAGTTGGAGATTAGGGAAACTTATCCATAAGAGGATTTCTATTAATTTTATTATTTTTATTTATTTATTTTGAAGACCAAATTAGTGGTAATTTAATCCACTATTTTTTTTTATGTCTATAAATGCCCCCACTTCAAAATGCATCACGTACATGCATTGTCATGTGGATAGGGCGAGTCTTGAAGTAATTTTTTTTTTCCAAAGAAATATTTTAATAGGAAGTTTCCTATTTTTTTCAAAAAAGATATTTCTTTCCCACTTTTTTCCAAACTCCATTTCGTTTACCTTCTTGTTTTACACTTTGAATCCTCATCCAATTCATTTTCCTCCTTACTTTACACTTTCAATCCTCTTCCAATTTGTCATCCCTAAATACAAATTTTTAAAAAAAATATAAATTGGACAATAGTTGAGAAATTTGACTTGAACTTTTTCAAAGAGCTCTTTTGATTTTTAGGTGTTCTTCAACCCAACTTGAATTCTTTTTAAAAAAATTATTTCATTTTTTTGGGTGATCTCCAACCCAATTTTGAGAAACTCAGCTTGAATTCACTGCGAGAAATCTTCACCTCTTCAAACCTGTAAGTGTTTTTTTTTTTTTTTTTGTTATGTATGCATTAGAGATCATGTTGTGTCGTTCAACATCAAGTTTTGGGGAGGCATCCACAATGGCCGAGTATAAGAGGTCGTTTTTGGTGTGCATGCCGAAGTCAGTGGAGACGTGCCAAAGTTAGTGGAGATGCGAGCCACAATGATGGTTAACTTGGAGACATGATTAGCTACATATATATATATAATTTCCTTGAAAAATGGTAGAGATTTTCTTTTAATATATATAATATGCATGAAAAAGTGAAACCTTCCATAAGTGATTTCATATTGACACGTGTTCTCCTTATTTATTCAATTTTTTTTTTTTTTTGCTAACTTTTTTTTTCTGAAGGAAGAAAAAGACTTACATTTTTCAAACACAAGTCGGTCTTCATCATTTGTAAAGACGAATTTGATTTCAGGTAATTTAATTTTTTTTAAATCACCTTAATACTTTAGGGGTAATTTTTAATAAAATTAAATATCCATAAAAAGTATGAATATTTAAAATTTGACCCTCGTGTAATCAAATTATAGCCCTAGCGCGAAACAATGTTGTATTTTCGGCACTTATGTGCTAAAGTCTTCACCCATGCAAATTGGTTTGACTTGAATGCATAATGGTGTTTAAGTTTTAACATTTAATTAAAACCAGAATAATACTTAGTATCTATGCAAACAAGTTATAGCCCTGATGTTATGCGGTGTTGTATTTTTGGCACTTATGTGCTAAAGTCTTCACCTATGCAAATTGGCTTGACTTGAATGCATATTGGTATTTAAAAACTTAGACCCATATTTTATTCATTTCTCTTTCTACCTTCCTTTTCTTTTTTTCTTTTTTTTTTGTGTAAGATGATGTTCTTCAAATGTTTCAAGGAGAAGACTGTAACTATTCTTGAGGATGATAATGAAGATTTTGAGGAGGGGACTACTTTGTCAGTGCATAAGTCACTTACCGACCTTAAATCTTTAGGAGTAATGGGTTTGACCACGTCAAGTCCCCATGCATCAAATGACCATGATGCAATTGTAGGATGGAGTGGCTCAAAGGGTTGGTGTATAAAATTTGAGTGGAATTGGCATGATTGACATTTTTTTGCATATTCCATACAATCCTTAACCATAGTTGGCTAATAGTATCCCATTCTTTTGATTGAAAAATGAAGTTTTGGCCCTGATTGGTGAGCTCGCAAATCCCAGAATGAGCTTCTTCAATTGCTTGATTTGCCTCTTCTCCTCCTAGGCATCGAAGAAGTAATCCATTGAATGAGTGTTGATAAAGTGTTTCTTTGTAGTAAATGAAGTGTGAGCTCGACGTCGTATTTTTGTTCGATGCCTTAGTTCATCAAGTAACTTCCCATGCTCTAAGTAGTCAATTAATGGTTGTCGCCAATCTTCACTATAAATAGTGAAGACTGATGTAGCGTTTACTTCTTGTTGTTGTAATATTGGCAATAGTGGTAGTACCCACTTATGGAAAAAATGGGCATGTATAGTCTTGTCCTTAAGCAATGTCAAACTTGCAGTTAGATTAGCTAGAGCATCTGCCATTTGGTTTTCTTTTCGTGGAATATGAACTAAAGAGATTCTCTCGAACTTTTTCATCAATTAGGTAGCATATTGGAAGTAAGGAACTAAGTCATCACTTTTAACCTCATACAAGGCTAAAAGTTGATTGATTACCAACTTAAAACCCCCACATATCTCTAAGCTTGTGATTTTCATTTCAATCACCATTTGTAGCCCGATAATTAAGGCTTGGTATTCAGCGACGTTGTTGGAGCATCTCTCACTAAGAATAAATGAATATGGTAGTATCATATTTGTGGTGAGACAAATACAACTTTTGCACCTATTCCATCATAGCATGCTAACCCATTGAATATCATCATCCACGAAGAAAAAACGTCAACATAAAAGATCTCCTCATTAGGGAAGTCGTTTGAAATTTCCTATGCTACAAGGATAGGATGATCTGCCAAGAAGTCCGTAAGTGCTTGTCTTTTGATTGCCTTTTGAGGGAAGTAGATTATTTCATACTCAGTGAGTAACAACCCCCATCTTGCTAATCGTCCTGAAAGAACTGGCTTTGATAGCACATACTTAATGGGATCAATGTGTGCTATTAAGTGTACCGTGTATGCCTGCATGTAATGTCTTAGCTTTTTTGTCGAGAAGATTAAAGCAAGACAAGTTTTCTCTATTGGGGAGTAATTTAGTTCTAATCTTGTTAGAGTTCGACTTAAGTAATACAATGCCCTTTCTTTGTTCTCCTCATTTTCTTGTGTAATACAAGTTTTCTCCATAGGAGCACCTAAGATTGGTGGATTAGCCATATACTTTTTTATGCTCTCAAAGGAATTATGACAAGCTTCGTCCCAAACAAATGGGACATCTTTCTTCATAAGTCGGTTGAAGGGTTGACATTGTCTTACAAGGTTTGAAATAAATCGTCGAATGAAAGCAAGACATCCTTGAAGACTTCTAAGTTCTTGAAGATTCCTTGGCTCTAACATATCTCGAATGGTTGTAATCTTATATTGATCCACTTCAATGCCATGGTGTCGAACAATAAACCCTAGAAACTTACCAGAAGTAACACCAAAAGCACATTTGAGCAGGTTCATTTTGAGTTGGTACCTTCTTAACCTATCAAACACCATATGAAGATCTCGCAAGTGGTCTTCTCTATTCCTAGACTTTACCACCAGGTCATCAACATATCACTCGGTATTCTTATGGAGCATGTCATCAAAGATTTTCTGCATGACACATTGATACGTTGCACCTGCATTCTTTAGTCCAAAAGGCATCACTTTGTAACAGTAAGTACCCTTTAAAGTACAAAATGCAGTAAGCCCGTCATCCTTTGGTGCCATTCGTATTTGATTATACCCCGATGATCCATCCATGAAAGATAAAGCTTCATGAGCAGTAGTTGCATCAACCATAAGCTCGATGATTGGTAATGGGAAGTCATCTTTTGGGCAAGCATTGTTTAAATATCTTAAATCAACACAAACACGGATCTGCCCATTCTTTTTATTAACTAGAACGATGTTTGCAATCCATGTTGAGTGCTTTACCTCCCTAATGAAACCAGTTTCAATCAATTTCTCGATTTCTGTTTCTATTTACTTTGAATTCAAAATAAATAAGCATGAGATCAAAGTAAGGTATCTAAAGAAAACTCATGTTTATTTATTTTGTTCATTAAAAAAGTTTATGGATCACATCCATCCATGAACGTAGTTCCAAAAATTAGCCACAATCCATCTTGCCCATGGAACTTTGTCCAAATCCCAAAAAATGCAAATATTGAAGCCAAACCTTGCATATATTGGTGCACTGGTTTCTTCAAATTTCTTAAACTAAACAACCATAAAATAGTTTTAAAGCACAAAAAGCCAAACCTTGCATGCATAGATGCATTGATTTCTTCAAATTTCTTGAATTAAACAACCATCTATTAACAAGAATAGTTGTAAAAACAAACAAACAAACAAACAAACTTTAACAATTAGTTATGGTTTCTCCTGCTCAATGTTTTAAAAATCGGATCGAACCAACTAGTCTAATCATTGACTGATAGGATTTCTAGTCTAGTTTAGTGAAATGGATCAGACAGAGGTTGGACCACCGTCGAACCACCGAAGCCATCGACTGAACCAGCAAATTGGACGGACTGTCCAATTTCATGCAAACCAATCAACCATCATTTGACCAAAAATTAGATGGGCTCCCCATCCTTATGGCCCAAGTTTCTTCATTCCAAGCCCATATACTTCCCTCCTAATGTGTGCAAGTATAAGTGGTTTGTAGATTTTTTGATGTGAGATAGGTTTTGGTAATAATAAAAAGAGCTTTGCATGGTAGGGAATTGAACTTGGGCATATGGTTAACAAAATAGGTAGCATGACCATTTGATTAATAATATGGTAAATATGGTAAATATTTATATATACTTCTTTTAAATTTTTATCATATAAAATATTTAAACAAATACAAATATTTATATCTACTATTATTTTTATAATAATTATTAGTGATAAATATGAAAATAATATAAATTAATTAATATAATAATTTTTAAAGTTTAAAAAAACAAAATACATAGATATGTAATTGCATTAAATATCATAATTTTTTTTCATCTTAATTATATCTTCATATTTAAATATTATACATATTTTATTTAATAAAATTTAATATATTATATATTTATATTTATAATTTAATTTGACATAAAATACTATTAAAATTATAATTATTTTTAATTTTAATAAAATATAAATTATATATTTATGACATTACCGATTTGACTATAGTTCAACCACCAATTTTATCAGTGAATTGTGAATCAATAACTTTTTCAGTTCAATATCCGATTCAGAAAACATTGCTCCCACTAACTTCTCCATTGATGAGGATGAAATCGATCACCATAAATAGAGGATAAAAAACTTGTTAAAATAGAAAGCAATTTTTTTTTTTGAAAAAAAAAACTACAAAACAAAACAAAAAGCCCAACATTTTTTACTCCAAATGAAGTAAATTTTTGTGAGTTTTCTAAGATTTGTTTTCTTCATTTTTTTCATTTAATAAAATATAAATTATATATTTATGATGTCACTGATTTGACCACGATTCAATTACCAATTTGACCAGTGAATTGTAAACTAGTAACTTTTCCAGTTCATTATCTGATTCAGAAAACTTTGCTCCCACTAACTTCTCCATTGATGAGGATAAAATTGATCACCATAAATGGAGGGTAAAAAACCTGTTAAAATAGAAAGCAAAAAAAAAAAAAAAAAAACCCAAACATTTTCAACTCCAAATGAAGTAAATTTTTGTGAGTTTTCTAAGATTTTTTTTTCTTCATTTTTTCCATTTGAGATCACTAGATCTGTATGTTAAACTCAAAAAAAATAAAACACACACACATAAAAACCCAAAGAGGATGAACTAAGATCTTTCAAGATCTTCACATGAAGCAAGTTTGGCAAAATTTTCCAAAAATACGAAAGTGTTTTTCGTTCTCATAATAGTAGCAAAAGTAAAGGAAAATTATTTAAAGGTGTTTTCCAAAAATAAACTTTTGTTTTCTAAATTATTTAAAGATGTTTTCTAAAAACAAACTTTTATATTCCAAAATATCATACAACAATTCTCACAAAATAGGTAGCATGACCATTTGATTAATAATATGGTAAATATTTATATATACTTGATACTTCTTTTAAATTTTTATCATATAAAATATTTAAACAAATACAAATATTTATAGCTACTATTATTTTTATAATAATTATTAGTGATAAATATGAAAATAATATAAATTAATTAATATGATCATTTTTAAAGTTTTTAAAAAACAAAATACATAGATATGTAATTGCATTAAATATTCTAATTTTTTTTCATCTTAATTATATCTTCATATTTAAATATTATACATATTTTATTTAATAAAATTTAATATATTATATATTTATATTTATAATTTAATTTGACATAAAATACTATTAAAATCATAATTATTTTTAATTTTAATAAAATATAAATTATATATTTATGACATTACCAATTTGACCATAGTTCAACACCAATCCTATCAGTGAATTGTGAATCAATAACTTTTTCGATCTAATATCCGGTCCGGAAAGCATTGCTCCCACTAACTTCTCCATTGATGAAGATGAAATTGATCACCATAAGTAGAGGATAAAAAACTTGTTAAAATAGAAAGCAAAAAATTTAAAAAACAAAACAAAAAGCCCAACATTTTCGACTCTAAATGAAGTAAATTTTTGTGAGTTTTCTAAAAAAAAAAATCATTTAATAAAATATGAATTATATATGATGATGTCATTGATTTGACCATTATTCAATCACTAATTTGATTAGTGAATTGTGAACTGGTAACTTTTCCGGTTCAATATCCGATTCAAAAAACATTGCTCCCGCTAACTTCTCCATTGATGAGGATGAAATGATCACCATAAATTAAAATAGAAAGCAAAAAAAAAAAAAAAACCATCAAACATTTTCAACTCCAAATGAAGTAAATTTTTTTGAGTTTTCTAAGATTTTATTTTTTTCTTCATTTTTTCCATTTTAGATCACTAGATCAGTATGTTGAACTCAAGAAAAACACACACACAAACCCGAAGAGGATGAACTAAGATCTTTCAAGATCTTCACATAAAGCAAGTTTAGCAACCAAAAATACTAAGTGTTTTTCATTCTCATAATAGTAGCAAAAGTAAAGGAAAACTTTTTAAAGGTGTTTTCCAAAAACAAACTTTTGTTTTCTAAATTATTTAAAGATGTTTTCTAAAAACAAACTTTTATATTCCAAAATATCATACAACAATTCTCACAAACTATTTTTTAGTTTTTAAAAACTGATCCCAACATAGTCTCGGTTATAAATCATCAAAAATAATAATTACCCAACAACTTTTTCATTTTTTTTAATTACAAATATTTGTAACCAATGAGTAATTTAATTTTTTATTACAATTCTTTTACATATTTTTTAATCCCATTTGTTAAAATTTGGAGACATCTAATAGAAAAGTTGTTTTGGTATCATAATCAAACCCATGCCTCTAAGGATGATATTAATTTCATCATTGTTTGATTTGATTTAATGGTGGCACCCATCTATGATACTCTCATACAACCACAACAAAACTGGTTTATTTTGATTGAAATGACGGATGAGTGAATGTATAGTAGAATGAATTAAAGAGATTTAATTGAAAGAAGAAAGGCACTTGGATTAAGGGCTTGTGCTCCGCTACTTTTACCTTTACCTTTACCCCATAGCTGTCTGCTGATATGGTGAGTGAATTTGAAGAAGATTTGTCTTTTGTAACACATTCACATAAAAGGATAAGGGTTTAATGCACCTTATGTGATCTAGGGTTTTCCTGATTGCTAGCTTGACCCTTAGAGTCAAACCTTTTACCCAAGGTCGTAGATTGAGTTCTAGATTGCTCAAAATTTGAATCATGATAAAGAATAATTGTAAGCAAAAAAAAAAAAAGGTAAATTAGTTCTAGTTTCTCCCACTACCTTCTCCATTGATGAGGATGAAATCGATCATCATAAATAAAGGATCAAAATTTTGTTAAAATAGATAGCAAAAAGAAAAAAAAAAAAAAAAAAAAAGACCAACATTTTTAGCTCGAAATAAAGTAAATTTTTGTAAGTTTTCTAAGATTTTCTTTTTCTTTTCTCATTTTTTCCATTTGAGATGAGTGGATATATATGTTGAGCTCAAAAAACAAAACAAAACAAAAAAAGACGATGAACTCGGACCTTTGAAGATCTTCACACAAACCAAGTTTATAAAAGTTCTCCTATGAAAGTGTTTTTTATTTTTAAAATAGTAGCAAAAGTAAAGGAAAAATGATTTAAGCGTGCTATATTAAAATATTGTATTTTGGGAACAATTTCCTAAATATCAATTTTAGAGAAATTCAAGCAAAATATGTTTTGAATTCAAAATGATATTTTTTTTGTTTTCAAAAATAGAAAACTGTATTCCAAATTAGATTGTCAAGTTCCAAACAAACTTTTGTTTTATAAAATATTATACAACTGTTTTATAAACCATTTTTTAGTTTTTAAAAACAAATCCCAAACATGGTGTATAGGTTATAAATCATTAAAGTTACCCCATAACTTTTTCAATTTGTTTTTACTACAAATACTTATAACCGTAAATTAATTTTTTATTACAATTCTTTTACATATTTTACAATCCCATTTGCTAAAATTTGGAGGTATGATATTGAGAAATTGTTTTGGGTATCATAATTGAAACCATGCCTCTAAGGATGATATTAATTTCATCAGCGTTTGATTTGATTTGATGGTGGCACCCATCTATGATTCCCTCATATAACCACTGCAAAACTGATTTATGGGTGCGGCTGGAAGTAGATTTGGATTGAAATGACAGATGAGTGAATGAATTAATGAGAGTTTATTGCAGGAAGAAAGGCGCTTGGATTAAGGGCTTGACTCCTCTACTTTTACATTCACCTTTACCTTTACCTTCACCTTCACCTTTACCTTCACCTTTACCCTATTGCTGTCTGTTGATATGGTGAGTAAATTTGAAGAAGATTTGTCTTTTAACACATTCACAGAATGAAAGAGTTTTGGAAGGAGGAGGAAGAATGCAAGCCAGCGTCAGCAGCCACATTATGAGCCAATCCTCCTTGGACACGTCTCCGGAGGAGTTGTTAGAAAAAGAATCCCAGCAAAGCTGAATTTAAAGAAAAGGCCCCACGCAAAGACAAAAGCTCCTGCAATCCCCTGGTCCCTACATACCTGCTCATCCTGCCCAACCCCACTCCTCTAGTACTTTGGCCCGGCAGAGAAAAGCTAAAGAGAAATGAATGGTTGTGACTGGTGACTGGGGAGGTGAAGAGGGGGGAGAGACGGAGGAAGAGACAGAGAGGTGCGAAGAGACAAAATGGGAAGTCGAAAGTCAGAGTGCAGTGGCTTTACTTCAAAGCCCCCATCTTTTTTTGGCTTTTATTTTGTTTGTTTCCTTTCTCTTTATCTTCATCCTAATTCTTCCCCATTCATGTGTGTGTGCTGGCACTGCTAGTATCAGTGCTTCAGGCACTGCCCTCACCTGCTGTAGTACTCTACCATCCCCATATACTGGGTCCCCAGATTTAGGATTCTTTTATTATTTCTTTCCCTTCCTCTCTCTCTCTCTCTCTCCCTCCCTCCTCCAGCAATTCTTCATGTTGCTCTTGTTGCATGCATGAAGAAGGGAAAAATGGAAAAATGGAGTATAGTACTCACTGGCGAGGGCCACACTTGTAACTTTAACCAGATTCTTCTTCTACACCATTTGTCCTCCTTTCTATTCCCAAACTGCCCCCCCATTTCTCTCTCCTCCTCTTCCTTTATTCCGGCAACTGTTTTAGGGTCAGCTGCAGGAGCAACCACTGTTTTGCTGTTTTTCTGTTGTTTGGTTTGGTTTGGTTAGTAAGGACCGGAGAGGAGTTCCACTCAATCTAAGATGATGCTTGTTTCCCTGTTACATATATACATACATATATGAGAATCTTTTGCAATTAATTTGCTTAAATTTGAATGTAACATATAAGATTATATTACATCCATCCATGTGGTGTAATTCAAGAATTCAAGAATTCAAGAAAAAACATATCAGCAATAGAACATTAGTTTCTTAACATTCTCGCTGAGTTTGGGTAGAGGAGTAGTCTTAGGAGGGGCAGCTCGGGAGAGTGCACAAGTACTACTTGTAAATGTAGTGAATTCTGATCGCTCCAGGTAGAGTCTGCCTCTGTATGCAGCCAGGTGGGCATAGTAAGCTGGTGGGACCAACGACACAGGCTTTGTACATCTCACAAATGTGTAGCATAGACTGTAAACCAGCTTCTGTACTTCATCAGAAGTGAAATGGTTTTCATCCCACAATATATGGTAGTGGGTTGGTCGGCTTGTTCCCTTCACCCCCCAATGGCTACAAAGATAGAAATCAAATTCCCTTGGGTGTGTAATCACAGCATCCACAACTGTCCCTGGGGGAATGTTCTCCTCCAACAACTGGTTTCCTGTGGAAGATGGGTGGTTGCTTTCATTCCGAAACAACCTCGTGTGGTGCCTCTTCTGCACCACTGCAAAAGTAATGGGAGGTCTGTAATTGGGAAATCTACAACAAGCCACTCTTATAGCTTGCAACTCCTCTTGGAGCACCTTATAGAACTGGGTTTCGCTCACTCCATCCCTGAAAAAAATGATCCTCTTGGGGAGTTTGGATACTTGCTGATAAAAATCATCCAGTATTTCTCCAACCATGGCACCAAGATCCTGGATGATTTCTTGACGATGGGTCTGGGACCTCATTCTTGAAACATACTTGTTAGCTGCTGGCCAGTTCATGCTCCCAACCACAGCAGCAATGGAGGGGCTGAAATCATCAAGAGGATGAGGATGAGTCACATCAGCACCCATAAAGATGACTGGCTCATCAGGCCGAAGCAGCCGTGGTATCTGGGAAGGAAGTGAATTGTACAAGGCAACAGTGCATCCTCCCATTTTGGCATTGATCTTGAGAGCCAGGTTTGCCAGAAACTGTGAACTCGACTTGCCAAGATTTTGGTACAAGCAGCACTGACTTACAACCCCAATGCTGGTCTCAGCAATTCGCTTCAAATCTGCATACCCTTTGTGCTTTCTCTCCATTATGCATATAAGGAGCTGGAGATTATTCAATGCAGCTGTGTGGATTTTCTTCAGTTTGGATTCCAAAAGGGAGACATTGTTGAGAAGTTGGATTGGTTCAAACTGGGGGCTCATGATAGTGTTTTTGTTAAGAAGGATGCCCAATTGTTCACACCTTTGAGAAAGCTGGATTATGAATCTGGGAATATTGGATTTCTGATCAGGAGTGCCACCAAAACTAATCAGTGCCCACCTTTCTATGCAAGTCCCTTCAAACACATGACTGTCCAAAAGGTTCCATTGCCGGTCATGACGAGAAGGAATTAGATCTCTTACATGCCCACCCTCACCAAGTTTTAGCTTAGGAGGTTGAAGAACTCTTCCATTCAATCGTGTCATTTCTCTTGAAACATGGAGTTTGAATTCTCTTTCCTGGCTGCCACTGTCAAAAGCCAAAAGAAACCAAATTTGTTAGAAACAAATGGAAGAAAAACCAGATTAATTTGTAGGTGTTGAAGAGAATATTAAGAACAATCTTCTTCTCTAACCCACCAACCCTATATTAGATATTATCATGTGATTACCTTGTTGGCCCAACTGCTCCTCTCATGACCCCATCAATAATGGCTTTTCTTTCTCGTGGTCTTTGGCAGCCCATTTTAAGTATTCTTGCAGTTTGATCATCAGAGAGCTTCCCAAGAAATTTTTGGCCTTCACAGATCATACAAAGCTCCATAGGAAGATAGCATGGTTTGCTCCTACTAATCTGCAAACATGGCAAGTTCCTGAACTGTATATCGTAGCCATAGTGATCCTTGAAGTAATTCACCAGCCTCAGAATCTTCCCATCCCTGTCTTCAAACCAGAGATTTTCTGTAGTTTCCTCAGTTAAGCTATGCACCCGATATCTCTGAACAGTCGCTCTATGACGTACAAAGACCCTAATATTCTTCAATGCCTTCTCCACTTCTTTCCTTTCTTCGCCCGTCAAACCTCTCGTCTTCCTTTGGGAAAGGTCTCGAAGAAACTCAACTCGCTTCTGCAAGTAGGGTATTATTCCAATGCTCTCATGGAAAGCAGTCACTGAAAAATCCACATTGAGAGCAAGTCCTTGTTGGGTTGGTCTAAGACTCTGAAAGAACCCTCTTAATCCAACCGCTCCTCCTCCAATATCTTTAGTCCCTCCCATTGAGCTCGAGTACAGGGATCTCCCCACAGGCAAACACTTCTCAGTGGGACTCTCCCTCAAAACAATATCCAGAGCATGAAGATAATCCTGAGGAAGTGGTATCCAATCATCTCCCTCTTTGCTCAAGTAGCTATTCAATTCCTTTCCATCAAATTTGGATACAAGCTTGATGTTTATGCGGAAGAGCTTAAGCTGTCGATGCTTCTCTTGCAAGTCTCCTGAGGGGGACAATGACTTGCTAGTGGGAATTGGAAGGCTAATGAATAGCTCAAGCCTGTCATTTTGGAATTCAACTGGGCTGTAGAGATTCTTTCGTCCATCAAAGGCAGGAAGAGCACCAGAGAGCTCAACAGAGTTCTCCTCTACTAGTTTTCTCTTGATCATTCGAGCAACTTCCTTGGAAGGATTTGGAGAGATCTCAACATCATAATGGAAAATTCTCTGCAAAGAATCAAATTGGACAAGAAAATGGTTTGCCAAGAGAGAGATAACTGGCCCTTCTACTCCACCAGAATCTGGTCTTCTTGCAGCCACCAGTGCTTGTGTGGCACCCATGACCTTCCTTCCATTTTCTCCTCTAAGGGGGGAACTGGCTCGCCGCTGGGTGTCCTCTGATGCTGTTTGGATGGGAGACCAGAAACAAGAATGTAAGCGACTACTTAAACAATCTATGGAGTCTAAAGCTAGACCAAGTACGACGGTAGAATACCCAAAGATTGTAAAGAAAAAGATAAAGAAAAAACTATGAACTTTTCATATTAGAATTGGCAAGTTCATCAGTCTCCCCTTGCTGATTGATTAAACACAGTATATCAGAAAGTCATATTTGGAAAATAAATAAACAAATATGTAACACAACAATCAAAGACCATTTGGGTTTTCAACATATTTTGTTGCTGAGGCATCCAACCAAGAATCTCTAATGTTCTTGCATAAAGACGATTGCTTGCCTCTGTGAAGATGGAAAACCTCAACTGGGTGACACCTTGATGCTGTCACTCAGGCATTACTCCATAGAGTTGCAAGGCTCACACAAATCTTAAAACAACCGTAACATACTTCGCTTCCAATTCGAAAACAGATTCTTCTAGTCATTTATGCAGCTATGGGTGGATGCATGACTGAATGCCACTCTACAGAATTTATCCATAGACGACAAAACCAAAATATCACAATCCCCTTCGCAAGAAAAGTGGGTTTTCTCTTAATCAAACTCATATATATGCTCTTATAAAGACGGGGGAAAATGAGAACAGAAACAAAGAAGAAAAAGAACGAAGAAAAGAAGAGGGTTCCCCTACAGTGTGTACCTGGTAATACTGTGAGTACTGAGACCTGGGTATCGGAGGAGGTGGCACGAGGGGGGTTGTTCTGCTTCCATGAAGGTTTATGCAAATGGGTTTTTGATCTACAGCTCTGGTTTTGAGGCAGAGGCGGGGTTGCAGTTAGTTGCAAAGGTATGGGAGGAGGGAGAGGGAGAAGAGCTGGGTAGCTCTGGTACTGGTTCTGGTTAGAGAACCTGAAAGGATTTGAGTATTGCAACAACTGATGGTCATGAGGGTTGGTCCTTCCTCTGAAACTCCTTTTGGGAGTGCATTTCTTGTTAGCATTGGACTCTTCTGTTTCTTCCATGACTTGATAGAGAGGGGAAAAAGTGGGAGAGAAAAGGGCTGTTGAGCATGAGAGAGAGAGAGAGAGAGAGAGAGGCTATGTTTCTGATATCTGTGGGGGAGTTCTCAGCAGAAACTAGTTATTTAAGAGTGAGAGGGGAGGGGTGTTGGTCTGGGTTTTAGTTCTTCTGATTCTTTATGTCCAGTTCTAAAATCTGAAAGAGGTTCTGATGGTGATGAATGATAAATTCAAAGGGAAAAGGGAGGCACCTGGGTTCCTTAAAAAGAAAGGAAAAGGCCACACACACCATGAGGCGGATATGTGAATTTGGAATTGGAGGTATGCAATCTGTGCATAATAAAGAGTATTCCTATGATCCTATCTGTGTAAGTGGGAGTTTTGTTATCATCGATGGACTACCTGTCAAAAATATATAAAAGCCTATGCTAGCCCTTTTCCTCCCCTCTTTTTTTCCTGGAATCTTTTTTGAAGTCAAATGAAGAGGAAGAAGCAAGGTTTATTCTCCTTTTTTACTCTTTAATCATACTGCCGTCGAGAGTGATTGAACTCTTCATGTTCTCTTTGGCTCAATTTGATTAACGTGTTATTTATGTCTTCGCATCCTGGACTTGATCAATTGGATATGATATCCCATAAATAAAGTTTTTAGCATATAGACATACTGGATCCTACTGGGTCCATTCCGCAGACCCAAAAGATAAAAAGGGTGGAGGACAGTGGACAGAGGAGGGGCATATAGAAGAACCCCATTACAATAAGTAATTATTAGTCAATGAGATAGGTTGGCAAAGAGATGTCAGCAGGGTCAAGAGTTGAGGGGGTTCTTTCTTTCTTTCTTTCTTTCTTTCTTAATTGCTTATTAGACATATCACATTTGCTGATATGATGCTGGGGCTAGGTCTTCCCCTCTTTCTTATTCAATTTGCCTGAACCCAATCCCCCTTGTACCAAAAACAGGTGAAAAACAATCGAAGGTGCCCTTGCGCCTGAGGACCCTTTTTCATTTATTCCATCCACTTCTGCTTACAAGTAACAGCCCCCCTTTTGCTCCATCTTTTGTCAACATGTTCAATGCTTAGTGGGATGACAAGGGACCATTCCTGCACTTGGGAAGGGGGAGGTGGGTCTTTTTGATTTCTGAGGATAAACATTGTTGGAATGTGGTGATGGGACAACATAATTAGTATGGAGCCTAGGGTTTTCAACTCAATTTTGAGTTGGACCACATCACACTCATCGTAGTCCCACTTCTTTTTTATACGGATTCCTTAGTGTAGGGACAAAAAAATTAGGGTTGTTGCAAGCTGACACTTGGCTCAATCACATTGGCCATGTGCCTCAATTACCTGCCAAGAGGAAAAGAAAGTTACCCACCTTGCTGAAAGCTTGAAATTGGGTGGCTGTTATTTAACCCTCACTGAATTGAGAGAGGAAATCTTAGGCATCCTAATCACTAGCCAACTATAAAGTTGTGATGATGGTCTTATCTTCACTTTAGTTTCATTATGATGGTCACAAAGAAAAGCACATGTGCTTTCTGGTATTTTAATGGAAAACTACAGCTCTGGCCAAATAAATATTCAGCTTGTCCACCATAGCCACAACAGACCATAACTGTTTCAGTTAGAAACTTTAGTGTGATAATACCATCACCTGGGTTGCCAGGTAGGGTTTTCGTTTCCTGTAACATCAAGTATAGACCCCTAGAAAAATGGAAGAAAAAAGGACAAGTTATAAAGGGATAGGGAGATGTGAACCTTGCTCTCAAAGTAAAATCCCAAAATGGGTTACAACAAAATCTACAATAGGAAAGAAAATTTCCCACCCCCTTGGTCTTTTTCATTGAGATGGAAGTCAACATGTTTTCTTTTACCTTGATTTATTATTTTAATATCATGGCATAATGATATATAACTTGAATTTTTTTTTTTTCTTTTTTAATGGAGGATAGTTTGAGATGGGTGATCACATCATTGTGCATATGGCATTCAAGATAGTTGATAGGTGAGGAGTTATCTCTGTACTAGGTAGAATTAATGAATCCTGCAGTGCCCATAATAAAGTTACAGTACCTAATGCTTGCCTCTTGACTGTTTACATGTTCTTTACTGATTCTGCAAATAAAGTAGCAGTCCAAAGCTTTCTCTAGACTTCATTTGAAAAGTTAAAACAAGCAAAGACAAGCTCAGTAAAAACAATACGAGGGATGAGGGGCAAATGTGAATCACAATCCGTCTATCACATTCAAGTTATATGGGTGGTCTTAGAATTATTGGACCTAGTCCTATTGGCAGGTTCATTGAATTCAACAAGCTCAGTGACAACCTACCAGTTTTTCCTTCTAATTAAGTATATATATTCTCATCAAACACACAATCTATAACAATCCCCCCCAATCATACATACAGGTATTGCCCAGAGCTGGCCCAATGGGGTCTTGGGGGATTTAAAACACATCTATATGATCAGAAGATTTTTCACTTATCCAACGTGGGACATCACATTATCATCATGCATGAGGTGAATATTCTTTCATTGCATCAAATTGAGAAGAAATAAATTCACCTATTAAGAAAGAGCTGAGCACAGTGCCTAGATGCCAAGTCCCAAATTTCATCCTATAATTCATGTATGCTCTGATTCACAGTTTATGTGATCCCTAGCATTTGTCCTTGTGTTCTTATAGTGTCATTGACTCACAAAAAGATCAAGGTTGTTTGGACAAGACTAACTCTAGGTTAAGATGGAGCATGGATAGCTTGCTATGTGCTCTGCATCTCTCAATTCAAATTTGAGATGATAGCATCCAATGAAAGAATCTCAAAGTTAGCAATGCATATCATAATTGTGTCGTTGATCACTCTCTTTCTCTCATTAAAATATAGTTTGAAAGGAGTCATTCCATAAACATGACTTAAGCAAATGGAGATAAAGCAACTTTTGACAATCTGCTCTGAATCGAGAAAGAAGATTGCTGTCCTTACCTTTTCTGATCAGTACTGTTCCTATGTTATGATATTTTGCTTCATCATTGTGATCTTGATTGGCCTAGGAGAAAGCAATAATAGAAATGGAGATAAAAGTTATATTCCTATTTCCTATGTTATTAGTCAACAACCTTTATCCACCCATTCATATTGCAAACAGTGAACTTTTAGTGACTCATTTACATTGCAAACAGTTGGTACATTTGCCAACTTTTGATGAAGCATAGAAGAGAAGAGAGAAAGTGATGAGTTGAGATACCACATATGCATTCATCAATAGTTCATGACAGTCCACATTTCAATCTGGATGGAACACAGCTCATCATCAACAGTAGATGGTTGCTTTGCATGCCTATGCTCAATCTACAAAAATTGGATAAGATGACCCCCAACACAATGAGGGAAGTGCTTTCCTTTAGGCACTTGCTCAAAAAGAAAATCCAAGCATCACAACATAATGCACACCAACTGTTTTAAGTCACCTCAGCATCATGGAATGCTGACCAATACCCAGCCTCAAACTTCAGAAGAGATAAGGGGACTGGTAAGGCTGTCCCTATTTGAAGAGTATTGAATTGGTGCGAGAGCAGGATCCTGATAAGCAGTAACCAGTTCATGGAAAAATTCATCCATTGAAGGCTCATTCTGGTCTTGTCTGTCCCTCTTTATCAAACTCTGAAAACACAGAAGCATTGGAAAAGATAAGGGCCGAGAATTTAATGGAATGGCTGAAGTGATACAAAGATTTCATACAGTGAGATCCCCTTGATGTATCAGGTTTACATTAGCTAATATGGTTGTGATTTTACCACTCTATTTCCTTTTCTGATGTCCATATTTCCAAATAACAAGAAGAAACAATATACACCATCAGATACTGTTTCCCCCAATTTTTTTGCCCTTTGGTTTCCTAGAGAACAGAGGAAAAGAAAACTAAACATCAACAACAACAATTTCAGTATTGTATACGTAGACAAAACAACCACTGTAAGTATTAGGCCCAAACCTACATACCTAGACTCTAAGGTTCAAATGCATCACCTTGTCCTTTTTCCTTGAACCATACAGTGGTGAGACAGTAGAACTGAAGGTAAAAGCCATGAACAGAACTCATTCAGAGGTGAAAGTAGAGTTATCATATCAATTATCAAATTAGCCAGTTTGTATAATTTCTCTGTTAAGTGAATTTTTTTCTTCTTGTTATTTTTTGGTGTGGATTGTTTGGAAACCTTTGTTCAATTGATGTGAAAGGCTGTGAGGAAAGCATGAAAGGGGTGGGCTTAACATTATTGTTGAGCATGGATTACATGGTCATGATAAAAAACAATAGATGATGATACCACCAACAAATCAATTTTTTCTATGTGCCAAAATTGTGTTCAATCACAATGTTATTTTATAATACAATGCCATAAAATGATCTAAATAATTGTTAAGGCTATAACTCAAATAAGTTTGATATATATTGTTGATCTATCACATATTAGTTTAAGTTTTTAGGGCAATTAGTAGCATACATGACATTAGAGCCTAGTTTACATGAAGAGGCTTCTTGTGAGACATGGTGTTAGGGCTATTAGCCTAAATGAGCTTGATATGCATTATACCATGTACGTGCCTAAAAAGAAGATTTCCCGTGATTCAAGGTTTTAGCAGAAATAAACTTGATATAAATTGTTGGCCTACTACCTAACTACTCAAGCTTTTAGGTCAGTTGATAGTTTAATAATAACGATACACATTTATTCAGACCTAAAACATATAAATTTATTCTTTTTTCTTGGTGTATAATATGTCATGATACACCATGATCACTTTGGATGATCTCTTCTAGTAATCAGTGTTAGACCACTTTCTTTATTATGCCAATATCAACTCTTGGAATATAGAAAGTAGTCAGAACAGATAGTCTCCACAATTTGAATTATGATTCAAATTCAGAATAATCTCATTAGTAGAGCAAAGTTGAAGCATGCAAGGGTCTGATAATGTTACAATGGATAAACATACCTCAGCTGAGTAAGCAATAAAAATGGGAAGGAACCGTTTCCGACAATACTCATTAAAGAGAAGTGTGAGGACTGGAAGTGGAAATATTAAAGTTGACGCTATGGAGAGCTTCTTCACTGTAAAGATTCCAATTGCAATGGCATGCATCAGTACCAAAGAAAATATCATTGAATTGTGGACAATAGGCCAAAACTTCCCTGCAGTTTCATACTTGGGAGCATACACATTTAAGAACTGCATTATAAAATATGTTGGTAGAGTGTGTTAGTACAAGCTTCTCCAAATTAATTCCAAAAGCTTTGAGCAACATAAAAACTAGCCAATAGAAAAAAATATGAAATGAAGAATTGCAGTACCCTCATTTTCAGTACCCCTTTAAAACAGAGAAATATCTTAATAGGCGTGCATAAAAGGCTTCCTAGCTTATATAACTCATCTTCTAAAATAAATACATTTATACAATAATAATATCCTACATGGGTTTGAAATGCTGTCTGAAAATTTTGGACTGTCCTGATCATCCAATTAAGTGGTGAACATTACATGGAGCTGACAGATAGGACCTGCTCAACAGTGTGTTTTTTACCCAATGCCCAATTCAAAGTTAGCTGAATGATAACACCGTAGTGATAATTAATCGCATTTTATCTGACACATTTTGCCTTAGATGAACAGTAGTCCAGCATGTGAAAGGAGTTAATAACGCAAAAGGCCAAAGTATGAACTGTTTGATCATGTATGTTCATGAAAAAATGATTTATCTAACCAAAGTGAATTTCAATATAACTAGAGTGCCTGTATGGAAATGATAAAACTGGAAGGCATCAAATATAAAATTCATGGTTCAAAAGAACTGAAGGATATCCAACTGACCTGATTACGGAATATGATGTATCCAAGACATAGGTACACCAAAAGGAAGGGCAGAATCAGTGGAGCCAGGAAGAAATATGTTATACCAAGAAGACCAAAGAAAAGGATTTTTGGAATTTCCTTGTGGTAGGGAATAGATGGAACTTCAATGTCATCATCTTCACTTTTCACAAAAGGTTTTCTTATTAAGCTGCAAATAAAAGGGATTACACGAAAGAGTTCCGATGAAACGCCCGTCCATCCTGATGTGACGACGTAAGCAATGAAAAACGATGCCTACATCCAAAATTACCAATGTTATAACAATGAAAATAAAGCTAATATCAAAACAATGAAACTTGATTGTATCATGGGATGGTATTAAGTATTCCTTTTTGGTATCTCATGGACCAACTAAATTGTAAACTTTTCAGACTGAGTTTACTATCACTTATTAAACAATCTCAGTGATGTACTTTCTTTCCAAATTAAACCTGTCTCTACAACTTTGGCTTTCTTCAAATGAGATACAACAATACACAAGGAATGCAGCTATGTCCCTGAAGGGCACAACTGCCTGCCAAAAAAAGGATGGCTGACTCTATAATTTGGTCCAATAGTCAACTAGAGGCTTATTACTGAGCTAAGTTAATGCCAAAAAAAATCAACTGTCCCTCCTGAAACAACGTATTCTACCAAAATCATTAGATAAAACTGTAAATATTTTTCCCATAGATGAAAATATTCTCACCTGTGCAGGGACAGCAACAGCTAGCTTTGCTGGAATATTCTTAGGATCAAGAATGATGTTAATTAGATATAAAGCTGATCCAGAAAGCACGTTTGCAAAAAAAACATTCCAAATTGTGAACCAAAGTACTTTGTTGCATGCACTTTTTTCTATGTCACTAAGGGCCATGTATCCTTGAATGGAAGAAAAGAACTCCATTATTGGAGGCACTGCTTTCAGGAACAGCTGAAGTATCAAGCTGGGAAGGTATCCTGTGATTACTTCACTGACAATAGTTCTGCAAGAAGACTTCAAGTTTCAGTACTTCCATCAAATTACTGAACTCAATAAGATTTGAACATGAAAATGTTAACTAATTTCTACAATTTTGGTTCTGAAACTGCATAATATATGCTACAGATCATACAATAGCACAAATCACTCCAATGATAATTGTCAAAAAGTGAAATTTTTCTTAAGCATGAAAAATCAGGGAAAACACTTTCAACAAATATATAGTAATATTTGTAAAACTACAGATAGAGAATTGACACACAAATAATTTCAAGTGCCTGAAAATGCTTGAATCAAGAGAGAACAACATAAAGATATTATTTCAACTGTCTGAAATTGCTTGAATTAAGAGAGAACAACATAATGAAATAATTATAAGCGCCTGAAATTGTTTGAATTAAGAGAGAATGAGAGAAATAACTCCATATTCCTAATGCAGTGTGCTTGTACTCACTTGAATCTTGTATTTATAGAGACTAAATTAGGATTACAACATAAGTTGCCATGACATACTCTCTCAAGTCCCTGTAAACCCTGTGTATACTCATTGTAAATTCCTCCATCAATACAAGAAATACAATTCCATGATGGTTCACAAGGTATCAGAGCAAATTCTTTCTCTGTTCTTCAGCCTTAATTGTCATAACTAAGTGCAGTCTTCTTGCTGCAACTTTAATGATTCTTGGCCTTCATTGCCAAAATCAATAGACAGAAATAGAACTGTCATTGGTGGTTTTCCCATGCTCTCTATATTTTATTTGTTTTCTCAATATGTTTGACATATCTAGTAATGTCCAAATCTTCCCCCCACCCAAAATTCCAATCAAACCGTGACAGCTGAATGACACAAAGTTTGTTGCATGGAATGAAGAGAATTCAATTATAATGTCTTGGCTTTGCAACTCAACGCAACCACAAATTAGGAGTGAAGGCGATTTGGAAGGCCGTTAAGCAATCATACTCCAAGGTACAACATGCTACTCAGATTTATGAAATTAAAACAAAGATCTCATCCATCAAGGTACTTTGTCTATAATTGATTACTATAATAATTTAAAAAGTTTGTGGCTTAAGTTGGACTATCATCAAAATTTCAAGATGAAAAGTGAAGATGAGCCATGCTACAAAAATTTGTTGAAAGGAAGAGAGTTTTTTAAGCTGGATTAAATGTTAAATATGATCAGGTTAAGAGTGCAGATTCTTGGAAAAGAAACACTTCCATCTCTCAATGAAGTGTTGTCAATTGTAAGTTAGAAGCTAATAGAAGAAACAGTCATGTTAGAAGGCCCACCAAGTAAAGGATCGTCTTTTGATGTAGTCAAGCCAAATACCAATCGGCAGAATAATGGTGTGGCTATTGGAGAGACAAATGGGAAAAATGAGACTTGGGAGCTTGAAAACTCGATGGTGAGGTCTTGGTTGCTGAATTCTAGGCAGCCAGAGATCAGCAAAACATACCTTCTCTAGTGTGGCAGAAGGTTTGTTTCGAAACGAAATGGAAAAACATTCAAGAACAAACACAAAGATCATAATAGAATTTGAAAATTGGAGAATAATTCTAATAAATTATATTGAACTACTTCTAACAATTACAATAAGCCTTTAAATACTGTTTGTAATGCAAAAATAAAGGAAATAACTGAAATAGGAAACTAGAAATAGGAAACGAAGATAATTAGAAACTAGGAAAACTAGGAAAGAAATAGGAAACAAAGATAATTAGAAATTAAAACTAGAAATAGGAAACTAATGATGAACTTAAAATAGACACTAATGATGATCGTGTGCTACATCAATCCCCTCCACTTGAAGAAAACTCGTCCTCGAGTTTTGTGGCTACAAAGAAAACTCATCTGGGGGAAAGTATTCAAAGATATCAGCAATGTTGAAAGTATTGGAAATGTTCATATCAATTGGAAGATCAATCTTGTAAGCATCATCACCAATCTTCCAATAAACCACCAATCTTGAGATGTGATAAGTGCATCTCCTCATTCTTACTGTAAATGAGAATATCATCAAAATAAACCACCATAAATTTTCCAATAAATGGATGAAGCACTTGGTTCATCAACCACGTGAATGTGCTTGATGCATTTGATAGCCCAAATGGCATCACTAGCCATTCACAAAGGCCATCTTTAGCCTTGAAAGTCGTCTTCCACTCATTGCCTGGTCGAATACAAATCTAGTGATAGCCACTTCGTAAATCAAGTTTGGTAAACACCACAACACCTTCTAACCCTTTTATATATATATATATAAGCCACAAAACCTTCTAACCTATCAAGCATGTCATTAAGATGTGGGATAGGAAAGCGATACTTGACCATTATTTTGTTGATAGTATGGTTGTCCACACACATGCGCCAACTACCATCCTTCTTAGGGCGAGTAAAGCTGGGACTGCACAAGGACTCATGTTCTCACAAACCAAGCCTCTATCAAGCAACTCCTTAACTTGTCACTACAACTCTTCATACTTAGTTGGGCTGATACGATAATGTGGCAAGTTAGGCAAACAAGCTCCAAGTATTAAATCGATATGGTGTTGAATATTTTGCATAGGAGGTAACTCATTAGGTAATTCATTAGGAGATAAATCAGGAAAATCAGCAAGTACCTCTTGAACCTTGGTGGGAATATCAATAGTTGCTTCACATTGGCCCTTAACTACCAATGCTACAACAAAATTCGGCTCCTTGACTTGCTTAAAGAAATTTGGGCCCATTATATTGGTGAATAGCGGCTTATCTTTCTCAGTAACCAAATTGTTTTTTGACAATTGAGACAGTGGCATCAAAACAATCTTTCTGTCAAACCATCAAAAGACAAAAGTATTATCTCAACCCTTATAAGTGGCATCAACATCATAATGCCACGACCTCCCCAATAAAATATGACAAGCATCCATATCCACCACGTCACATACAATCTCATCTTTGTAATACTTCCCAATTGACAAAGGAACCTTGCAAACTTCTGGCACTTGAACTTCCGAACCCTTTTTAATCCATGCAATCTTGTTTAGAGAAGGGTACTTCTTAGTCTTCAAATTTAGTGTTCACTAAAGCCTTGGAAACAACATTCTCGCTACTGCCACTATCAATGATCACATTGCACACTTTATTATGAATAGTGCATCGAATCCAAAATATTTTATGTCGTTGAGAGTGTCTAGCTTCTTTAGGGGGCAAGCAAAAGTTATTGGATAATGCATGTCACTTCTTTCCCCACATCCCCTTCTGCAAACTCAGCACTCTCGTAGATATTTTCTTCGAGAACTTGTTCCTCTTTATCATCTGTTTGGGCAATTATTTGAAAGATGGTCTGGTCGGTTGCACCGGAAACATTTCCCAAGATTTGGACACACATAAGGATCATTATTGATTTGTTGTTGCTGCTAGTTCTGGCCTTGAGTATTAGATCAAACAAGAGCTGAAGTTCCACTTCGATTTTGCACCGAATTTTGAGTTGAAGGGGCCTCTTTATTGTTATTATCATTGTTGCCTAAAGTTGTTGACCCCTTTAAAGCAAAAGAAGTTTATTGGGTTGGTTGCCAAAAGTTACTCTGAGTCCACACTGTGGACCTATTGATCTGATTTTCCACTTTCACTGCCAAATTAACTGCATCTGCCATGGTCCAAACCCCTTGAAGAGCCAGTCGATCTTGAATAACTAGCTTTAGGCCTCCAATATAACGAGCAATTGATTGATCCTCTGTCTTAGACAAATTAACTCAGGCATTTAATCGATAAAATTCCTCCGTGTATTCATTCATTGTACAGTTGGCTTACTGACAATTTTGATAATGTTGGTATAAAAATTGTTCATAATTCAAAGGGAGAAATCGCCTTTGTAACAATCATTTCATCTTGGGCCAAGTACAAACACGTTATTTTCCCTACCGTTGATGACTATATATAAGTTGTTCCCACCATGCAGAAGCTCCATCTTTCAACTAGTATGCCACAAGCTTTATTTGATTTTCTTCTGAAATATTCAAATAGTCGAAAAAGTTTTCGTCAGTATGAACCCGATCAAGAAAATCTTCAATATGTAATCGGTCATTGAAACTCAGTAAATTCCTCTTCATCTTAAATCCTTTGTTATTTTAACCTTGATCGTTAGCATGATAATCAAAATGAAAATCATCTTCTTCTCTAAATGCATACTTCAACCTCCGTTGCTGCCTTTGTTGAATATTCTTCCATTGTGGAAGTAAAAAATCATCACCATCTCAAAAAAGTGGAAAAACTCATCTTGTTCATCAAAAACCCTTGCAGCCACTCGTGGAAAGCCACCACTAGCCTCAAACTCGCTATCGTTATCGGCCAAAACTCCTTGTCAGAGGTCATCATTGTCACGTCACCTAGGAACTCCCCAATTCCGCCACTCATACACTCCTAATGGAAAGGGCTTGCGAAAATTGTGATTCATGACTGGGCCCATGCGAACCGCGCCTCTGTTGTTGATTTTTGGCTCAATTTGTGGCTGGCATTGGTCGTTGTAGCCCCCACAGGCCGGTCGCCACACTGGTCTGGTCGTTGCTCCATGGGTTCGCGTTTCCCTTTGACAGTCAACGCAGCCACCATATGTGTGAGGTTACGAAGAGTTTCGTCGATCCCGTCGAGTTGTTACTTGATTTTTTTTTTTTTTTGATTGGAAACGACACAAAGATTTATTGATAGAAAAAAAGTACAAAAGAAGGATGAGGAATCCTCCTGCCAAAGACAGCTAAACTATAGAAAAATACACTGAAAAACGAGCAAACGCTCTAAAAAGACCACTCCTTATGGAGTACATACAGCTATCCAATCAAGAAGTAACGCATTAAGGGGAGTCCCCTTAAAAACCTTGGAACAATAGGCCCAAAGAGAAGCAAGGAAAACAATAGAGTCCCATAGAGCCTCTGAATTCCTTGCTTTATCCTCAAAAATCCTCGCATTCCTTTCCCTCCACACAATCCGAATAAGAGCGATGTTTGCAGCTTGCCACAAGGCTATCCCCCTCTTAGACGAACCAAATCCATTGAATTTGGTGTACATCATGTCAAGGATGCTTCTCGGGGGAACCCAATCCATCTTAGCTAACTGAAATAACCTGTGCCATAACCCAATCGTCAAGGAGCAATGAAGAAAAATATGATCAGCTGATTCCCCATGCTTCATGCACAGAATACAAATATCCGGACTAAGGGCTTTGTAGGGTCTTCTCACTTGTAGCATGTCATTAGTATTCACCTTCTTGTGTGCCACTAACCAGATGAAGGACTGCACTTTGAAAGGAATTTGAGAATTCCAAACGAATTTAGAAGGAAAAACCTGAGGAGGACCAAAAAATTGGGATAAAGCTAGAAAGAAAGATTTAACTGAAAAAAGCCTTGAAGAAGACAAGGGCCACAATCTGGCATCTGGAACCGAAGGAGATAAATGCACTCCATCAAGAGAGCGCATGAGGCCTTCTAAGTCCTCAATCTCAGAATCTGACAAGTTACGACGGAAATTTAAATTCCAAGAGAAAGGACGAGTAGGACAAAGAACTGAAGAAATAGGTATGTTTTTATCCAAGACTACTCTAAATAGACTTGGATATTGGGATCCCAAAGGTTGGTCCCCCCACCACAAATCTTCCCAGAAGCGAATTCTTTCCCCATTTCCTACCACAAATCGAGTAAACGAGGAAAACTCTTGAAAGACTTGAGAAATAGCCTTCCAAGGACAACGATGTGACCATCTGACTATTGTGTTAGCATCCCAACCATTGGAGTGTGAACCATAGATGCTTAGTATGACCTGATGCCATAGAGCTGAACCCTCTCTAGGGTACCTCCACAACCATTTCCCTAAAAGAGCAAGATTTCTTAGAGATATATTCCCAAAACCCAAACCCCCTATTTCCTTCGGTTTACACACGACATCCCACCTGACTAAATGATCCTTTTTACCTTCCCCAATCCCTGACCATAAAAAATCCCTCTGCAACCTCTCGATTTTTCCAGCAACTGAAGCGGGTAACTTAAATAAAGAAAGATAGTAACAGGGCATATGGGTAAGGCAAGATTGGATGAGAGTTATCCTCCCGCCGAAGGATAGGTATGCCTTTTGCCAACCATCTAATCTTCTTGAAATTCTCTCAATCACAGGATCCCAAAAACCACTTGCCCTGGGGTTCCCGCCCAAAGGAAGACCCAGATATAGTATAGGCCAGCCAGAAGCCTTGCATCCAAGTGTCTCAGCCAATCTTGAAATATGAGCATGATCCAAATTGATGCCATAAATATTACTCTTGTTTAAATTGACCTTAAGTCCAGAAATATGCCCAAATGCTAACAAAAGACTCTTGAGAGTCTGCAAGTCTTCCTCCCTAGTGTTAGAAAAGAAGATGGTGTCATCGGCAAATTGCAAATGAGATACCCTAGTTCTATTTCTACCCACCCTGAAACCCTCCAACATATTTCTCTCCTCTGCTCTCACAAGCATCCTACTCAATACATCTGCTACTAAAGTAAACAAAAAGGGGGATAAAGGGTCTCCTTGTCTTAATCCTCTCGATGCCTTAACCCAACCTTTAGCGCTACCATTCACCAATACTGCATAAGATACCGAGGACAAGCATCCATTCATCCATTTCCTCCATTTAGGACTAAACCCCTTCTTCTCCAACACTTGATCTAAAAAATCCCACCTTACGTGATCGTAAGCCTTTTCAAAATCAATTTTAAAGACGACTCCTTCCTCCCCTGATCGTCTTCTCTCATCCACTATCTCATTTGCTATGAGGACTGCATCCATTATTTGTCTCCCTTGAACAAAAACTCCTTGAGTAGAATGGATGGTTTCATGTAAGACCCCTCTTAGACGCCCTGAGAGCACTTTGGCTATTATCTTATAGAGACTAGTGATCAAACTAATGGGTCTAAAGTCTGAGATTTTCTTTGTCGTACTCTTTTTGGGCAAAAGAACAATGAAAGAGGCATTAGTGCTTTGATTGATAACTCCGCTCCTATGAAACTCTGCAAACACTCTCACTAAATCCTCCTTAATCACATCCCAGCAGTCTTGGAATACTGCAATAGTAAAGCCATCAGGCCCCGGAGCCTTGTCCCTATCCATCTGAAATATGGCCTTAGAAATCTCTTCTTCTGTAAAAGGGGCAACCAAACTTATTGCACTTTTTTCCGAAATAGGAGACCAATCTAAACCTTCAATACTCCAAGACTCTCCTATAGGATTCGCGTAGAGTTTTTCAAAGTAGAGTAAGATCTCCTCTGTGATGCTCGCGGCATTATTCAACACTAAGCCCGTTTCATTTTCCAATGACTTGATATACTTCCTATTTCGCCTACCATTAGCCACTTTATGAAAAAACTTAGAATTGCAATCCCCTTCCTTAACCCATTTCACCCTAGCTTTTTGTCTCCAATGGATTTCCTCCCTCAAAATTAAATCCTCTAGCTCCTCTTTTCTTAAGGCTCTTTGACCTAACAATTCAGAGGTGAGACCCCCATCCTGCTCGATGGCGTCTAAGTTAGCTAAATCCTTGAGGATACTTTTTTTCTTTTCATTAAGCACTCCAAAAGAAAGCTTATTCCATTCCTTCGCTTTGGCTTTAACAAATTGTAATCTCCTCATGAACTTGTGGCCTTCCCATCCGTTTCCTTGAAAACCCCTCCACCAATTTCTAAAGTTCTCCTTGAAACTAGGATGTTGCAGCCACATGTTCTCAAATCTAAAAGGAGTTGGGCCCCACGTGAACGGATTGGTATCCAAAGCAATTGGCCAATGATCCGAGGTCCTTCTGATAAGGGTTTCTTGAATGCCTTGGGGAAATAGCTGCCCCCACTCATTTGAGTAAAGAAAACGGTCTAATCTCTTGCACACGGGAGACTCTTGCATATTTGACCAAGTGAATGATGCGTTCCTAAGAGGTGGATCAAGTAATTCACTTTCACTAATAAAACTATCAAAGTCCCTCATGCTTGAAGTTAGCCTAGAGCCCCCCAATTTTTCTGAACTTCTCCTTATGACATTAAAATCACCGCCCACACACCACAACGGCAAAGTTAGACCACAAATGTCATAAAGTTCCACCCAAAAATCCTTCCTAAGTGAGGGACTATTTGGACCATAAACTGCAGAAATCCAAAGAGGTCCACATCCCCCAAGGCGAATTTGACCGATATCGAGAAAGAGCCTAATACCACCTCCTCCTTGCTCAACTTTTTTGAGTCCCAAATGAACAAAATCCCACCAGAAGCCCCACACGCCGAGAGAAAAACCCAATCCTTATTTCTGACCGTCCATACACTGCCCACTAGCCTTCTGTCGCACTTCTCCTTTTTTGTTTCCTGAATCATCACAACATCCGGCTTCTCTAACCTAAGGAAATCTTTAATCACTCTTCGCTTATTACTTGAACCCAAACCCCTAACATTCCAACTGATGATTTTCATGGAAAAACACGCAGGCCCTAACCCTCCAAACCAAATCCACCTGAATTCAAACGCCTATGGACCTCTATTCTTCCTCCTAGAGTACACCTTAATGTCCAGAGAGCTTAGGACCTCATGTACTTTAGCCATTTTCCTGGGGGACAGGCCATCTATAAGAAAGTCTTCCGGCGGGGATGCCTCATTAACCCCCGGACTGCCTGGCATCAGGTTAGAAGACTTCCCAGGGGTGGAACTCTCGGACATCTGGTTAAAAACAGCTCTCTGATTCTCCTCCTCAACATGGACAGGGATGCCAACAAAATTTAATGGGCCAACATCGCCTATTTCGGGAAAAATTTTGAATTTACCTTGATTTACCGAAGAAGACTGGGAAAGAATTTCTAAATATGGGAGATGAGGACCGGAGGGACACGGAAGATTCATTGCCAGATTACAGGACGGAGAAGAATAAGGCTCGGGTGGCTGAGAAGAAAAAGGTTGACTTACCTCCAAGCTTTCCACTCCCGGAACTTCACAATTTCCTCCCAAAATGATGTCTTTACCTCTGGTTCTTGGAATAGAAGGTGACACCGTGACTGAAGAGCTACCAGGATCATACCCCGCTCGGCCCGTAAATCCTCCTTTGTCTTCTTTGAGTTGGGATTTTCGCGATTCCACCACTCCTCTTGACGGCGAGGTTTCCTCCTTCGACCAACTGTTGCAATTCCTTGGCAGAAGACAACGGAAGATGGGACTCTCTCTGATACCTCGAGTCTGATGAGATCCCATCCCGCCATCCACTTCCAGATTGTGGCCTTCGCTAAATGACGCTGCGCTCCGTAGGGGAAGAGTCTCGCTGCTACTCCGTTGTCCATGACGGCGATCCGCGCTTGGAAGGAAGAGTTTGGACCACATCTCCCTTGAATCCATCGTTTTTTCCCCTTGCGTGAAGTCTTCCTTCTGATCCATTGAAGCTTTCCCCTTTCTTGCTGCACTTTCTCTCTCTCGAGACCCATATCTCAAGCCAGACGACATCGAGCCGCCTTGAACTTGGCCCAACCCCGACGGGCCTGATGACTTACAACCCACAGTCCGACGACCATAACTCTCCTCTTCTATCTCTGAAGGTGGGCTAGGGTTGGATGAAATCAGGGCCTGAAACTCATCGGCCCGACCATCCTCTCCAAGATTTGCTTCGACGCCGGCCCTCTCATCACCTGAACGAGGCTGCGTGGTCGCCTTTGCTGAGGAGCCCGCTCTCTGTGGAGAAGAAAGGGATGCGGCAGCGTCATGGGCTTGAGGGACGTCTGGGCCAGCGTGAAGCCCACGACTCCTTCTCCCTTTTTGGGCCCTAACTGGATGGGCTTTAGTGGAAGACTCAGGCCCTGTGGGCCCAAGAATGACTTCCTCTACAAAACCCAATCTGCTCCCTTCCCATCCATTCTCCCTTTTGGCCGCCATGCTCGTACTTGAACGCCGATAGCGTGCCCGGGGAAGAAGCTCCCTCCTGTAGCACTCATTACCCCTGATACTACCTCGTAGCCCCTCTGCAAATTTTGGCGTCTGAGAGACGCAACCCCCTTCTTTCAACCACTCGTACCTGCAGTGGGATGTCTCGGACGTGACATTGCCGTCTTCACCCTCTTCTCCGATGACTGAAACTGCTACAGTATGCTTCCAGGCCCCGTCTTCCACCTCGAGCAACGCTGGAAGCACGACTCTAGGATGCATCTCCACCCACAGCTTCACCTTCGTCAAATCCAACAGCTTCACGGTTTCCCTTGCTACCTCCGTCACCCTCCCCCACTTCTTCAAGATGAATTTCAGCTGGTCTACCTCCCACAAGTGAAAAGGAAGGCCTTTCAACACTAACCAACCCCTTCTGAATTTTCCAGGAGTAAACATATTTTCTCTTGGCGACCATCTTCTTAGGAGAACAAGCCTTCCTTTCACTAAAAGCCTCTCCTGCTCTTGTAACCATTTTGCTCTTCCTGCTGTACTCACAAAGAAACACCCCTTAAAGGCGGAAATGGGATTTATAGACACCATACCTTTCACTCCCAGCAACCTCGCAATGGCCTTGCCTTCATCAGTCCAGTCTTGAACTTTTTCTTTGCATTCACATATTACGGCTCTGGCCCATTTTTCAGCTGCTACTGGAACTCCACTCCTAATTCCATCCTCTGCAACCACCTCTGCGTATGACCGGCCACCTCTATATCTGCTTTTGCTCAACTGATTAATGCCAAACATCTTCTTCCGCTCTTCTCCGACTTGATCAGAATAATCTTGCACTGAAATAATCGCCCTCCTAAGGACTTCCCATCCACTACCTTTATCACCCTCGGGGATGACAAGAAGTAAAGGATTCCTTCTTGTGGCAATCTCGGTGATTTTCATGAAACGCCCTCTATTGTTGAAGCAAATCTCCATCAAATGGATCTTATTCTCGCCCCTGAACTTTCGTGTGAATCCCCTGGTATTCTCCAACTCCACAGCTTTCTTTAAATGCTCCGTTAACCAAACCACCTCCTCCCTTCCAAATCCTACTGATACAACAAAACCACGGCTCCTTTCTGTTACTGAAACCCGAGTTCCACCATTCGATCCTTCAAACTTCACCTGAAAAGACTTTTTTTCCACTTCAAACTTTTCAACTTTGCAGTTCATCGTGCCTAAACCTTCATCAAAGTTCTATTTTTTTTGCCTTTTCAATTGTTACTTGATTTTTTTCGAACAATTGTTCATCGTCGATGGTTCATTTCCCATTGGAACCGTTGTTAGCCATCAAATTGAGGTAAAAATCCTTGCTCTGATACCAATTTTGGTGCTGCAGAAGGTTTGTTTCAAAACGAAATGGAAAAACACTCAAGAACAAATACAAAGATCACAATAGGATTTGAAAATTAGGGAATAATTTTGATAAATTATATTGAACTACTTCTAACAATCACAATAAGTTTTTAAATAATGTTTGTAATGCAAAAATAAAGGAAATAACTGAAATAGGAAACTAGAAATAGGAAACGAAGATAATTAGAAACTAGAAAAACTAGGAAAGAAATAAGAAACAAAGATAATTATAAACTAAAACTAGAAATAGGAAACTAATGATGAACTTAAAATAGAAATTAAAGGAAACTAATGATCTTAAAATAGAAACTAATGATGAACTTAAAATAGAAATTAAAGGAAACTAATGATGAGCTTAAAATAGAAACCAACGATGATCATGTGTTGCATCATTCTCCTTCACACAACCAAACACATTTAGGAAGCTGTGAATAAAACCTACCATAACATAGGTTTCGCTACTCAAAATATTGAGATAAAACGGCATATTATCAAGACAAGGCAAGGATCATCCAACATTACAAATTGCTACGACACTCTTAAAGGTCTACTGACAAAGTTAGATCTTTATCAAAAGGTTAGAAATGAAGTTTGTTGCCAACACGAAGAAGTTGAAAGATGTGTTGGAGATGGAGTGAGTCTTTCAATTTTTGGTGGGACTTAACCTTTAGTTTGATGAAGTATGTGATAAGGCATTGGAAACACAATTTTTTCGATTTTTTCCCTTTCCTGATCTTGAAAAGGCATTTGTGCTTATTTGTGAGGAGAAGAGCTCTGAACAGTTGAAGAATGGAAACACAATAGTTATTATTTCTTAAAAACCTTGTTTTCTCAATACATGGATCATAGATTCACATACTTCTAACCATATGGCTAGTTTCAGGAATCCAATGTTCAAGAAGGTAAAAAATTAAAGTTGTTGATGGAACATATTCACCCACAGCTAGACAGGGAAATGTACAAATTTCTCTTTATTGTCTCTAACTTTTGTTTTACATGTTCCAAAACTCTCATATAATTTGTTCATAGGAAAGCTTACCAAAGATCTTGATTGGTTGGTTACATTTATTCCAACCGGTTGTCATTCTTAGGACCATGTTAAAGGAAGATGATTAGGCATGCTGAGTTGAGAGATGGAATATACCACTTAGATACAACTTGGAGGCATGAAAGTCTATTAAGGATTGGTCTCAAGTTTCAAGAAAACTTATGAAAAGATTTGGCTATGACACTACCATTTAGGACATCCTCCTTTTCTAGTCTTAACAACACTATTTCCTTCATTATTTAAAGATAGTAATTCTAGTAATTTCTATTGTCAATCTTGTGTCCTTGCTAAACAACATCGAATTTCTTTTTTAGTAAGAGATTGTTGAAGATTTATGAAGTTTAGGAATTAGTTTTATTCTAATTCAGTTTTCAATTCCTATTCTGTAGATAGAATTCAGCACACATAGTTGTATATAAATAAGCATCTGTATTTCCAAGGGTGAAGTTCGAGGAATTGATTTCCAAGATGGAAAGGATAGACATCTATTCCCTAGCTTGAGTGGGAGTGTAGGAATTCGGATAATAAAATCCTTATTATTAAATAGGGATTAGTTGACCAGTTTATCTCCTTTTAAATAAAGAGATACGGATCAATTAATAGGGATTAGTTGATTTGTTTATCTCCTTTTAAATAAAGAGATAAGGATCAATTCCAAATCTCATTTTTGTATTTCAATTTTATGTGTTTATCCCTTAGTTTTAACAATAACTTTATGGTCCTAGAATTAAGGAATTATCCATGATAGGTTGTTGCCATCTTTCCTATTTATGTACTATTATTGCTCATGGTGAAAAATAAGAAAAATATAGTTTTCCTCTTGATCATTCTTGAATAAGCAATTAATCAGCAGTACTAGATAGATTGTTCTATTGATGCTGCTTCTGATTACAATGATAATGAAGAATCAAACATATAAAATGAACACTTACAGGGTTAAAATGCTTTTCAAGAAGGGAAGCCAAGTTTCCAACTGATTCAGGTTGGTAAGACCTTGCACAATGACAACAGGAATAAGAAATAAAATTGTAAGAAGAATAAATGCAACTATGACCAGCAGTTTAGAAATCCATCGTCGCATGAATGATGAAGAAAAGAAAGGCCAGTAAACATCATGAGGTTCTGGAGCTTGCTCTGCGACCCACTGTGTAGGATTGATTGATTGTTGCAAGTGAAAAGCAATTGCAGCATCATAACGAGACTTGAAGGACACAAAGGCAGCTCGAACATCCTTTTATAGTGACAAGACAGAACAACAATAGTCTGCATCAGTAATCCAACAGATTTCATCTAAAACTACCTTAACTGCAAGTGCTTAACACCCTATCCAACAGTTAAACGCATAAGGTATATATCAATTAATCATTGAGAAAATATGAGTTTAACAACTCTGTCATTACCTCAAGGTAAAAGCATGACATAACATCACAGCAAAGGAGCAAAATTTCAACGGTATTTAACCAGAAAAATTTGATATGCACAGCATTTATGTAACAGATAATTAATAAAGAACCATTCAAACATGTAAATTTTTTTCAGAAATTTGAAAATCAGTGACAGAACATACAGTTTTTCTAGCACTTCATCCACATCTCTGTTACATCATAGCTTGGGATGAAATCGTTCAAGTGGACATTCTCATTTCTACAAAGTGGATTTTCCCACTTGTGCAAGAATTGGAACATCAAAATGCTAAAATATAAAATTCTGAACCAAGTTAATGGAAATGATCACTATTTGGAATCTGCCCTGCCACCAATTTACACAATTTTTTTTTTTTTTTTGATAAGTGCCACCAATTTATACAATTCCTTTATTTCTTTCCCTACTCTTATAGGTATATTTATGTAGCATTCCATATATTGTGTCTTCCTGCTTTGTGAGCACTTACGAATGCTATTAACTGCAGAAGAAGCAATCTTAAGCATAATTATTATCACATGAGAGACCATGAGACTCAGAGAGGAAGAAGGTTCAATTGCTAAAGGGCAAGGTAGGAAGGACGGTGTGACAGTATGAGTAATGGGATTGAGCTGCTCATGTGATGTGGTAAGGGAGATGGTTGAAATTATAGGATTGTTGTCTGGTAGAGTTGGATGAGAGATTGTGTGAATTGGATGATGGCTATGGCTGCCTGAGATATTTAATGGGACAGGATCAAATGTGATGGATGGTGTAGTGGCCACTACAATATTGAAAACAATTTTGAAATAAGCCAGTGGCAGTGAAGAGTACAGAGGGTGGTGGAGGCTGGTGACTTTAGGTGTTACATATAAGTGGGATCCGCGAGATGACAGGTTTAAAGTTGTGGAGAAACACATTTGTTAAGGGGTTTTGACTTTGTATTTTATGTAAATAGATTTAAATCTGGAAGATAATGCAATTCCTGATTTTTTTTGGATTTAACCCCTGATTTATAGAGATTTAGTTTACTGATTTACAGGGATTTGATTTAGGGTAATTTTAGTTTTCTATAACACTCCTAGGGCTCATCCTTTTTTAATATAACCAGATGGGTATTCTTTTGAGAATAATAAGATTTTTCTTCTCAATTTCTCCACATGGTATCAGAGCCTTAGGCTCACAGAATTCACATTCTTTTGTCCTTTGTCAACCTGGTTATCTTTTTAAGACCTAGTAGTTTTCTTTAGTCAAGTTTCTGGTTAGCTGCCACTTGTTCAATCCAAGTTTCTGGTTCTTTGCCCCTTATTCAATCAGAGTTTCTGGTTCTTTGCTCCTTCCATTCAAAAGAATCAGAAAAAAACCCACCATGTCTAAGACATCTGAAGCCACCAACATTCCTGCAGTACAGCCAATTGAAGGGCTGCCAAATCAGTCCAATGGAGAGCTTCAAAGAATTCACACCATGTATCGATTGAATGGGAAGAATTATTTGCAATGATCACAAGTTGTGAAGACGTGCTTGACAGGGAAAGGAAAAATCAGTCACTTGTTGGGTATGGGACCAGAGCAACGTGATCCCAAATTCCAGATTTGGGAAGAGGAAGATTCCATGATTATGTCATGGCTTTGGAATTCAATGCTGCCTGAGATTAGTAGCACTTTCATGGTTTTGTCCACAGCTAAAGAAATTTGGGAGGCAGTGAGACAGACCCAAAGGTACATGATGCAGCACAGATATTTGAGATAAAGACAAAGATTTCAGCCACCAAACAAGGTGAGCGATCCGTGACTGAATATGCCAATCTCCTGAAAAATTTGTGGTAAGAGATGGATCATTATCAATGCATTCAAATGAAGGATAGTGAGGATGCTGCCATATTGAAAAGATTTGTTGAGAAAGAAAGAATTTTTGAATTCCTAGCTTGTCTAAATCTGGAGTTTGATAAAGTCCAAGTTCAGGTCCTAGGAAAAGAGGACCTACCATCTCTAAATGAAACTACTTCTACAAATCGAGTGGAGTGAAACACCTACGATAGAAAGCTCAGCTATGCTGTCAAACACAGGAAATATGAAAAATGTTGTTGCAGAAAATCAGCCCAATGCTGCAAACAAACAACCAGATTCGTCCAGGTGGTGCAATTACCGCAAGAAACCTAGGCACACTAAGTATACGTGCTGGAAGTTGCATGGAAGACCACCAAACTTCAACAACAATAATAGGGGATGGAGATCTAATGGCAGACAACAGAAAAAAGTTCAAGGACAAGCAAATCTCACCAATAGCAATCCACCAAACGATGAGAATGAGACTCCAACAGATGGAGAGTTCAAGAAGGAGGATATTGAGAGGCTGAAAAGATTGTTGGAATCATTAGAAAAACCCTCTAGTGCTTGCTCCTTAGCACTTTCAGGTAAGTACTCAGTTTCTCATACATTTAATGTCTCAGACTCTCCTCTTTCAGACTCCTAGGTCATTGATTCAGGAGCCACGGACTATATGACCAACTTTGCTTTGAAATTCAGTTCCTACACACCTTGCCCAAGTAACAAGAAAATTTCCATAGCAGGGCTCTTTGACAACAACAGTTGGTCAAGGAAAAATTCATATAAATTCATCTCTTACCTTAGAGAATGTCCTTCATGTTCCAAAACTTTCAACTAATCTTGTGTCCATACATCGGATCTTCAAAGATAAGAATTGTCATATAGTCTCTTACCCTTCTCATTGTGTTCTTCAAGACCGGAGTTCAGGGAAGACAATTGGACTTGCTAAGGAAAAAAAGGGGCTTTACTATCTTGATGTACCAGGTGATCAAAATAGGATTGAGAACAAATTTCCTTTGTCATACCTGACCGAAAGCTCCATCTCAAATAAGGACAAGATTTGATTTCATCATCTTCGTTTAGAACACCCTTCATTTCATATACTCAAAGTTTTATTTCCTTCATTGTTCCAAGAATTAGATGTAGAGAGCTTTCATTGTGAAGTTTGTGAACTTGCAAAGCATCGTTGTGCTTCCTTTCCAATTAGCAATAAAAGAACCTCTATTCCTTTTTCTCTTATTCATAGTGATGTTTGGAGACCTTCTCAGGTTCCTAATATTTCGGGGCCTAGATGGTTTGTTGTGTATATTGATGATTGTACTCGTGTGTCTTAGATCTTTCTTCTTAAACAGAAATTTGATGTCAGCAGTGTCTTTCCAAACTTTCATAATATGATCAAAACTCAATTTGGTGTAAGCATAAAGAAGTTCAAGTCTAATAATGCCCGAGACTACTTTAATCAAGTTTTGTCACCTTGTTTTTCAAAAGAAGGGATTATACATGAGTCATCTTGCATTAGTACATCCCAATAAAATGGGTTACTGAAAGAAAAAATGGTCATCTTCTTACTGTTACTCGTGCCTTCTTATTCCAGAAAAATGTTCCTAAACACAATTAGGGGGAGGCGGTGCTTGCAACTGCCCACCTCATCAATAGGTTACCTTCTCGGGTTTTAGGGTTCAAGAGTCTTATGCAACTGTTTTCTCAGTTTTTTCCTAACTTCAATACCTCAAATAATCTCACTCCTAGAATATTTGGTTGTGTCTCTTCTGTCCACATTCATGGTCATAACAGAGGAAGGTTAGATCTACGTGCACTTAATTGCATTTTTATAGGATATTTTCCAACACAAAAGGGTTATAGATGTTACCATCCCCCTTCTTGGAAATTTTTTGTTTTCGCCGATGTAACCTTGGTTGAAAGAGAGGATTATTTTACCCATCCTTATCTTCAAGGGAAGACATCATTGACGAAGGATAAGGACAAAGATTCATTCTTACTTGACTTTCCCTCCATTTCACAATCTTCCTCATCTGAGCCCGCAGTTAGTCTTAATCACCCTCTTGTTTTGCCTATTGTCCAACCATCCTCTTCTAGCCTCATGTCATTTACTAAGGAAAGTGTAATGCATAATCCTATTAGACCACTACAGGTATATTCAAGGAGAAAAGAGTCTATTGTTGAACCTGTGCAAATCCAAGAGTTAAAACCAATCTTTGGAAATGAGTTCAGTGCTTTACCAGAATCTTCTTTTGATAATTTATGTGCTACTATTGATAATAATGATCTTGATCAACCCATTGCTCTCAAGAAAGGTACATGAGAGTGTACCAAACACCCTTTTTACCTATTAGCTCAGTTAATATCCTATGATAGATTGTCACCTTCTTACCGAGCCTTCCTTACCCAACTAAACATTGTTAATGTTCCTAAAACCCTATCTGAGGCATTAAATAGTGAAAAGTGGAGACAAGCCATGAGTGTTTAGATGGAAGCACTAGACAAAAATAAAACATAGGAGATGGTGGAGTTGCCAAAAGGAAAGAATTTAGTGTGTTGTAAGTGGGTGTTTACTATAAAATACAAGGCAGATGGATCAATTGAAAAGTATGAAGCAAGGCTTGTTGCCAAGGGATATATACCCAAACTTATGGAGTAGATTATTTAAAGGCCTTCGAACTCATAGCTAAGATGAATACAGTTCGGGTGTTGTTATCCTTGGCCGCCAACTTTGAGTGGAATTTGCAATAATTTGATGTTAAGAATGTTTTCTTACTTGGGGATCTTGAGAAGAAATCTATATGAAAATTCCTCCTGCATTTGGCAAGAATCTAGAACATAGAAGAGTGTGTAAGCTTAAGAAGGCTTTGTATGGTTTGAAACAATCTCCTCGAGCTTAGTTTAGGAGATTTGCGAAAATGATGATTAACAATGGATACAAGCAAAGTCAAGGCGATCACACTTTATTTATCAAGCACACAGCTTCAAGGGGAGTTACGGCCTGGTTAGTTTATGTGGACGATATATTGTGGCTAGGAATGATGAGAAGGAAAGAGATAGTTTGAAGAAGTGTTTGATGAAAGAGTTTGAGATTAAAGAACTGGACCAGTTGAAGTACTTCTTAGGTATTGACATGGCATGATCACAATGGGGAATTTTTGTGTCCCAATAGAAGTATGTGCTAGATTTGTTGAAGGAAACTGGGAAGTTAGCTTGTAAACCAACAAACACGCCTATTGAGCCTAATCATAAGATTGGTGATAATAATAGCAATGCTAGTGTAGATCAAGGAAACTATCAAAGATTAGTGAGTCGATTGACCTACTTATCACACACAAAACCCAATATTGCATATGTTATTAGTGTGGTGAGTCAATTTATGCACAATCCAAAGGAAGAACATCTCCAAGCAATTCATCGAATACTACACTATCTCAAAGGAACACTAGGGAAAAAGATTCTATTCAAGAAAGGAACAAGTTTGACGCTTGAAGCCTATACAGATGTTGATTATACATGATCAATGGTTGATAGACACTCAACATCAGGTTATCGTACATTCCTTAATGGAAACTTGATAACATGGAGTAAAAAGCAGAATGTTGTAGCAAGGTCAAGCGCCAAAGTAGAAGTTAGACCAATGGAACTTGGGATTCGTAAATTACTATGGCCAAAAATAATTCTAAAAGATCTGAAGATTAACTAGGAAGTGCCTATAAAACTCTACTATGACAACAAATCAACAATCAATATTGCACATAATCTTGTGCAACATGACTAGACCAAACACGTGGAGGTAGATAAACACTTTATCAAAGAAAAATTGGAGAATGGTTTCATCTACACACCAAACGTCTCCTTAGGCGGTCAATTAGCAAATGTGTTTACCAAAGGTCTAAACAATACCGTGTTTCAAGCAATAATTGACAAGTTGCCAATGCATGTTATTCACTCACCGGCTTGAGGGGGAAGTATAGAGAAACATGTTTCTTAAGGGGTTTTGACTTTGTATTTTATGTAAATAGATTCAAATTTGAGAGATAATGTAATTCCTAATTTTTTGGGATTTAATCCCTGATTTATAGGGATTTAGTTTACTGAATTATAGGGATTTGATTTAGGGTAATTTTAGTTTTCTATAACACTCCTAGAGTTTATCCTTTTTATATATTAACCAGATGGGTATTCTGTTTAGAATGATAAAATTTTCTTCTCAATTTCTCCACCAAATGTGAGAATGGTGGGCAAATGTCTAGATTCTAATGAGAATGACAATGTTATAGTGGTAAAAAAGTTGGGTTGATGATGACTATGGGTGGTGGACCAATCATAATTATAGGAGTCGGGTTCTGTGATGGTTGGATCTTGGTTCAAAGGCCCATCACTTGTAAATTACAGAGGTAAGGGGTTATGACCATGGTGGACTTGGATGTTACGTGTGCAATGGACAAAGAAATAAAAATAAAATAAAAATCTAGGGAACCAAGGCCATCTAGTTGTCATACCTAGAAGAGAAAACAATAAAATCTCACCATCAAAGAGAAGAAAGAGAAAAACCTTAAAATCTTATTAAGATCTTCTAGCAGTATTTCGTAGAAGACTAAATGAGTCTCATATGAATGTATGTATGTACTTGTATATGTATGTATATGTATACTCTTTTAACAAGTCTCCTGATGAATAAATACAAAGCTATATAAACTTAGCTATACCATGAGAAGAAAGAAAATATATATTCAGTAAAATATAAAATATACACTTGTAAAAGCACAAGCAATTCTAGCAAAAAAAAAATAAAAATCTCCAAATTCTAAATAGGATACAACCAACTACCACTAATTTTGACTCAAAAAAATTGCAAATTATCAAAATAACCTTAACTAAGTGAACATTAGGATTTTTCTTTATTTCTTTTATCATTTATTTTTCCTTTTATTCTTCTTTCTTTTTGTTTTGTTTTTGTTTTTTTCTTTTTTTGTGTGCTTGTTTATGTAATTTTACTTTTTTTTTTGTGTTTGCAGTTCATGATTTTTCCTTTTTGTGAAATACCTTAAAGGTTTCATCCTAATTAAAGCTTTTCCATACTAGTTTGACTCCTCAAATTTGAAGGATTGTCAAATTTTAGCTATTCTTCCTTTTTTGGGCAGCATCCTTATTGTCTTTCTCAAGAATTCCTATTTTCAAAAGGATTGCTTTCATTCTCAAGAATTCCTAGTTTCTAATAGGATTCCTACTTAAATACTCTAGCTTCAGATAGCCAGGTTCAAGCACATAGGATGATGGGAAGGACCTTGAAGGTCTCAGTGGAGAGGAAGACATTCTGGGTTAGTTTCGAGGGAGAGATCGGAGGAAGATGGTGTTCACTAACAAAGCACAGTAAAGGCTCTGTTTTCGTCTTAGGCTTTGAGAAGGAAGAGGTTAGTTGGTTGGTAGAACAATTGACAAAGGTCATTGAGATGAAGATTTTTATGGGTTTCAACAGAAAATTTAGAGAAAAGACCAGAGTTCATCTATTGGAGGTTTGCTTCAACATTCATGGCAGGTTTATAAGATTATCAGAGTTCACCTCCAAAAGGAAGTCAACTTTTCTGGTAATACCTGAGGGAGACAATGGCAGGGGATGGGAACTTTTAAAGGAAGTGTTGTATTCAATGTTGGTGGTCCCCTCCTCGAGTTTTGACGAAAAAGGAAGGCAGAGCAGGGAAGGAAGGAACTTGCACAAATTCGCGGGTCCCTTGCAAAGATCCTTCGTGAATGTAGTCAGAGAAGAAAGACCGAGGAGAGGCGGCCTTGTTTCAGTAGGGAGATAGGCGAGGGCCATGGTGTGCGAATGTCACGATGATTCTGTTAACTGGGCTGAGGTTGGCCAGGCTATGGCGAGAAGGCTAGGGCAAAAAGGCGTGACAGTGGTCCCATTCACCGAAGGAAAAGGATTGTTTTTTATAGAAACCTTAGAGGAAGCTATATCACTACACAAGTCAAGGTTCATCAGGATTAAAGGAGGAATCACAGTCTTGTTGAGAAGATGGTCGCCAAAGGAAAATTCAGAAATAGAGAGGAAATTCAAGGAAGGTTGGATAGATTTAAGGGGTTTACCATTCCATTTATGGTCTGAGGTTCACTTGAAGAAAATCATGGAGCAGTGGGGGACGGTGACAGAGATAGATTGGCGAACACTGAAATTTTTTTATCTAAGCAAAGCTAGGGTGAGAGTTGTTATGAAAGAAAGATCGGTGCTTCCCACTTTGATTGAGGTGTTAGATGGGGTTGGGATTTCACAGTCTCAGTCGTAGTGGTTGGGAAGGAAGATGGCATGCAGGTTAGAGAGATGGGTGAGTCAACACCGCATTTGGCTGAGGCTCACTCGGGGACAGTTGGCAGAAAGAGGGAAGATGAAGATAGATCAACGGCTGGAAAGGGGTCCTCGGCTGGGGCAGTTGACAGAACAATCGAGTGGAGAGGTGGTCAAAAGGCTGAAAATGGTCCCGGGAGGACACGTGGAACGAATAGGATGAAAGTGGGAAACAGCTGGCCTCCAACGTCTTTCAGTTCAAATTTAAAAAGCCTGAGAGCAGGTGGTGCTGGGCCAAGGCAGGCAAGTAGGGTCAAAGCCCAATCAAATCTCGTGGATGAGATCTGGGCCTCCAAACATTTGTCAAGGGCCCAAACTTTTAGTAAGCCCAGGCCACTGTCTGAAACTGATGTGGGCTGGAAGAGGGAAGTCCCTGGGAAAGGCCCGATTCAGTCGATGGGCCAAGAGTTGGGAGGCAAGCAAGACAGATTGTCGAAGGGCCCGTCACACAGAGCTACTCACTCTGCAAAGGGGAAGGCGAAGGTAGGCTACGAGGAATCTGAAAACCAACGGAGGGGCTCCACGGTGAAGTGTGGTTCAAAGAAGCTGTGGAATGTTCTACTTCCATCAAGCTCTGCATGCCAACAAGGGGATCGAAGCCGAGGAGAGCCTTTCACGACTGAGAGATCACCGACAGGTAGCGATACTCTTCCATTGGAAGAAGCCGTCGAAGCGGGATCACAGTTGTTTCAAGGGTGTTCCAAGGAAGGAACGACGCCGACGGAGGAAATCGCAAAACAAAGGAATATTCTTAAGGCTCCTTTTATGTCAAAAGAGAAGGATAAAATGCGCAATAATGCTATAGGAGAAAACGAAGCAGGTGTTAAGGGCTTTGTGGGTTATTCTCGTAGTGGATCTTCAGTCTCAGATCATCCTTCTTATCCCGCAAACAGAGAAAAAGGGCTTATCTTTGAGGGGTACTGTGGAATGACGAAAGTGGGAATTTTCCAGGTATCGTCTCACTATTCTTCTCAACCTTCTCTGCCTTTTCAGTCTCCCTTCTCTAGTGTGGCTCCTCCATACCAAAGTCCTTCTAATCCCGATCTCTCCATTTCAGCCTTTCACTCCCATATTCCTATGAAAAACCGAGTGTTGACTGAAAATTGTTCAAAAAAAAATGTTGTTGAGGATTATCATCTTGGGTATGTTGGCAATCCTAATCATGTTGAAGCGGTGTCCCAGCTAACTAGATTGAATCTGATGTCTGAGAGCTTTAAGTATGATAAGACCAATCCCAGCTCGCCTCATGGGGCCCCTATTCTGGGTGCAGTAAGCCAAGGAGACTCAGAATTCTCCCAGATGAGTGGGTTCCAAATAGAAGGTCTTTTCCCCAGAAAATGGCTAAAGTTTGTGAGGTCTTAAGCTCCTTGGATATTAAGGTGTATTAAAGACAAAAGAACAGAATTGCCATAGGCAATTGAGCTTTGGTGGTGATGGTTTGGAGATTTAGGGGCAATGAGGTGTTATTATGAGCATCATAAGTTGGAATATAAGGGGGTTGGGATCTAGGAAAAAGAGGAGGGTGGTTAAGGAATTTTTGCGACTTCAGAATCCGGATATAGTGATGTTTCAGGAAACAAAAAGAGAGGTGTGAGACAGAAGGTTTGTAGGTAATGTCTGGTCAGTTAGGAATAAGGAGTGGGCTATTCTCCCGGTGTGTGGGGCTTCAGGAGGGATTTTGATCATTTGGGACTCAAAAAAAATGAGCGGTGAGGAGGTGGTAATAGGATCCTTTTCTGTCTCAGTCAAGTTCTTGTTGGATGGAAGCGGACCATTATGGTTGTCTGCAGTCTATGGACCAAACAATCCCTCAATTAGGAAGGATTTTTGGGTGGAGTTGTTAAACCTTTTTGGCCTTACTTATCCTTCATGGTGTGTGAGAGGTGACTTCAATGTTATAAGGAGAAGATCAGAAAAACTGGGGGGATCTGGATTCACTTCCAGCATGAGGGATTTTGATGGTTTTATAAGAGAATGCGAATTACATGATCCCCCATTACGGAATGCCTCTTTTACTTGGTCAAACATGCAAGAGTCACTGGTGTGTAAGAGATTGGATCGGTTTCTCTATTCAAATGAGTGGGAGCTTTCCTTCCCTCAAAGCCTTCAAGAAGTTCTTCTTAGATGGACATCGGATCATTGACCAATTGTCTTGCATACCAATCTGTTCAAGTGGGGACCAACACCTTTTAGGTTTGAGAATATGTGGTTGCAACATCATAGTTTCAAAGAGTGCTTTAGCAATTGGTGGAGAGAATTTGAAGGAAATCGTTGGGAAGGTCACAAGTTTATGAAGAAGTTACAATTCGTTAAGGCAAAATTGAAAGATTGGAATAAGAATACTTTTGGAATGCTTAAGGAAAGGAAAACAACCATATTGGATGAAATAGCTAACATTGATGCCATTGAACAAGAAGGGGCTCTCTCTTCTGATCTTGCAGCTCAAAGAGTTATAATAAAAGGGGAGCTAGAGGAACTAATTTTGAGGGAAGAAATTCATTGGAGACAAAAAGCTAAGGTAAAATGGGTTAAGGACGGGGATTGTAACTCAAAGTTGTTTCACAAAGTGGCTAATGGGAGACAAAACAGGAATTTCATCAAATTCTTGGAGAATGAAAGAGGTTTGGTGTTGGATAATTCTGAGAGCATCACAGAGGAGATATTACTTTATTTCAAAAAGCTCTACTCGAGTCCTCTTGGTGAGTCATGGAGAGTAGAAGGTATTGATTGGTCCCCTATATTAGAAGAGAGTGCTTCTAGGTTGGATTCCCCTTTCACTGAAGAAGAGATCTTTAATACCATCTTTCAGTTAGATAGGGATAAGACGTCGGGGCTTGATGGTTTCACCATAGCAGTGTTTCAGGATTATTGGGATGTGATCAAGGAAGACTTAGTGAGGGTGTTTACAGAGTTTCACAATAGCAGGATTATTAATCAAAACACCAATACTTCCTTCATAGTCCTTTTGCCTAAAAAGAGTCAATCAAAGAAGATTTCGGATTTTAGACCTATCAGTCTGATCACTTGTCTATATAAAATAATAACAAAAGTATTGTCAGGGCGTCTACGAGGAGTACTACACGAGACCATCCACTCCACTCAAGGTGCTTTTGTTCAAGGGAGACAAATTCTGGATGCAGTTCTTATAGCCAATGAGATTGTGGACGAGAAAAGGCGATCAGGGGAGAAGGGAGTTGTATTCAAGATAGACTTTGAAAAGGCTTATGACCATGTGAAATGGGATTTTTTGGATCACATGTTGGAGAAGAAGGGATTTAGTTCTAAATGGAGGAGTTCGATGAGAGGTTGTTTGTCGTCGGTCTCTTATGCTATTCTAGTGAACGGTAATGCTAAAGGGTGGGTCAAGGCATCTAGAGGCTTAAGACAAGGTGACCCTTTATCCCCTTTCCTGTTCACTATTATTGCAGATGTGTTGAGTAGAATGTTGTTGAAAGCTGAGGAAAGAAATTTGTTGGAGGGCTTCAGGGTATGTAGAAATAGATGTAGGGTGTCCCATCTGCAATTCACAGATGATACCATCCTCTTTGCTAACCCTAGAGAGGAAGAATTGCATACTCTTAAGAGTTTATTGTTAGTGTTTGGTCAAATCTCTGGGCTTAAGGTCAATCTTGACAAGAGTAATCTTTTTGGCATCAACCTTGATCAGAATCATCTCTCTAGGTTAGCATTGATGCTTGATTGCAAGGCTTCAGATTGGCCCATACTTTATCTGGGTCTTCCTTTGGGAAGGAATCCAACTGCTTGTGGATTCTGGGATCCAGTGATTGAGTGAATCTCTAGGAGATTAGATGGATGGAAAAAGGTTTACTTATCTTTAGGTGGTAGGATAACTCTCCTACACTCTTGCCTTTCCCATATCCCTAGCTACTTCCTTTCTCTGTTTAAGATTCCAACTTCAGTGGCTGCAAAAGTCGAGAGGATGCAAAGGGACTTTCTTTGGTCAGGGGTTGGGGAAGGCAAAAGAGATCATCTTGTTAGCTGGGATGCAGTGTGCAAGCCGAGGGTTAAAGGGGGTTTGGGGATTGGGAAGATACCTTTAAGGAATCTCTATGGCATCAGGTCATTCTTAGCATATACGGGACACACTCAAATGGTTAGGATGCCAATACTGTAGTCAGATGGTCACACCGTTGTCCTTGGAAGGCCATTGCACAAGGCTTTCATGATTTTTCCAAGTATACTCGGTTTATCGTAGGAGATGGGGAAAGAATTCGTTTTTGGGAAGATTTGTGGTGGGGGGACCAAATCTTTAAAGACCAATATCCAAGACTATATCGAGTAGTAATGGATAAAAATAGTCATATATCTTCAATTCTCGGTTCGTCTCGCCCTTTCTCATGGAACTTTAATTTCCGTCGTAATTTAACCGATTCTAAGATAGAAGATCTAGAATGCCTCATGCACTCTCTAGATTGTATGAACTTATCCACTTCCGCTTCAGACGCGAGATCATGGTCCTTATTGTCTTCAGGTTTGTTCACAGTCAAGTCTTTCTTTATAGCCTTGTCCCAAATGCCTGATTCATCTCCATTTTTCCCCACTAAGTTTGTATGGAAATCTCAAGTCCCTTTCAAAGTTAAGGCCTTTGTCTGGCTTATGGCACACAAGAAGGTAAATACCAATGAATTGCTACAATTGAGGAGACCCCACAAAGCTCTTAGCCCTGACATATGTAAGTTGTGTATGGAGCAAGGAGAATCAGCAGATCATCTCTTCCTCCATTGTTCAGTGACGTTGGGGTTGTGGTATAGACTTTTTCAGCTAGCCAAGATGGATTGGGTACCTCCGAAAAGCATTTCAGACATGATGTTCATCAATTACAAAGGATTTGGCAAGTCCAAGAGAGGGGTAATTCTATGGCAAAACGAGAGTATAGCGTTAATCTGGGTTGTGTGGCGGGAAAGAAATGCTATGATATTTGAGGACAAAGCTAGGAATTCAGGGAATCTTTGAGATTCCATTCATTTCCTTGCGTCCTTTTGGGCTTTTTGTTCAGTGGGTTTTAAGGGCATCCCCCTTAACGTATTACAACTTGATTGGCTAGCACTGTATAGATCCAATAGTTCCAATGGGATGGCCTAGTGTATTGTTATTTTTTCATGTTGTTTAGTTTTACTTTTGGCGAGAGGATTCCTCATCCTCCTTTTGTACTTCTTTTTCTATCAATATATTCACGCGTGGTTTCCTATCAAAAAAAAAAAATAGGATTCCTACTTAGCTTAAGGGTGTATGTATGTCATTATTGAAGGATGTGTGTATTTTGATAGAGATATAAATGACTATTAAAGGCAAAGGGGATTATTGTACTTAACTTTGAGTAAGTATAATTCTCCCTCCTTATTAAGGTTTGAGTAATATTCCTTTTTCTAATAAGGAGCACTTTCTACTTTGGTCGTACTTGCTGACTACCTCTATTGTTCTTCCTACTACCTTTGAAGACACTACTTTTTCAATGGATAGAACTCCCTATAAGGGCCTTTGGAGTAGAACACTCTTGGGTTAAGGATTTGGCCCATCTTGGTGGTTGAATCATATAGTCAATAACACACTTTCACACTATTTCATAGAAACTATTAAAACATAAAGAGGATAAATACAAAACTCAAGGCCTAAGAAAATACCATGTCTCCTGACTTCTAATATCTTCAACTTAAATTGAGATCAGAAACATTGTCATGTTCTCCTACCTCATATCTCCATAATCCCCAATCCCTATGACAACTTAAGGATGTTATAAACTCAATTCCTTAATAAGAAAGGAATGTTGTTTCTATAAGAAAACCTCATTACAAGAAGCATTCCCAACAGAAAATTATTAAGAGAATTACATATTTAACCAAAATAGTTATTCTAAACTTTTCCCGAAAATTTCCGCATTGGCTCAAATTCTACTTAGTTAACCTTTCATTTGTATTATATGCTTTCACTATGGATGAGCCTCTTTCAATGTACATAATGTTAGAGCATTAGGCGATTTAGATTAAGTTGGTAATTTTATTTCATCCACCCTTGTTTAGGACTCTACATACTTTTCTTTGATTCTCCATTTGAAGATTAAAGGTTGCTGCATAATCAACTTGGGATTAAACAAGTATGGTCAAGTTAAATGAGAATGATGACATAAAAGGGCATAGAGTGGACTTACGTGAAAATGGGGAATAAAATTAATTTAGAAACAATTTTAAATTGAGAATTTAAAAAGGAAAATCTTTCCAAATAATAGAAACAATTTGGACAAAAAAAAAAAGGTCAATTGAGAATTTAAAAAAGAAAATCTTTCCAAATCTTTGAAGAAAATTGGAAAGGACTTGAAGCTAAGAATTTAAAAACGAAAATGTTTCTAAATCTTTTTGAACTTAGAAAAGAAAATCTTTCTAAGATTCTCAAGTTTCTAAATTGTTTTTTTGGCAAAATATGAAATCTTACCAAATCTTTCAAATATGATTTCTAAATTGATTCCAAGTCCACTAGGTTTTTTCAAATATATGCCTATTGAGAGAGTTCTCTCAAGAACTCATGCGCCTAGGCATTAAGTCATTATTCTTTACGCCTAACTAGAAACTCTAAAAAATCATGATTTTGTTTTTTGGGTTCGTAAGAGATATTTGTATCTAAGCATGATGGTGGTGCATCGCAAATGTGAGATTAGGTGTAGGTTTTGAGTGGATTATAGCTCTACAATATTTAACCTTTTTGTCTTTGGGAGGGAGGATTACTTTAATTCAGTCTTGTCTGTCTCACATCCCTAGCTACTTCCTCTCCCTCTTTAAAATCCCAGCATCAATAGCTTCAAAGATTGAGAAGATGCAAAGGGATTTTCTTTGGTCTGGGGCAGGGAAGGGAAGAAAGATCATCTTATCAGATGGGATGTTGTTAGTAAACCAAAGGAGTTGGGAGGTTTGGGTTTTGGGAAGACTTTTCTGAGAAATATTGCTCTCTTAGGGAAATGGCTTTGGAGGTTCCCTAGAGAAAGGAGTGGTCTTTGGCATAAGGTTATTACGAGTATATATGGAACACATCCTAATGGATGGGACGCCAACATGGTGGTTAGATGGTCACACAAATGTCCTTGGAAGGCTATTGCTAAAGTTTTCCAGGTTTTTTCCCCTTTTGTCCGCCTAGTGGTGGGCAATGGGGAGAGAATTCATTTTTGGGAAGATCTTTGGTGGGGTAACCAAACTTTGTGCTCTCAATTTGCTGATCTTTATAGAGTTATTTCTGTGAAAAACCTCACTGTCTCAAATGTCCTTGGCAATTCTTTTCCACTGTCTTGGAATTTTAATTTTCGCCACAATCTTACTGATTCAGAAATTGATCTCCTTCAAAGATTAATGTCCTCCCTTAGTTCAGTGTTTTTCTCTCCTTCTTTGGCAAATTCAAGAGCATGGTCTTTGTCATCGTCAGGATTGTTTTCAGTGAAATCTTTTTTCTTGGCCTTGTCAAAAGTCTCAAATCCTATCTTGTTCCTTCCGACCAAGTTTTTGTGGAGTTCAAAAGCCCCTTCAAAGGTTAAGGCCCTCACTTGGTTAGTAGCACATGGGAAGGTAAACACCAATGATAAGTTGCTATTGAGAAGACCCTATAAATCCCTCTGTCCTCAATGGTGCATTCTTTGCAAAGGAAATGGAGAGTCGATCAACCACCTTTTTCTTCATTGTCATGTTAACATTGGACTTTGGCACAAGTTGTTCAATCTAGCAAGGTTGGTTTGGGTCCCTCCAACGAGTTTTGAGGACATGTTGGTTATTGTTTTTAAAGGCTTGGGGAATTCATTAAAAGGCAAGACACTTTGGCAAATCGCTTGCCTTACTTTGATATGGATGGTGTGGCAAGAGAGAAACAATAGGATCTTTGAGGATAAGGGGAGAATGGAAGAGATGTTATGGGATTTGGTTATGTTCTATTCCTCTCTATGGACTTCTTGTACTACAGCTTTTAGAGGAGTTCCTCTTAAGTGTTTTACAACTCAACTGGATTGCGGTTTGCGCTTCAAAAGTTTGAGTTTGTTGGGGTTTCTCTTTGTTTTTAGATTTCTATTGTTGGGAGTTTTCTCTTTTGTTCAATTTGTGTAGGAAGGACCTCTCATCCTTCCCTTGGTTTCTTCTCTTTCTTTTGTATCTTTTCTTTCTCCTATATCTTTTCTTTTATTAATTTATTTTTCTTTGTTTCTAATCAAAAAAAAAAAAAAAACAATCATATGTTGCCCTACTCCACTTGTCACTCATATCTCTATTATATTGACATACCCATACAACTACAACTCTCTCCATTTCATAACTTTTTCCCTTATGACATAGTGAAATAGGGGAATCATTCAGTTTATAAGAATGCTATTCTCATAAGTCAGTCACAAAATTGGAAACCTCCTTTACAAAAATCTTTTATAATAGGAAATTCTTAAGGAATTAGTAGGTGAAGCAAATAAGAAACTAAGACATTTTCAACAATTACACCTTAGCTCAAGTTTTATCGAGTCAATATTCATTTTCTAATAAACAGTTCCTCAATTTGCATCCAAGGCACCATGATCATGGCAATCAATAACATACACTCCATTAAGAATCCTGTTACAATTCCTATCTTTGTACTTGCCTTGAAATAACCACATGGAAATGCTTCACAGGACTCAAGATGCTCTATTATTTCCACCTTCCATAATCCAATATATGGATAGGACTACACTTATTTTAGATCAACCGTGTACATGCTCCATGTGTTCACATGTTGATGTAAAAACAACTAATTCTATTTTCAATAAAATTCCCTTATGGATATCAGGTTGAACTTGTACCGTCTTTGGTTTCTAATAATTGCATGATTTGAATGAATCAAATCCAACTGATTAAAATTGGATAGTTTCCATTTTCTACCAGCATTGCCACTTTTCAGCAGCCTAGTATCAACCTTAGGGACTTTAGGATTGACTCCAACACCTAGGATCAATCCTAGGGGTTCCAAGGTTGATCTTTGGCATGCTAATTTCCTATTTAAATCTAGAAGCCTATTGGATAAATCTTGATCCAAACTCATCATATTTTCCTACATGTGTCATGTTGACTCTAAACTCTTTATGAAGGATTTGAATTCTTCGACCTTGTCTCCTGCTCTTAACCTAATGTCATACTGATTAATTGTGGCAGTGGAAGCTTTGACATTACAATTTGTACAATCACATGAACGATATGTCAATGCATACATAAAGAGAGACACAGGGTTCTGATGCAATCTGGCGAAACTATGCCCACATTTGCGAACAAGATAAATGTTTTTTTATATGACAAAAACTGTTAGAGAGCACATAAAGAGATAAATGCATCCATAAAGAGAGCACATACAAAACCTAAACATCAAAACAACCTTATGTTCCCTTACCCCTAGTACCCTCACCCTAACCTCTAAGTCCTGAAATAATATTACTAGGTCCTTTAGGTGTCTCCCATCTCTCCCTCATGTCTCTATATATGCTGTATAACTGCAGGCCTACATCCATCTTGTAATAAGTATTTCCTCGCATTATACAGGAAGCCAATTCCTTAGTGAATGAAGAATCCTATTTCCATAAGGAAACCTAAAAATAGGGAACCTCTTTTATAAGAATGTTTGCTAATAGAAATTTCTTAACGAATTAAAAGGTGAACACTACATTATGAAATTAAGGCATTTGTCAACACAAATTTATTCTGTTTATTGCAAATGGAAGATGATTATATTATAAAGTTTACATTTCATATGATCTCAAGAAAAGCACACATTGAGGCACTATATTATTCACAATCTGTTGAATCACTTTGTTTATCACACATATTGCATAAAATTGCAAGTACAAAAATTCAGATAAGAAAATATGTGTACAATTGAAGAAACAAGATAAGAAAACAGTCTACATACTTCCCCTGCCAATGAAACCTCTGACTGCTCCAATCTTACATTCTCCTCTAGACCTTCTAGCTTCTTTTCATATTGATCCACAAGATCAACCTTCTCGCCAAACAGCCCAAAACAGCAACCTCGCTTAAGCTTTGGTTGATTAGGCTCTGATTGTAAGCGATCAAGTTTTTTATACAATTTCTTTGCATCATTCTAGAAAAGGATGAACAGTTGTTAAACTCAAGGCATACCAAAAAGGTAATGTAGTATGTGATTCTATTTAGGCATGCAAACCACAAAACAAGCCTTCCATTTGCTCTGCAACTTACTTCCAGAAATGAACAATACATGGATTAAAAGTATCCGCACTGATATGAAAAAAAATAGAGACAAATTTACATGCACATGCTACAGCTTCATAGATAGATTTATTGTTGGTTTTGTAGCATTCCAATGAGAATTCTCTTTAATCATGAAGATGAAGTTCAACATTATGATGCTTACAAACTAATCAAAGTAACTACAAAATCATACAACAATGTCAAATCTTAGGCCCCAGCATTACAATCCTCCAAATGAAAAGGATTCATTCAATATCCATGTGGTTGCTTTTGCAAGTCTTGTTCATGATATAAAATATTTATATTTTTTATAACCCTCTTAAATCACAGTATTCTCTCCAAGTAAGGTGGCATAACAGTTGACGAGGCTAACTTGATGTTCAAAAAACTCAATAATTAGATCTCAGTATTCCACATCATAGCTGTTTCATGCACTATTAGGTTGCTTGCATGATTTTGCATAGTGGTCTTTCAGTTACCCAAGATAACATGAGGGGAATTGAGAATTTGGGGAAATGGAAGGATGACTAGACTTGAAAAGAAGGATGGAATTTTTATTTGACCTTACCCAAAGGTTTCGTTTAAAAAACTAGACAAATATTAAATTTAAACGCACAAGCATATCTAGATTTTATTTGAAACTTAGACTGAAATTTCATTAAGATTTTGTTCAAGGTTTCATACTTGGATAGATAAATTTTCTCATTGAGTTTTGTTTAAGTTTCCTTCAATTTCAGAGTACTTCTGCATTTCATGTTTCACCAATGATTTTGGACATTTTATTTTTCAGCTTCAGTATTGCAGTGTGCCTCCCAAATCTGCTTCCATTATTAGTAACCATGGTCAAGACAAGAATTACAAGAATTATCCTATAAATACAGGAATTACCAGCCAACTATGTTCTGATGTTGACTGCTATTTTCTCCTTCTCGGTTAAACAAGATGTTATTAGAGCAAATCCATGTCTGATTCTGGTCTACTGCCCCTTCTTTCCATATCCACCATTTCTTCTTCTTCTCTCTTCTCTTACTTTCTTTATTCTTTCTTCTATCCTCCTACCTCATATCTACTGGTGGTTGCAAGGAAGACCATTGTGCCTAACTGATGTAAATAAAATTTGCACCAATTAGTCTCGGTTGATGATTTGTCAACTGTTGAAGCATAAGGCCTAGAATATGTTGCTGTATTGATAAAAAAAAAAAAAAAAAAAGACCTAGAATATGTTGCTGTTGGTGGCTGATTCTAGTTTTTGCTTAATTAAGGCCTTCCTGCTGTGATTCCAAAATTCTCACTGCTTGAATATGAAATAGTATTACTATATTCTCTTTAATAGTATATTTTTGTCCAAATATTCCTAAATTAGTGGTTGATTTGTTTCCATGTATAATGATTTATTTTCTTGCATTTCTTCTCCATTTATGCATAGCAATAGTTGAATAATTTGTTTAGAAAAGCTTAGATTTGGCAGCATTCTTGAGAAGAGATTAAATTTGATAGTCTACTTCCTTTTTTCTTGTTTATAATTGAGTGTATACAGCACCAAAAGTAATTTCTGAAAATGATAATAAAGAGTATTCCAATTTTTACTCTCCAACATGGTATCAGAGTAATTTGATTTTGCTAAAAACTGCAAATGATAGGGGTGCACAATCCACCTGCCTGGAATAATTGAAAACAGAGAGTTTGAAGAGAGAATGGTAAGGTCGGTGAAGGTTTTCGTGGAGAGGAAGACCTTCTCGGTTAGGTTGGAAGGCGAGCACGGAGGAACTTGGTGCTCAATCACAGAGCACAGTAGAGGCTCTACTTTCATCTTAGGTTTTGAAAAGGAAGCAGTCGGGTGGATGATCGAACATTTGACGAAAGCCATAGAAATGAAGGGTCACCTAGGTTTCAACAGAAAGTTCAGGGGAAAATGTTGTGCCCACTTGATGGAAGTTGGCTTCAACGACCATGGAAGGTTCATAAGGATCTCGGAGTTTGCTACCAAAAGAAAATATTCTTATTTGATTATTCCAGAGGGCGAGGAGGGCAGAGGATGGAAGAATATTAAAAGAGCATTGTCTTCAATGTTGGTGGTCCTCTCGTCGAATGCAGTCGAAAAAGAAAGGCAATACAGAGGGGAAAGTTTCTCACAAAGTCACGTGGGTCCCCTACATCGGTCTTTCGCAAAAGTGGTCAGTGGCGAAGGACCAAGAGGAGGCGGCCTTGTTCCTATTGGGAGGTGGGCGCACGCAGTGGTGTGTGAATGCATTGAGGATAGTGTTAACTGGGTTGAGGTTAGCCAAGTGGTGGCAAGAAAATTAGGGAAGAAAGGAGTAGTCACGATTGTACCATTCTCAGGCGAAAAAGGAGTTTTTTTCGTCGAAACAATAAAGGAAGCTCTCTTTCTCCAAGACTTGAGGAACCTACGGGTTGAGGGAAGGATTTCAGTACAGATGAGAAGATGGTCGTCGAAGGAAAATACGGAAATAGAGGGGAAGTTCAGAAGAGGCTGGATCGAATTACGGGGGTTGCCATTTCATCTCTGGTCTGAGGTACATTTGAAGAAAATAGTAGAGCAATAGGGGACGGTGACTGAAATTGATTGACGAATGTTAAAATTGTCCGATCTTAGCAAGGCGAAGGTAAGAATCGCAATGAAAGACAGGTCAGTCCTCCCAGCTTTACTCGAGGTGACAGATGGGGATTGGGTGTTTACAGTTATCGTTGTAGTGGTTGGAGAAGAAGACTTTCAGAGAGGTAGCGTAAAGGGCGAGTCGACTCGGGAGGCCTTTGCATCTAACACGGGGACAGGTGGAGGAAGGCGGGTGGAGAAAATTAAATCAACAGCTGGGGGTAGATGCCGTGTCGGGGAGGATAATAGAACGAGGAAAGGGGGAGAAAGGGGTATGGTTGTGGTTCTTGCAGAGGGGACACGTAGCAAGGGAGAGCAGGTACAGTCGTTGCCCAATTCGAATTCAAATAAAACGGACGATGGGCCCGTTGAGAAGAAGGAAGTGGGAGGAGAAAGGGCCGAAGGGGATGAGGCCTCCGCTATTGAGGACTATCGGGCCTATGAGAGGAAGGCCCAGCCTCTATCTAAGATTGGCTCAACATTTGAAAAAGCAGACTGCAAATCTAAAGGCCCGTCTTAGCCCAAGAGGAAAAGACCTAGTTGAGACGGAGACGTCGTCAGGAACCGGAAATGATTCGCCCACAGCGAGAAAGGGGAAAATAGCTTCTGGATACTGTCTTGAGGCTCAGACCAGTAGTCCCGCGAAGAAGAAAACGATGATCGTTTCAAAGAAGCTGTGGTCTATCCTTCTCCCTCCAAGCTCTGAGCGCCGACAAGGTCTTTAGTGTCGCAGCGAGCCTCTTTTGAGCGAGAAGGACAAGGTAGACATCGATGAGAACCCAAAAGTTGAGGCTTTAGGGGCTGATTATCTGGTGGAAAGAGGATCTAGTGCGAGTCCTCTCTTCTCTCTCCGTTATCCAAGGATCCGAAAGAATCGCTCTGGGGAAGGGGCTTCGACGTCAAAAAACGAAGCGGCCCTGCACAATTTCTACTCCAACGAATATAAGGAAGGATTTTTGGGCCAAGTGGGGTCCGATCCTCATGGCTCAGCAGTCATGGTGTTGCCTTCTACGCCAAAAATCAGAGGTAAAGGGCTAAGATTTATGGGGAATTGTGGATTGTTGGTCGCGGAAAATCTGGAGGTAACCCCGTCTTCAACTTTTCAGTCTCCCTCGTCTTATTTTCCCCCTTCTTGTGGTTTCACTTCTTCCTTCTTGAGTCCTGCTGCCCCCATTCTTACCAGTTTAGACATTCAGTCTCTGAATCCTTTGGAAAACCGTGAGAACTCCGAATATTTTTTCAAAAAGATGACGATGGTACTGTGGGTCAAATTTGTGTTGGCTTCCCTAACCTCGTTTTGGAGGTGAACCAGACTGTTTATCCTAACCAGTTGACCGAGAGTGTTAACCCATTGATGCCTAAAACAAATCCACCTTCCAACTAGGCTACAATTAGTCAGGGTGTTTCTGCGGGCTCCCTATCGAGTGAGTTCCAAATAGATGGAATATCCCCTAAGAAAATGGCAAAAGTGCGCAATGTCTTAAAGTCTCTGGATATAAAAGTATACTCCAGGAGGAAGAGCAAATGTTCCAAAGGTTTGTGAAAAGAGTTGGAACTGGTTTGGAGGATTAGGGTCCATGTGTTTAATCCATGAAGATAATTAGTTGGAATACCAGGGGGTTGGGTTCAAGGAAAAAGAGAAGGGTGGTTAAAGACTTTCTGAGATCTGAAAAACCGGATGTAGTGATGATTCAGGAAACAAAAAAGGCAAAGTGTGACAGAAGGTTTGTGGGTAATGTGTGGACAGCCAGAAATAAGGAATGGGCAGCCCTTCCAGCGTGCGGGGCTTCGGGTGGGATTTTGGTCATTTGGGACTCTAAAAAATTGCACAGTGAGGAGGTGGTATTAGGTTCCTTTTCGGTCTCAGTCAAGTTCGCAGTGGATGGAAGCGTACAGTTTTGGTTATCAGCCGTCTATGGCCCAAATAGCACAACGCTTAGGAAGGATTTTTAGGTGGAGCTTTCAGACATTTTTGGACTCTCTTCCCCATGTTGGTGTGTGGGCGGAGATTTCAATGTCATAAGGAGAAGTTCAGAAAAATTGGGAGGTGCTAGTTTGACCCCAAGCATGAAGGACTTGGACAACTTTATAAGAGAAAACAAATTGATAGATCCTCCTTTAAAGAGAGCATCATTCACTTGGTCAAACATGCAAGAGCATCCCGTATGCAAGGGATTAGACCGTTTTCTCTACTCAAATGAGTGGGAACAATTATTCCCTCAAAGTCTTCAAGAAGTTCTTCCTAGATGGACATCGGATCATTGGCTGATAGTCTTGGAAACCAATCCATTCAAGTGGGGCCCAACACCGTTTAGGTTTGAGAATATGTGGTTGCAACATCCTAGTTTTAAGGAGAGCTTTGGAAGTTGGTGGAGGGAGTTTCAAGGAGATGGGTGGGAAGGTCACAAGTTCATGAGGAAATTACAATTCCTTAGGGCCAAATTGAAAGAGTGGAATAAAACTTCTTTTGGAGACCTAATTGAAAGGGAAAAAAGCATTTTGTTAGATTTAGCTAACTTTGACTCCATGGAGCAAGAAGGGGGTCTCTCCCCTGAACTTTTAATCCATAGAGCCTTAAGGAAAGGGGAGTTAAAGGAGTTGATCTTGAGGGAAGAAATTCATTGAAGACAAAAAGCTAGGGTGGAATGGGTTAAGGAAGGGGATTGTAATTCAAAATTTTTCCATAAAGTGGCTAACGGACGGAGAAAAAGGAAATTTATCAAGGTGTTGGAGAATGAAAGAGGTCCGATGTTGGATAATTCAGAGAGCATCAAAGAGGAGATCTTAAGGTATTTTGAAAAGCTCTATGCTAGTCCTTCTAGAGAGTCTTGGAGAGTTGAAGGCTTAGATTGGTCCCCTATATCTGGAGAGAGTGCGTCTAGGTTGGAATCCCCTTTTACTGAAGAAAAGATTTCTAAGGCCATTTTTCAGATGGATAGGGATAAAGCACCGGGGCCTGATGGCTTTACCATTGCAGTGTTTCAAGATTGTTGGGATGTGATTAAGGAGGATTTAGTGAGAGTGTTCGATGAGTTTCACAGGAGCGGGATTATTAATCAAAGCACTAATGCGTCCTTCATAGTTCTGTTACCCAAAAAAAGCATGGCAAAGAAGATATCAGACTATAGACCCATTAGCTTGATCACAACTCTTTACAAGATTATAGTCAAAGTGTTAGCAGGGCGTTTAAGAGGGATACTTCATGAAACCATCCATTCCACTCAAGGAGCTTTTGTTCAAGGGAGACAAATTTTGGACGCAGTTCTCATAGCCAATGAGATAGTGGATGAGAAAAAACGATCAAGGGAAGGAGTTGACTTCAAAATTGACTTTGAAAAGGCTTATGACCATGTGATGGAGAAAAAGGGGTTCAATCCTAGATGGAGGAAATAGATGAGAGGTTGTTTGTCCTCGGTGTCTTTTGCAGTCCTAGTGAATGGAAACGCTAAAGGGTGGGTTAAGGCATCTAGAGGTTTAAGACAAGGAGACCCTTTATCCCCCTTTTTGTTCACCATAGTAGCAAATGTATTGAGCAGGATGTTATTGAGAGCAGAGGAAAGAAATGCCTTAGAGGGTTTCAGGGTGGGTAGGAACAAAACAAGGGTGTCCCATTTACAATTTGCAGATGACACCATTTTCTTCTCTAGTACTCGAGAAGAGGACTTGCTAACTCTCAAGAGTGTTTTGCTAGTGTTTGGGCATATTTCTGGGTTAAAGGTTAACCTTGACAAAAGTAATATTTATGGCATTAACCTTGGTCAGAATCATCTTCATAGGTTGGCCAAGTTGCTTGATTGTAAGGCTTCTGGGTGGCCCATACTCTACCTGGGTCTTCCTCTGGGTGGGAACCCCAAGTCTGGTGGCTTCTGGGATCCTGTGATTGAGAGGATCTCGAGCAGATTAGATGGGTGGCAAAAGGCGTATTTATCTTTTGAAGGCAGGATAACTCTCATTCAATCTTGTCTCACTCATATGCCTTGTTACTTCCTTTCCTTGTTTAAGATTCCCGCCTCCGTGGCAGCAAGAATTGAGAGGTTGCAAAGAGATTTTTTATGGCCTGGGGTTGGGAAAGGCAAAAGAGATCATCTAGTTAGCTGGGATGTAATGTGTAATCCGAAGACGAAAGGGGGATTAGGTTTCGGAAGGATTTCCTTATGGAATTTCGCTCTCTTAGGGAAATGGTTGTGGAGGTATCCTAGGGAGGATTCAGCGTTGTGGCATCAGGTCATTTTAAGCATTTATGAATCACACTCTAATGGTTAGGATGCCAACACTGTTGTTAGATGGTCACATCGTTGTCCTTGGAAGGCTATTGCACAAGTCTTCCAAGATTTTTCCAAGTTTACTCGGTTCATGGTAGGAGATAGGAAAAGAATTCAGTTCTGGGAAGACTTGTGGTGGGGGGATCAACCTCTGGGGGTCTGTTATCCAAGACTACTTAGAGTAGTCACGGATAAAAACATTCCTATTTCTTCAATTCTCGGATCCACTCGCCCCTTCTCTTGGAACTTTAACTTCCGCCGTAACCTTTCCGATTCCGAGATAGAAGACTTAGAAAGTCTCATGCGGTCTCTTGATCATCTACATTTATCACCTTCGGTTCCAGATATGAGATCTTGGTTTTTATCTCCTTCAGAACTTTTCACAGTCAAATCTTTCTTTCTTGCCTTATCCCAATTTTATAGATTTGCCTTCAGTTTTCCCTACCAAGTTAGTCTGGAATTCTCAAGTCCCTTTCAAAATCAAGTCCTTTGTCTGGTTAGTGGCTCACAAGAAGGTAAATACTAACGGCATACTACAGTTGAGAAGACCCTACAAAGCACTTAGTCCCGACATTTGCATGATGTGCATGAAGTATGGAGAAACAGTAGATCATCTTTTTCTTCATTACTCTCTAACGATGGGGTTGTGGTACAAATTATTTCAGTTAACAAAGACAGATTGGGTCCCTCCTAGGAGCATCTTTGACATGCTATCTACCAATTTTAATGGTTTTGGATCTTCTAAGAGAGGGATTGTTTTATGGCAAGTTGCGTGCATCGCTTTAATATGGGTGGTGTGGCAGGAAAGAAATGCAAGGATTTTTTAGGATAAAACAAGGAATTCAGAGAACCTTTAGGACATGATTCATTTCCTTGCTTCTCTTTGGGCTTTTTGTTCTAAGGTTTCTAAGGGGATTCCCCTTAATGTGATACATCTTGATTGGTTAGCGGTGTGTAACTCCAATGGGTTAGCCTAACCTAGAGCAGTTGTTTGTTTCTACTTTGTATTTTCTCACATTTGTTTCCTTGTAGTTTTGTTTTTCTTTGGTGGGAGGATTCCTCATCCTTCTCTTGTACTTTCTTTTTATCAATATATTCCTTTGTCATTTCCTATCAAAAAAAAAAAAAAACATGATATCAGAGTACTGATTTTTTTCTGCCTTCATTGTAGAAACCTGAACTTGTCTAAGTTTTCATTGGAACTAGCCGACATGATTTTTCCAATAATTTAGCTATAAGTATTTTTCATAAATAAAATTAAAATCTAAAAAAATAAAAATAAAAACTCCAAAGAAAATGCTTACAATAAGACCCCGAAGTCGGTTTGTTCGACGAACCACCACATTTGATAGATATGTAGAAGGATAATACTCGGTAAAAAAATTTTCAACTGTGTCACCAACACTGCTCCCAGCAGAAACAGGGATACTGTGAACTAAGATAGTAAACTGATGTGGCTGTGGCTTGGATGAATAAAAGTAAGCGATCCTTTTCAAAGAAATATATTTATATTCCTGCAGAATCAAGTACCATTCAGCACCAAGTTCAACAAACTAGTAACTGTAAAGAGAAAATATTATCTGCATTATGAAACTCACAAGCAATAGAAAGATGAAATAAATACAGAGCCCACATTGCTTTAATAAATCATGTTACATGTAAAAAATAAATAAATAAATAACACTCACATCTCATATAAATGGGATAAGGGCTTAAATATAACCAAATCCTGTTAAATAAAGAATTAAGACATTATCACAGTATAACTGCATAAAGATATGACTTACATAGTAAAGAAGATAACAGACCCATACAGTGACAATATATACAGAGCAGAAGTGAAGCCATAACCTGCCACAAAGGTCAAAACTAATAAGGTTTTCTTCAAACTTTTCTTGAATTCAAGAGCACAACACAAAGCTCTATTCTGTATGCAATCAGAGATCCCTCTCCCAAGAAATGCACAAACAGATAATTCTTGAAGAATATGATGTGTAGTTTGGTTGCACGCAGATCAACCCAAAATGAAATATATGGTACACTACTTTCAAGGTTTTGATTAAACTAGAAACTTATTCTCCATGCCAAAATGCCTAAAATGCCACTCAAGTTCTAGAAAGAATACCCAAAAAATTATTTAAATACGTTGTTTGATTGCTCTTGCTGTTTGAAAGATGTAGATCTTTGAACTCAAATGGACTGTTCTCTTTTAAATTCTTCTTTATACTTTCCAAGAGAGATAACCTGATTCCAGTTCCCTCAATCAAATTTATTTGAAAGATAAAGGTCCCACCAAAAATAAGGATCTTTCCTTAGTAGCTAATAAGAAGGTCAAATACCAAGAACATCCTTCAGAATAGGAAACCTTTATAGGGCCATTAGCCATGACAAATACATCTCATACAGCAAGTGTGAGAAGCATCACCCCATCTTTTTTGGTTGCATTATTACTACAAACTGTGACAAAGATAGTTCTCCTCATGGGGCTGAGTCAGCAGCTGGAGGAGCATTCTTGATATGATGATTTTCTCCAAGGCTTTAAGAGGAACCTTAAACCCTATAGGTAGGATTTTGGTGGTGAGTTACAGGGAATTTTCTTCCCTTATTAGTGTTGTTTTGATTTGGAGGTTCAATGTAGTTGAGATTTTGACGGTTGTTTTATACACAAGACATACACAAGGGTGCCACAAGGAAAAGAACAAGAAGAGAGAAACAGAAAACATTCTCCTCTTTCTTGCTACCTAACCTCTAAACCCCTTTTAAGCTCTGGATCTAAGAGCTACGTATTGTCAAAGGCCCTTCGATTTTACTCTTTCTACATAGTTCAAAACGAATACAAAGGAGTAGCTTTCCATGCTTTTTTCCGCTTCTTCCTGATGAAGGATCCATGAGAACTAGAAGTGTTATTTTAACTGTAGAATTTTGCACCCGTACTATTCCAAACAAGGAGAAAACCAGCTACCATAGGATTCTTGCTTTGGCATAGTGAAGTAAGACCTTTGCACATAAACATTTATTCATCAAAGTCTATCCTCTCCTCTTCAACTTATCCATGGTCAAAATTTATTTCCAAACTGCTTCCTAGGCACCAAAAAAACAAACTCACTTCAGTTAGAACCAATGGATTCCAAATAACATCTGCCGAAAAAGGCTGTAATTCCCATAATCCGTCCAAGAATAATAAGATCCAAATGAGAAGTTTTCACTTTTGCAACGATCCACACCGACCTATCTTCAACACCCCTCTTTACCAATTTTCTTTATGATCTCAATAGGAACACTTCAACACCAACAACTTCCAGTCATGGAATAGTCTTCAGAAACAAGGAGTGCAACACCCCACGTTCACCACATCCAAGATTGCCATCAATTTGTAGGAAGCTCTCAAAAGGAGACCCAGATACATGGAAGGGAACACCCCACTCAACACCCTAGTACAACCACCAATTGCTCCATATTAGTAATACCCACAATTGGAATTAACTTACTCTTTTCCGGATTGATTTTCAATCTGAAAATTGCCTCAAACCATATTAAAAAAACCAAACAATGACAAAATATTTTATCTATGCATGTCTCACAAAAAATAAAAGTGTCATCAGAGAACAACGGGTGAGACACTTCCATCTCGTCACCTCCCACCTTAAAACCTAAATGAAACCCCTTTAGAAGACAACGAAAAGCCTCCATCATAACTAATAAATATGGAAGATGAGGCCTTACCTCAACCCCTTAAAAACTTTTAAGTCTATCTTGAAGACTCAATTTCAAAGCCAAAATACAACTACAGAAGCCCCTGAACATGTAGCTCATCCACCAATTTTTATTCAAGTCTTGAAACTTACACCTTAAGCCACATATTCTCACATCTAATGGGAGTTTTTCCCCTTCTCACTTCTCTATCTAACAAGATACATATGTGATCAGAAATCAGACATAACAAATTACTCTGTAAATGCCCACTAAATGATCCTACCAATTTTATGACACTAGAAGTTGATCCAGCCTTAAGATAAACTGAATGTTCATGCCTCCACACTAAATCAAAAGCCCTCCATTCAACAAGAGATCCTGCAAGGTCAGCTCCTTAATTATCTTCAAAAATTTCCTCATTGCTGAGGTTATCCTAACACAATTCCTCCTTTCCCCCAGATAACTGACCATGTTAAAGCTCCCCACCCCCACAAATATAGCAAGGATCATCCTACAACCAATTAATGTCCCCCAATTCTGCCCAAAGATCATCCCATTCTCCCCCTCTAATGGACAAGCCCACAAACTCTTATAAAACCATCACTACAACTTTTAAAATGATAGGAAATTGAAAAGGATCCCACTTTCGTTTCTAAAAACTCCAATACCTAGTTGTTCTAGAAAACCACTATACCACTAGCTGATGCCCTAACATCCATAACTCCCTACTTTAGAAATCTCCTCACAAATAGGCTTCTCACTAATTGCAACGACATCTCTCGCACCTTAGTTTCTTGCAAGAAAACCATATTAGCCTTCTGCATTTGTATCAAGAACTTAATTACCTTATGTTTCTTCCTGTCATTAACCACTCTAATATTCTAAGACAACTATAATCTTTATTAAGAAAGCGTAGCTAGTTCCCACCCCTTGTTGCTACTTCCCGTTCCTTTCCCCACTTTTCTTGTTGTACCATTATACTTCAATGAAAATTCCAATTTCCAAAGCTCACTTTCAATTTTGGATGAGAAAGCTATCCTCCTTATCTTTGCTCCATAAAGGACCCTTTTTCAACCCTTTTGTATCCAGTCCCAGAAATCTACTGAACAGAGGCAATTCACTATTTTACCCATCATAAGTGAGATCCATCCCCATCCCAATGCCTACAACACTTCCCCCTACTATTGTTTGACCCTCATGCAATCATCACCCTCTAAGATCCCATGGCGGTTTCCTATCAAAAAAAGATCCCATGGCGGTTCAATCCATTCTTAAGAAACTCCAATCTTGTAGGATCATTCCTCATGCCAAGTAGTGACAACAAGCCCCCTCAGACAATTTTGACTCGGACTTCTATCTACATAAGACTTCTTAATGAAAAAGATTCTTATAAAGGCGAAGTCTTGTTTTGAGGTTTCCTTGTGAAAGTAGAATTCCTTATTTATTATGGAATTGGATTAGGAATATCTATATGTATAGCCTAGATCATGAGGATAAAACACATGAGACCCTACACAAGGTATATACAAATATAAGTTTTATAGATATGTAAGAGAATATTGACACCCAGGGGAGCAAGGCAACATGAGGTTACTTTTGAGTTAGGGTTTTGTGTCTACAATCTCTTTCTTCAATAACGTTCACTGTAGAAGAGTCCGGAATAATTCAAATTATTCAGATCTGATTAGTTAGAGATTATCTTATTTATTTTATTTCTTTTTATTATTTGCATAGGGTTTTATTATTTGAATCAGGTTGTTATATCTGGTTGTTTTGGAATTTGAAAAATCCTCCAGATTGTTAGGGTTGTTTTTCAGTTTCCTAGAACAAAGGAGATGGTTGGATAACCTAGTCTATATATCAGAATGTAATATCTTTATTTTCTAGTATGATAATTAAGAAAGCAGTGTTTTATCCGTTCTTTCTCACTTCTGGTTACATTCACTATTATATAGTGGTGTGAGTTATCTCATGTGTGGGAATAGGCATGGTTTTGCATGACATTAAACCTCAAACTCTTTTGAGTTAGATTGTTTCTTCTTTATTAGATTATACAACACTAGCCATCAAACTTATGCTACCACAACCACTTGTTTGCAGGATGGTTGGAATTCTTTTGTCTTGTCTTTACTGTATGGTTGGTCTTTCATTTTTGGTTCTTTTTTTGTGTGCTTCTTTTGGTTGAAGAATCTTTCTTTATAAGAGAACATTATGGTCTTTTACAATAAAGGTTTTCTCTTTGTTCTTGGCACTTTTTGTTGTTTTAACAACCTACCTTCTCTTTCATTTATAAAGTGTCTCTTTTCAAAGAATAATGGTATTGTCTTTTTATTAAGATACATAAGATAAAACTACATATAAATGTTTCATTGTTGAAAAACAAGAAATGGGTAATGCAAAATATAATCCTATGGACAATGCTAGTGAAACCCCATAAGAAACAAAGTACAAAATATACTTGCCGAAATTTCTAGCCACTCGTGCCTTTAACACACAAGAAAAAGTTGCTTCAATCATAAATGGGATAAAGCACTTTAGTCAAGTTGATTTTTTGTCATAGAAGCCTACCACTAACTGCATTGTCAGCCCATGTCTCCTTACCATCCCAAACATTCTAAATTTCACAATAACTTCATTCTAGTTCTGCAACATGTTATGATCTAGTGTTAAAGTAATTACCATTTTGAGCCATTCTTTACATTTGAAATGGTAAATAAGTCCAACGAGTTATTTGAAAAATCAGAAAAGTCTATGGACTTAAGCTGATCTCCCACGCAATTCACTGGAAGAAGAACAAAGATCCCTAAAATCCCAGCAACCAGAAATACTCTGAAACTGCAAAAAAAAGAATGCCAATAAAAGCAAGAATGAAGATGTATCATGATGAAATATATATATATTGTTATCAATCAAATCCAAAATACACACAAACACACATCAAGAGGTGCCATCTATATATATGTATATATGGCAGTGGGATATGGCAATGGGGCAGGTTTTCCCGAATACCTGCCCAATCCCACTCCTAATGGGAAGGGTTTAGGATAAAAGACAAACGAGTTCCGGGCGGGTTTGGGAAGAAGGGTTTAGGGAGGGTTCGGGTATGACTTTGTCCCGCTCCATCCCATCCCGATTATATATAATTTTAAATAAAAAATTACTTTAGTTGATTTTCTTTCATTTTTCAATTTTTAAAAATAAATAAAATATTGCTTTTCATAAAAATAAATTATAAATATTTAAAATATTTTTTATTTAAAAATTATATTTATTTTTAATAAAGTTTAAAATTTTAAAAATTAAAAAATTTTGAAAAGTGTTGAAAATTTTTAATTGGGACAGGATAGTTATGGGAATTTTCAATACTCGTCCTACCTTACCCCACTTAATTTTTTTTTTTTTTTTTTTTTTTGAGCAAGGATGAGAATAAATATAAATAAACGGGACAAGATTGGGATGGGATAGCCCGTTCTATTTCCATCCCTATATATATGTTAAATTATTCAATTATTCTATCAAATTCAAATCTTTATAATCACCTTTGAAACCTTCATAATCACTTTTGAAATGTATCTTTTAAGAGCTATCACTGATTATTACAAGGTTTGTTTTTTTAGACCATTTTTTGTTTTTATTTTCAAAGAAAACAAAAATCAAGTTTACAAATATGTTTGGATGATATTTTTTATTTTAATTTTCTAGAAAACTAAGCTCAAAAAAATGGAAAAAAGTAAAAACATCATTTTCATATTTTGAAATTTTTCTTAAAAAACAAAAAACCTTTTTAAAAAAGTTGAAACCAATATAGAAGGCTTTGTGAGACCAATATAAAGGGAAAATAAATATTATTCGTATAAAAGAAATATTAATATAAATATATAGTCTACCAAGAATAAAACTAGTTATATCTTATATGAAATAAAGATTCTATTTTGTCAAAACCAATTCTAAATTATATTAATTGAACAAGAATCATACACATATTTATACAAAGTTGTTACCAAATAAGGCAAAGATTCTACAACCATTTCTAACTATAATACAATTGTCCTATAAAACAATAATAATGGGCTAATCTAACAACTAATTACTAGGAATATACAAGGTAACAAATTAACAATCAATTAGATACTTAAAATTAAGGACTTACATAGATCTCTAATACTCCCCCTCAAGTTGGTTCAAAAATATATTGCATGCCCAATTTGCTTGCTTGCCATAGACATGAAACTTATTCCCACAATTCCTTTAGTAAACAAATCTATTGAAGTTTAGTAAGAATGTTAGGACTACAAACAATCTCAACCTCAATCTTCTCTTTAATGAAGTGTCTATCAATTTCAATATGCTTACTTCTGTCATGTTGAATTAAGTTGTGAGCAATGTTGATTGCAACTTCGTTATCAAAAAATAGCTTCATAGGTTCTTGAATCTTTACTCAAAGCTCCTCCAGTAGAGTCTTAATCCACATAAGTTCACAAATTTCGGGCAATGAATCATTTGGTCAATTGGGATCTAATGTGTAGGTCTAAGGAGTTCAATGGTTTAGGGTTTGGGAAAATTGCTCTGAGGAATCAAGTTTTATTAGGGAAGTGACTTTGGGGGTATCCTAAGGAAAGTTTCGCCCTTTGGCATAAAGTTATTTTGAGTATTTATGGGACACATCCTAATGAATGGGACGCTAATAATATAGTCAAATGGTCACATCGTTGTCCCTAGAAAGCCATTGCACTTATTCTCCAGGTTTTTTCTATATATACTCACTTTATGGTGGGTGATGAGACCGGAATTCGTTTTTAGGAAGATTTGTGGTGGTGGGATCAACCTTTGTGTTCACAATTTCCAAAACTTTTTAGAGTCACCACAACTAGAAACCTATCCATTTCGGTCATCTTAGGTAATGAAACCTCTTTGTCTTGGGATCTTATTTTCCATCGTAACCTAATTGATTTGGAGATTGAGGATCTTGAAAGACTAATGACTTCACTCTTCCATGTACATTTGTCTCCATTTACTCCAGATGCAAAAGTTTGGGTACCTTCTTCTTCAAGAGTATTCTCAATAAAATCTTTTTTCATAACCTTGTCCAATTTATCAGATTTAGTTCCTTTCCACCTAGCAAAATTTTTTGTGAAAATCAATAGTCCCTCTTAAGGTCATGGACTTTTGCTTGGTTAATGGTACATAAGAAGGTAGATACCAATGTCATGCTACAACTAAGGTCATTCAAAGCCCTTAGTCCTAATTGTTGCATCCTATGTAGGGGAGAGTTGAGAGACGATTGATCATCTCTTCCTACATTGTCTGATTATTTTGGGGTGATAGCACAAAATATTCTCACAAGCTGGGATGGTGATAGTATTCGCAATATGATGATGATCTCTTTCATGTGTTTTGGGAACTCTACTAGAGGCAAGATTCTTTTTTTTCTTATATACCAAAAACAAACATATGTATTAATTGAGAATAAATAAAACATGAGAAGGATGAGAAATCCTCCTCGTGAAATACAAACCTGATAAAAATAATATGAGTAAACCTCCACTATACAAGGGGTTATACAAAAAGTACAAAAAGCCTATACAAGTGTAATAGCTCCTAACCCTGTAGACCCAACCCTAAGGTGTACAAATCGAAAGCCAACTAAGTTGAATTACACTCAAAAGATAGGATTTAAAAATGTTCGTACAGTAAGCCCAAAAAGAAACAAGGAAATGAAGCAAATCCCACATAATCTCCAACATCTTCCAAGTATCCTCAAAAATCCTAGTGTTCCTCTCTCTCCACACAATCCATAGCAAAGCAAGACACGCGATCCTCCAAAGAGTCTTATATTTAATAGAGTTCCCAAAACACTTGAAGGAAATCATCATCATATCACGAATACTGCTTAGTTAAACTCATGTCATCCCCACCTGTGAGAAAATCATATATCATAATCCCAAAGTAATCGGACAATGTAAGAAGAGATGATCAACGTCTCACTATTCCTCCTACATGGGATGCACCGATCAGGGCTAAGGGCTTTGAAAGGCCTTCTCAACTGTAGCATGTAATTGGTATTTACCTTCTTATATGCTACTAACTAGACAAAGGTCATGACCTTAGAAAGGACTTTTGATTTCCACAAAAAATTAATTGGGTAGAAATGAACAAAATCTGATAAATTAAATAAGGCTAAAAGAAAAGATTTTACTAAGAAAACTCCTGAAAAAGACGATACCTAAGCTTTCGCATCTAGAATAAAAGAAGTCAAATGAACATGGGAAAGTAAGAACACTAGTTTTTCAAGATCCTCAATCTTCACATCTGTTAGATTACGGCGAAAAATAAGATCCTAAGACAAAGAAGTGTCATTACCCAAGATGGCTAAAATGGGAAGGTTTTTAGTTGTGGTGAATCTGAAAAGTCTTGGAAATTTTAAGCATAAAGATTGGTCCACCCACCATAAATATTCCCAAAAATGAATTCTGGTTCCATCACTCACCACAAAGCAAGTGTGTGTAGAAAAAATTTGGAGAATATGTGCAATGGCCTTCCAAGGGCAACGGTGTGACCATCTAACTATATTGTTGGCATCTCATCCATTAGGATGTGTTTCATAGATACTCAAGATAACCTGATGCCAAAGGGCAAAACTTTCTTTAGGATGCCTCCAAAGCTACTTCCCTAATAAATTTTGGTTCCTCAAATTAATTTTCCCAAACTCTAACCCACCGAACTCCTTAGGTCTACACACTATGTCCCAACTGACCAAGTGATCCCTTTTACCCTCCCCAGAACCTGACCATAGAAAATTTCTTTGTATCACAATCCTTAAAGTTATTGAAGTTGGAATCTTGAAAATAGATAGAAAATAGCTCGGGATGTACAACAAGCAAGACTGAATTAGGGTAATTCTACCTCCTAATGACAAGAAAACTTGTTTCCATCCATCCAACCTCCTAGAGACTCTATCCAACACTGGATCCCAAAAGGAAATTGATTTTGGGTTCCCTCCTAAAGGAAGACCCAAATACATTAAAGGTCATTCAAAGACTGCACAATCAAGCAAAAAAACCAAATTGGTGGTATGATCCTGACTAATGTTAATTCCAGAGTGTTTTTATTTAGATCGATCCTTAGCCATGACAAATGCCCAAACACCAACAAAATTTGCTTACGAGATTGTAACTCTCTAGTCCTATTTTTGCCCACTAAATTTGCTAGAAAAACAGAAGATGTCGTTAGCAAATGGTAAATGAGACACCCTAGTCCTATTTTTGCCCACTAAAAACCCCTCAAATAAACCTCTTTCCTCTGCTCTCACTATCAACCTACTTAAAACATCATCCACAATGGTGAAAAGAAAAAGGGAAAGGAGATCTCTTTGTCGTAGACCTTGGTATGCCTCAACCTAACCCTTGGCATTTCCATTCACTAAGATTGCAAAAATCGCCGAAGATAAGCATCCCCTCATCCAAGACCTCTATCTTGAAATAAACCCTTTTCTTTCAAGTGCATGGTCCAAAAAGTCTCGATCAACATGACCATAAGCCTTTTCAAAATCAATTTTGAAGACTACCCCTTTCTCTTTTGATCTCCTTTTTTCATCCACCTCATTAGCAATCAAGACAACATCCACAATCTGCCTCCCCTCAACAAAAGCACCTTGAGTCAAAAAAATAGTCTTGAAGGACTTTACACAATAACCCTAAAAGAACCTTGGCTATGATCTTGTACAAACTGGTAACCAAACTAATGGGTCTATAATCTAAGATCCTACTAGTTTGACTATTTTTTTGGCACTAGAGCAATGAAGGTAATGTTCGTGTTTTGATTAATTATCTCATTATTGTGAAACTCTAAAAACACTCTTAAAATATCCTCCTTAATCGTCTCCCAACAATGCTAATAAAATCCAATGGTGAAACCATCTGGGCCAAGGGCCTTTTCCGTATTTAAATGCAACACAGCATTGTGAATCTTCTCTTCCAAAAAAGGGAAATCCAACCACTCGGCACTCTTTGCTAAAATAGGAGACCAATCCAAACCTTCAATCCTCCATGAGCTTCCTAAAGACTTGAAGAATAAATTCCTAAAATGGCACTTGATCTCCTTTGAAATGCTTTCAAGATGATTTGGAAGATTGTTTGTCTCACTTTGTTATGGATTGTGTGAAGAGAAAAGAATGCTAGGATTTTTTAGGATACTCGGAAGATGTCTGAGATGATGTGGGACTTACTTCATTTCTATATTTTGTTTTGGACCTACTGTATTGATATTTTTAAACCCTTTCCATTAAGTGTCATTCAGCTTAGTTGGTTTTCAATATGTACATCTTAGGGTTGGGCCTACATGGTGAGGATCCCAAATGAATTTCAGGAGATGTTATACTTATATAGTCTTTTTTATTCCTTTTGTACAGTTCTCCTAATAAAGTAGAGGCTTTATTGGATCTTTTGATCAAGTTTGTATCTCACAGGGAGGATTTCTCATTGTTCTCATGTTTTCTTCACATTAATCAATACATCTATTGTTTCTGATCGGGAAAAAAAAGACCTCCAACAAAGGTATAGCCAATAGTTAACCTTTGATCAATTAATGACCATGCCTAATCCACATTTGTATAGTCTTCAACATGTAAATGATTATTCTTTGAAAATAGGAGTACTTTCCTTGTGGTAGACCTTAGGATCCTTATCACAACATTCGTGTGTTCTTCAAGCAAACAATGCATGAATTGACTTACAACTCTAACAAAATATGCAATGTCTAACCAAGTATGAGATAGAAAAATCAGCCTTTTTGCCACAAGCCTTGATATCACCCTTTATCTAAAAGAACACTACCTTCTTTGGCTGCTAACTTTTGGTTTGGATCAACAAGAGCATCTACAAGTTTACATCCTAACATAACCGTTTCATTACTTCAATGACAAGAAAATACTACAAATTTCCTAAATCTTTCATTTCAAATTCCTTAGCCAACTTGCTCTTCATCTAATGAATCTCTTCAAAGGCATCACTTGTCATAATAATATTTTTAATATAGATGATATGGTTAATCTTTTCTCAAGGGGTTGTTTAATGAGTAGGGTATGATCATCTTTTCTCAAGGGGCTATTTAAGTATTATTTTTTTTATTTTTTTTATCAGAAACGAAGAAGAATATATTAATAGAAGAAAAGATACAAGAGAAAGAAAAGTTACAAAAGAAAGAGAATAAACCAAGGGAAGGATGAGAGATCCTTCCTACACAAATTGAACAAAGGAGAAAACTCCCAACAATAGAACTCTAAAAACAAAAAGAAACCCCAACAATCTTCAAACTTTTGAAGCGCAAACCGCAATCCAGTTGAGTTGTAAAACACTTAGAGGAACTCCTCTAAATGCTTCAGTACAAGAAGCCCATAGAGAAGAATAAAACCGAATCAAATCCCATAACATCTCTTCCGTTCTCCCTTTATCCTCAAAGATCCTATTGTTTCTCTCTTGCCACACCATCCAAATCAAGGTAAGGCAAGCAATTTTCCAAAGTGTCTTGCCTCTTAATGAGTTCCCCAAGCCTTTAAAAGTAATAACCAACATGTCCTCAAAACTCTTTGGAGGGACCCAAACCAACCCTGCTAGATTGAACAACTTGTGCCATAATCCAATGGTAATGGGACAATGAAGAAAAAGGTGGTCAATCGACTCTCCATTTCCTTTGCAAAGAATGCACCATTGAGGACAGAGAGATTTGTAGGGTCTTCTCAATTGCAACTTATCTTTGGTGTTTACCTTTCCATGTGCTACTAACCAAGCGAGGGCCTTAACCTTTGAAGGGACTTTTGAACTCCACAAGAACTTGGCCGGAAGGAACAATATAGGATTTTAGACTTTTGACAAGGCCAAGAAAAAAGATTTCACTAAAAACAATCCTGACGAAGACAAAGACCACGCTCCTGAATCTACCGAAGAATGAGAGAAACGCACAAAACTAAAGGAGAACATTAATCTCTGAAGGAGATCAATTTCTGAATCCGTAAGATTGCGACGAAAGTTAAAATTCCAAGATAGTGAAAAGGAATTGCCAAGGACATTTGAGACAGTGAGGTTTTTCACAGAAAAACTCTGTAAAGATCAGCAAATTGAGAACACAAAGTTTGGTTACCCCACCAAAAATCTTCCCATAAACGAATTCTCTCCCCATTGCCCACCACTAGGCGGACGAAAGGGGAAAACACTTAGAAAACTTGAGCAATAGCCTTCCAAGGATATCTGTGTGACCATCTAACCACCATGTTGGCGTCCCATCCATTAGGATGTGTCCCATATATACTCGCAATAACCTTATGCCAAAGACCACTCCTTTCTCTAAGGAACCTCTAAAGCCATTTCCCTAAGAGAGCAATATTTCTCATAGAAGTCTTCCCAAAGCCCAAACCTCCCAACTCCTTTGGTCTACTAACAACCTCCCATCTGATAAGATGATCTTTCTTCCCTTCCCCCGCCCAAGACCAAAGAAAGTCCCTTTGCATCTTCTCAATCTTTGAATAGAGTATTATCACTCTGACTTTATCGATAACCAAACTTGGGAAGAGATTGAGTAAATCTCCCAAATCACGCACTTAAAGATTGTTTTAACTCATATAATGCCTTCTTAAGTCTACAAACTTTCCCTTTGTGGAATTGGTCTTTAAAACCAAGTGAAGTATCCATAAGACTTCTTCTAAGTTGTTGTATAGAAGTGTATTCTTCACACTGAATTGTTAGAGTAGCCAATCACGGTTTGCTACTAGAGATAGTATGATTCGAATGGAATTCAACTTTTCTACTTGTGTAAAAGTTTCTCCATAGTCAACTCCAAATGTTTGTGTGTATTCCTTTGCTACAAACCATGCCTTGTACCTTTCCATGGTGCCATCAGCCTTGTACTTGATGGTGAACACCCACTTACATCCAACTAAATGTTTCCCTCTAGGTAAATTAGAAATCTCCCAAGTTTGATTCTTGTTTAGTGCCTTCCTTTCTTCATTTATAGCATCTTTCCATCTGGGATCAACAACGGTTTCCTTCACATTCTTCAAAACTGTGTCCTTAGCCAATTCAGTTGTAAAGGCTTTGTAATTGTTGTTTATCTTGTCATAAGACATAGAATTGGACAAGGGTGTTTGGTACAACTCCTTGCACCTTTTCGGATTTCAATAAGAATGTCCACGTCAATACCAGCAACAAGAGTGGAGTTAGAAGAATCTGGTGTGGAATTTAAAGGATTATAGTTGGAAGTTGTAACTTCTTCTAGAATGAGTATGGGTCGTGCATATGGGGAACAAACTCTTATACCAATCCACATTTAGAGTAAATGAGTAGTTCAACATCTTTTTTAGTATCTTTTTCTCCTTATCGTATTGTTTAATTCCCCTCCTTTCTTTCATTTTCCTAAGTAGGCATAGGTAAAGGAATAGAACATGATTGTGATTTGATCTTCACCTTGTGTTTTCTCCCCTTGCTAAGCACCTTTCTTCTTCAAAAAAAAAGTTACATCATTAGTAATAAATTTCTTCCTAGATGGAGGATGAAAACATTTATATCCCTTTCTTGTAGGTGAGTATCCTAAGAAAAGGCATTTGATAGTTGTAGGATCAAGTATAGATCTATACTTACTAGGAACAAGAGCATATGCACTATAACCAAAGACTGAGAGAGAAAGAGAACCAAGACTTGGAATATGAGAGAATTGACTCTTCAAGATTGTTAATGGAGTATCAAAGCCGAGAGTTTTAGAGGGCATTCAGTTTATAAGTAGTAGCGCAAATAGCATTACCCCAAAATGTTCAGGGACATTTCTTACAAAAATTAATGCTTGAGCCACCTCAAGTAAGTGCCAATTTTTCTTTCCACCACTCTTTTTTGTTCAAGGTTCAAACACAACTAGAATGGTGAACAACACCATTTTGTGCAAAAAAAATTCCAACTTTTTCATTGAAGTATTCTCCTCCTATTTCAGATCTAATCACCTCGTGCACAAAATTGAGTTTGGAATCATCTTGTAAAATAACTTGAGTGTAGTTATTGCCTTAGCTTTTTCTTTTAAGAGATAAATCCATGTTATCCTATAGCAATCTTCTATAAAACTTACAAACCACTTAGCACCACACAAACAATGAACCCAAGAAGGTCCCTAAACATCAAAGTGAATAATAAAGAAAGGAATATCACTTGGTTTATTACTCAAAGGGTAGGAAACACAGTGATTCTTTGCTGACTCAGACACATAACATCTAAGTTTGGAAAAATCTAGGCTATTGCATATCCTCTAAAACAATTTCAAAAAATAAATTAATTAATTAATTAAAAGGACCTAATCTTTCATTTAGCAACCAATGTTCTTACTCAGTTCTTTCCGGAGTTCCCTTTATTTGATAGGCTTGAAGCTTTTTTCCTTGCCTATGTTTTAGATAATAAAGTTCATCTTTTTTGTTAGCATTGCCAATCATCCTTCCCAAAGACACAACCTAAAAAACATAACAATTAGGATAGAAGATGACTGAACAATTACTGGTTTTTGTAAGTTTACTCATTGACAAAAAATTGCAGGTCATTTTAGGAACATTTAAAACTAAACTTATAGTAATTGCTGGTGAGAAAATCACATTTCCTTTTCCTTTTACAAGAAAAAAACAATAATTAGCAACCTAAACCTTTTCCTCAGAAGATGTACATTAGGACACAAAAGAATTAGATTTTCTAGCCATATGGTCACCAGCCCCAAAATTAAGAATCTAGGTGTTGGAATTAGAAACCGAACCGATTTTATAGGCCTTACCATGTGATCCAAATTGTGCAAAAGCACAGGAAGATAAAGGAAACTCATATTTTAGCATGATCTTGTAAAAAAGATCAATCTATTCCTTAGTGAATGGCATGTCCTCAGTAGGTGGAGTATTCATAGTAGCATCAGTGGATGTTGTATTTGCAGTAGGTACAAACTTAGGGTTCAGCCTTTTGTTACTTATAGAGTATCTTACTCCCTTGTTTCCTTGTTGGGGCCTTCCATTCAATCTCCAACATTTTTCTCAGATATGCCATGATCTCTTGTAATAGTTGCACCACCTTAGATCCATTTCTCCTCCTACAATGCCCTTCCCAACCATGATATTCAGGGCAAAGATTTTAGTTGATGGTACAAATGGTGTTTTCATTATGACTTCCAACCTGGATTCCTCAATACATACAAGGGAAAAAGCTTGATGTAAAGAAGGGAATGAATTTTTTCCTAGGACACGACTTCTTACCAAATCTAACTCAAAGTTTAGACCAACAAGGAATTCAAATACACATTCTTGTTCAAGCAAGTTAGCAAGTTTAGCAGCATTCGCAACAGCTGATAAATGTCAAGTTCCTTACATAATACTTCCAGGCTACTATGATATGAAGTCACATCGAGAAATACACACATGTAAAGTTGATATACTTTTTTTTTTTTTTTTTTGAAAAAAAAAAAGGTCATTTTAAGCCTTTAAAGCTTCATTTGTTAGTAATAAACTCTTCTTTAGAAACAACTGAACTTACCTAAAGATGAAAATGCGCATAAAAACCACTGTATCCAAGCCTGAGGATGATAATAATTCCTCCTCTGAAGGCTGCCATGCCCTTCTCACCCAACCAGGAGAAGGTAAGAGCCTCTCTAGGTTGAAATGGCTTATCTTTTTAGACTTTCCTTCAGCCAGCAAGCGTGGCGCATAAACTTCAAAATTACCTGGCTGTTTCTTCAGTATAGAATACAACATAAAGAATAAAATACACAGGCCGAGATTGATTCCCAGAGACGTTAGAAGAGAAGACACAAGCATTTCTTCAAGGTAATCTCAAACTCTTGGTAAAGATAACCAATCAAATCCTCATAACCAAAAGATTAACTGCAACAGCACAAAGGAAATACTTAGGAATGACAAACTAAAATTCATAAGGACTCTACAAGGCACAGGTTGTAAGGTGCAGAAGGAACTGTCTCCATAAACCAAGACCTAAAATGAAAAGAATTTTGTTGCATTTTACTCATTTTTCTGACTTCTATAACAGAAAAAATAAAAATAAAATATTATCACTCCCAAGAGAGATAGGTTAATGCACATGATAAGCAAGAGGTATACAGCAAAATATAAAATCCTCCAACATTCCCAGCCCCAAAAAGATAAAAATAAAAATAAGGGATCAAAATAAAACAACATTGTTTTGCTTTTCTTGATCAACTAGAACTTACGGTCATCTTGGTGCATATGTATTCCTTGACCAAAACCAGAGCATGAATCATGTTATTTTGTACTTAATTTACTAATCCACAGTATAAATGCTTCAAAAATGAAATGTATGGAACAATTATTCAAAATTTTGAAGTAGTAATGAGCATGGGAGCAAAGTTGCAAAACTCGGCTTATACTTCAACTACTTGAGGATTAGAAAAAATCATTAGATAGTTCATACAAATTTGAGAAATCTTGAATCCAAAGACTTAACTTAGGCATACAAGATTTTAAGCTAAGACTTCTTATGAAACTTATGGAGAGATTCACTAAATCCAATAAAGTTTATGAAATTTTGTAACCATGAATGAGATGTCACTAAGACTGCTGTTGTTTTCTTCAGATTGTTTTTCTTTTATAAGCCTTATCCTTTGTATACCCCATCCTTGTTACCTATCAAAAGAGAGAAAATAAAGGTTGAAAAAAAATAGCACCCAAACAAACAAAGAAATGATCACATACTAGAATTCAAAGCAAATATCCTGCTATTTACACCCAATAATTAAGATAAGCTAGCTTGGTATTGTACTACAAAGTTATCTCACATACTGTGACAAACAGAGAATTTAAAAGCTGTATGGCCTGTCAAGCATTACACCTAATCATGCATCCAAAGTTCTTTAGTCAGAATGCACAACATTCAGAAAACTTTACCATCATGCATAATTCAACAATGCTGACTCACTGATATAGAAAGGTATATAATTATTCAATTCATCAAATCCAAGCTCAGGCAAGGATTACTGATCCAAGTTTTAGGGTCAAAGACCCTAAGCTCCAAACTGCAAAAAAAAAAAAAAAAAAAAAAGAGGAAGCGCCCTGGATGGACTTCAATTTAATCAATCTCACCACACTTCATTTCCCCTCCGTACAAAAATTGCCTCTTTCAATCAATATGAACATAAAAATCCCATACATGAACTTCAGTAGCCCCAACAAGAGGGTAATCGAAAGACCGCCATAAGAGAGACACTTACAAACACTATGGGTGACCAGAAAAACAAAAGAAATAAATTAGGCACACAAAACTATTACCATGCCCATGACCCAAGAAATTAAAATATCAGGAACCAAATCCAGTTTCCTTCATTCAAAAGAAAAACAGAAGTTCTTAGTTTTCTGAAAGCATTTCCCCAATCCACCTTCCTCTAAAAATGCAGCCAACTTACCATCCATAAGAACCCAATTACCAGAAACCAAAAGTTGAGGTTTTCTACTCCAGAGAGGGACAACAACATAATGCCCATTTCACAGACTTTGAACAAGATCTTACCATGTATAGCACTCTCTTGCCAACCCAGGCGCTTCAGACCATTCACCAAACCCAGACCCAAATCTAGCTAATAGAACCCTAAAACATTAACCAATTAAAATAAAAAGCAACGAAGCCCAGAAATTTCCACAACAGTGAAAAAAATTAAAAGCAAACGAAAGAAAATCAAATCTCGTTTACCTACGCGGATTGATGACACGTACTGAGCAGCAGTGATCTATTTACTTTGGATAGATAGTTTTTCAAAAAGCAGCAACCCCCTGTTGGGAAAGAGGCGGTGAATCACAACGTGCTGTCCAAGAAAGAAGAAAAAGAGTGGAAGTGAATTGGCATAATTCCATTGGTTGACAACGACTGATCGGTGGACCGGTTCCGTTGTTAAGGCGGGGAGGATCAGTCGGCCAACGGCCAGTCAAAACTATGGTCAATCCAAACCCTTTCACACTTGGAACAAAGGCTTGGCGTGTTTTCAACGGTCCAAATTCAAAATTATAATGCCCACCTCACCATACTTCACATCATATACTTTGGAGGCAGATGAGAAATATATATATATATATAATTTCATATTAAAACGTGTCCGTTTATGCGCCAAATGTAAAAATTTTAGAGCACGGTATCAAAATGGTTATCTATACCACACTTTTTGTTTCTAAAAATATCTTTGTCAATTTCTATCATATACTTTTCTATCTTATCATTATTATATGTAATTAATTCAGATTTCTTATCATTATTATATGTCCACTTTCTTTTCCTAAAATAACATTATCATTTGTATTATATGTGTTTATATATCTTATCATTATTATATATAATCAATTTAGATAATGTTTTTAGACAACCCATTTAAATAATATTTTTCTTTTAGAAAAATTATCATAATTAAAAAAAAAAACTTGATTCTTATAGTTATGTTAAGGTTCTTACTTCCTAATTCTATATCATAACATTTAGTATTTACAGTTATTTTTATTTTTTTTCTGTGAATTCCTTAAGATCTATACAAAATTGAGGTATACAGCTAATGATCGTATAATTTTGGTTCATATTAACTTCTGTGCTAGCTAAAATTGCTCGTCCTACTATATTGTTTTTGGTATTTAAAAGGTTAATATTTATAAGTATTTCAATTTCTTTATGATTGAGTCCTATTATTCCTATTAGAATTATTCCTAAATACATATATTTATCAGTTTTATTTTTTAATAGTTTATGTTTTGTTTATGGAGATACTAAGTCTAAATATACAATATTTCATATTAAACTTATAGTATGTTGATTTAAAAATCTAGTTATTTTAGAATTTTGAACTAATTGTTTTTTATAAGGTGTTACTTCTTTTATTGCTTTTTTAATTTTTCTTCGATAAATTCTTTTACATTATCTTTAGGGTTTATAGCTTCTAATATTTCCATGGTTTTATTATTAAACTTTTTAGTTCAAAATGATTTATTTTTCGTTCTAATTATTGGTTTTTCTTTTAAACTAAAGTTTTCAAATTGTTTTAAAAGGTTATTTAATTTTTATTCTTCCAATGATCCTGTCTTTCTTTGTTCTAAAAGTTTATCTACCTTTTGGTTAACCTTTTCTTTAAATCCTAATATATAGTTAAATTTTTATTTAATGTGTATATAGTTAAATTTATTTAAATCCTGATATATATATAAAATAAATTCTAATGAAAATGATTTTTTATTAAACATTTTTTTAGTGATAGGTTATCTTCTATTTCATTTTGAGATTTTTTAAACATTTGGAATTACTAATTTACGAATAACTACACAATTATTTAAGTTATACGGTTATGTTTGATTATCGGAAAATTTGAGGGAAAATGTGAGATAAAGAAAATAAAGTGGTAAAGTGGAATGAAAGAAAAAAATGAAGCAAATAAAATTTTAAATTAATAAATTATTTTTATATGTTTCTTTAAACTCATTTTATTTAATTTCGTCCATTATATAAATATTAAATAATTTTAAAATATATAAATTTCTAACTAATTTTAATTATATTTAATTTTAAAAAATTATAGTAAAACCAAATATGAAAAAACCATTTTCCTTTATTTTTTTTCTTTTCTTGGTACTTTCCAAGAACCAAACATAACCTATATCTTATTTAATTGTTAATAAAATTAAATTTTATTTAAATATTTGATATTTTATCAAGTGATACGGTTTGAGATTTTTGCCAAAGTTTCAATGATGACAATAAATATCATTGTATTATATAAATAACTTTAAATAAAAATGATCATTATCAAGTGATTTATATTTAGTAATTTCAAAAAAAATCTAAAAAGTTTACTAGTTAAATACTTAAATGTTCTAATAGTCCAATAGAAAAAAAAAATATAAAATATATATAGTTTTTAGTAGTGAGTTATCTTTTATTTGATTTTAAAATTTTTAGGTTAAATCATGTAGTTACTAATAATTATAATTATTTAAGTGACATGTTATTTAATTGTTGACAACACGTCTCCTCGCATTTTTCGAATATACTTATATTTTTTTCTTTTTAATCCAATCATCCAATCAAATATCTCATATCATATACATATACTATATTTATTTATGATAAGGGAATTTTTTTTATATCATATAAATTTGACAAAAAAAAATCATTTTAATATCATTAAGTTTATCCCAAGTATTTGGGTGATAGAATTTCACTCATTCTTATCCTTGTAATTTTATTCTTTTATGACTTTTTTAAAAGGATTGATCAAATAACTATAAAACATCTCATGCTTACGTTTCAAAAATAGGAAAATAAAATATTTTTTTAACAAATTTTATAAAGTTAAATATTGGTAAATATCTAAAACCTCAGTTTTTTTTTTTTTTTTTTTTTTTTGTCTTTTCAAGGAATCTAGTCTAATTAATAGTCTGATCTTTTATAAAACAAATAAGAATGAAAAATATTAACTAGAAAAATTGAATAATTTTTACTCATGATCTCACGAAAGTATCTTTTTTCGAAGAACCATGAATCATACAAAATGATGATAAAAACTAATGGTCATCTAGATAAATAACAAAACTTTATTTCTAGATAATAACACTTAATCCCAAAAAATAAAAATAAAAATCTAGATGATAAATATACTAAAATCTCATACTAAATCGATAGAATAATAATATCGGAAGACATACTTGAATCCATTGAGATGTTGTATTTGGGTCTTGTCTTCCACATCTGAAACAAGTATTACAAGAAATTTTCAAATCACTTACTAATAAGATGTGTATAATATGCAAAAAAAAATTCTCCTCATTTAGACTGGGTACCATAACCCATTTTATACCCCTTATTATTTTATTTTATTTATTGGCACATTATTAATAAATTAAATAAAATTGGTCTTTACACATTGTAAAGTCCATATAATGTATATAAGAAATGTTTTGAGAGCCCAAAAAATAACTTAATTGATCACATTTAATTAGGCTAAAATAAGATATCTTAATGTACAATGTTAATATGTAGGCCCATGGTTACTAAAATACCCAACAATCTCCCACTTGGGCCACATATGTCATTAAACAATTATACATTACAAAAATAGTGAGCTCAATATTTGCTATCTTAACTGTAAGCATCTCAAAATAATTTGGACCATCAATTATACCAATATAGAATCAAGACGATCGGCGTTACATATTTCATAACTAGACTCATCAATGATTACCACATTAATACAATCAACGAAATAGATCAAGTATGGATGTGTAGCATGGAAATTTCATGTAATGTGATCACATATCATGCCTATTTCCAACTGGTCCAACTTTATAACTCAAAATAGTTCAACACACTTTCAAACTTTATGCAATACTACAATTGAAATAATATAACTTTATTTCAGAGTTTTCAATAAACAAAATAAGAATAATATTTAAGTCAGATAAGAAAAACCTGTCATTAACTAATGAACATCAATTAATAGACTCCCACTATACAAGCATATATCACTAAGATGAACCACAGCCATACGAGCCACGTGCTCATGAAACAGTTTAGGTGGTACACCTTTGGTAAGCGAATCTGCAATCGTGAAGTTTGTACTAGTATGTTTAATAGACACCTGAAAACTTTGAACTCTCTCTTTAACAACCAGAAACTTCAAGTCAATATGTTTCGACTTTAACGAGCTTCTGTTGTTTTTAGAATATAATTTTATCCTTAATGGTCTCTCAATGCCATCAACAATACGCAATCCACTGATAAAATTTTGCAACCATATTGCTTGGTTCGATACCTTATAACAAGCTATAAATTCTGCTTCCATGGTGAAAGTAGCTATGATTGATTGCTTAACACTCTTCCATGAGACATCTCCTTTAGCCAACATAAAAACATAGCCAGAAGTGGATCTTCTGTTATCGAGGCAACTAGCAAAGTCTAAGTCGAAATACCCTATGATATCTAAATTAATGATCATATCTCTGATATGTGAACAGGAAATCTTTTGTTCTTTGTAGATATCGCATGACCCATTTTGTTGCCTTCTAATGAACCATTCCTAGGTTACTTAAATATCTGCTAAGCATACCAACTACATATGCAATATCCGAACGAGTACAAACTTGAGCATACATGAGATTCACTACTGCTAAAGCATAAGGGATGTTCTTCATTTCTTTTTTCTCAATTTCATTCATTGGGAATTAAAGAAAACTAAATTATCACCCTTAGCAATGGGCGTATCTCCTGGTGCACAATCCTTAATGCCAATCTACTAAGCATTTTATCAATATATGCCTTTTATGATAAGATAAGAATACCATGAGACCAATATTGATAAATTTGTATGCCCAACACAAAGGATGCATTACCAAGATCTTTCATTTCAATTTTTTTTTAAAGAAATCTCTTAGTTTCATGCAACAGGTCGATATCGTTGCTTGCTTGCAGAATATCATCAACATATAACACCAGAAGAATAAATTTACTCCCATTGATCTTGTGGTAAATACATTAATTAACAGTGTTTTCCTTAAAACCAAAAAAAGTAATCACTTGAACAAACTTCTGATACCATTGACGAGATGCTTGCTTTAAACCATAGATGGATTTCTTTAATTTGCATACCATAAGTTTGATTCTTTGGATTCAAAATTCTCTGGTTACACCTTGTATATGGTTTCTTCAATGTCACCATTGAGAAACGCAGTCTTCACATCTATCCAATGTAACTCCAAATCATAATGAGCTACAAGCGCCATAATGATTTTAAAAGAGTATTTTAATGAAACTGGAGAGAAAGTCTCTTTATAATCAATGTCTTCCTTTTGAGTGAAACCTTTGGCAACTAGACGTGCTTTATATCTTCAACATTGCATTTTGAATCATGCTTGGTTTTATAAATCCATTTACAACCAATTGGTTTTACTCTTTCAGTTAATTCGATAAGATCCCAAACATCATTATCTTCCATTAATTTCATCTCATATTTCATGGCTTCTATCCATTTTTTGGAGTTTACACTTTGTTTAGCTTGATTGAAAGATATTGGATCATCTTCTAGTCCCATATCAAACTCATGTTCTTAGAGATACACAATATAATCATCTGGAGTCGTCATTCTCTTCTCCCTAGTAGATTTTCTTAATGACACTTCCAATTGAGGTTGTTGTTGTTCCTTCTCATGAATAAGAGTAGGTTCTTCAATATGAGTGGGAGATAACTTAGGATTGTTTAGATTTGCATCTTGAATAATGTCAAGCATAATTACTTGATCATTTTCAGTTGCAACTATAGAAATAATAACATATTCCTCTTCAAAGACAAAGCTCCTGAGTCCAGTACTCCCACCATATTCAACATCCTCAATGAATTTAACATTACCCGTCTAAAAAAAAAGACTTAATCGAGGGATCATAAAACTTAAAATCCCTTGACCTTTTTGAGTACCTAACAAAGTAGCAGCTTACTATTCTTGAGTCTAGTTTTCTTTCATTAGGCCTATATGGCCTAGCCTTAGTTGGATAACCCCAAACATGAAGATGCCTAATACTACAGTTTTTTCTAGTCTATAGCTCATATGGGGTTTTAGCTACTATTTTGCTAAGAACTCGATTAAGGATATAAATTGCAGTTTTTAAGGCTTCTCCCCAAAGTGATTATGGCAAAAAATAATGATTTATCACACTTCTTACCATATCCTTCAAGGTTTGATTTCATCTCTCAACTACACCATTTTGACTTGGAGTCCCTGGCATGGTGTACTGAGAAACGACGTCATATTCCTACAAGTATCTCGCAAAAGGTCCTAGACGTTGTTCACCTAATCCATCATATCTACCATAGTACTCACCACCACAGTCATATTTAATGGCTTTAATTTTCTTTCCAAGTTGATTTTCAACTTCAACTTTATAGAATTTGAAAACGTCCAATGCTTGAGACTTCTCATGAATCAAGTATAGGTACCCATAATGAGAATAATTCTTTATGAAAGTAATAAAATACTATTGACCATTCCAAGAAGTCATAGGGAATGGACCACAAATATCAGTATGAATTAATTCCAAGACACCTAAACTCATGTTGGTACCAACTTTTCTGACATTTGTTTGTTTTCCCTTAATGCATTCAATGCATTTTTTCAAATTTGAAAAGTTAAGGGAATCAATAATTCCTTCTAACACAAGTCTTTGAATCCTTTATTTAGAAATATGTCCTAAACACTTGTGCCACAACATGGAAGATCATCAGTTAATTTACGCCTTGTACCACAATTACTTGCATGCAAGAATTCATTAATATGTGAGGCATTAATATCAAATTTATATAGATCATCAATCAAAGAACCTATACCAATCATATTTGAATATTGAAAGAAAAATAACTAATTTTTCCATTTCCAAATGAACAAAAGTAACCAGATTTGTCCAAACAAGAAATGGATACCAAATTCCATCCAAATGACGTTACATAAAAAGTCTCATCCAAATCCAAATAACAACCATATTCTAATTGCAATCTAAATAAACAAATCACCTCAACATGAGCTTTGTTGTCATTTCCCATATAAATGAATCTTTTAGCATCAATTGACACTCGACTCCTTAGACAACTCTGCATTGTAACACTTATGTGAGTAGTTTCACTTGTATCCATCCACCAAGTGTGATTTGGTATTAAAGCTAAGTTAACCTCATAACAAACAAAGTTAAGAAGTTTACCTTTTTTGATGAGTCATTTTGCATACTTAGAACAATCTTTCTTCACATGTCCACATTTCTTGTAAAAGAAACAAGTGATGACTTTATCCTGTTTTTGTTGCACCTTATGTTGTGAGGTCCCACTATTTGCATCTCATTTTCTTTTGCCATCCATTTTCATTTTCCTATTGGCAGCATTGTCATGAGAGAAAGTAGTTAAGTGAGCACTTTCTATATTTTATTGTTTCAATCTTTCTTCCTCTTACACACACTAAGTAATGAGCTCATTAAGAGTCCATTTTTCCTTTTGAGTATTATAATTTATCTTAAAAGGACTAAATTGTGTAGGGAAAGAGATCAAGACCATGTGCACAAGAATGTCATCAAATAACTCCAAGTTTAGTGCCCTCAGTTGAGTGACAAGATTAGACATTTCCATAATGTACTCCCTTATGTTCCTTTTGCCTTTGTACTGCATTAAAACGAGCTTAGATAGAATGGTGTTCATTTCAACCTTTTCAGATCCAACAAATCGATTTTCTATTTGGCTTAAGCATTGCACCCATGATGGTATCTGGAATAGAGTGTTTCATGATCATAAGACTTACGCGATTAGAATGCTCCCACTTTTCAAAGTTAGTTCTTTGTTTTGTAATACTATCATTAGTAAGGGCATGACGTTATTCAATCCAGATTGCATAGTCTAGATCCATACACCCAAATAAAATGGTAATATGCTCTTTCCATTTTTCGAAGTTATTGTCATTAAGCACTGGAATGTTGTTTATGTTAGCAAATATAAAAGAAGCATTAACTTAATGTAGAATAAAATAATAAGCTCACAATAAACAACAATGTCATTTACTTTAAGCATGTAAGATGTAAATAAAATTAACCACATGTATACACATGACATAAAAGCAATAAGATAGGCTCTTATAATATATTGTTGAGATATTATGATATATTCTAGGAAAGTAGTTGCTATTGTTTAGGATTGTTTCCTAAATGTTGAGATATTATGATATATTCTAGGAGCTATTGTTTAGGATTGTTTCCTAAACTCACGGCATTGTTTAGGAATGTTTCCTAAACTCACGGTTTTCCCTTAATTAGGTTTGCTTGATGTACTATATATTTACATGGATGAATAATAATTTGTAAATGGTACTATTATAAAAAATGTAGTTAATAAATATTGATAACAAATCCTGCCAACAATATGCTTATCTTTGGATCGACTTGTTGCATGCATAGACATCACCAAAATTTCACATATTTACTACTACAAGTGTCTAAAATCTAACAAAAAATAACCTTCCTTTTGGCCGATTATTTTATGCATAGATTTAGATACTATTCAATACAATTCCTTAATAAAATCCACATATTTCAAGATAAACAAATTTACATAATAGAGCTCACTTTGGTGATATATAATTTCAATTTAATTTATATTGAAATATTGGATTTTAAACATGCAAAGAAGGTTTTTTTTTTGTCAACAATCAAAGTCAACGGTCAAATCGAGCTAGTCAAAATGGTAAGCAAAGGTCCAACCGAATCGGTTAAACAAGTTGATCAAATGTCAAATGGGTCAGTCAAAAACCTAATTCTACCCATCACATGACTCAACTTAAATAGACTTAGGTCTAACAATCCAAAATGACCCAATAGACTAAATGACTTAGGCCCAATATCCAAATGACCCAATAGATTAAATTTATCTATATGCAACAAGATAATGGCGAAAAATAGGTCATTATCACCCAACCACTTCTTATGTATTCCCAAAATTCTCAAAACACTTAAATTATCTCCCAAAATTATGCAAAAAAAATCCAAGAAAAAATAGTTTTCGATAGAAAATATTGATATTTATTGGGAAAAATGATTTATGAAAAATTATTTACAACATAAAATATGAGGAATCTGGGTTAAAAAAATAAAAAAATAAAATCCTTACAACCAAACATAAAAAAACAAGGGTGGATAAATGAATGGAAATCAAATTCAAAAAACTCTACCCACCATGAATCACCTTTAATTAAAATAAATAAATAAAATCTAATCCTGATAGATTTAACAAAAGTGGCATTGATACCACTTGTTGAGAACCATGAATCATACAAAATGAAGATAAAAACTAATTGTCATCTAGATAAATGACAAAACTTTATTTCATGGATAGATAATAAAACTTGATCTCATAAGATGTTGTATTTGGGTCTTGTCTTCCACATCTGAAACAAGTATTGTAGGGAATCCTCAATCACTCATTGATGAGATGTGAATAATATGCAATTTTTTTTCTCCTGGCTTAGACTGTGGACCATAAACCATTTTATACCCCTTATTATTTTATTTTATTTATTGGCTCATTATTAATAAATAAAATAAAATTGGTCTCTACACATTGTAAAACTCATATAGTGTATATAAGAGATGTTTTAAAAGCCCAAAAAATATCTTAATTGATCACATTTAATTAGACTAAAATAAGATAGCTTAATGTACAATGTTAATATGTAGGCCCACAATTACCAAAATACCCAACATCTTTTTGTTTTTATTAATTAAAAATGACAAAAGAAAAACCACTTATATCCCATTTTTAAAATATTTCAATTGAGCATTATTTTTCCTTATCATTTTTCATTAACTAATTAATTCTACAACATATATTTTCATTAACCTTTAAAAATATATATTTTATTCCAAGAATAAACTCATAAATGAGAATAAGAATTTAATGATTTAATGTATACTTTGAAATAAATTCAAAGTTGATGAATTAAATATGAAAGTAGAGGGAGAGGTTTGGATCATGCATATTATGAAGTGTTCTTTGTGAGAATATGGATTGATTTGGTAAGTTAATAATAACATCATAAATAACTTTAATTAAGATGAAAGTATTAATATTGATGTTGGTTTATGAAAAGTTGTGTATTGAACTTCACTATCATTTATTTTTTACTTTAGTTATTAAGCATCTTGCAAGTCTTCAAGAGATAACCCATAGGAGTGTCAGACTTTTAAAAATAAAATAAATCACACAAGTATTTTTTTTATTTAAAATAATAAATTCAACTACTCAATATTATTAATTATTTTTTTGAAGTGTAATCTTTACCAACCCACAAGAATAGGATGAGATATGATGAAAATCACTATTACTTAATAAATTTTGATTCAAAATAATTATTTATAGTAATTAAATAAAAACTAAAAATCTAGATGATCACCAAAAACAAATATATGAACTATGATTGCCTCTCATCTCTAATAATAGATAAATGTTATCTATGCCTTTCTCTAAGACTATGATTACCTCCTCTATGGCTTTTTATTTTTGAGATCAATAATATTTTTTATGGATTGATTTTGTAGAGAATTATATTGTATTTTCTTGAGGATTGTATTGAATTTATTCATAGTTCTTATTATTTTATAAATAAATAAATTTCAAATTTATTTTAAAATATTTTTCCTTTGGTATTTTCTTTTCTTAATCTTGTAAAACTAACTATCCGAGAATGTTGCGTTATCATTGAAGTAGGCAGATGGTTCCGATAATTTTATAGTAAGTTCGGTTATAAAATCTTCTTCTTGAGGGACTGTAAAAGGTTTTGGAACTATAGTATGTTATAAAGGTTGATTTCTCCAAATAGACATTGTTTTTGTTTCTCCAATAAGATGAAATAATTTATTTCGAGTAGGTCTATGGTCATAAATTTGAAAAGCTCTAAATCAAGAGAAAAAATTATGGAAATTCATTTGAATGGGTCATTTCCCATTCTTGTTCTTGTTGAGAAATGAGTGGTTCTTCATTATGTTTTATATAAACATGGTGGTAAGCTGATAATATTGATCCAACAATTTGGAATAAGGGTGGAATGGTTTTAAAAAAAATGTCGATCTGAATTTCGATTTTAAAAAAATAGATTAAAATATCTTTTAATTTTTCCGAAAAATTTTCAAGAATTTAAGATATAGGGTTTATGAAAATATTTTTTAAAATTCCCCGATCTATAAACTGAGGTACAAGATAAAAAATCTATTTATTTACAATAAACATATTTACATAAGCAAGATATATAACAAAGAAGAAATCGGGGTCTTGATATGCCACATACCCTATTTTTTGTTTTAAAATGTTTATACAAAAGTTCTTGGTTTTTAAGAGTTTCAACTAAAGAGTAATTATCATTTTCCATTATATTTTTAACAACAAGTTTTTCATATTGTTTAGAAATAAGAGCTAACTTCCTAATTAAATTAAGCATTTCAGGTTGATTATCGAAACTGGTTTGATTGGTTGATGTTGTGCTGATTTTCAAATCTTTTATCAATTTTTCTTGGTTTTCTTGAATTTTGAGGTTTTGAAAATTTTGGGTTTCTAGGACAATAAGTTGATTTTGAAGATTTTGTAGGTGTTGGGCTAAGGCTGACATAGTTTTTCCATAGGCTTATTCTAGATTTTGGTTAAAAAAACATTGCGATTTTAAAGGCAAAAAATTATATACAATAACCTTATCTTCTTTAAAAAGGTTTTAGGAATATAAAAACTTAAATCTTACATTTGGATTTAACACTTTGTTCAAACATATGGTTCTATATTGAAAGGTTCTGGCTTTAGTTTGTTTCCTTTGAACCATGTTCCTGTAAAATAAAATTAGTCATCAACAATTATTTACTTACTTAACCAATCTGTTCATATATTATCTTTTCTGTTAATATGATCAAATTTAGGTTTAAAACCAATAAGAGAGTTTTCAAACTTTATCCATATTTTTTTTAGATTATTATGAAGATTTTTTATTTTCAAAGAATTTTTTAATATTTGAATAGTCGGTTCTTAAGGTAAATTTTTCTTGGTTAAAAAATAATTGAAAATTTTCTAAGACTAAAATTATTACTTCTATTTCTAAGTTTGTAGAACTAAGGTTCTTTTAGTAGTCATTGAAAGTTCCACTATAATATTTACAAAGTTTTTTTTCTCCATTGTTAGTTATTGCTAAAAGTACACCTCCCTACCTTGTTTGGCTATAGCATCAGTTTGGACTATTTTGTATTCACTTTTTAAAGGTAAATGTAAGGTTGAAAGATATTTTATAAGCTTCTTTATTTTTCGTACAAGTTTAATATCTTCTTGGTTAAAATATTTTTGGCATGTTCTTTTAGCTTTACTATAAAAGGGTCTAGCTAATCTACTAAGGTTTTTTATATAAGGTCTAGCATAGTTTAATAATCTTAAAAAGTTTTGAAGGGTTTTTAAATCTTCTAGTTTGTTCGGAAAATTATTTATTTATTGCATTATATGGTCTTACAATTTTATTTGTCCATTTTCTAATTCTAGTCCTAAGAATTCTATTTGGGTTTTGAATAATTTTAGTTTCTTTTTACTTACTATTAATCCATGACTAATTAATTCTTCAAAAATAAATTCTAAATGCTTTATATGTTCGTGAAAAGTATGTGAAAAAATTAGAGTATCATCAATATATACAAGAACAAAGAAATATTTACTAAAAATATTATTCATCATTCGTTGAAATATTTGTGGAGTATTTCTTAGTCCGAATGGCATTACATTCCATTCATATAAACCACCAGAACATGAAAACGTTGTACATAGTTTGCTATCTTCATCTAATCTAATTTGCCAAAATCTACTTTTAAAAATCTAACTAAGAAAAATATTTACATCCTTGAATAAAATTAATTAAAGAATCTTTATTTGGTATTTTATAGGCATCATCATATATATTACAATTTAATATTTTATAATTAATAACCATCCTAACTTTTCCTCTTTTTTCTTCATTAAGGTTTCTAACCAAAAAGCTTGACAATCTATGAGGACTAAAGCTTGGTCTAATGAGATTGTTTTGCAATAGTTCTTCTATTTGAATTTAAATTCTTTTGTATTATAAAGTTACATGTTACATCTATTGTTTTTATTTGTTTTTACAGATTCCTACTCCAATATTTTTTAGGATTTTCTCCTATAATTCCCATTTTCTTTTGCTTATGATATTAGGTTTTTTTAAACTTAGTTGCATTCTCTAGTTGTTCTAAATAATCATTTATTATATTATTCTTTTGTTTTTCTATTTTGTTAATTTGGTGAGAAATAAGGTTATGAGATTTATTTCACATGCTTTCTATATTTGTATAAACAATTGTTGTGGTTTTAGAATGAAAACTAACAAACTTGGTTATTTTGTTTTGTTATGCCTCCATGTAAAGAAAGTACAATATTTAAGTCTAAAATAAAAGGGTATAAACTTACAATGGGAACAAGATAAGTCCGAGGTAGTATTAAGGTTTTATTATTAATTATGATTAGTATATTTGAAATATACTTAGTTAATATTAGTTTTTCTTGGTTATATTAGACTAATTCTAATGGTTGGATTAATATTTGTTGGTCTTCTTGAGGTACTAAGGTTCCAACTAAAAGATTTTTGTTAGCTCTAGTATCTAACATTACATCTAGTTTTGATTTTAAGGTTTTTAATTTAATTGTTGTTGGAAATATAATATATTTAACTTTATTTGCCGTATTCACTTGTTCTTTTGTCTATATGATTATATTTACAAGATTTATTGGTTCTCTCATCTCCCGAGAGTTTGAATTGTTTTTCTTTTCTGTTAGGATATTCCCTTTTATTATTATTTGTAAATCTTTTCACAATGTTTATTTTACTTTCTAAATGTTGTTTCTAGATTTAAAAGAGTTTTGTTAAGTTGATTTTCTTCATTTTCAATAATCATACAAACTTCATCCTTTTCAGTTTCAATATCATCTAAACTATATATATGCACTTAAGTTTTTGCTTTCAAAATCTAATTCATTAATAAGTTCTTCTTCTTCACTATCTACTTGATATTTATTTAGTAGGTTAATTTTTACTTGAGTTATTTCTATTTCATTCATTTGGTGGTTTTTTAAGTTCATAACATTTGGGTCTTATGTGACCTTCTTGACCACAAAGATAATATTTACACTGTCTTTTCCTTTCCTTAGTTCTTTTTTTTGTCCAAAAGTTTTTAGGTTTTTATACCTTGTTTGAAAATGTCATTTTTTAGAAAAGGTTTTTGACTTCCTTTTTAAAAATCTTTCGTAATTCTTGGGTCTTCTAAAATTATATTCTCTACATCACATGTCTAGATTTTCTCTTATATGTAATTTTCTATAAAGTTGTTGATTTATATCTTGTTTATTTATTTGACTTCTTCCCCCTATACTTATACATTCTCTTTCTAACCATTTTTTTACAAATTCTATTCTAGCACCTATATAAGGAGAGTTTTTGTATTCAAAGGTTGAGAATTCATTCCATAATCTAAGTCCGACAGGTCCTTGTATTTTTAATATATATATATATATTTACATATCAGGTTACACAATTTCAATTGTTCTAGCTTATGGAGATATATTGCATGTTCATTTAAATCTTCTTGGGTTGTTCCTAAAAAATATAGTTTTATTAAATTTAAAAACACAGTTATGCTAAAATTATTTCTAATTTTCTAAAAATAGCTATTGTTTTCTTGTTCCATGTTTCTAAAAAATTGTAACATGTTTCCTCTAAGGGTACTTTTACAAAATTCATAAATTTCTTGTTGATTTTCAAAGAATACTACTATACCAGGTGAATTTAAGGATTGTTCCCAATTTTCTTAAGGTCTTGAGTATTGTTTATATTTAATATTGTTCTATATTCATATATTGGTTGCAAAAAACTAGAGGGTTCTGTTTGTGTTTTCTATTGAGGTCTCTTTGGTTTACTATACCTTACTATTTCAATTTTTAAATTTGCCAATTCCTTTTTATTTTCTTCTTTTATCGTATTTACTAATTCATTTGGAAGTATTTTTTGTTTTTCTTCAACCCTTGGTTGAATAATAAATTGATTTATTGTTTCTATATCTACAAGTTTTTTAATCAAATCAATTTTATAAAGTTGTTCAATTATTTGTTCATCTGTATAGTTTTTACACATTATGTTAGCAAAATTTTCTTGATCACATGTTCTACTAATAATGTTGGGTTGCTAAATTCTTCTAACATTATATTATTTAATTCTGAATTCCTATATAGATTTTCTTCCATTTCTATGTTTAATAAAATATTTTCTTGTATTGTGGTAACATTCACAGATTTTATCTCACTATTTGATTCCGATCTCTACATTTACGATTTTATAGTTTCCAAAAATTATACTAGCACTCCCATCTTTATTTTCATATAGACTACTAGAGGTTGAATATTTTATTACTGGTTTATTTATTTAGGGTAATTCTCATTCTCGTCCTAATAAATAGTCTTTTTTTTTTTACAGGTTTTGCTTCTATCATATTTAAAGTTCTACTTTTAAAGGTTTTTACTACATCATCAAATTCCATCATGCATTTTAAACTTAAAGCATTAGTGATTTTTCCTATAAATCCTATAATTATACTAAGGTTCTTACTTCCTAATTCCATATCATAGCCTTTAGTATTTATAGTTATTTTTACTTTTTCTGTGAATTCTTTAAGATCTATACAAAATTGTGGTATATAACACCGCATAATTTTGGTTCATATTAATTTCTGCATTAGCTAAAAGACCTTTTCCTATTATGTTATTTCTAGTATCTAAAAGTTTAATATTTACAAGTGCCCCAATTTCTTTACGATGGAGTAACAAAAATGTTTGTTACAAAATTTCTCTTCTTCTTATAAAAGATATGAACAAAGAATTGATTTTAGGAACACCTTTCTTGAGCCTTCTTTATCCTCTAACGGTTTATGAAGAAGGAATTAAAACAGTTTATGAAAATCAAGAAATTTGTTTCTATTTTCTAAATACTCTAGAGACAAAAGAATTAAACTCTGTTAATAAACAAATAAATTTAATCCAAAAGAAAAAACAACAAATCAAATTTCTAGGAAAAGAAATACATCATAAAATAATAGAAGAAAATCTTTTAAACAAAGATATTCAAATCAAAGTTGAAAAGATTAAAAATCAAATAATTTATGTTTTATTTATGAAGAGACTAAATCTAGATATACAGTATTTCCTATTGAACTAATAGTATATTGGTGTAAAAATCTAGTTATTTTGGAATTTTGAACTAACTATTTTTTGTAAAGTGTTACTTCATTTACTGCCCTTCTCAATTTTTCTTCTACAAATTCTTTTACATTTTCTTTTGGGTTTATAGCTTCAACTATTTCCATATTTTTTTCATAGTATGTATATGAAATTCATGATTATCATAATGAGTAAATTTTTTTTGAATAAGATTCTCTATAAAAAAATATGAACATTTGGACTAAAGTTTGAAAATTTTGACAAATCATGCAATTGAGTTTTCATTTGTATTCATTCTAAGCCTAGTTTTAATTTCGTAACTGAGCCTTAATTAAATAAGGAATCTATATTTATAGCATGTTGACTAGAAATATATGTGTAATCATCTAAATTATATGCATAACTATCCATTATAACAAGTCTAGAACTATATTTACTTAATTTCCTTATAATATTATTTATTGTTAAAAAAAAATCACAATCTTATCCTTTGTTAAATTCAAATAATATTTTGAATAGGGACCACTAGCACATCAACACGAGACTTATACTCCTATATTTCAAACACCGTCATCTAAATTGATCAAATTGTTTATAGAAAATTCAATTTAAACTAACTCAAAACTCAATCAATAATTACATGCAGTTCCAAATCATAATATCACTAAGATTTCAAGCAAAACTTGATTTTAATACCATTTTAAACAGGAAACAATTCATATCCTCTGTTAAATTCAAATAGGGACCACTAGCACATCAACACGAGACTTATACTCCTTCTATATTTCAAACACCGTCATCTAGATCGATCAAACCGTTTATAGAAAATTCAATTTAAACTAACTCAAAACTCAATCAATAATTACATGCAGTTCCAAATCATAATATCACTAAGATTTCAAGCAAAACTTGATTTTAATACCATTTAAAACCAGGATAGGAAACAATTCATATCCTCTATTAAATTCAAATAATATTTTAAAGAGGGACCACTAGCACATCAACATGAGACTTATACTCCTTCTATATTTCAAACACCGTCATCTAGATCGATCAAACTGTTTATAGAAAATTCAATTTAAACTAACTCAAAACTCAATCAATAATTGCATGCAGTTCCAAATCATAATATCACTAAGATTTCAAGCAAAACTTGATTTTAATACCATTTTAAACCAGGATAGGAAACAATTAATAAATCAAAATAAATTCTACAAATAAATATATAAAAGCAAAAAAAAAAAAAAATAGAAAATGAAGCAAATATTGAAATTTGAAATAAACTTTGAATTTGAGAATTATACCCTAAATTTTTCTCTTTCCTTTCATAAAAAGCTTCCCATATTAAATTCATAAGAGCATTTCAAGCACATTGACAATTATAACATTGTAAATAATGTTCAATGATTTACTTTAGAAGTTAGGGAGAATTCTCTATAATTCCAAACTGGCTAGTATTTTTCAATTTTCAATTTACAAAAAAGTACAAAATAAAATTTATTATTGATAGATAAAATAATTTATTTTAAGTAATCAGTAATTTTATTTTATTTCATTTTATTTTAATATTCGAGTTATTTTAAAATAATTTTATTTATTTTAAAATATTATTGATAAAATATATAATATTTTAAATTTAGAAAATAAATAGAAATAAAAATATTATTGATAATCTACTCATGATAATTTTGTATTATTTTTCTTAAAAAAATTATTCAACTAAATAAATAAATATTTTGAAATTATTTCATAATCTTTATTGAATAGATAAAATAACATGGGCAAATGTGTATTTGTACTTAATATTAAATTTTTTGAACTCTCAAAATTTTTGCACTCTCTCAATTTTTTCTGCTCTTGAAGCTCTCTTCCCAACTCTTCCCAAACTCTGCCTGATGAAGAACGTTGATGCTTTATTTATAGGCGAGGATTCGGACTTGAAATTCTATTAAATCTTCAAAATTGTTGATATTCATCACGTGCAGAGACAGATGGGGAAATGAAGTTTACAGAGGGAGAATATTTTTTCTTTTCTTTATCAGAGAAAATTTAGAAAATAAATAGAAATAAAAATATTATTGATAATCTACTCATGATAATTTTGTATTATTTTTCTTTAAAAAATTATTCAACTAAATAAATAAATATTTTGAAATTATTTCATAATCTTTATTGAGTAGATAATAACATGGGCAAATGTGTATTTGTACTTAATATTAGATTCACAATGACAAAAGTTCTTAAGTGGAATGATGAGAGGGAGAGAGATTAGGGCTTGATGTAGGTGGAAAGTATTTGGAATATGAGTGGTAAGGTGCTTGTGTCGTTTGTGGGAAAGTGCTCTAGCGGTAGCAAATAAAATAAAGAGGATATTTTAAAAAACATTTCATGCTAGAGTACGCCACTATTTAAATATTTCCAAACTTGATTTTAAATGAATAATTTTATATTTTTAGAATAAATGAATAAATTATTATAGATATTAAATGTCTAAAAGGAAATTACTCTAAAAAAAAATAAAAATAAATCTCAAGACATGTTTGAGAACTATTTTTGAGAATGTTTTCTGTTTTTCAAAATAAAAAATATAGAAAACATGTTTAACAATAAAAACTATTTTTTATTTTCTATTCTTAAAAACAGAAAATAAGTTACTTTCAAATAATATATTTTAGTTGTTTTATATTGTTTTCACTTGTATTTAGAGGATTGTTAAAAAAAATAATTATATCCATATATAGAATGATTAAAAATAAAATATTATATATAAAATTATTTTTAAAACATAAAAATAGGGTAAAAACATTTTTGGTTTTAAAATAGACTTTTGTTCTACAAAAATTAGAGAACAGTTTTCAAAAATTATTTTTACAATTATTTTTTAAAACAGTTACCAAACATACCCTTAAAAACATTATTTTTTCTATTTAAGTATCTAAAAAAGTTATAGAATGTTATACAAAAATTATTACTATTTTTTAATTTTAAAAATAAAAAATAGAAATTGCATCCTAACTGTTTCGTTTTCTTTTATCTTTTAGTAAAACATAACTATTACGAGGTTTTTTCAGACCATTTTGAAAATATAATTTTTAAAAACATTCTTAAATATAGTTATCAACTGTTTTTATGAAGAAAAAATTATTTAAGAACTCAAATATTAAAAATATTTTTTTATTTATCCTTCATGAAAGTATTATATATTTAATGTAAAAAATTTTAAAGCATTTTTTTTTAATATTTTTTAAAATATTAAAAAATAAATATTTAAAATCTATTTGGGTACTGTTTTTGAAAATAGTTATAAAAACCAGTTTTTTGAAAATAGCTTTTGAAAACTGTTTTCGATGTTTTACAGAACAAAAGCCTATTTGAAAACTTAAAAAGTTTTAAATCTATTTTTAATATTTTTAAAATAATTTTTATATCTAATATTTTATTTTTAATTGTTTCATATATATTTTTATAATTATTTTTGAAAACAACTCCTAAAAAACAAGTAAACCAACAAAAACAACTAAAAGATATTCTTTAAAAGCATCATATATATATATATATTTTTTTTTTAACAACAAAAAATCAAAAAGGATTTTTGATTATCAAACATATTTTTTTAGTTTTTATTTATTTAATTTGAAGAGTAGAAAACTATTTTGAAAAACAGTTGTCAAATAGAGCCTTAAAATTTGTTTTAAAAAATAATTAATTTTTAGAATAAATGATTGTAAAATTAGTTTTAATAAAAAATTTGTGAAATGAGGTTGAAAGTTATTTTTGTTTCCAAACACAATTTTAGGGTTGTGAGCTTTAAGGAAATTGAAATAAAAAGTTAAAAACAAAGAAAGCCTTTATAAAGGAGGTTAAAAATGGAAAAGCCGAGAATAGAACAAATGCAAGTGACCTAATCTCGATTATTGGGAGGAGTGGAAGCGCACTTCGTATGAGGTTGGGCTCAGGCTGTTTAAATCTTTACAATTAACAAAAGCCCAAAACCGAAAACCCCAATTCAAATCTTAAAAATTCAAAACCACAGAAATTCCTCACGAGAAAATCACTCTATTTTCTCTCTCTACTTTTTCATCTCCTCTCTCTAAAACCTTCCACAGCCTCTAGGGTTTTCCCCACTTCGATCTCTGCAAATCCATGGCGGAAGAAGCTGTCTCTTCTAATCCAACTCATTCTTCTTCTTCGGCTGCTCCTCTCGGTCACTCCGTGATTCCGATCGTCAACAAGCTCCAGGACATCTTCGCGCAGCTCGGCAGCCAGTCCACGATCGAGCTTCCGCAGGTGGCAGTGGTAGGAAGCCAGAGCAGCGGCAAATCCAGCGTTCTTGAAGCGTTGGTTGGGCGAGATTTCTTGCCCAGGGGGAGCGACATTTGTACTCGGCGGCCGCTGGTTCTGCAGCTCTTGCAGACCAAGCGGAGGCCTGATGGATCCGAGGAGGAGTACGGCGAGTTCCTGCACTTGCCTGGAAAGAAGTTCTTCGATTTCTCGGAGATTCGCCGCGAAATTCAGGTGATTCATTTTTCTATCTGGTGTTTGGTTTGGATTGTCTTGTGTTGGAAATGTAGGGAAAGAGAGGGTCTGCAGTTTTGAATAGTAAGGTTTTGTTGTTGGGACGGTGGAAGCAAAAAGACGAGTTTACTGAGTTGAAGTTCAATTTCTCAATGAAATTGAGAAGAAATCCGTTTGCTGGGTAGGAAGGTTTGGGAAAAGGAAATAGAGCACTAAATACAATGATCTTAATGTCTTTTTTATTACTTGGGAATCGATTGGTTAAAAATTTCCGCTCAAGTAAGCTTATCACAACCGTTTCCTTGAGTTTTGCTTTTCAGTGGTTGCGATATTCTCTTAGGTTTGTGGGAAAATGAAGTATAAGAAAAGAATAGATGTTCGACTTTAGCCTCTTTTAATTGTTTGTGACTGAATCTCCTACTAACTGGCTGTAAAGCCACCATTTGGTTTACTTGGCTTGAGTTTTCATTGTTCAGAAACCAAAAAAAAAAAAAAAAAAACATAGAATATGAATATTTTTTGTTTTGTTTTATTATTTCTTTTTCCCTCAAATTTCTTGAAAACTGAGAAGTGGGATGTCTTAGGTTATGTTGTTACATATGGAGAACAAATTGGGGCAGAATTATGTTTATGCTATTAGATGAAGATGCTGTAGTTGTGATTGTGAAGTTAATAAACTGTTTGAAAGCTATGACTTAATAAGACTGGTATGTCAAGTTTATTTATTTTGTTAAGTGGCTTCCCAAGTAATAGAAAGGAAGATTCTCCCAGTCATTTTGAAGCTGTAAAACTGTTATTGTTAAAGACCAAGGTACTTGTGATCTTTTTCTGTACTGTAGGGACAATGTATAAAGGGTTCTGTGATATTATTTTGAGCATATACTTTTCCCAAACTCTAAGCAAAGCCTTAGATTCTCAAGAAACATGAAATATTAAAATATGTTCATATGAAGTTGAGAATCCTTTTCTCATTTCATGCACCTGAGTTGGTTTTGACCATTTATCATTCAGGAATTATGGGTGCTTGTTTGGCATTTGAAACATTTTGGATGACAATGCATTTTTGATGAAATTTTGGGTTTGGTTCTTAGGGATGAGAATGAGCTTTCCAGTTTAAGGCATAGCAGAGGACAGTGGTGGTGATCTTGATTTACCCTTTTTTCCCCCAACACAACTTTGTAGTTTTCATCTTTAAGAAAAGCATAACAGAATTTTAGAATAGAAAAATAGAAATAAGACCTTTATAAAGTGTTTAAAGGCAGACATCTTGTGTAAAAACCGAATCCATGTTATCAAACCTCATTTTTTTTATAGGAACCTAATAGGTCTCAATGCAGGATGCACTGTTCAATGATTAAAAATCCCTAACCTAAATCCCAAAAAGAAAAATTAGAATTACAGAACACCTTATCATGGCACAATTTCTTCCTCTCTCTTTCTTTCTCTCCCCTCTTCCATTTCTCTCTCTCTAAAATCTTCAAGAGCCTTAAGTTTTCGGTTTTCACTCCGATCTCGGCAAATATATGGCAAATGAAACCATATCTTCAACTCCTTCTGCTGTTCCTCTCAGTCATTCTGTGATTCCAATAGTGAACAGGCTCCAAAGTGTCTTCGCATGGCTCAGTTGCCGATCCATGATTGAGCTCCCTCAGGTGGCTTTTGTCGGCTGCCAGGGCAGTGGCAAATCAAGCATCATTGAGGCCATGGTTGGCCGAGATTTCTTGCTGAGGGGTAAAGACGTTTGTACTCGTCGTCCGCTGGTTCTGCAGCTCTTGCAGACAAAGCAAAAGCCGGATGGGTCTGACGAGGAGTATGGTGAGTTCTTACACTTGCCTGGGAAGAAGTTCTTTGATTTCTTGGAGATCCACCGCGAAATTCAGGTGATTTTTTGGTGTGTTGCTCAGTTCTCGTAGTTTTGGTTGGAATTGGAAATTAAGAGGAAGGGACCGAAGTTCTGAATTGTATGATTTTTATCGTCTGGGACTGGAGAAAATGAAAATCTTTTCACTAAACTGAATTTAAGTGTCAATTTGGCTTTCATTTGTCTTTGTGAGATTGAGGCAAAATCTGTTACTTCTTTTTCCCCCTTCTATACTTTAGGAAGTTTAGGAAAAGGGAAAAATTTAGTGTCAGACCTTTTTAATTGGTTGGGAGCTGATTGGTTTAGAATTTGTGTGGGTAGTTGGAGTTGTGTTTGTAACTGGAATTGCGAAATTCTACTCTGTTGCTGGTAAAACAAAGTATATGAAAAGAATTGCAATGATTGGGGGAGAAACAGAAACGTCCCCAACTCCCCTGTAATTTTTTATTTTAAGGGATCCCCTGAACTGGCTGTAATACCACCATTTAGCTTACTTGGGTTGAATTTTTGTTGTTTAGAAAATAAAACAGCACAGAACATGAAGATTTTGCGGTTGTTTTTTATTTCTTGTCCTTGTTTTTCTTATGGTTAAACAGGAAATAGCATCTTCTAAATCATGGAAGTTAAATGTCCTGAAATATGAGAAGTGGGATGGCTTGGGGTTTTTTGTGCTGATGGAATACAAATTGGTGGAAAATTGTGTTTCTGGTATTAGTAAAGATGCTACATTTGTGGTAGTGAAGTTAATCATCTGTTTGAAAGCTATTTGCATGATAAGAGTTAATAAGGCTGGTTTGTGAACCAATTTGTTTTCCCCAAAATGGTGTCCCAAATGATAGGGAAGAAAGATGCTTATCATATTGAAGTACAGTTTGTTTTTGTGGAGGCTGAAATACTTATAATCTTGTGATGCACCACCCGGGACAATGTTATCAGGGGTTATTTTGATATATTTTTAGCATATGCTTTTCCCAAACACCTAGCAATGCCTTTTCTACAGAACTGTTGAAAATTTAGAATCTGTTCTATCTTGAAGTTGAGAGGGCCTGTCCGATTAATGCTGTATGTACTCTATTCATGCATCAAATTGGTTTTGATCTTTTTTTTTTCAAGAATTATGTGCATGCTTGTTTGGCATGTGTATGTTTTGGATGATAATCATTTTCCATAGAAATTTTGTTTTTAGTTGTTATGCGCTGTTGGAAAATGCATTTACCTGTTTTTATTGGATTCCACAATTTTTGTGAAATAAACGTGTGGAATTATTTATGAGAATGACTCAAGAAACTTAGAATTATTTTTTTAATTGGCTATTAAGTACGAAGTTCGAAAAACTTACACCTAGGTCAAGTATTTTCATAAAGAAACTTAGTCCTAGGAAATGGTGCGTCACAAGTACCAAAAGTGTCACCTCTAAAAGAAATGTTTCATATGAGTCTGAAGCATTGGTAAGTTGTTTGTGCGTTCCCATTTATATGTCCAGAAGCCTAATTTACTTGCCAATTGTCTTTGTTTGGGTTACAAATTACTATATTCAGTATACAGTAAGTTCTATAATGTGCATGGTAAATCGTATTTCATAATTTATTTGTTGTCCTGAAAATTCATTCCAATGCTGTGATGGTTGGCTTTTGTATTTTGACCAAGGTATCTATGTTGAGACGGCATGGTGCAGGTATAAGGTCCATGTTAAATATGGTTCTCTTTCTTTGAACATGATATTGGCTGTTTGAGAGGATTGATGTTTGGTTATTAGAGAACATGGTTTTCATCAATCTATGCATCCAGAAAAGTGAAGAGAGAAAATCTTTTCTTGAAACAGCATAGAGGGAGACAAGAAATAAGTGTGTTATGAAAAAAGGTGAAAAAGACAGGAATTTCACTTTATATAGGGAACTTGTAGTGTGGTGGAGAAAGAGAAACTGTGCAGTTTGGATTGGGAACTAGGGTGAAAAAGTGGCATTGGAAGTGAATTTAGATTGCATGGAAAACTAGGGTAAGGAGAATCAGGATGAGTAAACTTGCAAATATATTAGGCATTGTATAGAAGAGGCATCAATGTTTATGGTGGATTTTGTTGATTAGTTAGACACTGAGTGGAGGAGGGAGTGTTTTGTTTTTCTCTCCCTATTTTTATTCTTCCTTTGTCTGGTGTCCATTGTATACTTCCTTTGTAGTTGTGCTTTAGGCACTTTTTGCTAATTTATACATACAATGCATGCTTATAAAAAAAATTAGCATTTGGAATTAGAGTGTGGATTTGTTAAGTAAATAAAGTAAATATGATATTTTTTAATAAATGATAAATGAAAGAAAAATCATCAAATAAGTAATCTTCCTAAAGGCTGGTCAATTTGAAATCCAGATTGATCATCAGCTGAGTTTCCATATTTTAAAAAATGTGGGTATTTGAAGGATTGGGCACATGTACACACACTTGTATCTAAACCCAACATAGTTTCAATGGAATGATTTATATATTTTATTTTATGATTTCATAATCTTTCTAAGTGCAACCTAATATCAGTATAGCTGTCAGATTTCCTATCAAAAGAAATTTATATGGCAGACAAGTTAAATATTTTTTTAGCAATCGACTGTCACTGCATAGAGAAACCAAAAATTCCAATGGTCATTGCTAATGACTGTAGTAGTTGTTGCTCAGCCTGAATTTCATTGTTGATCAGTAAATGCTCATGAAGGGTCTCAACACAAAATATCAGTCCACAACCTAGTTTCCACAAAGTTTTGGATTAGAGGATGAAAATCATCACACCCCCTTCTTATAGTTTTCTGAAGCCCATTTGTATTACCCTCTTACCCCTAGACCACTCATCACTCCCAAGAGATTTACGCTTCCTGACCTCTTCTACAAATATCTTGGTTTTACTGCTAATGCACAATGTATCAGACACAGGCTGGTTAATTTTTAAATGAGTTGATAGTTGAAGTTAAATAAAGATTTTGTTTTTTTTTTTGATAGGTGTTGAAGTTAAATAGAGATGTTTGCAATTCCGGATTCATCTCACAGAACATGTCTTATAGTTGGTTGCCAGGCACTGGCCTTAAATCCCACTAATTGGAAAATTAAACAAGTTTATTTGCAAGAGGATGTGCTGGTTGTAAGGAAATATAAGTTTACAAAAAATGGAGCTAATAAAGATTACTGTTATACAGGAGCTAGTAAACATCTTTGTGTTGTCTCCCCCACTCCTTTTCTTGTTGGTCATAGTGTGAGATTTATCACCTCACAATTCACTATTATTCTTCCAATTTTTTTATTTATGAGATGTGTGCTAGTGTCCTTAATATGATTAATTTGTTTTGCACTATTTCATGCTATACTAAAGCTTGTCATATCTTATTTCTCTGCAATAATTCCTCATAATCAACCTAGGGTGTGAAGTTCTTAAAAAACACTTGGATATGGAGTTTTTCAGTTTTTGTCATAGAGGAGAAGACATTGTTGGTGGTTCATCAATCAAGCAACATTCAAAGTACAAAAAGTGATTATAAACATATAAAAACAAAAATAATACAGTTTTATGATTCATTAGTGCAGCTATAATAAATTTAAGTAAGTGATTATTTTTAGATGACTGTTCCACGGAGAGGGTGGTTGCTTTTTGTTTTCGTCTATCAAAAGAAAAGTTGCCTTTTGTTTTCTCTCCTCCCTTTTGCTTTCCTGTTCGTGGCTTTTGTATGCATCATGTGCATCTTGTGTACATGGGTGCAACCTGTTTCAGGTGTATATAATATATTTTCTTGTTTTGCCTATCAAAAGGAAAAAAAAGATGATTATTTTTAAATGCATTTAGAAGTAAATGCCATCCTTAAAGTATTTAATTAATTCTTCTTTTCATTGTTCTATGTCACAGTGAGTTTGTGCTTGTTAGGGGTTCTACTAGTTTATTATGCTCAATAAGTAGGTGATTATTTTTATCATCTCAAGCTTTGCATGTATACCAAAGTAATACTTAAAACTTTGAAGATAGTTTCCCCCCCCCTCAAAATTCTTTCCAATCATCTTCAGGCTGAGACAGATAGGGAAGCTGGAGAAAACAAAGGTGTTTCAGATAAGCAGATTCGTTTAAAGATATTCTCGCCAAATGTCCTTGATATCACACTAGTGGATCTACCAGGCATAACCAAGGTTCCAGTTGGTGATCAGCCATCTGATATCGAAGCAAGAATTAGAACAATGATAATGTCCTATATCAAACTCCCAAGCTGTCTGATATTAGCTGTTACACCGGCGAATTCAGATTTAGCCAACTCAGATGCTCTTCAGATAGCGGGAAATGCTGATCCTGATGGTAAGTCTGCTGCTGATGCCTCCATGGGGTTGATGTCTGTATATTTGGTTGAAAAATTAAAATGGGTCATGATCTGATTTTACATCTTTCATGTGATATTTTTCTGTGGACAGGTTATCGGACCATTGGTGTAATTACAAAGGTGCTATATATCAACTTGATTTTTTTGTCTTATGAATGCCTGTGCAACATTTGCAAGCTTTTATCATTTTCTAATGAGGTTTGGCAAATACCCCACTTGTAATTTCAGTTGGACATTATGGACAGAGGTACCGATGCCCGCAATTTATTGCTTGGAAAAGTGATTCCCCTTCGACTTGGTTACATAGGTGTTGTGAATCGTAGTCAAGAGGTAATCTTGGAATTTTGTGGTAGTGAAAGATAATTTTCTATTTATACACCTTTTGATATGATTGGTTTGGGGCAGCCAAAGGGTAAGGTTGAGTTCCTTGTGTTATCTTTTAAATCATTTTTCTTTCATGAACATGGTAGATTTTTTGCCCTTTAAATTTTTTTTATTTCGCCATTTTGTTTTTATTCTTCCATCTATTTTTCCCTCATGAAAGTTCATCTACTATTTATTCTGGTGTTGATGATCTTTTCCTAATCTTTCTTTTCAGCAAATAAATAAGAAATATCTTAGGCAATGGACTGTTGAAAACACCACAAAGTGCAAGATTTCTCTTTCCCTCTTTTCAATCTTTATGTTTCATCAACTGTTTTCTGCTAGACTAGGATTCCCTTTACATGATTTACCTTTTCTTGGTGGTTTATTTTACCATTTTATATATTGTTTCTTATTTTGTTATGCAGTACCTTCCTTTTTCTTTCACATTTTTTTGGTCACTAAAGTTGTTTTGGTTGGTTTTATAATATTCTTGAATCTCAGACATTGTCTCAGCAATATTTGCTTTTTAGGATTTACTCGCATGCCACTTTTTTTTTTTTTTTGATAAGTAAATAGGAAAATATATTAAATAGCACTAGCAAAAGGCTCAGCCAAGTACACATGGAGTATACAAAAAAGACCTAAAGGCTAGCAAGAGAAAAAAGGGCAAAGCTGATGCAAACCATCCGTACAACAACCCAACCCGCTAGAGAACTGGACCACTATATGTTAACTAAATAGCTATCAGCCTTTTTGCCCCCAGTAGCTGAAAAATTGATCTACATAATTTGCATCCCCCTCAAGAAATTCCATTGTGGGGGTCCTGGGTTTGTGCCCTGGGCTTATCTCCTTGGAGAAGTATTTTATCCATGTTGTTTCCACTCTTGCAAAACAGTGCTAGTGGTTTCTGCATATTAAAAAAGCTACACGTCATTGGCATTCGTTTCAAGTTTTAAAAATTCATTCAATCTCTTGTTTGGGATTACTGCTTAGGCAAAGTGCAAGATGGACATGAAGGCAAATCACCTCCACAATGCCTTAGGAATGTAAATATTTGGCCAACAAACATTGATTGTCAAGCTCTGTGTATTTGTCTGGCTAATGAAAAAGGAATTGATCATCTCCATGCTGTTGGTATGAATTTTTGTTATTCCTGAGGTTGCCAATGGCAATTAAGTGCCACATAATAATGCTAGTTTGTAGATTTTTGCATAAACCAGTGTCTTTGAGGTATATATTTATTTTAGATCCCACATGTCAAGAATTTCTTGATGATCATGAGCAAGTATGTTGTAAGTTGGCTAAGATTATGATCTTTCTGTTTAATGTTATTCTTGTAACAGGATATTATAATGAACCGAAGTGTTAAAGATGCGCTTGTGGCTGAAGAAAAGTTCTTTCGCAGTCGTCCAGTACAATCATACTGTCCCTTAACTGATTTTCTACCTGGATTTCATTTGCAAATTGTTTATCTATTTATTATGATATTGCAGGTATATAATGGCCTTGCTGATCGATGTGGTATCACTCAGTTGGCAAAAAAGTTGAACCAGGTAGAATATTTGTGGCACTCTTGCATGAGTGTCTCATGGAACAGAGTTTATTCTTTTAGATGATTCATATCTGAAATATGATTCTATCTTGTTTTTTTCAACATGTTTCTCCATTGTGCATATGGTTTGTGTGGTCTCTTATGCTTGCAGATATACAAGCCATTCCCCCTTTCTTCCTCCCTCTCATATGTTTCATTTAGCATGTGAGGACTGGCTTCTTTTCTAGTCCTCTTAAGTTTATTGGAAATCTGCACTTTTGTGAATTTTAGACCGATGCTATTAATAATTTCCACATTTACTTTTCATTTACTACGACTTATTTTAATTTTTATACAGATTTTAGTACAACATATCAAGACAGTGCTTCCTGGGTTGAAGTTGCGTATGAACTCTGCGCTGGTTTCTGTTGCAAAGGAGCATGCAAGCATTGGAGAAATCCCAGAATCAAAGGCATGTTTTATTTTTATTTTTTAGATTGCCCCTATTTTACTGGAGATCTTTACTGAATGGACTGGGATTTTATTTCCTGTTGTGAGGTCAGTTCTGTCTTATGCATTCTGGGAGGGGAGTTGATAAAGGATTGTGCTGCCATACTTCAGGCAGAACAGTGGGTTGATAAAGTTCTAGTTTTTTAAACTTCTTTTGTTCTGGTCTTCAATGATATTAAATGGATCATATGCAGCCCTGAAAGCAAATTGATTTTCAGATGATAAATAATTTGTCTTTCGTCTTTCACCAAGTCTAGAACTTCCAATTATGCTTAAATCGACTGCATTTTCTATTATTTCTCAAAGTTGATCTTTTACTGGTCAGGCTGATTTTCTTTTATTAATTTGGTGCATAACTTTCTTATTTAATGTCTTGGCACCAATAGGCTGGTCAGGGAGCTCTACTCTTGAACATTCTTTCTAAATATGCTGAAGGTAAACATGGTTCTGCCTTCCATATTTATATTCTACGGACTTGTCCTATATTTAAATTTAATGTTATTGGATCATGTCATCTTTCTTATGGTATACTTACTGGTGTCCATACTTGAGCTTATTTTATATAACTAATAATGCATTGTTTAAAACAGCATTCTCTTCAAGGGTGGAGGGAAAAAATGAAGAAATGTCGACTGCTGAGTTGTCAGGCGGAGCACGCATTCACTATATTTTCCAATCCATCTTTGTGAAGAGTCTGGAGGTGTGTATTCTTGATTTTGGTGTGGGTTTTCTGTTAGAATGATTGTGTTAATGGGATGCCCAATGCAGCACTCTGTTGGGGGTACTTGATTCAAGTATCCTTTTGTTTGATTCTTTCCATGATTGACTAAAATGTGAGTGTATGGTTCTGTTTTCAAGTATTTTCTCCAATGTGCCACCTTTGTTCTGGAATTTTCATTGATGAAGGCTTGATTTTATCCAGTAGACAGGAAAGAGGATCAGGAAATATGAAATCTTACAGCAAGAATTTTAAATCTAAATTTTTAAGATTCAATATTTACTCTTTTTTCCCCCTCTTTATCTTCTAAGCAATTAAGCTGAACATAATGGTGAAGATATAGGAAAATATCTTCATGCTTTGTGGGGGTTTCACATGCAGTAATATTTGTCTTTCGTTGGGCAGGTTAAGTTGAAGTGAGGGTTTAGTAGCAGTTTTGCCACTTTTATCCTGTGTGATTCCATGGTTGAGCTAGCTAGCTAGCTTCCATGGAGAACCTCACAATTTTTTATTGGTAAATCTGATGTTTGCTAATTTCAGAGCTGCTATGAGCTCATCAAGTCTGAGGAGATTTGAATATCTGTGCAGGAGGTGGATCCATGTGAGGATTTGACTGATGATGACATTCGAACTGCAATTCAGAATGCAACCGGCCCTAGATCTGCATTATTTGTGCCAGAAGTATGTCTTATAGGGCTCTTGTTTTTTCTTCCTAAGTTCTCTGAGTAAATTTTGAATTTATTTCTAAACTTCAAATTGTTTTGCCATTATTTAGCATGCGATTTTCCTTTTTTGTAATCTCTATCTTAACATATAATTAGTGCTAACCCCAAAATATCTTCAGGTGCCGTTTGAAGTTCTTGTGAGAAGGCAAATAGCTCGTTTGTTAGATCCAAGCCTTCAGTGTGCTAGATTCATATATGATGAGTTAGTAAAGGTAGAAAATTCTTACTTGGCATTTTATGCTCTTGGGGCACTATTATATGCATCTTTAACACTGATCAAGTGATTCCACTCCAGATAAGCCATCGCTGTCTGGTGAGTGAAATGCAGCGGTTTCCTATTCTGAGAAAGCGCATGGACGAAGTTATGGGAAACTTTTTGCGAGAAGGCCTTGAACCGTCAGAGACAATGATTGGGCACATTATTGAAATGGAGGTATGATGAAATCAAAATATTTAATCATTCTGAACTGTTGACATTTGCAGTATTCTAGTTGAAAATAAAAACTATTGCAAGTAATTGTATAAACTCACCTATCAAACCAAAAAAAGAAAAAAAAAGTAGCAATTGTATGCACTTCATCAAAGTTAAGTGTTTTCTTGACAATGGTCTCAGTCTAAGCAATTCTATTCTGTAGATGGACTACATAAATACTTCACACCCAAATTTTATTGGTGGAAGTAAAGCTGTGGAGATGGCATTGCAACAGATTAAGTCCTCTAGGCTGCCTGTACCTGTAGCCAGGCAGAAGGTAAATGCATGCAGTGCTGCTGGCCATTTTAATTTTAAGTGTTGTATGTTCTAGGTCTAGTTTGCAAATAGTTAGATCACCCATTTTTTTCAGCTTTTATTCTTTATTGTTGTCAATTAGGATGGTTTAGAGCCTGACAAGGCACCAACATCTGAAAGAAGTTTGAAAGCTCGAGCTATTCTTGCCAGACCAGTAAATGGAATTGTTGCTGATCAGGTATGGATATTTGTGTTTGCTAGACTGTCAAATGTGGTATTGCCAGCATTATCCCTTTAGTTTTAGGTTTTCTGTTACCATTTCAGACTTACGGATGTGGTTAAAATTTTATATTTGATAAGTTTTCAGTTGGTTCAATTGCTCTTGTGTTGATGTTTCCAGGGAGTTCGGCCTGTGGCAGATGTTGAAAAATTCACATCATCTGGTAATCTGTTAACTCTCTGAAGAATGTATTTTCTGCTATATAGTGGTATTTGTTTTTCAATTCTTAGTAGTCTCAATAACCTGATTTGAAAGGCAGTTTAACACCACTGTTGTTGGAATAAATTAGCTCACCCATTTTTTATTTTTTTATTCACAAATTCTTGTCATCTTTCTTGTAAGACATGACATGCAGCATAATGATTGTAAAGTGCTCTAATTTTGTAATTCTTGATGTTTATCAGGAAGCACTACTGGTTCAAGTTGGGGGATTTCATCAATTTTCGGCGGTAGTGATAACCGTGTATCGGCCAAAGAGATCTCAACCAACAAGACATATAGTGAACCTGTCCAGAGCGTAGAACATTCAATTTCTATGATCCATTTGAAGGAGGTGTATTCCTGATGTCACTTTAACAGCCTCAACTATAGCTATTATGCATCTATCTCACTTTTTTATTCATCCTAATGAACATGCACTTGATTTGTTTTCTTTCCCATTAAAAGCCACCAACCATCTTGAAGCCTTCGGAAAGCCATTCAGAACAGGAGGCAATTGAAATTTCAGTCACTAAACTGCTGCTACGATCATATTATGACATTGTCAGGAAGAATATTGAGGATGCTGTACCTAAAGCCATCATGCACTTCCTGGTAATTGTTTTAATCCTATCTGCTCACCATTTTCTGTTCTTTTCTTTTCATGTTCTGTTATACCTAAAAAAAATGTTGAAGTTCATGAGATCCTGCTGTAGGTATGGTACTTTAATTAGGACTTCATGTGGGGTGAAAATAGACCTTTATATGTGCTGTTATACTGGATATGAAGCTGACTAACAAGTTGAGGGTCATGATGGAGAATCAACCCAAATAAGACTTTAATAAAATTATAATGGTTTTGAAGGATGTGAATCTTTGTGGTAGGGGTAGTACTAGGTGTGGTTTTTATGATACATGCTGATATTGTCCCAGGTACCGGCCAAAAATCCATCCATCTCAACATGGAAAACTTGCCCCTCCGCATCCTGTTTATTCCTACCACTGTCTCTTATCATACTATGAAATGATTGAATATATGTTGTCTTGAACAATTATCCATTTTCAATTTAAAAGCTTATGAATTGACTAACTGTAAATAATGGGACAAATTTATTTAGGTATTATGGCCTGACAGGCCTGGGTTAATGGAATCTAGTCTGAGCCTCATAAGTAGGTTGAAAATGATTTAATTTCAATATACATTTGTTCAGACATTGGAAGCTTGTGAGATTGTTAATATGCGGCATTACTTTGGCACACTTTTAGGACTACAAATTTCAGCATTGGTATTCTGAAATGCCTTGCTGCTTATTCTGTCATCCTTATTTCATTTTGATTGTGTTTCCTCAACTTCTGATAGCTCTTTTTCTTTCATCGACTAATTTCCAGGTAAACCATACAAAAAGAGAACTTCACAATGTCTTCATTAGAAAGCTTTACAGGTAACAAAGAGCGCATTAACAACTACCTGGACTTGCTTTTCATGGTTTTATATCTAAAATGTGGACTAGAGTAATTTGCCTGTGCTTTGAATTGTTACTTAAGCTCAACATTGCTGGTCTCACCCGATACTCTTGTCTGAGTTGATTGTGCTTCTCTTTTTGGTCTTATGATAATAAACAGAGAGAACCTGTTCGAAGAGATGTTGCAGGAACCTGACGAGGTGGCAATGAAGAGAAAGCGCACTAGTGAAACACTCCGAGTTCTTCAACAAGCTTTGCGGGTAGGTTTTTGATTTCTTGCATCCAATGGAAGGTATCAGGAATGGGAATTTAGAGCATCATCTCATTTCCTTATTTTTGTGGACCTTTTATTTTGTTCTCTCTCCAATGGTGCCGGTTTGTTGTTCGTTTTGTGAATGGGGGAGGGAGGGGTTTTTTGAATTTTAACTGCCACAACTTTTGGCAAGTCAAAGGGGCCATGTTGATGGTGGAATGTGACAGACGGTTCCATCTCTCTAAAAGGAGACTTACTTTTTAACACCCGTAATTGACTGATTGTACTTTACAGACATTTCTTTGTTATCAAACACCAATTTGCTTAAACTTTTCTTAGTTTTGGGTAAAGTTCCATGAGAACCTTAAGAGACAGCTGAAAAAATTTCCTTCCCTTGTCACTGACATTTTTTTTTCTTCAATGTAGACCTTGGATGAATTGCCACAGGAAGCTGAAACAGTAGAAAAAGGTTACAGTTTAGGTTCTTCTGATCCAACAGGGTTGCCAAAGATCCATGGGCTTCCAACATCATCATTATACACCACAAGCGGTGGTTCAACCCAGTCCTACACAGCTTCTCCTAAGAACCCAAAGTCCCGTAAATCATCTCACTCGGGTGAGCTACAATCGCCTTTCCATGGTAATGCAGATAGCAATGGAGGTGGACGCAGTTACATGCCTGGTCTCTATCCTACACTTGATGCATAAAAGCCGCTGGCAGATGGTCCGAGGGCCTTGTGGTAGATCAATAGTAGTAATCAAGTCATTATATTCATTCGATTACTCTCTGTCCAACTTTGTCACAAGATGTGGGTATATCCACATGGAGCTGGCTCGATGGGGAGTGGATATTTTCTTCTAACAGAATATGCTACGCCAGATGTAAACCATTCCTTTAGCCTCCATATATTTCCTTTTGGTTCCTTCCTCAAATATAGTTGGCTATAAAATGTATTGTTTTGCACGGCTCCTAGAGAATAATACAGGAGCTTGTGATGGTTGCAGAAATAATTGCTATTATTATTATTATTATTCTTTTCCCGCTTTTTTGTTGTTTCATGGGTTTTGCAAACTTGGATGATTTTTGGATATTTCTTTGGCACGGTAAGCTGGTGGGAAGGCCAGTGTATAGCAGGGATTTCTTTCTTTGAGGTATGTAATTGAATATCACCATCAGTGATGATAAAATGATTCATGTTTGGCTCAGTGAATACGTGTGTTTTGTGGTGAGTTTACCCAGAGATATCATTTCTTCTTCATGGGTCTTGTGAGCATGGGAATTTGTGGTTCCTGGGGAAAGCCAAAAATGAACCTTTTTCTTTTACTATTTCTATTTCTATTTCTAAATAATTATGTAAAATATTTTTTAAATGATAGGACATATTAAATGAAATTCTAAAATATGATTTGTTTAACTCCTCTTCTTTTCCTTAACCTGCGTTAATTTGAAGTTTATACACTTGGAATTTTTGGTCCTAATCAATAAGGACAAATTGTTGACAATAACAATATGTTCCGTGACCGATAGTTATTGACCTATTACATATCATTATATCATATTTGATTCCATCCACCACATTGAGAAATATTCGAAACTAGCCGCTTCTATAAATCTCATAAAATTGGGCATTTTATCTATATTGTTATTATGTTTGAAGTATTCTTTGAGTCTTGAGAGCATCATGTTAGGAGAGGAATTACTAGGGTATAATAATGCTGCTCTTAAGCTTGGTGGATGGGTTATTCAAATGATGGCAGTTAAATGTCGTAAAAGACTTATCTTATTCTCACTAGATATGTAATGTCCCACAGACTTATCTTATTCTCACTAGATATGTAATGTCCCACATCGCTTAGGGAGTGAATGAGAAAGAACTATATATGAAGAGCTTTCATAACACACCATTGAGGCGTTTTTGTGAAAGCACAAGACTAATAAAGAAGTAAAATCGGGACTACCTAGTGGATTGTGTGCGCCTTTATGAACTCAACAATATTGAGTGAAGAGTGAAACTATAACAAGCCATCAATTGGTTTTATCTAAATATTGTTTTAATTGATAACTAATATTTTATTTTTATTTTTTAAATTCAAATTAATTAATTCTAACCCAATTACTACCCATTAAATTCAATTTATTTTTTTTATTTTTTTTCATTGTTCCTTCTTAAGCTTAAATGGCCTTTACTTGCCCTTAATCTTGTTTCCTTAGATCTTTTTATGGTTTATTTGACTTTTTTCTTGATGTTCTCCATTTAGTTTAAATGACCTTCATGTGCTCTTTGGATCCTTTTATGGTTTATTTGACTCTTCTCTTGATTTTCTCCATTTACATTTAAAATTTAATTCGATTTTTCAACATTAGCACACTAACCATAATTTGTTACAATCAAAACACATTTGGAAGAACCCTTGCGTTTAAACAAAATTTAATAATTTTTTAAAATAATTTGAAAGTAAAAAACCATTATTATATGAAATTCTCAAATAAAACACTACATGTAATGAAAAATTTAAACAATAAAAGAAGTTTACTAGTTTTTAATTTATTTAAAAAAACATTATTAATAGTTATTTTTATGTATTTTTATTTATTCTTAAAAAATATGATTATATTTTTAATAAAATGTTAATATCTATATTTTATAATATTTATTAAAATAATATCTTTATTTTAAAAATAAGACATCTATAATTCATTTTTAATTGTAATTTTGTTATTTTAATAATTATTATAAAGTGAATTTATAGACTTTTAATAAAATTAAAATAGAATTTTTTTTTTAGTAACTAACTCAAAATTTATTTATTTAAACAACTCTACCAATTGCTTTTAAAAACTACTTAAATGCTCTTGTTCCTAAAGACAATAGAAAATCATCTTCATTCTTTAATTGGCAAACAAAATGTGAAAAAAAAAAATATAACCTTCAATTTTTATTTTCAGATATGCCCTCCATTTTATTAAAAATTTACTGCATTTTTTTTCACTCTATTTATAAACTAAAGTACATTTTGACAATTAAAATCCATTAATAAATTAGACAAAATGATTTTTATATATAGAAAAAGGAAGAATTTGTTTATCATTTTTTTTTGTAACATGCATGCTTTAATAAGTAAAATGGTTTCATTGGTGAATTAAAATAATTTATATAAAAAATTAGGATTAATTTCATTGACACCTAAGATTTGATGTAAATAAACTACACCATTGGTTCCAAATTTCATCAATTAACACCCCTATGGATTTATTTTGTTTATCAAATTTATTTTTTAGGGAGATTTTAAATAAATATATTTTAAATAGTAGTATTTAACAATTTTCTAAAAACTAAATTTAATTATTTAAAAAATAAAATTTATATATGAAATACATTTATAGAGGTGCTAACAGTGTATTTACATGAAACCTCTGGAGGTCTTAATGAAATTAATCCAAAAACTTAAAAACATATTTTTTATTTTTAACTTGCCAATTACTATCCATTAAATTCAATTTAGTTCTTTTAACTATGATGAATTAACCTTTTCCTTTTCTCTACCCGAAATTAATTAAAATTTTAATTTAATTATATGTATTATTCATTTTTTATTTATTTATTTTCCATTGTTCATATAATGTTATCATCAGGTTTATATTGCCTACTCTTTTTTTAGCATTTAATATAGGATTTAAAAAAAATAAAATTGGGATAATAAACATCATTTCATGCTAATATTAATTTTTTTTAATGCATGATTGTGTTAGTCTAATATTTACTTAAGTTTTTACATTATTTTACAAACTATTTCTATATATATATTTTTAATTATTATGTTTTTTGGAACTAGTGATTTAAAGATACCTCATCAACTTCTATGAAATATATAGAAATATATACAAGTTATATCAATTTACAAAGCTATTTTTTATCCAACTTGATACCAACTCATAATACCTAAAAATTTTGACTTCAAAATCTTCATGGGCAAATGTATATCCATCCACAAGTCAATAATTTTAATTACCTTTAAATGTTGTTTATTAGTTTATAAATATTAAATAAGTCCCTAATAATAAATTCCTAGAGGATCAAGAGTAAAGATATAAAACATATTTTTCTTTCCACTTTTTATTTAATAACCTAACTATTAAAATTAATTTTCGAATATGAAAATCTATATCTATAAAATTATCATAATAAATTTTAATTTATCTATATAATCAAATATTTGATATCTGTAAATATCATTTAGTAATTAATATTATATTCTTAATTAAATTATTAGTATATTTTGTGATTTTATATATTATTTTAATTAATCTAAATTATTTATAAATTGTTTAAAATGAAATAATTGATCTCAAATTAATATTTTTTTTAATAATGAATATATCTATAGAAATCTCTCACATCTAATTTAAATTATTTTATTACATATGGTAAAAAGTAATTTACAAAAGTTTCATGCATTTGAAATAATAAAACCAAATCTTCATCATCGCTAATTATCTTTTAAAGCATTATTTGCTTCGTCAACTTTGCCTATATCACATGTTGAATTATGCAAAACAATATATATATATATATATAGAATTAATAAAACAATCTTTTAATTTTTTTTTTATTAAAAAAAGGTCAACACTAATTTAAAAATATAATACAAATCATTACTAATTATTACAAATTAGCAATTAAAATTAATTTTCAAATATTAAATGATATGAAATCTAGAGTTATCATAACAAAATTTGATTTCAACGATTTAGTTGAAATAGTGATTAAATAAAATTCTATATGATTATAAAAAACAAATACATAGGTTAATTTTAGTTTTTATAAAATAAATTTATAATTTAGAAGTGATACATTTGAAAATGACTATATGTATGTAACATTAAAAAAAATAATTAAATTATGATAACAACATTATCAAGTAAAATTTGGTCAAATTTTTCTGATCATTAAGTTTTGTTAGCTATGGAGACATTTGGATATAGTTGACCAATTGAACCCATAACCTATATAGTAATGTACATCACTCACATGCATTACCCATGTGCATAGCATGTGACACCTTTGTTCACGTGCATTGCCCATGTACATATTACGTCTGTGGACCCACATTTTTCATCGTGTCCTTACTCGAAACGGAAAAACTCGTTTTTTATTTCTGAAAAATTGATTTTTTTTTCTTTAAGTTGGAGTCACCACTTATTTTAGTTAATTAAAAAAAAAAAAACAAAATAAGAAAGAAAACCTTATGTGACTCATTTTTTTATAAGGTACAATTACCTATTGGGAAGGTACAGTAAAAAAATGCAATACCTTTTTAAGTTCGTATACCTACGTTTTTTACTAAACAAATTGAGGAAATTATGAAAATTAATTAATTAATTATAAATATCAAAATTAATGATACAAATCAAAATACAAGAAAATAATGATAAAAGCAAGTTATAAGAATGTACAAAGTGAATGATAAGAGAATTATACAAATTGATTTATTAAGCTAAAAAATATTTAAAAAATTACTTTTTTAAGAAATTCCAAATGAATTTATTAATACCAATTTCAAATTAATGATTTCAATTTATTTATTTACAAAAATATTTCAATTTATTTTCAATAAATGACTTGATTTAATTTTATTTGTGATCAATTTTTAGAAAATGTTATTTACACTCGTTGTTACTAAAAGTGACCTGGATTTTATTTGTAGGAAAATGATTCTTATTTACCTTTTGTAGACATAAAAAAAATTAGTGGATTAAATTACCACTGATTTGGTCTTCAAAATGAATAAATAAATAATAATAATAATAGTAGATATCATCTGATGGATAAGTTTATCTAATATCCAACTATAAAGGGATAATAATAATAAGAAAATTATTATTATTATTATTATCATTTTGTTGCTAAAACCTCTTGGAAGAAGAAAAATTGTTAAAATCAATGAACTAAATCCCTTGAATTAAGCAACTAAAATTCGGGAATTTGAAATTCAAATTCCCTATGACCTATTAATAGAGGTGTCTTATTTCAAAAACGGGGGGAGAAATTCAAAAATCAGAAAAACCCAAAAAGTAAAATCTTAGGGAGAAAATCCAAAAGCGACTTCGTTCGGGAAAAGAGGCTTCCCAATAAAAGAAAAAACTTCATTAAATCTCCTTGCAAGTTCGGTAAACAACAAAAGAACTATTACACGTGTTCTTCACCATTCAACGAGTTATTTCGGGAATAACCCACTTGTGGCCCTCAATTGATATTCGAAATCAAGAAAACGTCATTGTCATTCTTCAAGTTGTGGTCAAAGTGAAATAATCGGAGGGAAAATATTCTTTTGTAAAGAATATTATATTTGAGATTGTACCCACAATATTTTTAATTTCAATAAATATTTTGTTTGCATTATTTTCCTATTTGTTTTTTGATAATTTTGCAAGACCATTTATGAAATTTGTGTGCACAAATTTTTGGCATGCCCGGTGGGAAGTCTCTGCCTCTTATCTTTTTTATTAGAAGATTGATCTCTACTACGTCGATGGCACCCTAAAGAACTCAAGTTGTGCATAGCAACAAGGGCAATGACAAGATTATCATTGCGCAATCGACACACGACACCACTACGAGCCCTATGACTCGTAGCAAAGCAAAATCAACATCTTCATTCTCAACAAAACAAATAAGTGAGTCTACTTGTTTGCTAAAATCGGTAAGAATGTGTGATGAGCACCAACCACTCATCACCTTGGTCTTTCTGGGCTAAAGAGCCATAGTCCTCATAGCAAGGGAAAACTCCCTTCAACACTAAAAGACTTTGGGGATAAATCTCCTTACTCTGTTATCAATGCCAACTCCAGCACCGACTTACACTTTGGATCGCCAACTGGAATGTCAAAGGAGGAAAACTACTCTAATCATTCTGACTCTTTTACTTCTCCCTTCTCGATGACTATGCCGGTAATGACAATCGACACTACATCCGTAGAGGAACAACTAGCACAAATGGCTCGCGTCATCGTTAAACTCACCAAGACGGATGAGGAGAAGGATATGCAGATAGCCTCTCTCATAAACAAGGTTGAAGCACAAGTACAAAATATGAGTGAGTCAAGTCAAGGACTCAACCACCTTTCGAATGTTGCATTTCCTCTCAATGATGCACCACATGCGTATAGGACAATGCAAGTTGAGAGACAAACGATAGAATATGCCTCAGTGGCGTCATTATCCGTCCAACAACTTTAAGACATGATAACTAACACTATTAGAGTGCAGTATGGTGCACAGAGTACGCTCATGTATTCTAAACCTTACATTAAGAGGATTGATAACCTACGCATGCTTGTGGGTTATCAACCTCCCAAGTTTCAATCATTTGACAGGAAGGAAAATCCAAAACAACATGGCATTTCGTTGAAACTTGTAACAATGTAGGTACAAATGGTGACTTATTAGTTAAACAATTAATCCATTATCTCCGAGGGAATGCTTTTGATTGGTACATAGACCTTACACCTAAGTGTATCAATAGTTGGGACCAAATGGAACATGAATTCCTCAATCGTTTCTATAGCACTCTACAAACTGTAAGCATGATGGAGCTTACTAACACTAAGCAATGGAAAAATGAGTTGGTTGTAGACTATATCTATCTTTGGCCTTCCTTAAGCCTTGATTGCAAAGATAGATTATTTGAGGTATCAACCATGGAGATATGCATACAAGGAATGCATTGGGTCTCCCGTACATTCTCCAAGGGATACGACCCTGTATCTTTGAGGAATTAGCTACTTGAGCACATGACATGGAGCTCAGCATAGCCAGCCATGGTTTTAAGAAGGACCTTACCATTGACCTGCAAAGAGAGAGACATGATGGGAAAAAGAGTGACAAGACCTTGAAGAAACCCATTGAGGAGTCAAAGATGATAAATACAGCTCCCGTCAAAATCTCAGCAAGAGATAAAAAGAAGGTAGTAAAGGAGGTTGGACCAACCCAAGAAAATGAGAGGTGTCGGTTCACTTTGAAGGAATTAGAGAAGAAGAAGTATCATTTTCTTGACTCTGATGTGCCTAACATGTTGGAAGACTTGCTCCAAAAAAATGTTATTGAGCTACCTGAGTGCAAACATAAAAAAAAAATGGGTCATGTTAATAATCCAAACTATTGTCATTACCATTAAGTCATCCGTCATCTTGTGGAGAAATGTTTCATTTTAAAAGATCTCATAATGAAACTTGCAAAGCAAGGAAGAATTCATTTGGATCTAGATGAAGTAGTAGAGTCAAATCATGCTATGGTCACATTTAGGTCATTTGATCCTATTCCATTACATGTTCCACTTAAGAAATTGGGGACATGTGCTAATACTATTCAATGCGAGTCATTGAAACCAAAGCGAACACAAGTGTCATATCAGGATAGCCTTCTCCGCCTTTGCTCTAATAATAAATCAATGTCATATGATGAAGAAGGTTGGACAATGGTGACATGAAGAAGACCTTGCAAGAAGCAAGTGTCTCATTCATACCCTAACTTTCCTAGAAGGGGACGACATGAGTGGAATACTCGTTAACATCCGAAGAAGAAAGAAAAAAGGAATCCTGACAAAAAAACAAGCGATTGTACAAATAGATGACCTTTTGGTCCAAAAACTTATCACCCCTATCACCCTAGGGGAATACTCTCCCCTAGGGTTCTTTGATAAAAGGGTAATAGTATCAACTCATATGGTCTTTTGCAATGAGACTTCAAAAGAAGAGGGGTTAAGTGAAGATGAGGAAAACATTCTTGGTGTTGAGTCAAGAAAAACTAAGGAAGAAGAGGGGGTAGTATCAAGCCTACAACACTTACCCTTATTGTTTAGTAGCCACGAAATGCTACAACTTCCTAATGAGATGCGAAATGTGTCGATTTAAGTACTTAAGAATCCAACACTCTATGCCACCAAAACAAAGGGGGCAAAAAGACTTAAGGATGAAAGCCACAATTGTGCCAAATGTTGTGCAACCATCACCTTTACTAACGAAGACCTTCAGTTAGGGTTAAAACCACATAATCAACCCTTATTTGTTATCAAGTACATATAGGAACGAAACATCACTCGCATCTTAATTGATGGAGGGTTTGTAGTAAATATCATGCCTAAAGCAACAATGAAACGACTCGGGATTGCTATGAAAGAACTAACTCAGAGTCGCCTAATGATCTAAGGCTTTAATTAAGGGGGACAACGAGCTATTGGTATGATTCACTTGGAGCTTGTTACAGGTGAGTTGAGTTCGAACACATTGTTTCATGTAATCGATGCAAAAACATCCGACAACGTATTACTTAGGCGGCCATGGCTTCATGAGAATGGGGTAATTCATTTGACACTACACCAGTGTTTCAAATTCTATAAAAGAGGGTAAAGAAAGTAGAGGTTGATATCAAGACATTTATAGAAGTCGAGTCTTATTTTGTTGATGTTAAATTTTACATAGAAAATGATGTTATACAAGAAGTCCTTCTTGCAATCATTCCCTCTACTAGAAAGGCTAAACTTAAGGGAAAAATTAAGCAGTGTAAGTTGACATTAGCAGGGGAAATCTCACAACCAGTGATGACTCGAATTGAAGAAAAAGAGAAATCCTAAAAAAAAATTGACATTGGACTTGACAAGTGTCACTACTTCTTCAGTTGTTAGGTACATCCCAAGATCTCAATGAAATGAGGGTTAACCACCTTTCATAGAAAACAAAAGTGAAGTACAACCTTGAAGATTAGAAAAGGGGACCTTTAGGTCTTGAAAGAAGATGCGACCATTCCCCATCCAAACTTACAACTTATCTCTAGGGATGAGACACAAAAATCTGTCAAATCCTTAAGAGATCAAACAAAGCAAGAATTCTTCATTTGTAAAAGCATAGATGAGGGGTTCAACCCTAAGGCTTACAATTTATTAGCCAAGGCAAGGTATGACTTCACTTCGTCATCATGATTAGGAGAACTTAACCTTGAGACTACAGGTGAAAAGATGCATGACCTTAATGAAATTTAAAAGAAGTTGAAACAACAAGGGTATGCAGTCAAACCTTCTAGGGCAGGTTTAAGGTTTGTACTTTTCAAGCCTATCAAAATTTCAGCTAAGACTAAGAAGACTAAGGCAAGTACACAACATATCATTGTGGAAGACATAGAGGAGAGTAGTGGGTCAAATTCTCCTTCTCAAATTTTAGTATTTGATCGAATTGAAGCTCCAATTACACGAGCTTCAGTGTTTACTAGGTTGGGTAATTTTAACCAATTAGAACGTAATTTAGCACATATTCCACAAAGGTCAATACAACAAAGGATTAAGACTCTACCTGAAAGTCACGACGACGAAATCCCAATAAGAAGCAGTGTATTGAACTAAAAGAGGATACAAAGACAAGGAGTTTAATCCCATCAAGGATGGAATGCCATTCAACTTAGGAAATTTGTACTAATGGTTCGTTAACAGTAAAACGACGCATCATCGTGATCACCAAGTAGTTGGACGAGGGATGCCCTAAAGATGTTGAAGAAAGTTTAACACACATTAGCTACCATGTTATAGTAGAAGTTGACTCTAATTTAGAATCTTTGGAAGACGAACCAGGTGAAGCTCTTCAAGCATTTTAGGACGGGGGGCAAGCCAATGTAGATGAGTTAAAAGAGCTCAATTTAGGTACAAATGAGAACCCAAGGCCAATCTATGTAAGTATGCTTTTAAGTCTTTCTGAAGAGAAAAGTTATTTTGAGTTGTTACTTGATTATAAAGATGTATTTGCATGATTAAGCAAGCCCAAAGATGATTTCGACGAGAACCTGTTTCGCAGATAGAAACAAAAATTGATAAATTGATTGAAGCTGGTTTCATTAGGAAGGTAAAATACTCGACATGGATTGCGAACATCATTCCAATTAAGAAAAAGAATTGGCAGATCTGTGTTTGTGTGGATTTCAAAGATTTAAACAATGCTTGCTTAAAAGATGACTTCCCATTACCAATCATCGAGCTCATGGTTGGTGCAACTACTGGTCATAAAGCTTTATCCTTCATGGATGGATCATCAGGGTATAATCAAATACGAATGGTGCTAAGGGATGAAGAGCTTACTGCATTTCGTACTCCAAAGGGTATTTATTGTTACAAAGTGATGCCTTTTGGACTAAAGAATGCAGGTGCAATGTATCAATGTGCCATGCAAAAGATCTTTGATGACATGTTCCATAAGAATGTCGAGTGCTATGTTGATGACTTGGTGGTAAAGTCTAGGAAGAGAGAAGACCACCTGTGAGATCTCTGTATGGTGTTTGACAGGTTAAGAAGGTGCCAACTCAAAATGTACCCGCTCAAATGTGCTTTTGGTATTACTTGTGGTAAGTTTCTAGGGTTTATTGTTCGATACCGTGGCATTGAAGGGGATCAATCTAAGATTGCAACCATTCGAGATATGCTAGAGTTGAAGAATCTTCAAGGACGTCTTGCTTTCATTTGACGGTTTATTTCAAACCTTACAAGACGATGTCAACCCTTCAACCGACTTATGAAGAAAGATGTTCCATTTGTTTGGGACAAAACTTGTCATAATGCCTTTAAGAGCATAAAAAGTATTTGGCTAATCCACCATTCTTAGGCGCTCCTATGGCAGGGAAGCCATTGATACTTTACATCGCCGCTTTAGAATGCTTTCTTCGAGCATTACTCGCACAAGAAAATGAGGAGAACAAAGAAAGTGCATGTATTACTTAAGTCGAACTCTAACGGGACCAGAACTAAATTACTCCCCAATAGAGAAAACTTGTCTTGCTTTAATCTTCTCGATAAAAAAGCTAAGACATTACATGCAGGCATACATGGTACACTTAATAGCACTCACTTATCCCATTAAGTATCTGCTATCAAAGCTAGTTCTTTCAGGACGATTAGCAAGATGGGGATTACTACTCACTGAGTATGAAATAATCTACATCCCTCAAAAGGTAATCAAAGGACAAACACTTGCAGACTTTCTTGCAGATCATCTTATTCTTGTAGCATGGAAAATTTCAGACGACCTCTCTGATGAAGACATTTTTTATGTTGATGTTTTTCCTTCGTGGATGATGTTCTTTGATGGGTCATCACGCTATGATGGAACATGTGCGAATGTTGTATTTGTCTTACCACAAAGACATATACTACCATATTCATTTGTTCTTAGTGAGAGATGCTCCAATAACGTCGTTGAATACCAAGCCTTAATTATAGGGCTACAAATGGTGATTGAAATGAAAACCACAAGCTTGGAGATATGTGGGGATTCAAAGTTGGTAATCAATCAAATTTTAGCCTTGTATGAGGTTAAAAGTGATGGCTTGATTCCTTACTTCCAGTAGGCTACCCAACTGATGGAAAAGTTTGAGCGAATCTCTTTAGTTCATATTCCACGAAAAGAAAACCAAATGGCAGATGCTCTAGCTAATCTAACTTCAAGATTGACAATGCTTAAGAACGAGACTGTACATGTCCCTTTTTTCCATAAGTGGGTACTGCCACCTTTACCAATTTTTCTACAAGAAGAGGTAAACGCTACATCAGTATTCACTATTGATAGTAAAAATTGGCGACAACCAATAAATGACTACTTAGAGCATGGGAAGCTACTTGATGAACTAAGGCATCAAACAGAAATACGACGTCAACCTCCACTCTTTATTTACTATAAAGAAACACTTTATCATCGCTCATTCGATAGAGTACTTCTTTGATGCTTAGGAGGAGAAGAGGCAAATCAAGAAATTGAAAAAGCTTATTATGGGATTTGTGGGGCTCACCAATTAGGCCCAAAACTTCATTTTTGAATCAAAAGGATGGGATACTATTGGCCAACTATGGTTAAGGATTGTATGGAATATGCAAGGAAGTGTCAATCATGCCAATTCTATTCAAATTTTATACACCAACCCTCTGAGCCACTCCATCATACAATTGGATCATAACCATTTGATGCATGGGGACTTGATGCTAGATCCATTACTCCTAAATCCTCTACTGGGCATGCTTACATATTGGCAGCGATGGATTATTTTTCTAAATGGGCGAAAGCTGTGCCACTTAAAGATGTGAAAAATGAAAATGTAATGAACTTCATTCAAAGTAATATTATCTAGGTATGGGGTACCACAGTACATAATCATTGACAATGGGAAACCCTTCTATAACAAATTGATGAGCAATCTCTGTGTGAGGTTCGATTTCAAACAACACAATTCATCAATGTACAATGCACTAGCCAATGGTCTTGTAGAAACATTCAACAAGAACCTTTGCAACTTATTGAAGAAAATTGTTGATAATTCAAAGAGGGATTGACATGAATGAGTAGGATAAGCACTTTGGGCATATCGAACAACATATCGAATGCTTACACAAGCAACCCCTTATTCCCTCATTTATGGTGTAGAAGCTATATTACCCCTTTAGCGTCAGATCTCTTCATTAAGGATTGCTATACATGAAGGACTAACTAATGAAGATAATGCCAAGTTACGTCTTCAAGAGTTAGAAATACTAGATGAAAAGCGACTCAAAGCCAAATAATGCTTAGATTGTTATCTAGCACGCTTTTCAAGAGCTTTTAACGAAGGTTCATCTTTGGTCCTTTCAAGTCGGTGATCTAGTTCTTGCCATTCGTAGACCCAACATTACCACACATAAGAATGGGAACAAATTTACATCAAATTGGGATGGACCCTATGTGGTGCAAGAAGTTTACACTAATGGTGTTTATAAGATCGTCATTAAAGACGAATTTAGAATTGGCTCAATCAATGGAAAATTCTTAAAGCGTTACTATGCTTAAGTCACACTACGCTTCTACCTCGCATGAGCATAAACTGCAGATGGTGCACCAAAATAAAAAATAAAAAATAAAAAATGGAACTCCATTTGACTTGATTTCCTCCATTTGAAGGGTACATAGGCAACTCGGGGAAACTACTTGAGTTCAGTCATTACAAAAAAAAAAAAAGTCTTATTTTTATTAATAAATAAATCTGGTTAACGAATGCTAGACTTTATTACATCTTAATTAAAAAAATGGATGAAAGAAAATAATGAGAGCTAAAACTAAGCAAGAAAATACAACGATCATATTCACACCAAGTATGCAAGCTCATCACATTGAGTCCTTAAGGCTTCTTGAAGTGTCTCTAAAGTCTTAACATCGACATCGACATCAATAAGCACAGGGGTTTGGGTGATAATAAGGTGTTCTTTCCTCAAGCGAGAAACATCATTCTGTTTATCAATTTCCACGATTGAGTTATGAAGGTGCTCTTTTTGTATATCTAGTTGCTCCAATTCATTCTTAAGTGTTTCTTGTTTAGCATCGAGAGTAGCTAAGTCAACCTTTAATGATTGACGATGGTTCACTTGTACACCCTTAGAGTTTAGAGCATCCACAATCTGAGATGCAACAATAGCTAAACGTTTGTTTTGTACTTCCCGAAATATTTTCATAGAATGGGTGCATCGCATTGCATCGAGGTGATCTAACCTTTCCATGTACTGTTCAATCTGAGACTTTAATGGTGAAGGATCCACTCTAGTCTTCGTGATAGCATAAAAAAGCTCATTAATTTTTCCTCTCAATAATGGGAGACACTCATTGGAAGTTTTGATAATCATCCCCTTAATGCCTTTTTCCTATTATAAGTGCTGCTTGGTGTTGGGCATTAAGGATGACTTGTTCAACGTCGAATATGTGAATGAAAGTAGAAAGAGCCATAACAGTAGGGCATGGAGATTGTTTTTCAGCAATTAAACCTGCAACTGCTAAAAGTGTCAAGTGATTATATGTTGTATCTCTAATTGTGGTTTCTTGACCTTGAAATTTAATCAGAACATCACTTAAGATGTTAGTAATACCTTCATCACCCAAATGAGAATGAGGCAAAGGTAATGTGATGATAGAGTGATCATCTTGTTGTATAGTCAAGGTAAAGAGTGTTGACTTCCTAGTAGCAACAACACTTTCGAATTGATCCTTAGGAAATGACTAGTCCCCTTCATCGACAAATTGGTTGTCACCTGCCACCTAAGGCAAATATTTATTTCTTTTAGTATCAATGCAAAAAAAAAAAAAAACTTCACCATCAAGTTCCATCGATTGAGTGGAAGTTGGGACGTTAGCAAAGAAGGCATTTGCATAAAGAGGATGAGAGTTAGTCTCATCATAGCACACAAGGTTGGGTATAATCTTTCGACGTTTGAAGTGACATTCACTTGTATCTTTAGAGTCGTTGTCTAACACATAAAAACCCTGTGCATTGTAATGTTGCTTAAAAGTCTTGTGATAGTGAGCACTACCAGCATTGAAAAGAGTGTCCTCATGTTCTAAGTATGTGGAGGTATTAGTTTGATGACCACCCATTAAGCTCTTAGAAGAAGCTTTTGAATCATTAGGTAAATTATCAAAATCCTTCTCAACATTGTCTTTAACGTTCCCCTTAGTAGAAACACTTGAGTCAACTTTGCACGTTCTACTATCTAAAGATTTTGAGGGTATTTTTCGAGAAGAATCAGGAAGGGGCTTCATACAAGCAGCGGTAAGAATTTCCTTATCAAGATTACACACTCTGATATACCAATTTGCATAAGCCTTGGTGATTGAAAACTCTTTAAGATTATGATAATCTGGTATAGTAACTTTGGAGTAGGTACCAAGCCTAGTGCATGACTCCCAATGTTGATACACCGCCTCTAAATTTCCAGTGTGAAAAATCTTTGGCAAATCCCCCGGAAGGTCTTGAGGATACCTAAACTACCTGGAAAACAGATGAGAATAATATGGTTGAATCACCCGATGGTTACCTTATCGCAAAGATATATAGCTAGAGCGAAGACTTATGAGATAAGAAGCTTTGGTAATAGTAATACATTCATTATTAGTCCAGTGCACATGCTCCTTGTGACGTAATGCCAAGTGGTCCAGCTTTACACCTTTGCAAGACATTATCAAAGCCTGAGCTTGCAAATCATCAAAACACTTAGTAGAAAACTCGTCGGCATAATAAGTCATCCATAGGGGATGGTTCCAAGAAGGAGAAATGAAATGGGTATCAAAATATTCACCTAACCATTCATATAAATAACGAATAGATGCATTAGTCCCAGGCTTCGAAGAACAAGCGATTTCATTTAAGCCGTTGTAAATGCTTGTTAACACTAGAACAACAAGGCTATATGTCTCACCTTGAGACATTCTACTAGCTAACTTGAAGACTCTAGGACGACTCAAATTGACATCTCCCCCAAGGAAGAACGAACTTGCATAACCAACATGCCAAGAAAACGGCCAAGTAAGTTTCCTTAACATTTGCCTCGGCTATGCCAAGGTCATCAAAAACTTCCATCTCCAACTGAGTATGAGATTTAATAAGATTAATTTCCTCGAAGGGGTTATGAGTCTTCTTAGGCCTCTGTGCCTTATTCCTTGTACTTTTCTTTGGGGGTTTTGCATACTTCATGGAGCCCTTGTGCCAAAATGAAACCCAAGAGGCTAATTTGGCTGAAGACTTCCCTATTGTCTCAGAGCAAATTTGATGATATGCAAGGAATAAGTTTCGACAACTTGGTGGGAGTGAGGACTTTGTGTCATCATTAGATGACTCTTCCACTCTCGGTACCATCTTATCATAAAAAGATCCAATGATGGGTAGTCCAACAATACGATACAAGTCCAAAAGAGAGATGGAAACCTCTCCAATGGAAGATGTAAGGTGTTAGTGGTAGGATACCAACGTTTGCAAAAGACCCTAATCACAGAGGCATGATGATCATAGCTGAATAGAGATGTAAAAATAGCTTCATAAAGCTTGTATCCTTTAAAAAATGGTCAATGCCGACCCAATACCTCCTCTACCAATTCCTAATATCCTTCGGTAAAGAAGGATTCCTTAAGTACCTTGAAGCAGCTTTCCCATTTGCCTTTTTCGTCACAAACACGAGAACCCAACAATCTAAATTCATCATGAGCTTCAATAGTAGTTGGGTGGGGGGAATTCAGCAACAGAACATCAGAAACAAGTTTCACCTTATGCACTGACAAGGTAGTCCCCTCCTCAAAATCTTCACTATCATTCTCAAGAATGGTTATAGTATTTTCCTTAAAACATTTAAAGAATGCCATCCTACACAAAAAGTTAGAAAGAGAAATGAATAAAATATGGGTTTAAGTTTTTAGATACCACTATGCATTTAAGTCAGGCCAATTCGCATGAGTGAAGACTTTAACATATAAGTGCCGAAAATACAACACCGCCTAACATCAGGGCCATAACTTGTTTGCATAGGTACCAAATATTATTCTAGTTTTAATTAAATGTTAAAACTTGAACACCACTGTGCATTCAAGTTAAACTAATTTGCATGGGTGAAGACTTTAGGACATAACTGTCGAAAATATAACATTGTTTTGCATCAGGGCTACGACTACCGGAAATCCCCCTCAAGTATTAATGTAATTTAAAAAAAAATTAAATTACCTAAAATCAAATTCGTCTTTACAAATGATGAAAGCTGACAAATGTTTGAAAAAGGTAAGTTTTTTTCTTCCTTGAAAAAGAAAAAAATAAAAGGTTAACAAAAAGAAAAAGAAAAATAATTGAATAAATAAGGAGAACGCATTTCAACATAAATATATATTAAATCTTCATCCATACACCAACTGAAACTCCAATATATATATATATATATGCCAATGATGATGTCTCCAAAGCAGCCACCATTGTGGCTCACGTCTCCACTAACTTTGGCATGTCTCCACTGACTTCGGCATGCATGCCACAAAAAACCTCCTATACTTGGCCATTATTGATGCCTCGCCACAGCTTGATGTTGAACGCCACAACATGATCTCTAAAAAAGATATTTTAACAACTTTGACTTAAAGAAATAGAATTGTGGTTTAGTTAAAAATAAATAAATAAATAAATTGAACATTATCTAAAAAGAGAAATTTGTTTAAATTTTATTAAAAAGAGAACTTTTTCTTCTTTTATTATTTTATTTAAAAAAGGATTTTTACTTTTGAAAATAATAATAACAATAATAATAATAATAATAATAATAATATTTTCAAGCTTATCTAAAAAGGAATTTAGTTTGACTTCAACTTAAAAAAAAAAATTGCCTAAAAAAAGTACTAGTTTATCTAAGGAGAAAATTTTTCTTAAATTTCTTTAAAATATTTTTGGACAATTTTATTTACAAAAAAAATAGCATTCTTCCAATTCAATTTTCATTCAAAAAATAGATTTTTTGAGAAATATTTAAAAAAAGGAAATTTATAATCTTTTACAATTTTATCTAAAACAGAATTTTTCTTAATAGATTTTACATAAAAGATATTTCATGAAAAAAATAAAAATAAAAATCACCACTTTCAATTTTATTGAGAAGGAAAGTTGTTTTTATTAGAAAATAAAAGGATTTCAAATTTAACAAAAGGAGTTTTACTTTATTTAAAGAAATGATTTATAGATTTAATTTCGATAAAAGGATTTAATCTCAACCGAAAAGCACTTAAAATTATATATATATAAGGATATAAAGTTTTGTTAAAAGGATTTTCATTTTTTTGGAATGTTTTTTTTTAAATTAATTTTTAAAAAAAAATACATTTCACTAGTTTATTATTATTTTTTGAAGTAAAAAAAGGTTACAAATTTATTATTATTGTACATTATTAATGCATAAAAGAATGTAACTCTAAGACAAAATATATACCAATGAATATATAAAAATGAATAAATAAACAATTAAATAATAGAATAAAAAAAACATAACAATTCAATAAATCAACAATTGTTGTATTTTAAATATACAAATGGGAACTAAAAACTGAATCAAGCATAAATAGCTAGTCAATATATACAAATCTGAATCCACAAACTTATATTTATAAATCAATATTTAAAAAATAAAAATAAAAGAATGGATAGGGAGGCGATATACCTAAATTACAAAACAATTTATGGTTTCTAGATGAAACTTAATGGTTCTCTCACTCAAAAAATTGAAACAAAAAACCCCAGAGAGAGCTTTCTCTCTATCATTCTCCTTTCCCTTACACTTTGCATCTCATTTAAAATAAATAGCTAAAAACCTCAAACAAAAATCATCATGAAAACCTGTATAGTCGTTTTCTGCTTCCTATCAAGCTGAAGTTTTGGGCTAAAATGACCCATTTATAGAAAAATATATTAGATCTAACCACTTTATAAAACTTATGTTCAAATTGCCTTTTTTATTGCTACATAGGAACCATGTCATAAAAATATATATTTTTTCAAAATTTTAGTTAAAGCCTCAATTGACAACTGGGATTTCATTTTTGAACTAAAGCTACAGTTGTCAGTTGAGGCTTCAGGTTTTGAATTGAAGCTGTAATTGCCAATTGATGCTTTATTTTTTACTGAAGCCTCAATTGGTAACTAAGGCTTCATTTTTGTACTAAAGCCTTAATTGCTAATTGAGGCTTTAGTTATTTTTTTTTTTTACTTTAAAATTTAATTAAAAACTATTAGATTACAATTTATTATTGAAATTTAAAATATATACTTTAATAATAAATTATTTATATTCAAACTTAAGAATCTAGTATTACTTCAACAAACATAACTTGATAAATAGTAGAGATTATAAATGAATATTTTATATATTAATAAATGAATAAATTTATATAACATATAAATAAGAGATAAAATTGTATAATTTATTAATTTAAGATATTTAATTTGTTGTGTTTTAAGAAATTAATTTATTTATATTATGACAAATTTATCTTTATCGAAATAATAGTATACTCTTAAGCCGTAGTTGCCAATTAAGGCTTCGGTTTTTGAACTGAAGCCTCAATTGTCAACTGAGGCTTCAATTAATATTTTTTTTACTTTCAAATTTAATTAAAAACTATTAAATTACAACTTATTATTGAAATTAAAAATATTTACTTTAATAATAAATTATTTATATTTAAACTTAAGAATCTAGTATTACTTCCATAAACGTAAATTGATAAATATAATACAATAAATGAATATTTTATTTATCAATAAATTAATAATCTTAAAATAATAAAATTATATGACATATAAATAAGATATAAAATTACATAATTTAAGATATTTAATTTATTTTTTTTAAGATATTAATTTATTTGTATTATGACAAATTTATCTTTATCGAAATAATAATGTACTCTTAAGTTTCCATATATAGATTTTTTTTTTGACAAAATTAGTTAATGAAATTAATTAGAAAAAGTCTACTACCAAATGCAATTTTTAGTAGTTTCATCAAAGTTACAAAAAATACCCACTAAACATTCATATAATGGAAAAAAAACATATATAATCTCACATGCATCTATAAGGAAACCTATGTGTAATTGGTTTTGTCTTCCTTTTTGGTTGCTCCTTTTTAACTATAGCAGGTACTGCATGTGACATGTGAAGAACATCTGTTTGTGATGGAATTGGAACTGCAAATAGAGGTGGTGGAGGTAGGAATTTAGGACGATGTAGGCCATGCTTACCCCTTAGAATGGTTGGGGATAAATATATCTGAGTAGATGTGTTAGTTTGCATAGGTATAGGGACAAATATAGATGACTATGGTGATGGTAGAACTGATGTACTAAACTCAAGTCTTAGTGGAGTAGCTAAGGAAACATCTAGGTGCAATGAAAAGGGATCGACATATGAGATAGTAGGCACTGAAAGTGGGTCTGAAGAGGTAGGTGGTTGTACTGATAGTGGGTTTGAATAGATAGAGGGCTGCACTGATGGTGAGTCTAAAAAGGTAAGGAGTTGTAATGAAGGTAGGTTTAAAGAGGTAGGGGGTTGTATTGATGGTGGGTATGAAGAGGTAGGGGGTTGTGCTGATGGTGGGTTTGAAGAAGTAGGGGGCTGAACTGAAGGTAAGTCTAAAGAGATAGGTGGATGTACTGATGGTGGATCTAAAGAGGTAAAGGGTTGTACTAAAGGTAGGTATAAAGAGATAAGGGGCTGTATTGATGGTAGGTCTGAAGAGATAGGTGATTGTACTGATTGTGGGAATAAAGAGGTAAGGGGCTGTAACAATGCTGGCATTGATGAGGTGATGGGCTGATGACTAATATATCTACCTCCCCTTCAAGATGTTGATCGACCTCAAATAGGTGGTAGTCGAGCAACTGTCGACTGAGCTGGTGGCTCACCTCCTTCATGCTTTACATGTGTGATACGATAATCCTCCTAAATAATGCACATAACATCAGTGTGCATACAAAAAATATCAACAATACCAATGTGATAAACATCATTACCAGAGTCATCCAATGCATGACCTCCTCGAGATATGATTGATGTCATAGTTTCAATATGTCACAAAAAACGATATGTAATTATTTGTTGGAATAAATACTATACACAATATGTATATAATATTAAAGTGATACTAACCAATAAGTGGGTAGATAAGGCAATAGCTTGGTACCACATAGGTCCAACATCATCCATAGGTGTAATAAAGCGATGTGTAATATGATGGTATCATGTCATGTACGGAGCATAACAGTCCATATGAGGCTATATAGGCTTCACAATGATAATGTGGTCCTTCCTAGCCTCACATAATGTGGTGCAATGCTCATGATACGACCTTCAATCATATTAAGTTGGACCATGTTGATCTATGGAGTAAAAGTCAGAATTTATGGACGATGTTGGTGGAATACTTTGTATGAGTCCAAATTTTTACAACACATGCTTAGGACGATGCCTCTTAACAATGTCAAAAAATATAAGTGGTTACATCGTCTGCTAAATATCTTGATAAGCTAAACAAATGTCTGGAAGCAATGCTAGTATATCATATGTGTAAGACTACCTTAATACCTGACATATTCAAATCTTAGTATGTATTCAATAAAGTTTAAATTATAATATTAATATTAATAATCTTGTTAAAAAAATTTGTATTTAGCTCAAACTTGATTTAATCGCTGTCTATCAAACTTATCTTTGTATGTGACCAACACATGATGAGGAGTGTCTATATGAGATAAGGGAACCCTCCACCTACTCCCTAGTGCATCTGCTGAGAGTTTATCATCTATAGGCACTGGTGCATGGGCAAGTGATCTACTAGGATGATCCACATGTAATCGTTTCTATGAGCATAATTAAAAATGAAACAAAATTATGTTTAAATGCACATAATTATGACAAAATTACATAATTAATAAGACTTGTAGTTATACCTGCAACAATTGTAATGGTCCTGCAATAGTTTCTGCACTATCTAAGCTAACTCAACATAACTCTCTATAAAGATGTGCTAGTGTTGCACTCCCCCAACTACATTTTGTAGTCTCATCAAAATCTCTTAACATGGGTAAAATTGCTAACTGGAGGTAGGTTCCCTTCTTATCTGGAAATAATGAATCACCAACTAACAATAAAAGATATGCTCTGGCATGGCGTTGTAATATGACCTCATCTAAAACCTTTGGTGGTAAGTGGAAGAAATGGGTAGTAATAAAACGAACTTTAAGGAATGCTCCACGAATGTCAGTCTTTGTCGGTCGAACACCCAATAAATCCTCACAAAGTGCATGCCAATCAATAGAGCTAGAGATTCAGATTTCTAACAACATGACTTCAATTTTTTTTCAAGTAACTTGATATAAGCAAAATATGAATGAATTGACAACAACCAACAATTTCTAACAACATGGATTTTATGATTAAAATTTTAAAAATTTGAGCAACATCTCCCTTAAATAGTAGAGATTCAGATTTCTTCCAAGTAACCTGATATAAGCAAAATATGAATGAATTGACAACAAACAATAATTTCTAACAAATAAACGTCAATAAGATGTTCAATAAGATGTCAACTAAATATATTTTAAAGCGATTAAGGTCAATACTAGCAAATAAGAAAATACTAGTACAATAAGATGTTCATGAAGTACATAAACTCTTCTTATCATTGGTTTCTCTATTAAGACAAAAACATTGATTGTGACCCCATTGCTTGCAAAGTCCACATGTTTGTGGAGTTTTAGTTTCCCCTGCATCCATCTCATTATGCAAACGACTTGATTTTGGCCGGCTAGAAGTTAGATGCTTCATTGAGTCTAAAGGTACAATTACTGGTCCATTATATTAAGGCTACTTCAACTCATCAAATATGGGATAAAATAAAGAGCCCATGTTGATAGGTAAGCTCGTGTGGTGTAATAACCTTGTACAAATTGTCGAAAATCAATTGATCGACAATGACAAGTAGCAAGAATGTGCGAATATAGGAATCCTAACAAAAGTGTTTTGCTACATGCGCAAGACCCCGTTCGAAGGTTAACATGATATGAGTGGGGTTTCACGTTATTGCTTCCAATAGAGCATCAAGTTTTAATGTGAAAACTTCCCTTCACAATATCATACAAAACCTCATGTGAACTTGCCTTAACGACTTTAACCTTTATATTGGCGTCAATATATGAAGAGAATTCTTCACCTAAAATGAGTCGATTGATACCATGCTCTTTCCTAATTGTGAAGTAACTATTAACATGATAGAAAGTTAACTAGACTAAAGCTGTTATTCGTAAGTTACTAGCACCCTTAAGGACACCATTAAAAACTTTAGACATGTTAGTTGTCATAATCCTATATCTCCACCCACCATCATGTGACAGTGTCCATTTTTCAAAAGGAATCTACTCCAACCAATTTCTAGCTTCGACATTTATCCTCTCAATTGTATCCATGTGAGAAATAAATTTTTTAACTTTACTCTCCATAGCAGCCCTACACATGAGATCCTTTAAAGTTTTATCTTTGAACCCTGTGTTGAAGTTACATGCTAAATGACACATGTAAAATCTATAATAAGCATTTGACTTAGTCCATCTTGAATATGTCTCATTTACAAAAGCTATAATGCCAGGATGACGGTCATAGATTAGACACAAGCCTTTTCTTTGTGTCACTCCAACTCTAATAGATGCCAAAAACCAACTCCAACTATATGTATTCTCTTTTTCTGTAATGGCAAATGCAAGTGGAAACAATTGGTTATTACCATCACATCCCATAGCAATCATCAAAGTCCCTTTATATTTTCCATACAAATGTGTCCCAACAATACTAAGAACTAGTCGACAGTGAGTAAACCTGTTAAGAGATGGAACAAATGCCCAAAAAACATGCTGAAAAATTTCTTCATTCGGGTTGTTTCTAGGAACCATTTTGGAATACACAATATCTAGGATTTGATTGCTCCAAAGTAAGGAAGAAGTGGGGTAACTCTGCATAAGACTTGTACCAATCACCAAATAATCAAGTCATTGCTTTCTTTTTTGCCTTCATTGCTTTTTGATAAGAAATTTGACAACCATATTGTTTTACAACAATAGCTTGGATTGTAGCAACTGTAATGGTCATTTTTTTCTTCACCAATGTTTCAATGTACTTAGATACAGAGTTAGAATCCAACTGTGAATGATCCCGATTAATACTTGGATTAACACATGTATGAGGACCTTTGTACTTTGTGATTCTAAACATACCCGTATCTTTCACCGCCATTGCCCTTAGTCGCCATTAGCACTCTAGTGTTTTTTTACATTTACGAACTAACACACTTGTATTTGATCTATAAACAACAAACTCTTGGTGTGACTTTATGGAATAAAAATTCACACCATGTTGCAAATATAATTTTGAGGAAAATATTTGGTCATTTGATAACTCCCCATCAATATTTCCTAGCGTTGGATTTTTCCATAGAGTCCAATCATTTACAACACAATTAATTGCCTCATCCATATTTAAAAATTGTGGTGTAGGTGTCATGTGGAATGAAACGAGTGCAAATGTTGCCTCTAGGTTGTCATCAAAGATATTGACTTGGGTGCCACGTAGGAAGGCAAGTGGTGATGTGTTTTCAACCTCAAACTCAACCTCAGGATCATTGGACCTATCACTAAGTTCCAGGTTCACATATCTTGTGCTTTCACATTCCACAACTTGTTGGACCATCACCAAATCAATATTGAATTTCATCATCATTAGGTAAATGAATTTTATCTATGTTGATTGCATCATCTCTATCATTTTTCTCATATCTCATTTTCCTCATCAACATCAGTATCACTTGGTGACAATCGTGTCAAATGACCCATTTCATTACTCAAATGATAGTGATTGGGAGCTTGCTCTATGAATAATTGAATTGAAGACATTCCATACTTTGATGGCACCGCTAGCATGCGTGCAACTATTCGATCATTTTTACCACTAATGGTTGAACATTTCAGTTGGATGTCGACATTTCAAGACTAACTGATAGTGTTTGTCAATACCAATGATATCATATATCATGTTCAGCAACTCTATAAAGGTCGTATGAATGAGCACATCTATAAGTTCAATCTCTACATTATTTTCAATATATCTCAAATCTATTTTTGTCCTCAAAATTGTTCCATTCCAATAACATAGCTCTTAACTATGGAATCAATCATAATTGCTTTCACATACATAATAACAAAAGGCTATTATATCAAAAATAATATTCATTCAAGTAAACAAATAATACTTAACGGTCAATGATTTATAAAAGACAAGAATAAACTAAATAAATATTGAAATGGAACAAAACTTCATGTCTAAACACCAAGTTCAACTCAAATGAAAGCCATTTAAGTATGGACATTCTCAAAAATTTTATAGAAAAATATTGTCATTAACCAACACAATCAACAATAAGATCAACAAAAAACTAACAACAAAGAGTTTTTATTCTTTCATCTTTAAGAAAGTTGGTAAAAAGAAAAACAATACATCAAAATAACCATACAATAGTGAACATTTAGGATTATAAAAAATTGTAGCATGAGGGCTATTTTGAATAATTGTGGACAGATGAGGGCTATTTTGAGTAATTGTTTCAAATGAAGCCTAATCTTAACATTAAGTGTGGGGAGAAGCCCATTTTGGCCCAAAACTCATTTTATACCTCATATCGAAGTTTATTCTCATTATTTCATCATATATATATTTTTAATAATTTGAATTACATCTACTATTAAAACCAATTCAACATCTTAAAATTTTCTTATATAAAAGATAGTTGATTAAAAAAATTTAAATGATTGAATAAATGTATAAGTAAATAGTAGGATGATATTATGAATTAATATCATAATATCAATAAACATTTGAAAATGAAGAACTCATAGAGATGAAAACCAGCTAGCCAATTTCCAACAAATTTTCTTGCGCTAGCAAAGTCGAATCTCATTTTATTAAATCCAACAAAAAAACTTCAAAATATTGGAAAAATGAATCAAGAGTGTTTGATTGGAGATGTGTTGGTGATGATATGGTCAACCATTGAAAATGTACAGTTATAGATGTGTAGGTGGAGATTCTCACAGTCCATAAAAAAGGAGGTAAGATGATAGAAAACACTTGAAAATTCTAAATACACCAAAACCATAACTTTACTCCTTACTCCTAATCCTTCTTCACTTATTCTCATTTTTCCTACATTCCTATCCCTTTCTCTGCTTTTTCTTTTTCTTTTCCCTTCTTTAAGGTTAGGATTTAATTCTTTTCCCTTATTTAAGATTAGGATTTGGGTTTGAAGAAAAAGAGGGCATGACAACAAATTCACATGTCATTTTATATTTAAAAATAAAAGAAAATAGTATAGGGTTTATGTTCAATTTCTTTTATTGATTTTAAAATAAAAAATCATGAGCATGTCTTTTATTAATCATAATACTAAACATCAATATGGGCATTAGGACCCTTGTCTTGGGTGGTAGCATATTTGAAATGGATAATAATTATTCCATCATTCCCTAAATACAAGCTTCTACTTAACGGTTTCTCCATTGACAATTTGTATAACCACATGGAAAAAAAATAATGAAAGGCTACTAAGGAAGTTTCTTGAGTTCCAATAACATATATTACATCTAAAAAGACAAATGAACTAAATCTATCTATAGTTCTTAAAAATTGTTTTTAATTGTTTTTAAGAACAAAATTATGTTCGAGAATTCAAATATGAAATACAATTTGCTCAACTTATTCTTCATAAAATTACTACATACTTGTATAAAATACAAAAATTTATAAAATATTTTTAGAAAACTATTTTAAAAAATAATTTCCATCCATGGTCCTATTATCCCATCAGTGGGCAAGCAAATTTTGGGTTATTCTAGTATGTCACTTTAGCTTGCAACACTTAAATACTAGGAAGGGTTAATCTTGAGTCTACCTTTCTAACATCACTTAAACAATGAGGGTCAAACATAAAACCTTAGGTTTATCGTCTACGGACATTGCTATGGAGATGCACTCTAATAAGATTCAATCTAAATGAAATTTTTTTCTAGTATAAGCAGTGTGTTTCAATGTTTTTAAAGACTTTGTGGGAATTTACTAGATAATCTAGTTTGGTGTAGGCATGGAGTAATTTGAAGGAGAAGTTTTTAGTTTTGAGAGGAGCCTAACCCTAAGGTTACTACCTTTGCATGGATTTGCCTGACCTTTTCAACGCTGCCACATTTCCCATGTAGGAAATGGAAGGTTTTGTTGTTCATCTATATATTGTTGTTTGTGCGCATTCAAAAGTGCCCTTATACCTTATTCACAAGTCACAATCTATCTAATGGTAATACTCTTGTTTGGATGCTGAGAAACTATTGAGCTTACTACTATGTCTATTGTTTGGTCCTCTAACAAAAATGCAAACCTAGTAGAACAAAGCGAAGTACTTAGATTAGGGTCTCTTTGAGCATCACTCTGTTGAAACATTTTCTTTATTTACATATTTTCAGGGATATTTTCCTCTGGATATATAACTAGGTCATATGCCATAGTACCGTTGAGGTATATTATCTTCATTTTTCACATAATTAAATTAAATAAAAATCAAACATTAGCAGTTGGATTCATATTTGTTTATACTAAGCCATAGTCTGAATTTGACTATGTTACATCCTAACTATGATGACTTTTAGAAGAAAAAGAAAATTGCATTTTGTCATCTACATAATACTTGGCAATATAAGATATAAATTAAAATAAGAGTTATAAAACTTTATATGATATCATGGAAATGAAATTATTCTACTAACACTTGAAATGAGTCTAGTTTACCATTACCTTACTTAGCCAAGTAGTTCCATTTCATTACCACCACATATGATATCACTCTGCTCCATTGCATTTGAAGAATCAATTTATAGGATTTCATGAAGCTCAACAATAAATTTTAACTTCATTCATGATCAGGCTAGGAAAGGAGTGGGGTGGTGAATAGATACAAAAATATAAGGAACTTCAATAAGACCACTTGAATTATATATCAACCAAAAGACTTTGGAAAAGAAACAAATAGTCAAATAGAGTAAGTCAACAAATAGTTTCTTCAGTATCCAAAAGAGTGTCAAACAATTATCCTTATTAAGAATGGAAATAAGTCAATAAGGGATCTTGTAGTTCATGTCGTCCTCAATTTGGAAAATCAGAAGACATTTTTTCCCCTTCTCTTTCTCATTTTTGTTTTGAAAACTTAGGAGTAAAGAAATCAATTTGTGGTCTTTTTTTTTGAAATGGGGTTTTTTTTCCTACTCTAATTTTAAAAACCCACTCATAGATTTTTGTATAAATCACCATTGTTAGAGAAACAAGAAAACAATGACCATGTTAAGAAATCGAGATTACGAGATAAGGAAGAAGAGAGGAAAATGCCAAAAACTTCACATAATAACAAACCAAAAGGAAGATTGGGACCAAACTCAACATTGATGCTTTGTAGCTCCAACAATGTCTCTCTCACAATGGCCCATTGGTGGGGTTAGGTTTTGAAGAGAAAAACTAGGCAAAGTAACCACAAATGAGAAGTAGATGGGAAAGTAAACAAAAATAACATAAAAAAATGGTCTTTGTGCTTATGTGGACATATGAGGGCCATTTTGAATAATTGTTTTGAATGAAGCCCAGTCTTAACATTAAGTGTGGGGAGAAACCCATTTTAGCCCAAAACTCTTAAGTCATCCCTCTGTCAATCTTGTCGCCTCTGTCAACTTTGCCCCCTCTATCAATCTTGTTGTCTTCAAGTTGTCAACTCTCTATCAATACCTAAACCTATGCAAAAACAAATGCCCAAGGAAGAAAAGAGCCTAAGAATAAACCAAGAAAAACCCAAATACAAACTAATATACATCTAAATCATTACCTAAACCCATATCAACAATCCAACCAAAGGGAGAACCAAAACATATATCCAAAACCGAAAAACCAAACCCAATACTGAAAATAATTACTATAAAAATCAAAGAGGAAATAAAAATAAATAAATAAATACAATAAATACCACACATTTGAAACCCTAGGATTGGAGACAAAATGAAACATTACACGATGGAAGGGGTGATAGTAGTATTTGCATCACCAGTAGCTAGATCTGGTAGTTGAAGGCTAAAATAGCAAAAGCAATGGAGAAAGAGAAAACGAAAGAAAGAAAGAGAGTAAGATGTTAGGGGTGACATGTGATCGGATCTATGACCGGAGAGAGGGGCGGTGTCGACAGAGAGTGAGATGTTGTGTGGGTATGAGAAAGAAAGGGAAGGAGAAAGAAGAAAAAAAGAAAAAAATAAATAAAAGAAAGAAAATGGAATGAGGGGGTGTGTTATGGGTGGGAAAATAGGTATTAGGTTAGTGAAGAAAAAATTAGGGCACAAATTTGTGGTTAATAGTGTGATGCCTTCATAGTAAGTAATAAATATTTCGGTTAAACTTAAAACTGTAGGGATCCAACAATATTATTATTTTTAAAAAAAAATTAGAAAATGATATTAAGATGGACCTGTAAAATAAAAAATGATTAGATCTTGTTGCATGTCTCGACATGAGTCAAGACCTCATAGTAGGTGTACCAAACCTTCTTGTGTACCTCTTCGCCATTGCCTTCCCTTATCCTAATGTGTTGAATTTGGGATGAAGATTATGGATAGGTTAAATTTGAAGTGCATTCAAGTATTAGCTTGATATATATATATAATTAAATTAAAAAAATGACCTTATTTTTTTATTTTCTCATTTTTTACACACATAAATTTTTTTTTAAAAAAATCTAATTCTAAAAAATTATAAATTTGATGATATTTATTTATTTATGTTGAAGAAGAACTAGCCTTGAACTAGGGACTGTTAGAGCAGAAACTAAAAGGAAAAACAATCAGTTTGCAAGAACTTCTCTTAGGAATAAAATCAAACAACTGGTACGCAATCAACTAAGATCAAGAACACAAGAGAATTGTCGTGGTTCGATCAACTTGATCTACATCCACATTGATTTCCTGAAGCCTTTATTCAATTGTGCCACCAGAGATTACACAAGAATAAAAAACAAAGAAATTACAGTTTTTCCCCAAGAACCCTTCTCACTTCTGTTTCTTTCTATACAAGATAACCTAAACAGCCCTATGGTTATGGATTTGCAAAGCTCGTTTGATTTCTTGCTCTTTGTTCTATACAATTGAATGCCCTTGTTCTGTTTTCCCGAGATTGCACATTTTTTATATCAGTCACAAACCTCTAACTAACTAACAATACTCCCAACTATTATTTTCTACCCAAGTTAGCCAGCTTTATTGTTTGCTAGTTGAGCTTAGTCAAGAGCCTTACCCCTTGTCACTTGATAGTTGGCAAACTCTACAAAACGCCACCTTGACAACCTATTAAGTTGACAAATGTCTGAACTACCTTCAGGTCTTAGTACTTTCCCTAATGGGAAGTCTTCAATAGTTTCCCATGTTGATCAAATTCAAACAGTGTTTGAACTTATCACATTTAGAGACTTAGTCAATATGTCAGATGGATTGTCTTTAGTAGGAACTTTTCCAACCCCAATCTCTCCTGCATCAATGATATCTTTCACAAAGTGCAGTCTTACATCAATATGTTTGGACCTTTCATGGAAGGATCGATTCTTAGCTAAATGAATTACACTTTGGTTATCACAATAGACAACAACTTTACATCTGTACATAGCCAATTCTTCTGTAATACCCTTAAGCCAAATTACCTCCTTCACAGCCTCTGTCATTGCCATGTATTCAGCTTCAGTGGTTGAGAAAGCTACCACTGACTGAACCGCCTTCCAGCTCACTGCTCCTCCAAAAACTGTGAATAGATATCCAGTAAGAGACTTTCTGGTGTCAATGTTCCCAGCATAATCAGCATCTACAAACCCTTGTAACTGAGTTCCCAACTGACTATTACCTCCATAAACCAGCCCCAAGCTTCTAGTACCAGTTAAGTATTGAAAAAGCCACTTTACTGTTTGCCAATGTGGCTTCCAGGGTAGCTCATGTATCTACTTATCATGCTAACCGCATATGTAAGATCAGGCCGAGAACACACCATAGTGTACATCACACTACCCACCATGCTAGCATAAGGTATCCTTTCCATAAACCTTTTCTCTTCATGAGTCTCAGGTGCTTGTGTTATGGAAAGTCTAAAATGCTGTCCTAGAAGAGTACTCACTATCTTTACATTATTCATTTCAAATCTGATTAGTACCTTTGAGATGTATGACTTTTGAGAAAGCCTAAGTACCCTCTTGCTCTTGTCTCTTTCTATCTCCATTCCTAAAATCCTCTTGGCCGAACCAAGATCTTTCATTTCAAATTCAACCTTAAGCATCTCTTTGACCTGCTCCAAGTGTCTTTTCTCCTTACATGCCACTAGCATGTCATCCACATATAGTAAAAGATATACCATGTTGTCTTCAGTTAGCTTAAAATATACACATCCATCATGGTTACTCCGATTGAAACCAATATCTAGCATGTACTTATCAAATCTCTTATACCATAACCTAGGTGATTGCTTTAGGCCATAAAGAGATTTCTTAAGTAAACATACCTGACCATCCTTGATTCCTTCCCCAAAACCTTCGAGTGGTTGCATATAAATCAGCTCATCAAGTTCTCCATGCAAGAATGCTGTCTTCACATCTAGTTGATCCAACTCCAAGTCTTCATGAGCTACAAAAACCAACAACAATCGGATTGAACTATGTTTGACTATAGGAGAGAATATCTCATTGTAGCCAACACTCTCCTTTTGTGAAAACCCCTTAGCCACTAGCCTTGCCTTGTATCTTGGAGCCTCATTCCCTAGTGTCTCTTGCTTTCTTTCAAAAACCCACTTGGAGCCTACTACATTTTGGTCCTTGGGTTTAGTGACCAATTCCCAAGTCTCATTTTTCCTTAAGGAATCCATCTCCTCTTGTATAGCTTTTACCCATTGATCAGCCTCATTGCTATTGATGGCTTCTTGGTATGTTTTTAGCTCCATATCCACTATTTCTTCAGCTACACTCAATGCAAATGTTGTCATCTCAACTTGGCCATATCTCTTAGGAGGTTTGACTTCTCTTTTCTGCCTGTCTCTTGCTAGACTATAAGATTCCAACCCTTGAGTTGGTTCATCTTGTCTTTCATGTACAATTTCTTCTTGAACTGTCTTTGATGAAGTCTCTTCAGACTTTTCAAGTTGCAAAGTCTCATGCTCCACCTCAAACTGTAACTGATCTAACCCTTCCACATCTTTGGCTGAAGTTTGTTTTGACATATCTTGCTCATTAAAAGTTACATCTCTGCTAATTATACACTTCCCTTTGCTTTATGTTTCTATCCACAACTTGTAACCTTTAACTCCTTTCGGATACCCCAAGAAAATACACTTTACAGCCCGTGGTTCTAACTTATCTGTTTTGGTGTCTACATAAGTTGTGCATCCAAAAACTTTGAGATGTTGATAATCTGTAGCTTTTCCAGTCTACTTTTCTTGAGGGGTTTTGAATTGTAATGCTGATGATGGGCTCCTGTTGATCAAATGGACAACTGTTTCTGCAGCCTCAGCCTAGAAAACATTTGACAACCCTGAACTTGATAGCATGCATCTCACCCTCTCCAAAATGGTCCTATTCATGCGCTCAGCTAGGCCATTTTGTTGAGGTGTATATCTGACAGTTCTATGTGTAGCTATGCCTTTCTTTTGACAAAAATGAATTAAAATCATTTGATAGGAATTCAAGCCCATTATCTGTTCTCAACTTCTTCACTTTTCTGCCTACTTGAGTTTCAACCAGAATTTTCCACTCTTTGAACTTTAGGAAGGTCTCACTTTTATTTTTAAGAAAATAAATCCACACTTTCCTAGAGTAATCATCAATAAGAGTTAAGAAGTACCTTGCTCCACTTATTGACGATACCTGTGATGGTCCCCACAAATCGGAGTGTATGTAGTCCAGCTGGTTTTGTGTTTCATGTATTGCTTTGCCAAACTTCACCCTTGTAGCCTTGCCAAACACACAATGTTCACAAAAAGGAAAATATGTCAGCTTGTAGTTTCCCAACACTCTTTGCTTCTCCAACTCTTGTAGTCCCCTATGGCTGATGTGACCAAGCCTCTGATGCCATAGCTTGGTTGTCCCCACATCCTCCTTCAGCACAATAGAAACTTTGCCTGTCACAGTCTGGCCTATAAGAGTATACAACCCATTTTTTATTGTCTCTTTCATGACAGTAAGTGAACTTCTAGCCACTCTCAAAGAGTTAGATTCTGACTTGAATGTATATCCTAACTTGTCCAGCATTCCAAGTGAGATAAGATTCCTTTTTAACTTGGGTATGTACCTGACATCTTCAAGAACTCTTTCAATGCCATCATAGTGCTTGATCCTGACGGTACCAATACCAAGAATCTTGCAATGTTTATTATTGCCCAGTAGGACATGACCTCCATCAACTTCTTTAAAGTCTTCAAACCAAGCTTTGATAGGACACATGTGAAAAGAGCACCTTGAATCAAGTATCCACTCCTTGCTCGAGTCCATCTCTGCCACATTCAGTACCTCAGCACTGTCATATCCATCCAAAATCACAGCAGCATCACCCTCATTCACGGTTTTTTTGATTGTGTTTTGTCTCATATCTGGGCAATCCTTCTTGAAGTGCCCTTCCTTACCCCTGATGTTTAAACCCTCACCTGACTCCTCCTTGGATCCTTCTTGTTTCTGTAATTCTCTAGCATGCAAAATGGACTGCACCTCGTTAAAGGCCAGGTTGTCTCTCCCATACATTATGGCCTCTTTCATATTAGTATATGATGCATTTAAAGAAGTCAGTAACAAAATTGCTTTATCTTCATCTGATACTGCGATATCAATATTTTCCAAATCCAAGATTATCTTATTGAAGTGATCAAGATGCTCTTCAATTGACATACCCGAGGTCATCTTGAATGTATATAACTTGATCTTCTTATGTAATCGGTTTGCTAATGACTTGGTCATGTATAGGCTCTCAAGCTTGAGCCACAACTCAGCTGTAGACTTTGCTTTGGCCACTTCTCTCAACATAGTATCACCTAAAGAAAGAATGATAACACTGTGAGCTTTCTCCAACAACTCTATTTTATGGTTTTCTTGCATGGTACTAGGCAGGTTTTTCTCTCCAAGTAGGGCATCTTGGAGCCACTGTTGAACCAACAATGCCCCCATCTTTAGTCTCCATAACCCGAAATCATTTTTGCCATTAAACTTTTCTACATCGAACTTTGCAGCCCCCATTATAACCCAAAGGCTCTGATACCAATTGTTAAAGAAGAACTAACCTTGAACTAGGGACTGTTAGAGCAGAAACTAAAAGGAAAAACAACCAGTTTGCAAGAACTTCTCTTAGGAATAAAATCAAATAGTTGGTACGCAATCAACCAAGATTAAGAACACAAGAGAATTATCGTGGTTTGATCAACTTGATCTATATCCACACTAATTTCCTGAAGCCTTTATTCAATTGTGCCAACCAGAGATTACACAAGAATAAAAAACAAAGAAATTACAGCCTTTCCCCAAGAACCCTCCTCACCTCTGTTTCTTTCTATACAAGATAACCTAAACAGACCTATGGTTATGGATTTGCAAAGCTCTCTTGATTTCTTGCTCTCTGTTCTATACAACTAAATGCCCTTGTTCTGTTTTCCCGAGACTGCACCTTTTTTATATCAATCACAAACCTCTAACTAGCTAACAATACTCTCAGCCGTTATTTTCTACCCAGGTCAACCAGCTTTATTGTTTGCTAGTTGAGCTTAGTCAACAGCTTTGCCACTTGTCACTTGATAGTTGGCAAACTCTACAATTTATAAAGTATACTTAAAGAAGTTTAAATATAAAAAATAAAAAATATTAAACAAGATAAAGAGAATTAATTTACCTCATTCATAATAAATTAGTTTTTAGAACATATGGTGATGTATTTTATCCTCCCATCAAATGGTATTATATCCAACATTTGGAAATATATGTTATTATTATTAGACCTTTAAAATGAAATTCTTCACTCTATCATACCTATTGATCACAAGTTATGATTTTTTTTAATGAGAATTATGTGTCTTTTTAATTTTAATGTTTTAGAAATATCTAGATGTGTCACACGTTATCCATAAAGTCGCACATACAACAATGGTATGCATGTACTGTCGACCGATCACCAATTCGGTCTGGTTCAGCTGTTTGAATCGGCGTTAGATCGATAGTTGGATTGGTGAACCGTCTAACCCGACCGATTTTAAGTAAATTGAATTGTTTCCATCCTTCCATTCACTCCTCTTCAGCCATGCCCACTCCCAACCTTTTCATTTTTTCTTCCCAACACCTCCCCTCTCTCTTTCTATCTCCGGTTGGCACTCCCCTCTTCTTTCTTCCCAGTCCCTCGTGCGCGCCCTCCAATTTTCCTTTTGGTCGTTTATCTCCCTTCCTTCCTTTCTAGATTTTTTATTTTATTTTTATTTTTTACCTCATCTCCATTATTATTTATTTTATTTTATATTTTATATTTTTTACTTTATGATTTTAAAAAATCGTGATTTTAATTTAAATTAATGAAAACATTACAATTTTAAATAAATTTTTTATTTTAAAATAAGTTTTTGATTTAAAAATAAATTTAAAATTTTCAAATTTTAAATTAAAATTCCGATTTTAATTTTAATTTTTAATTTGAAACTAATTTTCTGATTTTCAAATAAAATTTTAATTTTTAAATAATATATAAAATATTTATTTTTATTTTTATTTTTATAATTTTTCTCTTTAAATTTTAATAGTATATAATTTATATATTTATGATGTCATCGGTTCGATCGTCGATCCAACTAGTGAACTGTGAATCAGTTACTTTTCTAATTCAATGACCGGTCCAATTGTGAAAACATTGCTATAAAACGTTATGTAGGACCCGTTAACCTTAAAAGAAAGTGTTGTTGGGTTGGTATAAGAGGAACCAGAATAAGAATGTAAATGGAGGTGAATTACCATATCATATTCTTGAAAGAAATTTAAATTATAAGGTGTTTTAGGGCCTAGTTGGTAATTAGTTTTGAAAAATAGTTTTTGAGAACAATATTTGAAAATTGTTCTTTGATGTTTTGTAGAACAAAAGTATGTTTGAAAGCTTAAAATGTTTTTAATCTATTTTTAATATTTTAAAATATGTTTTAAAAATAATTTTCATATCTATTTTTTTTTTTGAATTATTCTCCATGTTTGCATAATTATTTTTTAAAACAATCCTTAGGGAAAAAAAAAGAAACAATTGAAATATGTTCTCTAAAAATACCTTATTTTTAATTCTTAAGAATAGAAAATAGAAAACAATTTTTAATTGCCAAACATGTTTTCTTCGTTTTTTAAAAAAAAAAATAGAAAATGATTCTCGAAAATAGTTATCAAATAGACCCTTAGTTTTCAAGAAAATGAAATATTTAGAAATATTTTCATATCTAATAAATCTTATAAACACAATGACAAATAAAAAATCGAATGAATTTATCATTTTCATCCTTTATTCCAAAATTCTAAATATGCAATAAAAGTATGTATATATATATATAATACTTAAATATTTGTTTTTGTTTTTTTGTTTTTACTTCACTAAGATGGTCCAAAACCATTAAAATGGGTTAAAAGGTTTCTTTGATTGTAAATTTAGGCAATGAGGCGATTCAATTTTGAGACAACAATATGAAATGGGCATTGGGCTTGGACATGGAGACAAAGTTATGTTGCTTTCATTTTTCAATTGTTTGGTTTTAAAAAAATGGCAAAAAAAATAAAAATAAAAATAAAAATCAAGTCTAAGTCTTTGAATTCATATAGAGGGAGTTGAAGGTGTCGTACCCATATTGGGCAGAACATTAAATATAAACGATTAGCAATAAAAGTAAATAAATAGTAATAGTAATAGTAAATAGTGAACATTAAATAATAAACAATAAGTTTAAAAATTCGAATAAACTAGAAAATTACTTATAAAATATGTTAATCATAATTCTTTAGATAAAAATAATAATAATGAAATCAAACAATCGGACATAATAGGAAAGGAATACCTCAATTGTGGATTATATGGAGAATATAAAGATAATACTACAATAGATCAAAGGTTTGGGCTAAAGTTGCCAATGCCTTCAACTCTTGTGGTCTATAGAAATGTAGATTCAAACTTCAGAACTTTTTAAATTTGTGGAATTAAGTAAATTTTGAAGTGCATGAATCCTTAAATTGTTGAGGAGAATCTTACCATCATGAGGAATCTTGAACTATCATTATTCTAGGTTGTTGTGGATAGGGGTTGTGAATTGGAAAGTTCTAAGTTGTCTTCCATGTCTTGAATTGGAAAGTGCATGAACTTTCTTAATAGAAACATGATATATAAAGTTGTAATTTTGCCACTATTTAGTCTTGAGTTCTCTACTCAAATATAAAGGGAATGGGAATGGGATAATATGAGTCTAAGTATAATCCCAACCTAAAATCCATATGAGTGTAAGTTAAGGTATAAAAAACATCACCTTGAATGAATTAAAAAGTATCAAGTATCATCAACTATTGAATGAACTCCTACAAAAGTTAACATATAAATGCTATAAAATATTAATCTTCAAAACTAGAGATAGAAGAATTAGAAAACATTTTCAAGGAACCATTGTTATTCCAAAAGAGAATATCCAAAATCCTTCCCAATCTAAGATATGAAAATTGGAAGACTTTACATGGGTTGAGCCATTCCATCATAAGCTCAAATTGGGCTTGGATACTTGTTGGCCCGAAATAACAAAACTATGTCATATGTCATGGCACTAGGAAGACTAGGTTCTAAAAATTCCATTTTCACCTATTGGACTAAAATAATTGAAACAAAAAAAATCAAGTCTTAGTGGGTAAGGTAAACCAACTTAATAACTTAACATAACCTAATAACTTAATTTAAGTCATTAAATAAATTTAGTATACTTGATAAAATAACTTAATGGTATGACTTAAAGTAAAAAACAACTTTAAGTAATAAGTAAAAATAGTTAACTTATTCTTAAGTCCACATATTTATTTTACTTCTTTACCCTCATTTATACTAGTTACCTCCATGATCTCTTTTGTTACTCCATGACCTCAACAATTAGTCAACCTCCTTTACCTTAATTATAATTTATGAGGATAAATATGCCAATTTAATTATTTAAAATATGTTTTAAGTTAATTTTATTAAACAACCTTAATACGTAAAGTAAAAATTAAGTAATAAGTTTTAGGTAACAATTGAAGTATAATTGAAAATAGAATTCATCTTTTGATTCAATAAGTTTCAATCCCATGGATTTCAAAAAGTTTTGAGTCCGTCAAATTTCTCTATAAATAGAGTCATCTGGTTCATTACAAGGAAAAAACAAGCAAGCATCAAAGATAGCTAGAGTGTTCCAAAAAATTCTCTTAACTTTTTTGTAATCCCTCTCCTTTTCAAAAACCTTTCCTTTGTAATCAAATCTCTTTGTTGCCAACAAACTTGTATTCCAGATTCAACATCTTTGTATCGAGGTATAACTTTCAATATAAAGTTTATTTTTCAGATTCAGTTGATGTGTTTTTGTGTTCATTTTATCCCTTAAATTATATTTACAAAAATTATCTTTTGGTTTACAAACTTGTTGAGTTGGCCCTTGAGAAGAACCTGTTGAATTTTTTGAATTTGATGATCTTAACCTTGAAATTATTTGTAATATCTTTTGTTGACACACAAAATCCTGATTGAATTTGTCCCACCATTTAATGTTGAATTCTTTGAAGAGAAAAAGGGGAAAATGAAGAGGTTGCTCTTATTTCTTGATAATATTCCAGCTAAGAATCCATGGAATTCTTAATATGGAACAGAACGTCAGGAGTCTCGGTTGAGTAATAGACTGAGTTGAAGTCTTGCTCTTATAGAAGTTGAATTTTTCTTGAATCTCAATAGGAAATATTGACTCTAGTAGACCGAAAAAAGTTCACTATTTTTTAAACCAAACAGGAAATTTGGCATTACAGGCTCTTGAAAATTGAATAGACCATGAATACTAATAGCTTTGCAAATAAAAGATATTGTACCAAGCATTCATATAGTTTATGTAGTTGAAGCTCATGGGTTGGAAAGGTTGACTAAATGCTTTGCAAGTGAAGAGTTTTTTTATTCTAATCAGCAATGGTCATGACACTAAGAATTTGACACTTAGAGAATGCAATTCTTTGAGGATTATTTTTATCAATGTTATGAGTAATCTCGACTGAACTAGTATCAACCAAGATAAACTCATAGAATGGATGAGTTTTCAAAGGATCATTTGAATTGAAATTGACTCATCGAGGAAAGATATAAGAAAGGATTTTTGGAATTTCTTCAAAATTGAACTTGGGCTCAATGAAAGCAATTTCTAATGTTTTGGGTTTTCTGACATTTTGACTGTTTGGAAGAAAAGAGGAAGAAGTAAGTATTGAAATAGTGCTGAGATTGGATTGACTCTGAACAGAAATACTTTTGGAAGTTGATTTTGAAGCTTGAATAAAACTTTTTGAAGGTTGAAGAGGGGAAAAGTTTGGACTCAGGACTTGAAAAGAATTTGATGTTTGTAATGGAAATGAAGGACGGATATTTGGGACATTTGAAGTTATAGCATATGAAGCTTTTGTTTTCTTGGATGATGAAAGAAGCTAGGGCTTAATGAGAGTATCCATTAGGTGGAGAATCCTTACCTTGCAGAAACTTCTGAGTAAGGAAGTCAGGAAGGGAATTCAACTCTCATTTGTTAAATTCAATTTCAAAATCAAAGTTTGAAAGTAAAGCTTGTCATCTTGCAAAGATTTGTTTTCAAACCAGATTTTTAACATCATTCTGTAAAATATCTTTTGCAGTTTTGCAATCAATTTTTAAAAGAAATTTTTTGTTTATCAAATCACTTTGAAATTTTGAAATACATAAAACTATTGATAAAACTTCTTTTTTGACAATTGAATAGTTTATTTGAACACCCAACTAGATCCCTGAATGATATCTAATTATATGTGCTTGATTATTGTATTATTACTTTAATATGCCTCCATAACCTATATTAGATGCATCTGATTCTATAATGAGTAATGCATTGGGATGAAGGATGTTAATGCATGGTAAAAGTTTGACTCTTTGTTTAATTTATTTGACTTACTTAGTATGAAACTCAGTTTATGTAGGTGCATTTTTCTTAAGTCTTTTATATAAAGGTTCACAAATATTCTTAAATCTTAGAAATAATTAGAAACGTAATTTAAACATCCTAAAAATCTTTACAATTGTTTTTTTTATCTTTTATTTCATCAGGAAATTTCTCAGCAAATTCTATTGATCTTTGAATTGGTTTTGTCATTCCTTGACAAATCTCATGTCCTAAAAATCTAATTTTTGTTTAAAAAAAAATTCATTTTTGGCACAGAAAATGTCATTCCATTTGCTTTGTTACTTTGAAAAACTTTTTTAAATGCACAAAATGTTTCTCTAATGAATAAGAAAATACTAAAATATCGTCCATGTATACAATAATGAATTGAAAATGAGGATTGAAAATAGCATTCATAATATTTTAAAATTCAAAAGAGGCATTTTTAAGACCAAAAGGCATAACATTCCATTCATAATGACCAAAAGGGATTGTTAAAACAGTTTCGTATCTATCTTATTCTTGAATTTGTACTTGCCAAAATCCTGATTTCATATCAAGTTTTGAATAAATTACTGCATTATGAAGACTTTTGAGTAAATCTTGTTTATTAGGTATAAGGTATTTTATCCATTGTAATACTTTGTTTAAAGGCCTATAATTAATGACTAATTTTGGTGCACTCTCTCTAGATTGACAACATTTTAAACATAAAAAGCAACACAACTCAAGAAGATTTTGAGGGTCTAATTAATTTCTTCTTCAATAATGAATCAATTTCTTGTTTGTAATATTCTAAAAGTTTTTCATTTATTTGTATAGGTCTAGCTTTAGTGGGTATTTTGGACTCATCAAAATTTTGAATATAGGGTAAACTTACCTCATATTTATTTCTTGACCAAAAAGCATTTGGAAGATCAGAATAAATTTCCTGTTGAAAAAGATCTTAAATTTCTTTTATTCTTGTTTGAACTTTATCTTTTAAAAGCTGTTCTTCTATTTTCTTATATTGAATTTTTTTGGATAAAAAATTTATATGAGCTTTTTTTTCTTTGAATTAAATTTGTTTTTTATTTATTGAATCACTCTGAACTTAATATATCTCTTTTTTAGTTAATGGATATATAAAAGGGAAGAATATAGTGTTTCCTAGTATTATAGTTTTGACACCTTCATCACTTACTTGAAAAAGGGTAAAATAGTGTAATAAAAGGAATTCCTAAAATGAAAGGTTTAGTCATGTTTTGTACAAGCATAAATTGAGTTCTAAAACAAAAATTATTTTGACATATATAAGTATTTTGAAGTTTGTATCCTATTTCTAATTTACCTTTATTTGCAGTGTAAAGTTCTTGTCCTATTTTTTCATAATATTGAGTAGGGATTATTTCTTCTTGTATACAATTCATATCAACTCTTGAATCTACTAGTGCTACTATTTCTACTTCGAAATCTTCAACTATTAATCTTACACTTGTATACCATCTTTGAAAATCTATTTTAGATATTGTATTAATAAATGTTTCTATGAGAGTTTCTTTATTTGGGATTATGATTCCTGGATTTTGATTATCAGATGTTTCAACAAAATTTTCTTGTTTGTATTGTATTAAATTTCTTATTTGTTCATTTTCTTGTTTTATTTGCTCATTCTCTTGTTTTAATTGTTTTATTTCTTTTCTTATTTCTTGTATTTCATCTTTCAAATCTTCAATTTGAATCTATTAAAAATTTCATCCATAGAGTATTGTGTAAGTCTAATTTCTTAAGTTTTATTTGTGTTTTCTGGGAGAATTAAATTTTTTTAAGTTTTGTAAATATTTTCTTTCTTTCTTTCTTCATCATCTATTTTATCTATAACATTAAAGAATATTTGCTTATCTATTTTTGAAAAAATCACGTTCATTGTTTTGTTTCTATTTTGAATTTTATTTATTTCCGTTGAGTTGTTGTTTTTTATTTTGTTTGTTTCTTCCTTTTCAATTCTAGTTAATTCACCTACCTCATTTTTTTCAATCTTTTCAACCTTTTGAAACAATTTTGTTTGGTTGTATATAGTAGGTACTATACCATTTATTTCACATGCTATATATATATATATATATATATTACTTTTGTCAGCACTTGTTTCACCTTCGATTATTTCACTTGATATTTTTTTGCCTTCTCTATTTTTTATGTTTCCTCTACCTTTATCAGGGTAGAAGAAAACAAAATTTGATTAAATTTCGTTTTACTTAGACTCTTCTTGGTTTGAATTTTGTTGATCTGACAATTTTTTATTATGTGGAGAATTTTCTATTGTTTATTTTGAAGTTAATGTTGCAATTCTTTTAAGAGGTTTTATGAATTTGAAAACCCAATGGAAAAAGAGAATTGTCATCCTAATTTGTTGCATATATTTTTCATAATGCTTCAATAAAGCATTTCTAACTTGAGGAGGAAGTTGTTTAAAATAATTTCTTCTAGTAGTATCATAAGGAGAAAAATAGTCTAATTTAATCCATCCTACATTAGGAACAAAATGAGGGGTTTTTCTTTTAATGGATCTTTTCCTAATGATATTTATGTTTAAAGAAGGGTTATCGGAATGAGGAGAAAGTGTTGACTCAGATTCTTATTCAAAGTTTATTGATTCTATCTTTAGTATGATTGATTCTTCCAAATCTTTTAGGTTTAATGATAGTTCTGCATTCTCATCAGATAAATTCTGCAAGTATAATTTAAGGCATAAAATGAACACAAAAACACAGAAATTGAATCTGAAAATAAACTTTATATTGAAAATTATACCTTGACACAAAGATGATAAATTTGGAACACAAGTTTGCTTATAACAAAGAGATTTGATTACAAAGGAAAGGTTTTTCAAAAGGAGATGGATTACAAAAAGCTAAGAGAATTTTCGATCCTCGCTTGCTCACCTCTACCTTGTGATGAACTTCATGTCTCTATTTATAAAGAAATTAGACGAACTTGAACACTATTTTGAATAGTATTTAAATAGTAAAGTTCCTTTTCTCCACGTTTCATCTTGAAAATAAATGGAAGTCTGCTTTGGAGACAAAGTTTACCATTTGAACCCTATTCAAAATAGTGTTCAAATAGTAGAGGCTGACTCGCATTTATTTTCAAGATGAAATGTGGAGAAAATGAATGTATTTGTTCTACAACCTTCTTAAAGGCATTCTGACACAAGAAGATTTTCTATATCAAGCAAGCTACCAATTGTCCACTCCAATAATTTTTGGGTTCCAATTAGCTTCTTTTATGAGGATTCTAACAAGTTTGAAATCAGTCAAATTTGTTTATAAATAGAGACATGAAGTTCATAACAAGGTAAAGGCGAGCAAACAAGGATCAGAGATAGCTAGAGTGTTTCAAAAAATTCTCTTAGCTTTTTTGTAATCCATTTTTTTTTTCAAAAACCTTTACTTTGTAATCAAATCCCTTTGTTGTTAACAAACTTGTATTCCAAATTCAACATCTCTGTATCAAGGTCTAATTTTTAATATAAAGTTTATTTTTAGATTCGATTTCTATGTTTTTGTATTCATTTTATGCCTTAGATTATATTTGTGGAATTTATCTTTTGATTTATGAACTGTTTTGTGTCCTAGGTTAAAATGGTATCAAAGCCAAGTTCTGCTTAAGATTTAAGTGATATTACGATTTGAAAGAGTATGTAATAGTAGTAGTAGTAGTAGTAGTAGTAGTAGTAGTAATAATAATAATAATAATAATAATAATATGAGTAATATTATGATTTGGAATAGTTTGTAATACTAATAATAATAATATTACATGCTACTAAACAGACCCAAGTTCTAAACGAACCAAAGTTCATTTCTTTTTTGGCCTATTTAACCTAAGTTCATTTTCTTTTTGGCACATTTGACCTTTTAGTAAGTCAACATCTTTCTACAAGTGAATTGGTGCACTAGAATTGTGATTGCTTAGTATTATTTTGTTTCCTGCATCTTGCTATGCCATTAAATCATTCACAAAATCATTAAACAATGCTAATGAAATAATTTTATAGACCAAATATTTGTGGTAATATCTAGTTTTCTTTTTTTCCTTCAAGGACATCAATATGTGTTGAGGTATTCACAGCTAGTACGTGTGACTTTATTACTTTATTTATATTTGTGAAAGCATCAGGTAATTGATTTGCAAGTCCTTGCAAATGAATAATTCTCTAAAATTCTAGTTCACACTATCTTGTACGGGGATCAAGATGAGATAAAAAGGATACATACCATGTAATGTCTTACCATTCTTCTAGAATTGACTTGCCTCCCTCTAATGGTAGGAAAATTGTCTCATTAAATTAGAAATTTGCATAACATGTAATAATATGCTTCAAAGATTTAAAAATATCAGTCACTAGTTGAAGAAACTTCTAGTTCTTTAATGAATATCCATATGACATTTCATGGAGTTGATGCATCATTGTTCACCCTGGGGGACCAAGTTGGTCATCTCAAATTCTTCTAGATTTGATAGAACATCAAGTATCATTCATATGGATTTGTGTGCCACTAGTGACATAATATGAGCTCATCTGGAACTTTCAATCAAGTTTTCACAAATTGATATATGTAGTATTGACATCAATCAACTAGTGATAGTATGAGCTCTTCTGGAGCTTTCAATCAAGTTTCCATAAATTGAAATATGTGGTAATGAAATCAATTATTACATATTATACAATTAATGAAACAAACATCTTAGAATATACTTATTAAGCAATCAATTTTATGTGCAAATAAAACATAAACATTTTTCGTGTTATCATAAAGTAAAATAATTACTATGTACTCAAGAAACTAACAAGGTAATATTAGCAAAAGAATAAATTTGTCAGAACTTCTAGTTAAACAACAAAATTTTAAAAGTTGTCTATATGAGTCTTACTATGAAATAATTATTCATAGAAAATTTTTGTAACTTCTGCTTATAAGAAATTTTTTGTATGGCTTTTGGTTGTACAAAATTGAAATATCAACATTTTCAAGTTTCTGCCATAAGTACAGAAAATATGGTTTATGTAGCTTCTGACTATGAAAACCTTTTCTATATAGTTTTTACTATACATTCTATTTTATCATAACATAAATGTATAAATTTGTACATAATTTGAAGTTATGAAATATTTATTATATAGCTTCTGGCTATAAAATTTAGTGTTTTTTTATAATTCATGGTTACACAATACAATTAAAAGAAATTAAAAGTTAATATCTTTCATAATTTCGGGTTATGATTATTTTTTCAAAATAAAAAAATATACAAATTTGTACATAGCTTTAGGTTAAGAACTATTTTTTTATGTAAATTTGTACATAACTTTAGGCTATGAACTATTCATTGTGTAGATTTGTACATAATTTCAGGTTATAAACTATTCATTTTATAGTTTTTGGCTATATAATGTTGTTTTGTATAACTTCTAGTTATACTGTATAATTTAAAACATTTAATTATAAATCATATACATAACTTTTGGCTATATATTTATAATTTTGTAATTTATCCTATAACTTCTGGTTATAAGGATTGCACATATTTTTCATAACTTTTGGTTATTATTATTATTTTTTTCATGATTTTTGACTAGAAAGAAAAACATATTCTCTAAGTAATATTTGTACATATTTATGTATTCAAATAAAATCAATGAAATAAAAAATCAAAGGGTAATTTTATCACACATAAATAAAATGGAAAAATCATAATATAAGTTTTTGAGATACCTTTTTGTGAGAAAGAAAGAGAGAGAAGTCTTTTTATTTCTTTTGTAGAGATTATTCGTGTTGATAACGTGTTATAACAAAGTCGAAGAAGAAGAAAAAAATAAGAAAGAGAGGATAGAATGTACGGGAGAGATTGAATAGATTTTCATTTGGGGTCCCTCCAATTTATAAGGAGTTACAAAAGATGATCATCCACAAGTTATTATAGTGGTACATAATCTCAATTTTATAATAGGCTTGCACTTTTCACTTGTGTTCCCACTTGATGGCAAGAATTACTTTTTATTTGTGAAAATTTGATTTTTTGAAAATGTTTTGGAGTTGCTATTTATTTATTTTTTATTTTTTAAGGGAAAAAAATAAGAAAGAAAAACTCTAATCATGACTCCTAAAAAGGAAAAATAGGTTTGTAAAAAACCAAGTCTAGGTTTGGGGATTAGGTTACCTATTGAGAAGGTACGGTAATAAATTGTAACACCTCTCTAAACCCTAAACACACATCTCTATTAATCGGTTAAGACAAGTATGACAATTAATTGAAAAATCAATGGATATCAAAGATCAAGATATAGAATAAAACAAATCATGTATGATCATAAATGAACAAGATAAAGATGAGAGTGTACCTTAATAGCGATCCTAACGTCTCATGGGAAACGGGGTTAATATGCAATGACCAGTATAAGATATATCATGTAACAAAGCAAAATCAATAGATATCAATTAGGCATAGCAATTGGAACCAAGAATGTCATGGATATTGGGTCCCACCACTATCCAATTTATTTTGCATGAGTTAATTCTCTAAAATTCCATCTTCCTAATGATCATGGTGGAGGGATCATAGGAATTTAGATAAATTCCATTATTTTTGGAATTAGAGAATTTATTCATGTTTATTAAAAAAATCGAGAAAATAAAAAGTTTATCTAAAAAAAAAAAAAAGAAAAGAAAAGGTGCCCGCCACAAAGAAATTTGGCTGCAAAATTTACTAAAATGATTTTAGAGACCTAAAAAAAAGTCTTAAGGAAAAAGTTAAAGAAATTTAAATAATTTGAAAACTAGATTTTTGAAGACCGATTATTGAAAGCAAGCAAGAGGAAAAGAGGAAGGAGTCATGTGTGCTTTAGGGTAGCCATGCAAGCATGCAGAAGTGGGCCAGGGGGTGCCAAGGTGACTACTCTGTTGGTGTGGATGGTTGCATGAAAAGGCCTTCCATGAAGTAGGTTCCATTAAGTGTATACAGTCAAGACCTGGCACTCTTTCAGAGGTTGAGAAAGCATGCCAAACTAAATCCTTTACCGTGCCCACTGCCCGTTTACAACTCTCGTCTTCTGACATTTGAATCTTTCTTTCCACCTTTAATTAAGTGATGGCTCTCACTGGGGCTGGTGTTTTCATTGGCCTCAGCTGTAATTACCTCCAGGTCAGTTACTGTTAAGCAATCGGCACCTCCATTTTGAACCAGGCCATCTTAATAGAATCCACGTCACCAATCCCACTTATAAGTCCGATATATCCTTCCTCTGCTGCAAATTGCTATAGATTTCAGAGGCATAGAGGCTACTTAAGAGGATCCTGTCATCGAAATCAATATCCTTTACATCTGGATTGATTGATGTGGTCAGCTTTCCATTAAAGCTATCATTTTCTGCTTCATTTGAAGAGCTGTGAAGTTGCGAAGCAATTTTGGAACAGTGCTTTTCAAGCTGATTATCAGCTATGCCACATTTCCTTAAGGTAAGTCCTGAAGTTCACCGGGAAGGTGAATTCTCATCCATAGTTGGACGTATAACTTCAGGCTCAACTTCCTGCTTTTCTTCTTCTTGAACCACTGTTGCCTCTAGATCAGTTGGAAGGAGAGACACTTCTACAGAAACAAAGGGAGCCACCTCGGGTAGCATCAGCAAACCTTCCTAGCCTGCTTGCTGTTCCTTTTCTGAATTTTAGTAACATTGATGTAGTTCACCATAAGCCATGGCTTCTTAGGAAAGTAATAGCATCATCACACCTACTTGCCACTTACCAGTTCTGTCCATGCTTGCGCCATTGGCATCCCTCAGCGATCATGGGAGCCTCTGATCGGGCACGAACTGAGATACGGGCTTTCCTCATTGTGGCCTCTGTGGGCTGAGCAACAATCTTGAGAGGATTCAATTTGAAAGCCTTGTTCTGGACCCAACCTTGTGGTTCTTCTCATCAAATTTTCCTCTGACAGTCTCATGCTCCTGGAGGTTTTCGGCTCCACGATCCCATGCAGGTGCACAATGTTGAAACCCATCTTTAACCCAACCTAACAGTTTTGGTGTCCTATTGGAAGCACAACATCTGAAGGGCATGTCGCCAGCACCTGCTTCATTTTGCTGGTCCTATCATCTTTTTTTCTTCTTAATTTCCTTTAGCAATCCACCTTGTTTTCCTAGACCCTTTTCAGTTGGCTCAACCTTGGCTTCTTCAGTTTTCTGATGACGAGACCCCAAATGGATGGAGATCAGGTGAGTCTAAACTGCACTCCAGAGATGAAGCAACAATCCCAGGAACATCTTCTTTGCCAAACTACTGAATAATCTGCTTGTGCAGACTGCCTCATTTTCTGAACATGAGTTTATTCCTATTAAAGTCCTCTCGCCATTGACGGAAATCTCCATGCAGCTGACGCTACTGGAGAAAGGAAGTTGCGCTAAAAATAATGATCCCATTAAGAGTGAAGGTGCTGAGATTATGAGAATTTTTGTTCCGAGTTGTCCCGTGTTTGAACATCACCAACATGTCAAACAGTGGTCAATGTTGTGTGGGAATGAGGAGTGATTGGTGGGCATGATGATGTGGGATAAGCTGATAGTGGTGGGTATGGTGTAGGAGATAAGTTGAAGGTGGTGGGTATGAAGGATAGGGAGATGGTGGACTTGTCCTGAGGTTTCAGGCATGGAGTTGTTTGGCTTGAGATTTGAATTTGATAGAGGAAGGGTCTTGATGGAGGGTTTTGCAAAGGCTTTGGGTGGCCATGCATTGGGATTCCCTACGTGCATGGTGGGAAAGGAATTGGCGAGGAGCACTCAAAACAAACTGAGGTTCAGAATCACGTTGCTCAAGCTCTCTGGAAATGGTTTATTCTCCTCTCAAACTTCATTAAGTGTAGCACTGAACATGGATATTTCACTAACCAACTGATAATTACGTTGACAAAAGTCTACTTGCATCTCAGTTCGTTCACAAATGGTTTGTATTGATGAGAATCTTGAACTTCTCTATTGGCTTGAATTCATTGACACGTTCGTCTGGGACCCACGCAATTTCCAAGAGCTGAACCTTGATATAGAAAATCTATGCTGAGAAGCCTTTGCTGATCCTTGCCAAGTTGAATTTCCAGAATAAAACTTCTGGGTATTTCTAGAAGATTGTGAACTTGAGTAATGACCAGCAGTTAGCACATGTCTCTTGTGAATCTTATTTGTTGGATCCAATACTTATGTACTTAACCCGACTTCCATCCCCATTAGGAAAAATTACCCGCCTGTTGCACCACAACTATCCAGAAAGCACCACTCCAAAATCAAGAGGCTCAACTATGCTGCTGGTCCTTGCACAATCTGAGCAACGTGAGGTCTCTTCTGGCGGAAGTATCTATCCAGATTATTTTGACTGCAAGATGGGTTTCCCGCAATAGTTCTTGCATTGTCTATTAACTTTGAGCTGGCGGCCAATCCTATCTTTTCATGGTTATCCTCACCATTAGATTTTGCACCGACATTTGGTAGCGGATGCTATGGTTCAAAGTTGTAGTATTGGTCATTGACTTGGAGGGTCCCAAGGCGTATCGGTCTCGATGCATCGGTTTGGTACGAACGATACGTAAAATAAGCTAATTAGAAAATGCAAAAAATTATAAAAATATTATGTAAATCATCATAAAAATATATAGAATTAAATAAGCTCAAAAAATTAATAAAATAAAATTGTCTCACATTTAGCATTATTTAAATAGTTATAAAAGTATCTACTCAAAGTTATTTATGATAATGTTAATAATAGAAAATTATTTTATTTAAAAAATAATAACATTTTTACCAACAAACATACAATACAATAATCAATTCTATGTTGAATGACGAGGGGGTTCAAAATCATCATCATCAATCCTACGATGAGTATACAAATTGGGATCGTAATTCACGTAGTGAGGATATGGTTGAAAGAGTTGTCCATAACTTGAATATGTTGATTGAGATGATCCATAATCACTAGCTCGTGTTCCAGTATTTGAATATCCATCTGGATGCATCCTTGGAAATTAATCAAAATCATTTCTACTAAAAGTACTGGAAGACCTATCATGGTCTCTAAAGTTGTGATATGATCTATCATCCATTCCTCTGAAATATGACCTTGATCTAATACCAAATTCTGTAAGTGCTCATCAATACGATGATAATTTGATCTATGATAATCATGCCCACTAGAACAATCATCATTGTTGGGAAATGTAGCTAGCCTTTCCAAATGCTTTTGCTATTCCCATATCCCTGGTCAATATCCATGATCTGTATCTTATGTGGCATAGTAATTTTCATCTCCTTGTGCCCATGACATGCCAGGATCCACTTGACTAACATAACCCTCACCAATGGCACCAACTTCTCTAGTGCCCCAACCAGTGCCAACCCCCACCCCCTACTGTCCCCATTATCACCATCATCACTAGTAGAACTTGAAGAAATTCTTTTAGGAGCCTTACCTTTACGACGAGAATCAATATCTCTTTCTTGTGTAGCATTGATTGTACGCCAACTAACTCTACGATTTGTGGCAACATCATCTTCATGAATTCTTTCTCTACTTTCTTCATTAGGGGGAAGACCTTTATCCAACCAATCCAAATTATCAGATGATAAAATTGTTAGGATAGAGCCCTTAAAAGCATGACATGATATAATAAAATTGGAATTCATTATTTATTTAATGATGTTCTAGTTTCACTTTTATCCATCCTTATTCCATGTATTATACTTTATGAGCATTCTTGCTTGCATCTTTTACATTGTACGTGACTTAGGTGTATTAAGAGTTGCACAGAAGATCTAAGTCATGGGTTCCTTGCAAATATATGACTTGTTCACAGTCGGTTCATGGGCTTGGTCAACTCATTAGAGGTTATAGTGTACCACCTCCTAATTGGAGGGATGGTTAGTCTTGGCTATTGGGATGAGTTTCCCATGGTGAGTACACTAGTGTGTATGGTTGTACATTGGATAGGACCTATGATGAGTTATGACTTAACGCTATCAACTAGTCATGATTCGACCAAGCTGCTTCATTGTATTGTCTCTCAACCTTAAGAGAATATTGAACTTGTGTTGAAATTAGCAGTGGTTTTGACCTATGGGTGAGATGGTAAGTTGATCATATATTCCCTATAGATTAGGTCACTATTGATGGAAGTTGCCAGTAATAGGTATTCTCAATATAGGCACCATGATATATCTTAAGACTGAAACAATGTGTCTTTTTGGGTGATCCTAAGGAGGTGTGTTCATGGAAACTATGGTCATAGTAGTTCCTTAAGTGGAACTTGACATAGGCTCCTTGAGAGCTAAAATGTGTGAATTGAACACACAATAGGAGAATTTGTAACTCAAGGATGGTAGAGGTAGTCTTGAAAGGATATTATCTTTCAACTTATTAGACTACGAACACTAGTTTAAGGGGAGATTGAACACAATGGATAGTAGGTCATGGACCCAATCACTTGGTGTCTCATTGTTATTTACATAGGATACTAGAGTTTAGTTGATTCTCTATAGTGGGATGTTGAATTAACTTTAGAATTGGATTATGAGGGAGCTAGTATTTCAATGGGTCCCAATGGTCCCCGCTTTGAGCTCATATACCTTGTTAGCACGGATTATGAGGGTCGGATTGGCTCTAAGTTCACTTTTATGCATAAGGGCGTTTTGGTAATTACATAAGGTAGCATAGGGGTAAGTGAACAAGGTATTTGGATTGGGTTAATTGATTAATTAGTAGGCCATATTGGGTTAATTAATCAATTATAACCCATTTTGGGCTAGATTAAGTGACCCAAGCCCATGTGGGCTCAAGTCACTTAAGCCCACTTAGGAACCCTATAAATACCCCCTAAGGGTTAGGATTTCCATAGTTTTTGTCTTCCACCATCCAGAGAGATTGAGAGCCATAACATCCACCATTTTTTCCTTCCCATCAGAAGTGTGCCAAGATCAAGATTTGAGTCATCGGGTGGAAGACTTCTGATTTATGAGACTTCTGCAATTTTGATCTTCATCTTCACCATGCGGATTTGATTTGGGAACATCTGAATCTGAGGTATGGTTTTCGGTAGCACTTTCTAAATCCTTTTAAAGTATAAAAATATTATTTTTTCGTTGTGCATAGGATTTAGAAAAAACCTAGGTGTGGACCCCATATTTTGCACGATGCGTTCCCACTCAATGACACAACTCGTCTTTTTATTAGTGAAAATTTTATTTATTTATTTATTTATTTTTTAAAAGACTTGGAGTCGCCACTTATTTTTGTTTTAATTTTTAGGGAAAACAAAATAAGAAAGAAAAACCCTAAGTGTGACTCTTAAAAGGAAAAGATGGTTTGTGAAAACTAAATCTGGGTTCGAGGGTCAGGTTATTTATTGGGAAGGTATGACGACGAGCCGTAGCACCCCTCTAAGCCCTTAAAAAAAGGGGTCTTTACTAAATAAGATGATAATAATGTAGCAATTGATAAGGAAATCAATGGATGTCAAGGAATAATCATACAATGGAAATAAGTTATGCATGGAGAATAAATAAACAAAGTTGGAGTAGGAGTGTACCTTAGCAGCAAGTGATAATGTTCTATCATGGAAACAGGGTTAACTTAAGTATAAAATAATCACATGCATATCAAATAGTAGGGCAAAGATCAGACAATGTTCACCAAGCATAACAATTAATAATCAAAGGAGAACACTCATATGTGGGGCCTTCACCATAGCCCAATTGATTTTGCATGAATTGATTTCACAAATTCTATTATTTTGGAATTATGAAAATTGCATTCATGCTTATTAAAAGTGTGAAAATAAAAAATTATTTGAAAATCAAAGAAAAATTTGTGAAAGTGCATGCTAGAGAGAAAATGGCAACAAATGTTTATTAAAAATGGATTTTTAGTGACCTAAAACCCTCGAGAATGATGAAAAAATGAGGACTTAAAATTATTTGAAAACTAGACTTTTGAATGTCAAAGTTTGAAAACAAAAGATGAAGAATGAAGAGGATGAGAGCATGTGAGTTCTAAGGGTGGTGCATTGGAGGGTGGCCGGAGCTTTTATGCATGTGGGAGGAGGACACGCCAAAATTCTTCCAGTTAGGGTTCAGGATACCTTATAAGGCCGGGACCTTGAATTCATTGGTTGATTTGGGCCAAGACACTGTAACATTCATAATAAGGATCCTTCTAACACTGCACTTGAGTCTACCTATTTCAATTTCTGCAGCTTGAGGGCTGTCGTGCTTTTCACTGAACTTCACACTGCTACAACTGAATCCACACATGAAAGGGTACTCTGAAATTTTGAAGTGCTCCTGCTCAGAACTTATGACTACCAGCTTTGCCACTTGTAAAGATTCTCGTGCTACTATTGACCTATTGCCTACCATTTGCTTGCATTATTTTCTGTTTCATTAGTAAGTTACCAGCATCTGAAAGTGAGCCAATGCATCTTCGCTTTGAAGGAAGGCCTTAGTTTTTAACATCTCCATTTTATTCATCCTCAATTTTCTACTGATCGCCTTGAGTTGCTGATTACTACTCAAAAAGTGCTATTTTATAGATTGTAATTAACTCTTTTAAACACTTTTGAGTAGTAGTTATTACCTTTTAACTCAATTGGCATGATAAGGACCTTTACAATCGTTTCTAATCAAATTGTGTTAAGTTTTGATGTTTTTGATAGATTTTTGATCACCAAAGCAATCTAAGATGAGGGAGAGCTTTATATAATCCATGGAAAAGCATATGGAAGCTCATTTAAATGAAGAATTTAAGCTTTGGAGCTTCGTAGTTCTTTGCCAAAGCAAATCAAGAATGCAAGAAGGAAAAAAAGAGAAATCTAACATGAAATTCAAGAGGATAGAAACTGTTGGACACATTTTGAGTACTTCCTGGAGTCCATTTCATGCATACTATATTTCGTTTTGAAGCTTGGGAAGTTAGGAGTCCAATGCTTCAAACGGTGTGCAAATCGGAGCTGAAACGATGTGCAAATCGGAGCTGAAACGAAGAAGTTATGGCCGTTTGAAGACAACCGCATCAAGTTGTGCGGAAATTTCGCAGCCCAAAGCCCATTTCGCAGCTGCGAAATGAGCTGCGAAACCCACCTTTGGCACATGAGTGCCATTTCGCAGCCCAAGCCTCCATCTTCGCAGCTGCGAACCACGTTGCGAAATCACCTCCAAGCTGCGAATGAAGTTGCAAATCATCTCCAAGTTGCGGAATCACCTCTAAGTTGTGAAATCACATTCAACTTGCAAAATCAAAGTTCAAACTTGGAAAATGGACAATTCAACGTGCGAAATCCACCTGTGCAATCTTAGATATTTGCTACCGACTAAGTTAGATTTTTTCTCAAGATATTTTGTGTAAATTTCTATTTTCTCCTTGTAATCAGTCAAAGATATTATTAGGATATTTCTTAGAAAATATCTTCTCTATATATATCTTTAAACCAATGTAAAGAAATCAATCTTGTAATATATGTAATCCGACGAGAAGAGGATCATAGTAAGAAATGTATTTTATAGAGCACTTGCTCTATTTTTCCTTCATATTTTTGTTTTCTCGTTATTTTTATTTCTAACCAAACAAACTCTGAGGATGTTTCCTCAGAGGATGAGTGGCTAGGCTCTTTGTCTCTTGGAGTGAAGAAAGTCGGGTAAGTTTCCAAATGCAAAAATTAGAAGTTTTGTTGTTTCAGCTTTTAATGAAGAGAAAGTGTGACCCGTTAATGGTTTTTATCTTTTTGGTTAACTTAAAACACCTTAAAATCACCTGGGCCAACACTTGGTAAGGCAAGTGGTCTCCGTCCATTGAGATACACTAGTTTATCTCTTGCGAGCCTTTGAGAGGTGGTTTAAAGGTAGGATTTTCTAGAATAGCCAACACTTGGTAAGCTTTTGGACTCTAAGAAGACATCCATTAGTTATCTCTTGTGAGCTTTTAACGGGTAATCCAAGGTTAAGGATCACCTTGAATGGAAAATGCTAGGTGAGAGGCATGAGCCATTGCAAGATGCATCAGTGAGAGGGAATTAGTGTTTGAACCCATTAAGGGGAAGCATTTGTACCACACCGGTTCGGGAAATAACTATATGTTAAATCCCCAATGCGAGGAAAAGATTCAAGTGATCGGAACTCCCTTTTTGTATAAAGAACCTAAGCCTAGTGATCTGAAACTCCAAGAAACACTTTTTTTTGTAATTAAAATCAGTTACTATTTTTGGTTAGCTTAAAAGCAACATTTTCAAACATCTTTATGTTTTCTTTTAAAGCTAACCTTGAAATGAAAAAGCACCAATTCAGCTTTGAATTAATATCAATTGTGAAGTGAAAACCCATCCCAGTGAACGATCCTAGAGCCACTATGCTATGCTAGCTGAGGCTATCCTAGTACATGGTGTAATAGGTTATAAATTTTGTTGATTACTCCCGTTTGAGGACCGCAATCAAGGAACACCAACTGGACACGAATCAAATGGCACCGTTGTTGGGGACCATTAAGAGGACATGAATCAGCTGATACACCAATTGGGAACGAATCAGTTGCTCGGTTCCAGTATGCTCATTTGGGTTGCCACCGTGACCTAGTTGTGGATTCTCAATGGAAGCTGCAACTTTGGCTAAAGAGACTAGGCTGTATTGTGAGATATTTTCCTTGTCGCAATCATCAGTTCCATTAGAAAGGTCGCACCTAAGCCCTTAATGAGAAGCACCGCTCTGTTTCCTCAATTGTGGATTCTTCAGTTTCAGATTGCTTTGGTTATATGATTGGCCTAAAAGGTGGTTGTTGTTACCATTAAGCTTCTTAAATCAAACCATGTGCCCATAACATTCAACAGATCGCCAAAAAGACAAATATCAACATCTAATTAACTGAACATTAGAAGTTTAGCAAGTTAACCCAAGAATGCAAATTCCTTAGGATCTTGGTGATTGAGCTTCCTCTACATTATTCTCCCACTATGACAAAGCGACAACACTGAATTTCTTCAAACTGGTTTGAGGCAGGTTGATGGGTTTTGGGTTTGAGGGTAAGTGAAAACACATGCATGGGGAGTTGCACTAAAGGTGGCTAAGCAATGCAAAAGTTGTATGCACGTAGGGGGTGGGTAGAAAGGAAGCTCGTAGGAAATGAGTGGGAAATGAGTGGTGAAGAATGGGAAGGTGGTAAGTATGAAGAAAAGAATAAGTTGAAGGTGGTAGACATGGTGATGGGTATGGTGGGTATGAATGATGGGAAGGTGGTGAGCTTGAATGGGACAAGCTATCAGTTATGGGTAAGAAGGATGGGGATATGAGTGGTGGAGGAGGGGGTTTAGACCAGAATTGCTATTTGGGTTTGTCCATGAGTGAAGCTGAAGGTGGTAGGTATGAGGAAAAGGGATAATTTTCTACAGTCCGGAGTAGGGACATGATTCCTCAGTATCAAAGCCACCACTATTCGTGAGGAGAAAAACAAGCATGATTCACGAGCTGCTGATGACCTCAACAAAACATGAATTTCCTGTGAGAAAGCATAAACTTCAAGAATACTCTCAATGAACCCTTCAAGAAATAAGATGACACCATGATACTTGTTTTCCTCATCCAATGCACTTTCCTTTAATGCCCACTAGGATACATTTCCATGTCTTAAATCTTAATAAGGGTCATTCCTTAAAGGCTCTTCAAAAATCTCTTATTGTCCAAAGTCATGCTAAAGAAACCTTTCTCCGAAACACCTTAATGATTATAAACTGGAAGCATGTACCAACAGCCCCACCCCCGATCACCAGTTTGCAAACATAATTTCCCTTAAGGAACACCTTGGTGGGCTTCACGTTTCCATGGGTGGGCTTCACATTTCCATGGATGATTGAAGTCTTGTTGGAGCGGGAGAAGATAAAAGTAGAACATATCTCTCTGTTTTCACTCTCCCCTCTCCTCTATTTTCACAAAATGAAAGCTGCTTTGAAGATTCTATGTCAAATCTTCTATGAATGCTCTCTAGTATTGGGATAGAGACAACATTAAACTTAACACCAAAATCAAAAGTAGAGTGAAGATTTGCTTCATTCATACTACTAGCTTGGTCATCACTCCGTCCACATGTACTACGAGAACATCTTCACATTTGAGGAATCCCTTCCTGGTACACAAGAATCACCCAAGTTAGCCCCAACAACCTCGAATTTCTATATCAACACCCTCAATTTGTCTAAATCACCACTTTCATCTTCTGGTTGATCCAAATGATCTAGGATTGTGGGGAACCTCCTAGTAGCAGCTGGAATATGCTCCTTTCCATGGGCAAAAGAAAACTTTGGAGAAAAATATAACTTATCTAGAACTTTGGGCCCATTGATACATGCCCTGCAATAGAACCCGAATGTACCACCTCTTGACCAGTCCATCCGAGCAGAATATACAATGCCACCATTTGAAGCACTCTGATGAGAAAACCGCTCATTCGACAAACAACTCCTACCTCATCGATATCTTTCCACACCCATTAAGTTTAGGTGGCTCTGTCAATTGTACTTTCTTCTACTAGAAGAACCAGATTCCCAACTGATGATACCGACTCAATCCAACCACTAGGAAGGAGAACTTTGCTCTTTGATAACATGCTTCAACCTGAGGGCATGTACCTTTGCAGGAGTTCATAACTAGACCGGAGTCATTTTTCCATAGGACCCCTACATTCAGATAAAAGCCAAATACAAAGGAAAACCACAACAAAAGAACACCCGAGAAGCAAGGCATCACAAACTAAAGAATCATAAAACTAAGTCCTATCTCATATTGAAATCAATGGGTTTATGAACAAGTGGGGAACCCAGGTGGACATAGGACCAAAAACATGATCTAGGCATAGCATAGGACAACTAAAGTAAGACTAAACCACACTTATACAAAGCCACAGAAAGAGCAACGTGAATCATCTAAGCACAATCATAGTAATCCAGAGAAACAACAGCAATGAACAATAACCAATAATATCCATGTCTAAGCAACAAATGAGAGCCAGAAACATCAAGAAATGTAGGAAGAGCAAAAGTAATGAGGAAGAAAAGCAAGAAATATACAGTGCTCATACCTGGGAGGTTCTTCTTCTACAAGGACCAGTAAGAGGATACACCATGTCTCATCCAGTTCTACTTCCTCTTTTCTGTTCTTTTATTACCCTTCTAGCTCTCACTAAAACCTAGAATATCATAAAGCTCCCCTCTCTGTTTTTTCATTCTCTCATTTCGCTCTCCCCTCTCCAATGTTTTTATCAAATGAACTTTAGGCAAATCACTTCAAAATTGGCATATTAATCTACCTAAAGACCTTGCCTAAGTGGTAGAAGAGAAAATAACCGAAAAAGATAGGTTTTCAAGCCAAAAATGGTGAACCAATCAAGGTACAGGCCAACCGGCTCAACCGTCTAGGGGTACCGGTCGACCGGATCCCTCTTCTCTGTCGAGGTTTGGTCGAGATGAACAAAAAACACACACTCTCTCTTCCAATAGTCTTTCCTTCCCGGTCAAGGTATTTTCCTTCCTGATCGACCTCTGGTCGAGGTCCGATCAAGGGTAATAGTCACATGTCAAGCATTAAATGCTCAAACAGCTAGTGAACCGATCAACCCCTAGCTTGATCGGTTGAGGTTATTTTTTTGTTTTCTTGGCTCCCGAGGTTAGAAACCTATAAATAGAGAGCTCCACTTCATTTATGAGCAAGAGAACAACTACATTTATTTGTCTACCCACTTGTTCTTACCTTAAAAGCTCTCACTCCTTTCTTAGTGCATTAAATCTTCATTTGCATATCCTTTAGTGCACCTTTGTGATTCATCCTAGCCTTGAGTTGTATTTGAGCTAGGTTAAAAGATTCATACCTGTTAATTGAGTGTTAAAGCCTTTAAATGAGTTGAAACTTGAAGAAATTGTGTAAGAGCCCATTAGAACCAGAATCCAAGTGTAAAGGTGATTAGAAGCTTGGTTGAAGCTTCAAATTAGTGGAACCTTCACTCGGTTAGGAGCTTGAGGAGAGTGGATGTTGGCAAGGAAGTGTTGAGCCATTATAAAATCTGAGTTTGATTTCTCTAACTCTATCTCTTTATATTTGCTTTTCTTGTGCTTAAATTTGTTGTGTTTGAAAACGAATTTTTTAAAAACCCAATTCACCCCTCTCTTGGGTGTTTTGCTCATTTAAGATTAGCTTTTATTTTCTCAGCAAGAATATGTAATCCAATTTTTAATGGGGTTAAATGATTCTTATGCCCAGACCCTAGGTCAAAGTTTTTGTATTTGTGATTCAAGAAGAGCGACAATGGAATATCAATTATGGATGAGTCATCTTTTGGGGATCCTCTAGTTCTAGGTGATTCCAAGTCAACTTCAGAAAATGCTCATATTGGCAGTGATCCTTCTAAAGGAAAGCAATATCATCCTTAGTGTGTCCATTGTGGTCTTCAAGGACATACAATTGACAAGTGCTTCAAGCTTGGATACCCACCTTGATCAAAGAATTCAATGGATCAAGTTCAAGCCCATCAAACCACTTCCATTGTATTCGATGATATGGGCTCTACTTCATCATATGTGATATGAGGTGCCCTTTTCTCTAGCCAATGTCAATAACTTGTTGTTTTGCTAACTTCACTGTTGCATCGAAGCACGACATCTACTTCAGAATCGTAAGAGCAGGGAGCCCCTTTAGTCTCAAATTTCTTTGGTAAATATTCTTTATCATCTTCCTTTAACATTGGTGCTACACATCACATGTGCACTTCCTTTCACCTATTTTAAACCTTTCTTTCTTCACAAAATTCTAATGTCACTTTGTTGAATGGTCACTCTATTCTTATTACTTGAATTGGGTCTATTGAGTTCTTTAGTGGTCTTGTTATTGATAATGTTCTATACGTGCCTCAATTTCAATTCAATATTCTTTCCATTTGTGCTCTCACCCAATTTCACCATTGCTTGGTGCACTTTCTCTCTGAATCTTGTCTTATTCAGGATCGTAAGCAAAGGAAGATGATTAGGATAGCCACTTCGGAAACGTCTATATCTTGGATCCTACCAACATTTTTCCTATGGTTTCCCATGTCTCAGCTATTTGTAATAATCCCACAAAGTCTGATCATCAACTTTGACATAACTGTTTAGGACATCCTTCTCTTGTTAGGCTTAACACTTTGAGAAATGAATTCAAACTCAAGGATTTATTTGTTCATCCTTCTCATTGTAAAGTTTGTCATTTGGCAAAACAGAAACATTACCATTTGATGTTTCTAATATAGTTACACATTCTCCTTTTGAGTTGATTTGTCTTGATATTTGGGGACCTTTTCATCATCTTACACATGAAGGATACTGTTATCTTCTTACTATTGTGGATGATTTTTCGCATTTTACTCAGGTTTATTTGTTACATGCCAAATTTGATGTCATTAGCATTTTTCCTGATTTTTTCAAGTTGATTCAAACTCAATTTGGTGTGGATATCAAAATTTTCATAATGATAATGCACCTGAGTTATCTTTTTCTGATTTTTTTTTTTTTGGTAAGGGAGTAGTTTCTTTTCATTTGTGTGTTGATACACCTCTACAAAATTTTGTGGTTGAACGAAAGCATCCACATCTTCTTAATGTTGCATGTGCACTCTTGTTTCAATCTAACATTCCATTGGAATATTGGAGTGATTGTATTCTCACTGCCACATATCTCATTAATCGCATTCCATTTATGATTTTATCTAATAAAACACCTTTTGAGATTCTTTATAATAAGGTTTCCTCCTATTCTCATTTACGTGCTTTTGGTTGTTTGTGTTATGGTTCAACTCTTGATCGTCATCGCACTAAGTTCTCTCCTAGAGCCATTCCCTTTATTTTTCTTGGTTACCCGTCTAGTTATAAAGGATATAAACTCCTGAACTTGTCAACCAATGTGTGGACCCACGTTTTTCACATGTGTCCACACTCGAGGGCGAGACTCGCTTTTTATTTGGTGAAATTTTGATTTTTTTAAAAAAAAGACTTGGAGTCGCCACTTATTTTTGTTTTATTTTTTAAAAGAAAAACAAAATAAGAAAGAAAACCTTAAGTGTGACTCCTTATTTGGAAAAGATGGTCTATGGAAAACCAAAGTCAGGTATGGGGGTTAGGTTACCTATTAGGAAGGTACGATGGTAAGCTGTAGCACCCCTCTAAGCCCGTATATGTACAACCTCTACTAAACGAATTAAGGGAATTATGGCAATTAATTAATTAATTATGGATACCAAGAAAAATAATCAATGTACAAGTCATGGTGAAAATCAATATACACAAAAATAATGATGAAATCTAATTAAAATAATACACAAAATAAATAAGAAGAGAATTATGCAAAATGAATTATTGAACTAAATAAAAAAAAAGATAAAAAAAATAGTTTTCAAGAAATTTCAAAGGATTTTATTAAAAATGATTTTGAATTAATGATTTCAATTTATTTATTTACAAAAAAAGAGTCAATTTATTTTCTCAATTTCATTTGTATTCAATTTTCAAGAAAGTTATTGACACTTATTATATCAAAAGAATTTATTACAAAATTTCAATTTGGGCACAAAAATTATTTTTACTTGGTTTTACTAGAAAAAAATGAATTATTACAATTTTATTTACAAAAGTATTTCAATTTGTTTTCATTTAAGAAAAGTGACTAATACAAATTATTAAAAATAAATAAATAAATAACTTTATTTGCAAAATAATTTTTAATTAAAAAATAATTTTTGGGAAAACTTTATTTACAAAACAATTTTTGGACAATTTTTATTAAACAAAGAAATTTTTAGACAATTATTATTAAAAACAATTTTTCAAATTCTATTAAAAACCTTTTTTTTTTTGGATTTTTCTAAAAGCATTTTTCTAATTTTATATTAATAAAAAAATCTTTATTAAGAAGAATATTTTAAAATTATAATTTTATTAAAACATATTTACTGAATTATTCCTCTTATTTAAACAAAATTTCTTATTTGTTTGATATCTAATTTTGTACACAACAAATAAACATATACAAACAAATATTTACAAAAACCAATAAAAATAGGTAATAAAATGTGTACCCCAATAAGCTTACAACATGTTCAATGTCTTTCTATAGTTTTTTTATTCTCACTTTCTTCCATGAAATTTCGTGCTCTGCGTGTCATAAATCCACCTCAATCGACATAATTGCAAAATGGGTTCATACAAAAACAAAAATAACCCAAAGTGTAAATATCTAGAGATGTACAAAATCCCAAACAAATATTCAAATCCAAATTCAAATTTCAAATTAGTCCATTAAATTTCTCCAATTAAAATGAGCCCAAATTACTATAGGTCCTAGCCCAAAATATCCAAATTAATAACCAAAAATACAAATACAATCAACCAAACCTAAAATTGGATAAATTAAAATAAAATTTACAAGGCCTAAATTTAATATTTCATAATCCAAGCCTAATTTAATATACACCACAATTGTTCCATGTCCAAATTAAATAGTTCAAATTGGCCAAGCCCATATCAAATATTCAAGTCATCCAACAAATCTCACCCACATTGTGGGCCCAAAATTCATATCAATTAACAAGCCCACATTAATAATACACATGGCCAAAGAAAATAATATTATCTCAAGCCCAATCCAATAAACCTAAACTAATAACCAATAAGCAATAGGCCCAAGTCCAAATCAATTACTGTGCAAACCAAAAAAATAAATAAAGATAAAAAAATGAAAATAAAATAAAGTAAAAAGAAAATTTGCCCATTTTTTTTTAGAACTATGGATGGTCATATTGTTAGCCGGCAATGGCGGGCGGTGGTTGGTGGTGATTGGTAATGGCGGTGAGGGTGGCGGATGAAAAGAAAATGGGTATGGTGAGAAGAGAGTAGAAAATAATAATAATGATGATAAAAATAAATGAAAGAAAAGAAAATAAGAAGGAATCAAAAGAAGGGTGTTTGGATGGAAAGAAAGTGAGGGAAAATGATGGAATGAAAGAAATCGAAGAAAAAAAATCTGGGCTCCGAGTGTTTTTCTTTCTTTCTTTCTTTCTTTCTTTTTTTTCCTTTTTCAGTCCATTATGAGTGAGGCCCCCCAAAGAGAGAGCTGCCAATGGGAAGGAAAATGCCCAAAGAAAAATGGAAAAAGAGAAAAGAGAAAAGAGAGAAAAGAGGAGAGAGGGGTATGGGTCTCACATGGGGGCATGGGCATGAGAGAGAAAAAGTGGGTGGGGTGGTTGGGGAATGTAGGAAAAGAGAGGAGAGATGAGAGAGAAAATAAAGAAAAAGAATAATAATAATAATAATAATAATAATAATAATAATAATAATAATAATAATAATAATAGTAATAATAGTAGTAATAATATACAAAATAATAAAATCTAACAATAAAATGGTGAGTGGGCCAAAAATATCATATTTAATCAGGATTTTAAATCTAAGGACAAAATTGGGCTCAAAATTAATTTAAAAATAAAATTGAGACAAATTTTGGAGTCTACACAATGCCATTTACATTAGTCAGGAAGTTATCTTTCATAAATTTATATTTTTTTCTAGTCCACCAATTCCACCCTCACTTTTGCAAATTTTTTGTTTGAGCTTGTGCTTCCATCTTCATTTCCTTGTACTTTTCATCAACCTTTTTCACCATCTCATGACCTTAGCCTTATTTCTCTTTCTCTTGAACCTTCCACACTTTCTCCATCTCATTCTCACCCTATCTGCATGACCCGACCTCCCTCATATCTCAAGGATTTCCACTGCTATTCTATTATTTCTCACACTTCCTTTCTTATTTTTTTATTCTCCGATGTTCTTGGATATGCTAAACTCTCTTCATCTCATCGTGCTCTCATCAATGCCATTTCTTCTCATGTTGAGTCCATTTCCTTTTCACAAGTTGTTGTTATTCCCAAGTGGCACCAAGCAATGCAAAATGAACTTCAGGCTCTTAAATAGAATGAAACTTGGTCTCTCACTACTCTCCCACCTAGTAAACATCTTGTGGGCTGCAAATGGGTATACAAGCTCAAATTTCGAGTTGATGGCTCTCTTAAGCAACACAGAGCAAGTTACCAAGTGTTATACTCAGCAAAAGGCTGTTGATTATCTTGATACTTTCTTTCTCGTGGCAAAGTTAGTCATAATTAAGATTTTTTTAGCATTGGTTACCCTTAATGGTTGATTTATAGTTCAATTAGATGTAAACAATGTTATTTTTCACGGTGACCTGACTAAGGAGGTTTATATGTGCTTACCTCTTAGATATCACTGTGAAGGAGAGCAACTAACATATAACATTGTTTGTCAATCACATAAATCAATCTATGGGATTAAACAAGCCTCTAGACAATGGTTTGCCCAATTTTCAAGTGTGTTATTGGAAGAAGGGTTCACTCAATCTACTACAGATCACTCCTTATTCATAAAACAGGAAGGTAATTCCTTTCTTACATTACTAGTATATGCTGATGACATTGTCATCATTAGTAATAACACAAAATCGATTGAAGATCTCAAAACATTCCTTGATGGTGGGTATTTTTTTTTTTTTGGCCTTAAGGCTGCTAGGTTGAGTAAAGGGATTTTAGTTAGCCAAAAGCATTATGCCCTTTAGATATTGTCTGACACAGGGTTCTTGGCTTGTAAACCTGCAAGCACACCTATGGAAGCTAATGTTAAGCTTTCACAAGATGATGGGGAATTTCTTGAAGACCTAGGATTGTATAGACGACTGATTGGTAAGCTTGTTTACCTCATAATCACTTGACCCAATCTCTCATACTCAATTAACCATCTTAGCTAGTTCCTTGTCAATCCAAGATCTAGTCATCTTCAAGTTGCTTATCAAGTTCTACAATATATCAAAGGATCGGTTGGATAGGGTCTCTACTTCCTTCATCTTCAACAACTTAACTCAAGGGCTTTGTCGATGTGAATTGGGGATCTTGTAAGGATTCAAGATGATCTATTAGTAGATTTTGCTTCTTTCTTGGGAACTCTCTAGTTTCATGGAAATCTAAGAAGCAAAATACAATATCACGATCATCAGATGAGGCCGAATATAGAGCAATGGAAAATGTGACTTGTGAACTTGTGTGGTTATTACCACTTTTTCGAGACTTTGGCATTGAACACAAGCAACCAGCAATTTTATACTATGATAATGAAGCAACCCTCCGCATTGCAGCCAATCCAGTGTTTCATGAGTGGACTAAGCATATTGAGATAGATTTTCATCTTATTCGAGAAAGATACAAGCAAGTTGTCTCAAAACACTCCATGTCTTTTCTCAAAACCAGATTTTATATCTTCTCACCAAGCCACTTTTTCCAAACCAGTTCAAGTTTCTTCTTCACAAAATGGGAATTCACAATATTCATTCTCCATTTTGAGGGGGAGTATTAGAGTAGCAGGGTATTTTTTTGTAATAACTTAGTCCTTATATAACAAATTACCCTTTGTGATTTTTTTTTTCATTTTTTTACATCGAGTTGTATAGTTGATTAAGCAAAAGTTCCAAAACTCATATAGCTCATTTTGTACTCTGTATATTTCTATGTTTCAATCAATAAGAAGTTGAGTTATTTTCTTCTCTCTTGAGTCTTCATTTTTCTCTATTTTTTGGTTGAAACAAAAATATTAGCTATGAAAAACAATATGTTATTTTAAATAGATCAAGATAGAAACTTTGGAACAATTCTTCAAGTTGCAAATATTTATCCATTTTGTCATCTACCCAAATGACGCCATAGTCTACATTAGAAGTTGAATTTGGGGGATTTATCTAAAAATGAAGCTAAGATGTTATACATGTATTGAAATATGTGGTGTAAAAAAGAAATCAAGCAAATAGGGTGATTGATAAGTTGGCAAGGTTGTGTAGACTTATCATGTTTGTTGTTTGTTTTAAAAATGACTTCCCAAATTAGTAAAGCTTAGATGGGATAACTTATTTGTAGTTTTTGACTCACATTAGGAAAAAATAAATAGAAGAAAAATGTTAAGGATATTAATTTAGTAATTCTTGAACTTTCAATTTCGATAATTGAAAATGTATTATGAAATTTAGGTCACTAATTAAGATAAAAATTGTTAGCCCAAGGGTTCTCCTAATCATGTTTTGATGATAACAAACCATGGTTAAATTACTAATTGGTTTGAATCATAAAGAATTTCAGGTGTTAATTTGAAAATTCATTAAATGACCTAATGGATGCAAGATCAAGACTTTTGAAAGACCTTTTAATCATAGGAAACATATGTAAGATGAATGCATGGGTGCACTTAGGATTTTCATATCATTTCATGCATCTTTGAAAACTCGGTTTATGCTTTAAAGTTACATTTCCATCAAAATCCAAGTTCTATCAAATGAACCTTAGGCAAAACGTTTCAAAATTGACATATTATTTTACCTAAAGACCTTGCCTAAATGATAGAAGCAAAAAGACTAGAAAAAGATAGGTTTTTAAGCCAAAAGTGGTGAACCGGTCGAGGCACTAGCCAACCGGCTCAACCAGCTAGGGTACCGGTCGACCGGTTACTCCTTCCCGATTGAGGTCCGGTCAAGAGATGCAAAAAATACTCTCTCTCTTCTAGTAGCCTTTCTTTCCCGGTCAAGAAATTTGTCTTCCTAGTCGAGGTTCGGTCAAGGGTAACAGTCACCTGCCAAGCATTTAATGCTCCAATGACTAGTGAATCGATCGACCCCCAACTCGACTGATTGAGGCTGTTTTTTGGTTATTTGGCTCCCGATGTTAGAAACCTATAAATTGAGAGCTCCACGTCATTTATGAGTGAGAGAACACCTACATTTATTTGTTTACCTACTTGTTCTTGCCATAAAAGCTCTCATTCTTTTCTTGGTGCATTAAATCTCCATTTTCATATTCTTTAATGCACCTTTGTGATTCATCCTAGCCTTTAGTTGTATTTAAGACATTGTTGAGCTAGGTTGAGAGATTCAAACTTTTTAATTGAGTGTTAAAATGCTCAAGTGTGTAGAGATTTGAAAAGATTGTGTAAGAGCCATTGGAGCCGGAATCCAAGTGTAAAAAGTGATTAGAAGTTTGGTTGAAGCTTCAAGTATGAATGGAACCCTCACTCGATTAGGAGCTTGAGTGGATGTAGGTAAGGAAGTGTCAAACCACTATAAATCTGAGTTTGGTTTCTATTTCCTTATCTCTTTATATTTGTGCTTTTTGTGCTTAATTCCTCCCCCGAGTGTTTTTATCTATTTAGATTAGTCCATTATTTTCTCAAAAACGAATAAGATATAAATAAAATATAAAATAATATGATCAAATTGTACACAATTCTTTTAGGCACCAATTCAGCCCAAATGAACTTGAGTTAATAATAAAGTCATTTAAAAATTAAAGCAAAAAGATGAACTCAATCTTATCTACGAAGTTTAATTCAAACAAATTTGAGTGATTTAGTGAAATGCAAATTAAAGGGAGAGAAGATGTAAATGTTGAAAAAAAAAAAAAAAAGATTTAAAGTATTAATCCCAAAGGAACAAGTTTGTTGTTGTAAAATGCAGACAAACTTAGAGTTTGGACAAAAAAATAAAACGGTGGAAAGAAGAAAGAAAGATGGCCAAAAATTTGCAAATGAAAATCATGGATTAGATATATCATATATGTTGAACTGCCAATGACTTTCTGTCAAAATAAGATTTAATACTATGTTAAACTATCTATTTCTTAAACTCAATCTACATACTCTTTAACAATAAATATGGAGGTGGAGAGCTAGGACACAGGTGGAGTAGAAAGACAAGGGTAGAGCACCTTTACAATGCCCACAATCTACATATGAAGTAAAACTACATACCTCTCAGTTTTTTTTGTTGGGATCAGTAAGGACAAGCTGGAAGGATCCAAACCCCAACCCCACTCCATCATTGATAAGACTCCTCCCATTTTCCATCTCTCTAATAAAGTGGTATTTTCACACATAACCTCATCAACAACAGAAAAAGAAAAAGCAGAAAAAAGGAGGTTCTGTTCCTTACTTTCTTTTCTGTCCTTTTCTCTTATAGCTTAAGCTAAGCATCGTTTCTCTCTTGTCATTCTTCTTTTTCTTCTTCCAAAATTTTTGGGGTCCTTGCTTTGGGCGTCAACCTTGCCTGTCTTTCTTCCTCCCTTCCTTCTCCTGAAATTTGCTTCACGTTGAGCTTATTTTAATGTGAGTTTCTGTCTGGCATTGTTTGTTTGCTCAGGTAAGTTTGAATTGCATTTTTTTTTCCTATTTGTTTTGATGCTGTATTTTTCTTTCTTGGGATTCTGTTTTTCTTTTTGAAGTCTCTTTGCATTTGAGTTTTTTAGTGATAACTCGTTCTGGGTTTTGATTTCAGAGATTGGAAACTAACTTTCCCTTTGCACTGGTTTCTATAGATTCTGGGTATTTTCTTTCTTGAAGTTCATTTATTGTTCCAGTTTGTCTGTCGAGCTTTGATCTTCTCGATTTCGTTCTTCACTTCTCTATATAATTATCCTCGAGTGCTTCTGAGTTTTGTGTCCTCCTTTGTCATTTCTCTAGTTCTCTTTTCTTGGTTCTGATTACATAGAAAACCATTGAATATATATATATATATAAAATATTTTAATAATACTTTTTTTTTAATATATATTTAATATGTTAAATTAAATAATAATGATAAATATAAATATACTAATATAATAAATTATATTAAATAAAATATGCATAATATTTAACTATAAAATATATTTAAGATGAAATTTAGTTTTATTTAAAAGAAAATTTTTATATTTAGCTTTATCTTTATTTATTTTATTATTTTAAACTTTTACAAATTATTATACTATTTTTATACTCATCATTATATAATTATTATAAAAATAATTATGAATGTAAATATTTATATTTGTTAAATAAACTTAAATGGTAAAAATTTGAAAAAAAAAATCAATAGTTTATATATTTTATTTTATTTAAACATTTACTAAGTTTGGTTGCATAGCCTAGTGGTCCAATCATTGGGATTTTTAATCCAATCCGTCATGCCCCCAACATGCAGGAAGCTTGTTTTTCCTTATCAAATCATAAGCATGCAAGAAGTTTATTTTTCCTTATTAATATTACAATCATTCCCAATGTTAAACGGTTCAAGGGAAATCGGACAAACCATGTTGACCGGTTCACGGGAAAACCGATCGGTTTAATGGTTGGACCGCCGGATTGGACGGTTTGACACCAGTCCTTGTAGGAGGGATTCACTTGACTGCTGGTTTGGATGGCTCAATACCGAAGCGGTTCACTTGAGTCAATTGGATTGGATGACTGGTTTTTAAAATATTGATTGAAAACCCTCAAAACACAGTCCCAAGACCTTAAAATTCCCGCTGATGAGTCAATGCACAAACCACCAAAACCCCAAAATTCCACTGCCTAGTGGTTTCAAGAACTCGCCAGCCAATTCAAGAAATGAACCCCTGAATGCATTGACAAGATTTATATGTAATATGATGGGATTAATTAGAGAAGCAGTTTGGGAGAGTATCAATGTTATGTATTCATTACCAATATCTTTTCTAATTAAATGCATTAACATTATATACATAAGTATAGGTATATGAATGTAGTTTTGAAGGCTTGAAGGCTTGACCTTACATATTCTGCGCATATGTGCATCCCTGAATCCTTGACGTTTGGTTTGTCTTTTTCGGGAACACGAAATCCATAAATTTTACTACCTCCCACAAACACAGTTGGAGAGGGAGATATGAAGAGAACGAAGAAGAAAGAGAGATGGATACAGCACTACAGCAGCTTTCAGAAGATACTGCTTGTGGGTGAAGGCGACTTTTCATTCTCAGCTTGTTTAGCTAGACAGTTTGGTTCTGCTGTTAACATGGTTGCCACTTCACTCGACCCTCAAGGTGTTCTTCATTCTATATGAAAATCTGTTGACATCCATTAATCTCCTCACTACTCTCTGTATTTTGTGTTTCATGCACACTGGCCGGCCTAAAGGATCATCAGTTCAGCATACTGGTTAGCTTGTGATTGAAGCCATCTAATTTGCATGTTTTTTTTCTTGGTCTTACCGCAGAGATAGTGTATGCTAAGCATTGGAGCTGTGCAACACATTTGCAAGAACTAAAAAGATTAGGATGTCGAGTTCTGCATGAAGTTGATGTGAAAGAAATGAACAGACATCCCACCTTAATAAACATGGAATTTGATGTTATCGTCTTTAACTTCCCTCATGCTGGCCATTTCCCAGGGTTATGTGAAAGAAATGTCAAACTCATCAAGTAAGTGCAGCTGCTTTTCTCAAGTGGTACAAGTAATTCTGCAGGGTCAGCAAGCTTAATTATGGTTATGATTCACTGTTCATTCGTATTTATTATGTTTTCGGGTGGAAATGAATCAGGATGCACAGAGAGATTCTGAAGGCATTCTTTAAGAGTGCGAGTGATATGCTGAGCAGTGGAGGGGAAGTTCATGTCACACACAGAGATGACTATCCCTATAATATATGGAAGGTGGAGAAACTAGCCAACGGAGCGGGTCTTTATTTGAAAGAGAAAGTAGAATTCCAAAAGAAGGACTACCCTGGGTATCATAACAAGAGAGGCGGTGCTATCGGTAGTAACAAAACATTCCCTCTCAAAGACTGCTATACCTTCAAATTCTCTGTTGGTACTTGGGAAAGCGAAGAAGAAGAAGATGAAGAAGATGATGACGATTATGATTACAAGTACAATGATGATGTTGATGATGATGAGGACACTACATCTAGTGGAAGTCTCGGTGATGAAATTGGATGGATATTACCTGTGATGAAACGTCTGCATATTAAGTGAGTATACAACTAAGGTGCGGTTTTGGTACTCTGGGTGGCTGAAGAAAGGAAAAGCTGATAGAATAAATATGGACCTATATTATATTAAACATTGTCGGGATTTAGCTATCCATATATATACGATTTCTATTTGATCAAGAGTATGGGCCACTGTAGAGCCCAACGCTATCACAGACCTTAAATGATGGAGCCTAAAACTCGTGAGGCCCAATAGCCAAAGGGTATGGTCCCTAAGGCAGGAGGGTATAAATCCAAGTGTCAGTTTCTTGTATGATAACAACATTTTGAAACAAAAGGAACTTGTTCTCTCCCGCTCCCATCATCAGAGAGAATTCAAAGAAAAGGTGGTGCCCTCCACAGCCTTACAAGATCCATACATCTTCAACAAAATCTAAAATGGATTCAGGTTGGTTCCCTATCCAAATATCAAAGATCAAAAGAATGTTTTGAATGTTTGATATACATACATATATATATATATATCATGTTTTTGTGTCTTGGGTGATAATGGAAAATAAAGAAATCTAACAAAAGCATAATATACTTTCCAGCCCCAGTTGAAAATGGACTGTTAGGAGGACTGGAATCTTGTGATTGTCAAATATTAATTAGTGTTTCATGGTAAAAATTACAGTCCCATTGTGAAATTAATTCTAAAATATCGATTAGCTTAATTACAGATAATTAGTGGGTTGGACTGATCCTCCACATTGTCGAGGACTGATAGTTCTCAGAACCATCTTCTGTGAGCCTTCTTCAAAACAACCGTGTCATAACAAGTTTACGGGCTTACGGGCTTACAGACTTGCGGAAAATCTAATGTAGCAGTTCTGAGAATTGCTTCCCCTCCAACAGAAACATTGTTGATGGATGATTCTATAACAGTCTATGTTGCAAGCTCCACTTATTTACAGATTAAGAAAGAGCAATATCAAGCTCCATTTTTTTACAGATCAAGTGTCAAAGCAGTGATAATTAAGGCACACACCTTTGCATAGACTGCAGACTCAGATTCGGCCTCCTCTTTGTTGAATTTCTCTTCGTACAAAACATTTTTCAGCTTCCACTTATAATTTTAGACCCAGATGAATGCAATAGACTAATATTGAACGTTGAATATTAACAAATTTATGGCTTATGTACTCGTCACATGCCATTTTGTTTGAACAATTCTTCTCATCAAACCCCGTGTCTTAAAACAAATACACTTTACTAATGGGTTTGAATTATTTTTAAAAGGAGAATGGAAATGTGAGCGGGTATAACACAATTACAAGACTTGAATGCATTTGAAAAGCCTTTAAATATTAAAATTCATGACTTATGTGTAACAAGGTAGTGCTTAAGAATTCCATTTTTGGATGCAAATATTCATTAGTGTCCACGATAACATGCAACCAACTAGGTTCTCGAAGAGCCTAATTTTAAACCTAGTCCCATGTTGAAATTGAAGGATGTAGAGAGAACGATTGTTAGGATTGATGAATTTAAGAGGTTCTTTAATCTTTGTATTCTCCTATGCAACTTTATTGGCTCCCACTTCTTGTTTGGAAGGTAGTTGCACTTGAAAGTATACACCCTAAGATAAGTTAATTGGAAACATTAATTAGAGATAATTTGTATTACAATTTCTTATCCAATCTATACATTGATTTTAGGTGAAGGGAAAGTATAAACATAAAGTTATTAATAGTTTATATAAAAAGATCATATGATGGAAAGTTACTAAAGCCTTTCAAATAAAAATTAAGTTGGGAAATTGAAGGTTATTTCTTATGTTATTTATTTATTTGTTTATTTGTTTATTATTGATTTATATTATTTATCTATTAGAAATTTTATTTATTTATTTTAAAGGTATTTTCGCTTTTTCTTGAGTGCTCTTTTAACTTTTTCTTGAGTGCTCTTTTATTAGTCAAACTAAGAGACCGTTTGTTTTTTTTATTTTAACTTTTTACTAAAAACAATTTACTTTTAGACTTTAGATTGTTTGTTTTTCTATTTTTTCATAATTTATTATAAGCTTTTTGTTGAATAGAAAAAGCCAAAATATTTAGCTTTTTCTAAATGGAAAAAATAACATGTTGATTTTTTTTTACTTTTTAATGTTTAATAGAAATAAAATATTAAAAAAATAAACAACCTAATACTTAATACTATTAAACATTAAAGCTCTATTTAGAATTAAGTAAAAAAAAAACAAACACCACCTAACATGCACACTAATAATATTGCTAAGATTTGTAATTTTTCTTATGAGATATGAACAAATACAGTAATTCTTTAACATTTTTATTTGAAGATAATTTTATCATCAAGCGATTAAATCGCATTTATGATAATTATTATAATTTGAACAATTGTTTTGAAAACCATATGAAAACTTTTCCTATTATTTTTAGGATATTCGAAATTATAGGAATAAGTTAGGCCTTGTTTGGTAACAATTTATGAAACCATCATATCTGGTACTACAAACTTAGTTGACGGATTTGGAAGAGCAAACATAATGCTACCAAATGGAACTAGATTCCATATAAATGATGTTTTATATTCTAGCAAATCCAAAAGAAATTTGCTTAGTTTTAAAGATATCTGCATAAATAGATATAATATTGAAACTATGAATTGAGATAATGTAAAATATCTTTACTTTACTTCCATTATATTTGGCTAGAAGCTTATAATGGAAAAAAATCCCAACTTTCTCCTCTAAGTTGTATCATACAACTATAAAGCCTATTGAATTATATGTTATCGTGAATCAGAAGTTCAACGACCCAAAAATTTTTGCCCTTTGGCATGACAAACTAGGTCACCCAGGGTCTTTAATGAGGCATCGAAGAATTGAAAACTCACATGGGCATCCACTAAAGAACCATAAGATTCTTTTGCCCAATGAATACTTATGTGTTGCCTGCTCACAAGGTAAATTGATAATCAAACCACCTTTTACTAAAGTCATATATGAGTCACCAGTCTTTTTAGAAAGAATACATGGGGACATATGTGGGTCTATCCATCCACCATGTGGACCATTCTATTATTTTATGATCTTAATAGATGCTTCTATTAGGTAGTCACATGTTTGTCTCTTTTCTACACATAATGGTGCCTTTGCTAGGCTCCTTGCACAAATGATCATATTGCAAACACAATTTCTATATTATCTAATTAAGACAATACGTCTTGATAAGGTTAGTGACTTTACTTCTCAAATATTCATTGACTACTGCATGTCAGTAGGAATAAATATTGAACATCCTATTACTCATACCCATACCCAAAATGGTTTAGCAGAATCCTTTGTTAAACATCTTCAATTAATAACTCGACCATTACTAATGAAAACCAAGTTACCTACTTCTACCTAGGGACATGCTATTATGCATGTTGCAGCTTTAGTCCGTATTCGACTTACAACTTACCACGAATACTCCTCTTCACGACTTGTGTTTGGAAAACAACTAGATATCTCTCACTTACCAATCTTTGGTTGTGCACTATATGTACCAATTGCACCTACACAGCGCACTAAATGGGTCCCCAATGATGACTTGGGATTTATGTAGGTTTTGATTCTCCATCTATCATAAGATATCTTGAACCTTTGATAGGCAATGTTTTTACAGCCCGCTTTACGGATTGTCATTTTATGAGAGTGTTTTCCTGTCACGCCCCAAGACCCACTTCAAGGGCGTGACGGTCATTTCACACCTAAACCCGAAGGCTTAAAGTATAATATGACCCAAACAATCATATTGTAACTGGATGTTACCAATTACCAAATACCTGTTCAGAGTAGCGGAACAAAATCTAAAATCCTCAAAATTCAATTTCCAAATAACTTCCAAATACTAAATGATCCAAATGAACATAACTAACAGTTAAACAAAATCCAACATAAAATCCTAAGTCAAATCCTAATGATGACCATTCCTCAGCCTAGCCATCACTCGTCACCCGAACTAAGAGTACCTGAAAAATTTTCAACAATTGGGAATGAGCTCACAGCCCAATAAGGAATATTAATACAGTTCATGGATCAAATATTTTCATTTCGAATAGGAGATATCATTTTTTTTCTCATCAAATATCAGAATTTCAAAAATACCAATATATTCAAAATTCAACCAACAATTTTCATATCAAATTCAAACACTTTCACATAAGATTCAATCAAATGCATTCAATTTTCATTACTCTGGTTATCAAATATCAAATGCCCAGTTAGGTGGGACTTTTTAAATGGGTGGCTAGCCTCAAATTGTTCCTGGTGGACGGAACCAAACACTACTAGTACTAGTAACCTCTAACCAAACCCCTAGAGGTTGGGGTCCAAATCAATTACATTCCCACCATGAAATGTAAAGGTCAACTATTATATCCCATTGCCAGGGCCGAATAGTCAACTATTATATCCCGTTGACAAGGGCCAAATAAACCAGAGTGATGTTTTTGTTCAAGTATTCAAATTTACACAACATAATATCTCCATATTTTGTGTCATAAATAAAACAAAATAATCCAACCTAATATTTAGTGCAAAACAGTTTGATCCATGCATGGTAACAAAATATCATTTTCTTTTCCACAATTCAAAATAACATATAAAATAATTTAATTTTATAAATATTGCATTAACTTCCCTTACCTCAAAAGAAGTCCTCAAAAACTTTAGAGAAAAATAATCCTTAAAGTCTACTCTTCACCTAACAAAACATAAGAGGAACAATTATTACTATTTATCTAAAATTATAGGTTTGAAAATCCTAAAATTTTAGGTATTCAAATTACTATTATTTTTTTTATATATTTATGAAAGGTAATTTAATCTATTCATATTTTAAAAATTAATAAATTTCTAATTCATATAAAATTGAATTTATTTATTTATTTTAAAATTTATTTCTTGGGACACAACTTAATTAAACTATAATTTATTTCAATAATTAATTTCTATGTTATTTATTAACTTACGCTCATAATTATAATATAAAAAAAAAACTTTACTTCCTTTTTATTTAAAACTTCTATTCTCTCATTTTTATTTTTAAACATAAACTTTATTCCCAACAATACTCCATTATTGCCAACAAACAATAGACATGTATATATATATATATATATATATATATATATATATATATATATATATATTTAACTAACAACACTCTTCCTCCATCCGTACACACACCCCCACCCCATATATATATTACATTATTTTTTATTTTTTTCATTCTCCAATTTCAGTAAGCACACGCGTCCTCCATTTTTTTTTCTCCAATTCTACAGTGTGCACATGCATCTTCCAGGTTTTTTTTTTTTTTTTTTCTAAAAGCTTAAGAATTTCCAATTTCCAACAATAAATCAAAATCTTAAATTTTCACTATTTTGATTTTAAAACGAAATAAAAATAAAAATAATAATAATAATAAACTAACCCTAATCTAAATCGAAATCTTCACAGGAATTTTTTTTTTTTCTAATAAAAAAAAACTTAAGATCTCCCCAATTCCAATAATAAATCAAAATCTTAAATTTTCACTATTTGATATTAAAACAAATTAAAAAAAAAATACTCTAACCCTAATCTAGATTTGGGGTTTTCCAAAAAAATATATCTAATGTGTTTGAAATTAACTAATGAATCTAAAATAATAATCTAGGGGTTAGAAACTTACCTATAGAGGTTTGTTCTTCAAACCTTGAAATCTGACCTCAACTTCACGTTCTCTGAAAACTCTCTGCGAACAGGAATACGATTCAAAAAAGAACAGGAAGAAGAGAATTTTTTATTTATACCTAGGGTATTATTCGTAAAATTACCTTTTCACCCCTCTTCCATTTTATTAAATTAATTAATTAATTAATTTAATATCATTATTAAGAATTTCCTAAATTACCCTTTAAAAAGAAAACTTGGGCGTTACATTTCCTGTCATTAGGCAGAAAAAACTAATTCCTGAAGAACGATGAGAAATTACTTAGAATGCATCTACTATGACCCATCTTAATCCTCATACAAATCAATGTGAATTAGAAGTTCAAATGATCATTCATTTACAAAATCTTGCAAATCAATTACCAAATGCATTCATTGATACAAAGAAAGTGACAAAGTCACATATCCCGACTACAAATGCTCTAGCACGAATTGATGTCCATGTAGGATAGTTAACGAATAAATCTAAGATACGCCTGGAGCATGGTAGACTTGTCGGCTCAAAGGATGTAATTCCTCGAAAGATGAAAACACAAGTAAAACTTGATACTCTAAAAAAGGCCATAAAAATGACTGATCAATCTAAAATTGATAAATCTATAGCCCAAAAAAGTCACAAATAATGCAAGAAGCCCTTGAAGAGGTACATATTAAACAAAATGCCCTTGAAGAGGCACAAGTACCTGAAAATTGTGAGATCTTAGTAAGTTATGTACACACAAGAGAAAAATGGGATCGAAATAATATTGTCATTAACAATATTTTCACTTTCCAAGTGGCTTCTAATATCATAATAAATGAAGAAGATCTTGAACCATGAAATGTGGAAGAATGCAGACATAGAATTGATTGTCCAAAATGGAAAAAAACTTATGTAGCTAGAGCTAAACTCATTAATAAAACGAGAATTTTTGCACTTGTAGTCCAAACACCTGAAGATGTAAAACTATTGGGTACAAATAGGTATTTGTACTAAAGTGCAATAAGAATAATGAGATCATAAGATATAAAGCACGATTAGTAGCACAAGGTTTCTCGTAGAGACCTAGTATTGACTACGAGAAAACATACTCTCCCATCATGGATGCAATCACATTTTGTTTCTTAATAAGTTTGACGGTCTCAGAAAGACTGGATATGCATCTTATGGATGCTATTACAACATATTTATACAGATCCATGAATAATGATATATACATGAAAATCCCTGAAGGATTTAAATTGCCTGAAGTAAATAGTACAAAGCCTAGTAGCATGTACTTAATCAAGTTACAACAATCCTTGTATGGATTCAAGTAATTTGGATGCATGTGATACAAACGCCTTAGCGAATATTTGCTAAAAGAAGGGTACATGAATAACTCTATTTGTCCATGCATCTTCATTAAGAAATTAGAAACGAGATTTGCAATTATTGCAATGTATGTTGATGACTTAAATCTTCTTGGAACTCCTGAATAGCTCACAAGAACAACAAATTACTTGAAAAAGGAATTTGAGATGAAAGATCTTGGAAAAACAAAATTTTGTCTCGACCTGCAAATCGAGCATTTTCCAAAAGGAGTTTTAGTAAATCAATCAACATACATTAAGAAAGTTTTGAAGCGTTTATTTATGGATAAAGTGCATCATTTAAGTTCTCCAATGATTGTTTGATCACTTGATGTGAAAAATGACTCATTTCGTCCTTGCGAAAAAGGTGAAGAAGCACTTGGTCCTAAAGTACCATATCTTGGTGCTATTAGGGCACTTATGTATCTTGCCAATTGTACACGTCTAGACATTGCTTTTTCTATCAATTTATTAACAAGATACAATTCCACTCCAACTTGAGACATTGGAATGGTATCAAACATATATTAGAATGGTATCAAACATATATTACACTATCTTTGTGGAACTACTGATATGAGTTTATTTTACTTAAGGAAATCAAAGCAACAATTGCTTAGATATGCAGATGCAGGATACCCTTTAGATCCATATAAGGCTAGTTCATAAATATGGTATGTGTTTAATTACAATGGTACTGCTATTTCATAGAGATTTATGAAACAAACAATGGTAGCTACATCATCAAATCATTCAGAAATACTTGCAATTCATGAAGCACGTTGTGAATGTATATGACTAAAATCTGCTAAATTCTTTGAACTAGAGAGCTCCTTGTCGAAAAGCAAATCCTCACTGTGGGAATCATTTTCAGGGAATGCCACCTCTGAACTGTCTTGCAGAACCATAGTATGGAAAAATAATTAAATTTTCAATTATTTTTTAGGTTTGTTATGGTAATTTTAGGAATAGCTTTCATTCAAGTAATTAAAACCCTAACTAAATGACAAAAATTAAATTTTCATTTAAGTTGATTATTAGTACTAAAAAGATTAAATTTTGAATTACTTTTTAGGTTTGTGATAATAATTTCAAAAATGACTTCCTCAAGTAATTAAAACATTAACTAAATGAAAAGATTAAATTATCATTTAAGTTGATTATTAGTATTGATAAGGGTATTTTTGGAAATAAAAAAGTGAAAAACACCTTGTACTTATATATATATATATATATATATATATATATATATATGAAAGAAAACCTGATCTCTTAATCCAACCTAAAAATTTATATTACCCCAAGACTAACATATTGAGCTTAAACTAATTTCAAAATCACCCAATTCTAAACATAATTCAATTATAACCAATTTTTTAAAAAATAGATTGCACCGGCTGGTGACCTTTTCGGTTCGATCCACCCTTTTGAGTCGATAACCTATTGAACCGGTCTCAAACTGTTAGAACTGACGGTCGAACCGATGAACTGAGTGAACCAGCTGTTTTGTAGTAAATCGAACAATTCACTGCATGTTTTTTTTTTCCCCACGAGAGAGAGATGGTGAGATGGTAGGGATGGGACAATTGTTGGCCGACGACCAACAGTTGCTGGAGCTACTGCTGGTGGCGAGGTGGCCGATGGTTAGGGTAGGCAAGGGTATGCTTAGGTATGGTGAGATAGAGAGGGAAAGAAAGAAAGAAAAGAAAAGAGAGAATAGAAGAAGAAGCAGAAATGGAGAAGAATAAGAGAAATGGGGAAAAATGGGAGGTGAGGCTGGTGATGGGAAGAAATGGGTTTTAGGGTTTTTTAAAATGAATGATGGAGATTAAGTGTGAAAATGGAGGGGCTAGATGGGTTCTCTAAAAAATGATAGAAATGGACTTAAAAATTGGGCTCTCTAAAATGGACCTAAAGATTGGGTTTTCTCAAAATATATTTATATTTATCTTTATCATTTAATTGAATATATCAAATATAAAAATAAAATTTTGTTAAAATTTTTAATTATATATATATATATATTTAATTTCTTATAAATATTCTTAATTTTAATCATATATAAACTATATATTTATGACCTCATCGGTTCGAATGTGGTTCAACCACCGGTTCGACTAGTGAACTGTGAATTGATAATTTTTTTGGTTTAATTACTAGTCTGGTTTTGAAAACATTGATTATAACTTATTGTGAAAGTGTCTTAAATAATTATATAAAAATTTTAAATTGTAGAAATACCCTAATTTCATTTAGAGTGATACACTCAGTTTTTTTTTACTTAATTCTAAATAGAACTTTAATACTTAATAGTGTTAAGTATTAGTATGGACCCCGCATTTCGGCTCATGTGTTTTCCACTCGATGGTGAGCTAGATTTTTTATTCAAAAAATGATTTTTATTTATTAGAAAATGACTTGGAGTCGCCACTTATTTTTGTTTTACTTTTTTAAAAAAAGAGGGCAAACAAAATAAGAAAGAAAACCCTAAGTGCGACTCCTTATTCAGGAAAAGATGGTCTGTGAAAAACCGGATCGGGCTCGGGGGTCAGGTTACTTATCGGGAAGATACGGCATGAACCGTAGCACCCCTCTAAGTCCCTGAGATCGGGTCTCTACTAATAGAATGAAGCTGACGCGGCAATCAATGAGAAAGCCAATGAATACTCACCTTAATCCTGCATGACCTGGGAATCAGAGCATGTATAAAGAACGAACAAAATATGAGTGGATGCGTACCTAGTCCTCTAGTCACGAATGCGCTATCACGAAACAGGATTAGTGAATGACGAATAGATAAAATTATGCGCATGTCAAGGAATAGAATAAATCAAACAAGCATGGTAAATAAATCACTTAATCAATCATTCAGTCATAAAATCACATATGTGGGGCCCCCACCAAAGCCCGATTGATCTTGCCTGAATTAATCTCGCGAATCCCATTGTTTCGGAATTATGAAGATTCATCATCCTTGCTTGTGTAAAAAAACAAAAGAAATAGAACATTATTTAAAAATCGGAGTGAAATTAAAGCTATTAGAGAGAAAATTGGACTTTTGATATTTATTTGGAAATTGAAGTCCCGAAGATTATTTTATAATTGGAGCCTTGGGAATTGAATTTAAGAATGGGAATTTTGGAAGTTAAGTTTTGAAAACTGGAATCCTAAAGAATTATTTAAAGATTGAGTTTCAAAAATAAAACGAATAAATAAAATAATAATGATTAAATAAATCGATATGAGAATTAAAAATTTCGGAAATCGGAATTTAAATTTAGAAATCAGGATTTTGAGGAATTGTTTGAAGATTGCATTTTAAAAATAAATAAATAAATGAAATAATGACGATTAAATAAATTGATGTGAGAATTAAAATTTCAGAAATTGGAGTTTAAATTTAGAAATCAGAATTTTGAGAGATTATTAAAGGTTGAATTTTAAAAATAAACAAATAAGTAAATGAATAAAATAATGACGATTAAATAAATTGATGTAAGAATTAAAATTTCAGAAATTGAGTTTAAATTTAGAAATCAAAATTTTGAGAGATTATTAAAGGTTGAATTTTAAAAATAAACAAATAAATAAATGAATAAAATAATGACGATTAAATAAATTGATGTAAGAATTAAAATTTCGGAAATTGGAATTTAATTTAGAAAACGGAATTTTGAGAGATTATTAAAGGTTGAATTTTAAAAATGAACAAATAAATAAATAAATAAAATAATGACGATTAAATAAATTGATGTAAGAATTGAAATTTCAGAAATTGGAATTAAATTTAGAAAACAGAATTTTGAGAGATTATTAAAGGTTGAATTTAAAAAATGAACAAATAAATAAATAAATAAAATAATGACGATTAAATAAATTGATGTGAGAATTAAAATTTCGGAAATTGGAATTAAAATTTAATGAGGAATTAATGTTTTTAGGAAGATAAATCATGCAAATTGAAAACAAAAGGGCTAACTTGGGGTGGGTATGGGTTTTGGAATGGGCACAGGCCAACTTAAGGTGGGTGAACAAATCAATTGAAGTGGGCATGGGCTTGGAATGGGCATGGGCGAACTTAAGGTGGGTGAACAAAACATGAGGCCCTCCATCAACACGTATGGGCTTGGGCTTCAACTCAAGCCCATATCCATTAGCATAATGACCCCAAACCTAAACGGGCCCAAGGGCCTCACAGCACACAACTTGCTTTAAAATAATCAACTCAAACCATACCCAATTGCACCAAGGCCCAAGGGCTCAAAGCCAATATGCAAGACCCACAAACATAAAAAAAAAATATCCACTGTAGAGATTAAAATGAGCAAACTCACCAAACCTTTCCCTCTAGGATAAAGGATAAGGAAGTGGGGTGGTGTAGAGAGAGAAAGGTGGTAAGAAATGATGGGTAAGGTGGGCATAGAAGGGTGGTGGCATGCATGGTTCCATGCATGGCTTCATGCATGTGGATAGGAAGTGGGCATGAAGAATGTGGTGTAGAGAGAGAAAGGTAATGATGGGTATGTGAAGGTTTGGAGAGAGGAAGAATGAAGATGGATATGGTGATGGAAGGGTTTGCATGGGCCTCTTATACGTGGATGAATGGATTGGAGGAGCTTTGGACAGCCATGCATGGTGCAAGTGATGTGATATAAATTGGTGGAATGAGTAGGGTGTTTTAAGCTAAGGAAGGAAATGAATTTAAAGGGCGTTGTGAGCATGAATGAACAGTTCGTGAGGGTATGGTAAGTAGGGGTGTGGGTGATGGGTATATGCATGGAGTGTATGGAAGACAGGATATGTATATGGAATGAGTACCTGAGGAGCAGCCGAGGGTAGTGAGAGAAGGATAATGGTGGGTATGTGAGGGTAAAGGAAATGAGAATGAGAAGATGGACAGTGGGTATGATGGAATATGGGAGATGGACCTAAGGGAAAGTAATGGGAGTAAGGTTCGTGGTGACATTCAGTGCTAACAAGTGGGGGTGCCATTTCGGCACATCTTGAAATACATAAGCCTACAAGCCCCACAGATGAGTACCAGAAATAGGGGAGTAGCCAAAACAGAGCACAAAGTGTACGAGTGGGGACGAATTCACAAGCTACATCTCATGCTTGAACCCGTGAGCTTAGGTGTTAGGGTAAGTTGAAAATGTATCTCAATCAAGTCCCAAAGAAGAACCAAAGCAAAAATACCAAGAACAGAGCCCAAAAAAATCGGTCAAAAACCAAGCTAAAAACCAAACATAGAATGGAGGCAAACAAACTCAGATTCCACAATAACATAATAAAAATCCTCAATGCTCATATTCAAACATCAGGATAAATAAACAAAAACTTATTAATCTCCATAAATCATAAACAAAACGATATGGAAGCAAAGAGATCCAGCTGACAGAAACCATACCTGTGCTATCTCCCCTTCAACTCATTGCCTCTTCATGCAACTTTCCCTTTCTTTGTAGCAGCCTCTCTCTAAGTTCCAGAACACCTTTCATAAACGTATCCTCCTCCGACCACCTCACTCCCAACGTGATTGTTTTGTCCATCCCCCCCCCCCCCCTTTCTCCGCCAACCCCTTTTTTCTTGCTCACTCCTCCTTTTCGATAAAATAAAATAAAAAATTCCCCCCCTCCCCTTCTGGTTTCCCACCTGCTCCGCAGAAAATCAACACCTGTTCTACTGTGCGTCCTCGGAGGATCCTGTCACCATCCACCCAACCAGCATGGCTACAATCAACTACCCCTCTCCACGTGCTCCATGCAGCTACTTCCCTAAGAAGCCCGGTACCCCCACTCTTTCAAGGCACCAACACCTCTTCTGGGTGTTTCCAAAGTGGTGGGAAAATTTCCTAATGGCTAAAACAAACATAATATATGTAGCGGGAAAAAAGAAATGAGACCCAAAAGAGGGGGTCTACAATTAGGTTCTTTGTTTTTTTAAATATTTTATTTTCATTAAATATTAAAAAGTAAAAATAAACAACATGTTATTTTTTCTATTTAACAAAAAGTTTATAATAAGTCGTTAAAAAGTAAAAAAAACAAATAACCTAAAGTTTGAAAACAAATTACTTTCAGTAAAATGCTAAAAAAACAAACGCCCTCCTTGACTATGTTTAGTTGGCTAGATATAGTATGAGATAGAATAAGAAATAGATAACATATTTTATCTTATATTTGGTTGGTGAAGGGATATGATAAGTTATCCTATCACTTATCCTATCTTCTATTCAACAAAACATGAGATAAGATAAATAGTGAGATATATTATCTACCCTCCTTTTTATATTCATTATACATAAAATGTGTTTATCCTACATTCAAATTTAGGATATACATATCCCATGTATCCTAAATTAAATTTTTTTATTAATTTTTTAATTTTTTATATTACTTATTTTACAAAATAAAATTTTTATTATAAAATTAAATTTGTGCTATTTACAGTTTTACACAAGCATTCAAACATTTATACTCTTTTTCAATTAATCTCCGAGTTCAAGGTACTGATCCAATCTCTATTACTAATTCAATCAATCGGCTTCTAGGTTAGATACAATCGTTTGGATGCTGAAAAAATAAATATTGAATCGGAAAATAAATATGTTTTTTTTTTTTTTTAGGGGAGGGGGGATTTTTGACAGCAAAGAAAGAGAGAGCTAACATATGTATCACAATGTCGTTTTTTTTCCTTTTTTTTTATTTGTTTTCTTGGTAACCAAACAAAGGGTCGAATTTCACTGTTCTTTATAACTTAAGTTTTAAATTTTAAGGTTTCTCTTTGAACAACTGTAGAACTATTGCCAGTTTAGATGACATTTCTTTTATTTTTATTATTAATTTTTATCCATATGTTACGATGGAAACGTTGTGGCTAACACTGTAATTTTCCAGCGCGAAAAGGCCATATAAATACAAAAGGAGAAGAAACAGAATTAGCAATGACTGATTTTACCAGGGAAACATATATGATACCTACCTCGTTGTCCTTGAATCCCAATGTGACTAGAAGCCCCTAAAAAAAGGAAGAACCGATCCAATTCTATGAAAAATAATTAAAATAAATTTAATTTTATCAATTATAACCAATAAATAATAAAAATGTGAATTTATTATAAAATAATTAAAATGTGTTGTAAAACAATGACAAATATAATGCAAATCAAAGTAGTAGAGATAAAATATATCTTACTTTGATATATAATATGGAAGAAGGAATCAAATAAGAGAATTGAGAAAGTGAAAGAAAGAGAGAGAGGGAGAGAGAATGAGAGGAAGAGTTTTCTTTCTTTTCTCGGGATGCTTTTACATGGGGGGTAAGAAGCCTTTTATAGGCTTCATAATATGAACTCTCATTACTTATCTTAAAGATGAGTAAATGGAGTTCATAATGGCCATCAATGTGGTCATTCATTACTTTTCATTTACAACACTCCCCCTTGGATGAGCACCATATTAAAAGAATATGCCTCATTAAAACCTTGCTAGTAAAAAACCCTATAGGAAAAACCTAGCGAAGGAAAAAGAGTACAATATTCTTTTCTTGGTATATTAGGATTGCCTCGTTAAAAACCTTGCCAGTAAAACCTAGTAGGACAAAACCTGGATGAAGGAAAAAAAAGAGTACAGTACACTAACACCCTTTTACAAGCATACTTCCCCTCATGTCGATATCCTTGAGTTGACGCATTCCAATCCTGTGTATTAACTTCTTGAATGTTGAGGTTGGCAATGATTTTGTGAATAAATCTCCTAGATTATCACTTGAGCGTATTTGTTGCACATCAATTTCACCACTCTTTTGGAGTTCATGTGTATAAAAGAATTTTGGTGAAATGTGTTTAGTTCTATCTCCTTTAATATAACCCCCTGTTATTTGTGCAATGCATGCAGCATTATCTTCAAATAATGTTGTCGGACCACCTTTGATAGAGGAGAGTCCACATGATTCCCAAATATGTTGGATCATAGATCTTAGCCATATACATTCACAACTTGCTTCATGAATTGCCAGTATTTCTGAATGATTTGATGATGTGGCTACCATTGTTTGTTTGATAGATCTCCATGAAATAGCAGTACCATTGCAATTAAACACATAGCCTGTTTGTGACCTGCCTTTATGTGGATCTGAAAGATATCCTGCATCTGCATATCCAAGTAATTGTTGCTTTGATTCCCTTGAGTAAAATAAACCCATATCAGTAGTTCCGCGAAGATAACGCAATATATGTTTAATAACATTCCAATGTCTTCGAGTTGGAGCGGAACTGTATCTTGCTAATAAATTGACAGAAAAAGCAATGTCTGGACGTGTACAATTGGCAAGATACATAAGTGCACCAATAGCACTAAGATATGGTACTTCAGGACCAAGTAACTCTTCATCCTTTTCGCAAGGACGAAATGGGTCTTTTTTCACATCAAGTGATCGGACAACCATTGGAGAACTTAAAGGATGCGCTTTATCCATATAAAAACGCTTCAAAACTTTCTTAATGTATGTTGATTGATGTACTAAAACTCCATTTGGAAAATACTCGATCTGCAGGCCGAGACAAAATTTTGTTTTTCCAAGATCTTTCATCTCAAATTCCTTTTTCAAGTAATTTGTTGTTCTTGTGAGCTCTTCAGGAGTTCCAACAAGATTTAAGTCATCAACATACACTGCAATAATTGCAAATCTGGTTTCTGATTTCTTAATGAAGATGCATGGGCATATAGGGTTATTCACATACCCTTCTTTTAGCAAGTATTCACTAAGGCGATTGTACCACATGCGTCCAGATTGCTTTAATCCATACAAGGATCGTTGTAACTTGATTGAGTACATGCTACGAGGCTTTTTATTTGCATCAGGCAATTTAAATCCTTTGGGGATTTTCATGTATATATCATTATCCATGGATTCGTATAAATATGTTGTAATAACATCCATGAGACGCATATCCAGTCTTTCTGAGACTGCCAAACTAATTAAGAAATGAAATGTGATTGCGTCCATGACGGGAGAATATGTTTCCTCGTAGTCAATACCAGGTCTCTGCGAGAAACCTTGTGCTACTAATCGCGCTTTATATCTTATGATCTCATTATTCTCATTGCGCTTTCGTACAAATACACATTTGTACCCAACAGGCTTTACATCTTCAGGTGTTTGGACTACAGGTCCAAAAACTTCCCGTTTTGTTAATGAGTTTAATTCTGCCTGTATAGCTTCTTCCATTTTGGCCAATCATTTCTATGTTGACATTCTTCCACATTTCATGGTTCGGGATCTTCATCATTTCTTATGATATCAGAGGCCACTTGGAAAGCAAAAATATTGTTAATAACAATATTATTTCGATCCCATTTTTCTCCCGTTTGTACATAACTTACTGGGATCTCACAATTTTCAGGTACCTGTGCCTCTTCAGGGGCTTCTCGTTCAATATGTGGATCTTCAGGGGTTTCTTGTTCAATATGTGCCTCTTCGGGGGCTTCTTGTTTAATATGTACCTCTTCAGGGGCTTTCTGCATTATTTGTGCCTCTTCTAGAGCTATAGATTTATCAATTTTAAACTGATCAGTCATTTTGATGGCCTCTTCTAGAGTGCCAAGTTTTTCTTGGGTTCTCCTCTTCCGGGGAGTTACATCCTTTGAGCCGACAGGTCTACCACGCTTCAGGCGTATCTTAGATTCATTTGTTAACTGTCCTACAGGGACATCAATCTGTGCTGGAGTATTTGCAGCTGGGATATGTGACTTTGTCACTTTCTTTGTATCAATGAATGCATCTGGTAATTGATTTGCAAGATTTTGCAAATGAATGATCCTTTGAACTTCTAGTTCACATTGATTTGTACGAGGATCAAGATGGGTCATAGTAGATGTCTTCCAACTAATTTCTCGTCGTTCTTCAGGAATCGACTTTTCTCTCCCTAATGATGGGAAAACACTCTCATTAAAATGACAATCCGCAAAGCGGGCTGTAAAAACATCGCCTGTCAAAGGTTCAAGATATCTTATGATAGATGGAGAATCAAAACCTACATAAACCCCAAGTCTTCGTTGGGGACCCATTTTAGTGCGTTGTGTATGTGCAATTGGTACATATACTGCACAACCAAAGATTCGTAAGTGAAAGATATTTGGTTGTTTTCCAAGCACAAGTTGTGAAGGGGAGTATTCATGGTAAGTTGTAGGTCGAATACGGACTAAAGTTGCAGCATGCATAATAGCATGTCCCCAGGCGGGAGTAGGTAATTTGGTTTTCATTAGTAATGGTCGAGCTATTAATTGGAGACGTTTGATGAAGGATTCTGCTAAACCATTCTGGGTATGATTATGAGCAACAGGATGCTCAATATTTATCCCTACTGACATGCAATAGTCAATGAATGTTTGAGAAGTAAATTCGCCAGCATTATCAAGACATATTGTCTTAATTGGATAATCTGGAAATTGTGCTCGTAATCTGATTATTTGTGCAAGGAGTTTAGCAAAGGCTACGTTACGTGTAGAAAGGAGACAAACATGTGACCGCCTAGTAAAAGCATCTATTAAGATCATAAAATAACGGAATGGTCCACATGGTGGATGGATAAGCCCACATATGTCCCCATGTATTCTTTCTAAAAAGATTGGTGACTCGGATATGACTTTAGTAAAAGATGGTCTAATTATCAATTTACCTTGTGAGCAGGCAGCACATGAGTATTCATTGGGCGAAAGAATCTTCTGGTTCTTTAGTGGATGTCCCATGTGAGTGTTCGATTATTCGACGCATCATTGAAGACCCTGGGTGACCTAGCCTATCATGCCAAAGGACAAAAACTTTTGGGTCGTTGAACTTCTGGTTCACGACAACATATGATTCAATAGGCTTTATAGTTGTATGATACAACCCAGAGGAAAAAGCCGGGAGTTTTTCCATTATAAGCTTCTGGCCAGATATAATGGAAGTAATATAAAGATATTCTACATTATCTTCATTCATAGTTTCAATATGATATCCATTTCTACGGATATCTTTAAAACTGAGCAAATTTCTTCTGGATTTGCTAGAATATAACGCGTCATTTATATGGAATCTAGTTCCATTTGGCAATGTTATGTTTGCTCTTCCAAAGCTTTCAACTAAGTTTGTAGTACCAGATATGGTACTTACATTAGCTTTTATTAATGTCAATTCGAGGAAATATCTTTTATCTCGAAGAATTGTGTGCGTGGTCGCACAGTCTGCGAGACATACATCATCCTCATTCATCTTGAGACCAAATAACACATGGATTTCAGATATAACAAAAAAACAAGGCATAATGTAAATAACAAAGTAAATCAGATGTAAATATAAGACATAATAATATATTATTTTATATATAGAGTAACATCAATCAATGTTAATTTTTTCATCATTTATCAAATGGTCTGGTTTTTCATTGGGACCTCCAAAGAAATCAATGTCATAGTAGGTTAGGTCCAATCCATCACCATCAATAAAGTTCATCTCTATCTCTTTTCCTTTAGCTTTTATTGATGCTTGGTAAAGGTCGACCAAATGTTTGAGCGTACGACAGGTACGCGACCAATGCCCCTTCATACCACATCTATAACAATTATTCTCATGGTTCTTAGGAGGTTTATCTTGTAAACGCTTCCCATTTTCTTGTATTGTCTCAGTATTGTTCCACTTCTGGTGGTGCAATGAGACTTTCATTTTCTGAGAATTATTACTATAAGAACCATGGTATCGAGGATTTCTTCCATGACCACGACCACGACCACGTCCTCGTCCACGTCCACTAGTTTGGGACGATATTGCATTCACTTCAGGGAATGGTTCAGATCCAGTTGGACGAGACTGATGATTTCTCATCAAAAGCTCATTATTTTGTTTAGCAACAAGAAGACATGATATTAATTCAGAATATTTTGTAAATCTACGCTCTCGATATTGCTGCTGCAGGAGCACATTCGAGGCATGAAACGTAGTAAAAGTTTTCTCTAACATGTCTTCCTTTATGATTTTTTTCTCCACACAGCTTTAATTGAGAGCTGATTTTGAAAAGTGTAAAGTTGTATTCACTAACAGTTTTAAAATCTTGCAACCTTAGGTGCATCCAATCATATTGAGCTTTTGGGAGAATCACAGTTTTCTGGTGGTCATATCTTTCCTTCAAATTACTCCATAGAGTAAAAGGGTCCTTTACCGTAAGATACTCATTTTTTAAACCTTCATGGAGGTGATGGCGAAGGAAAATCAATGCTTTTGCGCGATCCTACAAGGATGCTTGATTTCCTTGTTTGATCGTAGCTTCAAGGTTCATTGCATCAAGATGTAATTCAGCATCAAGGATCCAAGATAGATAGTTCTTTCCCGAAATGTCAAGTGCCACAAATTCGAGTTTTGTGATATTCGACATTGTCAAATAACTTCATATATATGACAAAACAATATTATTAAAATCAGTTATAATAACTTGATAGCATTGGTATAACTTTGATTATAAACAAAATCAAATAATTTGTTTATAACTTTTAACAATATGTAACAAAACAAATCAACAATAATATAAATATGTAAAATTTTATTCTATATAAATAACTTCAAGTTTAAGATACAAGAATTACCTTCAGAGCAATTCGTGCTGATAACGTGTTGTAAAACAATGACAAATATAATGCAAATCGAAGTAGTAGAGATAAAATATATCTTACTTTGATATATAATATGGAAGAAGGAATCAAATAAGAGAATTGAGAAAGTGAAAGAAAGAGAGAGAGAGAGAGAATGAGAGGAAGAGCTTTCTTTCTTTTCTCGGGATGCTTTTACATGGGGGGGCAAGAAGCCTTTTATAGGCTTCATAATATGAACTCTCATTACTCATCTTAAAGATGAGTAAATGGAGTTCATAATGGCCATCAATGTGGTCATTCATTACTTTTCATTTACAACAAAATGAATTTAATCTTGTCAATTATAACCAATAAATAATAAAAAGCTGAATTTATTATGATCTTTAAGGTCATTTTGTCATGATTGTTACAGTTAATTAATAAGGATGTAAATTATGAGGGAAAATAATTGGTAAAATAGGGGGTACACTGGGAAGAAAAAAAGTTTCTAAACTCTTCATATGCAATTATGAAAATATCGGTAATTACGTATATATCAGTAACTTGATTTTACGGATATATCGAATGTATCGGAGAAATATCGACGGATATTTTAAAAAAAAAATTTGGTAAGCAAAAAATTGATCAAAACTCATAAAAATGTAAAAAAAAACCTTGTATTAATATAATTAAAAGTATAATAGACAATTTAAAATTATTTTGGTGAAAAATTTGATATAGATATATATAATACAATTAGCGATATTATACATAATTATATTATATCGGTTGTACTTATACACTCATTATGAAGTTTTATGAAAAACTTATTTTAGTAAATATTAATAATTTATACATATTATCACATAGCTTGAGGTTCAATTTTGACCATTGGATCACATCCAGTTTTAATTTGGACCATCATATGCACAAGGGTCCAAATTAAAATATCAATAAAATATTTTATTTGAGATTTAATTTCTAAAATTTTATTAAAAATATGTGGTAATAAATTTTTTTATTAATATTAATTTATTTAAATAATTAAAATTATTAATAATTTATCATTAATTTTAATTCATAAAATATCATTGATAAAAATCGAAATTTTAATCCATGGTAGTGATTTAATCAAAATAAAGATGGATAATTAATAATTATTTATATAGAGAGTGGAAAATTGTTCTCATGATATGTATCCTTCTTCTTCTTTTTTAATCTCTACTAGATCTAAAAATAAACAGGGCCACTCACTTATCTCACTCGGGCATCAAGAGAATACCTAAAAAGGCCCTATTTTCCTCTGCCACTCTCAATCCTCCCAGGTACTAATCTAATCTTGTTATTTATTTTTATTTTTCTGCAACCCCGTTTGATTCCCAAGAAAATCCATCCCCCATTCGTTTTTTGGGAAAGTTCATCCTCGTTTGATTTCCGAGAAAATCCATGCAAAGCCCCCAAGGAAAACCAGAAAGATTGTTTTTTTTGCTTCCTGTGTTTTCTGGATCTGTTCTAGGGGTTGCTTTGCTTTTGTGCCATTGGATTTAAATTTCACGAACCCTAAATCCACGATTTTTGAGCCAGGCTAAAACACACAACCTTTGCCTGCAAATCATGATCAGATTTTGTATCCTGTGCGCGGGCTGGACTGGTAGGAAATATCGGGAAATTTCCCGAAAAATCGGAAATAAAATCGGCGATACAAACCGAAAATTCGCCAATAAATTGCAGTATCCGGCGATTTTTGGAAGATTTCGCCGATTTTTCGCCTGCATCCATTTTTCGGCGATTTTAACCGAAATTTGGCGAAATTTCTCCCATCGACATTTCGCCCCCCTCTTTCGTATCGCCAGCCACCGAAACCCGAAATTTCGGCGAAAAAAATGGAAACTTTCATCCTTGGAAGTTAGGGCTCAGGAAGAGTCCTAAAGTGAAGACGAAGATGGTGGAAGACCAGTTTCTGGCCTCTTCGAGGGGACTTGATGCTTGCGCTGGCCCCATTGCTTAACTAGACAGAGACGACTCAAGCAGAGTTCGCCAAGGCAACGATTACGAACGAGGCACTGTTGGAAGAGGCCTCCAGGTTCGACGTTCTTCCTTTTGGTCTTGTGAGGCCTCCGTCTCTCTTATCTACCCCTTCTTCTTTTGATTTTGGTCGGGCCTTGGTGGTTTGTGGGTCCTTTGGCTTGGGTGTGATGGTTGGGACAAAAGAAGAGAGGATGTTGGATCCTTTGACCATTGTCTTGGATGACGGTAGTGAGTGGGAGGTGGTAGAAGGAAGGAGGGAGGTTTTGGCTAAAGGGGGAGTGATGGACTTTGAAGAAAAGGTTGTGGATGCAGGGGCTAGTTAAGAAGTAGGAGAACTTGGTGACCAGTGGGATGAGAGTAGTTTGGTGAAATTCAACAAATTCTTGGGTTTCTCGATAGAAGGGTTTGAAAGGGAATTATTAAGTTTGCTTAGGAGGATAAAAAACAGAAGAGAACAGGGGTAAGAGGAAGGGTCTTTGTTTGACTACGAGGTTTAACCGAGAACTAAAAAAGCTAGGGTCGTCGATCAATTATAATGGAGGCGACAGAGAGAGTGGGATGGCCAAAGGAGGAGGGGTTAGAGTATCGAGTTGTAAATGAAGTTAAAATTGTTTTCTTGGAAAGTAAGAGAGGCTAATGACAACAATAAGAGGAAGGTTATTAAAACTTTAATTAGGGCTCAAAGGGTGGATCTGGTTTGTCGAGACTACGATCTAGGAGATGTCCATTAGGGTGGTGCGAAGTTTTGGTGTGGGGAGCAGTAAATGTGAGGGGAACAACCAGGGGTGCACGTAAGCTGCCCAAACATCACATTTATCCATAAATATATAGACTCATAGTTTTAAAAGGCTCAAGGTGCACCAAGGCGCAAAGTAGTCCTGGAGCCTGAGGCGCAAGGCGCATCTAAGGCGCGGGCTTTAGTGAAGTGAGGCGCACCCTAATTTACATATATATTTTTATATAATATAATCAAATTTAACAATCATTTATTTGTCCTAAACACATAAATCATCAAATATCATCCAAAACTTCAATTTAATAAACAAAAAACATAAAAATAAAGAACTCCAAGCATAAAAACAAATCCAAATCCATATTGCTAATTGCCTAATACATATCCAAATCCAAAGTTTCCAAACCTAAAGGTCCAAAACATGAAATTTGTCCACAATTCAAAAACATCATTAAAAAACACTTAAATCACAAATTTGTCCACAACAAGCAATCATCACTCCTCCTCTAAATCAACAAAATCATCATCATCATCATTTCCATCACCACATTTGTAGCCTTCCCCATCTTCTTCATCTGCTGAATCAACCATGTCTCCATCTTCATCTTCATCTATTAGTGAATAAGAAGGCAAAGTTCTAGAACTTGAAGCTATCCCCCTTGTTGGTGGTATTATGCTTGAGCTTGCTCTAGCTCTAGCTCTAGTATCAAACCTGGCCTCCTCAGCTCTAGCAGCTCTAGCAACATCACCCCATGTCAAATTGTCATCATCAAATACAAAATCATCTTGTGCACCTCCATGAGAATCCTCATCTTCCATTCTCCCTATCAACCATTCATTGCTATCATCTATATCTTTCAAGGAAATTGGGTCAATGGTGTTACGTTCATTGTATCTTCTCTTCAAGGCTCGATTATACTTGATGTACACCAAATCATTCAAGCGTTGATGATCTAACCTATTTCTCCTCTTGCTATGAATCTGCAAAAATTCATAAGCTCATAAAATATATTTTAAAATTTTAACTTTTAAGTTACATTCAAGACTCTATTAGACTATTACTTGTAATTATTTTGGATTTGGTCACTCACATTCTCAAAGATGCTCCAATTCCGTTCACAACCCGATGCACTACATGTTAAGTTGAGAACTTTCATTGCAAACTTTTGCAAATTTGGAGCTGAAGCTCCATATGCAGCCCACCATTCAGTTGTAGTATAGATATTAACAATTTAGTGAAACAATTCACCTATTTTAGCAAAAATACAATCTAATCATTTAAATAAACAAAACTAAATAACTAACCTGGTGCTCTAGTCTTTCTTGTCCTAATAGCTAACTCATTCCCGAATAGTCCTTGGGCATTTGTGAACAAACTCACTTCGGCCACAACTTTTTCTTGCTTAGCAGGGTCTCTTGTTAGCCTTAAGATGCATTTATACAAATCACTCATAATGTCGGCATCATGCTCTATTTTTGGCTTATCATAGAAGAATTCCGGGTTCAAAAAGTACCCTGCTGCATGCAAAGGCCGATGAAGCTGAATCTCCCACCTCTTATCAATGATGTTGAAGATTTCTTTGTACTTCTCTTCATTTCCATTAAAACTTCTCACAATTGCATCCTTAGCTCTATTCATGGCCTCATAGATGTATCCCATAGGAGCTTTTTTTTCACCATCAACCAAACGAAGCACACGAACTAGGGGACCCGAAACCTTTAAGCAAAACACAATAGTGTTCCAAAATGAAGGCATTAGAACTATGTTGGCTATAGTTTTCCCCTTCTGCTCTTTTGCCCATTTACTATCTGACCAATCTGTGCTTGTAAACATCTTCCTCAAATTGTTTTTTTGTTCATGCAATCGCGATAATGTGATGAAAGTAGTTGCAAACCGAGTCTTAGCAGGCCTAAGCAATTCCCTTTGTCCAGTAAACTGCCTCATCATGTTGAGTAGCCCTGAGCGATTATAAATATACCCATTTAGTGATATAGCCCTCTCCAATGTCCTCTTGATGTTTGGTAGCTTTCCAATATCTTCCAACATCAAGTCAAGGCAATGTGCAGCACATGGTATCCAATACAAATGTGGACGCTTTAATTCTAACAACCTCCCTATATGAAATTGTAGATAATAAATTTACATAAGTTCTCAAGATAAATAATTCAAATTTTAAAAGTAAATAAAAATTTAAGAAATAGTATTTATTACCTGCCATCACATAACTTGAGTGATTATCTGTTATAACTTGAATAACATTCTCTTCACCAACTTGCTCTACCCATTTGTCAAGTAACTCAAACATCTTTTCTCCCGTCTTAATCATTGAAGAAGCATCAATGGATTGCATGAACATGGTTCCCTTTGAACAATTAACCAAAAAGTTCACCAAAGTTCTCTTTTTCTTATCGGTCCATCCATCCGACATAATTGAACATCCATTTTCCCCCCATTCCACCATATGATCTTTCATCAAATCTTTTGTGAGAGCCAATTCTTTCTTAAAGTTGGTAACTCTTACCTCATGAAAAGTTGGTCCCTTCATACCCACACCATATTGGCCAATAGCCTCAATCATTGATTGGAAACTTGGATATGTGACTGCATTAAATGGAATAGCAGCCTCATACATCCATCTTGTGATAAGCGTGCAAGCTCTTTCTCTTGCTTCCTTTTTGTAGGCATCATTGATGGTAGTTTGATTCATCTTTCTACTCCTTTGATTTTGAACAACCATCTCTGCATTAGGAGTGAAAAAATGATCCACAGGACCTTTTTATCTTGGTTTTTTTGAAGAAAACGTCCTACCACCACTTCCTCCTCGGTTACTACCTCCACTAGAAATGTTGGTGACATTCGTTCTACTATTAATCTCCTCACCAATATCTTCATCTTCCAAACCAAACAAATCTTCATTAACATATTCGCTCCCCATATTCATTTGCTCTTTTTGATTTTTCTTGGAACTCATATACTCTTCCATTTCTTCTCTAACATGTTTCGGACATTTTCTACACTTTTTAGCATTTCTATATCCACCAACAAGATGTTGTTTGTGTCTATAGATGCCTCCTTTGGTTACTTTCTCACAAAAAATGCATATGATGGTGTTCAAATCTTTTTCATTAACCAAACGACCATATTTCCACACTGGATCTCTTCTTCCACTTGCACTAGAGTCCACTTGAGTTTCACTCTCATTATCCATCTTGCAAACAAATTATCTATACTCCACAATAAAATAATTATAATTAAATTAAGAAAAAAAATTGAAAAAAAAATGCATATCGCATTATCAAATATCACATTAACAACAAATATGCATGAGTGCTTTTTATTTATTTATTTTTATTTTGTAAAATTTTCATGTCAAAAACTCAAAATATAATATTTATTTTAAAAAAAAAATTACCAATGAGAGTTATGAGGTAAGAATGGAAAAAAATGTAGAAAAGTGAAGAAAAAAGAAAAATACCGAGGTCCGGAAGGTACGTGACTATTTCCCCTTTATTTTTCTCCTATTTTCCCCCTATTTTTCTTCTTCTTTTTCTTCTTCTTCTTCACTTCTCCAGCATGGAAGAGGCTAGGGCAAAAAATGGCAGTGGTCTCGGGTTGAGAAATACTAGAAAAGGGGGCTGGATGGAAGGAACAGGTCAAAACAGCGTCGTTTTGGCCTGTTTTTTTTTATAAAAAGAATAGGGTCCAAAACGACGTCGTTTTGGGCCTAGAAATAATAAAAAAAAAGCTAGGGCAAGGGGGCGTCTCTACAACCCGACTGCTGGAGGAAGAGGAAGAAGAAGAAGAAGAAGAAGAAGAAGAAGGAGGAGAAGGAGATCGTACCTGGTCGGGCCGTCGGAGGCGACTCGGGCGACTGCCTAGCGCCTTGCTGGAGGCGAGCGCCTTGCGCGCCTAAGCGGTGCCTTCGTGAAGGGGCGTCGCCTCTCTTCAGGCAAGACGCCGGAGGGTGGCGTCATGCCGCCCCAAGCCTAGACGCGCCTTTCAGAACTATGTATAGACTTCAAAATATTGATAAACTATTTAAAGAAAATACAACAATTATAAATTAGCATAAGATTATAAAGTATAGTATTGAAAAAACAATATCACTAACAAAGTGAGTTATCCATAAATTTAAAGATGTTCGAGACAAAAGCTTTAAAACAAAAGATTCTATACATATTTCTATTTTGTTTAGGGTCCGTGGGATTTGTCGAGTGCATGTAAGTTCACGTTTAACAAAAAAAAAAGAAAAAAAGGACATATTTCTATTTTGTTGAAATTTGAAATTTGAAGAAGTACATAACAATTTTGTTTAAATCGAGAACAAAAGGAACAAAAGGAACCTATCCCTAACTTTCTCGTCACGCAGATGGTTACAACATCTGGCGCAATTTCGCTTGCAATCCACATCCACTATCGTCGCTGCCGCTCACTCTCCAGGTTTTTCTCTTCCTCTCGACATACATATTGTACCAATTAGGGTTTTTTTGTGTGTGTGTTTTTCTTCCAAGAACCGTACAATAGATGTGATTCTTGAAGTAATTTTTTTTTTCATTTTTTCTATCAGTTAGATATGCGATTCTTGGAAAGAACTCGGAAAAAAAAAATGATGTTTACTGAATATTTGTATCTTGATTGTGGTTCAGTTTGATTTTTTCAATTTAGATTTTTCTTTGTTCTAGGAAAATTGTCTTTCAAATCTTATGCTGAGCGGATTATTATTGTATCTTCTGGGATCTAACCACCGACTTAATCATCTTCCTTTTCTCCCCGTCATTGAGCCCTCTAACATTCCAAGAGAGGGTTTTGATCTTCATATCCATTGGAATCAATTCCCAATTGTTCCTACCGCTCCTTCTGGACGCAAGCATAGGTTCTCCATGGCTAACTGTGCAATCCAATCTCCTAAGTTCCCTTTTGAAATGTGAAGTGGACATCGATTTCTTCTTCTTCCCTCTACGAGGATTCCCCCACCAGCCTTCTTCCTCAACTTCCTCAGTAACAAACCAATTTTTTCTTCGCACCCCTGAACTAGCATTCCCAAAAATCTGCTACATTCTTTGAAACTGGAGAGCTCCTTGTCGGAAAGCAAATCCTCTTTGTGGGAATCATTCTCAGGGAATGCCACCTCTGAACTGTCTTGCAGAACCATAGTATGGAAAAAAAAATTAAATTTTTAATTATCTTTTAGGTTTGTGATGGTAAATTTAGGAATAACTTCCATTCAAGTAATTAAAACCCTAACTAAATGAAAAAAATTAAATTTTCATTTAAGTTGATTATTAGTAGTGAAAAGATTAAATTTTGAATTACTTTTTAGGTTTGTGATAACAATTTAAAAAATGACTTCCTCCAGTAATTAAAACACTAACTAAATGAAAAGATTAAATTATCATTTAAGTTGATTATTTGTATGGATAAGGGTATTTTTGGAAATAAAAAGTGAAAAACACCTTATATATATATATATATGTATATATATGAAAGAAAACCTGTTCTCTTAATCCAACCTAAAAATTTATATTAGCCCAAGACTAACATATTGAGCTTAAAATAATTTCAAAATCACCCAATTCTAAACATAATTCAATTATAACCAATGTTTTAAAAACCAGACTGGACTGGCTGGTGACCAAAATTGGTTTGATCCACCCTTTTGAGTTGGCAACTTATTGAACCGGTTTCAAACTGTTAGAACTGACGGTCCAACCAATGAACTGAGTAAACCGGCCGTTGTGTAGTAAATCGAACAATTCACTGCATGTTTTTTTTTTCCCACGAGAGAGAGATGGGTGGGATGGTGCTGATGGGACGATTGTTGGTTGATGACCAACAGTTGTTGGAGCTATTGCTGGTGGCGAGGTGGCTGGTGGTTAGGGTAGGCAAGGGTATGCTTGGGTATGGTGAGATAGAGAGGGAAAGAAAGAAAATAAAAGAGAGAAGATAAGAAGAAGCAGAAATGGAGAAGAAGAAGAGAAATGGGGAAAAAGGGGAGGTGAGGTTGGTGATGGGAAGAAATGGGTTTTGGGGAGAAGTGGACTGGTTGGATATCTTGGTGCATTTCCACAACAACTTTTTCGGTGTTAATCAATGGTACTCCAAAGGGTTTCTTCAATAGTTCAAGGGGTTTGCGTCAGGGGGATCCTCTTTCTCCCTATCTTTTTGTGATTGGGATGGAGACCTTTAGTAGGCTTATTCATAGGGCTGTGAGAGGGGGGTTTCTTTCAGGCTGTAGGATAAAAGGTAGAAGAGGAGACGAGGCGTTGGTATCTCATTTGCTGTTCGCTGACGATACTTTAGTTTTTTGTGATACATCCCAAGATCAGATGGCTTATTTAAGCTGGCTGTTGATGTGGTTTGAAGCCATATCAGGTTTGAGAATCAATTTGGATAAGAGCGAAATCTTGCCGGTTGGGAGAGTAGAGAATTTGGAGTTGTTGGCTCATGAGGTTGGTTGTAAAGTGGGAAGGCTGCCAACTTCTTACTTGGGGATCCCTTTGGGGGCAAATCACAAGTCCATGGCCGTTTGGGATGGAGTGGAAGAGAGGTTCCGGAAAAGGCTTGCCAAGTGGAAAAGACAATTTATCTCCAAAGGCGGGAGAATGACTCTAATTCGGAGTACCTTGTCAAGTATGCCTATATACTTGATGTCGTTACTTCAAATTCCTAGAGTGGTTATTTGAAGATTGGAAAAAATTCAAAGGGATTTTTTTATGGGGAGGAGGAGCTTTGGAGAGAAAGCCTCATCTAGTAAATTGGGATACCGAGTGTTTGGATAAAAGAAAGGATGGTTTGGGAGTTAGATGTTTGTCTACTTTCAATAGGGCCCTTTTATGCAAGTGGACCTGGCGCTTTGCGAATGAAAGGGATACTCTTTGGAGGCGCGTCATTAGTAGGAAGTTCGGGGAGGAAGAAGGGGGGTGGTATTCTAAAGAGGTCAGGGAGGGCTTTGGAGTAGGCTTTTGGAAGGATATAAGGAAGGAAGGTGCTCTTTTGCAAAACAAGGTGGGCTTCTCTGTGGGGAATGGTAGAAGGGTGAAATTTTGGAAAGATAATTGGTGTGGGAATTTCACTCTTTGTAATTCATTTCCCTCTTTGTATGCCTTTGCAACATATAAAGAGGCTTGGATAGAGGAGATGTGGGATCATTCGGGAGGAGAAGGGGTTTGGAGTCCTAGCTTCTCTAGGCCCTTTAATGAATGGGAGGTGGAGGAGGTGGAGAGATTACTTTTGATAATCTGGGGTAGGAGGCTTAATCCTCTTTTGGAAGATAGTTTGTTGTGGAAAGAGACAAAGGATGGGATTTTCTCAGTTAAATCTATTTACAGTATTTTAGATTCAAGAAGAGGTGTTCAGTTCCCTATCAACATTATTTGGAATCCTTGTGTGCCTACTAAAGTGTGTTTCTTTGCTTGGGAAGCTTTTTGGGGTAAGGTGCTAACTTTGGATCAACTCAAAAAGAGGGGTCGGTGTTTAGCTAACAGATGCTTTTTTTGCTGTGAGGAAGAAGAGTCTATTGATCATATTCTTATTCAATGCTCCAGGGCAAGAGTGTTATGGGAATTATTGTTTGCTCTTTTTGGTGTTACTTGGGTCCTACCTTATTCGGTTAGAGATACCCTTAGTGGGTGGAGTGGCTTTAATTTGGGCAAGAAGCGCAAAAAGGTGTGGAAGGCAGCCCCTTTGTGTATCTTTTGGGTGGTGTGGAAGGAAAGAAATAGGATTGCTTTTGATAATGAGGAGCTATCGATGAATAGGTTGAAAAATTCTTTTGTTTGTAATCTTTAGGTGTGGACTAAATCAGTTGTAAATGATGGTCCTCTCTCTTTACTCAGTTTTTTCGATTGGCTAGGTGCTAGGTGAGGGTTGGTATTGTATTTCTGCTTCTTTTTGTGCCCTAGGGCGCCTCTTGTATACTCCCTCTATGCTTTTGGGCTTGCTTTAAGGAGCTCTTTTCTAATATATGTTTATTGTGTGTTTGCCAATAAAAAAAAAAAAGGGTTTTAGGGTTTTTTTAAATGAATGGTGGAGATTAAGTGTGAAAATGGAGGGGCTATATGGGTTCTCTAAAAAATGATATAAATGGACTTAAAAATTGGGCTCTCTAAAATGGACCTAAAGATTGAGTTTTCTCAAAATATATTTATATTTATCTTTATCATTTAATTGAATATATCAAATGTAAAAATATAATTTTGTTAAAATTTTTAATTATATATATATATATTTAATTTTTTTATAAATATTCTTAATTTTAATAATATATAAATTATATATTTATGACATCACCGGTTCGAATGTGATTCAACCACCGGTTCGACTAGTGATGTGAATCGATAATTTTTTTGGTTTAATTACCAGTCTGGTTTTGAAAACATTGATTATAACTTATTGTGAAAATGTCTTAAATAATTATATAAAATTTTCAAATTGTAGAAATACCCTAATTTCATTTGGGGTGATACACTCAGTTTTTTTTTAATTAATTCTAAATAGAACTTTAATGCTTAATAGTGTTAAGTATTAGGTTGTTTGTTTTTTTAATATTTTATTTATATTAAATATTAACAAGTAAAAAAAAAACATGATGTTATTTTTTCCATTTAGAAAAAGCCAAATATTTTGGTTTTTTCTATTAAGCAAAAAGTTTATAATAAGTCATGAAAAAGTAGAAAAACAAATAACCTAAAGTTTGAAAACAAATTACTTTCAGTAAAATGCTAAAAAAACAAACGTCCTCTTTGACTATGTTTAGTTGGCTAGATATAGTATGAGATAGAATAAGAAATGGATAACATATTTTATCTTATATTTGGTTGGTGAAGGGATATAATAAGTTATCCCATCACTTATCCTATCTTATATTCAACAAAACATGGGATAAGATAAATAGTGAGATATATTATCTATCCTCTTTTTTATATTCATTATACACAAGATGTGTTTATCCTATGTTCAAATTTAGGATGTACATATCCCATGTATCCTAAATTAAATTTTTTTTATTAATTTTTTATTTTTTTATATTACTTATTTTACAAAATAAAATTTTTATTATAAAATTAAATTTGTGCTATTTACAGTTTTAAACAAGCATTCAAACATTTATAGTCTTTTTCAATTAATCTTTGAGTTCAAGGTACTGATCCAATCTCTATTGCTAATTCGATCAATTGGCTTCTAGGTTAGATACAATCGTATGGATGCTGAAAAAATAAATATTGAATCGGAAAATTTTCTAATCTAGGGTTTAGGAATACACATCTTTGGCTTGGTTGATCTATGCTTTTTTTTTTTTGGGATTTTTGATAGCAAAGAAAGAGAGCTAACATATGTATCACAATGTCGTTTTTTTTTCCTTTTTTTATTTTATTTGTTTTCTTGGTAACCAAACAGAGGGTCGGATTTCACTGTTCTTTATAACTTATGTTTTAAATTTTAAGGTTTCTCTTTGAACAACTGTAGAACTATTGCCAGTTTGGATGACATTTCTTTTATTTTTATTTTTAATTTTTATCCATATGTTAGGATGGAAACGCTGTGGCTAACACTGTAATTTGCCAGTGTGAAAAAGCCAGGCTTAGATAAATACAAAAGGTGAAGAAACAGAATATTCATCAAATATTGGATGCTCAAAACGCTTTTACTGGTGCTGATATGGTATGCTTTTTGTACTGAAAAACTCACTTTCCTACATGTTGAATTCAGTGTATTCAGTCTGTTGAGTGTGATGGCCATAGTCATTAATGCCCATTTTAATTGGCAGAATAATAGAGGGAAGGGAAGCTTGAAGTATCTCTTGCAGCAGAGAGAGATTGTTGCTCGTTTTGTCAAAGGTGATCAATCCACATCTCAGAAAAAGGCAAAGGGAAGGTATAAATTATGTTCTCCTAGGCAGTAAATTGTCTTGATTTATCATATGATGTTTTTATGTATATGTTATTCATTAATCTTTTTAAAGAAATTAGTTGTGCTTCGTTTGGTGGGAAAGAAATGTTAGGATTTTTTAGGAGAAAGTGAGGATTTCAGAGATTCTTTGGGATATCAAATCAAGTTCATCTACATTTCATGGACGTTTCAAAATGTTTGAAGTACATTTCTTTGTGACAACAGTACCTAGGCATGGGAATTTGATGTTAATGTCTTGGTTACAACATGACTTGAATTAGCAATCACTGATTTTACCAGGGAAACATATATGATAGCTACCTCGTTGTCCTTGAATCCCAATGTGACTGGAAGCCCCTAAAAAAAAGAAGAACCGATCCAATTCTATGCAAAATAATTAAAATAAATTTAATCTTGTCAATTATAACCAATAAATAATAAAAAGGTGAATTTATTATAAAATAATTAAAATGAATTTAATCTTGTCAATTATAACCAATAAATAATAAAAAGCTGAATTTATTATGATCTTTAAGGTCATTTTGTCATGATTGTTACAGTTAAATAATAAGGATGTAAATTATGAGGGAAAATAATTGGTAAAATAGGGGGGTACATTGGGAAGAAAAAAAGTTTCTAAACTCTTCATATGTAGTGTAGATAGAGATAAATGATATGAAATCTATTCAAAAGGCCCTCAAATGTTTAGTGAATTAGGGTCTAACTTTTGTGAATTTGGTTTGATAAGTATATGGGTGGCATGCCAAATACTGTTTTCATTCCATTAATGCATATTTGTGGTGCATTTGGTTACATGGAATAAGAGCTTAGGATGGGAATTGGTTGCTTTGAACATTGGTTGTTTGGATTCTGTAAGCCCCAACAAAAGCAATTCATTGCATTATTTTGAATTTCAAATCAAATCCAATTCTAATGCAGCTTTGCTTATTCTGTAATATCTTAGGTCAGACTGATAGTTTGTGGTTGTAGTCTAATGTATTATCTGTTGGAAATAGGGCGGTTGCTGCAAAAATTCCTGCAGAGGTCTGTGGACTGAAGGTTCCGCGAAGGACTTTCTGTAATAATATTGCTGCAAGAGTATGTACTTCTAATAGTGTCCAACCTAGCTATGTAATAATCTTCACCATATAAGAATGCTGATTCTTTTATGCTCCATCTTATTTATGTTGGGACTGCCAAATATTTATCTTTATGCTGTTCTTTTTACTTTTATGTTTCAGTTGTGCTCTGTAATCCTTTCTTCTATTTGTTATTGCAACCATTGGAAAGTATATATCAATTATGGTGCAAACCACCAAATCAGGCTGCCATTGTGGGGCAGGAGCTGGTTCCTCTAATAAGAGAAATAATGTTTAGTATGTCAATATTCTAGGGATATATCAAAAGGCTTCTTATATGGGTTGTCGTAATGTCAACCTGCAAAATTTTATTCCGGTGTTCTAGCTTATTTTATTTAAATTTTACTCAAGTAGATTAAAGGTTGATGCCAAATGAGTTTAAAAACCTTGCAGAACATGCTTGCTTTCTTACATTATATTTATTTAGTTTAATGCCAATAATTCATTATGTAATATATTAAGAATAACTTATCTTAGTGTTGATACAATTTAGTTGTAGTAATCTTGCTGCTACAAACGCACGCTTGTGTGTGTAGTGAACATTTATAGTGAAGAAAACAAGCAACAGTGAGTTAACCATGAAGTTTAATATAAATAAAAGATTACAAACAAGAGAACAAACTGGTAAAATGAGCAATGAGGCAAAAATCCCTCATTTTCTTAATATTTTCATTGTACTAAGATTTTATTTGGTTCTAACTTTGGTATATATTCTATACATATGGATTATATGTAGTTCTAGTTGTTTTAATTGTGGTTTTTGTGGCTTTTCTTGACGTAACTTCATGGTCTCATTTGGTTCATGGAATGAAGTAATGGTAATGGGATACCCATTCCTGGAATGCAAAACTTAGGAATCCTATTTAATACATGATTCAAAATTATAGAATTCTTTCCACTCTTATAACAATGTTTTGTTTGTATACGAATGGAAATCGAAGTTATCATGAACTTCCAAAATAACCTTTCAAGTCCATTTATACTATATACATGAAACTTTCTAGAAATTACAAATTGCAATATGTTATGTTTTAATAAAAATATCATACTATAATAAAACTACATCATTTACAAAGTGTATTTGCAAAAAGCAATCTTTAATTTGGATAAACCTTCTAAAATTACAGTAACTAAATCACTGAATATCTATATAAAACTTCACATATAATTAAATATGTAGTATTTTTCAAAAAAAAAAAAGCAAATAGTTGATGAGAAAACATGGTAATCACATGAAAACTATTTACTGGATAGAAGTATTTAAAACAACTCATACAATGAAAAGAAAAGTTTAAAATATTTGTGGAGCAAAAACAAAAAAAACCTTTAAAGCATGAATGGATAATTAAGAACCAATCAATAAGTTGATAACCAAAGAATCTTCAAATAATTCTGTTAGCATGTGCTCTCTCTCTCTCTTTCTTTCTTTTTTTTTTTTTTTTTTTATTGGTGGAATTTACTTGTTGAAATTTTATGTCTTTGCTCTTGTTTGGTGGATATCATAGCATCTGTACAATAATATCCTCTCCAAGCAATATTTGGCAGTCCATGTATATGATTGTTGTAACTAGTTACTAAGCAAAAGCTTCAGTCAAATTTGTGGATGTTTTTAGTTGTCTCCATGTGCAGCTATTATCCTTTGGAACTATCCTGGTTTCCAAGGAGTTCTATTTAGGTCTTGTGGAGTATGCTGTTGGATTTAATTGTTTTGCTTTGACATCCTAGGAGCATGAGGAGAATCAGGGTTTGCCAAACAATGTTGTCCATTATGATATTGCCATTGTTGGAGGTGGCATGGTTGGCATGGCTCTTGCCTGTTCCTTGGGTAGGTACTATTTTTCATTCATGCATTCTAGTTGCCTCATCTAAAACAGTAGATTGTATTCCCTAATTTTTAATCTATGGAAGGTCCTACCTCCATCTTTGATTCTTCTGTGACATACCACTAAAATATGTCTCAAAAGAAGAAAAGTTTAAATGCGGAATGAAGGCATTTAAAATTTTTCTTCTCGTTGTAATGATGGTAAAAAAGATACCAACTTTCGGATTTATTTTGTTACTGATGATATTACATTTTGCAACTGCTATCTTATCAACTGTATGCTTGCAGCAAGCATGCCATTGACAAAACAGTTGAATGTTGCCATCATTGATAGCAATCCCGCTTTGGAGGGCAAAACCTGCATCAAGAAAGAAGACCCCCCTGATCCAAGGGTCAGTACAGTCACTCCTGCAACTATTTCTCTTTTTAAAGGTACTAAGTTCAATAGCTTTTTCATTCTTCATCATGTTCTGTGTGAACTTCAGATTTGAGGTCTCAATTCATGATATCCTGTACTAATACAATAAAGGTACTGAGAAGAGTTGATTTCAGTTTCTAAGTTTTTGTGTTTGCCTATGTGTTTAGTTCTCCTTGTCTACTCTTATTTTGATCAGGTTGTATTTTGTGAGAAGGATCTCTCATCCTTCTCTCTTTCTTTTATCAATAAAAATTTATCTTTGTTTCTGATAAAAAAATACAGTAAAGGTACTGAAAATTTTTTCAATAAGAAACAAAATAATGTTATAATGAAAGGAAGTCAATTACACGAAAGGACCAGATCTCCTTTTAGGTGGATAATAAAAAAGAGTAGATACAGAAAGAAAAAGAAGACTAAAAGACACTAAGGGGTAAGAAATTTCCTACAAAGGCAATAGAAGCAGAATCTCCTCTCTATGCCAGCATATTGGCTGCTTGATTTGCTGATCTAAACCTCCAAGCAAGAGAACAATTCAAATCATTGCAAAGATCTAAAATCCTTCTTAAGCCAATGGTTGTTTCTCCAAGGTTTCTGTCTACCTTAGGACACTGAAGATAGAATTGTCATTGAATCTGCCTCCACCAAGAAGTTAAAAAGCACCACCCTTGGGGGAAAAAGAAGAAAAAAGAAAGAAAAAGTTTAAAGCACCCACCAAATTTGACTTTTAGGCCTTCAAATAAAGCTAGAATCTCACCCTCAATAGCTGGACCAAACCTTGCTTCAAGAAGGCCCTAAACACCTCTGTGGTCCCATAAGAGGCCACCAATATTCATTTGGGCTCAAGGAGCATGCCTAAAATTTCAGCCTAAGGCTTCCTTTTGGTGGAGGAATCCACACAGATCTTTCAGCCTTCGGCTTTTGTGGATAGCAAATTGCTTATGGATCTCATAGAAAGAAAAGAGTCATAGACATGGCCTTTGCGACCTGGCTTAAGTGACAAGCAGTTGGGATGAGGATGTGTAAGGTTCCAGGTTCAAGTTGCAGCATTATCAAAAGGAAAAAGAAAAGGAAAAACAAATAAACAAACAAACGAACAAAAGTTAGCTGTCAAAAAAGAAAAAAAGAGAAAGAAAATGAAAAGATACATCAGTGCGGGGTTTTGGCTGAGATATTAGCATTTTGGACAATCATCAATTTCATATGATTATCTGCAGATACTTGAGATAACAATTCAACAATGTCATTGGTTTACAAGACTGCAGAAAATGAAGAGAAATTATAGTTTCTTTGGAATCCTTTTAAGTCATGTGCTTTGACTTCGCTTTTGAAGCTAAATTTCGAATATTATTATTTATTTGTTGAATAATTAGTGATACTTTTAAGCCTGTTTTCACCTGCATGTCTTTAAAATCCTAATTGAATGAACATGTTTGTTCTGATCCCCTATTGTCAAAACTTTGCATCCTTAATTGTATTCAGTGATTCTTTGTTGATGAGGAGGTTCTACTGACATCTTTATTGTGGAATAATAATGAAGAATGTCTTCATGATTGTTTTACTTTTTAAATTTTGATGCTTATAATACCTAGATGCATGGCAGAAGGACTATGCTCACATACATGTAATGCAAGAAAAATAAATTTTAATAAAAGTTCTCAAAGGTTAGGTTTTTGTGAAGAATAGTTGTGCAATGTAAAACAAAATGTGACACTACCCCTATTGCTACTTAATTCTAGTGGTTTATAAATGCATTAATGCTCTTGTTGGAAACTAAGTTCAACTAAAAGTTTATAGCCATGCAGTCAAGGTTTTAAACTTCTTTGAGTCCAATTTCCAGGGCATGACCTGATGTCAATCCAAATTCCTAGGTCAAAAACTTTGGTTTCTTGCTCAGTTGTACCCATTTACACCAGGCAGTATGCTTTTCTATAAATTTGCAGGTCTATTATTGGCCTGTCCTCTTTTTATATCCTGCAACAAAAATGTCCTTTACTTATAAATTGCATGTCGCAGGGATGCAATTTTTTTAGGCAGCCTTTTGCTTGGTTGTAGTTTTGATTTTGATTTGGCTTAATTTCCCCTTAATTAACTGTAACTATCCTCCTATTTCATGCATCAAGCATGGATGGAACTGCATTCTTTTTTTGGCCTTCCAATGATTATGGTTTTGCTATGCAGATGTTGGTGCTTGGCAGTACGTTCAACAGCATCGACATGCATACTTTGATAAAATGCAGGTGGTGGTCCTCATTGTTGCTTCTGTTGTGGCATTTTCTTTTCCAGCATGACTCACTTCTAGTTGTTGAATATATCACAATTTCAAAAAGAATTTTAAATTCCCTTATATTTTAAATGTAAACATCATGTACATCGATGATGGATAGGAAGCTTTTGTTTTCAGTGTAGTCTCACTTTATTTCATTGGTTAATAACTCATTGATTTAATTTAATTATGTGTTTGTTTCATTGTGGTAGGTCTTGGAAAAGAAAATGAGTGCTAATAACTAAACCAACATGATCAGGATATATGTGATGGAAGTGCAACTCCCATAGTTAATAAAGGGGAACAGATAAAACCATAGAATTAGGAATGAATTGATTGTCAGAAGTTTTAGTTCAACAGAAGTTTGGGGACAAGATGGGAATGGAAACATCACTCAAGGATTACAATAGAAGTAAGAATTATTTCCAATAAGGACCAAAGCTAGGCAGTCAAGTTCTCGGGTAACCTAGAAAATATTCAATTCAATAAAATTAGTCTAAACCAATTAGCATAGATTAAGAAAGGCAACAAAACGGTGGGCCTATGTGAACAGGAGGAAAACCACTTTATCTACAAAATTTCAAAGGGGGGTAAGGAAGTTGTAGTGCTTAGTAAGCTACAATGGAGCAGTAGGAAAAAGGAGTAGGAACAACAAAGAAAGATTGAAATCACTATAGTCTGCAAATTAATTTAAGAATTCTATGGTGCAAGGTCTGATTTTCTGTACAAGGTAATGTTGATTTCATCTAGTCGACATTGTATTTCAATAGCTTTAATGATTTTCACGTGTAAATCCAACCCGCTTCCTCAATTTTCCTCAGGTTGCTTATAGTTCCATATAGTGCATATATTGGGGCAATTGCGTCCCTAGGTTTCTTTTGTTTGTAGAGGCAGCAATGCTTGTCCAGATGAGTGAAGCTTCAAGAGGTGGAAGGAGTTGGTTTGCTATAGAGTCCAAGTCTTTTGAGCTGCAGGTTGAGGAGGTGGGTGGAAAGTTGAGGGGGTGCATGTGGGAGAGATGTAGAGGAATCACTTCATGGATCAGGTTTGGGGAAGTTAGTTTAAGTTGGTTGTTAGATGGAGTTGAGGCTTGTTGTAGGGATAATGGAAATAGAAGGTGGGTTCTTGATTGGGAGGAGGGGGGAAGGAAATATAGATTGGAGCAATATTCAAATGAGGCGGGAAGGTTCCTTCTCCGTTCAGTTCTCGATCTTGAGTCTAAGAGGTACTGCATTATATTCCCAGAAGGGAGGGCTTTGTTTGGCGGCTGTAACATTCTGGTGGATAAGCTGTGAGACCTTAGAGTCGTTTCCTTGGTAAGGTTTTTGGACTCGGGTGGTTCAACAACTCCTTTAGAGGACAAGGGTTTGTTGTCAAAAACTTATACAGAGATTGCAAAGCCGAGGCCAAGGAAGATAGGTGATTCTGTTTGGTTGGAGTTGGGGGAAAGGGAGCTGCTAGGAAGGAAGGATCAGTTGGACAAGTGTTTGGTGGGCTGGTGGGATGTGGATTATGTTCGTCCCTGAGTTGGAGTTTTTGAGGAGCTAGGTGAGCCACCATTGGTTTTTATAGGGGAGACTGAGGGTGGCCTTGATGGGTAGAGGGTTGTTGCTATTTGAGTTTGAGTCTTTGAGTGAAGCTGAATGGGTTCTTGTTGTAGGGGAAAGGAGACTCAAGGAGAATTTTTTGCATATGGCAAGATGAAACCTAGAGGTGGGGTGTTTTCAGCAAGGAATTTGTACTAAGGTGGCTTGGGTGAGGGTGGCGGGTCTTTCTCTTCAAATGTGGAGTAGAGAGGTGTTCAAAAAGATAGGTGATGGTTGCAGAGGTTTTATTGCAGTGAATGAAGATACTGCTTTCTTTTCTAAGTTACAGTGGGCTAGGATTTTAGTGAAGTTGGTTGGTAAAGAGTTACCTAGTTCCTTGGAGATAGTGGTGGGATCGGGTTGCTTTGCTGGTCAGTTATGGTGGGAAATCCATCCATGGTTTGTTTAGGTGGTGTTGGCAAGTGAGAGCTGCTCGGTTGGTGGCTTTGGGGGTAGGGAAGAAGATGAGGAGAGGCCACGTGTTGAGAGGAGCCAAACAGAAGGAGGAAGAAGGTTATTGAGTTCTTGATTAGAACTTAGAAGGCTAATGTCATTTGTTCACGGAAAACAAAATTACAAGAGATGTTTGTAGGGTTAGTGAGAAGCTTAGAGGTGGGAAGATTTTTAGAGGAGGGACTGTGGTTGTCCGGTTGCTATTGGAGCAATAGTGGTTTTTTTGGGATAAAAAGGTGTTAGGAGCTTGTTTAAATGGACATGGGTGAGGTTTTGATTGTACATCACTTTCAAATTTGCGAGGATGACTTTGTTTAGGTCTTCTTAAGGGTGTATTGGCCTACGTAAAGGAAGGAAAGAGATGGCTTTGAGTTGAGTTAGGGGCTATCAAGGGGTTATGGGATAACCCCTAGTGTATTGGAGGAGATTTTAACATAGTCAGCTTCTTAGGGAACATATTAGAGGTGACAGATTATCTTCAGGCATGAGAATGTTCTTATAGACTATTGATGATCTAGAGTTACCTGATCTTCCTCTACTTAAGGGTCCCTTTACATGGCGTGGTGGTTTTGAACGATCAGTAAATATCAAGATTGAATCAATTTTTAGCAGGGAAGGTCATTTCAATGGGTTGGTGTAGTGTACCCTATTAAGGCTTGTGGTAGATCACTCGCCCATTTTGTTAGAAGGGGATGGGATGAGGATAGGCAACACTTCTTTTAGGTTCAAAAACATGTAGTTAGGAGGAGAGTTTCAAAGACTTGCTTAAGAGTTGGTGAATGGGTTTCAATTTTAGAAGCTATTATTATTTCATTTTAGTTTCTAGATTGTAAGTGTTGAAATCAAACATAAAAAGTTTGGAACAAAGAGGTGTTTGGTAATGTTACAATCTAGAAGGAGACTTCTAATCTGGTGGATTTTTTTAGGATTCTAAGGAGAGAGAAGTTGTTCTTTCTTAAAGAGGACTTAAAGCTAGAAGGATAGTAAAAGAAGAGTATTGTAAGTGGGTCTAGTTAGAAAAAGCCTCTTGGCTCTTAGAGACAAAAATCTAGGGAGATTTGGTTATGGGTGATAGAAACCCTAAACTCTTTCACAGAATGGCTAATGTGCATGGAAGAAGGAACTTTTTTTGCCAAGATTAAAGTTAATGGGCTTTGACCGTCTAAGGAGAATGATATAAAGTAATAAGATTTAGAGAGGAAAGCTCTAATTTTTCTTATCACACAAACAGTAGAAAAGACTAGAATATATAGGAGAAGCATGACAATAGACCTGTCATGGAATCCCCACAATTCTAGTAACAAACAATCCCTTAAAATAAGGGATATATGTGGACATAATAAAAATAAAGGTTTTGGATATAATCATTCATATCTCTTTATTTAAAATGCAAAGTAAAATCAGAATCTAATTAGAATTTAATCCCCAAAAGACTTGGAAACTAATTCCTAAAAGTTAAGAATTATATTGGAAATCCACACTCCCCCTCAAGTTGGGGAATACCTGTTAATCATTCCTAGCTTGGAAGTAAATTATTCAATATTTATTCTTGAAAGTTTTATTGATGTTCACAATAATATGATGCTGAAGAGTATAATTCTCCCTAGAAAATCTCTATAGCCACTTCCCCAAAAGAGCATGATTCTTCCTATACCCCAATCCCCTTACCACCTTAGATTTGCACACTAGGTCTCATTTAATGAGATGGTCTCTCAAGTGCTCTCAGCACTATAATATACCTAGTTGATATTGGAGTTTTTTTTTTGTATTTTTCTTTTTATTTTTAATTGTAGGATTGGTTCTAGGGGCTTATTTAAACATGAGTTCTTATGATGCTCAATGAATAGAGCAAAATATGAATGAAATATAGGACATAGTGTAGGATGCTTCATCTTCTCAACAAACATTGTTGATTTTTTTCCCTTTTGATTAGAAACAAGTGATGTATATATAAATTTTTATGAAAACATATAGAAGGAAGAGGAGTCCTTCTGACAATTACGCAAAACCTTATCAAAATATGATTGCTATGCATAGGAGTTTATACAAAAGGTTTGAACTACAATACAATAGACAAAGATGTCTTCTCCTCAAGTTATGAATAAGCTCCTTTTAATGATGCTCAGACCTTTTTAAATAACTTATTGAATGCTAATTGAGTTGAATTACACTAAGAGGAATGCCTTTGAAAACCTTGGTGCAGGGGGCCCTGGAAGAGGAATATAAGTGGAGTAAATCCCACAGTCCCTCTACTGTCCCTCACTTATCCTAAAAAGTTTTGGCATTTTTCTCTCACGACACAATCCAAAGCAATGTGAGATAAGCACTAAAGGATCTTGTTTCTAAGAACTCCCCAAATCCCTATATGAAATAATCATCATATCTCATATGCTCCTAGGTGGAATCTAATTAATCTTGGCTTGTCTGAATAAATAGTGCTAAAACCCCAAAGTTATTCAACAATGCAAAAAATGATGATCAGTAGTCTCTCCATTTCCCTTACATAAAACATACCAATCTAGCCTAAGGGATTTGAAAGGTCTTATCAGTTGTAGCATGTTGATTGATGTTTACTTTCTTGCGTGGCACCAACCAAGCAAAGGCCTTGATCTTAGATGAGACTTTAGATTTCCATATAAATTTGGTTGGGGAGAAAAGAACAATATCTAATGTATTAGAGAAACATTGCTGATTTTTAAACTTCATCCTGTTTTATGCTCTTAGCTCTCCTCTGTTGTGGCCTTTTCAGGTTTTTTTTTTTTTTTTTGATAAGTAAACCAATGTGTATTAAAAAAGAGGCCAATAGCCACACAGTATACAGGAGATATACAAGGCAGCTATAGTCTCACAACAAAAAACAAAAAAGCCCAAGAAAACCTCACCTCCCCTAAGTGGAAGCTAGCCACTCTAGAAAGCCTAGAAGGGAGAGAGAGTTATCTTCAATATCCAATCTAGCCCAACCCCACAGATTACAAACAAAAAAATTCTTTAACTTCTGTATATGTAGCACACCCCCCTTAAAGGCTAATCTATTCCTCTCTTTCCAAACCGTCCAAAATATACATAACGGTATGACTTTCCAAATTTTTTTCCTTTTTTTTCCCACCAAATGTCCTCTCCAGCTAAACAAGACCTCCTTTACAGATTCTGGAAAGACCCACTTAACACCTACCAGCCCAAGGACTAACTCCCAAAGGGCTCTAGCCACTATACAATGAATCAAGACATGATTTACAGATTCTTCTGCACAACCGCACAAAAAACAGCAATTAGGGAATTGCCATCCTCTTCTCTGAAGTCTGTCAAGCGTTAACACCTTCCCCCAAGTAGCCTCCCACGCAAAAAAAGCGACTTTGGTAGGAACTCTATCCACCCAAATGCATTTTTCCGGAAAAACGGTGTCCATAGGACTGACTAAGCAGCTGTACGCTTCCTTTACTTTAAATTTACCGCTTTTTCCTCCCTTCCAAGAGACCGAATCTTCCTCCAAAGAAGGCCTAAGCCCTCTCAGCTTAAGGAGCAGATCTCCTACCATGCCCACCTCCCAGTCATTAAAATTCCTCAAAAATCTTAGATTCCAACCTCCTTGATCCGAACTCTAATCCCACATCTCCTCCACCGTAGCATTCCTATGGGCAGCCAAGGCAAAGAGGTGCGGGAAAGTTTGGGACAGCGCTGTACCCTCACACCACATATCAGTCCAGAATCTGATTTTAGTGCCCTTCCCCACCATAAACGCTATATTCTCCCAGCACCAATCAGTCTCCTTCATAACCTCCTTCCACACCCCTACACCAAACGCCCCATTAGGCTTTTTAGACTTCCATCCATCATCTTCTTGCCCAAACTTTGCCACAATCACCTGCTTCCAAAGATTCTCTCTTTCACAAGCAAACCTCCAAATCCATTTACTAAGCAAAGCTCTGTTCAAGAGACCAAGCTTCCTCAACCCAAGCCCACCCCTCTCTTTGTCCCCACATACAATCTCCCATTTCACAAGGTGAATTTTCCTCTCCATATTTCCCCCTCCCCATAGGAAGTCTCTTTGCAATTTTTCTAGCCTTCTAACCACAGTCTTAGGCATCCGGAAAAGGGACATTTGGTAAATGGGTATGCTGGCCAAGGTGCTTTTAATAAGCGTGATTCTGCCACCTTTGGAGATAAATTGCCTTTTCTATAGCGCAAGTCTTCTCCTCATTCTTTCTTCCACTCCATCCCACACCGATGAGGCCTTGTTAGGAGCCCCTAAGGGTAGACCCAAATACTGGGATGGCAAAGATCCCACCCTACATCCTATCTCCACTGCCAACTCCTCAATATCCTCCACCTCACCCACCGGGATGATTTCACTCTTGCCCAGATTAATCTTAAGCCCCGAAGCAGCTTCAAACCAAAAGAGGATCCAACTTAAATGACTTAGATGGTCCTTATTAGCCTCACAGAACACAATTGTATCATCTGCAAAAAATAAATGAGAGATGTTCAAAGCAGTCCTTCCACCCTCCCGAATGTTACACTCTGACAGGAACCCCCCTTCAACAGCTCTCCTAATAAGAGCCCCCAATACTTCCATACCCATTACGAAGAGGTAAGGAGATAGGGGGTCTCCTTGACGCAGCCCCTTAGAACTCGGGAAAAAGCCAGCATGAACCCCATTCACTAAGATTGAAAATTTTGCTGAAGATATGCAACTCCACATCCAACCCAACCATTTTGGCCCAAATCCCATTTTTTGTAGAACCTTCATTAAGAACTGCCAATTCATGCTGTCATAAGCTTTCTCAATGTCCAATTTGCAAATGACCCCCTTCTCTTTTCTTTTTTGCCACAAGTCAATCGCCTCATTTGCAATTAGGGAGGCGTCAAGAATCTGTCTGCCCATCACAAAAGCATTCTGAGCAGGGGACACCACCTTCCCAATCACTTTTTTTCAGCCTATTGGCTAGGACTTTAGCCAGTAATTTATACAACCCCCCCAAGAGACTAATAGGTCTAAAGTCCCCAATATCTTCCGCCCCACCTTTCTTAGGGATTAGGACCAAGAATGTATTATTTAGGCTCTTGAGGAAAGTGTTTTGCTCATGGAACTCCTTAAACATTGCCAAGATCTCCTCTTTAACAAAGCCCCAACAACTTTGCCAAAAGGCTACTGTAAAACCATCCGGCCCCGGGGCTTTATCCCCATTCATCTCCATCAATGCTGAATAAACCTCCGCCTCAGAAAAAGGGGTTTCCAAATTTTCTGCTTCTTGGTGGCTGATCTGATCTAAACTCAGCCCCTCAATGTCAGCCTGCCACCCCGACTCTTCTGAAAGCATCTGCTGGTAGGCATTTGCAATTCCTTCCCTCATTTCCTGCTCCTCAGATATGCACACCCCATCTATCTTAATTCTGTCCAAACAATTATTTCTGCGCTTTGCATTTGCCATACGGTGGAAATAGCCCGTGTTTCTGTCCCCTTCCCTTAGCCAAATCTCCCTTGATAATTGTCTCCAATGCGTTTCTTCCAAAAGCACCCATTTTTTATAGTTTTCCTTGGCCTCCTTTTTTAATTCCATTTCCTCCATTGACAGAATTCTGTCCCTTTCCACAAGGTCCCAGAATTCCACTTGTTGCAAAGCTGCTGCTTTATTACACCCCAAATTCCCGAACACCTCCTTGTTCCAAACTTTCAGTCTCTGTTTAATCTCCTTCAGCTTTGTAGCTAGTCTAAAACTAGCACTACCTCTCACCTCAATCTCCTACCACCAGCTTCTAATCAAATCTTGGAAGCCCTCCACCTTAAGCCACATGTTCTCGAATCTAAAGGGAGAGGGACCTCTTCTCAAACCACCACCCTCTAATAAAACAGGAAAGTGGTCAGAAAGAGGCCGAGGCAGTCTCCTCTGAAAAACGCCACTGAACTGATCTAGCCAGCTAGAGTTCACCAAGAACCTATCCAATCTAGCCCAAGACTGATTGTTAGGACCCCCACTCCAAGTAAACACACCCCCTTGCAAAGGAATATCCATCAGCCCAACTTCATCCACAATCTGAGCAAATCTCCTCATAGCTGAGGTTATTATTCCTTGTCTGCTCCTTTCTCTTTGGAACAGGGTGATATTATAGTCTCCCCCAACACACCACGGGTCTTCCCAAAGTCCTCTGATCGCCCCAATCTCTTCCCACAAACACTCCCGTTCCTCTTTTGTGAAAGGACCATAAACCCTCGTGAATACCCAAACAGTTCCATTCTCTACATTTCTGAATCTGCAAGATAGGGAGAATTGACCCTCCTCCCACTCCAAAATCTCCAAGGTCCTTTTATCCCAGCATATCAGAATGCCTCCCGCAGTCCCATTAGCGTCCAGGGCCCTCCAATCTAAGAATCTCCCCGAACCTAAGCTTCTCACCACACCCTCCGACATTTGATGGATTTTTGTTTCCTGGATACACATCAGATCCACCCTCTGATTCCTTATGAAAGACTTAATGATTTTCCTTTTCACTTTTTCGTTCGCTCCCCACACATTCCAACTCAGCAATTTTAACTTCATTAAACCACTGTAATTTGACACCCTTTACCCTGTGAAGGGTCTCTCTGCTTCCTTCCCTTCTCATAATTCACTGAACACTCCAACCTCTTTAGTTCTCTTTCAAACTTTGACTTTTCTAACAACACCTTCCCATGAATTCTCTCCCTTCTTTTCCTGATTTTAATAAAAAAATCCAGGATTTCCTCTTCTAGTCCCTCAGTCGAAAATCCCAAAAAGAGACTGAATTTTGCCAGGTCGCTTTCCTCCCATCTATCCTCCTTCTCACCTCTGACAGCGTGAGGGTTATTCAGGCCTGAGCTCCACTCCGCACCCCTATCTTTAGCGCTGCCGCCATTAGTCTCTACCAAATCCCAGCAGCCATTTTCATTCTCCTCTGTTCCGTCTCCCGATAAAACACACAAGGGAACCTCAAACTGAGGCCCCTCCCTGACAGATCTTGAACGATCGTAATGCTCCCCCTCCGGAGCCCGATCAAAAAGAAAGGGAATAAGATGAGAAGACCCAGAAACCCTTTCACCCTTCCACAATGAGACAGACCCATACCTCATCGCTTCCTCAACTAGCGTCGAGTCTGTCGCCGAGTGCAAAATCTTCATGTTTTGCTTCCTCACATCCTCTGTCGCCCAGTACTTGAAGATTTCTTCCTCCGTGTTGCTTTCGCTATTGGAAGACTGAATGTCCAGCGAGCTCACCTTCCTCTGATGGCCTTTGTTAGTGCCTTGGAGCATTGACTTACTTGGGCTATCATCCAGATCCATCACCCCGTCGCGCAATGGGCTTTCCTCCTCGGCGGTCCACCAATTTTTGGATGGCCCAGCCTCATGCCCAACTTCTTCCCCCATCACTCCTTTTAGTTTTAAAATTAGGCCCATTGGAGACCCTTGAGTGTACAGCCCATCCCTCCTCTTTTTTCCTTTTAAGCCCACCTCTAGGCCTAATGACGAAGGCCCAAGATCCACAACTTCCTTGGATGGACGGGCCCCCGATCTGCCTTGCGCCCGTTTGGCTAACTCCCTGCCCAACTCTCCCTCCTTATCCCCCGTCTTTTCTTCTGACAGGAACAGCTCCTCGAGCCTAGCGTTTCCCTCTCTTTCTCCACTCGCGTGCCAGCGCGTGACCCCCCATCACCCCTAACCTCTCCTCTTGTTCTCTCATACTCTTCATGCCTGTTTTCCTGAGCCTTTCTCAGGGCCGGTTTCAGCTCCCACCAGAGGGCAAGAGTGTACACCTTCTCCTCAACTGCAATCTCCATCACCCTTGGCAGGTCTTCTCCCTCTGTTCTGACCAATATCCGAGCCCATTGAAGCTCCTGCAACTTTTCCGTCCGAGGATCCATTGCTATAAATCCACCACACTCCTCCCCCACTCTTCTCAAGATTTTCGGGTTCCATAGCGATAATGGAAGCCCTACAATCCTGACCCAATTTTCCTTTGTAATCTCCCCCTCTTCTAAGCAGCCGACCTTAGGGTTCCATCTCTCTAAACCCAAATTAATCCCACCAATCGATCTTTTCCCACAGGACATTACCCGATTAGCTTCTTCCATAAGCCCAAACTCTAGCAAAATCTTGTTCTCTTCCAGCCTTGCCATCCCTAGATTACCTTTCAAACCCCAAATCTTTGCCAGTGAATGCCCCAAGGTCTCCAAATCCTCACCTCCTTCTGAACTAGGATCCCAACTCCCAATGATGCAGTGCTCCAATTTTCGCAAGTTATTTTGGATTTCCTCCTTTCTTACCTCCATTCTAACTAAGTTTTTGTCTCTGTACTTCTGTCTCTTCACCACTTTCGCGTACGATCTGTCCAAAGCAAGTTTTCCCCCACCCCACTCTGGCTGCTTGTGCTCCTTTCTTCCCATGGAACCTCCCATTTGCTGTAGCTTCTCCGCTATGGTCACCCATCCCCCTTTTTCCCCCTTACCTCTCGGGATAATAATACTATGCCGTTTCTTCTCCAGATTGACCACCCCCAGCTTAAGAAAAAGCCCCGCTTTGTTCTCATTACGCACCAGGGAGTAGGATCTCCCACTTTCTTTCCACTCCCTTTCCCATTTTCCTCCTTTCCCGTCCTTAATACAGTGGTCTAGACTCTCCAAGAAAAACCCTAGACTCTTCGGTCCCAGTCTAACCCAAGAAAAGATCCCTTTCTTCTTCTCCCAGATCGCGACTTGTATTTTCCCCCTTTTCTCTTCTGCAACGATCTCGAAAGTCTTGGATTCCACGACGAAACTCTTCCTCTCTCTTTTCCTTCGCTTCGTCGCACTCTCATCTCCCTCATCATCTCCGTTCTCTCGCTCTCTCTCTCGCTCGCTCTCTCCCATTTCGTTTTACTTTTCAGAATCTTTTCCCTTTTCAGGTTTTCTATACTTGTAATTTTCACTGTGGGATTTTCTGCTTAGAATGGAATTGTTAACTTGCTTTTTACATGCAGACTTGTTTCTTTTATTCACAATTGCCATAGGTTAAGCTATATATTCTTATGCATGTGTATATGCATACATACATACATACATACATATATTTATATATGTGTGTGTATGTATATATATTATATTTACTTGTGTATGGTATAACATGTGGTATCTCATTCACTTGTTTCATTTTGAAATAAGCCTGTTGATATATCAGGGAATAAACTATATTTTCATTCAGACCTTTATGTTTCTTTTAGGTTTGGGATTATACTGGATTAGGATACACAAGATACAACGCGAGAGATGTAGATAAAGAAGTATTAGGGTAAGTGTATTTGCTCGAATGATAATTCTCATTTTGTTTATCATGCAGTTATTAATACCAGATAGTTGTGTTTTGGCTTTCAGGTGTGTAGTGGAGAATAAGGTGCTTCATAGTTCTTTATTGTCATGCATACAGGTAGTCACCATGGTAGACTATATTGTTTTTTATTTGAAAATTTGTTGGAAATTTTATAATTATCTGCAGTTCACCAGTTCAGGCTGTTTGTTTCTCTTTAACTTATGCTTGAAAACTTACATTTTCACGATATACTTCAACTTGATGCCTTCCATGCTGCAACTTACTTCTTTTCCTTTAAAAAATTTCACTTTGCAAAGAAAAAAAATGAATGTGGTCTCTTGCTTGACAGGATGTTACTAAATGTAAAATTCAAGTTTTTTGAGTATTCTAGAAATATTTGCCGTTATCATCCCTTTATGTAGTTGTCTTTGTGCTTTTTTTTTACATTTCAGTTCCCTGGCTTGTACACAGATGACTAATAATGTTCCATGGACAAAAAATTAATAAAACTGCTGAGGAGTTTAATCCTATATGCAGATTGAAACTTATCTTTGCTGTATAATGGATAAGCTGTTTCTGAACTTTGAATTGGAATAGAATGTATGGTACCAGATCATTCCAGTATTCTGTTTGAGGTTTACCACTGTAAAGTCCTAGTCGCCTATCAAATATATGTTTTTTCATACACAAACCTATATCTTGAAAAATGAAAAAGAAAATATGATTATGCTTTTTTTTTTTTTAATAGGCTAATAAGAGTATGAATATTAATAAATATATTGTGGAAATCCGTTATAATTTTGAATGATGATTGGTAGGATAATAAGGAAAGATTGAGGCCCCAATTGTGGATAATTTGTGTTCTTCCATATTTGTATTTTTTTCCTTTTTGATTGTTCTCGTGTATTTGTTAAATAGGGATACGTTTATGTAAAAAAATACAGTGTTGAATGAATTTTAAAATCATTCTCAGTTTTTGCATGATATCAGAGCCTCATTTGCTCTAAAACCCTAATATGTCCATGGATGCCCAAAGAGGAAACAACCATGAAAGAGTGTCGGAGATACACTCTTCAATTGGCCCTGTCGGTGCATTCGACAACTCCCCACTCCACCTTACCGTTGAAAAACTGAATGGTAAGAATTACAGAAAGTGGGCTCAAGCAATCAAGCTCGTTATTGACAGAAAGAGAAAGTTAGGGTTCCTTACCGGCGAGACTTGGCGATCACCTCCGACCGATGTAGTAGCATCCCAGAAATGGCGGTCCGAAAACTCCTTTATCACCTCATGCTTGATTAACTCCATGAAACCAGCCATTGGAAAGACTTATGTGTTCCTCTCGACGGCAAAGGACGTGTGGGATGCGATACGGGAAACGTATTTCGATATTGAGAATGCTTCCCAAAACTTTGAAATCAAGACGCGGCTTTGGCAGATGAAGCAAGGAGATCAGGAAGTCACGGAGTACTACACCGAGATGTTGGGTCTGTGGCAAGATCTCGATCTCAGCTGTGAAGAGGATTGCACGAGGGACAGTGTGCGCTTCAAGAAGAAGATGGAGAACGAGAGGGTCTTCGAGTTCCTAGCGGGGCTGAACTGTGAGCTTGACAACATCAGGAGTAGGGTTCTCAGTCGCCGGCCGTTGCCCTCCATCCGAGAAGTCTTCTCCGAGGTGCGGCGAGAGGAAAGTAGGATAGTGATGTTGGATCTCTCATTTGGGCGTGAGGGCTCAACCCTTTTAACTCATGGGCCTCCTGCTGTTGTTGGACGTGGGCCTCATGCTGCTGGATCTAGTGGGCCAAGCCCAAGACAGTCCAAGAGGACTTATTGTGAGCATTGTAAGAAGTTGGGCCACACTAAAGACACTTGTTGGGCTTTACATGGCAAGCCCGTATATTGGAAGCCCAGATAGCCCAATAAAGCCCATAGTCATCAGGCCTCCACCAAAACCCAGGCAGACAAAACACCTACAGAAATTTGTCAGTCAACTTCTAGTGTGGGGTTTAATTTCGACCAGCTTGCGAAATTATATGAGTTTTTTTCTAATTTCCAAGCCTCTAGTCAGTCTTCTACTTCTTTATCCTCTGGTTCTTTGGCAAAAAAAGGTACCTTTTTGATAGTACTTAGCACCATGTCTCAGACTACTCTCTGCATTATTGACTCTGGTGCATCTGATCATATGACTGATGCTCATCATTTATTTTCTACATATTCTCCCTATGTCGGTAATTTAAAAGCAAAAATTGCAAATGGTACTTTATCATCAGTTGCTGGCAAAGGGAGTATTCGTATTTCTGAGTCAATTACTCAACCCTATCCTACATGTACCTAATTTGTCTTGCAATTTGCTGTCTATTAGCCAGTTAACCAAAAGGTCTAATTGCTCAGCTAAATTCCTACCATCTCATTGTGTTTTTTAGGACCTATCATCGGGGAAGACGATTGGCAGTGCTAAGGAATGTGAGGGTCTATGTTACTTCGATGAAACTGGTGTACTTGGACAGAGTTCTCCTACTGTTTGTAATTCTGCATCTTATCCTAAAGACAGTGAACTTTTGTTATGGCACAAAAGGATGGGTCATCCTAGTTTTCAGTACTTAAAACATTTATTTCCTTCACTATGTTCAAATAAAACTTTATTGGATTTTCAGTGTGAAGTGTGTGAACTTGCCAAACATCATCGGTGTCTTTTCCTAAATCTAAGTATAAACCATCCATACCATTTACTCTGATTCACAGTGATCTATGGGTCCCTCATGTACCCCTAATAGGACCCATAAAAAATGGTTAATTACTTTTATTGATGATCATACTCGCCTGTGTTGGGTATATTTGTTGACTGATAAAACTGAGGTTCGATCAGTCTTCATGAACTTTCACTCTATGATACAAACTCAGTTTCACACCAAAATTCAAATTCTTCTTACTGATAATGGTACTGAGTATTTCAATCACTCCTTGAGCACTTACTTACAAGAAAATGGTATTATATATCAAAGTTCTTGTGTTGACACCCCTCAGTAAAATGGGGTTGCAGAACAGAAAAATAGACATATTCTTGAAGTTGCTCGTGCTTTGCTATTTACATCTCACATGCCCTCACAATTTTGGGGTGACTCCATTTTGACAGCCACATATCTTATTAACCGAATGCCTAGTCAAGTCCTATCCTTTGTCACACCCTTCCAGAAATTCCAAGAGTTTTTTCCTCATTCGAGACTTGATGCACATCTTCCACTTCGTGTCTTTGGGTCCATTGTGTTTGTCCACACTCATGGACCTAAGCGGAACAAATTTGATCCCAGAGTGCTTAAATGTGTTTTTCTTGGCTACTCTTCCACACAAAAAGGCTACAAATGCTAGGACCCAATTTCACAGAACCTATATGTTAGCCTAGATGTCACATTTTTTTAGCATACTCCCTATTACTTGCTTCAGGGGGAGTCCATGAGTGAAACTAGACCTTCCTTAACCTGTGACCATCTTGATGTTGCTATGTTTGAATCCACTCTGTGCCTTATATCTACCCCTTCGCCTAATACAGAAGGACACTTAAACTCAGGGGGAGATACGGAATTACAGACAAATAGGGAAACACTTGTCTACTCAAGGAGGCCAAAATCGAAGTTCGATGAGACACTCATCTCCGAAGCACTAAAAGAGTCAGAATTGGTGATAGTTCCAACCCCTCGGGAGTATGGCTCCAATTCTAATCAGGTAACAGATGACTTACCCATTGCTCTTAGGAAACAACCTCGTTCATGTACTCTCCATCCTATCTCGAAATTTGTGTCTTATAATTCTCTTTCTGCAAAGTGTCGTGCTTTTACAACTAACCTTGACAGAATCCAGATTCCTAAAAGCATTCAAGAAGCCTTCGAAATTCTAGAATGGAAAGAGGTTGTGATGGAAGAAATAAGGGCATTGGAAAAAAATGAGACTTGGGAAGTGATGAATTTGCCAAGGGGGAAGAAACCAGGGGCCTGTAAATGGATATTCATAGTGAAATATAAGGCGGATGGCACAGTAAAACGATACAAAGTCCGCCTAGTTGCAAAGGGGTTCACTCAGACCTATGGCATCGACTATACCGAGACATTTGCACCAGTAGCAAAGCTGAACACTATACGAGTTCTTTTATCCTTGGCAGAAAACCTCGATTGGCCACTCCATTAGTTTGATATCAACAATGCCTTTCTGAATGGTGAACTAGAAGAAGAAGTATTTATGATGCTACCACCAGGGTTCTGTAAGGAAGAAGAAGAAACCAGGGTATGCAAATTGAAGAAATCTCTTTATGGTCTCAAACAATCACCCAGAGCATGGTTTGATAGATTTGAAAAGGTGATTAAGAAACAAGGATACCGACAAGGACAGTCGGATCACACTATGTTCTTCAAACAGTCCAATGATGGAAGGATGACCATTCTAATCGTGTATGTCGATAACATCATTCTCACTAGAGATGACACAGGAGAAGTGGAAAGGTTGAAGAAGGTCTTTGCCATAGAATTTGAGGTGAAAGATCTGGGTCAAATGCGGTATTTCCTAAGAATGGAGGTCGCTAGATCAAGGAAAGGAATTAGTATTTCCCAAAGAAAGTATGTACTTGACTTGTTGACTGAGACTGGTATGTTGGGATGCAAGCCAAGCGATACCCCTATCAAGGCAAGAAACAGAATGGAAAGCGACGGAAAGCCCGTGGATAGAGAGAAATATCAGAGACTAGTAGGTAGATTGATCTACCTTTCTCACACTAGACCTAACATTGCTTTCGCCGTAAGTGTGGTTAGCCAGTACATGCACTCACCAAAGGAAAGTCATCTGAAAGCAGCATATAAGATCCTGAAATACCTAAAGGGTTCTCCAGGGAGAGGACTATTCTTTAAGAAGAATGATAGTAAGAAAGTAGAGATCTATATAGACGCAGATTGAGCAAGATCAGCAAATGATAGAAGGTTTACTACAGATTATTGTACCTATGTCTGGGGGAATTTAGTAACATGGAGAAGTAAGAAGCAGAGTGAAGTAGCCAGAAGTAGTGCCGAAGTTGAATTCAGAGCAGTTGCACTATGTATGCGTGAAGGATTATGGTTGCAGAAATTGTTGGAAGAACTAGGCATTTACAATAGAGCTCCCCATTAAACTCCATTGTGACAACAAAGCTGCCATTAATATTTCTCATAATCCTGTTCAACACGACAAAACCAAACATATAGAAGTGGATAGACACTTTATAAAGGAAAAAATTGAGAAAGGGATTATTTGCATGACTTATATCCTTACAAGGGAACAATTGACCGAAATTTTCACCAAGGGGTTACAAAAATCAAGCTTTGAAGACTTTATTTGCAAGTTGGACATGATTAATATCTATGATCCAACTTGAGGGGGAGTGTGGAAATCTGTTATAATTTTGAATGATGATTGGTAGGATAATAAGGAAAGATTGAGGCCCCAATTGTGGATAATTTGTGTTCTTCCATATTGTATTTTTTTCCTTTTTGATTGCTCTCTGTGTATTTGTTAAATAGGGATACATTTATGTAAAAAAATACAGTGTTGAATGAATTTTAAAATCATTCTCAGTTTCTACATATATAAAGGGTGCTAAACTAAATTTGTAAGCATAGTATATTGGGAGTATACAAGTGAGAAACAAAAAACCAACTATAATAGCTACAAACCCACTTTAAGAAGAAAAACCCATCCATTCTATAAAATCTAATAAAGAGGTTGGGCCTTCCTGCCCATCTCCTAGAAGGAACCCTCAAGACCACATACACAGATTAGTAATGAGGGAATCCTTGAGAGCTTGGATAGTGCATTGCTCCCTTTAAAAAGTTCTTTGATTTTGCTCCTTCCAAATCATCCATAAAAGGCAAAGAGGGGTTGTTCTCCAGACCTCCCTTCTTTTCATGCTCACAAAGCTACTATGCCATGCCTCTAATAACTCCTTAGCAGAAAAAGGAAGAGCCCATGAAATGCCAAAGGACAAGAGAAAGTGTCAACTCTCTAGCTATCCCACAATGAATGAGAAGATGTTTAACTGATTCATCCGCATCTTTACACATACAGCAAAAACCTACCAAACCCATCCTCTCCTCTTAATTTGGTCCATAGTTAGGATCCAGCCCCAAGTTGCTTCCCAAGTAAAAAAAACTCGCTTTGGTAGGAGCCTAGGAACCCCAAATTATCTTTGAAGGGAAAGTCTCTTTAGCCCCCTCTTCCAATGCATTGTAGAAAGACCTCATAGAGAACACTCCATTCTTGCTAGCTTTTCAAACCATTTTATCCACCTCTCCTCTAAATCTACTAAACTCATTAAGTTTTAGAAAAAAATTATTTACAACATCTAGTTTCCAATCATGAAAGTTTCTTGAAAAGCAAGGGTTCCAAGTGACCATCCCTCCTTCTACCTCCCAAACATCATCCATCCATGCCTTCTTAGCAATAGCAAAAGTGAATAAAGAATGAAAAGAATCCTTCAAAGGCATATCGTCACACCATACGTCATGCCAAAATTTGATTCTTCTTTCGTTGCTCGCCTCAAATCTTGTTTTGGCTTTAAAAGTTCCCCATACTTTCTTAATAAACTTCCACAAGCCAACTCCATGGCCTTCTCTCCCTTCCTAAGAGCACCAACCTCCCAGTTCTTTGCCAAAATTTTCGGATATTAGTTTTCTCCACAACATATCCCTTTTTTGAGGTGAATTTCCACCACCGTTTACCGAAAGGAGTTTTGTTGATGGTGGATAAATCTTTACTACCAAGATCCTTTTTAAAAAAAAAAAAAAAAAATCTTTGAAAATTGCCAATGAATTCACAAGATGAAGTTTTTTTTTTCCAATAGAACCTCCTTCCCAAAGGAAATCCCTTTGAATTTCCTCTAATTTCTTAGCCACCGACTTAGGAATAATGAAAGAGAACAAGAAGTAAATTGGAAGGCTGCATAAAGTACTTTTCAACAAAGTAGTTGTTCCTCCTTTTGAGAGAATTTTGAGGAGGCTGGATGGTTGGAAAAAGGCCTTTTTGTCTTTTAGAGGGAGGATTACTTTAATTCAATCAATTCTGTCTCACATCCCTAGCTACTTCCTCTCCCTCTTCAAAATTCTAGTATCAATAGCCTCAAAGATTGAGAAGCTACAAAAGGATTTTCTTTGGTCTAGGGTGGAGGAAGGGAAGAAAGATTATCTTATCAGATGGGATGTTGTTTGTAGGCCAAAGGAGTTGGGAGGTTTGGGTTTTAGGAAGACTTCTTTGAGAAATATTGCTCTCTTAGAGAAATGGCTTCGGAGGTTCCCTAGAGAAAGGAATGGTCTTTGGCATAAGGTTATTGCGAGTATTTATGGGACACATCCTATTGGATGGGACGCTAACATGGTGGGTAGATGGTTACGCAGATGTCCTTAGAAGGCTATTACTCAAGTTTTCTAGGATTTCTCCCCTTTTGTCCGCCTAGTGGTGGGGAATGGGGAGAGAATATGTTTTTGGGAAGATCTTTGGTGGGATAACCAAACTTTGTGCTCTCAATTTGCTGGTCTTTATAGAGTTATTTATGTGAAAAACCTCATTGTCTCAAATGTCCTTGACAATTCATTTCCATTGTCTTGAAATTTTAATTTTCGTCGTAATCTTACTGATACAGAAATTGATCTCCTTCAGAGAATCATGTCCTCCCTTAGTTCAGTGCTTTTCTCTCCTTCTTTGGCAGATTCAAGAGCTTTGTCTTTGTCTTCATTAGGCTTGTTTTCAGTGAAATCTTTTTTCTTGGCCTTGTTAAAAGTCTCAAATCCTATCCTGTTCCTTCTGGCCAAGTTTTTGTGGAGTTCAAAAGCCCCCTCAAAGGTTAAGGCCCTTGCTTGGTTAGTAGTACATGGGAAGGTAAACACCAATGACAAGTTGCAATTGAGAAGACCCTACAAATCCCTCTGTCCTCAGTGGTGCATTCTTTGCAACGGAAATGGAGAATCGATCGACCACCTTTTTCTTCATTGTCTTGTTACCATTGGACTCTGACACAAGATGTTCAATCTAGTAGGGTTGGCTTGGGTCCCTCTAAGGGGTATTGTGGACATGATGGTTATTGCTTTTAAAGGTTTGGGGAATTCATTAAGAGGCAAGACACTTTGGCAAATCGCTTGCCTTACTTTGTTATGGATAGTGTGGCAAGAGAGAAACAATTGGATTTTTGAGGATAAGGGGAGAACAAAAGATGTGTTATGGGACTTGCTTATTTTTTATTCCTCTCTTTGGGCTTTTTGTACTGCAACTTTTAGTGAAGTTCCTCTTAGTGTTTTACAACTCAACTGGACTGCAGTTTATGTTTCAAAAGTTTGAGACTGTTGGGGTTTTTCTTTGTATTTAGTTTTCTAAAGTTGGGTGTTTTATCTTTTTTTCAGTTTTTGTTTTTGTGGGAAGAACCTCTCATCCTTCTCTTGTTTCTTCTCTTTCTCTTGCATCTTTTCTTCTTTTAATATTTTTTTCTTCGTTTTTGATCAAAAAAAGATGTTGCCTTTTCCAAAGAGTCAATCTTTTAAAGAACCTTTCCTCCATCACATCCTAAACAACTTTGGCCTTAAAAGGGAACACCAAGGGATAGGCCCAAGTATGTAGCAGGCAGTTTTCTTTTACCACAACCCATCACCAAAGTTGCTCCTCCACATTGGGGACATCCCCTATTGGAATAAGCTCACTCTTGCTCAAGTTAATCTTTAGACCTGATGAAGTCTCAAACCAAAGCAAAACCCATGCTAAATAAGTGAGTTGGTCTGGACAAGGATCAGAGAACAGAAGAGTGTCATCTACGAATAGGAGGTGAGAAATTAAAACTCCATCTCCACCTCCCCCTCGTACCTTAAAGCCTGAGATGAAGCCACTCTCCACCACCCTTCTCAAAAGAGAACTTAAAGCCTCCATAACCAACGCAAAAAGGTAAGGGGATAGGGGGTCCCCCTATTACAATCCCCTTGTGCTCTAGAAAAAACCTTGAGCTTGAGGAACACCATTTACCAAGATTGAAAAACTGGTTGTGGAAATGCAAACCCTAACCCACTCGATCCATTTATGATCAAAGCCCATTTTTCCCATCAACTCCAAAAGAAAGCTCCAATTTACATGGTCATAAGCTTTTTTTGTGTCTAATTTACACACAATCCCCCCGCTACGGTGGCTCAATCTTGAATCAATGGCTTCATTAGCAATAATAACATCTAAAATTTGTCACACTTCCACATTCTGTGAATCTGACACTAGCTCTCCCATCATTTTCTTCAACCTATTAGCCAAGACTTTGGCTAAAATTTTATACAAACTGCCAACAAGACTTACGGGTCTAAAATCCTTCAAATCTTCAACTCCACCTTTTTGCGGAATTAACATTAGAAAGGTGGAGTTTAAACTTTTCACAAAGGTTCCCCTTTTAAAAAATTCTTTGAAAAAACTCATTATCTCCTCCATCAACTCATAGCAATCTTGCTAAAAAGCCAAGGAGAAACCATTAGGTCCCGGGGGTTTATCCCTGTTCAAGTCCATAAGAGCCTTAAAGACCTCCTTCTCATTGCTCAACGACTTGAGAAGTAGGCCATTTATACTAGGTCTCCACTCCCCCACAAGTTCTAACAGTAGCAACTTGAAATAATGAACTATCTTTGTTGCAATTTCTGATTTCTCAGTTACCCACTCTCCATTTATCTTGATTCTTCCAATGAAATTCCTGTTGTGCATTGGCTATTTTGTGAAAAAATCTTGTTTTTTTGTCCCCTTCCTTTAACCAAGCCTCTTCAGACTTTTGCCTCTAAGAGGCTTCTTCAAGAACAACCCAATAACTGAATTCTTCTACTACTAGTCTTCTAGCAACCATATCATCCGAAGAAAGACGACCTTCCCTCTCCTTAGCATCCCAGAAGTTGATCTAGTCTAGAGCACAAGCCTTACAAGTTGCAGGATTGCCAAAAACACCTTTATTCCAAACTTTGATGTCTTCCTTTAAAGCCTTTAGCTTGGAAGCCAAAATAAAGCTAGATTACCCACTAAACCGATAGCCTTCCTACCATTCCTTCACCAAGTCTTTGAATCCAACGACCTTAAGCCGCATTTTTTCAAATTTGAACGGGGTTTTACTTCTTCTCACCTCACCTCCCTCCAATAGAATAGGAGAATGATCCGATACAGGTCTTGGTAAAAGGGTTTGCGTTGTATTAGAAAAATGATCCTCCCAGTCGCTTGTTAAAAGGAAATAGCCAATTCTCAACATTGATTATTTGTTAAGCCCCTTGCACCATGTGAAGGAGCCCCCTTGATAAGGGCAGATCAGCCAACGAGAACTCTTCTATGAAATTTGAAAAGCTTCTCATGTTGGACGAAATGCTAATGCAATTTCTTCTTTCTTATGGGAATTTGACAACATTGATATCCCCTCCAATACACCATGGGTCCTCTTAGAGTCCCCTAATAGCCCCGAATTCCTCCTAAATAGTGTCAAAGTCTCTTCCATCCCCTGCCTATAAATCCCAGAAAAAAAACCCAAACAAAGTTGTCCTCACAACATTTGAATTTGCAAGAGATTGAGTAAGAGCCAACCTTCATTTCCAAAAGGTCCAACACTCTTATCCCAAAACAACACCCCACCAGCAGCCCTGGATGCCTCGAGAGCACCCCACCCCAAAAATCTCCCCACCCCTAAACTTCTGACCATAGTAAAAAACATACCTTCCACCTTTGTCTCCTACAAGCACACCAAATCTGAATTCTGGGATCTAATAAGGGATTTATAACTTTCCCTTTTTCCTCATTATTAGCGCCTTTGACATTCCAAGACAAAATTTAGATCCTCATTAAACAACTGCAACTAGATCCCATCCCTTATTGCCTCCCTTTTTGGTCTCCTTGATGAAACTGCATAGTTCACAAAACTTTCTAATTTCCTTAGCTCCCTTTCACTTTGAGACAACATAACACCTTTGCACCTTTTCCCAGAGATGGGAGCCTTCTTCCTTTGCCTATCCTCCATTTTCCTTAGGAGAGCCAAAATCTCCTTCTTGAACCTTTTACTGGCATCCCCAAAAACAAACTGAAAGCTGTGAACCTATAGAAGGAACATCCTAAATGAGTTTCAATCTTCAACTCGGAAGACTCGACAACCAAGTTCAAACCTTGAGATCCTAAAGGAATCACAACCAAAGAAGAACCACTATTTCTTGCACTATCAAAAAGATCAAAGGCTCTTCCATCCTTCATAATCATTTTCAAAGGCTTCTCCTCCACATGCAAGATGCTCTTGACCAATCCACCCCTTTGTGCCAAACAAAAATCCCCCACAGTAGCAAAAACATCCCCTCCAGAAGATGGAGAAGAAGAAGCCCCAGAACAGAGACGAGGGGAAGAGGGTTGAGACGCACCTAGCCTGAGAGAAAAAGTGTTGAGATGGATCTTCAAAGTGAGCCCTAAAGGCCGAGGGTTTGCTGTCGATGAAGAAGGGATCTCCCTCTGCATGTGGATCCCGTGAATCATTGTTGGCTTTTGCTGCTGTGACGACCTCTGAAACAAACAAGAATTCATTCTCCCATCCATGGAGACTCTGCCCTTCGCACTCCCGTTGACACGTAGCATCTTGCTGGAACTACCCACTCTAGGTCCTTGATCCTTGAAAAAAGAGGAAGAAGGGTAGTCTGAAATTGAGCTCACTTAGGCCTGTTCTGCCCTGCCTAACTTGAAAGTTAAAGGGGGTCTAAATGGGCCATAACTGATTGGGTCCTAAGCAAAGACCACTGAGCTTTGGGCCTGGCACTCAAGCCTAACTGAAGTCTCACTTGCTCCCTTTGCCTCTCTTCTCGCCACTTACTCCCTGCAACTTGAATTTTTGAACACCCCTTATTGAAAATGACTGTTGAAGGGCCATCAGGTGACGTGTCATTTACCAATGTTTTGGACAAAGGCTCCTCTCTGCCTATGCACCCCTCTGAGCATGACACCGATGTGAAGTCTTCTTCTACCTTCGACTCTATGTCCATTCCTTGGAACAACTTGATCCACCCAAGGTGGACATTCCCACCACAACTAAACTGCAAAGCACGAAGAACCAACCACCACATTCAACATACCTGGGAAATTTCTGCTTCTAGCTTTGACAAGGACTCTAGCCCACTGAAAATTCCGATGGTCAGCTGTATCTTCATCTATTGTCACAAAGCCACTGCAAGCATTCCCCAGATTTACAAGAGTTCCTTTTCCCATGGATGCACTAGAAGGCCTACTATTCTCACCCAAATCTCGCTTACGTGAGCGCCATTCCTCAACCATCCCACACCTAGAGACCATCTTTCCAGAAAAAGCATCTTGCCTATGAACCAATTTTCTGCTGTGAAGGGTCATTTCTGCATCTGAAGATAAGAAAATATGATTATCTTCTGTTATCTAAACATAAGAAAATAGAATATTTATAGGTTTTTTGCTCCTATAATCAAATCTGTTTCTTTTATTAAGAAACATACATTTTATATGCACTGTGTATGCTTTTGTGTGTCCTTTTGCTAGCTGCTGTTAATATATTTGATCTTTACCTATCACACATTAAGAAATAGGCATTCATTTCATAGTAACAAAAGCACAGTAGACTAAAGATAAAAAGGCTGAACCAAAATCACTCTGAGGTCATATGAAACTTGCAACCCAGCACAAATACTTTGGGGGCATATCTCATCTCATATTTGTTCATCTTTCTTATCTTATGGGAATCAAAGGGCTAACTTCAGGAAAAAGTGTAATTGAGGACAGACGATTTCCTGTGTATGGATGATCGGATGCTGCTTTCCTAAAATCTGAATCATTGGGTGATCTATAACATGAACTGACCTTTTCGGATGTTTGGATTGACTTTGAGGAAGTCGAAAACTCTTATTTAAGTCCAATTAGGCTTTTGCCTTCGAGTAATCCAATTACAAGTGCTTCTTGGGGGGGGGGGGGGGGGGAATAGAAAAAGTAAAGATGATGTTGCTTTTCATGGAAGCCCTTTCTGGCTTATGTGGGAAGTTGTTTCTTGTTTAATAAATCTTTCTGAATACCAGGATTCTTTCTTTAAAATCACATCTTTAACTTCAGAAGGTATCCTAAACAATGTCTAAAAGTAAAATGACTCACTTTTGGAACTTTCTCACATCAAACTTTTAGTCAGACCGTGTCTTAACTCATAGTGTTGAGCACAGATTTGCTTTTCCAACTCTGTGTTGTTATCCCTTGATAGCTCACTGTCCATGGCTAGGTTTTGAGTGAGAAGTAGAGAGAGGAAGAAGGCTGCAGCAAATAAAATGGGTTTCTTCTTGGTTTTCTGTATTTCATTTACTGGAAGTATCATTGAAGAGGCAAACAAAATACTAAAGTTCCTATTCTTCTGTGGGTGTTATATCCACCGGTGGAATAGAATATTTTTAGCTGAAACATTGCAAAATACCCCATAAATAAACATGAGATAAAGCAAGAGGATTAGCTATTGCTTTCTCGGCCACAGTGGTACATTTTTTACCGTTGCAATATGAACAAAATGGTATTTATAGCAATGTTGTGTAGCACAGAGATACAATGCTAGACCTAGTTCAAGAGCATGAATCTGAAATGTAGCTCCTATCTCCATGGTCCCTCCCTTAGAAGCACCTCTAAGTGCATTCTTCTAATTTCACTTTATAATTGGGTCACTGAAGAACCTCTTTGAGTATTTGGTCCCTCTTCGTGATGTACTTACCAATGCCCTTCCTTGATCTTAAGGAATCATAAATCATGTCTTTTCACTGCCTATTCATAGTATCACATGGACCTAAGAATTCATTCTGAATTTTCTTCCCATGCTAGGTTTATGAGGTTCTATTTCCCAACCTTCTTTTGTAGGATAGGGTTTAAACTATTATAAATACTAAAACAATATTATGTGGTTTCTTTTTTCATTCTCCCTATTACTCTCTAATTATGAGTGTGTTGTGATTATTAGGAATTTTTTCAATTGATGTACTTACAGTTGTTTATAGCCAGATTGATTTAATACTCAATGATGTGTGTTATCACCTAATGGATAATAAAAAATATGGTTTTTTTTTTTTTGATAAATAAGAAAATATATTAAAAACATAGCTAACCCACAAGAGTACACATGATGAAATCAATAAGCACTAAATGACAAAACACAATAGAGGGAAAACAAAAAACCACTCCCTCCCTCAACAAGCACCCAACAAATCTACAAAATCAATTAAAGACAGTGCTTCCATCTACGTACACATGAATCCACAAATAGAGTGTATCGTCTCACACCCAACCGTATAGATATTGTCCGTTATGGGCCCCAAGGGACCCTCATATCTTTAAAACGTGTCTACAAGGTTAAGATGAGCTCATACATATATAACGTCAGGAACTTTTACCCCTATCCAATATGCGACATCACAATCACTCCCCATGTAGATACAACGTCCTTATTGTGTCTCATGGGATTGTGGGGTCAAACAAATAAACACCCCTCACGGGACCAAACAAACCCCCACACTAGGATTAGGGATCAACTTTGATGCCATTTTGTCACGTCCCCACTCTCCACTCGATATTGTTTGGTTCAGGGCTATAGAGGCACACACATGGTCTACCAGCTAGCCCCGAATTTTGCTTCTTTATTGAGTCTACGCCTTTAAGAAAAGGTCTTGATGGTATGTTGTGAAAGCCCTCCACATATGACTCTTCCCTATTCACTTCCCAAGCGATGTGGGACACTACATAGTTGGATGCGAGTGGTTATAGTTTGGCTCCGTAATTCCATGGGATATAACAAAGATGTTGTGTTTGTATGAGGATGTGTTTGTGATATCCCACATTGGATAGGGGATAAAGTTCGTAGCGCTATATAAGCATGAACTCCTCTTAATTATGTAAACATGTTTTAAAGCCATGAGGGCTCATTTGGGCCCAAAGTGGACAATATCTACATGGTTAGGTGTGAGCCATTATAAATGATATTAGAAATGATTCCTAACCCTAGTGTGGGGTTTTGTATGGCCCCGTAGGGGGTGTTTGATCCCGTAATCCCGTGGGACATAACGAGGACGTTGTGTCTACATGGGAAAAGGGGAAGGGGCGGGGGGAAGGGGCGGGGGGGAGGGAGTTGTGTTTGTTATATCCTATATCGGATATTGGGGCTATATATGTATGGACTCCTCTTAATCTTATAGATGCATTATGAGGACTCTCTTTAGGCCTAAAACGAATAATATCTAAATGGTTGGGGGTTGGTCGTTACAAATGGTATCAGAGTCGATTCTCGACTCCGATGTGGAGGTTTGTTTGGCACTACAATCCTATAGGATAAGGAAGAAAGTTCTTGGCGTTATATAAGTATGAACTCCTCTTAACTATGTAGTTGTGTTTTAAAGCCGTGAGGGCTCCTTTGGGCCTAAAGTGAACAATATCTACATAGTTAAGTGCAAGCCGTTACAAATTTTGTGATGTCCCACATCGGATAAAGGAAAAAGTTCCTAGCGCTATATAAGTATGAGCTCCTCTTAACCATGTAAAAGTGTTTTAAAGTCGTGAGGGCTCCTTTGGGCGTAAAGCGGACAATATCTATATGGTTAGGTGCGAACCATTACAAATGGTATCAGAGACGATCCCTAACCCCGGTACAAGGATTTGTTTGGCCCCGTAAGAGGTGTTTATTTGTTTGACCCCATGATTTCATGGGACATAACGAGGACATTATGTTTGCATTTGGGGAGAGGATGTTTATGATATCTCACATCGGATAGAAGAGAAAGTTACTAGGGCTATACATGTATAGACTCCTCTTAACCTTGTAGACGCCCTTTAAAGTCATGAGGACTCCCAATGGGTCCAAAGCGGACAATATCTACACAATTGGATGTAGGCTGTTACAAATGGTATTAGAGTTGATCCCCAACCCTGGTGTGAGGGTTTGTGTGGCCCCATGATGCACGTTTGTCAGTTTAGCCCCATAATCCCGTGGGACACAACGAGGACGTTGTGTTTGCATAGGAGAGTGTTTGTAATATCCTACATCAAATGGGGGAGAAAGTTCCTGACGTTATGTAAGTATGGACTCCTCTTAACCTTATAGACACATTTTAAAGCCGTGAAGGCCCCTTTGGGCCCAAAGCGGACAATATTTACACGGTTGGGAGTGGATTGTTACAGATAGATTGTTAAGAAAAGAGCTTTTAAGTCTTTGATTTAACATCCCCTCATTTTCAAACACTTTTCAATTTCTTTCCTTCTAAATAGTCCAAAAAATACATAAGGGAGCGGCTCTCTAAGCCTTCTTTCACCTTCTACCTACGAAAGAACCACACCACCCTAAGTGAGTGTCTCTTACCAAGGTAGAAATAACCCAAGGAATACTAGATAAAGAAAACATCAATTGCCATAAAATTCTAGCCTTCACACAATAAAGAAGAATGTGATAAATGGATTTTGTTTCCTCTTTGCATAAAGCACACTTGTTGACTAACGACCATCCTCTTCTTTGGAGCTGGTCCAAAGTCAACACCTTACCCTAACAAGCCTCCCTAATGAAAAAGCTCATTTTAGAAGAAATCTAGGGAGTTCCAAATAATCCCTAAAGGAAAAGGGATGACACAATCTGGTTCCAAAGGAGAGTAAAGGGCTTTGATGGAGAACCTTCCTCTGCTATTGCCCTTCCAAACTACTCTATCCTTCTCCCTTTTCTTCTCTTTTGGCTTGGGTGCTTCTTTTGTTATTTATGAGTTTTTGTAGCTAGTCTTTATCTTTTTTCCTGCTGTAACATCAATAAATGAACCCATTATTCTGCTCATATTTTATTGCATCTTATCTCATGCAATATGATTTGAATTCCATTTTTCATATTTTTATGCTATTTTGAGACTAACAAAATTGAACTCTATCAGAACACAGATCTCAAGAAGAGAATCTATCCTTCCAGATTAAATTCAATGACTCTGCATCAGAACCACTTGCCCACAATGATGGACAGCACTTCATCATCATTGCATGCTTCTTTAGCTAAGCTAGAACTGAGTGATGGCAACAGCCTATACGCAAAGTTGGTGGTAATTTTACTTGCTTATAACTGAGGTCACATTGTCTGTTAAGAAGTAAAAGGTCAAAGGGCCCTTTGGTGTAAGAGCTATTGGATATCATTTTTCATGTATAACATATTGATTGGCATAACGATGCTTTTTACAGGTAGGAGCTGATGGGGCCAAATCACGTGTTAGGGAGTTAACAGGATTCAAAACAACTGGATGGTACTACTCACAGAATGCTGTAATCTGTACAGTAGAACATAAAACAGAAAACCAATGTGCATGGCAACGGTTTCTACCTTCTGGTCCAATTGCACTCTTGCCGGTGGGTGATAAGTTTAGCAATATTGTTTGGACCATGAACCCAAAAGAATCATCAGCCTGTAGAGAAATGAATGAGAATGATTTTGTGAAGGCCTTAAACCATGCTTTGAATTATGGATATGGTCCTCATCCTCAGTCAAACTTATTGGGTAATAATGGAGACATTTTTTCTTGGTTTAGAAGAGATTTGACAGTTTCAGCTAATGAATGCTTTGAAGTTCCACCAGATGTGGTTAAATTGGTATCTGGAAGAATGGTGTTTCCATTGTCTTTAAGGCATGCTAATAATTATGCATCAAAGCGTGTTGTTCTAATTGGTGATGCAGCACACACAGTACATCCTTTGGCTGGCCAAGGAGTTAACTTGGGCTTTGGAGATGCATTTGCTCTTTCAAGAATAATTTCTGAGGGTATTGCAGTAGGCACTGACATTGGGGAGGTATGCATTCTAAATTTTTTATGATTTGAGTGCAGACTTCATTTTATGTTACAACTATTTGCTTTTATTTACTGGAATATATAATTACATAAAATTATTATCTCTTTGTTTCTTCAGAAATTGTATTGAAATTGTTTTATATACTAAATAAATTATGTGCTATGAATGGACTATCAACATGTATTCTGCAGAGAGGCATGTTGACCGCTATTTAGGTTTGCCTGTTCAATTGAGATACACATGAACCCTGTGAAAAGACTCTTTCATTCTTGACAATGTAAAGATTAAATATCATGAAACTTTGGCACAGTGAAATTTTTCCTTATGCTACTCAGAAAGATTCTTTATTTTTTATTTTCGAAGGAATCAGTACCAATGCCATCTCAAATCCAGACAGTATCATGTGGTAGCTATACCAACACTTTCCTTTTAGCTGCAAATATGATTATGGCACTATCTCTCTGCTATATCTTAATAAGCTTGTCATCAGTATGATACATGCACATTCAGTTATTTGCATTTATCATGAAACTAAATAGGTGTTTGATGCAATTGGTGCTCCATTTAAGGAAAAGGGGGTGTTTTCAAAGTGGGTCACTATTGGTACTCCATATATTAACTCTGCCTTAGAAAGGGAACATCAAGGTACACATGATGTATACCAATGTGCCAAAAGGCTAACCAAGGAAATAGACACCCCATCCTTTAGCTTAGCCTCCTCCAACAACCAAGCACCATTTACTTGAAATTTTGCCAATAAATTTTTCCTACCACATGCATTGGCCATTTTGTGGAAGAGCTTGATGTGTTTATCCTTCCTTCTCTTAACCATATTTCTCTTTATTTCTGCCTCCACATAGTTTCTTACATTGAAGCCCACTTCCTAAACTCCTCCATTGCCACCCTTCTAGCCTCTGCATCTTCAATTGAAAGGGATACTCTCTCTTTGTAATCTCAAAAGCTGATCGGGTTTAAGGCCTTCAATTTTCTGGTTAAGACATTCATGAAAACCTCTTGGTTCCACAATTTTAGGTCTTGGTTGAGGGCCTTTAACTTCACTGCCAGAATATAACTAAAAGAACCACTCACATTATATAATCCAAAAACCAGCTTCTTATGAGGTCTTTAAGTCCATTCTCTTTATGCCACATATTTTCAAATCTGAAGGGAGACTTCCCCCTCCTCATCCCATCACTATTAAGGACAATAGGAGAGTGATTAGAAGTTGGCTTTGGTAAAACACTTTAAGTTAGGCCTAATTGAAACCCGACCTCCACACCATGTGAATTAACACCCAACCAGAGGTAGGTCTCTCAAATTAAAATCCCCTTTGATCTCAAAAAACCGCTTCATAGCTGAAGACAACCTTGTGCAATTCCTCCATTTCCCAAGAAATTCGACCACATTAAAGTCTTCTCCTAAACACCAAGGGTCCTCCTAGATACCTTTTTTAGCCCTAATTCTACCCAAAAATCCCCTCTCCACCCTTTGAATTGGCCCATACACCCCTGGGAATATCCAAGCGAGGTCATCTTCACAATGAAACGACAGGAAATAGAGACCCACCTGCTTCCATATCAATCAGTTTCAACACCCTATTGTCCTAGAACAGCAAAGACCTCTTACATTGGAAAATTGGCTTGGAGATTCCTACGTGCTAATTCTCTTTGGTGCTTCCTCATCAAAACTAATTGTGGTCTGCAAGATAATTGTTGATATGCCAATGAGGGCTTTTGGGTGTTGTTCTAAGAAGGCCATCTCACGACATTTTTGTTATTTTCAACCCCTTTTAGAGTTCTTTGTTGGTTGGTGGTGATTTGAGAATCCATTCTCACCTTCATCTATGGTGGGAAGCAATCTTTTGATCTCTTGTTCATTTATTTTGAATGTTAAGATGGCAAAATGCCCCTATTTCCACACTTTTTTTCTTTTTTTGGTGTGGGGGTGGGTTGGTTTCAAATGTCTCTTTTGTGGCATTTCAATTTTCACAAAATCTTAAATAACAGAGAAATTCTGACATGTATTCTTTCTTTGTAAAGATCTTGGGCTGGTCAATCATTGTTCATATCAAGGAAAGTTATCACACTGGAACTTAGTTCTAATGTGAGCATAATAATCTCCATCTATGAGGGCACTAATCTGATGTGACAATAAGCTCCATTAATTTCCCCTAGGACAAAAGTTTACAAATGAGTGTTTTGTGCTTGCCAAGCCACATTTCAATTGGGGAAAAACCTTTTTACAACTGGAATTAAGCATTATCCTTACTTTGTGTGAAAATTCAATGAAATTTCTTCTTTTTTATAATGCATGTAATCTAATAGTGTTGAAGTAGGTTCTTTTTGGAAGAAAAGTTAGTGCCAGCTATAAGGAAACCCTTTTTGTAGTCTAAGGAGACCTATCTAGTTCTCTTTTGTTGAAAAACTTTGGGATATTTTTTGCATTTTCATGATGTATTATAATTTTGTTATGTTTTCTTCATGAAACCTATGGGATGCTTCCTGATTTGTGAAAGTGAAATACTGCTAAATTCACCAAGGTTAAACCTGGTAGCTAAACAGAAAATATAGAAGATAATGGTAAAAGGAGTTTTTACTTGAGTCGTTTTGTCATATATGATTCTGAAATTGTTTTTTGCGGCCTTAAATGAGAGATTTGAATGCCATACTTTGAATTGGCTCGCACATGTTCAGTGGTTTCTGATCCATTTCTAGGTGCTCTTGTTCATTTTCTCAGGTGCATCTGTTAAAAAAATTTGAAGCAGAGAGAAAACGGGAAAATATTATGATGATGGCTATCCTGGATGGCTTTCAAAAGGCATACTCTGTTGATTTTGGACCTCTAAATGTATTAAGAGCTGCTGCATTCCATGGGGCACAGTATATTTCACCATTAAAGAGGAGCATCATCTCATATGCCTCGGGTGAGCAGAGATTGCCACTGTTCTCTTGAAATCAGTGTTACTTGCCTCTGTCAACTAATAAACTTGAATTCCTGGATTTTGTACTTCAAGGCTTAAGTATTTTCTTTAAATAAATTTGGTACGGCCATTCTCTCTCTCATCAGTATAGCATGCTACTAACTGGATTTGGATGAAATTTACTTAAGTTAATGCAATTATGTAAATCTCAATTCAAAATTTATTGCAGCTCTAATTAAGATTGGACTCCAAAAGCCTCAGAAATTTGTCCCCTCCAGAACCCATGTATCCTAACACCATTCAGGAGATCCGCCTGGGTTCAGTCTGTCTGGGGTACATTGCTTCCTCTGTTCCTTGGGTTATAATAACAGTGGAAGTTAGTGTTATCACTTTGCCTTTTTCTATTTAATGATTAAAGTCTGGCCCGATTAATTGCACAACTAAATGTTATATATATATATATATATATATATATATTTGTGTGGCCAGGAGATTCCTTGTAGTGTATCTGACCTTTGACCTAAAAGCTGGCAGCCTGGTTTTATGGAGGAAATACCCTTCTATGAAGCAAGGAATCCATTTTGCAAGTCTACCATAGTAAGTCATAGAACCCCTCATCACCTCTACAATTTACTGTGGAGTTGGATAATTAGGTTGGCAAAGATTTCCACCATGAGGGAATCTGATGAGGATATACAAAGCATCAGGATCCATTGATAGAAAAACGGAATTTTAAAAAATAAAAAATTCTTCATGCATTAGATGTCGTTCAACTCTCTGCTTCACTTGTTAATTTCCTGATTTACATAAAATTAAAAACTAATGTTACTTCTGACGAGGCCAAATTTGACATTTGATATTTATTTGATACTATAATATGCAGGGCAGATCTAACCGTGCAAACCAATAAGACATGGTTTGGACAGATCATCTTGCGTTGACATATGGTTAATAAAAACATGCACAATCCCTGGGGGCTTTGAGAATAAGACTACAATTTCATCTTACAAAAATGCATCCCGGATGATCCGAGCTGCAACCCGGGAAGATAATCGATTTAGCACTTCGGGTAGTGTTGTAGCAGAGATGCCTGGCAACACTGGAATCAACTCTTGGATAATCTCTGTGCATGCCATTGAGAATTTAAATCTAGTTCAAACCTAGGATTGCCCAATTATGAACAAATATTGATGAAAAACTAAGCATAGCTCTCTTGTGAACAGAGATGGTATGACTTGTTAGTGGTCAAAGACCGAGGCAAAATGGATCCCTCTCCTTTCCTGAGAATTTGATCAACTATTGAGGATGAGGAGATGTTTCCCCATCTGTCATTTCCTTTATTCATCAAAAACTACATATGTTGCATTTTGTGAAACAAGACAAATGCTCAGATCCTTAGAAGAAACTTAGTGAAACAAGAAATACATATGTTTCTCCACATGGAATCAAAGCCAAATTAGACTCTTTAGGATTTCTATTTTTTCTTCAGCCTTCATCGCTGATTTTCTAGCCTTAATAGCTATGTTTTTTTTTTCTTTCTTTCTTCTAAAAGACTGGAGAAAACTGATTTTTTTGGCAGAACTACTTTATTTTTAATTGAAAACAGAGCATTCAAGTACAAGTGTTAGGAAAGGAAGAAATTCCTTCACTCAATGAAACAATAGCCATAATTCGTGGAGAAGAGGGACGAAGAGGGGTTGTGATGGGGCCTTAATCAACAGATGGTTCACCCTTGGTTACAAAAGATGCAAATATCAGAACTGTAAAATCAAACCAGCTATAGTCAAATGCCTATTCTAATGGAATGGAAGGAACTAATAGGTTATCAAAAGGATCAAGAGCAAGTAATAAAGACTCTATAGTGTACCTACTATAAGAAGCTACAAGACAACAAGGAGAGGTGCTGCAAACTCCATGGTAAGCCCTCAAATACTCAAAATACTTCTTAAATAGCAAAGAGTAATCAAAGAGGGCAAGGACAGGCACATTTGACTTCAACACAATCAGGAGGCGAAGGAGAATTCTCTTAAGAGCTAGCCGAGTTCAATAGAGGAGATTGAGAAGCTGAGATGTTTTTTAAGGACATTAGACAAGCCTACAGGTGGTGGTGTAGGTACTTGTCTGTTCATTTTCAAGTAATTCTTAGTTCTATGCTCTTAATGTGTCGATCTCAAAAGGAACATGGGTAGTAGACTCTGGGGCTACGGATCATATGATCTAATCTTCTCATGGGTTTGTCTCTTATAGTCCTTGTCCTAGTAATAAGAAAATTGATATTACTAATGGAACATTGGCTACAGTTGTTGGCCAAGGGGACGCAGTTGTAAATCATAACCTTGTTTTAAAAACTCTTCTCATGTAACAAAATTGTCCACCAATCTAGTTTCAATTCACAAGCTTACAAAGGATTTGAATTGTATGGTGACTTTTTCTTTTGCACTGTGTAAATTTCAAGATTGGAGCACAGGGATGATGATTGGACTTGCTAGCGAGAGGAATGGGCTTTACTTTCTTAAGGAACCTATTGGGAAAAATAACATTAAGGGTCCTATCCTGTTGTCTCTACTCTATGGGTCTTCCCTTTCAAATAAAAATAGAATATGGTTATATCACTTTTGTCTCGATCATCCTTCTTTCAATATTCTTAAAGTAAAGTTTCCTAGTTTGTTTAAAGGATTTGATTTGGGTCAGTTTCATTGTGATGTTTGTGACCTTGCAAAACATATGCATGTTTCTTTTCCAATAAGGAATACAAGGTCTCCAATGTCTTTTACTTTTATTCACAGTGATGTTTGGGGACCTTGTATAGTTCATAATAATATATATAGGGCTCGTTGGTTTGTCTTAATCTTATTTATTGATGATTATACTCGAGTGTCATGGGTTTTTCTCCTAAAACAAAAATCAAATGTTAGTTTTACCTTTCAATTTTTTTTTCCAAATAGTGAAAAATAAATTTGGGGTTAAGATAAAAAGAGTTTGGTCTAATAATGCTAGCGATTATTTTAATCAAGTTTAATGAAAAAGGCGTCATTCATGAGTCTTCATGCACTAACATACCACAACAAAATGGTATGGTAGAATAGAAAAATGTTCAATCTTCTAACTATTAACTAAGTTTTTCTTTTCCAAAAAATTATTGGGGAGAAGTTGTCATAACCACTACACATTTAATTAATAAACTACCTACATGAGTTATTGATTATAACAACCCCCTTGCAACTATTTTCAAAAAAAATTTCATGACTTCAAAACAACAAATCACCTGGTTCTTAGGGTCTTTGGGTGTGTATTCTTTGTTCATATTCATTCGAATAACCATAGGAAACTTGATCTAAGGGCTCTTAAGTGCGTTTTTATAGGGTATTCTTCTACAAAAAAAGTTATAAGTGTTATCATCCTCCAACAAAACGGTTCTTTGTCTCCATAGATGTAACTTTCGTTGAAACTAAAAATTACTTTCCAAACTGTTATCTTCAAGGGGGTACATCATTCATGGAAGACAAGGATGGAGATTTGTTTTTGCTTGATCTTTCATCCTTCCCATCCTTAGAAAATCAAAATCCTCCGTTTCTCCATCACCATCCATTTTTGTTCCTTTACCAAATGAGTTAGATCCAAGTACTCCTAGTTTGATGGCAAAGGATAAATAGATTCATAGTGCTACTCACCCATTGCAAGTATATTCAAGGAAAAAGGAACTCCTTGTTCAATCAATGCAGGTTCATAATTCAAAACCAATATTTGGTACTGATGATGTTGAGGTAACTCCTAATTCATAATACTATGAAAGTAATGTACTTGTTGATGATTATGATATTCCTATCACAATTAGAAAGGGTGTTTAGAAGTGTACTGAATGGCCTGCCTATCCATAGTCTCACTTTGTGTCCTATGAGAAGTTGTTTAGTGGTCATAAAATTTTTCTTATACACCTTAACACTATTACTATCCCAAAAACTATTTCTGAAGCATCGAGAATTAAAGAGTCGAAATAAGCTATGAAAGTTGAGATGAATGCACTTAAGAAGGACAAAATATAGGACTTCGTGGAACTACCTTAAGGAAAGAAGTTAGTAGGATATAAATAGGTCTTCAAGATAGATCACTTGAACGGTATAAGACAAGATTAGTGGCTAAGGGGTATACTCAAACCTATGGGATAGATTATCTTGAAACATTTGCTCCTATTGCAAAAATGTACAATATCCTATTATCTTTAGCAACTAATAATGGATGGAGTTTGCAATAGTTTGACATACAGAATGTCTTTTTACATTGTGATTTTGATGAAGAAATCTATATGGAGGTTCCTCTAGGGTTGAGTCAAAGAAGAATAGGGTGTGCATGTTGAAAAAGACACTTTATGGCATAAAAAAGTATCCTAAGGCTTAGTTTGGTAGTTTTGCTAGAGTAATAAAAGCTTTAGGTTACAAAGAAAGTCAGGATGATCACACATTATTTGTCAAACATTCCAATTCAAGGGGAGTTACAACTCTATTAGTTTATGCGGATAACATAGTGGTAACAAGAGATGACTTGCAAAAAATGTAGGCATTACAAAGGTGTCTATTGCAAGAATTTGAGATTAAAGAACTTGATAGGTTAAAATACTTCCCTAACATTGAAGTAGCACACTCTTGACATAGGATCTTTATATCATAACAAAAGTATGTGCTAGATATATTAACTAAAACAGGGAAAGAAGGGTGTAAACAAGTAGACTCCCATTGAACATAATCACAAGCTTTGTGAGGCTTAATAAAATGTGAAGGTAGATAAAGCATTCTATTAGAGATTAGATGACAAACTAATCTATCTTTTTCATACAAGCCAAACATAGGCTATGTTGTAGGAGTGGTGAATCAATTTGTGCACAACCCAAAAGAAGTACATCTTTAAGCAACACGTTGAATTTTATGGTACTTAAAAGGTACTTCGAGAAACAAAGTGTTGTTTAAAAGAGGCAATGAATTGACATTGGAAGTATACACGAATGCAGATTATTTGGATCGGTTGATGACAGAAGATCAACTTCAAGCTATTGTACATCCCTCGGAGGTAACCTTGTAACGTGGAAAAGCAAGAAACAAATGTAGTTGCAAGGTCAAGTGTAGAAGTTGAGTTCAAAGCTATGACATTAGGATATTGTCTTTCATTAATCCCTAAAATACACTTAATCCTTACATAGACACAAGTGAGTGTGAATTTCAATTTTTTTGTGTTTTTTTTTTCTCTTTTCTATTCCCTATTAAGTATTACTCATTTCTAACTTTTTTTTTTTCATTTTCTTCTAATCTATATTTTTATTTTATGTCAAATAAAAAGCAATAATGTTTTTTTGTTTTTCATTTTTAAAGATATTGAATCTTTTTGCTCTTATTATAAGCAATGATAAAAATTTTGGGATTTTTCATCCAAATATTTTGTATGTTTTTGTATTTACCTTTTAGTTTAATTTTAATTTTTTATTTTAAAGTTATATTACCCTTTCATTTATATTTTTATCCTATTTTTTATATCTTCTACATTAACCATATTTTTAAAAATTTAAAAATTGACTATCACTTCACTTTATTATATATATATATATATATATATATATATATATATATATATATATATATATATATATATATATATATCCTTTTAGCTTTTTAATTTTTAATCTTTTTATTTTAAAATTTAAAAAAAAATTAATTTATTGAAAAAAATAACTAAGATATGAAGTTCTAATATTATATTAATAATTTTTCTTATCTAGATAAACTAATGCAAAATATTTTGACTCATAACAAGAAAATTGTCAATACAATTTTTTAGTTGAACTTTAGAAATTAAATTTCAAATAAAATATATTATATAAAATTTTATCTAAAAATTATTGAAAGTGGTATTTAATTTTTTTATTGACTTTCAAACTTATCTAATTTTTTACTTGAAAGGTAATAGAACATGTTTACAAAAAAAAAAAAAAAAAAAAAATTAGTTTTTCATTTTTTAAATAAACGAGTATAAATATATTAAAAGAATTAAAGATAATCTTAGTAAAAAATTTGATAAATATGATTATAATTTTAAATATAGATTCATTTGGATAAAATTTCACAAAAAAAAATAGTGGAAAGAAAGAACATTGCTAAAGCTACAAAAACAAAATATGCAATTACAAAATTTTGATGATGAAATTTAAAAATAAAATTCGAAACAATTCTTGAGTGAGAGAATTTGAGTGGGAAAAAAAAATCTTTGAGTGGAAAAAAATGGGAAAGTTTTTCAAAATCACTTGAAATCCTTAACAAAAAGTAGTCTTGTACACCCTTGTACAATTAGTAAATTTGTCTTGTACGGTTAGTGTAATACTCTTGTACAATAACTCAAATTTCATACATCATCTCATGAATATCTGACAATAGGTCGGTTAACCATGTTTGCATTGGTTTGGTTTTAAAAAAGAAGAAAAATTGTTGTATAATTTTGTTTTACAATCATCATAAGTGAGGTACCTATTTAAATGACCATATACAAGTTAGATAAAGTGCATGAGATGAATGTATGTTTAACCAATGTGGGTAAGGAATTTCATTTATCCTCGGTTAGGGGAAATAAACAAACAAATTTTTCAGAATCACTTAAAATCATTCACAAATAATAGTCTTGTACACCCTTGTACAGTTAGTATATTTGTCATGTACACTTAGTGTAAATACCTTGTACAGTGACTCAAATTCCATATACCCCCTACTCAATGTGTAACCAACCATAGGTAGGTTAACCATGTTTTCATTGGTTTGTTTAAAAAAATAGTGGAAGATGGAAAAACAAAATTTTCTCTCAAACATCATTAGTGGGATAAGTATTCGAATTATCATGCGATTTAAATAAAGTGCATAAGATGAATGTGTAATAGAAAAATGTGTACCTTAAGAGTCTGCAATCCTTAGATGACAAGACAAAAAAAAAAGTTGTCCAAAATTGATTAAAATATTTCATAAAGGATAGCCTTGTATACCCATTGTATAGTTAGAACATTTGTCTTGTACACTCAGAACATTTGTCTTGTCCAATTGAACATTTACCTTGTACAGTTAGTATAACACCCTTGTACAATGGTGCAAATTTCATCCATATACATACATTATGTGTCACATATGATGTGTGAACCATGTTTCCAATGGTTTGATTTTAAAAATGATATAAAACGTAAAAACAAAATTTTTCTCTAAACATCATTATTAAGGTAAGTATTTGAATTGTAATATATAATCCTTAGATGACAAGAAAAAAAAAAGTTGTTCAAAATGTACAGTTTTGAACACCCCTTGTACAATTAGTGTAATAACCTTATATAATGGTATAAATTTCATATATATATATATATATATATATATATATATATATATATATATATATAAATTATATCGACATGAGTGTGGAAACTATGTTCCCAATAGTTTGACATTTAAAATAATTAAAACAAATAAAACGTTATTTTATTTTATTTTTAATGCAAAATGTAATTAAAAATAAGACAAAGAAATTACTTAAAAACTATTATTTAAGCTAGGTTTATTTATTTATTTCCTTTTATTTTTGGAAATAAAGAAAAAAGAATAAAAAAATTATTTAACCATAAGAAATATGAATAGAAGATCAGTTAGAAAATACCAAATTTATTTATTTATTTCATTTTATTTTTGGAATTAAAGAAAAAAAATAAAAAATTTATTAACCATAAAAAATATTGATATAAGATATGTTAAAAAATAGAAATAACCCCAAATTTATTTACTTATTTCATTTTATTTATTTAAATTAGAAAGTAATTTATTTTAATAGATTAAAATGTGCACAATTGATTTATTACTTTGTTAATTATGGATATATTAAAATTTTCTATTAGACAAAAAATAAATAAAGAAAATAAAATTAAAAAGAGAAATAAATATATATAATTTAGTTATTTAATTATTTTTCATGTAAAAGATAGTCTCACAAAAAACACATAATTGATCGATTTCTTTGTTTAATTGTAAACATATTTGTAGACCCCTCTTTCAAGAGCCGGGGACCTTTAGTTTTTTTTATGACATTGGAAGGGGGCCTCCTCATCACCAGCAGCTGGCAGCACCCTAGGCAAGTGGGGGGACCCCTTTCGGCATGAAAGCAGCTACGAGAGATGGGATGTGCAGCAAGTCAAGATGGCAGGGGCCATGCTGGTGATTGGAGGGCCATGCTGCTGATGCGGGGAACAGTAGGGCAAGTAGTGGCTTGCCAAGGAAGATAGAAACAGGAGACATCCGGAGGAAAGAGGGAGAGGTTTTTGCTAAAAGGGAAAAAGAAGAGAGAGGAAAGGGGGGGAGCAGAAAGCAAGTTGAAGGATCTTCGCTTGGAGACTCAGGTATGGCCATTATGAGTACTCCTCACTCTGTTTTTTTTTTCTACTTTTCCTCGCTTGGCATTGTCGACCTTAGGCATGGTTTGATGGGCATTGTTAATATATTTGCTTTGCTTTGTCTTTTCTCTGTATTCTCTCTCAAATGACTGGGATATGGTTTGCTTTCTTTGAGTCTGATGTTTGATCAAATATCTAAAAGCTTGCTGCTCGTTCCACCAACTGGCCTTTCGTTCATCACTCATAAAACAAAATAGTGCCTGATAGTTTCTTGAGTCTCTCATCTTTACTCTGTTTTAGCTTTCTCATCCCCTTATACATTTATGCTCGCATGTGCTTAACTGTGATAATGCCCTGGACTGTGCATCACCCTTTGAAAAAAAAAAAACCTTGGCTGCTCCCAATCTGGAAGATGATGGTCATTCGAATTTATTCGGGCTGAAAATAAGGTTTTGGTTGGCATGGTCATTGGTTTTCATATGAGCCTGTGTCTAGGACTGTGAGAGTGAGGCTTCAAGGGTAGAACTCTTGAACACAGACGAGCTCATTTTCTTAGACGACCCCATGGTTGTTTGCAACAATGAGACCTTCGAAAACGGATCTCTCAAAGGTTTTTGAGTGGATAGATTCGTTTCTGGGGACATTCATCAGAAAGAAATACTGACATGAAAGACCAAGAAGCAATTTCAATGGGTGAAAGAAGGGAACTCGGTCTAGGAAGAGAGTGTGGATCTTTTTCTCAGGGTACGTGGCTTAAAAGAATATTCACGTTATCTTTGTTTCAACTTCTCATCCACTCACGAGGGACCGTTGCTTAGCACCTCGAAGCACTTCCGATGGCATGCTGACCATGTCCACTTTAAGGCTTGGAGACAAGGTCGTACTGGTTACCCATTAGTAGATGTAGGAATGTGAGAGCTTTGGGCAACTGGGTGGATTCATAACAGAATAAAAGTGATCATAACTTTCCACCCTCAACCCCATCACCATGCTCGTCCATCACAGATGTCGCCATCTACCATATCCATCACTTTCAACTTCATCCCACTATCTCCATGCACGTATCCATGCCGATACCCATTTTTTCCATGACCACCACATGTCAACATCTCCATCACACATACCTATCATCTTGAATCCCTTCAACCGGTCCACCTCTCTCCGCATGCTGTTATTGGTGCACCTCGTTAGTCATCTCTTACTCCACCCCACCCATCATTCATCTATCCAACTCATCTCTCCCTCTCCGCGGTCGGCGACTTCGACTCCGTCTCCATCTCCGGTGCTCTGCCGCCTCCCAACTCCGACGTCGGCAACAGTTGCAGCAGCGGCGGCTCCTCAAGTTCCCATGCCACGAGTTACTCCACTCGGAGACCGAGTTTCGCCCAGGAAAGTGTGAGCAGCCACTCGCTTCAGCACATCGGCCGCCATCTTTCACACCCATCTCCTTTGAAGCCGCCGTAAGTGCTCCAAGCCTCTCTTCTTCTCGTCGTCTTCACTCTTCGCATCGCAGAATGGAGTCTTGGGTTGAGGCATGCTGTGGTGGTGAAAGTCACGGGTTGCCTTTGGCTCCACTTCCATGTTTGGATAGGTATCCTATGGGTTTTCCAGTTTCAAGCTTGTAGTTTTGGTTTTTTTTAAATTAAAATTCCGTTGGAAGATGTTTTCTTGAGCCCGCCCATGCTAGCATTAGATTTGGGCTTTTTTTTTTTGGAGCCCAGCCCAAGCTTGAGATCCAGCTAGCCCATTGGGCTTGCCCATAGTATTAGATAAGGGTTTGTTTTTGGAGCCCAGCCTAGGTCCATGATAAGTGAGCCCGTATAGCTATCTCATGTCTTAACAATTGTTAGTTTTAAATCTTTAGCTTTAGTAAGTTATTAATTTACTCATGCATTTCCATTTTCTTCCTTTTTTCTTTTTTTTCTTTTTTTATTTTATTTTTATTTTATCTTCACTAATTTAGTTAGCTCAAACTTAAAGACAAATTATTAATTATATTCTCATCTCAAAATTTATACTATTCAACTTCACCAACTTAAACATTACGATTATTAATTATTATTATTATTTTGTATGTATCTATTTATCACATTTTAAACTCTCATTCGTTAAAACCTAATTCTAATTCTTCAAAATATTTGTTTAAATCATATTTTCATAAATCAAATCATTATCCCGTATTATTATTTATTCAAAGTCCGATCTATAAAAAAAAAATCACATGTTTTAATTTAATTCCTCAAATACTCTTTCAAATCTCATATTTATCAACTAGAATTATTATCCTATATTCTCCTATCTATCTATGTCAATCCTTCAAAAATCCTAAGTTTTAATTTAATTCTTCAAATGCTTGTTTAAATCTTATTTTCATAAATCGAATTATTATCCCATGTTTATTTAGTTATTCAAAATCTAATCCTTCAAAAATCTCCTGTCTTAATTTAGTTTCTTCAAATACTTGTTTAAATCTTATTTTCATCAATTAGGGTTATTATCTCATATTCGTCTATTTATTTAAAACCTAGTTCTTCAAAAATCTCTTGTCTTAACTCAAATTTTCAAATCCTAAAAATTCTATAGTTCGTCTAAATTTTATCATCATCAATTAGAATCATTATTCCATGTCTATTCAAAGTCCAATCTTCCGAAAACCCCATGCCTTAATCAAAACTTAAATCCCAAAAATTCTACTATCCATCTTTATTCGCCTAAAATATTATTCTCGTTAATTAGTATTATAATCCCCTACCTACTTATTTACTCAAAGTCATATCCTTTAAAAATCCGACGCCCTAATTCAAATTCTCAATTAGAAAAATTCCATTATTCTCCTTTTTATTCATTTAGACATTATTTTTGTTAATTAGTATCATTATTTCGTGTTTATTTATTTATTTCAATCATTAAAATTCAATCCTTCGAAACCGGATTTTCATATTTAACCTTGAGACTCAAAAATTCCGCCATCCATTTTCATTCATTCAAATATCATCTTCGTTATCATTGTTATAAATTTCACGTTTGCTTATTCCTTTCTTCTAAAAATTCTAATAATTAGAGTCCAATTCTTCAAAAATCTGACTACCTAATTTAATTTTTAATCTCACAAATCTCACTATTCACTTTCATCCGTTCTAATATCGTTTTGATTAATTAGTAGCATTATTCCATGTTTACCCACTTATTTCTCTTAAAAATCCCAATCATTAAAGTCCAATTCTTCAAGATTCCGATTTCTAAATCTAGCTATCTGAAATTCCAATTGTCCTATCTCCGAACTCAATTCTCGGTTTCCCATGCTCCAATTCTCGTATTTGTCCTGCTACTTATTATTATCATTATTACTATCATCTTATTCATTATTTTTATAAATTCTGCCTTCGAATGATTTCTAAGATTTCCAATTTTTATATATTAACTCTCATAATTTCTACTTCTCAAATAACTTACGATTCTGATCCCTTTTAAAATTTAACTCCCATAATCCCAATTTTCGTAACTTAATTTTTCTTAAAAATCCCGAACTTTCAAATAATTCTTCAAAATCCCAATTTTCTTTCAAATTTAATTTCTAAAAGTTCTCATTCTTACATTTAACTCCTAAGAATCCAATTTTCAAATAATCTCTAAGATTCCGATTCTCAAATGAATTTCAAAAATCCAGTTTTTTTTCTTCGAACAATTTTAATCCCTGCTTAGTGATGCATGTGATATGTTTTGTGCTCTACATGATGTACTAACCCTCTCTATTGATAGCGCATGGTGGCTCGTTGCCCAGGTATGTACCCATTTTCTCTCTAATCGTTGTCTATGCATGTCTCGATTCATATGTGTGCATCATCATTCAGGATATTCATCGTTTCACTTATCAATTGTCACGTCAACTTCATTTTATTAGTAGAGACCCGACTTTAGGGACTTAGAAGGGTGCTACGGTCCTTACCGTACCTTCCCGATAAGTAACCTGACCCCCGAACCCGATTCGGTTTTTCGTAGATCACCTTTTCCAAAACCAGGAGTCACACTTAGAGTTTTTCTTTCTTATTTTGTTTACCCTTTTAAAAATAAAACAAAAATAAGTGGCGACTCCAAGTCATTTTTCCTAATCAAATAAAAATCATTTTTTCAAATCAAAATTGAGCTCGCCATCGAGTGGAGAACGCATGAGCCGAAATGCGGGGTCCACAATATTATATTTATTTTATTTTATTATTAAAATAACTAATGGAAAAAAATAAAAATGGATAATCAATGAATGAAATTTAATTCTTTTTATTATTTTCATATAAAAAATAATACTAAACAAGGTTTTCAATTTTTATTTTTAAAAATAGTTTTGATTTTTTAATTAAATGTTTTTTCAAAAATAAAATATAAAAAAAATATTACCATTTTTTTAGAAAGTATTTTTAAAAATAGTTTTTGAACATAATTTTTCTTTATTTATAATTTAAAGTAAAAAATAATGCTGATTTTCAATTATTTATATAAAAAAAATTATAAATAATGAAAAATCCAAATTGTTAAAATAGAATTATTATGGTTGTATGAATAGTAGTGCAATAAAGACAAAAAAAAAACTTATGTGAAAGGTTATTGGGTATTTTAGTCCATCACTATTTTATATCCTTAAAAGGTAATATATAGAAATTTGAAGGATATACTGGTCTTTTAACATCTTATACCATTTCCATTAATTTCTCCTATATATATATATATATATATATATATATATATATATATATATATATATATATATATATATATATATATATATATATATATATATATTAATAAATGGATCATTTTGATCCAAAACTCATCCTTGTATCTAGAAAATTATCTTCATTCTTAATTGGGAGAATTATCTTTTGGGGGTAGATGGGCCCCCAAATTAACAAAAGGTCTATATAACTCTTCAAATTGAGTTGAATGATATGAAATAGTAACGGACAAATATACCCTTTAAGAACACATATAAAATATTTTATAAAATTAAGTTAAATAATTTTTTTTCAATAATTTTTTTTTCAAAAATACTAAATTAAATAAAAGTAGTTTTCAAAAATATTAAATTAATTTTTTTTTTCAAAAATATTAAATTAAATTAAAGTATTAAAAAAATATTTTTTAAAATATTAAATTAAATAAATTTATTTTTTAAAAATATTAAATTAAATAAAAGTATTTTAAAAAATATTAAATTACATAAAAGTATTTTAAAAAATATTAAATTAAATCAAAAATATTAAATTAAATAAAAGTATTTTTCAAAAATATTAATTTTTTTCTCAAAATAAACAAAGGGCATTTTTGGAAATAGTGAAGGATAATATCCTTCAACTCAATTTCCATACTTTCATTGGGTCTTGGGCTCAATTTAAAGAGTTATATGGACCTTTTATTAATTTGGGGGCCCATCTACCCGCAAAACATAATTCTCCCTTCTTAATTTGCAAACAAAATGTAAAAAAAAAACAAATATTTTAATAAATAATGTTGATCAAGATTTTTAAGTGCAAACCGGAAAATGGACGACTGCAGGAAAAATAGGAAAGGGCACCAACTACTCCCTAATATCTGGATATTCCAGAAGCCCAAGGAGGCTTTGGTCAAAACACAGCAAAGTCTTCGAATTCCAACCAATTAGCTAATGACACCTAATCAAGGCCCCATGGTCCTGACCTTATCTGATCCACATTTCACTCCCTATAAATAAACCCTTCGATGAGGGTTTCGGGAGAATTCCAACTTTATCTCTCTAGAACGATTTTTCTCTCCCTAGCCGCCCCCATCAGCAACCATGCCTCGCCGAAGCTCAGGTGAGTTTTCGATTTGATTCACCTTCTACTTCTTCAGATCTACTACGTTGTTGATTTGATTTTTGAAGTTTTCTGTTTGAGCTTGTTTGGCTGCTGAAAGAACTGGGGAAACGAATAGGAAAAGGGGAGGAAAATGAAATAGTTTGTTTTTACATTCTTTAGTTTACATGAATGAAAGATCGAAACGATAAATCCGAGATTTCTCTGTTTTGTTTTCCTTTGTTCTGTGTTCCCTTTTTTTCTAATATTCCCTATCAACATTCCCCTTGCTTTTAGGGTTTTGTGTTGATGCTTGTTTGAAAAAAATGGAATATGCCCCTTTGGTGGTCAATGAAAGAAATAAATATTTTATTTTTTCTTGCCGCTTTCCTACATTCTCTGTGCAACCAAATGGGGACTGTGGTTTTGTTGCGCAGGTCATACTTATTTTTTCCGTTGAATGCACTTACGTTTTTTTGGATTAATTTCTCATTCTTTTTAAGGTTTAAGGTTTCGTCATTTGGTTTCCAGATAGAGGCTTCCATTTTTTTCTGGACTCACTCAAAGTGATGCCTATTTATTTAAGATATGGCTGTTTATTTGTTTATTTTTATTAATCTCTTTTTTGTTTCCTTTCAAATTCCTCCAGAAATAATGACAGAAGAAACTGGAAAGTTGTGGATTTTTATGAGAATACTTAGAAATAAGAGGGAAAAGATAGGATAAAGAGAGAAAAGAGAAGTTTTTATCAAGGATATCTTTGTTTTCCATTTATTTCCAATTTTGTCATGATGTCCAGCTGAGATTCTTTATCCTAAGTTTAGGGCTATTGGGGGATCAAAAGATAACCGGCAAGCACCAGAACCCATGTAACATAGTTGTTCAGTGGGCAAGGGACAAACGAACATGAATGTGAGCAAACTATCCATGTTAGGTTCAACTGTTTTTGTAGAAACTTCATCCTTCCCCTTGGTCCAAAGTATGAAAGTTGGGCACACTTAATAGACATCTAGGCCTAATAGCCCAACATATTGCACTGCAAACATGGACACAAATGCGTGTGACATTGATTTTAACTTCAATTAATTGTTGAGTTTCTTATTTGTCATCTCATTTTCAGATGTTCTGGAAAGATCTTTTTTGAGTCAAAGTTTGACTGTATTGCTCAACTTGCTTATTTTCTTTTCCCAACTTTGATTAGTTAATGCTTTCCACAATGTCCTTGTGATGAGACTTTTGTGGTATTAAAAATTTTTAGTTAGTCCATTTCTATGATGTGCTGTGTGATTTTTTACTTTGTTTGCCTTTGCCTTTATATATGTATTTACATATTTATGTATGTATGTATATAATTTTGTTCAATATCTTTTATATTATTGTTGTTTTCCAGGAAGATCTGCTCCCCGTCCTGCATCTCGTCCAGCACCAATGCGTAACCCTCCTCAACCAGGTATTGTCATTGTGTGTTACACATGGAAACAGTACTTAAACTTTCAGTTTGTAATTAACAATGCAACCTAATATGTGTCTTTTAATCTCCGTTGGAGAAAAGAAAGTAGTTACCTCTTGAGCCAGTTTTAACTTCTATTGTATCTAGAAACAAAGTGTAATGTTAAACAACCACTAATAGTAATAGCTGACATAAAATTTTATGCATCTTTTTATTTATTTTTATTTATTTGTTCCCTCCGCAAAAAAGATGTAAACAGTGTCCAAACAATTCTAAAAACCAGGACCAAAATTCACACAAACTAAGCAAATCATCAGAAGAAAAATTTATGCTTTTGAAAACAAGGTTGTTGTGTTTCATATTAAGAGTAAAGATAAATTAATTTATTGAGTCCCAGTTTAAGGTGAAACTAATTCATGTATTTTATTTCTATTAGTTTGTATTTTTACGTATAATTCCATTTTTTTATAAGTGTATATTTTTATAATTCAATTTTTTTTACATGATTTGGTTTTAAGTATAAAGATATGTTTGAATCGTAGGGTCTTCCATCTACATAGATAAGATTTTGGGAGGGTAAGGCATTGGGGTCTTGTCCTCTCTTAATGAAGCCTTGCTTGGAAAATAGTGTTGGAGATTTGATTTGGAAAGGTGGTTACTTTGGAGATGGGTTATTGTGGCAAAGTTTGGGGAAGAACCTAGGGGATGGTACCTCATGGGGTTGGGAAGTCTTTAAAAAGTGGTTTTTTTTTTTTTTTTTTGCTTGGGAGTTGTTTGGGAAAGGTACCTGACCTTACATCACCTTAATAGAAGGGTTTGTGTGTTAACTAACCATTGCTGTTTATGCATGAGTTCAGAAGAATCAGCTAATCACATGCTAATTCATTGTGGAAAGACAAGGGGTCTTTGGCAATTTTTGTTTTTTCTCTTTGGCTGTTTTTTTTAGGTCCTTATATATTGTTGTTTGCCTATTATTAAAAAAAAAAAAAAAAAGTTTGGACCTTAAGATTGCAACTTGGGTAGGTACGACACACCTAACCTGAAGTTTGGGGTGGGTGTAAACAGGATAGAGTCATGTTTGGGTTAGAAAAATACTAGCCTAAGGATATTGGGTTGTGGGTTAAAGGTGTGGGTGATTTGCTGAAACCTGAACCCACATGTTATTGTTTATTTATTATTATTTTTAATTATATTTCTTATTATTTTATTGAAATATAAAATTTAAAAAAAAATAATAATGAAAAAAGCTCCTAAGATTTGCCTTTGAATTGGATTAATGAGTTTATCATTCTTGTTTAAATTACTAAAATATTTTTAAATAATGAAACTTGAGTTTAGTGGTGTCATTTATATTAAATTAGTAACTAATGATTATATCTATGAGACATATTTGCCTTTTAAAATTGTAGTTTATAATATGATTTATATTTTTAGCGTTAAAATCATTATTTGATTTATTAAGAGATTCTATTATAAGCCTTTTGTTTGATAATTCATGAAAACCCAGGGAAACCTGTTGGAACCAGAGTTGCCTGAGCTTGGAGTGTGTAGAGAATTTCCAACCTTACTTTTGGTTCGGTTTAGTTGGGGTAGACATATTGATAGGCGGATTTGGCATGGGTTAGACTTCTAGCCTGCCAAAAGTGCTGCCCTATTTGGTCTTGATGTCACAAATGCTCATAACCAACCTTCATCAAATCCAACTTCTTTAACTGAACCTTGACCTAATGATATACACATTCTTGCTCTGAGCATTGCTGCAACTTCTGCAAATCAATAGAAATGCAACTGTTGTTTGCATCTTATTCCTCTCATCCTTTGCTTTTCACAGATGGCACAAAATACTTATCTGTTCACCTTCTCTAAATCCTCTAAACAAAGAAGAATAATCCTCATCTCTGTCATTGTCCTCTCTTTATGGAGGGAGGGAGGAATGGGAAAAGATTTGTGATTTCTTATTTGTAAACTGGGGATAATCATTGTATGTTGCAAATATTGATATTGTGCTTTAAGCTTCCAGCATGACATTAAGACACTAAAAAACTCATGTATCCTTTCTCCATTACGCTAAATTTGGTTTTTTTTCCCTTGTGTTAAACATTGAATTTGGAGGGTGCCCGAACCGTTTATCATTCCATTTAACCAGTCAGCTTTACTTGTTTTGTTGATGCAGTGAGCCATGCGCCTCCTCCAGCCCCTGTTCAGGGTGGTGGTGGTGGATCTATGCTTGGTGGGCTTGGTGCAACCATTGCTCAAGGTAAGTGACGTTTTCTGATATCTCTATCATTTGTATAGGCATGTAGTTTAATCATAACACATGCATTCTCCTTCAGTGAATGAATCCAAGCACAAATGTGACACAGTCTCTTTCTCTCTTATCATAGGTATGGCTTTTGGCACGGGAAGTGCAGTGGCACATAGGGCTGTTGATGCTGTGATGGGGCCTCGCACCATTCAACATGAAACTGTGGCCTCTGAGGCAGCTGCTTCATCAGCACCCACCATGAACAATGTTGGTGGCTCTGATGCATGCAATGCACACTCCAAGGCATTCCAAGATGTATGTACAAGTTTTCCCTTTTCTTCACTCTGCAAAATTTTATGTAGCATCGTATGAAGTTGCAGTTATAAGTTTATTATTATCTGTATCTTTAAGGCCATTGTGTGTGTGTGTATTCTAGTGCCTAGCTCAGAGTGAATCAAATATATGCCACGCATAGCACCAACAAATATCCAAAAAACCAATCTTGAAAAGTTGAAAAAAGAAAGGGAATAAATTCCTCTATTAAGTTAACACAGCATATTTTAAACTTAATGTGATCCAAAATGCTATCTAGGTTATATATTTCAACAGCTTATTAAATTAGAACACATCATTCGTTATTAATTTCCAATGCAATCTAATGGTACTACAAAGGTGTAATTAAGATAAGCATACCAATTTGCTTGTGGCAGCAGGGTCATCTAGATTCCCATTTTCTCCTTCTGGAGGAGCATTCGGGTGCATCATATGATAAATCTATGTCAAATGAATTAGTTTCAAGCTGATCTATGTTTTTCTTCTTATTCTTTTGAGATTGCAAAACTTAAAAAGGTAAAAGATTGGAAATCCCAAAGAATAATGTAAATCCTACTATAGGGTTTGCTTCTACGTAGTCCTATAATGTATACTAGATCCAAGAAATGAGTTCATTTTTAGGTTGCTTTTTTATCTTTCAAAATCATGAAAATTGAAAACCCAACATAGAAATTAAGAGGCCTAAAAAATTTGAAAGGAAAGAAGCTCTTCAAACTAGAAATTGCTTTTTGTTTTTGAACTTCTATAACAAGCTGTAAACAAATACCATACATGACTTCTTATGCTTCCCTGTCTGTGATATTCGAAATCAAAATAAAATGAAAAGTCCGCTTCCGTTTTCTTTCTTGCTTGTTGGAATTGTGTGATATTCCCATCTTATGTCTAGATATAATACATTGGGCTTGGATAAGATCCTGATACCCTGGTTTACATGTATTTGAAATAACCTTAGCCTAAAGGAAGAAGGGTTTCTGAACCAATGCTCTAATTTTGCAGTGCTTGAACAGCTCTGGGAGTGACATCAGCAAGTGCCAGTTCTACATGGATATGTTATCAGAGTGCAGGAGGAACTCTGGTTCTATGCTCGGTGCTTAATATCAGGCTCCCAACTTTTCTGGGTTCCTAGAACCTTATTTTATGCTCGATTGCCAGAATTTATGAAGTGGCACTTAATTGACTCAAAGCAATAATAGTTGATGGCTGCTGCTGAAGATGGCCCATTGGCTGCTTTTATGTTTTAGTTCCATTATAAAAGATGATCATATCTTTTATCAACATTTAAAAATTGTGATTGAATGGAGGCCAACTTTTCATAAGTATTGGTGATTTGAGCATTTGCTTCTGGTTTTCGAATTTCTAGTATCTGGGATGATATACAGAAGTTTATATTCATATCTATTTTAGCTTAAGACGTGCATGCGTCTGCTAATTTTAAGAAATATATGACAAAATGAGGATGTGATAATCTTATGCCTTAGTTTTTGCCTCATAACCAAGCCTTAAAGCAATAGTGCTAAATGTTATTATAGGGTATTGATTTGAGTTTGTCATTGTATGCAGTAGATATCACTACTTTTTCATTTTTAACTTAAAATCAATTATTTTATGTCAACATTTGATGTTGACATTGAGCCTAAAAAGATAGGATTTTGGAGTTTTGTATATCAGTGTGGTTATGTCATGCTGGTGGTAGTAGTAATTCATCAAATTTTGTAATTGAATTTTTAGGGAGTACCATATATCAAGGAGGTTGCATCTGGTCAGAGGCCTTAAGCGCACACACGCACATTATCTGTCTCCCATAATGCACAAGCCAGGTATCGATTCGCGTACTTCATATTCCAATCTCACTAATAATATTCCAATTACACACACAGACTCCTATTCCACGTACCCAACAAGAATATCTTAATGATTATTTGTAATATACTAGCTGCTAATCACCACAATCCACCCTTCAAGAAGGCGACGCAGAGTCTCCTCCAAGCCTCCCTGTCTGCCTCACATTCTTGCACCTTAGCCCTCACCTCCTTAGCGAATGATTCCTACAACAAAACAAATCTCATATTTATAATAATAATAAGAGAATGAATATGATGGATGGACGGCTGAAGGGGAGGGGGTTGATGTGGGCGATAATATGAATAATGAATGAGAGCAGACGTACGATGATAAGATCCTTGAGAAGGAGACGGTCGATGAGGTGGAGAAGAATGTCGGTGGTGTATTCAGGGTGACCTTGGATGCCCATCATATGATCTCCATACTTGAACATCTCTATCCCCGTCTTCTCTGACCATCCTATGATCTCTGCTTTTGGTGGAAGCTCCCTCACTTCGTCCCTGTGGCATTCGATTATGGAAAGTCTCGCTGGAAGCTTTAGCGTGGAGAAAAAGTTGGATGATGATGATGATGATAAATGAACAGTCCTGAATCCAATGTCCCACCCGGATCCCGCCCTCCCCGTCTTTCCTCCCAGCGCACGTCCCAGTATCTGCCCCACCCCCACAAATTCAACACAAAAACATAGTCTATTATCACCCTCCTCCAATTCCATCCGATCACAAATCAAAAAAGCCAACATTGAAAATCAGGATGTCAAAGTTAACCTGTGTGCATGGCCCCTCACACCCCCACCATGCGACCATAAAAGCATACGACGTGTCTCCCAATTTATTAATGCCACAATTGGACTCACTATCAACAGCTAGGCACCCACATCACTCAGGGACAAATGACCCATATTTTTTTGGCATTCATTCCCAAAAACTTGTGACTCATGTGCTCTTACCACTTTCTCTCTGTCTATATATATAAAGCAACCCGCCACCTACTTATGATAGATACAAGACATGGAAAATATAAAAAAAAATGGGTGTGTGAGATATAACTCAGATATTTCATATCATAAGTCTTTGATGACTCCAAATTTTTATACCCCACACTACAGGTGAAATATTATGTAGACTGTAGAGTTTAAATGAATATAAAACATTCTTCAATTTCATTTTAAGTGGTCCACCATTCATGAGTTGGGAGTGGACGTGTTTGTTTGTTACCATTTTGTTGGGTGTCAGTTGAAAACAAAAAGACGTATTCCTTCAAATTTGGGTAGTTAGAGATGGAATTGACATTGGACCACCCTCTGGTTCTCTGTGGGGATTAAGGCTTACCCAAACATTTCCATCCTCACACTCACACCTAATTCTTTTGCCCCACGGCCTTCTTTCCTTCCTTTGCCTTAATAACCAAAAGATAAGTATCAATTATTGGGTTATTTGATAAAAAGGGTCTTTGAAAACCCAATTTTTGAAATTTAACCTTCCACCATTTTTTGGTCTCATTTGGACAAAAATACCTATATTATTTTCTTGTAAAAGTAAAGTAATGTTTATTTTTTGACTGAATAGAAAAAACCAAAATATTTAGTTTTTTCTATTCAACTAAAAGTAATCTATTGACATCATCCAACATAATTAAATTGAACCTATTGATAATAAGTTTACTTTAATTATATTGAATGATGTTAACAAGTTACTTTTAACTGAATAGAAAAAACCAAATATTTTGACTTCTTCTATTCAACCAAAAAACAAACACCACGTAACTGTCTTTTAAAATCTATATGTAAATACTTAAAATGGTATATGACATTTATATAAAAAAATAAATTATTTTTTAAGAAAAAATACGAGAATGATTAAATTCACAATTTAAAAATTATTTCATCTCTCTTAACCAAATATTTTTTAATTATTTATATTTACAAAAATAAATCATTGATATTATAAGTGGTGATATTACAACTATGTGGATACTACTAAACATTAGGCAGAACCTAATGAAGGCAATAATTAGCCTAACTAGTGACTCACAACTACCCACTATCATGCTTCATACCCCAATATGTTTTTAATAATTGAATTCGCACATTTTTCAGGCCCTATTCCATAATGTACACATGGTCCTAATCTCAATGCTTACCCTAACAATCGGTGGATGTCTCACTCGCACCCAAAGTTTCCCTCTCACCCACGACACCCTACTACCCCCACCCCCTACTTTCTTGATGAATTCTCAACCCTTCATACTGAGTCTCTCACTAACGGCCGCATTGCCTCCGCAGAAGTTATGCCCTTCTCTCGTAATAGCTCACTATCACATATCACACCCTGCTCCAAATGACCCTCCCTGGAACCCAAAAGCCAAAGCCCATGACATTAGGAAAAGACAAGAAGGGTAAATGAGTCGTATACAATGATCATGTCCAGCTTGCAACCGGCTTTGCCTGCCTTTACAAAAAAGGCTGGCAAAGACACAAACAGAGCCATTTCTTTGGATGGAAAAAACCCTTTGATTAAGTGGAAAACAAACCTAAAGCATTAAAAACACAATGTTGTGTGACCCTGAAAACAACTCAAAATATTATATTAGAACAAGCCCATTTTAAGATGAAAACTAATTTCAATGTTTGGTTTAGGATAATGTAAAGAAATATAGGAGTACCTGGTGCCCGAAGCAAATACCCAGAACCTTCTTCTTCATGATGTCGAGTTTCTTCAAGAGGTCGATGAGCCTACAGATCCAGAGCTCATCGGCGTGAGCATCGCTGCAACTTCCGGTGATGACAAAGCCACTGTATCCGCCAATCTCATCATCATCGGGAAACTGCCCAAGTGCAACTCTGTAGACGTCCCATTTCTCTCCTTCTTCCCCCAGCATTTTCACGAACACCCCATAGTACCCTCCGTACTTCTTCTTCACGTACTCTGAGTCCTCTGCGCACAGCAGAACTGCGAATCTCTTCTCCACCATTTCCCCTCCTCCCTCTCTCACACACAAACAAACAGTGAAACTGGGTTTTCCTCTCTTCAATCTTTGAGAGAGAGAAACTGGGAGATAGAGGGGGGTATTGGTGGTCTGCTGCTGCCGCCTCTTCTTTCTGGTTCATTTTGCGGATGAGCGAGCTGTCTTAATATATAACCTGGTTGGCATTTTTATTGACCCTTCTGTCCTTCTTGGGCTGCTTTACCTAATTACCCTCCTTGTTTGTTTCTGACTTGTCTTTTGCGTTACCCCTTTTTTTTTCTTTTTCTTAATTGTTTTCGTGGATGAATCCACTTGTCTTGGAACATTTTTGGTAAATATTTTTCTTTTGGTAGGTTAATTATATTTATTGTTTTCTTGCATTCTTGTACTAATTAATGGTAAATAGTAAATGGTTTGTTTGAGAGTACCTCGGACATGATAGGTAAAAAATGTAAAAAGGTAATAATAAGATCGTATTCGGGTTTTTATAGTATAAAGATATATAAATAGATATAGATAGAGATATTCTCTATTAAATTTTTTAGAATAGAAAAGAATTATCCGTTTGACCCTAAAAATCATTCTTCAATAATACTCAAGGAGGAGACCCACCCTATGTGTGGAAACAAAAAGATATAAAAGAAATTAGTAAGATGATGATATATATATATATATAATATGACATAAAAGCCTTGTATTTGTATAATTTTTTTATAAAATAGAAATTAAAATCATTAACTTCTTAGAGTAATTAATTAATAAATAAATTATTTAAATATATATACACAAGACAATCAATCAGAAATGTTACGAAATCTCCTACTCTTCGGGGGTGTTCTCAACCCCAAGGAACATGTACTAAGACGAAAAACAACTTTTTCAATATCAATGATTAATTTCATTATATAATTAAGATCTAACGATTAATTTAGAAGCGATGAGATTGATAGAAACCTATGAATATAGAATATTCTATTAAAAACAAATCCTAATGATTCATTGAGTAGGATGGTAGAACAACCCAGATATCAATTCAGTTGTTTTGAAACATCGTGGGCTAACCTTACAATTGAAATATTGAAAGAGTAAATATTTGGCCACGAAAGCTTTATTTTACCAAATTACTCTATTTTTTTAGTGATCCGATATGATATGATATATATATATATATATATATGCAAATTGATGGTTGAAAGAAATATACAAATTGAGGATTTATACTTTAGAGTAATGAATAAGAAAAATATAGTCATATATGTATTATTTGTTTTTTTTTTTTTAACTTTTCGCTAAAAGTAACTTGCTTTAGGATTTCAGATCATTTGTTTTTTTTTTTTACTTTTTATTAACTTATTATTTATTTTAAAATTTTTATTACTAAATAGAAAAGACAAAATATTTAACTTTTTTTTAATAATAAAAATAACTTATTGGTTTTTTTTTTTCACTTCTTAGTACTTAATAGAAACAAAAGATTAAAAAAAAACAAATAATTTAATACTTAATAATACTAAATACTATTTAATTTTAAATTCTATTTAGAATTAAGTTAAAAAAACAAGAAAAAAAAACTCCACCATAATTTATAAGACAAATTGATAATTTTTAATATGTGATGAATATCTTGGGGAAAGGAAAAATATGCAAAGGCCTAGTTTGTCTAGACTTTTATATGTAGTACGTATTATATGATTTCATTTGAGATTAATTTTAGATGCCTTCAAGCCACTATCATTATGATTTTTAATACTATTACTTTTGTTAACACATATAAAAATTGATTCTAAAAATGTGACCCTTTTTAATTGCAATTTTGTGAGGGATCAAAAGGTAGAAGTTCAAAATGGTTTTTTTCAAAAGAAGAATGATCTTTTATGTTAAGTTGTTTATCTTGGGATCAAATAAGTTTCTTTCATAATTTTCTTTGTAACTTATTTATATATTTTTTCTTTTATGATCTTCATGGCATATGAGATGAGTTCAGGATGAGTCATGACTTTGTTCTGTTCATATAAATATATTCTCATCTTTGTCTTAATAAAAAGTTTATATGGGGTGTAACGGTTATGATAATTTCTTATATCTATCCTAATTATTTTTATTAATTTGTAAATTTTTTAAAATTTTAATTATATTAAAAATAAATATATTTTATGACCAAATAAATGTTATAAATTTTTATAACTTATAATTTAATAAATAGTTTTTATTATTTTATGAGTTAGAAAATATCTACTTTTAACTCATTTATCTTTAATATAAATCCACTCGATTAGAAATGAGACAAAGTGAAAGTTCGAAAAAAACCTCATCTCATTGTTTTATATAATCCTTTACCAATTTCATACATCTTTTTCCTTTATTTAATAATTTCATTCAAACTCATAAAATTAATGATTTTTCTTTTTTTCTTTTGAGTTCCTAGTGGTGTTTTTGAATTGGTCCATGGATATGATGCTTGTTTACAATGGAATAAGTATTTCTCTAGGCTTTCTTTCGGTTCAGTTTAATTAATTAATATAAATATTATATCCAAAATTTTTTTTAGCATTTCATCCATAAAGTGAAGTCAGAATTGTTGTGAGGTCCAAGTAATCTTGATAGCCCAAAGCCAATTTAAATAAAAATATTTTTTCTTCTAATCTCGCTACGTCCTTTGCATAGCAAAGAGAATTAATTAAATGTTTGTCAAAATTATATTTAAATAGAATCAAAGACCCCAATGGCTCACTACCTTTGGAATAAGTAAAGCAAATACAAAAAGAGGAAGAAATTGTGAAATGGTCTCTTGTTTTCACTGATGAAGTTTCTATACAATATATACATCCTAGTATATAGTCAAAATAAAACTACCAAAAATATAAAAAGGAAACTAGCTAAAACAAAAGATATATACACTAATTACAATCTTATATTTTTGTATTTGATTGAAACTGACTTTCCTCATTATGCTCATCCAGATGGAGTTCCTAGAGAAAACACCAATCTTGATCCATAAATCTTGCAGTCGTTGTCGACATAAAGGTTTGGTCAAGGTATTTTCTAGTTGATCATTAGAGCTAACATGAGAGATATAGAGTTAACCTTATTGAACTTTATAATGAACAAAGTGGAAATCGATCTTAATATACTCCATGCAAGAGTGGAAGATTGGATTTGCACAAAGATAGGTAGTGTCAACATTGTCATAATACATGGTTGGCGGACATTGAGAGGGATGTCGAGTTTGATGATAAGTGATTGGATCAAGGTGAGTTCAATTGTTATAGAGGCAATCACCCTATATTCAACCTCTGTTGAGGACCCAAAAACAAAGCGTTACTTCTTAGAGCTCCAGGAAATAGCATTAGACCTAAGGAAGATGGCATGGTGTCACAAGATGCTTCAAATGACCCTCCTCATAGGGGTTATATAGAGGGTAGGAAACTTCTAGAGACTCTTGGAGTCATCTACACTTAGCCATTGATGGGAAGAGTGTGGAAAGTTCTAAAAATACCTAAAGATGTCCACACATCTCTACACTATGGTGGAAGGCATGAGAGGAGTCGAAGGCTTTCTAGGGAATTCTAAAGATCTCTTGTATATTCTTGTACATAGAATTGTGTAAGGAGTTCTAGAATCTTCTTGATTTGTGAGGAACCCTCCAAGGTTTCAAAGAGTTCCATTAGTACCTATAAATAGGTGAGGGCCTTATTTGGCCAAGGCACTACTCAACAACCTAACCAACCAAGCAAGTGAGTTCCCAAAGCACTTGTAAAGCTTCCTTTGAGCAATAAAGCTTCCATTCTTTAAGAGTTGCCTACTACGCCTTCTAAATCTTTCGAGTCATGAGCATCTTAGCTTAGCAAGCTAAGCATTGGGAGTCAAGCTGAGTTAGCAAGATCAAGTGTCTTGACTTGTCTAAGTGTGGCACGAGCTTAGGAAAACACTAAGTCCGTAACAAGTGGTATCAGAGCGTGGCTACGAAGTGGGCATAGTAAAGGAAGCATGTCGAGTTCCAATGTGGAGGAGACTAGTGAGCAAACCCATGGGAGGAAGATCGAGCCTGCTACATGGGGTAAGGGCAGGAAGGATAAATCTCATGATGTTGTTGCCAACATGGAGGCAAGGTTAGCCAAGGTGGAGCTAGCCATGGAAGACACCCGAGAAGGAGTGGACTTGATCAAGAAAGGCATGGAGAAGGGCTTAGAGGATCTAAGGGAGCATATCCAAGACCTTCGTGAGGGGGTGCTAGGCTCACAAGTTTAGTCGGTGTCACACGAGGAGTTCATGTCCTTCCAAGAAAAGGTCTTGAGCATGCTTGCTAGCATGGAGTCAAGGATAGAGGCCTTGACCACTCGAATGGAGTCCTAAGACCAGGAGGTTAGGCAAGAGTTGGCCATTTACAAAGCTGTTGTGTCAGCATGGGTCATGGCCATCCAAGAGGCATCTAGGGTGGAGGTGTCGAAGCCACAAGGGTTTAGTGGCGAATGGGATGCCAAGGAGTTGGACAACTTCTTATGGCATATGGAGAGATACTTTGAGGCTATCACATCGATTGATGAGGTGGCTAAGGTAAAAACCACAACCCTCTACCTTACTGACACAACTACTCTATGGTGGTGTCAGAGGTTCGTCGATATGGAGAAAGGCATTTGCACCATATAGACGTGGGAGGACTTTAAGAAGGAGATCAAGAGGCAGTTCTACCTCGAGGACGTGGCTTACCTGGCTAGGAAAAACATAAGGTATCTCAAGCATACAGATTCGATACGCGACTATGTCAAGGAATTTTCTTCGCTCATGCTTGGGATTCCTAACATGATTGAGAAGGAGTTGCTATTCAACTTCATGGATAACTTGTAAGGATGGGTCAAGCAGGAATTAAGACGCCGAGGTGTTCAAGACTTAGCCGCTGCTATGGCAGTAGCAGAGTCTTTAACGGATTATAAGAGAGGAGACTTCTCCAAGGTTGAGTTTTGGAGGATAGCCATGCCATGGGTGAGGGAGATGAGGTTTCAATGGACCACAATGCTCTTAGAATAGGATCAAGCAAGGGGTCTAACGTCCGAGAAGAAAGGGGTAAGGCGAAAAAGAAGGAGTTTACGCCTTTTGTCGATGCAAATCAACTAAAAAAATTTGGAAATTACTTGAAGTAACTCATGTAAGAACAAATCAAGTCAAAGAGTCAACAATCAATTTACTTGTTCATAATTATGAATTGTTTTTTATGAAAGATAATGAAATCATTGTTGAGATGATTACTAAGTTCACTAACATTGTCAATGGTCTTGAAACCTTGGGAAAGACCTACAAGGAATCGGAGAAGGTGATGAAGATCTTGAGGTCACTTCCAACAAATTTGGATGCAAAGGTCACTGTAATTCAAGAAGCCAAAGACTTGACGAAGGTACCTTTGGAAGAGCTCATAGGATCCTTGATGACATTTGAGATCACCTTAGCAAAGAGACAATAAGAAAAGGAAGATAAAAAGAATAAGGACATAACTTTCAAGGCTACAACAAAGGAAGAAGAAGAATTTGAAGAAGAAAAAAAATGAAGAAGATAAAGACTTGGCCCTCATCATAAGAAAGTTAAACAAGTTTATGAAGGGTGAAAAGTTTAGATGAAGAAGGTCATTTCTAGATAAGACTCCTACTAGAAGGAATATTTATCCAATAATGACAATAAAATATGGGAAGAGAAGAGGGACTTAGTGTGCTTCAAGTGCAAGATATTGTGGCACATCAAATATGATTTTCTTCTCTAAAAAAAATGAAGCCAAGAAGAGAAAGAAGAAGATTGATGAACACTTGAAGTGAAAGTGAAGATGACTCTTCTAAAGAAGAAAATGAGAAAGAAGTGGCAAACATGTGTTTCATGGCAATAGATGAACTTGATAAGGTGAATTCTAACATTAGCTATGATGATTTACATGATGCCTTTGAAGATTTAGATGAGGATCTTCAAAAACTTGGCTTGAAAAATGTTTCTCTCAAAAAGAAAATTCAACAACTTGAAAAAGAACTTGGAGAAGTAAAAGAAAAATTTTTAGATGTTGAAGTCTCTAAAACCTTTCTTGAAAAAAGGAATGAGATTTTAATAAAGAAAAATGAATGGTTGACCTCCTCTCGTTCAATATTTTCTTGTGGACAAAAATCTTTTGAAATGATCCTAGCTAGCCAAAAGTGTACCTTTGATAAACAAGGGCTAATATTCAAATCCTCATAGACTCAAAATTATTTTTAAAAACTATTTTGTAAAGGAATTCACAAGTGTAGGTCCTTCCACTACTTGCAATTGTTGTGGAAAAGGAGGACACATTAGTAGCATATGCACTATAAGAAATGGCTCTCAAAAGACTTTTAATGCAAAAACTAAGAAGATTTGGATTGAAAAATCCAAATTCACTAACCCTCAAGGACCCAAAAAGATATGGGTACCTAAATCAACTTGAGTTATGTGTTGTAGGGCTCAAAAAAGGACAAGTGGTTCTTGGATAGTGGATGCTCAAGACACATGATCGGATATGAATCCAAGTTCGTTTTCCTTACAAAGAAAAATGTAGGATATGTTACATTTGGAGACAATGTAAAAGAAAAAATCATTGGTAAAGGAAACAGTAGTAATGACACATCTTCTCTCATTGAAAATGTTTTATTAGTAGATGGTTTAAAACATAATCTTTTAAGCATTAATCAATTTTGTGACAAAGGTTTTAAAGTGATTTTTGAAGCATCTCATTACATTATCAAGGATATTCAAAATGACAAAATCATCTTCTTGGACCATAGATGTGACAATGTTTACACTATAAATATTTTAAAATATGATGGTCATAATAGATGTTTTTCAAGCATGGATGATCAAAGTTGGTTGTAGAATAAGAGGTTAGGACATGCTAGCATGGACCTCCTTTCGCAATTCAACAAAAATGAACTCGAGTGTTTGCATATGGATTTATTTGGTCCCTCTAGGAGAACCAAGTCTTAGAGGAAATCTTATGCTTATGTTATTGTGAAATACTTCTCTAGATACATATAGGTCTTGTTTTTAAGCCAAAAGAATAAACCTTTTTATGAGTTTTTAAAGTTCTGCAATAAGGTTCAAAATGAAAACGGTTTTGCAATCATGTGCATAAGAAGTGATCATGGGAGAGAATTTGAAAATATTGGTTTGAAAATTATTGCAATGAGCTCGGAATTGGCCATAATTTTTCAACTCCTAGAACTCCTCAACAAAATAAGGTAGTTGAAAGAAAAAATAAAACTATACAAGAAATAGAAAGAACCATGCTAAATGAAAACAACTTGCCAAAATGTTTTTAAGCTAAAGTGGTTAATATCTCTTGTTATGTTTTAAATAAAGTTTTACTAAGGCCCATACTTGAGAAAACTCCTTATGAGCTTTGGAAAAACAAGAAACACAACATTAGTTATTTCAAAGTCTTTTGGATGCAAATGCTTTATTTTAAACATCAAAGACAACCTTGGAAAATTTGATGCAAAATCAAATGTTGGAATTTTCCTTGGTTACTTAACTTCAAGTAAAGTTTTTAGAGTTTTCAACAAAAGAACCATCGTTATAGAGGAGTACATTCATGTTATTTTTATGAATCTAACAACTCTCTTCAAAGAAGAGATAGTGTTGATGATGAGTTAGGTTTGGAGGACTACATGGGAAGATTGCAAGTTGAAGATAGAAGATAACAAGAAGAGAAGGAAATGGATCCCAAGGAAGAAATATCACCATTGGCACTACCCCATTCTCAACAAGTGCAAGGTGAATCAAGTCAAGACCTTTTTAAAGAATGGAAGTTTGTGATCAATCATCCACAAGATCAAATTATAGGTAATCCATCAAGTAGGGTAAGAACTAGATCTTCTCTTAGAAACATTTGCAATAATCTAGCTTTCATTTCTCAAATTAAGCCTAAGAATGCAAATGATGTTTTAAATGAAGAAAATTAGATGATTGTTATGCAAGAGAAGCTAAATCAATTTGAAAGAAATGAAGTTTGGGAATTAGTAACTAGACCTACAAGCCAAAGTGTAATTGGTACTACATGGGTTTTGAGAAATAAAATGGATGAAAATAGAATAGTTGTTAGAAACAAAGCAAGGTTAATAGCCCAATGGTTCAATAAAGAAGAATGAATAGATTATGAAGAAACTTTTGCTCCCATAGCTAGACTAGAAGCTATTAGGATGTTACTTGCCTTTGCATGTTTTAGGGATTTTATGTTATATTAAATGGATGTGAAAAGTGTTTTCTTAAATGGTTTTATAAATGAAGAAGTGTATATTGAACAACTACTTGGGTTTACAAGTTTTAACTTTCCTCATCATGTTTTTAAACTTAAAAAGTGCATTTTATGGTTTGAAGCAAGCACCAAGAGCATAGTATATATGAAAGATTGAACAAATTTCTTTTAGAAAATAGTCTTAAAATGAGCAAAATTGACACAAATCTCTTTACAAAAATCAAAGAAAATGATATACTCTTAGTTCAAATTTATGTTGATGACATTATATTTGATGCTACTAATGTTTCACTTTGTGAAGAATTTACCAAGTGTATGCATAATGAGTTTGATGGGAGAGCTCAACTTCTTCCTTGGACTTCAAATTCAAGCAATTAAAGGAAGGAACTTTCATCAATCAAGCAAAGTACATTAAAGATCTACTCAAAAGGTCCAACATAGAGGAAGTTAAAACAATGAAGACTCCAATGAGCTCATCCATCAAGCTTGACAATGATGAGAAAGGTAAATCCATTTACTCAACTAAGTATAGTCATGGTAGATTTTTTGTTATACTTGACTGCTAGTAGACCCAATATCATATATAGTGTTTTCTTGTGTGCTAGATTTCAATCTTATCCTAAAGAATCTCATTTGAGTGTTGTAAAAGGAATTCTTAAATATTTAAAAGGAACAATGGACATAGATTTATGGTATCCTAAGAGTGATAACTTTGAATTAATTGGATTTTTGGATGTTAAGTTTTCTGGTTGTAAGGTTGAAAGAAAGTGTACGAGTAGCACATGCCATTTCTTAGAACACTCATTTGTTTCTTAACATAGTAAAAAGCAAAATTCAATAGCTTTGTCAAAGACGGAAGTCGAATACATAGCAGTCAGTTTATATTGTGTAAAAGTTCTTTGGATGAAACAAACTCTCAGTGATTTTGGTTTATCTTTTAAGCATGTTCCTGTTAAATGTGATAACACTAATGCCATAAGCATTTCCAAAAATCTCATGCAATACTATAGGACTAAGCTTATAGAGATTAGACATCTCTTTCTTAGAGATCATGCACAAAAGGGTGATATAACACTTGAATTTATGAGCACTAAAGATCAACTTGTCAATATGTTTACAAAAACTCTAAATGAATAACAATTTGTTGATATTAAAAGGCAATTAGGAGTGATTTCAATTTGAATTTGTTTTTTCCATTGATGTTATGCTATTTGTGTTCATAATATGTTAAAATTATGTATTTATGTGCATCATATAGATGAGAACACCATAGACATATGCTTATAAAAGGTCAATTTTTGACCAAAAATCAAAATTCCTTTGGCATTAGGTATCAAAGATTAGGGAATCCATCTGAAATAGGCATGGAGAGGATCAAGGAGTGAAAAATTACAAAAATATTGGAAGTCAAATGGGTGTTGATCGTGTTGACTAGGTGGTCGACCGATTCGTTGGGACTAGGAATTTTAAGAGGCTCTTGCACATGGTTTTATATACTCTTCTCCAATATTCTTCAAGGGGTTTTTTTTTCGTGTTAAGGGTCTGGAAAAGGATTTGAGGCTATTTTTGGCAAATTGAGCTATCTTAGATACAGATTTGCAAATTTGGGGCTGATTCAAAGGTCTTCAAAGGTTAAGGTTTTTAGAGTTCATACATCTTTTTCCTTCACTGTAGCATTTTCTCTATTTGGGAGCTTTATTAGAAGTTATTTGAGGACTCTTTGGTGCGTTTAAGACTTCGGTGGCCAGCATCTTTCTCTACCAATGTCTCTTCATCTTCTTGTTACTCTTTCTTCCGCTTTCCATTACCCCTAAACGAGAGTTCGCAACTACCAGAGCACAAGACAAGCACCTTATTAAGCCTTTTTAGCCAGAAGCACACCGAAATGCATGCTTTGACACCTCTTTGTTTGGTACCATGAAATAGTACCAATAGTACAAGCAAGACTTCTCCCATAGACAAGTGATGCCCGAGAGAGATATTGATTTTGTCCAACTAAGTCATTTCAATTTTTATGACCTATTCGTGATGATGGGATGGTTTCCATATATTTCACTCCCTGAACTTGTCTTTTTGACCTTGGTTTGGGCATTCTGTGCCAAGGCGAGATTTTGTGTTAGAGGTATGATTTCATGCACTTTGAAAGGAGTTGAGATTAATCTTGATGCAAATGTTATTTTTTGGATTCTAGGAGTGCCTAAAATTGGATTGAAGATATACGAGTCCAAGGTTTGGCCTACTATTCCGGGATTTGAGTTAAGACAAGCTATTCAACGAATTTATGGACTACCAGATGCCCATCGGATAGGTAATCCCTCAACCCACAGCTCGACAATCATCAATAGGGTCCTTCACCACATGTTGTGTTTCATATTTCTACCTAGAGGTGGACATCGAGATGAAGTCTACTATTATGAGGCATTCTTGATAGATTTGATCCTTATTGGGAGACAAATCCATTTAGGATACCTAATGATGATGCACATGATTACCTACTGCAAGAGCACAATTCGTGTATTCCCTTATGGACGTTTTCTTTCTTTAGTATTTAAGAAGGTCGACATAGATATGAACAAAGAGATGGACTTTATATTACCTAGTATCTATGACATGTATAATGATCAATTTATGAAAAGAATGAATTTTGAGAGGGCTCCAGACGACTCTTGGGTTAGAAAAGCAGAAGAAAAAAAAAGTCCCATGGGCACAGGCACAACCACGAGAATAAGCACAAGGACAATGACAAGTACACCCTGGAGTTGAGGAGGAGGTGAAGATTCGATAGATGAAGGGTAGGGTAGACCCTCAGGGTGGCTAACAGAGTGAGCTCGAGCTTCACATTCCTCCACTATGAACATAGATTCCTACCTTTACTAAGCCAATGAAGACTAAGCTTGCTTTTACAAAGAGACCTTCCACTTAACCATCATATACTAAGCCTACTTTCTCCAGACCAGCATACACTGAACCCACTTATACTAAGACACCATAGCCACAGGCACCTCTTGCTCCTTATCACACTCCTTGGATGGACTTATTTGCTCATATTAATTCTCTAGGTATTTGTATGGAGGAGCTGTCTATGATCAGTGACACTTGGTTCTACTCCACTGAAGATAGGATGGATCAGTACCAGAGTGGCTTTAGATCTCAATATGAACAATTATTTACTCAAATTGCCCATATTTTCGCTCGACAGGATCAAATTGAGAGTTGTCTTGAGCATTAGCATAAGGAGATGATGACCTATCTACGATCCATGTTTCCTCTACCTCTTTTTTAGCCTTAATTACTAATTGGATACCCTTTTGTCCTTTTTTTATGTTGCCAAAGGAAGAGATATTTTAAAATCTATGAGGATCATACTTAAGAGGATAGATTAGTAGACTCATATTTTTTTTAGGCATGACATGCATATCTTTTTCGTTTTTGGACATATACTTTTTTTTTTTTGTATATTGATGACTTGATATGCTTTGATAGTTTGACACTTGATTTTGATATAGTTATATATGAGATCATTATGGTTGTATTCCCTTGTTCATATTGTTTATTCTTCATTACTATATGTTTGAAAATTTCAATGCTTTAAAGTTTCAAATACTTGATTTTAATTACGCTTGCTTTGAGAGAGAGACTCATTTCTTCCTAGATGAAAAAATAGGGAGATTGTTAGCCCAAGGGTTCTCTTAATTATGTTTTGATGATAACAAACCATGGTTAGTATACTAATGGTTCAAAATCAAGATAAATTTAAGATTTTAATTAAGAAACTAAAATTGGAAGGAAAAAATACTCATCGAGGAATCAAATCATGCAAGCTTAAGAGAACTTGAAGACTGTTCGAGCTTAGGACTTATTTGTAAGGTGAATGCATGGGTGCACATAGGATTTTCATACCAAGTCATACATTTTTTAAATTTTGGTTTATGCATTAAAGTTAAATTTCCATTAAAACCCGAGTTCTCTCATACTAACCTTAAGCTATTTTAAAATTGACACATTAATATACTTAAAGATCTTGTCTAAGTGTTAGAGTGAAAGAAATAGAAAAAAAATAAGTTTCGAGCAAAAAATGGTGAACCAGTCGAGGAGATTGGTCAATCAGCTCAACCAGTCAAAAAACCGATTGACCAATTCAATCTTCCCGATCAAGGACAAGTCAAGCAATGCAAAAATATTCTTTATTTTCTAGTAGCTATGCATTCCCAGTCAAGGGTGAGACCTCTCTTGGTCAAGGCCTAACGTTCACCTACAATGCATTTAATGCCTAATGGCTAGTCAACTGGTCAAATTAGAGCTCGATTAGTTGAGACCATTTTTTTTTGGCATTTTTGGTGTCTGAGGCTAGAAACATATAAATTGAGAGCTCCACTTTATTTATGAGCAAGAGAACATTGGTAATCAATTGCCTACCTACTTGTTCTTCATTTAAAGCTCTCATTTATTTCATTTGGCACATTAACTCTTCACTTACATACCATTTAGTGCACCTTGTCATTCATCCTTGCCTTCTTATGTAATCGAGCTTTCATTGAGCTAGGTTGAGAGTTTCCTTTATTGTTGATTAAATGAGATTGTGTGAATAAAAAGCTTCAAGTTAGTGAATACTTGAAGGATTGTGTAAGAAGTTGGAATCCAATTGTAAAGACTTTAAAAGCTTGGTTGAAACTTCAAGGATAATTGAACCCTCACTCGATTAGGAGCTTGAGGAGAATGGGTGTAGGCAAGAGGTGTCAAATCACTATAAAATTTGTATCTACTCTCTCTAATTCAATCTCTTTACACTTGTTCCTTGTTTTGCTTGAATTTTTTTTCAAAAGTCCAATTCTCTTCTCCTCCGAGGTGTTCTTCTTATTTATATTAGTCTTATTTTCTTAGAATATATACATTATCAAAAGTAAGAAAAGGAAACTAACTAAAATAAAGGATATTTATACTAATTACAATCTCATTAATTTTGTATTTGATTGAAATTGACTTGCCTCATTAATACGTACCATGTTTATGAGAGAATTTTATTTTAAAAAAAATAAAAAATAAAAAATAGAATTAGCAACAAAAAATATTTTATCCTCTTATTTTATTATTTTTTGTTGCCAAAAGGTAAAAACATTTTACAAACATAATCTTAAAAAATTATTTTCAAATTTTGAATAAAAAAAAAGTGAAGAAGAAAAGTGTACCCAAATATATATAAAATTTTACTAAATTAAAGATTGATACTATATCAAAATAAAAGAAATTGATTAAACTCTTAATGTTCCTATTTTTATCATCACAAATGTTTTACAATTAGGAGCATTTTTAAAACCGTAGTTTACTAAAGCTTTAACTGCATTTTATTTTGAAATTTCAAATAAAGAATAGAGATTTTCCCCCCTAAAAAATATGAATTTAATTTTGAATTTTTGAAAGATAAAAAATAATTACATTTAAATGTTATTGATAAAAAAAATTAAAAATAAAACTGATTTTCAAGAATTTAACTAAAAAATAATTTTATAAATTTTGAATAAAACAAAAAATCAAATAAAATATTTTTTATAATCTATTTTACTTATTTTGTCATACATTATTTCAATTTATTTTTTGTCTTTTAGTGTACATAAAATTTTTATTTTATTATAAATTTGTAATAAAATTAATTTTTTAGCAATTTTATATTTGATATTTGATCAAATAATTGGTTTTTAATGGTATATTCTTTTCGTTTCCATTTGAAATTATTTTTAAAAAAATTTCAGCTTTAAATAATAACTAATTTATAACTAAATTATGTAACTATATTCAACTATATGCTATTTAATTATTCACATTAATTATTAACATTTAATTTTAGCTTTTAAAGATATATAACTTAATAAAATACAAGAATAACTATCAAATTCTTATTAGCTATTTATATTTTACTTATATTTTAAGTAAAAAAATTATTATTGCCAATTAATTATATACTTAATTATTTAAAAAATTTCTAAATTTTAATATATATTAGATTCTTGAACGATAAGAAACATATTGAAAACTTTTCAAATTTATTGATAATTTATTATAATGCATATAGGTAGTGCTATGTTGTGGTCTACAAATGATTATAGTTGTTGAATGATGAGGATACTATTAATTACTTTTCAAATTTATCAATGAGTTATTATATTTATAATTTATTCTCAATTAATTATATACTTAATTATTTTTTTTAAATATTTTAAATTTTAATATATATTAGTTTCTTGAACGATAAGAAATATATTGAAAACTTTTCGAATTTATTGATAATTTATTATAATGCATATAGGTTGCTTTTTCCTCCTACCAAAGTTTGGCTATGTTGTGGTCTACAAATGGTTATATTTGTTGAATGATGATGATACTATTAATTACTTTTTAAATTTATCAATGGGTTATTATAGTTATAATTTATTCTCAATTAATTATATACTTAATTATTTATAAAAAAAATATAAATTTTAATATATATTAGTTTCTTGAACAATAAGAAATATATTGAAAACTTTTCAAATTTATTGATAAGTTATTATAATGCATATAAGTAGCTTTTTCCTCCTACCAAAGTTTGGCTATGTTATGGCCTACAAATGGTTACATTTGTTGAATGATGAGGATACCACTAATTACTTTTCAAATTTATTAATGAGTTATTATATTTATAATTTATTCTCAATTAATTGTATACTTAATCATTTTTTAAAAATTCTAAATTTTAATATATATTAGTTTCTTGAACGATAAGAAATATATTGAATTTTTTTCAAATTTATGGATAATTTATTATAATGTTTATAAGTAGCTTTTTCCTCTAACCAAAGTATGGATTTGTGATGGTCTGAATGGTTATATTTGTTGAATAATGAGGATACCATTAATTACTTTTCAAATTTGTTAAAGACTTGTTATATTTATAATGTTTATAAGTAGGTTTACCCTCTTTAACCAAAGTTTCTGGCTCCATTACCAAATAAAGAACATATGAAAATAAAATCATTAATAAAATAATAAAATAATAAATAAATAAATAATTTGGCTTTTAGGCTTCATGCTAATATTTTTCTTTATGATTAACTTTAGAGTCCATGTGTTCCAAAAAAAAAAAAAAACTGCAATACCATTTCAAATTTTTATTTCTAATTTCTCTAACCAATGATATGTTATTGCAACTAATTTTAATTCAAATTAATTTTTATGTATTACAAAAAAGGGAAATGTTTAGGAAATAGTTTTCACTTGTACTTATTTAACTTTTTTTAATAAATTTTTTGGAAATGTTGATGGACCGATGGAAAAAAAGAAGGATATTGGCTACAAATTGAAAATTTAATATTATTGTTACAAGGTGATATAGGGAAACTAGTATTAATTTATTATAGCCTGATACGAATAGTTAATTAATTTTCTTTTAAAGCAAGGGTCAATTTAACATGATATATTAGGTTTTCTCTTTTTTCAAATTGTCTATTCTCCATAAAAGAAATTACTTGTGCATAATAATTAAAAAATAATAATCAATAATGTAAATAAAAACATTTTTTTTGTCAGATAATTAGGGTTTTGACTATAACTTCAAAATAATTTGAAGAATAATATGAGTTGATGAGATTCTCTACCTAAATCATTTTCAAGAGAACAAATAAGAGATTTCATTCCTTTTTTCAAAGGTAGCTAATAATAAAATTGTTTTAAAATTTAATATTATCTTATGATACAAACATATTTTAGTTTTCTTGAAATTTTCACCTTAGTCCATTTTTTTTTTGTATTTTTATTTTGGATTAAGTATATTTTACCCTCTCAACCTTTAACCTGTTTTACATTATCCCTTCAAATTCAATTATAAAAAAGATAACTCTTTTTCACACTCTAGTTCGAGCACTAGTTTGAATTTGAATAAAACCAACTTTGAATTAATAATTTTCAAGTGGAATTTCTTAAATGCTTTTAAAATATAGCAGTTACCAATTTTGATTTTTTATTTTAGATAAAATTTGTATGACTATTTTGTGATTTTTGCATGTTGTTGCAAATTTCGATAACTTCAAACTTAGACAATAAATGTTTTTCATTGTACTTTAACTTTGTTTCTTCACATAACAACTTATTTAATATTTTTTTTAATAAGTTTGATAGGTTAAGTATTACTCTTTAATAAATTTGGGAGGTAAAACATTGCTCTTTAATAAATTTAGATGGTAAAGTATTGACTTTTGAATGTAAGAAGACAAATGTAAAACATGGAAAGGTTGTAGGGATAATGCGTATTGGGATAAAGGGATTAGATCACCATCTTTTTAACCAATTATTTTGTATGCAAGTAGAGGACAAACACCTAAACTTTTTCTCCAATAGTATAATGGCTCAATGTGTTTAGAGTTGTGCGAATAGAATTCCAATAAGGATCACTAACAATATGAATAAAAAATAAGGGTATGATACAAATGTCATACACTTACAACATAATTACACTATAAATACAACAAATTACAATAATATCTTATGTATTGTAGTTTTAAAATTTTGAATGAAGTTAGATGCTCTCAACTCTCCGTCCATAGACCTAGCAAGGTTTATGTCATAAATGGACATCATAGGGTAAATTAAGTTCCAAATTAATTTAATTTCCATACTTGTTTTCATAAAAGTAATTTCTTAAATCAATTGCATTCATGGGGTCACTTGCTTCAAAACATTTATGATATGTGGATTGAAAATTAGATTTGAAAATTGCATCTCCAATATTATTAATTTTTTCCATTAACCTCATTCCACTAGACATCATCCTTTTAACTAATTCTTTTGTATATAAAGTAGAGGACATATTAGTTTGTTGTGTGTATGTCAATGTGAATGAAATTTCAATAAGGCTCACTAACAGTAACTATACAAAATAAATAAGGGTGTGACACAACCCTACCCTTAAAACACAATTACACTAGAAGTATAACATTTACAATAACACTTTATGTATTATACTTTTGAAATTTTTAAGTGAGACCAAATCAAGTTTCAACTTAATTTAAATTTCATACCTTGTTTTATAAATTGTATGTGCTTTAAGAGGTTTCACCTATATAGATTTACTTTGCAAATTACTCAGTATTTACGTAATTACTACTTGTAGAACTAATGATGAGATCTTCGTTATCAAGTTTATGTAATTGTGCAATAATGAACTTTCTCGTTCCGTTGCAAATGTATTATGTCGTTCACATTATAATATGAAAACCATGTTAATTTCAATGAAATAATATGAATTTTTAAAAAAATATTCTATTATTTATTCTCATTTTCCAAGACAAAATGAGCAAGTATAGGGAGAAAGTCCTAACACAATTGATAATGTCCCAACAAAATGAAGTTAGAGAAACAATCTACTAGTCGATGGATGACAATGTAACTAGTTCATGACTATCGTGGATGGATAAATTTTATTTCGATATAGGGAATAATTTGATGTAAAATTGAAAAACATTAAGCTATTTTTTTTAGACTACAATAATTTGTGTTATATTTTGTATTATTGGTACTTAGACCATGAACTTCATATCTTGTAGATTTAATGTTCAATCTAGGATATGTTTTTATATTAAAAGTGTTAAGAATATTATTTGCTCAAATATTTTTTAACCAAGAACAATTTACTTTAAGAACCGATTGTGAGAACATTAAAAAAATTCTTTGAAAATAAAAATTCTTCAAAATTGTCTACCAAAAGATGGATAAAGTTTCAAAACTCTTTAATTGGTTTCAAACCTAGATAATATATTAACATATTGATTAAGCAGACAAATAATTAATAATAATACTAATGATTGATTTTATGATTATAGGAACATGGCTCAAAGAAAACCTACTAAAGTTAGAACATTTCAATATAGAACCATATGTCTGAACGAAGTATTGAATCCAAATGTGAGGTTTAACTCTTTATTTTCTCAAAACCTTTTTGAAGAACATAAGGTTATTGTAGATAATTTTTTGTCTCTAAAACCACAAAGTTTTCCGAACCAAAATTTAGAATACGCTTGTGGAAAAACCGTGTCAGTTTTAACCCAACATTTGCAAAACCTTCAAAACCAACTGATTGCCTTAGAAACCTAAAAATTTCAAAACCTCAAAATCCAAGAAAATCAAGAAAAACTGATAGAAGATTTAACTGAAAAATAATTCAAATAATTTTCATTTCCCTACTTTACATTTTTACCCTTTGTACCCCCTAAGGGTAAGAAAAATATACAAAATAAAATAAATTCTAAATTCTAAATGAGCATAAATTTATATAATAATTACATACAAAATAAATATTAATTTTTGAATAAAATTATCAAAATAAAAAATAAAAAATACTTATACAAATTATCATTATTTTTTATGTCATTAAATACATCCAAATTAGATAAATATACATAAAATATGTTTTCAAGTTATAAACATTATTATTAAATATCACAACTATACATATATCATCATTTATTTTATATCATTTAATATAATTGAATTAAATAGATCTTAATTTTGATATTAAATATATTTTTAAATTAGATATATTATAGTTAAATATCACAATATTATTATGAAATAATATTTGATGTAATTTAATAATAAATGTACACTTATAAAATTTATATTTTTTATCGATGTATACGATATTATTATTAAATATGATAAATAATATTATGCATATATCAAAATTTTCAACAAAATAAATTTAAAATGTCTATTATACTTTTAATTACATTTCTACGAGGTTTTTCTTACATTTCCATGAATTTTGATCAATTTTAGATCTATAGTTTTTTTTTCAAAATATCGGTCGATATATCTTCGATATATCCGTAAAATTAAAGTACCGATATATCTGTAATTACCGATATTTTCATTCTTAGTCACATGTTTTATTGGCCTACTACATGTATCCTATTCTATTTGTTTACTTCATTGGTTTATTTTATTTCCAAAATAAGATTTTTTTTTTTACTTAAAGAAATTTGGCACTTGATTTCTAAGCATTAAAGTGAAGGTTGTCAATTGAGGCTTTCATGCTATGGTTAGGTTGAGAAAACTATACTAATTCAATTGTATGTATGAAAGTACTTCAATTTTCCAAAAGAATAACTTGAGTGAGGTATTAGGAATATATTGCAATTTCAAATACATATCATTTCTCATTTTGACACAACAAATCAACTTTTCCTTTTTTCTTTTAACTGATTCATAGATGTTAAACCACTACAATCATTTGACTACATATATAATAATGTTCAAAAGCGTAAATAGTTCCAAACAAAAGTAAAGAACATGTGCAAAGTTAATAATAATCTTGTAAAACACATTAAAAACGTGAATCTAAATCACTATAAACAATGATAAGAACATAATTTCAAAATAGTGGTAGATGTAATAAAAAGATCATAGTCATACTAAGGATATAGAAAACTAACCCACAACTGCCCAATTTTGTAAGAAATTTTAAATTTTCAAAATTATATCTTATTGTAATATATCATAATATTATTGCATTGTATTGTGAGTGTGGTATATTTGTATTACACACACACACACACACACACACATATATATATATATATATAATACATCATTGGATTACCATCAACAACTCAATGTATTGAAATTACTAGCTAATTTTTATTAATTATAACATTGAGCATGCTAGGAATACAACATGATAGTCCATAAATGTCAATTAAGTAAAAAACAATTCAATATTTTGTCAATTGTGTATATTGTAATATATCGTAATATTAATGTTTTTATATTGTAACTATAATGCATTTGTGTTGTACTTGTATTTTATAAAAAAAAGTAATGGTTTTACAAAACCTTCAAACTAGTTGGCATTCAACACATCACACCAATATAATATTCATATAAAAAGGTAACAAATTCAAAACAAAAATATAGTGGTCATAACTCTTTAACAAATTCATAATAAAAAAACAAAATGGTCTCATGCAAAGTAATTTCACTTTTCAATGGCAATTTGAACATATTCATAAACACACACAAAAAGAAAAAAAAATGGTCCAAAACAACCATGAAACAAATGAGAATTTTTTTTTCCTATGTCATTTCAAATTGGTCCTGACAACAAAGCCAAAGTGAAAATTTTTTCAATGAGAATTGATAATAATTGTATCAAACAACCTAAGAAAAAAAAACTTCAACCATTACACTCAAAATGACCAAAATTATATATATAAAAAAATATTTGAAAACATTTTATGCAAAAAATAAATTTTTTTTTTCTCAAAACCTCATTTAATTTATCAATCTAATCTCTCATATCTACATTGTTAAAGTCATTAACCTTTCATTCTTCAATACAACTTTTACACTATTTTATTTTTTATAAAAAAAAAATCTACATAGATTGAGGTATTTTTGTGTTTTTAGGTATTTGAAAATAAGGTGGGCTAAGTGTGATAACAAGGAAATGTCATCTACTTTGATAATTCCTAGGGAAAATAGAACAAAAGAAAAAAGATTCTCTCCAAGTCCATTTTGTAGTATAACAGACTGAAATACCATAAATGTCCTTCAACTAAAAGCTTCTAAAATTCAAATCATTAAAAGCACTTTACATTTTTATCATGAAATTAAAGGTATGTAGGCTCCACATTACTTGTAATCATTAACAGCTAATTTTTAAATCAAAATTTTGGGTTTTAATCCTTACACTTGTTATTTATAATGATAGTATAATTTGTTATTTAAATTTTCTATTTAAAACCAAAATACTTCCAAGATATATTTCAAAATAACATCTAATGTGTTTTTTTTTTTTACATATTTCTATTTTTATTCTAATTTTTAATTTTATTAAAAACAAAACAAGTTTCATAATTATATAATAAGAATGATGAATTTTTTTATATATATTTTTTAAATTTTAAATTGATAAATCATGTTTTTGTCTTGCATTCAAGCAAGATAGAATGTTTAATTTTTCATTTGAATTGTGTAAAAAGAATAAGAAAATGATGAAAAATATTTATTCATTTTTTATTTTTCATAATAAAATAATTTTAAAAAATTATATGATTTTTCTATATTTTTCCTTTTCATAGTGTTTTTTTTTTCCTTAATTTTTGCATATATATATATTCAATGCATAGAATGGATGATGTTAATACGTATAATATGTTGAGTATCAATGAGGTATAAAAAAAGATCTCTATGACTATTACTTTTATTATAAAATACAGGTAGGACAAAAATATATTAGTCACAATATATATATACTTACATTACAATAAGGGAGAATTACTGGATAGGGTGGACTAAATGTAATAATTACTGGAAATGGTAGTATTTTTTTATAATTCTTGTGGAGGACAATAATCAGCTTAATTACTAAAATTGTCCTTCAACTAAAACTTTTAAAATTCAAAGCATTTAAAGCACTCCACTTGATTTGTCGGGACATTTATGGTGTGTGGGCCCCACATTCATTCTAATTATTTACGGTCAAATTTTAAATCAAAATTTTGGGTTTAACCCTTACAATTATTACATATAATGATAGTATAATTTGTCATTTAAATTTACTATTTAAAACAAAAAAACTTTTAAAAAGTATTTTCAAAATATCATTTATTGTGGTTTTTTTTTCAGATTTTTTTAATTTTTATTCTAATTTTTAATTTTATTAAGAAAAAAAATCAAGTTTCATAATTATATAATAAAATGGATGATTTTTTCATATATATATATATATATATATTTTTTTTTTTAAATTGATAAATTATGTTTTTGTATTAAATTCAAGGAATATAAAATGTTTAATTTTTCATTCGGATTATCTAAAAAGAATAAGAAAATGATGGAGAATGTTTAATCATTTTTTATTTTTTATAATAAAATAGTTTTTAAAAATTTATATGATTTTTATATTTTTTTTTCTTTACATAGTAATTTTTTTCTTAATTTTCATATATATATATATATATATATATATATATATATATATATATATATATATATATATTCTCAATGCATCGAGTGGATGATGTTAATACATTTGATATGTTGAATATTAATGAGGTATAAAAAGTGATCATACCATAGTTCATAACATACTTATTTTAAATGTAATACTAATTTGAATTCATTGTAGTTTTTTTATATACATAAATTATTAAATAATTTCAATGCACCGGATGAATGTTGTTAATATACTGATCCGATGTGTTAATACCAATAGGGTATGAATAAGCATTTTTAGAATAATTACTTTTGTAATGAAATATAAGTACGACATAAATGTATTATACTTACAATACAAATATATTATCGTTACAATATATTACAATATAATTTAATTTATTTTTGTTTAATTTTTTTACGTGCTATATTACCCAATGAATAGTTTCGAGTTATTCCATTTAATAGTTGTGTGTTATTCAATTGAATAATTATACGTTATTCAATTAATGAGTGCTTGTGAGAAATAATTATTCATTCTATTATGGTAACATAGTTTTTAATTGTATGTTCCATATATAAAACAATACAATAACCTTAGATATGGTTTTTATTTATGTGATATTGAAAATTATTTTGTTTACAAGGTTCTTTAAAAATTCTCAAATTTTTTGAACAAAAAAAAAGGAAAAAAAATAGCAAAAATCTCAATTTTTTTTAACAAAAAAAAAAAGAGAAAAAATAGCAATTTTTTAAACTTGATTGTTCCAAGGGAGAATTACCCGATAGGTAGACTGGATGGAATAATTACTAGGAAGGCTCACTCATCTCAAGGATTTTTAGAGGATAATTTTACCATTGAATATGTTTTCCATATTATTTATAAATAAATTTGAGACGATCAATGATGTAAGACTCATACATGATGATAAGTACAGGTAATCAATAGTACATTTCTCAGGCTTGAAAAAATCATTGTTCACTTTTGAACAATCAAGTGATTATTTAAAAAATTGCTATTTTTTCTTTTTCTTTTTTCAAAAAAATTGAGATTTTTTAAAGAACCTTGTAAAAAAAAATAATTTCCAATATCTCATAAATAAAAATCATATCCTAAGGTTATTATATCATTTTATATATGGAACATACAATTAAAAACTTTGTTACCATAATAGAATGAATAATTATATTTTACGAGTACTCATTAATTGAATAATATATAAATATTCAATTGACTAACACACAACTATTAAATGGAATAACTCAAAATTATTCATTGGGTAATATAGCACGTGAAAAAATTAAACAAAAATAAATTAAATTATGTTGTAATAGATTGTAACAATAGTGTATTTGTATTGTAAGTATAATGCATTTATGTCGTACCTATATTTCATTACAAAAGTAATAATTCTAAAAATTCTTATTCATACCCTATTGGTATTAACACAACATATCAATATATTCACAACATTCATCTAGTGCATTGAATTTTTTTAATAATTTTTGTATATATAAAACTACGAGTATCATGAATTCAAATTAGTATTTCATTTGGTTTCAAAAATTATTTATAATATAAGTATGTTTGTGAAATATGGTATGATCATACAAAATTATCTCTTTTATAACAAATTTCAAAATTTTCCTAATTAGGTTTTATTGTAATGTATTGTAATGTAAATGTGTTTATATTATAATTTTATAATTATAACATATTTTTGTTGTACCTGTATTTTATAATAAAAGTAATAATCTTGAAGATCACTTGTTATACCTCACTAATATTCAACATATTAAATGTATTAACATCATCCACTTGATGTATTGAGAAAAAAATTATATATGAAAATTACGAAAAAAAAAAAAAACACTATGCAAAGGAAAAAAAATCATATAAATTTTTTAAAATTATTTTATTATAAAAAAAAATAAAAAATGATTAAACATTCTCCATAATTTTCTTATTCTTTTTAGATACTTTGAATGAAAAAATAAACATTTCATCTTCCTTGAATTTAGTACAAAAACATATATATATATATATATATATATATATATATATGTGTGTGTGTGTGTGTGAAAAAAATCATTGTTTTTATTATATAATTATAAAACTTGTTTTTTTTCTTAATAAAATTAAAAATTAGAATAAAAATAAAAAATGTAAAAAAAAAACAATAAATGATATTTTGAAAATATGTTTTATGTTATAACTAAAGTAATGAATGACACCACATTAATTATAATAAATGTTAATTAAGTATTATTTATGACTTCCATTAATACTCATTAATGGAACCATTAATGTTATTTATAAGTTTCATTAATATTCATTAATGGAAGCCATTTACAAAGCCTATAAAAGGGATTCTCATCCCTTGTAATATGTATCCCTAAGCAAGAAAGAAATTTCTTACTTTCTCTCATTCTCTTTGTTTTTCATTCTCTCAACTTTCTCAACTCTCTTATCTGATTTCTTTTTCCCTATTATATATCAAAGTAAGATATATTTCATCTCTACTACTTTGATTTGCATTGTATTTGTCCTTGTTGAACAACACGTTATCAACACGAATTGCTTTGAAGGTAATTCTTGTATCTTAAACTTGAAGTTATTTATATAGAATAAAATTTTGCATATTTATATTATTGTTGATTTGTTTTGTTACATATTGTTAAAAGTAATAAACAAATTGTTTGATTTTGTTTATAATCAAAGTTATACCAATGCTATCAAGTTATTAGAATTGATTCTAATAATATTGTTTTGTCATATATATGAAGTTATTTGACAATGTCAGATATCACAAAACTTGAATTTGTGGCACTTGACATTTCGGGAAAGAACTATCTATCTTAGATCCTTGATGCTAAAATACATCTTGATGCAATGAATCTTGGAGCTATGATCAAAGAAGGAAATCAAGCATCCCTGTAGGATCGCGTAAAAACAATGATTTTCTTTCGTCATCATCTCCATGAAGGTTTTAAAAAAAATGATTTTTTGATGAGAAATCACCAGTCTCGTCCAATTGGATCTGAATCATTCCATGGAGTGAATGTAATATTATCCCAAACTCATGGACGTGGATGAGGACGTGGTTGTGGTCGTGGAAGAAATCCCCGATACCATGGTTCTTATAGTAATAATTCTCAGAAAATGAAAGTCTCATTGTACCACCAGAAGTGGAACAATACTGAGACAAAACAAGAAAATGGGAAGTGTTTACAAGATAAACCTCCTAAGAACCATAAAAATAATTGTTATAGATGTGGTATAAAGGGGCATTGGTCGCGTACCTATCGTACGCCCAAACATTTGGTTGACCTTTACCAAGCATCAATAAAAGGAAAAGGAAAAGAAATAGAGATGAACTTTATCGATGGTGATGGATTAGACCTAATTTACTATGACATTAATTTCTTTGGAAGTCCCAATGAAAAAATATATCATTTGATAAATGATGAGAAAATTAACATTGATTGATGTTACTTTATATATGAAATAATATATTATTATGTCTTATATTTACATTTAATTTTCTTATGTTATTTACATTATGCCTTGTTTTTTTTAGTTATATATAAAATCCATGTGTTATTTGGTCTCAAACTGAATGAGGATGATGTATGTCTCGCAAACTGTGCGACCACACACACAATTCTTCGAGATAAAAGATATTTCCTCTAATTGACATTAATAAAAGCTAATGTAAGTACCATATATGGTACTACAAACTTAGTTGAAGGCTCTGGAAGAGCAAACATAATGTTTCCAAATGGAACTAGATTCCATACAAATGACGCTTTATATTCTAGCAAAAGAAATTTGCTCAATTTTAAAGACATCTGCAAAAATGGATATCATATTGAAACTATGAATGAAGATAATGTAGAATATCTTTACATTACTTCCATTATATTTGGCCAGAAGCTTATAATGGAAAAACTCTCGGCTTTCTCCTCTGGGTTGTATCATTCAACTATAAAGCTTATTGAATCATATGTTGTCATGAACCAGAAGTTCAACGACCCAAAATTTTTTGTCCTTTAGCATGACAGACTAGGTCACCTAGGGTCTTCAATGATGCGTCGAATAATCGAACACTCACATGGGTATCCACTAAAGAACCAGAAGATTTTTTCGCCTAATGAATACTCATGTGTTGCTTGCTCACAAGGTAAATTGATAGTCAAACCATCTTTTACTAAAGTCGTATATGAGTCACCAATCTTTTTAGAAAGAATACATAGGGACATATGTGGCCTTATACATCCAACATGTGGACCATTCTGTTATTTTATGATCTTAATAGATGCTTCTACTAGGTGGTCACATGTTTGTCTCCTTTCTACACATAACATTGCCTTTGCTAGACTCCTTGCACAAATAATCAAATTACGAGCACAATTTCCAGATTATCCAATTAAGACAATACATCTTGATAGTGTTGGTGAATTTACTTCTCAAACATTCATTGACTATTGCATGTCAGTAGGGATAAATATTGAGCACCCTATTGCTCAAACTCATACCTAAAATGGTTTAGCAGAATCCTTCATCAAATGTCTCCAATTAATAGATTGACCATTACTAATGAAAACCAAATTACCTACTTCCACCTAGGGACATGCTATTATGCATGCTGCAACTTTAGGCCGTAATCGACCTACAACTTACTATGAATACTCCCCTTCACAACTTGTGCTTGGAAAACAATCAAATATCTCTAACTTACAAATATTTGGTTGTGCAGTATATGTACCAATTACACCTACACAACGCACTAAAATGGGTACCCAACGAAGACTTGGGATTTATGTAGGTTTTGATTCTCCATCTATCATAAGATACCTTGAACCTTTGATAGACGATGTTTTTACAGTCTGCTTGGCAGATTGTCATTTTAATGAGAGTGTTTTCCCGTCATTGGGGGGAGAAAATTCAATTCCTAAAGAATGACAATAAATTAGTTGGAAGGCATCTACTATGACCTATCTTGATCCTCGTACAAATTAATGTGAACTAGAAGTTCAAAGGATCATTCATTTGCAAAATCTTGCACATCAATTACCAGATGCATTCATTGATACAAAGAAAGTGACAAAATCACATATTCTGGCTACAAATACTCCAGTACAGATTGATGTCCCTATAGGACAGTTAACAAATGAATCTAAGATACACCTGAAGCGTGGTAGACATGTCGGCTCAAATGATGTAACTCCCAGGAAGATGAGAACGTAAGAAAAACTTGGCACTCTAGAAGAGGCCATCAAAATGATTGGCCAGTTTAAAATTGATAAATCTATAGCTCTAAAAGAGGCACAAATAATGCAGAAAGCCCCTGAAGAGGCACATATTGAACAAGAAGCCCCTGAAGAGGTACATATTGAACGAGAAGCCCTTGAAGAGGCACAAGTACTTGAAAATTGTGAGATCTCAGTAAGTTATGTACACACAGGAGAAAATGGGTTCGAAATAATATTGTTATTAACAATATTTTTGTTTTCCAAGTCGCCTCTGATATCATAAGAAATGATGAAGATCCCGAACCACGAAATGTGGAAGAATGCCGACATAGAAGTGATTGGCCAAAATGGAAAGAAGCTATACAAGCAGAGTTAAACTTATTAACAAAAAGAGAAGTTTTTGGACCTGTAGTCCAAACATCTGAAAATGTAAAGCCTGTTCGGTACAAATGGGTATTTGTACGAAAGTGCAATGAGAATAATGAGATCATAAGATATAAAGCGCGATTAGTAGCACAAGGTTTCTCGCAGAGACTTGATATTAACTATGAGGAAACATATTCTCCCGTCATGGACACAATCACATTTCATTTCTTAATTAATTTGGTAGTCTCAGAAGGACTGGATATGCGTCTCATGAACGTTATTACAACATATTTATACAGATCCATGGATAATGATATATACATGAAAATCCCTGAAGGATTTAAATTGCCTGAAGCAAATAGTACAGAGCCTCATAGCATGTACTCAATCAAGTTACAACGATCCTTGTATAGATTAAAACAATCTGGATGCATGTGGTACAATTGCCTTAGCGAATACTTGCTAAAAGAAGGGTATGTGAATAACCTTATATGCTCATGCATCTTCATTAAGAAATTAGAAACTGGATTTGCAATTATTATAATGTATGTTGATGACTTAAATCTTGTTGGAACTCTTGAAAAGCTCACAAGAACAACAAATTACTTGAAAAAATAATTTGAGATGAAAGTTCTTGGAAAAACAAAATTTTGTCTTAACCTGCAGATCAAGTATTTTCCAAATGGAGTTTTAGCACATCAATCAACATACATTAAGAAAGTTTGAAGCATTTTTATATGGATAAAGCGCATCCTTTAAGTTCTCCAATGGTTGCCCAATCACTTGATGTGAAAAATGACCCATTTCGTCCTTGCGAAAAAAATGAAGAGTTACTTGGTCCTGAAGTACCATATCTTAATGCTATTGGTGCACTTATGTATCTTGCCAATTGTACACGTCCAGACATTACTTTTTCTGTCAATTTATTAGCAAGATACATTTCCGCTCTAACTCAAAGACATTGGAATGGTATCAAACATATATTGTGTTATCTTCACGGACCTACTGATATGAGTTTATTTTACTCAATGGAATCAAAGCAATAATTGCTTGGATATGCAAATGCATGATATCTTTCAGATCTACATAAAGGTAGGTCACAAACAGGGTATGTATTTAATTAAAATGGTACTACTATTTCATGGAGATCTATTAAACAAAAAAATGGTGGCTACATCATCAAATCATTAAAAAATACTGGCAATTCATGAAGCAAGTTGTGAATGTATATGGCTAAGATCTATGATCCAACATATTCGGGAATCATGTGGACTCTTCTCTATCAAAGGTGACCCGACAAATTATTGAAGATAATGTTGCATGCATTGCACAAATAACAAGGGGTTATATTAAAGGAGATAAAACTAAACGCATTTCACCAAAATTCTTTTATACACATGAACTCCAGAAGAGTGGTGAAATTGATGTGCAACAAATACGCTCAAGTGATAATCTAGCAAATTTATTCACAAAATCATTGCTAACCTCAACATTCAAGAAGTTAATACACAGGATTGGAATGCGTCAACTCAAGGATATCGATATGAGGGGGAGTATGCTTGTAAAAGGGTGTTGGTGTACTATACTCTTTTTTCCTTCGTCCAAGTTTTATCCTACTAGGTTTTACTGGTAAGGTTTTTAACGAGGCAGTCCTAACATACCAAGAGCAACTTAAAGAATTATAAGAATATTTGCACTCTTTTTCCTTCACTAGGTTTTTTCCATAGGGTTTTTTACTGGCAAGGTTTTGATGAGGCATATTCTTCAATGTGGTGGACATCCAAAGGGGAGTGTTATAACTTAAGTAATGAATGACACCACATTAATTATAATAAATGTTAATTAAGTATTATTTATGACTTCCATTAATACTCATTAATGGAACCATTAATGTTATTTATGAGTTTCATAAATATTCATTAATGGGAATATTAATGGAAGCCATTTAGAAAGCCTATAAAAGGGTTTTTCATCCCCTGTAATATATATCCCTAAGCAAGAAAGAAATTTCTTACTTTCTCTCATTCTCTTTGTTTTTCATTCTCTCAACTCTCTTATCTAATTTCTTCTTTCCTATTATATATCAAAGTAAGATATATTTCATCTCTACTACTTTGATTTGCATTGTATTTGTCATTGTTTTACAACATTTTAGAAGTATTTTTGTTTTAAATAGTAAATTTAAATGACAAATTATACTATTATTATATATACTAATTGTAAGGGTTAAACCCAAAATTTTGATTTAAAATTTGAATATCAATAATTACAATAAATATGGGGCCTGCACACCATAAATATCTTGACAAATCAAGTGAAGTGCTTTAAATGCTTTGAATTTTAAAAGTTTTATTTAAAGGACAATTTTAGTATTTAAACTTATTATGATCCTTCCCCAAGAATTATTAGAAGAAGATACCACCACCTTTTCATAATTATTCTAGCCTAGCCCACCCTATTGGGTAATTTTCCCTTATCAACAATTTTTTGGGGTCTGAGAAATGTATCATTGATTACTTGTACTTATCATCATGTGTGGGCCCCACATCATTGAGAATCTCAAATTTATTTATAAATAATATATAAAATATATTTAAGGGTAAAATTGTCCTTTGAAAATTCTTGAGATAAGTGACCCTTCTTAATAATTATCGCATCTAGCCCACCCTATTCGGTAATTCTCCCTTATAATAAAACCTTATTGAGAAATTTTTGAACATTTTTGCAAAAGTGATAGTTTTGCATTATCGTACTATACTCCATAACATACTTATGTTAGGAATCATTTTTTAAAAACCAAATAAAGTACTAATTTGAATTTGGGAAACTTGTAGGTTTTTTATATATATAGAAATTATTAAACAATTTCAATGCATTGAGTAAATGATGTTAATATATTAATATGATGTGTTAATATCAATGCTAATAAGTTATAAATAGGCATTTATATAACTATTACTTTTATCATAAAATATAAGTACGACATAAATACATTACACTTACCATACAAATACACCAATGTTACAATACATAACAACATAATTTAATTTTTCTTCACGTGCTATACCAAATAAATAGTTGTTTCATTCAATTGAATAGTTGTATATTGTTCAATTTATGTGCTCATAAAAAAAAGAATTGTTCATTCTATTAGAGTAACAAAGTTTTTAATTGTGTGTTATATATACAAAACGACATAGTAAACTTATGATGTGGATTTTATTTAAGAGATATTGAATTTCTTTTTATCATATTCTCTAAAAAATCTCAATTTTTTTTTTGAAAAAAAAGTATATTTCAAAAAATTTAATTTCTTATAATAAAATAAGAAAAAATTATTCATTTTTTTATTTTAATCTTTTATTATTAAATATACCCTATTGATGTCATAACACAAAATAATAAACTAGATTAATAACGCACAATTTATTTGATTATTTTTATGGAAATTCTAGTATTTAAGTAAATAATAAGATTATCTTTATTTTTTATTTTTCTAAGTAAAGCTTTGTTAAACATGGCTCATTGCAAAAGTGAAAAACAATTTTTGGGGTATGAGATTGCATTATTGATTGTACTTATCATTATTACAAATTTATTTATGAATAATATAGAAAATCACATTAAAGGCTAAAATTGTCTTCCATAAATTTTGTCTTTTACAATGATTATCATTCCCAACCACTCTTTTTGATAACTTTCCAAAAAAAAACAAACTTTTTGAAGGTGATTGCAATTTACATATACCCGAGGCGTTAGAGTAATTTTCCCCTTCATTTTTTTCCTTAATACAAATAGGCAAACGGTCTTGCTCTTTTTTTTTTTCTTTTTTTTTTGGTTATTAAGGGTAGTTTTGATATTTTTATAAAAATTCATTTTTGAGTATTTTTATACTTTCAACCGACTTACGAAAGGGAGTGGCCCTTAGCACACCTTAACTGAACAAGGTACAGTGTAGGGATGGGACAGGTGAGAAGGGAGTGGCATACATGGTAATTAAGTGATTCCAGTAAGGGTATTTTCGCAAGTGAAGAGGTGGCGGAATCTGGAAGCCATGCCTCCTCGATTTTCCAGGTGTGTAACTGATCACGTGATGTCCTATCACAAACTTTTCAGTCAGGTGCATTCCCCTCAGTGTATGGTTTAGAAGATTTTTGTTGCCATCCTCGAAAATTGTAAATTCAGAACGCAATAAGTGGCATAAGAAGCTTTCCCTTATCTTCCATCACTTTTCCTTTGAATCCTTGTTTGAGTTTTTGATAAACCAATAAAAATGTTCAGATATTAAGATATGATTCCATCTAAACTCGCCTACTTCCACTCCTTATTTTTATAGTTTTGACCCCAAAAGTTCTCCAATTCGAAAGGCGTCGGTGCGATACCACCAGAGAAATTCATCACATTAAAATAATAAAAAAATTAAAAAAATTAAAAAAATTCGATTTTTTTTAGATTATATTTATATTCATTTTAATTTTAAAATTTTATTTGATATTTGAATAAATTTAAAATTAAGATTTTTTGGAAAAAAAAAAAAAAAAAAAGTGGAAAGGGGCGGCTAAGACATGGTTGAAAATGGCGTCCAAATGTTGGGGGATGGAATTAAGGTGGGGTGAATGGGGTCCACGTCAAACTCCACGAATTGGTTCATAATTCATAGTGTCAACAATCGACATCTCCATCTTTGATGATAGAGAAAGTATGGTATGGTCTTTGGGGATGCTCAAAGGCCTAGATGACCTAAAAAGGTGAGTGTGTAAATGGGAGGAATTTAGTGGAGAAAATGTCATGGAAAATTACCAAAAAGTATCATCATGTTTACAAATTTTAGTCAAATTCTTCTCAAGTCACGATCAGGAAAAAGTTCATCATTTCAAAATTTCAATTCTACCCTTTTTGTCATTTCCTCTTATTCCCACCTTACTTTACATTTTTTTTTTCTACATTTTTAGATATTATTATTATTATTATTATTACTTTTAATAATATTATTTATGATATTAGTATTTTGAATTATTCATATTATCTATTGTTTTTATGATTATTATTAATCTTATTATTTTTATTTTTATTATTACTACTATAAAGAACCCACAAAGAACCTTAAGACAATTTCTATTTTTTTTTAATTCAAACTTTATTAAAAAAATTATTATTATTATTATTTTGGATAAGTTATTTAAAATAATGATTAATGAAATAATAATTTAATTGTTATTTATGATAATGAAAAGTGTGAAGGTATATTAAAGAAGTTATGGAAGTAGATGAGGATTAAGGGTGCAGGTAATATTATATGTTAAGAAGAAGCAACAGCTTCATGGATGGGTTTGGGTTTCCAATCAATAAACAAACGTGCTCCCAATAGGGCATGCCGCATCCCCAAAGACAATAATTATCAACACATATTATTTTCAAGGACCAAAATTAATTCCCACTTGTGTAAAAGCTTAGAATGAGTGGGTTTACTTCACCATCTCCACTTGTGTTATACACACGTATATGTCACTATCACCATTATTTTAAATTTTTAATCCATCAACACCACACACGTAATTGAGACCAGCTTTTCAAAAATTTCTTCCTTTTATTTTATTATTTTTGAAAACAGTGGTTGAACTTCGATCCACCTGCCTTGTTTTTGGGTAAATAAATTAATATTATTTAATATATATATATATATATATATATATATATATACATGTTGGAATCAATTTAGGATTGGGTTTGGCGCTTAAAAAGTATTATAATATCGTTGGAGAAAGTGAGTGATGGGATAATAAATTTGGCAGATGATTTCAATTATGAATATAGTGGTCATGACTCATGACTCATGGCTTATCATCTGCCATCTTTACTCTTTTGTTGTCCTAGTAATTTAATTCATGTTCGGTTTTTTTTTTTTTTGTTTAATAATTTAGACTTCATTTGCATTAAAAGAAAAATAGAAAAAAAATTAAAAAAAATGATTTCCTCATTTTTTTTTGTTTTACTATATGAAAAAATAGAGTAGAAAATCAAATATAATCAAAATTATAAATTATTTTATATTTTTAAATTATTTAATATTGATATAATTAAAATAAATAAGTAAAATAAATTTTAAAAATATATAAAATAATTAATGAGTTTAAAATTTTATTTTATTTTATTTTATTTTAATTTTCTTTTCTATTTTTTCTCAAAATTTTGGAAACCAAACATAATTTAAGAAAAAACAAAAAATAAATATTAAAGAAAATAGTTTTCTCTTATTTTACTATAAAAAAAAATATAAAAGAAAGTGAGATATAATTAGAATTGTTCAAAAATTGAAATAATTTAAAATTATTTAATCTTATTATAATAATAAAAAATAAGTGAAATAGTTTAAAAAACATATAAAAATAATTTATTTAATTTAAATTTATTTTTTACTTTTTCATTATATTTTTTTTTCTTCCTATTTTTCATCGAATTTTCTCAAAATCAAATATTGCCTAAAAATTCATCAAATTCCAAAGAAAATTTCAAAAAATTAGATAACACTAAACGTCATCGTTGTCCATTTTTGGATTTTATCATGTATTATTGATGGTAAAAATTTACATGATATAATATTATTATTTTGAAAATATTTTTAAAGAGAAGTATACTATAGACAAGTGATTAAATGAAGTGGGCCATCTTCAACAATGGATGGTAGTGGGTCTATCACTTCAAATTTTTCCAAAGGATGAGTAATGGTTTCTTTTGTCGGCCACGTTTTTTGAGTTGGGAATATCTTCCACTTTTCAATTTTCTTTGTTCTTTTGACCTGACTTTTGGCTTAAAACTTTTAAAAGAAAATGTGGAGAAAATTCAAAAAAAAAATTAAACACTAAAATTAGCTTCATGGTAAGATTTTCATTGTCATGAGCTCGACTTTGCTTTGGGTTGAGTGGTTTCCGATGCGTCAAAAATGTCTCCCACAAAATAAGAAGAATGAAAAGCTTCTAAACCTTTCCCCCTCCACTTTGCTTTGGGTTGAGTATTTGCATTGAACATTCATGATCACTATGGATATGCATAATGTCTCTATTTACCTTTTTTTTTTTTAATAATTTTTTGTAAAGGTAATGTTGATTAGGGTGTCAACTGAGAAAGCTTGTTATTCGATTTTCTTTTTCCTTTGCTTTTGGTTCACCTAAATCATGTTGGTTAGAAGAAAAATAAAAATAAAAAATAGAAAAATAGAAAATAGAAAGTAGAAGGGAAAAGTACAAAGAAAGATGAAGTCAAGAAAACTAAAAAATAAATTTAAAATTAATAATTATTTTTATATATTTTTTCAAATTAGTTCTATTAGAAAGTGTTTTAAATTCCTAATTAACATATATTCCATTTGTAAAGAATATTGTATAGAATTTTTTTAAGTTGATGTATTATTGTAATATTATATTTTCTTATTCCATAAAAAAAATTAGTTGAAATATTTTTATAAATATTTTAAGTTATAAAGAGAAAAAGTTATAAGAAAGAGATGTGCTCGTAAAAATTATGCGAGATGGATAAAGATGTGAAGAAGAATGAGAGATATCTAGTGAAGTGAGAGGGCTTGTGGTTCAGAGTGGTGGATACAAGGAGTGGGGAAACATGAGATGTAAATGAAAAGATTCTCTCATTTGTGGGTGTAGGTAGATTGGTCAAATCATATTAAAACTTTGTATACCTTTATGTGGATTATTTTAGGGAAAATTGTGTTTTGGGCCCAGTTGGGCCCAAAAATTAATGTATGGTCCATATAAGTTTCATATTTAAGCCCAACACCCAATGAAAGAGTGGAAATTGAGAGTGAGGATATTGTCTTTAAAAAATCCCTAAAACGCCCTTGACTATTAAATGAAAAAAGTAACCACTCACCTCACCTTTCTCATTCTCTCTTTGACTCTTTTGCCCTTCTCTCATCTATTTAATAGTAAAACCAACTTGAATTATTTTTCTTCCTCAAATATGAAAGATGGTTAAAAATTATTATTATCAAATATATTTTTGAAGTGAATAACTTTTAAATACCTCATCAAATATTTTTTTTTTCAAACTTACATAATATATAATAAATATTTTTTAAATATATTGAAAACTTACATAATATATAGTAAATATCATTCTTTATTTCAAACTTATATTATTTCTCATATATATTAAATAATTTTTAAACACCTCATAAAATATTAGTATTATTTGTTTACTCCAACTTATAAATTAGATATCATCAAATATTATATTTTTTAAAATTTATAGAACATAAAATAAATACTTTTTAAATACCTCATAAAATATTATTAATTTTTTTTTTCTAACTTGCAAATTAGACACATGGTGTTTATTATTTTTTTCAAAAATTATGTAAACACATGCATATATATAATATTAATCAAGAAGACAATATTTTTAAAACTAATTTACCAACCTTTCAATAATTTTGAAAGTGTAAATAGGGTAATTGACCGAATTAAAGTTTTCAAAAATATTCAAAATTTCTCCATTCCAAAATTACCTAATTGCTCTCCACACTAATCCTAAATATTTTTTAATAAAGATTTAAATATTTAAAACCATTAAATAAATACTTTCTTATTAAAGCAATTTTTTCAAAGTAATATGATAAAAATCATGAAATCTTCAAAACTATAATTACAACAAATATTTTTAATTTTAAAACTAATTTCATAATTTAAATTAATGATTTTAAAAAATAAAAATGTTATAAAAATAATTTTTATTTATTTATAATTCCATTTAAATATGATTTTTTTTAATCTCTATGGATAACAATGAAATTATGTTTATAAAGGAAAAATATTAAAAATATATATTTCATTTAGTTTACTTATAATGAACAATTCAAACATGATTGATTTTAATTTTATTTCCTATGTATTAATTTTTGTAGGAAATGTCTTAATAACATAGTTTAGTAAAAAAAGAAAAAAAAACTATCAATAATCGTCTTAATGTCAAATTAAAGTTATTTAAAAATTGTACAAAACCTATTAGGAGCCTTGTACACCCTTGTACACTTAGTACATTTCCCTTGTACAGTTAGTGTAATACCCTTGTACAATGACACAAATTTCATATTTCTCATATTCATGTAGGTGTATTAATAATATTTTCAATGGTTTGGTTAAGAAAATGATGGATGACTTATGATCAATTTTTTTTTTCCCAAATATCATTATTAGAGAAAATATTAAAATTTTCATGTGAGAGTTAAATAAAATTTTAATTGAGTACTTAAAATAAAAACTTTTCATCCATCCTCTTTCTTTCTTTTTCTTTTTCTTATTTTAATAAATTTTCAATTAATTCAAATCATTAAAATAAATCCTTAATAAACAAATTTGTAACATTTCATATAACTTATTACTAAAAGTCAAGTTCCAAAAGTTATTAAAATAAGGAAGAAAGAAGATTAAAAAAAATTAAACTTTTTATTTTATAATAGTAAAAAAACAACTTTAAAATACTTTTTAATATAAAAAAAATAAAATAGTGAATATATTTATTTTAAATAGTATTTTAATCATTAAATTATTTACTTCTAAAATATAAAAGATAAAAATAAATGTAAAATGTAATTTTTATTTATTTAAATTAATATTTTTTTAGAAAGTATTTTCCAAAATAGTCTTTGAATCATTAATATAATTTTTGTTTATTTATAATTTAAAAATAAAAAAATAATGTTGATTTTTCAATTATTTATAAAAGAGTTTAAAAAAATAATGAAAAATCTAAAAATGGTTAAATAAGAAAGAATAGTGGCATGTGAAGGGTGGTAGAATAAAGACAAAAATGAGTCAAGTGAGTATTTTTGTCTATTCTCATCTCATATCCTTGTAATCAATTATGGGTGTTTGATGGACTCTTTATTAATTATCAAAACCAAATGGGTCTAAAGCCCAATTCTCCCATTATTTTATATCGATGTTTTTGAACTAACTTTGTTTGCATTAAAGTTTCATTGACATAACAAATTGGTATTAGAGCCCAAGTTGAAGATTTCTGAAAAGCAAAAGATTACAGAGCACATAATATGAAGACAAAGAATTTCAGTTAAAGGTGAAGTCAATTGCTCTCTCGTCAGATATAATACAAAAAAGGGTGTATCATAGAGAGATGGAAGATTGACTTAATGGAATTTGGTCCAATGTGGAAATTGTTAGAAAGTGTTGTAAATTCCTAATTAATATATATTATTTTTGTAAAGAATATTGCATAGAATTTTTTTCAAGTTGATATATTATTATAATATTAAATTTCCTTATTTTATGGGGAAAGTAAGTTGAAATATCTTTATAAATATTTTAAGTCATGAAAAGAAAAAGATGTATCTAGTTTTATCCTCTATAATATTCTCTATGGGTATAGTGGAAAAATTATCTCTTATCCATGAATATAGACTTGGTTAACCGAACTACGTTAAACCTTAAGTATCTTTATGTGGATTGTTTTATTTTTGTATTCTTAAACTAATTTTATTTGCATTAAAAAGCTTCTGCTAGCACAAGTTTAACTTATTTTTAAGAAAAAGTAAAGGAAAATAAAAAGTAAATTTAAAGTCAATAAATTATTTTTATATACTTCTTCAAATTAATTTCACTTGTTTTTCCTCCATTATATAAAAATTAAATAATTTAAAAATAAAAAAAGTTTTATTAATTTTAATTATATTTATTTATTTATTAGTATTTTTCACAATAAACTAAACATGAAAAAACTATTTTTCTTAACAGTTTTTTTTCCATTTCTTAGCAATTTTCGGAAACCAAACATAGTTATTGCTTTTATTCTTTTTTATTTTCCTCCATGAAAATCTTGACATAGAATTCTTTAAACTTATTAAAATCGTCATAGATGGTAATGAATAAGAATTTTGAAATTATAGTCTTATAATCCTCTCGATTATAATTGTGGAGTGTTTATATATATAATAGGTGCAAATCATAATAGCTTAAATTGTAAGAAAATTGATTCCAACAATAATAAATTTGAGGATCCTAAGGCCATGTCTTGTGTTTAAGCCCAAAGAGAGAATTGAGAGGCTTGTAAAGAAGGCCCATGGTTGGATCTGCAAAGTTTGGGCCCAGCCCATGTAAACCATTGGGCAGTCATACTAATCCCAGCTATTTTGTGGTGGCCCATTTTGAGTGACCAAAAACAAAGTTATAATTGAATAAGCATACCAAGAGTTAAAAATAGAAAGGACCCATTCTCTTATCATCTCTAGTTATATTCATTTGGAGGTAGCCTTCCAACTCTAGACCTTAAAATTCAAGTTTGGACTTCATCTCTTACCATATTATTATTAATTGAATTGAGTGCCTAAAGCCATCAAGAAACAATAACAAAGTCACATTTTTTTATCTTTTTATTTTTTATTTTTCATATGTAAGTGAAACATCATGAGTAATAGAACAAAAATAAATAAATAAATAAAAATAAATAAAAGAACTTTTTGTGCCAAATTTTGATAGCTAATTAATGTAGTGTCTGGATAGAGAAAAGAAATTTAGCTTAGATGGAAAAAAAAATCCAAAGTAATGGTAAGGATGAAAAAAATAAAAAATTGACAAAATGCTGATAATTGAATTTTGTAAAAATATCATAAAAAAATTGATAGACCGAAAATAGATCAGAATTCATAGAAATATTGAAAAAAGATTAAAAAAAATTATAAAACAAGTAATAATATACATAATGAAGTTATTTCATTCAATAAAATTGTATATGCATAATAAAATTTGTGACATTCGATATGTGTTGATATGAAATGTAGATTTTGAAAGTATGCATTGAGTACTAATGTGAAGTAAATATTTGATTTCATTAAATATCAATATACAAATTATATTTTAATAATTCCCTTCAACACCAAAATGATCATCGAAGTGGTTACATGGCACTTGAGAGTGAAGGAATACAATCTTAATGGAAACAATAATGATATCATGACTGGGAGTTTGCATAATATTAATTATAATTACAAATATATCATACATGGGTTTCTTATTTCATTCCCATTGTCTCATATGCCCCTTTACCAAACTTGTACATCTATGACCCCAACATATCAATGATGATTCCTTTCAGATCTACCTAGCTATCTTTATAATTACATCAATTATGGGTATGTGTGTAATTAGTTATAATTGTGAGAGTATTTTTCATTTTTCTCATAATTTTAGGGATTTCTTTGCAATTACTTATAATTTGACAAGTATTTCTTTAATTACTCATAACTTCAAGGATATTTTTATAATTATTCATAATTTTAGGGGTTTTTTTTTGCAATTATTCATTATTTTGGGTTTTTTTCCAATTGCTCATAATTGAAGGGCTTCTAGTGCACCTGCACATAATTTAATCATTATTTTATAATTACTCATAATTTCTAAGGTATTTTTTAAATTAGTCATGATTTGAAGGGTATTTTCATAATCATTAAAAAGTATATAGGATATCCATATAATTTTCATAATTTTAGGGCTTTTAGAATTTCTCATAATTTCAAGGTTTTTTGTGCAAATAATCATAATACCTTGTAATATATATATATATATATATATATATGTTGACATTTCTCACATAATGTACTATCACATTCTTGAGGTAAAATATTTTAATATAAATAGTTTGTTAAATGTAGTAATAGGTGCCTCAATGAATAACAAATATCTTTACCTAGATGATGGATTTGGATTATATTATAGTAAAAAAGATGTATTAAAATTTGTTGATCAAAATCAGGCTCTATAAGACAAGTTTCGCTATCCTTTGACATCACATGATCGTTACAGTGTTAATCATGTGAATATACAATAGAAGAATAAAATGATTGGATTAATAAGGTGGAGATTGTTGTTCAACAACTTTGTTTATATAGAGCACATATTCCTCGTCATTGTGCAATTTCAATGATAAGAAACGGATGCCTTGAACTTTGTTAGATAACTAATCATATTCAAGAATAATAATATGATCGAATGATAATTTGTAATATCAAATTTTCTATGTTATGTGATGCGATGAATGTAGTTAAGCAATATGGAAAGAGTATGGGATTCAAAATGTTGAATACCTTAGCACTACGAGGTGCTTAGACAAAGAAAATAATGCATAGTTGCCTCAAAAATGTAATAACGACTTATTTTTATATGGGAGACCTTATTATGATTTAAGATGGAAGTTTCAATATATTGTTCATGTGATAAAAACTTTTATTACAGACACTATGATATTGATGATGATGATGACATCTTCAATGTAAAAATTTTATTTTCAGTGAGTAGTTAAATTTATGGACCCATCTCTTGGAATCTCAATAATTAGATAAATTGATAAAAATATACAAGATATTTATAACGTAAGAATTGATTCTTCATTAATTATTTTAATTTCTTTTACTCAATTTATATTAAAGTTCACTTCAAAAGATACGCTACAAAAATTAAATTTCTTTTACTATTGTTATCTCTTCAATAACTTATCTTAAAAATAAATTTTTTGATAACATTTGATTTATTATTAGCATTAAAATTGAATAATTTTAATGATAAGTAGGTTTTTTTTTTCTCTAGGAACTGAGGGTGCTAACTTCCCTAAATCTCTATAGTCTTAACAACCTTCTTCCTCTTAGTTTCAAAAAGGGAAGGAGTAGTATTTGTTCATAATCCTCTAACTATGCCCTCTTCAACATTGAATTAAGCTTGAACCAATGATTTGAAATCCTGAAAAGGGACGTTCATCATATGTCGGACAAATTTAGGCTGTAAGCTCCTCAAAATTATGTCTTATCTAATCCCTCTATAGGGGTTGCTCCACCATTTCTACAACCTTCCCTTTCTAGCGAGAGATAACGAAAGTAATAGACCCATTTGATCTTTGTCCAAGGGACTCAAGCTCTCTATAAGTAACGTCTACATCATTTTTGAATGGATATTGTTTAAAAAACTCCTGTTTCAAATCCTTGCAAGTCCTTCGACGAGATGACTTTAACAAAGCATACCACCATTATGCAACACCACTTAGTGATAGCGGAAACACAGTGATCAATTATGTCTCATCTAACTCATGAGCTTTCATAATTGTACTATAAAGTCTAAAATGAATGCGAGGGCAACCAATACTAGTGTATCTCTCAATGTCTGACATCCTAAACTTTCTTAGTAGACTAGCCATTAGTGTGCCATTGAAGTCATTTCGAGAAATCATCCCCTCAAAGGTCCTTATCTATCTCATTCACTACTTTAAACGATTCATACTGGCAATTTGCTCAACTATGCGTGGATCCTTAGTGATAATAATTGATACTATGATAGGTGGAACAACATCGGACTAGTAATGTGAAATGATCGGTGTACGTGGTTTGTGAAACTAGCATTTAAATAGGTAGAAATGGTGATGGTGGCACTGAATCAAATGGTGTATCATTAGACACTACTTACCTACTTTATTGACCATCAATCCTCTAGCTTAAACTAGATAATGCCTCCTAAATTAATGCCATGACTGTAGTAAATTGATAAATCAATACCAACTGCAGATCCATCTAGAACTACTCTATAATGCATGACAACTTGTTTCCAACTTAAACCTAAGGAATTGAACCAAGTTTAGGACTACATATGGACTCCTACAAAATATAAAATAAATAATGTTCAATGAAAGGACTAAAGTACAACTCACATGACAACACATGATGCGACACACACAACACAACACATGATATGAGAACTTATGAAGACAAACTGAACTTTGATACATGATAGCAACCCTAGAGTCAAAGGAGAATGCATACTAGACTCGACAAATGAACTGATGAAGTTGACACTAAACTGAAGAGTGGTCTAATTGATACTTAAACTTGCACTGATCTTTGAGCACACCATTATCTCGACCAAACAAAGGGAGAATGAACCCAAGTTGAGACTAAAAGTGGCATCAAAGGCCCACAGATGCACCCACATGTAGATAGGAATCTTAGCCTAAGGATTTAAATCTCTTCCTACAAGGTCAAAGTGGGTCTAAAAAAAGGGTAGACTAAAAAGGGTCCTTAGTAGAAGCAATCGTATTCCCTAATAGTACACAACCTCTTATAAACCTTCGAAGAGACGTGGTACTTTCATGCAAAGTGGTCATCATTTCTACACATGCACTACTTCACATTTTAGGGTGGTTTCCTAATGGTTAAGGTTTCCTATTGGTTAACATGTCTTACCTTTCTTAACACACAAACAAGATAGTCTAAAATGCATAGTGTATGGTGTAGGTGCATCTGACCAACCTATCAAACTAAAGCGAAAAAGTAAATACATTGGCCACACAAGTATCCTAAATCTAGCTCTAGACCATGTAAGCCTTCAATGATCAGACTCTAAATGGCGATAATGTGATGACCTTAGTAATGCTCCCAAATATACATATAGCCTTTCCTAATTGGTATCTTGGTCGAAAAATAAACGCAAAACAAAAGTCTCAAATACACCAAATACAAAATTAATGGAAAAAAGATCAACCAAAACTAGAGAGTTAGAGATAGGGGTATAAATGTGTGTTCCACACAAACAAACAAAACATGCAAGAAGGGTAGTCATGTGTCACAAAATCATGCAAAACAAATATATACAAACATGAGCAGGTGTATATAAGGCAATATAAGGTAAGACACATGTAATATATAGATACAAAATAATCTTCATGCCAACTCTCACGTGTCTTAAAACATGTTGTACGCACAAATTTCGTAAATTTTGGTCCTACAAAATTAGCAAAACAAAATAGGAAAATAATGCGAATAAAATATTTATTGAAATTAAAAATATTGTGGGTACAATCTCAAAAAAATAATATTCTTTCCAAAAGAATATTTTCCCTCTAATTCTTTTACCTTGATCACACTTTGGAAGATGACGATGACGTTTTCTTGATTTTGAAGATCAATCGAGGGCCACAAGTGGCTTATTCCCGAATGACCTTGTTGAATGGCGAAGAACGCGTGTAACAGTTCTTTTACTGTTTACCGAAGTTGAAGGGAGATTTGATGAAGCTCTTTCTTTTGTTGTGAAGCCCCTTTTCTCGTATGAAGTTACCTTTGGATTTTCTCCTTAGGATTTTTCCTTTTTGGATTTTTCTGATTTTTGAATTTCTTTCTCTTCTTCATGGAAAACACTTCTATTTATAGGTGAAGATAGGGAATTTGAATTTCAAATTCCAGAATTTTAGTTGCTTAATTCAAGGGATTTAGTTCCTTGATTTTAGCAAATTTTCTTCTACAGGAAGTTTTACCAACAAGATAATAATAATAATAATAATAATAATAATAATAATAATAATAATAATAATAATAATAATAATAAATTTCTTATTATTATTATTATTATCCTTTTTGTAGTTGGGGATTAGGGAAACTTATCCATAAGAGGATTTTTTTTTAAAAAATTTATTCATTTTGAAGATCAAATTAGTGGTAATTTAATCCACTAATTTTTTTATGTCTACAAATGCCCCTACTTCAAGACGCATCATGTACATGCATTGTCATGTGGATGGGGTGAGTCTTCAAGTAATAATTTTTTTTTCAAAGAAATATTTTAATAGGGAGTTTCCTATTTTTTCCAAAAAAATATTTCTTTCCCACTTTTTTTTCAAACTCCACTTCCGTTTTCCTACTTGCTTTATACTTTGAATCCTCTTCCAATTCATTTTCCTTCTTACTTTACACTTTCAGTCCTCTTCCAATTTCTCATCCCTATATACATTTTTTTTTATATAAAGGGGACAATAGTTGAGAAACTTGACTTAAACTTTTTCAGAGAGCTCTTTTGATCTTTGAGTGTTCTTCAACCCAACTTGAGAAACCTGACTTGAATTCACCGCGAGAAATCTTCACTTCTTCAAACTTGTAAGTATTTTTTTTTTATTTTATCTAAATATATATATTTGGAGCTTGTTGGGTGCATGCCCAAGTCAACAGGGATGGAGCCACAATGTAGGTGGAGACATGAGCCACAATGGTGGTTGCATCATTGGCATATATATATATATATATTAGTGTAAAGCCATTCACATGATCTCCTGAAAAGTGAATGGAGATTTTTTTTTTAATATATATAACATGCATGGAAAATGTCAAACCCTCCATATTGCTAACATTTTTTTTTCAAGGAAGAAAAAACTTGCCTTTTTTGAACGCGTGTCCACCTCTATTATTCGCAAAGGCGAATTTGATTTCAGATAATTTAATTAATTAATTAATTATTTTTAAATTACCTTAATATTTGAAAGGGAATTTTTTATAAAATTAAATATCCATAAAAAATATGAATATTTAAAATTTGACCCTCGTGTAATCAAGTCGTAGCCCTGACGCGAAGCGGTGTCGTATTTTCAACACTTATGTGCTAAATTCTTCACCCATGCAAATTGGCTTGACTTGAATGTATAGTGGTGTTCAAGTTTTAACATTTAATTAAAACCAGAATAATACTTGGTATCTATGTAAACAAGTTAAAGCCCTGATACTACACGGTGTTGTATTTTTGGCACTTATTTCCTAAAGTCTTCACTCATGCAAATTGGTTTGACTTGAATGTATAGTGATATTCAAGTTTTAACATTTAATTAAAACCAAAATAATAATTGGTATCCATGCAAACAAGTTATAGTCCTGATGCTACGCGGTGTTGTATTTTCAGCACTTATGTGCTAAAGTCTTCACTCATGCAAATTGACTTGACTTGAATGCATAGTGATATTCAAGTTTTAATATTTAATTAAAATTAGAATAATAATTGGTATCCATGCAAACAAGTTATGACCTTGATGCTACATGGTGTTGTACTTTCAACACTTAATACGACTTGAGTGCTAAAGTCTTTACCCATGCAAATTGACTTGACTTAAATGCATAGTGGCATATAAAAACTTAGACCCATATTTTATTCATCTCTCTTTCTACATTTTTTTTTTGTGTAGGATGACATTCTTCAAATGTTTCAAGGAGAAGACCATAACCATTCTTGAGGATGATAGTGAAGATTTTGAGGAAGGGACTACCTTGTTAGTGCATAAGTCACTTATTGACCTTCAATCTTTGTCAGTGCCAGTGACAAAGGACCCATTACACATTTCTTCCTGGTCCCAAGTTGCATCTTGCAAGCTTACAAATATCAGCAATTCAAAACTTAATAAGGTGAAACCTGTTTTTGATGTTCTACTACTGAATTCCTCTCACCCAACTACTATTGAGGTTCATGATGAATTTGGATTGTTGGGTTCTCGTGTTCATGACGGAGAAGCCAAATGGGGAAGCTCATTCAAAGTACTTGGAGAATCTTTCTTTACCGAAGGATATTGGGAATGGGTTGAGGAGGTATTGGGTCGGCATGAACCATTTCTCAAAGGATGTAAGCTTCATGAAGCTATTTTTGCATCCTTATTCAACTATGATCGTCATGCCTCTATGATTAGGGCCTTTTGCAAATGTTGGTGTCCTACCACTAACACCTTGCATACTTCCATTGGAGAGGTTTCCATCTCCCTTTAGGACTTGTATCATATTACTGGACTACCCATCATTAGATCTTTTTAAGATGAGATGGTACCAAGCTCGGAAGAGTTATCTAATGATGCAACAAAGTCCTCACTCCCACCAAGTTGTCGAAATTTATTCCTTGCATATCATCGAATTTGCTGTGAGACGAAAGGGAAGTCTTTAGTCAAGTTAGCCTCTTGGGTGTCCTTTTGGTACAAAGGCTCCATGAAGTATGCAAAACCTCCAAAGAAAAGTACAAAGAATAAGGCGCATAGGCCTAAGGACACTCATAACCCCTCCAAGGAAATTGATCATGTTAAATCTTGTACTCAGTTAGAGATGAAATTTTTTGACAACCTTGGCATAGCCGAGGCAGATGTTAAAGAGACTTACTTGGCCGCTTTCTTAGCATGTTGGTTATGCAAGTTCGTTCTTCCTTGGGGAGGTGTCAACTTGATTTGTCCTAGAGTCTTCAAGGTAGCTAGTAGAATGGCTCAAGGTGAGACATTTAACCTTGCTGTTCCGGTGTTAGCAAACATTTACAACGACTTAAATGAAATCACTTGTTCTTCGAAGCTTGGGACTAATGCATCTATTTTTCCTATTCATTATTTATACAGATGGTTAGGTGAATATTTCGATACCCATTTCATTTCTCCTTCTTGGAACCATTCCCCACAGATGACTTATTACTCCGATGAGTTTTTTGCTAAGTGTTTTGATGATTTGCAAGCTCAGACTTTGATAATGTTTTGCAAAGGCGTAAAGTTGGACCACTTGGCATTGACGCACAAGGAGCGTGTGCACTGGACTGATAATGAATCTATAAGTCTTCGCTTTAACTATTTATCTTTGTGACAAGGTAACCATCGGGTGATCCAACTGTATTATCCTCATCGGTTTTCCAGGTAATTTAGGTATCCTCAAGACCTTCTGGGGGGTTTTCCAGAGATTTTTTGCACTGGAAGAGACGGTGTATCAACATTGGGAGTCATGCATTAGGCTTGGTACCTACTCCAAAGTTACTATATCAGATTATCATAGTCTTAAAGAGTTTTCAGTCACCAAGGCTTATGCGGATTGGAGGATTAGAGTGCGTAATCCTGATAAGGAAATTCTTATTGTTGCTTGTATAGAGCCTTCTCCTGATTCTTCTCGATAAATTCCCTTAAAATCTTTAGAGAGTAGAACATGCATGGCTGACTCAAGTGTTTCTACTAAGGAGAATGTTAAAGACAATGCTGAGAATGATTTTGATGATTTACCTAATGATTCAAGAGCTTCTTCTAAGCGCTCAATAGGTGGACATCAAACTAATACCTCTACACACTTAAAACATGAGGAAACTATTTTCAATGGTGGTAGTACTCATTATCACAAGACTTTGAAGCAACATAACAATGTACAGGGTCTTTATGTATTAGACGATGACTCTGAAAATACAAGTGAATGTCACTTCAAATGCCGAAAGATTAGACACAACCCTGTGTACTATGATGAGACTGACTCTCATCCTCTTGATGCAGATGCCTTCTTTGCTGACGTCCCAACTTCTACTCAACCAATGGAACTTGATGGTGAATAGGTAATTTTTGTTTTTTTTTTTTTTTGCATTGATACTAACAAAAATAAATATTTGCCTTAGGTGGTGGGTGACAACCAATTTGTCGATGAAAGGGATGAGTCATCTCCTAAGGATCGGTTCAAAAATGTTGTTCCTACTAGGGAGTCAATGCCCTTTACCTCGACTATGCAACAAGATAATCACTTTATCATCCCATTACCTTTGTCTTGTTCTCATTTGGATGATGAAAGTATTACTAACATCTTAAGTGATGTTCTGATTGAATCTCAAGGTCAAAAGACCACAATTGGAGATACAACATATGATGAATTGACACTTTTAGCAGTTGCAGGTTTAATTGCTGAACAACAATCTCCATGCCCTGCGTGGTTGCTCTTTCTACTTCCATTCACAATTCAATGTCAAACAAATCATCCTTAATGCCCAACGCTAAGCAGCACTTATGATAGGAGAAGACATTAAGGAGATGATTATCAAAACTTCCAATGAGTGTCTCCCATTATTGAAAGGAAAAATCGATGAGCTTTTCAATGCTATCACAAAGACTGGAGTGGACCCTTCACCATTCTATGAAGATATCTCCAGAAGTACAAAGCCAACGTTTAGCTATTGTTACGTCTCAAATTGTGGATACTCTAAACTCTAAGGGTGTACAGGAAAACAATTGTCAATCATTAAAGGGTAACTTAACTACTCTTAATGCTAAACACGAAGCATTTAAGAAGGAATTGGAGTAACTAGGTATACAAAAGGAGCACCTCCACAACTCAATGTTGGAGATCGATGAGATTATAGCCAATAAATAGAATGATGTTTCTCATTTGAGGAAAGAACACATCATTATCGCCCAAACCCCCGTGCTTACTGATGTCGATGTCAAGACTTTAGAGACACTTCAAGAAGCCTTAAGAACTCAACGTGATGAGCTTGCATGCTTGTCCTTTGATTTCCTTTTGAGGGATGTAGATTATTTCATACTTAGTGAGTAACAACCCCCATCTTGCTAATCGTCTTGAAATAACAGTTCTGGCTTTGATAACACATACTTAATAGGATCAGCGTGTGCTATCAAGTGTATTGTGTATGCCTGCATGTAATGTCTTAGCTTTTTTGTCGAGAAGATTAAAGTAAGACAAATTTTCTATATTGGGGAGTAATTTAGTTCTGGTCTCGCTAGAGTTCGACTTAGGTAATATAATGCATTTTCTTTGTTCTCCTCATTTTCTTGTGCAAGTAATGCTCCAAGAGAGCATTCTTGTACGACGATGTAGAGTATCAATGGCTTCCCTGCCATAAGAGCACCTAAGATTGGTGGATTAGCCAAATATTTTTTTATGCTATCAAAGGCATTATGACAAGCTTTGTCCCAAACAAATGGGACATCTTTTTTCATAAGTCAGTTGAAGGGTTGACATCGTTCTGCAAGGTTTGAAATAAACTGTCGAATAAAAGCAAGATGTCCTTGAATACATCTAAGTTCTTGAAGATTCCTTGGCTCTGACATATCTCAAATGGCTGCGATCTTAGATTGATCCACTTCAATGCCACAGTGTCGAATAATAAACCATAGAAACTTACCAGAAGTAACACCAAAAACACATTTGAGCAAGTTCATTTTGAGTTGGTACTTTTTTTAACCTATCAAACACCATACGAAGATATCGCAAGTGGTTTTATCTCTTCCTAGACTTTACAACCAGGTCATTAACATAGCACTCGACATTCTTATAGAGCATGTCATGAAAGATTTTCTGCATAACACGTTGATATGTTGCACCTGCATTCTTTAATCCAAAAGACATCACTTTGTAATAGTAAATACCTTTTGGGGTACGAAATGCAATAAGCTCTTCATCCCTTAGTGCCATTTGTATTTGATTATACCCCGATGATCCATCCATGAAGGATAAAGCTTCATGACCAGTAGTTGCATCAATCATAAGCTCCATGATTGGTAATGGGATGTCATATTTTAGGCAAGCATTGTTTAAATCTCTGAAATCCACACAAACATGGATCTGCCCATTCTTTTTCTTAACTGGAACGATGTTTGAAATCCATGTCGGGTACTTTACCTTCCTAATGAAACTAGGTTCAATCAATTTGTCAATTTTGGTTTCTATTTGAGAAACAAGTTCTGGTCAAAATCATCTTTGGGCTTGCTTAATCAGTCGGACACCATGCTTCACCATGAGTTGATGTACTGCAACTTTTGGATCAAGACCTGACATTTCTTTGTACGACCATGCAAAGACATCTTTATAATCGAGTAACAACTCAAAATAACTTTTCTCTTCAGAAGGACTTAGAATCATACTTACATAGGTTGGCCTTGGGTTTTCATTTGTTCCTAAATTGAGCTTTTTTTTAACTCATCTACAATGGTTTGCCCCTCATCCTCAAATACTTGAGGAGCTTCTCCTGGTTCATTTTCTGAAAATGCTGAATTAGAGTCAACTTGCACTATAACATGGTAGCTAGTGTGCGTTGAACTTTCTTCAATATCTTTAGGGCATCCCTTGTCTGACTGCTTGGTGATCACAATGGTACATTGTTTTACTTTTAATGAACCATTAGTACAAATTTCCCAAGTTGAATGGCGCTTCATCCTTGATGGGACTAAACTTCTTGTCTTTGCATCCTTCTTTAGTTCAATATACTGCTTCTTATTGGGATTTCATTGCCATGACTTCATTCTACTTGGTTAAAATCGCCCTACCTAGTGAACACTGAAGCTCGTGTAATTGGAGCTTTAATCTGATCAAATACTGAAATTCGAGGAGGAGAATTTGACCCACTAATATTTTCCATGTCTTCTACAGTGATATGTTGTGTGTTTGCCTTAGTCTTCTTAGTCTTAGCTGAAATTTTGATAGGCTCGAAAGGTACAAACCCTAAACCTGCCCTAGAAGGTTTGACTGCATACCCTTGTTGTTTCAACTTCTTTTGAGTTTCATTAAGGCCATGCATCTTTTCACCTGTAGTCTCGAGGCTAAGTTCTCCTAATCATGATGACAAAGTGAAGTCATACCTCACCTTGGCTAATAACTTATAAGCCTTAGGGTTGAACCCCTCATCTATTATTTTACCAAGAAAGAATTCTTGCTTTGTTTGATCTCTTGAGGATTTGACAGATTTTTGTGTCTCATCTCTAGAGATAAGTTGTAAGTTTGGATCATTAACACGACCCATTTCTTCTGGATGCTTGCACTCAGGTAACTCGATAACCTTTTTATGGAGTAAGTCTTCCAACATGTTAGGCACATTAGAGTCAGGAAAAGGATATTTATTCTCCTCTAATTTCTTCAAGGTGAATCGACGCCTCTCATTTTCCTAGATTGGTCCAGCCTTTTTTACTTCCTTATTTTTGTCCCTTATTGAGATTTTGACGGGAGCCGTATTTATTGTCATTGACTCCTGGATGGGTTTCTGCGAGGTCTTGTCACTCTTTTTCCCATCATGTTTCTCTCTTTGTCAATCAATGGTAAGGTCCTTCTTGGAACCATGGTTGGTTATGCTGAGCCCTATGTCATGTGCTCGGGTAGCTAATTCTTCAAAGGTATAGGGTCGTATCCCTTGGAGAATGTATAGAAAACCCTAATGCATTCCTTGTATGCACATCTCCATGGCTGATACCTCGGATAATCTATCTTTGCATTCAAGGCTTAAGGAACGCCAACGGTTGATATAGTCTACAACCGACTCGTCTTTCCATTTCTTAGTGTTAGTAATTTCCATCATATTTACAGTTCGTCGGGTGTTATAGAAATGATTGAGGAATTCACGTTTCATTTGGTCCCAACTATCGATACACTTAGGTGCAAGGTCTATGTACCAATCGAAAGCATTTCCTCGAAGAGAATGAACGAATTGTTTAACTAATAAGTCACCATCTGTACCTGCATTGTTACAAGTTTCAACGAAATAGGAAACATGTTGTTTTGGATTTCCTTTCCCGTCAAATGATTAAAATTTTGGAGGTTGATAACCCATAGGCATACGTAGGTTATCAATCCTCTTAGTGTAAGGTTTAGAGTACATGAGCATACTCTGTGAGAGTCCATGGTAATATGGTGTTAGTTATCATGTCCTGAAGTTGTTGGATAGATAATGACGCCACTGAGGTAGATTCCGTCGTTTGTCTCTCAACTTGCATTATCCTATACGTATGTGGCGCATCATCGAGATGAGATGTAAAATTCGGAAGGTGGTTGAGTCATTGACTTGACTCACCCGTATTTTGTACTTGTGCCTCAACCTTATTTATGAGGGAGGTTATTTGCATATCCTTCTTCTCAACCGTCTTGGTGAGTTTGGCGATGACGCGAGCCATCTCTGCTAATTGTTCCTCTATGGATGTAGTGTCGGTTGCCATTACCAGTATAGTCATCGAGAAAGGAAAAGTAAAAGAGTTGGAACGATTGGAGTAGTTTTCCTTCTTTGACATTCCAGTTGGCGATCCGGAGTGTGAGCCAGTGCTAGAGTTGGCTTCGGTAACAGAGCAAGGAGATTTATCCCCAAAGTCCTGTAGTGTTGAAGGGAGTTTTCCCTTGCTACGAGGACTATGGCTCTTTGCCCCCAGAGAGACCAAGGTGATGAGTGGTTGGTGCTCATCATGTGTTCTTACCTGTTTTAGCAAACAAGCAGACTCACTTGTTTGTTTTGTTGAGATTGAAGATGTTGATTTTGCTTTGCTACGAGTCATGGGGCTCGTAGCGGTGTCATGTGTCGATTGTGCAGTGATGATCTTGTCATTGCACTTGTTGACATGCACAACTTGAGTTCTTTTGGGTGCCATCGATGAAGTAGAGATCAATCAAAAGAGATGAGAGGTTGAGATTTCCTATCGAGCGTCTCAGAAATTTGTACGCACAAATTTTATAAATTTTGGTCCTACAAAATTAACAAAACAAAATAGGAAAATAATGCAAACAAAATATTTATTGAAATTAAAAATATTATGGGTACAATCTCAAAAAAATAATATTCTTTCCAAAAGAATATTTTCCCTCTGATTTTTTGCTTTGATCACATTTTGGAAGATGACGATGACGTTTTCTTTATTTCGAAGATCAATCAAGAGCCACAAGTGGCTTATTCCTGAATGACCTTGTTGAATGGCGAAGAACGCGCGTAGCAGTTCTTTTACCGTTTACCGAAGTTGCAAGGAGATTTGATGAAACTTTTTTTTTTTTTGTGAAACCCCTTTTCCGGTACGAAGTTACCTTTGGATTTTCTCCTTAGGATTTTTTCCTTTCTGCATTTTTTTGATTTCTGAATTTCTTCATATTCTTGATGGAAGACACCTCTATTTATAGGTGAAGATAAGGAATTTGAATTTCAAATTTCTAAATTTTAGTTGCTTAATTCAAGGGATTTAGTTCCTTGATTTTAACAAATTTTCTTCTACGGGAAGTTTTACCAACAAGATAATAATAATAATAATAATAATTTTCTTCTTATTATTATTATCCTTTTTATAGTTGGAGATTATGGAAACTTATCCATAAGATGATATATATTTTTTTAAAATTTATTCATTTTGAAGACCAAATTAGTGGTAATTTAATCCACTCGTTTTTTTTTTTTTTATGTTTACACATGCAAGCATACAACAAAGACATAATAAGAGGGTACTTATTGATTCATTAATCAAACATTATATTTGCCTCGATTTGGGTTCAAGCTTGACTCTCTAAACATTCCCAATGGAGTTGTCATCTTAGAGTTTCTAACTAGGGAGCATGCAAATCCCAAAAACGCATAGTTTCTCCTCCAAAAATGACTTCTCTAGTTGGGGAACACATTAGATATTTACCTAAACCAGTAGGTCCTTGAGTGGATCCCACGTTAGCCCCAAGACGTTGGTCTATAAATAGAAAAGTAAATGGTTGAGTTTGAGACGATTCTAGTCTAGTTGGCCCATAAAACTCACTAGGATAAGTAGTATATCAAAATGACGAATATAATAGATTTTAAACAAGACAAACAAAAAGGGGGTTAGAGATCGCTCAATAAATGAAATGCATAAGGGTTTTCCTTTGAGCTGTTTGAGAGATATCCGAATTGAGTTATGAGTATGAATGATTTTATATTTTTAGGGAAAGAAGAACAAAAAAAAAAAAAACAAAAAAAAATTAATAAAAAGACTTAAATTAAATCATAGTCTAATGAATTTTATGATTTTATAGATCTATTTTCCATTGGAATTCTATACATCGACATAACTTTGAATCATTTTTTCACCTGCATTTTTCACACGCCTTCCTATTTAATTGGCGAGACTTGTTTTTATTTTGAAAAATTAATTTTTGAAGAATTGGAGATGCCAGTTATTTTTGTTTAGTTTTTTTCAAAACGGAAAATAAAATAAGAAATAAAACCCTAGCATGACTCATTTTTGAAAGAAAAGACGTTTTTGCGAAAAATCGAGTCCAACTTTGGGGGTTAGGTTACTTACTCAAGAAGGTACCATAAGAATAACATCCCTATAAGTCTTGAAAAGGTCTCTACTAAACAAGTAAAGGGAATTGTGGAAATTAATTAAGTAATTAATTATGGATACCAAGAAAAAGAAAGTGTGAATAAATATACAATAGGTCATGGTGAATAATGGATTACAAGAATATACAAAATAAAAAGCTGAGAATAGTTGGTTACGCTACTATGTGTTCGGGTAAAACTTGAAATAAATAAGTTGAGACATCTATTTAATTAAGATACTAAATTTTAATCCCTTTGATAGGTAAAAATTGTAAAAAAAAATTATTATTCTATTTCATATGCCACTTTTGAAGGAGAAAAGTAACACAATTGGGTGATTTGGATTGGATATCAACCTTTAAAGGTCAAAGAATCAATCCAAAATTATACATTATATGATCTAAGTTAAAGATCACACACTAAGTGATGATAATTACCTTGTCTTGAAGACTTCTACAAACATCCTATAATTTGACTTACAAATTGAGGCAATCCCCACACTTCATCTACGACATGAGCATGAGCTTCAACTAGTCCTAGGACTTCTTGTGTTCCTTTTGTTGCTTGTTTAATCTCTTGATCCACATAACACACTCTATTTAGGTTTACTTTAAGATAACATTCAACAATGTATGTATAATGTTAAGATCAAGTTTGACCTTACAATTAATCCAATAATTGATAGAGATTTCCTTTATTAGTTATCATGAGGTCTCTAAGAAAGACTAGTGTTTTGAATGTAAGCTTATACTTCTGCTAAATCTTGAATCTTTTGTACAATAATTCTTGTCCTAACATGTGCTTAGAAGTTGCAACAAATGCACTGTCTTGTCCTAACATGTGTCTCTCACTCCTATCAATAAATCATTAATCACATATAACATTAAGAATTGAAGGAAGAAAAAAAATAAAATGAAAAGATAACAAATAATACACATTTTCAGTAGTCTTTTCTGTACAAACTTAGCTTAAGGATCTAATGGAATACTATATCAAGGAACATAGATACAATCAAGAACAAGCCAAAGTTACATAACATTAATCCATGTCTCAGCTTTTCTAAAACTAAACTTGCAACTAGTCCCAATTGGCCTGTATAAGGAAAAAAATAGAACACTTAAATGAAATTAAGTAACAAAATAAAGGAAAATGCTACTTCAGTAATAAACCAAGATCAAGCAGAGAAATGACAAGATTTCTCAAAATGTTCAAGAATGAAAAGATTAATTATTTAACCATAAGTAGAATCCCTAATTGAGTATAAACCAATCTTTATAATGTACCTAAAATAATGCAATTCAATTAGGAACATAGCAAAAAAATTAACAAAATCAAAATAGGGAATGAACCTATATATCTTATCGCAAAGTGAAGACATATACCTCTTAACTACAAAACACAGTAATACCCAAGGTTCATAAATGAAGGTTGACAAAGGAACTACTTAAGGTTCACATATGAAGTACCTAAAGTTCACAAAGGTAGTACCCAAGGTTCATTAAAGTAGTATCCAAGGTTCATTAAGGTAGTATTCAAGGTTTACTAAGGCAGTACCCCAGGTGCATTAAGGTAGTACCTAAGGTTCACTAAGGTGAAGCACCTGATTACCCTATTAAAACATACTGTCATGATCATTTCTTAGTGCAATTTAAAAAGTTGTGTATGAGTAGACAAGTTTCACATCTATCTTAATTGAACTTAAAACTATGGATGTCATTCTATTTGAATGCCAAATGTAGGTCCTATGGTTGACAAATGTAGTACCTAAGGTTGACAAAGAAACTACCTAATGTTCACAAAGGAAGTACTTAAGGTTTACAAATGTAGTACCCAACGTTCACAAAGGTAGTACCTAAGTTTCACTAAGGTAGTACCTAAGGTTCACTAAGGTAGTACCTAAGGTGAACCAACTGACTAACCTATTAAAACAGAATGCCAAAGGAACTACCTAAGGTTCACAAAGATAATAACCCAAGGTTCACTAAAGTAGTACCCAAGGTTTACTGAGGTAGTACCTAAGGTGAAAAAACTAACCTATTAAAATATGATGATAATAATATAACCAATTTACTATCTCAATGTGATAAAACTGAGAGAGGACTAGGTTGAAAAGCAAAAGGGTCTTCAACAAGAAAACATACAACATAAAATAGGAAATGCAACCTACATAGAAAGGAACTAAAAAAAATTGATCAAAGATTGTCCCCATCATCCCAAGCTTCTCTCATGTCTAAGAGGCAGCTAACTGAGTACAGATAAAATAGTAAGCATGAATGGTAGTCATCAATATCAGTTTTCACACAAAACAATAACTAGTGACTTCATTACGGTATGAGAGAGATGGGGAAGGAGACACAATACATGGTAGATAATATTGAGTACAAAGTTAATCATTTTAAAACATTTAAAAAAACAATTCTCAAGGCATCGATGATAGAAACTTACATGACTCTTACAGCAGCTTGAATCTAGAATAATATAATAATACCAAACCAAGTGATGAGTATTAAAATAAAAGAGAATAGTGAATCCCTTATGAAGTTAGTATATACATGAAAATGTGATATGCTAGCCAATGAACCTCTACTAACTTCAACCATTTATAATGTTGGTGAGCTCAAGGTTGCAAACATAAAACTAACATCCATTAACTTTTCCATGGTGGCTAAACTAATCTTACTAACAACTCTTTGGTTCTTGTGACAAAAACAAGGAAAATAAATAACATACAACCAAAAAAGGAGATTGACACACAACTACCACCTAATTTAAGAGGATCCACCTATGACACCAAGTTATTTCAAATTTAATATGAAGAAAAGCAACAAGATATATATATATATATTGCCATTTTTCTATAAACCTATTACATATCTGATTACTTTGAGCTAATGATTCAAATCTTGTACATCACCTACAACATCTTCGACATCATATCTTCATCTTCTATACTTGAGTAAGTGTTAATAATAGCTAAAGAGATTTTTAAATTTAGATTTAATTATTACTATCAAGTAAAAAATGTTTGAAACTAATCCTCATAGAGATGATCAGATAACAACATATATATATTAAAATTAGACATATTATAATCAAATATCATAATATTATTATGAAATAATGTTTGATGTAATTTAATAATACATGTACACTTATAAAATTCATATTTTTTTTATCGATGCATACGATATTATTATCAAATATAATAAATCATATTATAAATATATCATATTCTTTAATAAAACAACTTTAAAATGTCTATTTTACTTCTAATTACATTTTTATGAAGTTTTTCTCATTTTTTTTTTTTTATAAATTTTGATCAATTTTAGACTTACTGATATTTTTTTTCCAAAATATTCGCCGATATATCCGATATATTCGTAAAATCGAAGTACCGATATATCCATGATTACCGATATTTTCATTATTGGATGTAATTAATTCAGATGATGTTTGTTTTCTCAAATCACAATATACTTTTTATAAAATTAATCATAATGTAATTAAAATAATTTTAATATCTTCATAAAAAAACTTGATTTAGATAAATCAACCTCTTTAAACAAATGATAATTTAAGTTTTTTAAATAAAAAAAATAAATGCAAAAAAATGACTTTCGAATCCAAATTACATTTTTTTTGAGTTATAATTTAATTTATTTATATAATATTTTATTCCCAACTATTAAAATTTATTGATCATATTAAAAAATTTTATCTATATATTTATCCATATTAAAAAAATTTTATATTTATTGTTGTTTTAAATATTATTAATTATTAAATAAATTAAAATTTAAACAAATGTATGAATCACTACTCATTCGATCATAGTGGCTTCATTTATGCACCTAATCACCTTTAAATTTTCTTTTTTTAGTTAGTCGTCGTAACCCACTTCTCTTTTCTTCAAGTGGGGCGAGGGACTTGCAACTTATTCATTATGGAAATTGCACTAGGCCATCTTTCTACGTTCTAGGAAATGAAGAATCCTCACATTTGTCATAATCTTCAGTGTTTTTCAATTGAAATGTTGGTTGAGATTATGATTCACGTTGCAAAAACATTATCAATAGACTTCTTCAATGCCAAAAAAAGATGTGCATCAAGCCTCTGAATTTTTTCTAATTGTATATAGATATATAGGTATATTATAAATAGAAATTAATTTTCAGATTTAAAATTGTAGTTGAAGAAAATTACATGGGGCATTAAAGGAAAGATGAATGAGCCCATGGTGTGAAGCTAGGAGCAAGGTAGCTTTATTATTAAAAAATTATAGAGATGTTGGAAATCCAGAGGCATTATATAGGCAAAGAATGGTAAGTTTTTATTTTAGATGATTTGGTAATCTTGTTTGAATAAATATTTATGTTTTATTTGTTGTGAACTTCTCTAGAATTGATTTTTTTTTTTTCATTTTTTTTTATAATAGTTAAGAGTTTTTTAGCTTAGAGAGAGTAGAATCGGGTGTTGCTCTTTTAAACAAAGCACTTACAATGAACCACATGGGAGCAATATGTATGTATGGAATCATGTTGTTGTGTAGAGGTGACAATTCGAATGAAAAAGAAGGGTTATATCTTTTGGATGTGGTTAAGAAATCAACCCAGTTGGAGGAGTGCCGAACGAGAGTGAAGTCTTTCATATCGACAATGTGGGTTGAAAATCACAGTCTTAAATATGAAGAACTCAAGATCTATTGTTTGAAAACATGTAAAAAAACATAAGTTGGTGTAGACAAAGACTAGAGCGACACTTATTTTGGAGAAGTTGAATGTGAGAAAACATTGCCAAACTTGTATGGCCACCAATGAAGTTTCCAATTTTTGTAGAATATTTAAATAGATTATAATGTTGTTTAATTATGGTGGGTCTAATTTTGGTACACTACACTTTTCCGTCATTTTTATTTTTTTTCCATTTTAGTTGTGTTTATTCCATTCAGAATATTGTATATTAATAATCATTTTTACAATCTTATATAATTTTAAAAATTTCCTTACTTTTGGTTCAAAGTTTATTATAATTTGAATTTTTTTTTTGCTCTAAACATTGATCTTATGCTCAAACAAAACATAAGATGAATGTAAATTTTTTTTGTCTATGCAAACTGCACTTGCCAAGCTTATCCCAAAACAATGGATGTGGATAAAAATTGATTGGTAGACAACACTAGATAAATAATTTTGTAGGATTGTTTTAGGTTTATAGTTATTCTAAATTTTATTCTTAAAATTATTAACTTAAAATCCATTACTTTCAATTAAGGTCAAGAACAGTCTTATGCCCTTAACATGAAAAAAATTACAACAAAATCTAAAATATTATGTTTGCGATTATTATTCAATTTGTTCTCATTATATTTTAGCCAAACAACAAAAACAAACCAAAACAAGATAACACACACAAGTTGACTATAACTATATATCAAAAAACAAATTAAGGTACACTCCATGTTATATTTTGTTTAATTTTAACATTACCTAAATCATCTTAATTATCATAAATATACATACAATACAAAAATATTCATGGCACTACAAGTTATCATCGTACAAAATGGAAAACATGAAGTTTGTTTGGAAATATTTTCGAAAACCAATATCATTAACTTAGAATATCGTTAAAGTGTCGGAATAACATTTTTTGTTTCAAAATATATAACAAATGTAGGCTAATGAGTTGGAATCCAACACATGCCTCTTTGGTGAACTCCATCATCAAATAATGTTGCCTTTAATTTGATGACAAATCATTAGAGAAAGTGCCTCGTCACCCTCCCTACTTCCATGTCATGTTTGACTGACTTTTTAACTTCTAACCCACTCTTAAGTCAACTTCCTCATCCAATTATTATAATAAACAAATCTATGTCTACTCTTTCTTCAGTGTTTTCATCAAACCTACGATGACAATGAGACCCAAAGATTTCATTTACAATTCAACCTTCAGAGGCACCTGAAAATCCAAACCTAATGACAACCCTTCTTGTATTCCCTCAAACACGGCCTAACTTGGAAGTTTTATATCTCAAAGTCTATGATTAATGGTTACTAATAAAATAATAATAAATTTATTACATTATTTTGATAGTTTAAAATCAATTTAAATGAGAAGCCTATTTGGTTATTAGCAAAATATAATTTTTATATGTTATAAAAAAAAATGCAAATACAATATTTTACATTGAACAAGTAGCCCTCTTGTATTAATAAATTAATAATAAATTGATATGCATGTATGGTTGATAATAAATAAATTAATATTCATATATTTTTATAATAAATAAATTAATAATAAATTCATATTCATATATATATATATATATATATATACACACATATATTTCTTCACAATGAATGAAGTTATAATAAATTCATATTCATGTATCCTTCAATAGTTTTTCAATGGATATTAAAGGGTTCTTTTTTTGGGCAAGCCGCTTGCGATTGTGTGTGTGGAATGTTGGTATTTGTTGGTTTTCTGGGTTTTTTTTAGGGTGTTTTTGACTGCTTGGTTTAGGGTTTGTGAGTTTTTGGATTGCTGTGTTTGATTGTTGCGCTTCTTGTATGTAGGTTTTGGTTCAGCCTCGGGCTAAAAAATGTCTGCAAACAAGAAAGCTGTCTCATTTGTCCGGGCCGGCGATGTTCGCGAGAAACCTACAGACAAGCTGAGTGTAAAGGAGTTCTGGGATCGCTTTTGCATCCCAAATGGCGTGGCTGTGGAATTTCTGGATGAGGAGGAGGTCGTGTCGACTGAGAAAACTGAAGGACGTGCCATCACTTTCTCAAAGGAGCAATTCAACGTTGGGCTCCGGTTCCCTCTTTCGGCATTGTTCAAGGAATTCCCTCATTTTTCTCAGATCCCACCAGCCTTCATTCACCCCAACATAGTCCGGGTGCTGATGGGATGCAGCATTATAAACATGCTGTTCAATCTCGACCTCTCGCTGCTGGAGGTTCTTTTTGTTTACTCCCTGAAGAAGGGAAAAAATGGTATCTTTAGCATGGCTGCTCACCTGCCTTCCCTTCAATTGGTGACTGAGCTGCCGGATTCGACGAAGGGAGGGACGAAGGGGTATGAGGTGGTCAGGGGTGCGTGGGCGGGGCTATTGGAGCATCCGGGGAGGCCTTTTTCTCCAAACTACTCAATGGTGCTTCCGGGTACGTCAGCTTGCGGGTTTTGTCCGGCTTTTACCTTGTTGTCTTTTTGTTGATATTTCCGGATGGCATTCTTATCTTTGGTTGCTGATAATGCAGGTCCGGATAAGAGGGGCCACATAGTCGACTGGGTGGAAAAGACGTCGTTTGCCTGCCTAAATAAGCTATTTGAGATAGACGTTGGCGAGAGGCATTATGAGACGTTGCTCACGGCGTGGAACCTGATGGCCGTTTTTCGGGAGTCCCAAGAGTATATCGTCAATATTCTCCTTAGGAAGCTACCAAAGGAGGTAGTGCCTGGGGAGCATTATATTATGAAGGATCTCCCTTTCTACAAGGAGGTAAAAGAAGCCGATGCTGAAAAACGCCGAGCACTCCTTGATGATCGGGAGAGGAGGAAAAATGAGGGAACTCTGTGGAAGGCTCCCGGGCAGAAACGCAACGCAGCCTTCCTTCTAGGTGAAGCTCCAACAAAAAAGAGGAAGCTGGTCAAAAAGGGGAAAGACGTGAAAATCACCCATTCTCCAAAGGAATTTGTTCCCCCGCCTATTACTTATGAGGGGGACGTAACAATACAGGAACCAGTAAACCCTCCTCCCCACTCTATTTCAAATGGCCCCGGACACGTCGCGGGATTAAACCATTCGGGGCCGTCGCTGCTGGTGGCTGAACGTCTGTCTCTGCTGGCTGAAGAGGCGACTTCAATAAACCAGCCCGGTTCTCCCCATCCGGGGCTATTTGTGTGGCTGCAGTGCCTCTTACGGTGAACCCACTGGAGGAGATGGGGGCAGAAAGCTAGAGTCTACCTTCTGGCGAGCTGAGCCTTGTCGCCCTTGTTCCGGTGAAGGGGCCAGCTTCAAAGAGGTCGCGTTCGGCGTGCAACCTAAAGTCCGGCCTCATCGAGTGACTTCAAGATTGATTTCAAGAGATTGAAGTTAGTTGCTCATCCACCCAAGATGCTCATCCGGAGGGGAGCGAGGTGGAGATGGCAACTGGGACTCCAGCCGTCCCGGTGGTGGTCCCGAATGAGGGTGCACCCGGAGAGACCCATCCGGCTGATAATGTTGAGGCCCCGGATCCGGAAGAGGAGTCGCCTTCTAACGCCTCATCAGGGGGGAATCCTGTTGATGATGCGGCTTGCAACTTCGCTAGCCCTTTTAGCTACGCGGAGTTGGAAGAGAAGTTGAAACAGATTCCACCCGGCTCGACCGTTGTCATGCCTTCAGCCAAGATGTTTGAAGTGGTAGAAACGGTATACTGTTCTTTGTACTTCTTGATTGATTTGTCATGCTAACGTGTTTGTGGCATGACTTCTAATTTCGCTTTTCTTGCTTGTGTGCTTGTATGCAGCTGGTGAGTGGTCTTCGCGGCATGGCTCAACAACACGATTTATTCACTGACTTGCTGCGAACCACTGATTACATGAAGGCCTTCGCGTCTCAGCGCAAAAATAGTGAAGACCAGCTACGCTTGAGACTGGAGGAGGCCGAAGCCAATTTATCCACCGCTCCAGAGGATAACGAAGCTCTCCGGGCGGAGTTAGCTGAAGCAAAGAGCCGGGAGGAGTCAACGGTTGTTCGCTTGCATGAGGCAGAGGATGAGATGGCCCGGTTGAGGGGGGATGTGAGGCAACTCCAGACAGATGCTTCAATTGAAAAGAAGCAGAAAGAAGATTTGCAGCTGTGTTTAACAGCGCAAAAAGAAGAGCTAGAGTGAGAGTTTGCTGCAGAGAGGGAGGAGCTTGAAGCGGACTATCAAAAACAAGTGGATGACACGTTCTTCTTCGGCTATCGCTGCTATATGAAGAATGGCATAAAGTGGGATGTCCCTTCAATTCCTCCGGGTGAAGAGAAGATGCTTCTTGACAAGCCTGCTCCCTGATAGCTTTCTTTTGTAATTTGTTTTGCTGCTATCTTCTTTTTGTATTTGTTGTGGTCCGGAGACCTTCTTGTATATACTTTTACAACTATCAATAAATCATTCTTTTATCCTTATTTGTGCCTGTCTTTTGTTCTTTTATTGATAATACTGCTTTAAATTGGACACATTCCATGGTCTAAGTAGTGGAGTTCCGTCTAGCTTTTGTAAATGATAAGCTCCACCTTTACTTGGCTTAGCCACTATATAGGGTCCTTCCCAATTGGCCTAGAACTTCCCTGTGCCTATTTCAGCAGTGTTTTCAAAAACTTTTCTAAGGACCAGCGTACCATTTTTGAAGCTTCTGGGCCTTACTTTGCGATTGTAATGAGCAGATGCCCTTTGCTGATAATCTGCCATCCGGATGGCTACGCTTTCTCTTACTTCATCTGCCCAATCTAAGTTTGTTCCTAACTCCGCACTTGCATCATCCTATTTTGCTGCTTCAGTCCGGATAGTGGGTAACCCTATTTCGGTAGGAATGACTGCATCCATTCCGTATGCGAGGGCGAATGGAGTGTTTCCTGTTGGCCGTCCGGGTGTGGTTCGATAGGCCCATAGGACGCCGGGTAACTCTTCCACCCACTTTCCTTTGGCTTGCTCGAGTCTTTTCTTTAAAGCAGTGACTAGCGTTTTGTTTGTGGCTTCTGCTTGCCCGTTACTTTGAGGATAACGCGGTGTGGAGTATGAATTCCGGATGTTCAGCTCCAAACAGAAATTCCTGAATGTGATGCTCTCAAATTGAGGACCATTGTCAGCTATGATGGTTTGTGGAATTCCAAAACGGCAGATGATGTTTTTCCATACGAACTTGGTGACATCTTTGTCTTTGATGCTAGCATACATTTCAGCTTCCACCTATTTACTGAAGTAATATGTGGCGACGAGCAAAAATTTCTTTTGGGCAGGTGCGGCTGGAAAGGGTCCCACTATGTCCATGCCCTATTGCGCGAAGGGCCATGGGCCTGATATTGGTTTTAATATTTCTGATGGCATATGTGGAATAGGAGCACACCTTTGACATTTATCACACTTTTTGACATATGCTGCCGAATCCTTTTTCATCGTGGGCCAATAATATCCTTGTGAATGAGCTCTATGTGCCAGAGATCGTCCTCTTGAATGATTTCCGCATATTCCTTCATGCAACTCAGCTAATACGTACTAGGCCTCTGATTGTCTTAGGCACCGAAGGTAGGGTCTTGTGAAGGATCGCTTGTACAAGTGCCCCTCGATTATGGTGAAACGGACAGCTTGCACGCGGACCTTGTGCGCTCGTTTGGGATCTTTGGGCAGAGTGCCAGTCCGGAGGTATTCTGAGATGTTGTTCGTCCATTCTTGACTGTCTGTTTGGCTTGCCTCAATGGTGTTGCAAGTGGAGGTTTCCGCTATAGAAGGGTTGATTTGCACATGTATAGGCAACATAATAGCTTCTGTGATAGGGAGGGAGGCAGCTATGCCGGCCAAGGCGTCAGCGCGCCCATTTTCAGTTCGTCTGATTTTTTCGACTGTCCATTCGGTGAATCGTTGTAAGGTGTCCCTTACTTTAGTTAGGTACCGTGCCATGCGTGCATCCTTGGCCTCGTATTCTTCCTGGACGTGTCTTACTACAAGTTGTGAATCGCTATAGACCCGGAGCTTAGTGACGGATAGGGCTAGAGCGAGGTCTAATCCAGATAAGATGACCACATATTTTGCTTCATTGTTGGAGGCAGGGAATCCCAGCTGGATGACTTGCTCTAGGTGTTCCCCTATTGGGGACTGTAGTAGAAGCCCGACTCCGGACCCTGATGACCGTGAGGCTCCATCAACTCGCAAAGTCCACCATTCTTTTCCATTTGATTCCTAGTGTTGGTTAGGCCTTCGGGCATATTCTAGCACGAAGTCAGCCATTACTTGGCCTTTCATGGACAATCTGGGTTGGAATTCGATTCCAAACTCGCTCAATTCGATAGCCCATTGCAGCATTCTTCCGGTTAAGTTTGGCTTGTGCAAAATGTTACGAAGGGGTTGATCGGTCAGCACGACCACCGGGTGGGCTTGGAAATAGGGGCGGAGCTTCTGGGCAGCGCTACGAAGGGCTAAGGCTGTTAGCTCCATTTTTGAATATCGAGTTTCTACGTCTGCCAATGCTCTGCTGACGTAGTAGATTGGTTTCTGCTCCTTGGGTGAGGGGCAGCGGAATAGAACAACGCTGATTGCCCACTCCGATACAGCCAGATACATGTACAATTTTTCTTTTGGAATGGGACTGCTCAAGATGGGTGGCTGTGTAAGACAATGTTTAATCTTTTCAAAAGCGTTTTGACAGCTGTCTGTCCATCCGCTTGCTCCAGCTTTTCGTATTGCCAAGAAGAGGGGTCGCAATTCATCAGTGAAGCGGGCTATAAAACGCCCTAGTGCGACGAGTTTGCCCGTGAGGCGCTGTAATTCCTTCTTGCTCCTAGGGGGAGGTGTTTCCATGACTGCCTTGACTTGATCCGGGCTAACCTCTATCCCTCTTTGGCTAACCATAAAACCCAGAAATTTGTCTGCACTTACGCCAAAGGCGCATTTGGAAGGATTGAGCTTCATTCCATACTTCCTCAAAAGGTGAAAAACCTCTTGTAAATGAAGAACATGCTCCTCTCGGGTTTTGCTTTTAACCACGATGTCATCAATATATACCTCTACTGTGTGGCCTATCAGAGGTTTGAAGATCTTTTTCATCAGTCTCTAATAAGTGGTGCCTGCGTTTTTGAGTCCGAATGGCATGACTTTGTAGCAATAGAGGTCGTGTGACGTTATGAATGCTGTTTTTTCCTCGTCAGTCGGGGACATGGGAATCTGGTGATATCCGGAGGAGACATCCAAAAAAGAGAGCATACCTTGCCCGACGGTGGAATCCACAATTTGATCTATTAGTGGTAGAGGGAAACTGTCTTTTGGACATGCATTATTGAGATTGGTGTAATCGACGCACACTCGCCATTTTCCTTCTTTTTTGGGTACCACCACAACGTTTGCCAACCAATCCGGATAATCTACTTCTCTGATGAATCCGACTTCTAGCAATTTGTTAATCTCATTTCGGATGACTTTTTGTCTATCCGGGTGAAAGCGCCTAATCTTCTGCCGTACGGGTCTGGCAGTTGGAAAGACGTTAAGCCTGTGAGATGTAATAGAGGGATGAATTCCCTTCATATCAGCATGTGCCCATGCGAAGATGTCATAGTTTCGTTTGAGGGCGGTTTGCATGCTCTGGGTCTCTTCTGGTGTCATGAGGGAACTGATGTTTGTAAAATGAGTATTTTCCTTCGAAATTTGGATTGTTTGTAAGGGATTTGCTGCCGGGGGATCTTTCTCCGCCGGACCCAATAATTGCTATTGGTCACATGTATGACTAGGCTCAGGGAGGGATGCACCTTCCTGGCTGGTTCCTGTTTCTCGCGCTATTTGGTAGCATTGGCGAGTGGCTAACTGGCTACCGTATAGGTCAATTTGTCCCTCGTTGGTGAGGAAACTCACCATTTGATGATATGTAGAAGGGATGACTTTCATGTAGTGTAGCCAGGTGCGCCCTAAGATGACATTGAAGGGTGACAACTCCTGAACTATTGAGAATTGTACGTTGAGAGTGACTGGGCCAGCTTGAACCGGTAGTATAATGTCTCCCAAGGATGTAGTTGACAATCCGTTGAATCCGGACAGGACTCGTCCAGGGTTTTCGAGGCCTGTGAGACTGTGTCCCATGCGACCAACGACTGATGCTTGCACAAGATCGGCTGAGCTGCCTGGGTCAACCAGGATACGTCTCACATCGAAGTCCCCTATCTCTAGGGACAGGATGAGGGCATCGCAATGTGGCTGCAGCGTCCGGGTGGGATCTATTGGTGGGAAAATGATTGTCCCATCTATGGGGCGAGGGCCTGATTCATGCCCAATTGGTGTCTCAGCTGATTCGTGTCCAGCTGGTGCTCCTTGATAGAGGGAGTAATCAACAAAATTTATAACCTATAACACCATATACTAGGGTAGCAAAGAAAAAGCTACTATAGTATAGCGGCTCTAGGGTCGTTCACTGGGAAGGATTAGCAAGCTATCAATGATACCAATTCCAAGTGAATTGGTCTTGTTTCATTTCAAGGTTAGCTTAAGAAATAAACACAAACTTTGATTGGTAAAGATTTAAACTAACTAACATAACAAGTACTCGGAATAACTTAGGAAGAAAAGCATTCCTTGGAGAGTTAGGTTCACTGGGGTGGTTCCTCATGCAAAAGACATAGCTCCGGTCAGATGATTCATTTCCTCACGTTAGAGATTCAACATATAGTCAATTCTCTAACCGATGTTGTACAGATACCTCCTTCAATTAGATTTCACTTTAATTCTCTCACTGATGCAACTTGCAATGGTTTAAGCCTCTCACTAAGCCGTAACCATTCAAGGTGATCTTTAACCTTGGATTACCCGTCAAAAGCTCGCAAGAGATAACTAATGGATGTCTCCTTGGAGTCCAAAAGCTTACCAAGTGTTGGCTATTCTAGAAAATCCTACCCTAAAGTCACCTCCCAGAGGCTCGCAAGGGGTAAACTAGTGCATTTCCATGGTTGGAAATCACTTGCCTTACCAAGTGTTGGCCCAGGTGACTCTAAGGTGTTTTAAGTTAACTAAAAACATAGAAATCACTAAAGGATTTCACTTCCTCTTCATTAACAGCTAAAACCATAAAGCTTTTCATTCTTGCACTTGGAACCTTCCCCGGCAACCTTAGCTCCAAGGAATTAGAGGTTTAGTTACTCATTCTCTGGGGAAAACTCCTCAGAGAGTTCATAACTTAGTAAGAAAATAAAAATAAAAAGTGAGAAGGTAAGGTAATACAAAGAACTGAACTTTACTTGCTTACCCAAAACTTTTACAAAAGGATCTCCTCTCTTAGAACAGGCTCCCGAGAGGTACTTATATGAACATAATATAAAACTAATTATTACATAGATATTTTCTCTTTTTACTAACTTAAAAGCTAAGGAATCTTGTAATTGGTGGCTTACAAGGAGTATTTTGGGATTTAGACAACAACAATTTGATGTAAAATATCTCCCAATGTCGGTAGCAAATATCGGGATGCTCCAGGAACCATTTCGCAAGAGAAAATGGTGTCTGCGAGATTTCACAGGCACTCAAGAAGGGCTGCGAAATCATTTCGCAACAACATGCTATCTTTGCAGGGCTGCGAAGTTGGCTTCCACCTTGAGGTTCTCAGCTCCCAGCTTGCGGCATATATCGGGCAACATCAGAAGGAAATACACCCTACTGTACAAAAAGGCTGCGGAATCACTTCGCAGCAAAAGGGTGATTTCGCAACACTTTGGAAAATGCTTCCTTCAGCTTGGAGTGATTGGCTTGCAATGGCTGCAACTTCTTCGTTTCCACTCCGAATTGCGCACCGTTTGAAGCATTGGATTGTTGACTTCCTGAGATTTGAAATGGTATATAGAATGCATCAATTGGACTTCAGAAAGTGCTCCAAAAGTGGCTGCTATGACTGTCATAAAGAATATGCTTCATGGCAGATTCTCTTTACTTTTTCTCCTTGCAATCCGGATTTACTCTTGGCAAATGACTTCTAAGATTTACCCAAGATTCCTCAAAATTCTCCTCAATCTTGAATTGCTTTGGTGATCAAACTACTAACAAAAACACCAAAACTTACACAAAGTGATTAAAATTGCTTTCAAGGGTCCTTAACATGCCAATTGAGTTAAAAGGCCAAAACTACTACTCAAAAGTGTTTAAAATGATTAATTATAAGTTATCAAATAGCACTTTTTGAGTAGTAATCACTCCCCTCAACTGACATATTGCTAGTCCCTTAGCAATGTAGGAGAGAAAAATTGAAAATAAAAAGCAAACTAACCTATAATGTACAACATCATGCTGATCAAAAACAATTCTCAAGTGGCATGATGATCTAATTCTCTCATGAAAACATTAAAGAAATACAAACCCAAATTTCAACAAGAGTTATAACAAACTATGCTAAACACTGTCAAACAAGGGAATGCATTATGCAAACTGAAGTTTTAAAATCATTTCCACTTTCAAAGAACCAAACTTTATTCTTCCTCAAAAATCTATGTGTATTGGTTCCTTAGCTTCCGAGAATAATATGCTAAACTAATCTCTCCCCCCAACCTATCTCTTTTCAACACTTAGCAAACTGACCAAAATCAATAAAGAAAGACCACATTTTTTTTTTTTTTTTCAAAAGGGGCTTAATGGGGTACTCTTTCTGAATTGTCCATGTAATGGGGGTCCATCGATGACTCCCAACCAATTAAGGTTTAGGGCATCAAGTTTTAAGGATCTTTCAACCACTAACTCCTCGGATTTTTCCCCGGACTTTTGAGAATGAATTTCTAATACCCAAGCACCTACCACATGCTAACTCCACCTATCCACCCTTGTAACGAGCATTGAGGTCGGTGACTCCCAACCAATTAAGGCTTAGGGCACCAGGCTTCAAAGATTTTCACCATATACCCATCAGACCTTGCTCGGGTTTTAAGGCAAGCAAACAACTTTCTTTATTTCAAAGGCTCATTGGCCTTTTGCAGGGTGTTTCAATTTTATCAAATGAGGTCAAATATACCAAGTCCCAAAATTATCCTAAGTCAAGAGGGAAATAACTTTTCATGTTATAATTGGAATCTAATGTGCACAGTGTGTGAATAGCTTAAAGTGGAAGAACTAAATTCAATTTCAATAGAAGCTTCAACAATTGAACCACTTTAGTGAGCATAATCCATACTCTAAGTCAAGTGAAAAACAACAGTTCAATTTCTCCTGTTTTAATTTGAAATTTTTTCCTCAAAATTCATGGAGAATAGAGTAAAAAGAGTAAAAAGCAAAAACTACAACTAATTTACCAAAATAATTGCATTACTAAAAAGGCTTAGCATACTTCCTTTAATTTAGCATAACTTCCTTCCTCATTCCCCCCCAACTGAACTGAGCATTGTCCTCAATGTGATATGAGTGATTGTAATTAAAGGGAGGAAGTGGTACCTCCCGATTGATATCAATTTCGCATACTGATTGGAGAAACCACATGTTTCAAAAAGAATAGAATATGTGAGAAAAGGAAATAAGGATAACTTAATGCTAAAGGTTAACAAGAAATATTAAACTTGTATTACTTTGAATCTATATGAGTATAATGTAAAAGAAAAGCAATACAAGCAATCCCAAATATAGTACCAAAATAATGGGATTTCTTTCCAACTAAAAATGAAATACATAAAAGAAAAGCAATATTGTGGACCTGCATTTTTCACGTGTGTCCCCACTCGATCGGCGAGACTCGCTTTTTATATTTGTGAAAAATTAATTTTTAGAAAAAGTTGGAGTCGCCACTTATTTTATTTTTATTTTAAAGGGAAAATAAAACAAGAAAGAAAAACCCTAAAATGTGACTCCATAATTTTTGGAAAAAGCATGTCTTTGAAAAACCCGAGTCTAAGTCCGGGGATCAGGTTACTTATTGGGAAGGTACCTCTAGGAGGTAGCACCCCTCTAAGCCCTAAAGAGGTCTCTACTGACTAAGTTAAGGGAAGTGTGGCCATTAATCAGTTAATTATGGATACCTGAGTAGGCTAGGTGATTTCAAATATTGCATGTCTAATAAGAAAACAAACCATAAGAGAGAGTCGAAGTGCGTACCTGAATGGCTTCTCAAGCGCTATCATGAAACATAAGAGATTAGTTTGGAAATATGACACAACATTTGTTTTATCTAAGCAAATCAAGCATATATCAAAACACCCAAAAATTACATCATGTATGGATATAGTCATCAATAACGCATGTGTCCATGGAATTTTCAAAAATAGGTGTGAAGGAGCGTACCTGGATGGCAAGCTAAAACGTTACTATGGGAAACAAGATTGCTTAATAATAGGTGCATAATAATCTCATGTATCTCAAAAAGAAAGCACAATTAATCAAATGTCAAACAAACACTATTGAAGAGGATATCATTAATGTCGGGCCCCCACCAAAGCCCTAATTAATTTTGCATGAGTTGATTCCATGAATTCCATGATTTGGAATTATGAAGTTTATTCATGCTTGAGAAAATCAAGAAAAATCAAGAAAATCAATTGAAAATAAAAGAAAATAGTTGAAAATAAAAGAAAATAGTGAAAATGCTTGCCTGGAGGAAAGTGGCAGCAAATTTATTAAAATCCGGATTTTAGTGACTAGAAGGGTTCTAAAGATGGATTTTTCAAAGCTGGAAACGCTTAGTCGTAAAAGAATTCAAAAATTCAATTGAAAACAATAAATTTCCAATCAAAGAAGCAAAGAGAGGAGGAAGTGTGTGCAGCAAGATAGCCATGGTGGACTGGAGCTTGGGAGGTTTAGCTGTTGCTGGATTGCTGATGGTTGTATGAAGAGGCCTTCGTGCATTGCTGGCATGTCTGGAGTAGAGCTAGCCATATTCATTTCAAAGCACGTGCTCGCTTGAGAAACCCTGATGAAACTTTTATGCAGGTCATGAGGTAAAAGTGTTGGTGCACAATTGAAATCCTCCAACAGTTTCTGTGCAACTTTTTCTCGTTCACTTGCATCTATTTTAACCTTGAGAGACCCCACATAAATAAACTCTGTTTCAGGGGAGAAACCATCCTTTAAATGCAATAGAAAGACATCTTCATCTAAACTAAAGCATCATTTGACAATCACTTTATCTCTTTCAAGATGCAGCCAAGGTATTCTCTGATTTATCTACAGTCATGATGTTGTGAAAATCAGCTGTGAGTCCTTTCAAAAATCTGGCAAAGCTCCTCTTCAAGAAACTATATTGTCCCCCTTAAAAATCTGGTCCTGCTTCTTCTTTCAAGATCTTCATTCTCCATATTTCTGAGTTTAAATTCCAAAATCTCATGTGAAGATTCATTGGCTGCAGATATGTCCTGACGGATGGCCTGACTCCAACATGTAATAACTTTCTATGAATTCTGGGTCCACATCTGGTTTGGGAATGTGTGGAAATAGATTCTCTTCTCTTAACATCCGAATTCTGTTTCTATTGTCAACTTGCTCACAAACAATTTTCTTCAACTGAAAGCTCGCGTTCTTAATTGATTTTCAGATGTCCAGTTCCTCGGATGACTCCTCGTTCTTCAGGCGTATCAAATTGCCCATAATAAGAAATTAATCCTCAGTCAACAAGATTCCGCAACTTAGTCGCGTGTGTGAAGGCAAATGGGCAGTAAGCTAGGGACTTTCTGATGGATCTTGCATTTCTGGACTTTTGAAAGTGGCTGCCAAGAATACACCAAGCTCCTCTATCCTCTTGTTCCTCCTGAAGGTTTCTTCTCTCTTCTCTGCCGCAACAAGCGTTTCAATATTGAAAACAGAAACAAACCCTGTATTATGTGAAGGTTGTCTAAGCATGCTAGTTGATGGCGATGCTTTGGGAAGGACAAAGTAAACCAGTTGGGGAAGGCACAGCTGCAGAAACACCAGTAGCAGTCTGTGACGATGCCATTTGTTAGGATTGAGACAACTAACTATTGACTGCCAAGTGCATCACTTGTGGAAACGTTTGAAGCATGACCAATGGGAGGTAGAATTGGTCTCCCATAATTAATCAAGGATGCAGATGTTTTATGCCTGTCACCAATAAACCCTTGATGTCTTTGTCGTGCTGGTAGTGGAGATAAGGTCTGTTGTCTAGGCTGTATGGTCCTAGATCCTTCCACCGTTAACATCCTTCTTGGCTCCCAAAGCTTGATCAATAACAGAGAGTTCATCTTCGCATTCCTTCATGATTGTCAAGGCCAACTACTCGTTCGCAATTATATTTGAATTTCATCTTTGCAAGAGGTTCCAGGTACGGGCTGGTTAAGTATCCAATGAGTGAGCCCTTGGTCTGAATGAGAGAATAAACCTATTACTGGTTCGAAATTCTTCTTAATCTTCTCTTGAAACATATTTAGCCATTCACTATTCTGGACATTTAATCAAGGTGGCAGAAATTGATCTTTTTAGTATGTCTCCAATGCCTTCCAAGATCTCCATTATTAGCGATTTTGTCACCTCCTTTGATGCTTCGAGTTTGAGTATTATCAAAACTACTACTGCAACCCGGAGTATAAAAATTTTAATTCCATCCTCTAAACTACTAGGCATCGTGTTTAAGCAAGTTAAACAGGTTAACTTAGAGGCTTCTTCTGGAATTTTCCCCAATCAGTTGACAACTTTGGGCATAGAATACCTGCAGTGTTCTCGCTTCCAAAGACGAGAAGAGTAGCTTTTATTAAGTTTTTATATCATGTAAGTCCTCCATATTCTTTGCATACCAAAAATAACAAACGCCAATTTCAGAAGTAGCCAAGACATGTAAGCCCGACTTATCCGCATCCCCATTGTCAATGTACCTGCTATCTAAGAAGACAACAGGGTGCTCCATTCAGAAATAGCTAAGAACACAGCTGGCTGACTGTTTTATTTCGATACCATCAATTCTCCAAACTACAATACATTTCTCACCAATAACGGATGATACGATGTACTCCCCATCATCAGTAGAGATCATACGACGAACAACTTCAGGATGACCTGAAAACTTTCGTATCTTCTTGTGATCAGAAGAATTGGAGACCTTTGATTGAGCCGCTGTCAAAACAAACATAGATGATATTGCCTTTGTAGAAGCTCTAAATTTCCCCAATAGGTTTTCTGTACAGCAGATACATCAAGTGCTAAAACATCATCACTGCCTGTTTTCTTTTTTTTTTTTAGTTACCCAAGCAATTCAGTAATTAATGCCCATCTGCAGCCTATGGAAGAGAACTTGACACAAAAGAATAACTGGAACCAAAGCTCCTTCATAGACAAAAGTGATAAAGGTTGAATGAACATGCCATTGTTAGATGTTTCAAGGTCCTCTGACAAGACAAAAACAATCTGCATAGCTCATAATGATCATGGCAACATAATGCGCAACGACACTTTATTAGCCTTCAAACCACAAACCTTTCAAAGTTGAGAATACAACTTGTATAAAGGAAGAATGATCTAGAATTTAAATATCCTTTTGGCATCCAGTACGATAGATTAAGCGAGCTTTGACAAGTTGTAAATTCCATGCTCTATAAAAGACAAGGCTTTCTTTTCTTCGTTAAATTCTGTAGGCAGCCTATGAAGTCAGTTCTGTCACTGATACATAACCATTAGTTACATACTTGGCGCTTGAAACAGCCACTGATCAGTTATCAAAGGCACTTACAATCTCTTGCCAATGGAGTGATAAATTGAGGTCAAAATCTCTGTATGCTGCATCCTTAAATAATGGTGATAATGACTTCTCCAGATTACGGCAAAACCTTGATGCAATGTATTTTTCATCAACATTCGAAACAGACATTGGAATTTTCTGTAGGCTGGCAGAATTATTGGCAATTTCGACATCAGAAATTGCAGCAAGACTAAATCTTGACTTGCACCTCTTCCTTCATCTCATGGAAACAAACTGAGAGGTTTGGACATTAGGATCTGCACTTTTTCCATAGAACTGGAGCACCTTTTCAGAAGTCCCTTCTTTGGTCCCAGCAAAAGACTTTAGAGCTTCAACAAGAAAAGTCAATAACTCTTTGGCCAGATGCAATCGTCTTGCTGTGGTCTTTTTGCATTTGAAAACATGTCCTGGAGTAAAGCTTCTCTGGTCAAATCAGGTCCTTGTCCAAAAAGCTCTTGTACAGGGTATTCGAGAATTCAACTGCTTCAAGTCTCTTTAGTATATAACAATCAGCCAAGGCTTAACAAAAAGAACAAAGTTGCATCTCCTAATGTTCCTTTCCCCAAGGTTAAGATCTCTAGATTCCTTAAAGAAGACATTGCTGTTCTGACCTAATGTGGCATTCTCACACCTATTGTAATCACCTTCTCCATTCTCAGTTGAGAGCTTCAATGCTACAGCATCTAAACAGGTGAGCAACCTCCTCCCCTGAGCCAGTGTTTTTGAGTCCCTCGAATCATGAAAAATAGAAACTGACCTAGCAAAATCAAGTAAACCAGTAAAACCCAAGCTTTGTCTAAGGCCAAGGCTAACTAAAGTCTCCAAAGTTTCAGGATCTGAGAACTTGTCAAAGGGGAAGAAAACTTCTCTGTGAAGCATGTCTTGCAATTCGGGAACTCGAGGATCATATAGCCTGGATGATTGTTGCCATGACCCATTGGCAGCCAAAACAAAGGGTGTGATGGAAAGTGTAAGTTTAATTGAGGTATCTTCTTCAATCAAAAGTTTCACATCATATAAAATGGCTGAAAGTGCTCCCTGCTGTGAAAGAAATTCTGGCGTGCAAGTGACTACATAATCTTTGTAGAATTCTGCCCTTGAAGGTTCCTTAACCTCTAAATACCTTCTCGGAATGATTCTTTCTTTTTCTGAATCCGTGCGTACAAAGTCATCATTCAAAAGATCTTCAGACACACCATTTGGTTTAAGCAATTTAGTGGGTTTACTCAAACATACTAGTTTTCTATTTCTGAACGATTCAAACATGGGAAGGTGTTTGATGACATCAATATGTGTGTCATCCATCTGACCTTCGGAGAACCACTTTGACTGAAGAATAAAACTCCTAAGTTCATGAAGCTCCCCTTCTGATGCATCACAGAAAAGTTTCTGAACATTCTTCGGATTATGAGCAAGTGCCAGTAAGGCATTCAAAATGCCAGTTGCTGTTGGCAGCTGCACATAATTTTTCAACTGTGGATGCTCTATAGGCAGGTCATTCCTCAAAAATAGGCATCCTACTTTCAATAACAAAGAACATATGTTCTCATTCCACCCATCATCTTTTATCACATTTGAATTTTCAACCAGCTTCAAGAGATAATTATTCCCAACGGGTAAAATAGGCCACTTCGAAAATTCTGAGAGATCATCACAACATGACTTCAAATAAATCCATAGTAGTCTTAACCATTCTAAACTTGGTTGGCCTTGATGACCAGGGTTCCAAATTACCTGTTTGGCATGCTGCCACTCTGCTGGGAGTAATCTTAGGAAAAGTTTTTCAAGCAAATAGCATGTCAGAAAAGAAATATTTAAGTCTTCTGTTTGGGCAATATCACATAGCTTCATATGAATTCCTTCCGGAATTCCAGAGTCTACAAGTTGATGCGGAATTGAATCCTTAAGAAGACCATACTCATCTCCACGTGCAATATAAATCCTTTCACCCACTCCCATCTTGTCAAATGCTGTAAATAAACCATTGGCAAGGGGTAGCAAAGGTAAGCCATACAAACTATCAGGTCGAACTGGCATTTTCAAGTCAAGTAAGCAATATTCAAGTGTCAATATCATTTCATTCCTGTCCCTAAATCCACGTTTCCGCCGAATCAACAGAGTTCTCAACAACTGAGGTGTCAGGAAACGCAATGATGGACAAAACTCCATAAACCTCTCGACAATATTGACTCCTACCTAGATGTCTTAGTTGTCTTCTTCATAACTGAAGGTCTTCTACCAATTTTTTAGGATTGATGAGGCTGCATATCTTAAATCACTCTGACAGGACCACTTCAAACGGGGTTCACAAGCAATGGGATATTCTCTCCATAGAACTTCAGCATGCCATCTGGTTACTTGTTCCGTTTCCACACACTCCTCGCATGATTGGCCCAGATTCATAAAATAAGCTCCAGTTATGGAATGTCAGCGGGACCCAAAGCTGAAGAAATTCAGACCACATATTCGCCACTTTTCTAGTAATCCGCGTCTCAATCAATGTAAGGCATTCCGGGCTTTGATATCAAAGTTTCAGCAGGCATTATCATTCGGTGGAGCACATGCGATTATGCAGCCAAAATCCCTCATGAAGAACAGAGGGATGCAACCGAGAAAACAGAGTATAAAGAACGAAAACAAAACAAAGATATAAAATTGAGGAACTCATGAAAGCCTTATTTCAAATTTCATTCAACAGGCTCGGATCGGTGGGAGGATGATCAGGAACAGATTCGAGGCAAACTAGCAAATAGCCAATATCAACAAACAATTTTGTGGCCCTCTTCGTCCACACCAAAGAACAGTATATTAAACATTAAAACGAACATACAGAAGAAAAATCAGATATGGGTAAGAATTCCAAAAGTAACGAGAAAAATACCTGGATGATCTCGGTTGCACTTGCTCCTTTCCTGCTCCTTTGTGCTTTCTCCTCAAAAATCCTCAGAATTTCTCCCAATCCTCCAATGCGTCTGCCAGTCCCCCTCTTTTTCTTTTTCTTTTCTCACCTATATATATCACCCCTCAAGACCTAAATTTGTTTCCAAAAAGGAAAATTCTCCTTTTTTTCCTTCTTCTTTTCTTCCTTTTTTTTTTTTTTTTTTTTTTTTAAATCTTCCAATCAAAAGCAATCTTCCCAATTTTGAATTCCCCTCCAAAACCTTCCAAGGAGAGTCTCACCTTCCTTAAACTCCAATGGTAAGTTTCCTTGCAAAAACATGAAATTTTAGAAGTTAAATAATTGCATGAATAGATAAATAAGTAAATAAATTAGAAAATGGTAAAAATAATAAATAAATAAATAAGTTAAGGAAAAATAATATAAAGAGGAAAATAAAATAAAATAAAATAAAATAAACAAATTAACAAAAATGGGCCCTACGAGCCATGCAAACACGCAAGTCATACAAGTCACACTAAAAAAAATCTTAATAGACCCAGTATACCTAAACGGGCCTAAGGTGAGACTAAGTGGGCCTAAGGTGGTGCCTAATGGGCCAAGTGCATCTCAAAACTATCCTAGAAATGAATGAAAAGCCTAATTCTAAATTAGGGCTGCCAAAGGTCACAATAAGGGATCAAATAATCCCTCAACCAAAGTCTCCGAGGTGACCTAGAAAAAGGTAAGTCGTACGAGTAGTAATGGGCCACCAAGGAACTACCGTGGAGCACCGGAAGTGAATTTAAAGACATGTGCTAAAGGGACAAAATTGAGGGTCTACAAATATATATTCTGATGAGTGGGTGGTGCTGGAGCTAGGCAGATGGGTTTGCCCCTTCAGCTGGTGCTTCAGATGGGGCCTGAGGCTCTGTTGGATGAGAGTGTGGCACTGCTGGAGTAGAAGTGGAGGGCTCAACAGCTGGTGGCAGGTCGAAATGAAGCTGGAGCTGCCTTAAGATGGCAGTGTGTTGAGCCTGAGTGGCCAACATCTGCTCTTGGCATGCTCTAATGGCTGCCATCTCTTGAGCAAGACTGCTCTGAGATGCTATGAGGGTCTCCAATGCACGACACAACTCTCGATATTCAGAAATGGGTATGACCATCCTCGGCTCAGCTGAAGTGGATGGCTGAGATGAAGCTGGAGCAGCTGGTGAAGCTCTGGGAATGGCAGGAGCAGCAACTGTTATACCCTCAGGTATGTGTCATGGGGATGCTCTCCTTGCAGCTGGTTGTGGGCGCTCAGGCTAAGCAACTTTATAAGCTGTCATGTTGTTCCATTTGTCAAGGGTGAATAGCTCATAGCAAATGCGTTTGCGCTCCATATGAGGCTCAGAAGGATACCCCAAGTGCTCCAGAATTTGGCATAGCAGCCTTGGAAAGAGGAGGGGAATGGTATCAGCCCTCTGAAGCTTCTTTTTGTGTACCTTCTCTTCGAAATAGAGAAGGTGTGGACCCTTACCCAATCCCTTGGACCGACGCGACTCACTTTTAAAAGAAAAGAAAGAAATGAAAAAGTTGGTGTTTTCCAGTTTTGAAAAACCTGCCCTTGGTGAGGAACGGTGTTGTTTGGAGTCGCCACTTACTTTTTATTTTTGTTTTTAAAATGGGGAAAATTAAGTAAGAACAAAAACCCCTAATGACCCCAGTATGGAAAAAGCGGTCTACGAAAACTAAATTCTGGGTCCGGGGATCAGGTTACCCGTTGGGAAGGTACCTCATGCGAGGTAGCACCCCTCTAGGTCCGAAACTCGGTCTTTACTAATGAATTGGGTATGTGGGAGCATATGGGTCAAAGGTCAAATGAAACCCTAGGCTAAATAGATGTCATGAATCACACAATCCTAATTGGTATTTGGCATGCATATGAATTCAACCAAACAAAACGATGGGTGCATACTTGTGGTCCCTAGCCAAGCGCTGCATAAAAGGTCAGCCAAACACAGATAAACACATAACAAACATTCAAGATTAAGCACCATGCATGCATATGAATTCAACAACCAAAGCCAACGATGCGTACCTGTGGTCCCTAGCCAAGCGCTGCAGCAGAGGGTGAGTCAGTCACGCAACAATGTATTCAAAATCAAGCATCAAAGCTTGTGCCAAAAAGGAGGATAGCTGGTTGAAATGAGGTAAGGGACTCCCCAAATGTCATACAAATCGAACTAGACTCATCTAGACCACACCACCCATAACTTCAAAATTGCCCATACTAACTGAAATCAAATACTGACTTAAACCTTCAAGATGGCTCTCAAGTGCCCTATAGCAAAGGGGTTTGAGCCCCCACGGATAAGGGCTCGAAAAATGCCAAAATCGAGGGCTACCTAAAGTCCTCCAGCAGAACAGGATTAACTAGTTCTCAACTGGTACAACCCATTGAGAAAAATTCCCAAATTTTTCTAGAAAACTCCTAAATGAGTGAGGATTCAAACAAAAGAAATGACACTCAATCCCGAGCCTGGATGAGTGAGAACCAGACAAAGAAAGGCAGGTGTTCCTTATGGCTGAAAGAGGCAGCCAGCTATGGTGCTGAACCGATTGAACCGGTTTCCAACCAGTACATCCGGTTGATAAAAAATCCCAAATTCGGTCAGTAAGTTCCTAAGTGATTAAGGAAGCAAAAAAAAGAAACGGTTCTCAATCCCGAGCCCGGATGAGTGAGAACCAGACAAAGAAAGGCAGGTGTTCCTTATGGCTGAAAGAGGCAGCTAGCTATGGTGCTGAACCGATTGAACCGGTTCCCAACCAGTATATCCGGTTGATAAAAAATCCCAAATTTGGTCAGTAAGCTCCTAAGTGATTAAGGAAGCAAAAAAAAAAAAAAAACGGTTCTCAATTCCGACCCTGGATGACTGAGAACCAGACAAAGAAAGGCAAGTGTTCCTCATGGCTGACAGAGGCTGCCAGCTATGGTGCTGAACCGGTTGAACTGGTTCTAAACCGATTCAGCCGATTGGTAAAAAATCCTAAATTCGGTCAGAAAGTTCCTAAGTGATTAAGGAAGCAAACAAAAGAAACGGTTCTCAATTCCGACCCCGGATGAGTGAGAACCAAACAAAGAAAGGAAAGTGTTCCTCATGGCTGACAGAGGCTGCCAGCTATGGTGCTGAACCGGTTGAACCGGTTCCAAACCGGTTCAGCCGGTTGGTAAAAAATCCCAAATTCGGTCAGAAAGTTCCGAAGTGATTAAGGAAGCAAGCAAAAGAAACGGTTCTCAATTTCGAACCCGGATGAGTGAGAACCAGACAAAGAAAGGAAAGTGTTCCTCATGGCTGACAGAGGCTGCCAGCTATGGTGCTGAACCAGTTGAACCGGTTCCAAACCGGTTCAGCTGGTTCCAAACCGGTTCAGCCGGTTGGTAAAAAATCCCAAATTCGGTCAGGAAATTCCTAAATGATTAAGGAAGCAAACAAAAACAATCATATGTGGCCTTTATTGTCCACACCCAAACAATACAATCTTCATATCAAAGGGAAGAAAAGATGATGAGGAAGGAGAAAAAGCATATGAAGACGAGGAAGATAAGTTGTAAGTAAAGAAAATTCAGCATGCTTACTTTAGAATCTCCACCAAATATGATCCGTGCATGCCAATGATGACTTCCAAAACTGAGAGGCTGTCACTCTCCTCTTCAAAAAAACCACAGTGCTGAAGCTTCCCCCACACTCTCAACTCAGAAGATGCTACTGACCTTTTGTTTTTCTCACCAGCAGAATTTCCCCTCTCCAAAATGTCCCAGGTCCTTTGCTCTCCTATCCTCTCACCTTTTATACTCATACCCCTCTTAGCATTTGAGCCTCCTAGGTTCCTTCCCCTTCAGCATCGAAATTCCCTTCATCAGCATGGGAACCACACCCCTCATTACTTCTCTTAAACTTACAAGGCCAACTCACTCCCTTCAGTTTTTTCAACTTGCTTCACCACCAAGAATCCATATGGATTCATGGTGGGCTGCAAGGAACCCAAACCAAGGCCTAAAATGGACCCACAACATTGCCCAAAACCAATTTGGAGCTTATGGGCCTGAGCCATGTAGGATTTGGGCCTCAAAATTACTAGAATTAGTGTTTTACCTCAGCTGACTCAATGAACCGGCTGAACCGGCCGAACCGGATGCCAACTTGTCGACCCGATGGAGAAAAATTCTGAAAAATTGACAGAATGTTCCTAGTAGAGTAAGGAATCCATTAAAAAAAACGGTGCATGATTCCAAGTTCGGAAGGGGGAGATATGATCAAAACAATTACCAAAAATTAGTGTTCTACACCGGCTGACCTAATGAACCGGCTGAACCGGCTTCCAACCAGCCAACCGGTTGCAAAAAATTTTGAAAATTTTACAAAATGTTCCTGGAAGAATAAGGAATCCATAAAAAAAAACGGTTCTTGATTTCGAGTTTGGATGAGGGAGATACGATCAAAACAAGCCCGAGTGCTCCGAACCTCAACATGCCCCTATAAACCCCAACTAAGCTAAAACATCGGGATGACCCCACTTCCTTCCTATAGCGTGATGTGAACGACTAGGAAAATGGCCATAGTGACCCTCCTAAATGAACCACATATGCACCACAATGGACCACACACAAACCCACACGAGGCTCGGACACCGACTAAGCCCAAAAGGGGCCTTAGTGGTGTCATATGCGAACGATGGGTGGATGTGACACCAGAAAGATAAATGCCAGTGTCGAGGGACAAAATTGAGGGTCTACAAATATGCCCCTCTTCAGTAGAGTGAATGAACAAGTGAATCGTGAGTGTGAAGTGCATGTAACGCAAGAGTGAAATGAACTCTAGTGAAGAACCCAAATGACCAACAATTTTGTCCCCACCCAACAATAAAGAAGGCTAAGGGAAATAAGTCATGCTGACCGAATGGGCTATGGGACTAGGCACGATGCCGGAGAAAGAGAAAAGGAGACTCGATCACGATGCCGAGAAAGATTAGGGATTTGATCCAGGCAAGTACCGGAGAAGGGTTCGGGTAAGTACCGAAAAACAGTGGAATCCGGGCGAGTACCGAAAAATGGTGGAATCCGGGCGAGTACCGAAAACGGGTAAAATTCGGGCGAGTATCGGAAAAGGGTCCGGGCGAGTACCGGAGAAGGTTCCGGGCAAGTACCGGAGAAGGGTTCGGGCGAGTACCGGAGAAGGTTCTGGGCAAGTACCGAAAACGGGTAAAATCCGGGTGAGTACCGAAAATGGGTAAAATCCGGGCGAGTACTGGAGAAGGGTCCAGGCGAGTACCGGAAAATGGTGGAATTCGGGCGATCGAACTCGAGCACGATGCCGAGGAACCACCGAACTAAAAGGGGGTAGGGATGCCATTACTAAGGCTCAAAACACCTAAACAGATAGAGGATGCCTTAAAACAAAACTCAAAGCAAAATAGGGGGACTCAAGATGCAACCGCTGATATACTAACCATGATAACAAAGGGGTATGCCCTAGTATGACGTCCAGGGACTGCCAACAAATGACTCGAAGAAGCCAGAAATCAAACACCTTCATCATGACAAAAGAAAGGGGTATGCCCCGGTGTAACACCAGAAAATGCCAATAAATGACAAGCGAGAAATCACAATCACCATTAACAAATGGAAAGAATGGGGTATGCCCTTATAGGACAAACTCACAAATGTGACCAAGGGTGAAAGGAAGGAGTTATGCCCCAGTCTAAGTTATCAATATCATGTCAGAATCCCATAATCGCACATATGGTTAAAGCCAGAAAGCTGAAAATATCACAATCATCCATTTCTAAGGAAAAAACCCTCCACTCTAATCCACAACAGCCAATATCCACAAAAACTGATAGGGGATATGCCCCAGTGTGTACATCTGAAACTTAAATATCTTAATGAAAACTCTGGAATACATCACTGAAGACCCACTCATTTGAACTAACGAACAACACAATGAATGGGCTATGTACCCCCGCTGGGTCAATGAATACCGTGAATTTGATCTCGGGTCAGACCCTAGAAGCACTCTGCTATATGAAGAAACTGAGTTGAATGCGGGGCTTACTCAAACTTTGATGTCCATAACATTGCTAGGCGAAACGGAATGCCTGCGTACATGTATAAAGAGCCAAAGCCAGCATGCAAGGATGGGAGCATGCCCTAGTATAAACGTGTCAAAACATCAGGCAAAGGTACCCTCAATGGTCTCAACTCTCTGTATCATCTATCTCTGATCATGGACCTGAGGCAAGTAAACTGAATGGAAAGACAATATGTGACCCTCGATATCCCCCGAAGTAATGGAGACCTGTCAACATCCCATACTCAATCAGTAGACGAAGCCTGTCCGAATGAACCGCATCGAAGCAAACACGAGATCTCATGGCCTCAGGGTGGTCTTACGACTCAGACCGTAATGTAGGCCAGGGGTAAAAGGTGAATGAAACGATGGGAAACAAAGGCCCAAATCTCCCAATAGATAATGCCAAACCCCTGTGTGCGCAATGTCAAATATCGCAGAACCATGTGAGCAAGGTGACTCAACCCTGCATCCAAATAAAAAACAAACAATAGGTGATACGCACCAAAGAACTCATCGTTCATGAAGTGAAACGACGATCGACGAGGATAGAAACAGACGAAAAGGGACAAGATGAATGATGAATGGGTGTAGAAGAAAATGGAGAAACCAACTGGGATACAAATATAGCAATATGTGACAACGACGAACAACTCATCCTAAGAACGCCAAATCAAAGCAAGTCACTATATGATGGGAATGGTGATGTAGGCAATGATCCAAGGGCCTAGTGCCAAGGAAACCCAAACCTCACTCCCAATGTGTCGCCCAGATCCATGGTGAGAAGGATCGTACAATGCTCTCATCCGACTCTTAAAGGAAAAAGAAATCTCTCAAACCCAAAACCACCTCTGATGATCCCAAGTATATCAACGAACACCAAACAAGCACAATTTTTCCTTTTTTTAAAAAAAAATTTATTTTTTTCCTTTTTCCTTTTTTTTTTTTGGGCCGAATTCCATACTATCACAATCCAACAAAAAGAACCCCAAACCTCCAATCTTGACCGACCCCTTCAACCTAAGAATCTTGGATCAAAGCCTACAGGCAGAACGAATGGTGTGACAAACCTGACTGGTAGCTCTAGGACGAGAGCGCATCATCATCACGGAAGGGAAAATAGAAGCGAAGTGAATAGAGATGATAGAAATTGGACTAACAGGTAGACGGTGTGAAGATGCAAAATGGAGACGAAAAGAAAAAGGCAATGATGCAAGAAAGAACAAACGAAGAATGACACCATGCCCACAATGCTCATAGATCCAATCAATAAATACAAAGCGCACAAGGGTAGGCCCCCAACCCAGGTCAGAAAAGGTATGCAAGGCTGAATGAAAGAAAAGGCCATAATAAACCACGTGAGGCTCAAAGGGCTAGCAATAGTATATATCAATGTATGGGTGTGCAATAGGGAATATGGCTACTCGAAGTGACGGCCACCCATCCTCTGACCATGATCTCACGCATAAAACTTCTTCAGCTGATCCACATTAACTGGCTCTTTGAACTGATTTCCGTCTAGGTCTGTCAACCAGGCAACTCCCTCTCGAGTCAGATCTCGGATGACATAAGGCCCGCTCCAACTCGGTTTAAACTTGCCTCTAGGGTCGCTGATCAATCCCCTGAGGACTTTCAAGACTAGGTCACCTCTCTGGAATTTCCTAGGCTTGACCCTCTTTCTGAATGCATGAGTCATCTTCCTCTGATAGGCCTGAACATGATCTGCCGCCCTCAATCTCTTCTCATCCAACAGGCTAAGCTGATCATAACGAGACTGGGCCTACTCGGCCTCGGATATATGCTACTCTAGTGCTACTCTCAAAGATCTCATCTCAATCTCAATAGGTAGCACTGACTCCATACCATACACCAAAGAATACGGGGTAGCTCCAATAGAGGTACGAAAAGATGTACGATAAGCCCACAATGCGAAAGGAAGCTTCTCTGACCAATCCCGAGAAGTCTCGACCATCTTTCTCAAAATCCTCTTGATATTCTTATTTGTGGCCTCAACTGCTCCATTAGTCTGCGACCTGTATGCAGACGATCTGTGATGCTGAATGCCATACTCTTGAATCAACGTGTCCACCTCGCCCTTGAAATGCACCCCTCTGTCTGAGATCAGCTCATGAGGGACCCCGTATCGGTAGATAATATGCGATCTGATGAACTTGGCCACTCTGGCCACTGTTAACCTAGCATAAGAAGCAGCTTCCACCCACTTGGTGAAATAGTCAATGGCAACCAAAATGTACTCATGCCCACTGGAAGACTTGGGCGAGATCTTCCCAATAATATCAATACCCCATACTGAAAATGGCCAAGGGGATGCAAGTGCATGCAACTCAGAAGGTGGCACGTGTATCAAGTCTCCATGCATCTGACACTCCTGACATCTCTGTACAAACTGGCAACAATCTGTCTCCATGGTCAACCAAAAGTAGCCAGTCCTCATGATCTTACATGCTAGCATATGACCTCCTATGTGTGGGCCACAGACCCCTGCATGAACCTCTCTCATCACTCGATCTGCAGATGCACGGTCTAAACATAATAATAACAAGCCATCAGGTGATCTCCTATACAGCGCATCCCCGCAAACAACAAATCTGGTGGCCAACTGTCTCAATGCTCTCCTATCCTTGGCCGAGACTAACTCTAGGTAAGCGCCGCATGACAGAAACTGATAAATATCATGATACCATGGCAGCTCAATCTGATCCTCTACCTCTCCAATCAGACAACAATAAGCTGGTGTAGACCTAGTCTCAATCAACAATGGCCTAACATTCACCCTCGCAGGGATCACAATCAGAGAAGCCAAGGTGGCTAATGCATTGGCAAACTGATTATCCACCCTGGGCAAATGTATATACCTTAACACATCGAATCTATCAATCAACAGGTCCAAGTAAGCATGGTAGGGTTTCAACTTCTCATCCTGTGTCCTCCAGATACCCTGAGTATGCTTTATAACCAAGTTGGAATCCCCGTGGATCTCCAACTGTCTAATGCCAAGATCAAGTGCAGTCTCCAAACCTGTAATGCAAGCCTCATACTCTACAATATTATTCGTCAACCGGTGATGATCAGAAAATGCTAACCGGACTGATCTGAGGATATGATCACCCTGTGGTGATATCAATAAGATACCAATGCCAAACCCCAACTGATTGGCGGCACCATCAAAGTACAACCACCACCTCATAATACTAGTCATTGAAACTATCTGCTCATCAGGGAAATCATCATCAATTGACCGGTCATCAGATATCGACAAAGAAGCTAGATGATCTACAACAATGCTTCCCTTTACTGACTTCTGCGTGACATAATGAATATCAAACTCTATCAACAATACCAGCCATCTCATGAGCCTACCGGTCAGAACAGGCCTGTCAAATAGATACCTCAACGGGTCCAATTGTGAGACCAAGAGCATAGAATACTCTGTCATGTAATGTCTAAGTCTCCTAGTGGCCCAAACCACTGCTAAGCAAAGACGCTCAATCATAATGTACTTGCACTCATACTCAAGCATCCTTTTACTCAAATAATAGATGGCTTGCTCCTTCCCCAAATCATCAAGCTGAGCTAACATGCATCCTAAGGCCATGTCTGAAACTGATAGGTACAGAAGCAAAGGACGCCCCGGTGTGGGAGGCACTAAAACCGTAGGAGAAAGGAGACACTCCTTAATCCTCTCAAAAGCGCGCTGACAATCATCATTCCAAACTGTAGGCTGATTCTTCCTCAAAAGACGGAAGATAGGCTCACAAATGTCTGTCAGTCTAGCAATGAAACGACTGATGTACTGTAATCTACCTAGGAATCCCCTTATCTCTTTCTTAGTCCTCAGGGTAGGCATGTCAAGTATGGCTCTGATTTTCTCTGGATCAACTTCTATACCTCGCTCACTAACAATGTGTCCCAACAATTTTCCAAAAGTCACCCCAAAGGTGCACTTCTTGGGATTCAATCTCAGCCTGAACTGTCTGATCCTCTCAAAAAACCTTTGTAAGGCTGCTAAATGATCTGCCCTGTCTCGGGACTTTACTATCATGTCATCCACATAGACCTCGACATCTCTATGCATCATATCATGGAACAGAGTAGTAGCAGCTCTCTGATAAGTGGCTCCTGCATTTTTCAACCCAAATGGCATAACTCGGTAGCAGTAAGTACCCCACTCAGTAATGAAACAAGTCTTCACCATATCCTCTAGAGCCATCACAATCTGATTATACCCAGAAAAACCATCCATGAAGGATAACATCGGATGCCTTGCAGTGCTATCAACCAACATATCAATGTGTGGAAGGGGAAAATCATCCTTAGGGCTGGCCTTATTCAGATCTCGAAAGTCAACACAAACTCTAACCTTGCCGTCCTTTTTGGGAACAGGGGCGACATTAGCCAGCCACTCAGGATACTCAACCACTAACAAGAAGCCAACACTGAGTTGCTTCTGAATTTCTTCCTTAACCTGCAAACTCCATCGAGGGTGTAGTCTCCTCAATTTCTGCTTAACGGGCCTAGCATGTGGTAAAATGGGCAGGTGATGCTGCACTATGGTGGGGTCAAGGCCCGACATGTCCTCATATGACCATGCAAATACATCCAAGTATGACCTAAGCAGGTCAATCAATCTACTCCTCTCATCAGGAGATAGAGAAGAGCCAATCCTAATCTCCCTGGGCTGATCTGGTGCCCCAAAATCTATCAACTCTGTGCTACTAGAAATGGGTGTGACTTTCCTATCCTTAAAATCAGAATCACACTCTAACTGACCACCCAGTGGGTCATCTGTATCTCCCACATCATCAACATCATATATATGTGTCGTGGGTGTTGGTGGTGCAATCAAAGGAAAATGTTGGGACACATTCAAGTACTCGAAAATACTCATATCATTATTACCATAAGAAATATCATCAAAGCGAGTGACAAACCCGGACATAGTGTCAAAAGAAAGAGGTGGGTCCACAGAGTCGGACGCTCCCTCAACAGAAGCAAAATCAGAAGTAACGACATCAAGGACTGACTCATCATCAAGTACTGAAACTCCGGATATGTCAAAAGCAGAAAGGGGCCCGCGTGGGGCTGCATCAAGGATACGATCAATGCCTATAAAATCCACATCATCAGTGTAGACATCAGGGATAGAGTCATCCTTATCAGTCTCGAGTACAAAAACTCCGAACATGTCGAAAACAGTATGGGGCCCGTGTGGCGCTGCATCGAAGATACGACCTATGCCGATCATGTCCATCTCGTCAGTGCCATATCCTAAATCCATAGGTAGGTCATAGTCAGGGACCTCATCGGGGAAACACATAGAGAACGTACTAGCTCGGTCCGGTGATGGGGGCGTGACTATCATGGCACCAGGTGCCTCAGTAGTCCCGGTGTCCAAATGAATCTGACCCAGAGCCTGCTGGATGTCCTGAATCCCAACTGTCTCTGGAATGTGAACAGTCCCCTCTGTGCGAGGTGTATGCTCTGAACCCCTAATGAAGTAGTCGGCCAACTGGAAGGTGTATGGACGGAGGGGATAATCAAATGGAATGCCAGACATGCGAGCCCTCACCCTATCCCTGCGCAGCTGTGACATATAACGTGCATCAGCCTCTATGGGTATGTAACCTAATCCGTAGGGCATGTCGTGATCAACTGTGAAAGTAAACTCGTAGAGCCCCTGCTGGCGGCGACCCAATCCCATACCAGGCAAATAAGATATGCCTCTCATCATGCTGAGCACCAAAGTGCTGCTGTGCTGGTCAAATGACATAGGTACCATATCTCTGTTGCCATCCTCTAAGCTGACAACCTGGACCTCATCGAACGTAAACCCGGTCAAATGTAAGTCATCCTCACTGTGACTGATATGTAATACTGGCTCAGACGAAGTGATAATATCTCTATCAGACTGTATCGTGATAATGAGCCCCTCGTGTATGAACTTCACCTTCTGATGAAGGGAAGATGGTATAGCATCGGCCTCATGAATCCACGGGCAGCCAAGAAGCAGGTTAAAGGATAATTGAATCCTTAAAACCTGAAATACTATGGAGTAACTAACTGGCCCAATCATGACATGTGTACTGAGCGTACCCATAACTGTCCTCTGAGTCCCATCATAAGCTCTAACAGTCTGTGTAGAAGGCCCAAAATCATCTGGTGAAAACCCAAGCGCAATGGCAGTAACCAATGGACAGACGTTCAAGGCAGAGCCGTTGTCCAATAGAACAGACGGCACCCGACGGCCTAAACAAGCAACATCAATGAATAAGGGTCGAACATGATTTGATCCCTCTGGTGGCAAGTCATCATCAGAAAACACTATACATGTAGCTCTATCAGTTATCAACATGTGAATAAGCCCCTCTGGGGTAGTAGCAGTGTCAACCCTAATTTGGCCAAGGGCTCTAACTAATGCATCTCTGTGTGTACTAGATGAGGCCAAAAGGCTCCAAATGGATATGCGAGCTTGAGTAGTGCGCAGCTGTCGTAATATCTCATCATCTTCTCTCTGAACCTCCTCTCTAGCAGCTATACCAGCAAATGGCCTATCAACGGGTGGAGGTTGTGCTACCCTTCCACTCCGTGTAACTATCTGAACATCTCTATGAGAGGGCCTATATTCCTCTGGGAATAGAATGAAGGGTGTCATAGGTGGCACATGCTGTAAGTATACTGGTGATACTGGAGGCGGCCCATAAATCCTGTCCGGGGTCAAACTGAATGGCCTGGGGATCTGCTGTCTAGGTATATATCCAACAAAATCTGACTCCTCATATAGACTGATCGGCTGAGGAGCCTCTCCATCCCAACCCATCATAAATATCTCATCCCCTGCAAACTCAATCAATTGTACCCCTTCCGGGGGTGGAGGTACTGCTCTAGTGTCATGAGTAGGTAGCGGGTCTGTGGCTACACCCGGGCGCCCCAAATCAACCAAGCCCTGATCAATCAAATCCTGAATGGCATGTCTCAATGTTGAACAACTGTCTGTATCATGGCCTGCTCTCTGATGGTAGGCACAGTGAAGGTCTGTCCTGAATCCTGGGGGGGTAGGCTGTAGTGGTGGTCTAGGCGGTAGTGGGGCAATCAGTCCCCCCTCAACCAATCTCTGAAAAGCTCGGCTCAATGGCATCCCAAGCTGTGTGAACTGTCTAACTGGCCTCGGTGGAGGCGGTGCTCTATACTGATGATGGAAATGCATAGGCGGCCTCTGGGGTGCCTGTGTAGCATATACCGGCTGTGGTGGCGGATGTAGATAAGTAGGCCCTACTGGCCTAATGGGAGTAACTGATCTGTACTGATCATGCTGTATCATCTGATAAGGAGTGCCTAAAAACTGACTCTGAAACGGAGGACGACGTGAAAATCGGTGTCCTGTCATGCCAATAGTACCAACATCTGAGGGCCTGGGGCCTGATCCCGATTTCTTCCCCTTTGAGTCTGAAGGGGAAGAATCTGCCCATAAACCTCTAGATATACCCTCCTCAATGCCATAGAAGGCCTGCACTAATGAGCCAAAGTCTGTTTGAGGGAAGCCCATGAGATGCCTAGCTAAGCGAGGCTGAAGGCTGCGCATAATCATATTGATCTGATCACGCTCTGAAGGTCTATCAATAATCTGTGCTATCTTCTCCCTCCAACGGGAGATGAATGAAGTGACTGTCTCATTCGGCCCCTACCTAAGGGCCTCTAACTCCCTCCGGGATACATCCACTATAGTATTGAAAGAATACTGTCTAATAAACTCCTGTCCCAAATCAGCCCATGTCCTACGTCTCGAAGGGTCCAATGAGGCAAACCAACGCTGAGCAGCACCACTCAATGACAGAGGGAATAACATAATCATTTGTGCCTCATCCAGTCTATGCCCTCGCATAACAGTGCTGTATAACTGCAAGTGAATACGGGGGCACCCTATCCCCGTGTATCTCTCAATGTCCGACATGCGGAACTCAATAGGCAAAGCTGCTACTGGCATATCATCATATCCATCCCAACCCATAATCCTATCAGAAACATGTAGTGATCTCATCCTCTGCTCAATCTTATCAATACGAGCCTGGGTATCATCAACAATCTGTGTCGGTGCCACAACAGAATGCGGCGTAGTCTCAGTCTGACCATGCAACACAAATGCTCCAACCTGGGGAGCTGACTGAATCGGTGGTGGTGGTGGTGGTGGAACTATGTAGTCCTACTGTATAGTAGGTCCAGATGGCCCAGATGGTGGTGGTGTGGTAGAGTCATGCAGGGTGCTCCCTGGAATCAGCAATGGCTAGGCCTGGTGCCCATCAATCCTCTGACCCAGTCCTAAGATAGCGTCCCTAAGTGACGCCATGGTATCGGTAATCTCAGCCAACTGGTCAACGGTAGCGTACTGAGGGTTCATATCTCTATGATCTGGTATCTGCTCTAACTGGCTAGGTGAATCTGATCCTCTAACCAGTCTATCTCCAATCCGGATCCAAGCTCGGGAACCCAGGTCGATCTCAATCAATAATCCTACAAAAGGAAAGGGGTACGTCAATCCCCATGACTATCAATCCTGAAATCAAACTAGGAACGTATAACTAAAATCTTCCGAGAGAATGAACTGACATGTGATGTCAATAGCTAAACTGATATACGGTTCCACAGGCAGGAACGGGATTCTGACATGGTGATACCTCAGGGGTAATGTGGCTCAAAAGTAAAAAATAAAAAAATAAAAAAAAATTGCAAGTCCTAAAAGACTAGATGACTGTACCCACAGGGATACGCAACCTAAGGTCCTAACTAACAATCAATCAACAATCAAAGTGACATGCTGGCCATGCATGTATCCATGAAATCCAGCTCAGGGCTATACAGGTCTTCATTGCTCAGATATCCATATTTTCCATAGTGCTCCCAAACATCGATATAGCCCTTATGCTAGACCCTATTCCAAACCCCTAGCTTGGTCGAAGGCGAACAATTGGGAATGACTCCCAAGAAACACAAGCAATCCATGAGGAATAGTTGACCAAGACTAGTGATTCGGAAGTAAGGGGATACACACGTGCCCCACAAACACAAGCAGCAAGCAGTCATGCAAGGGAAGGAGCAGTCATACAGCAAATAGTCATGCACAAAGAGATAGCCTACCACACATCTACACACAATCTAATCATCTAAGTCTAATCCCAAATGTCATAGCTAGATACCAATCAACAATGAGCAAGCATGCTAGAATCCAACAGGTGAACACACAAGCAACAACACATCATAGGTGCAAGCCAAATACCAGCCAACTACGTGATCATCAGTCATCTACGTAGTCTAAGAGTCTACTTATCAATGAACCATGTGCTCTGATATACCCAACTCAAGTTCAAGCTTGATCCTCTTATGAAACCAGAGATTCTGGGTTCGATCCCCAGTGGAGTCGCCAATTTGTGGACCCTCACCCAATCCCTCGGACCGACGCGACTCACTTTTAAAAGAAAAGAAAGAAATGAAAAAGTTGGTGTTTTCCAGTTTTGAAAAACCTGCCCTTGGTGAGGAATGGTGTTGTTTGGAGTCATCACTTACTTTTTATTTTTGTTTTTAAAATGGGGAAAATTAAGTAAGAACAAAAACCACTAATGACCCCAGTATGGAAAAAGCGGTTTACGAAAACTAGATTCTGGGTCCGGGGATCAGGTTACCCATTGGGAAGGTACCTCATGCGAGGTAGCACCCCTCTAGGTCCGAAACTCGGTCTTTACTAATGAATTGGGTATGTGGGAGCATATGGGTCAAAGGTCAAATGAAACCCTAGGCTAAATAGATGTCATGAATCACACAATCCTAATTGGTATTTGGCATGCATATGAATTCAACCAAACAAAACGATGGGTGCATACCTGTGGTCCCTAGCCAAGCGCTGCATAAAAGGTCAGCTAAACACAGATAAACACATAACAAACATTCAAGATTAAGCACCATGCATGCATATGAATTCAACAACCAAAGCCAACGATGCATACCTGTGGTCCCTAGCCAAGCGCTGCAGCAAAGGGTGAGTCAGTCACGCAATAATGTATTCAAAATCAAGCATCAAAGCTTGTGCCAAAAAGGAGGATAGCTGGTTGAAATGAGGTAAGGGACTCCCCAAATGTCATACAAATCGAACTAGACTCATCTAGACCACACCACCCATAACTTCAAAATTGCCCATACTAACTGAAATCAAATACTGACTTAAACCTTCAAGATGGCTCTCAAGTGCCCTATAGCAAAGGGGTTTGAGCCCCCATGGATAAGGGCTCGAAAAATGCCAAAATCGAGGGCTACCTAAAGTCCTCCAGCAGAACAGGATTAACTAGTTCTCAATTGGTACAACCCATTGAGAAGAATTCCCAAATTTTTCTAGAAAACTCCTAAATGAGTGAGGATTCAAACAAAAGAAATGACACTCAATCCTGAGCCCGGATGAGTGAGAACCAGACAAAGAAAGGCAGGTGTTCCTTATGGCTGAAAGAGGCAGCCAGCTATGGTGCTGAACCGATTGAACCGGTTCCCAACCAGTACATCCGGTTGATAAAAAAATCCCAAATTCGGTCAGTAAGTTCCTAAGTGATTAAGGAAGCAAACAAAAGAAATGGTTCTCAATCCCGAGCCCGGATGAGTGAGAACCAGACAAAGAAAGGCAGGTGTTCCTTATGGCTGAAAGAGGAATCCAGCTATGGTGCTGAACCGATTGAACCGGTTCCCAACCAGTACATCCGGTTGATAAAAAATTCCAAATTTGGTCAGTAAGCTCCTAAGTGATTAAGGAAGCAAACAAAAGAAACGGTTCTCAATTCCGACCCTGGATGACTGAGAACCAGACAAAGAAAGGCAAGTGTTCCTCATGGCTGACAGAGGTTGCCAGCTATGATGCTGAACCGGTTGAACCGGTTCCAAACCGGTTCAGCCGATCGGTAAAAAATCCAAAATTCGGTCAGAAAGTTACTAAGTAATTAAGGAAGAAAACAAAAGAAACGGTTCTCAATTCAGACCCCGGATGAGTGAGAACCAGACAAAGAAAGGCAAGTGTTCCTCATAGCTGACAGAGGCTGCCAGCCATGGTGCTGAACCGGTTGAACCGGTTCCAAACCGGTTCATCCGGTTGGTAAAAAATCCCAAATTCGGTCAGGAAGTTTCTAAGTGATTAAGGAAGCAAACAAAAGAAACGGTTCTCAATTCCGACCCCGGAAGAGTGAGAACCAGACAAAGAAAGGAAAGTGTTCCTCATGGCTGACAGAGGCTGCCAGCTATGGTGCTGAACCGGTTGAACCGGTTCCAAACCGGTTGAACCGGTTCCAAACCGGTTGAACCGGTTCCAAACCGGCTCAGCCGGTTGGTAAAAAATCCCAAATTTGGTCAGAAAGTTCCTAAGTGATTAAGGAAGCAAACAAAAGAAACGGTTTTTAATTCCGACCCCGGATGAGTGAGAACCAGACAAAGAAAGGAAAGTGTTCCTCATGGCTGACAGAGGCTGCCAGCTATGGTGCTTAACCGGTTGAACAGGTTCCAAACCAGTTCAGCCGGTTGGTAAAAAATCCCAAATTCAGTCAGAAAGTTCCTAAGTGATTAAGGAAGCAAAAAAAAGAAACGGTTCTCAATTCCGAGCCCGGATGAGTGAGAACCAGACAAAGAAAGGAAAGTGTTCCTCATGGCTGACAGAGGCTGCCAGCTATGGTGCTGAACCGGTTGAACCGGTTCCAAACCGGTTCAGCCGGTTGGTAAAAAATCCCAAATTCGGTCAGGAAATTCCTAAGTGATTAAGGAAGCAAACAAAAACAATCTTATGTGGCCTTTATTGTCCACACCCAAGCAATACAATCTTCATATCAAATGGAAGAAAAGATGATGAGGAAGGAGAAAAAGCATATGAAGACGAGGAAGATAAGTTGTAAGTAAAGAAAATTCAGCATGCTTACCTTAGAACCTCCACCAAATATGATCCGTGCATGCCAATGATGACTTCCAAAACTGAGAGGCTGTCACTCTCCTCTTCAAAAAAACCACAGTGCTGAAGCTTCCCCCACACTCTCAACTCAGAAGATGCTACTGACCTTTTGTTTTTCTCACAAGCAGAATTTCCCCTCTCCAAAATGTCCCAGGTCCTTTGCTCTCCTATCCTCTCACCTTTTATACTCATACCCCTCTTAGCATTTGAGCCTCCTGGGTTCCTTCCCCTTCAGCACCGAAATTCCCTTCATCAGCATGGGAACCACACCCCTCATTACTTCTCTTAGACTTACAAGGCCAGCTCACTCCCTTCAGTTTTTTCAGCTTGCTTCACCACCAAGAATCCATATGGATTCGTGGTGGGCTACAAGGAACCCAAACCAAGGCCTAAAATGGACCCACAACATTGCCCAAAACCAATCTGGAGCTTATGGGCCTGAGCCATGTAGGATTTGGGCCTCAAAATTACTAGAATTAGTGTTTTACCTCAGTTGACTCAATGAACCGGCTGAACCGGATGCCAACTTGTCGACCCGATGGAGAAAAATTCTGAAAAATTGACAGAATGTTCCTAGTAGAGTAAGGAATCCATTAAAAAAAACGGTGCATGATTCCAAGTTTGGAAGGGGGAGATATGATCAAAACAATTACCAAAAATCAGTGTTCTACACCGGCTGACCTAATGAACAGGCTGAACCGGCTGCCAACCAGCCAACCGGTTGCAAAAAATTTTGAAAATTTTACAGAATGTTCCTGGAAGAATAAGGAATCCATAAAAAATAACGGTTCTTGATTCTGAGTTTGGATGAGGGAGATACGATCAAAACAAGCCCGAGTGCTCCGAACCTCAACATGCCCCTATAAACCCCAACTAAGCTAAAACATCGGGATGACCCCACTTCCTTCCTATAGCGTGATGTGAACGACTAGGAAAATGACCATGGTGACCCTCCTAAATGAACCACATATGCACCACAATGGACCACACACAAACCCACACGAGGCTCGGACACCGACTAAGCCCAAAAGGGGCCCTAGTGGTGTCATATGCGAACGATGGGTGGATGTGACACCAGAAGGATAAATGCCGGTGTCGAGAGACAAAATTGAGGATCTACAGAAGGGCTGTCAGAATTAGATGATGAGGCCCAAAGAAAAATCCCTCAGACATCTTGTACAGGGCTTCTAAGAGGACTCCTCTTCTTTAAGTCCAATGCTGCAATGGGTAGAGGTTATGACGCAAAAATGCATCAATCAGAAACATGATTGGAGGAAGCTCCCCCCTCAACAAATGTGATCGCGTGGCAGCTCCTCTGGACAGGGTGTGCACCATCTCCAGCTCAGTATGACTGGTCCAAGCTCTAAAATCATCGAAATGGCTTGGCTCATAGGGAATTTGCAAGGCTTCAGCTATATAGCGTGCTCCCAATATGCCATGCCTCCCATCAATAGTGAAATGAATTAAAGTTGGATCCCTGACCTGGTTGGTTGTCATGGATTGATAGAAATCCATGGCTACCCTTGGGTAGAAAAAGTCTCTCGGAGTCAGTAGGCTCTCCATGTGGTATCTCCTCAGTAGGTTGAATGACTGAGCAAGCTCCGGCTGCAATCGGAATGCGGCTATGTTAAAGAACAGCTCGGAGTGGAATGGTCGAGCTCTACAATCCAAATTTCCCTCAATTGGGGACTGAGTTAGCATTGGCCGCCTGATTACTTCTTCTAGAGCTATTTCAGATGGAGTTTGGGGCTCGGGAAGCGGTGGCTGAGGCTCTTTAGGCTCTGCTGGCGGCGTCGGAGATGGCACCGGAGATGGAACTGGCGAGGATACTGGCGAGAAAACTGGAGTTGGAACCAGTGATGACTTTGGAGATTGCTCAGTCAGGTCAATGGGTTCTGAGCTTTCAACCTTTGGCCTCTTTTGCAGTGGCCGACCTCCTGACCTGGTTAGGTAACGTCTCGCCGGTGGCTTTGGCGGTGCGGGCTTCATCGGAGGAGGAACTGGTTTTGGCTGCGAAGACTCAGAAGCGGGATCTGGAACTGGCTCCTTTCACAGGCTTTGAATGCGGCTTGAAGGAGATGAAGACTTAGCCCCTCTTGTTTGCGCCATTTTCAGTTATCGAAATTTGGCCGGAGCTGCTGATCGGAGAAGATGACAGGAGACTTGCACAGTGAGGCTCGAGGAAGAAGATGAACAACCTGCGAGAATGGCGTGCTCTGATTTTGAAACCCTTTTCGCAGCTCAAATGACCGGTATAAATAGGAATAACGGAAGACTAAGGGTCAATTTGAGTTTCGCAGAATAATGCCAATTTCGCAGCAAAATGCCATTTTCGCAGCCACTTCGCAATGCGTTTCGCAGCTGCGAAATGAATATAACTGTGCTGCGAAGTGGCACATGTGTGCCAAAATCGCTTTCGCAATTGCGAAATACCCTGCGGAATGGGACTTTTGTTGCGAAATCTGGGCTTTACCGCTTCGCAGACGTTTCGCAGCTGCGAAATGGGGGCTCCTGTGCTGCGAAGTGGCACTCGTGTGCCAAACTCGCCTTCGCAGCTGCGAAAATTCTTGCAGAGAATCCCAAAGTGTTGTAGAATGATTTGGCAACAAAATGCTCATTTCGTAGAAGTTTTCTTTAGGCTGCGAAATCTCGCAGAGCTCTGTTTTTGCTCTGTTTTCACTCTGTTTTTGCTCCGATTTTGATCCGATTTTTTTTTTCAATTTCCTTGAAATTTCTTCCACCTGGGATCATTCAAAAAGATTAAAACACACCTAAAAACATGATTTAAGATCAAAAACTAAGATCAAATGTATGGAAAAAACTTGAAAATTTACAAAATCTACAAAAAATTTTGGACTGTGGTAAAACCATGTCCAGCAAACCCTTCTTTGCTTAGGCTTTTTGAGGCTCAAGGAGGTTGATTTCCTCCTTTTCTGGTTTGAATGGCTCCATGAATGGCTTGAGACGATATCCATTGACTCTAAAGCTATCCTTGCCATTTGAATTCAATAATTCCACCACTCCATTGGAACATACTCGGTGAATAATGAACGGACCTATCCACCTTGACTTGAGCTTCTCAGGAAAGATATGGAGTCTTGTGTCATACGGTAAAACTCTTTGCCCTTCCTGAAATTCCTTGTTGGAGATGAGTTGATCATGCCACTTTTTCATCCTCTGTTTTGCAACTTTGGAATTGATATAAGCATTATTTCTTAATTCCTCCATCTCATTAAGGTCTAGATATCTCTTTTCTCCAGCTCTGATCAAGTCCATGTTCAGCTTTTTTATTGCCCACCAAGCTTTGTATTCAACTTCCACAGGGAAATGACATGCTTTGCCATAGACAAGACGATAGGGAGACATGCCAAGAATAGTCTTATAAGCTGTTCTATATGCCCACAATGAATCATGAAGCCTAATAGACCAATCCTTTCTGCTGGAATTCACCATTTTCATCAATATATTCTTTATTTCCCTGTTAGCTAGCTCAACTTGCCCAGAAGTTTGAGGATGATAAGGTGTAGCCACCTTATGCTTCACTCCATACTTGGATAACAGAGCTTCAAAAGGTTTGTTGCAAAAATGAGCACCTTCATCACTGATTATGGCTTTGGGCACCCCAAATCTTGAGAAAATGTTCTCTTTAAGAAACTTGAGAACCACCCTGTGATCATTTTGTTTACAAGGGATTGCCTCAACCCACTTAGAAACATAATCCACCCCCACCAAGATGTAAGAATTACCAAAAGACATTGGAAAAGGTCCCATGAAGTCAATGCCCCATACATCAAATAGCTCAACTATTAGAATGGGGTTCATAGGCATTTGATTTCTTTTTGTTAACTTTCCAAGCCGTTGGCATCTATCACAACTCCTACACATGATGTGGGCATCTTTGAAAAGAGATGGCCAGGTAAACCCTGATTGCAACACCTTCATAGCTGTTTTCTGAGAGGCAACGTGGCCTCCACATGCATTCTCATGACAATGAGATAGAATCCCTTGCTGCTCATCTTTAGGAACACACTTCCTTATGATCTGATCTGCACAATACTTAAAAAGAAAGGGTTATTCCCAATAATAAGCATGAATTTTGGCAAAGAAGTGCTTCCTGTCCTGTGCATTCCACTCACTTGGAATTTCACCAGTTACTAAATAATTAGCAATATGAGCATACCAAGGAGTTTTCACTAGGAACATGAGTGATTCTTCAGGAAAATCATCATTAATAGGCAAGGGATGGGAATTATGTGCTATAACTAACCTTGAAAGGTGGTCAACTACCACATTCTCCACTTCTTTCTTATCTTTGATTTGGAGATCGAATTCTTGTAACAGAAGAATCCATCTAATCAACCTTGCTTTTGCATCTTGCTTTGTCAATAAATACTTCAAGGCTGAATGGTCAGTGAAGACAATGATGAAAGACCCCACTAAATAAGCACGAAATTTGTCCAAAGCAAATACCACAGCTAACAATTCTTTCTCTGTAGTTGTGTAGTTCCTTTGAGCTTTATTCAGTGTTTTTCTTGCATAGTAAATCACATAGGGCTTCCCATCTTCTCTTTGGCCAAGCACAGCTCCTATAGCAAAGTCACTGGCATCACACATTAGTTCAAAAGGTAATTGCCAGTTAGGGGCTCTCACTATTGGAGTTGTTGTTAAAAATTTCTTCAGTTGATCAAAGCTATTTTGACACCTTTCATCCCATATAAACTTAGCATCCTTAGCTAACAGCTCACAAAGAGGTTTTGAAAGACTTGAAAAACCTTTTATAAACCTCCTATAGAACCCTGCATGGCCAAGGAACTGCCTTACTCCTTTTACAGTTGTTGGGGATGGCAATTTGACAATAAGCTCCACCTTTGCTTTATCAACTTCAATGCCTTTTTCAGAGATGATATGGCCAAGGACAATTCCTTGACGTACCATAAAATGGCATTTCTCCCAGTTGAGCACCAGGTCTTTTTCAATGCATCTGTGAAGAACTACTTCCAAATTAACTAAGCATTCCTCAAATGTACCTCCATATACGGTGATGTCATCCATGAAAACCTCCATAATTCGCTCCACCATATCACTGAAAATACTCAACATACATCTTTGAAATGTAGCAGGTGCATTGCATAAACCAAAAGGCATTCTCCTGTAAGCATATGTTCCAAATGGACATGTAAAAGTGGTCTTTTCCTGATCTGCCAAATCAATTTCAATCTGAAAATACCCTGAATACCCATCCAAGAAACAATAGAATGGATGTCAAGAGACTCTCTCCAGCACTTGGTCAATAAATGGCAATGGAAAATGATCCTTCCTAGTTACAACATTCAACTTTCTATAATCAATACACACCCTCCTACCTGAAGTGAGGCGTGTAGTAACTTCTTCTCCTTTTTCATTCTGAACCACTGTGATCCCTGACTTCTTTGGTACCACTTGAGTAGGACTCACCCAAGGGCTATCAGATATAGGGTAGATGATTCCTGCTTGAAGTAGCTTCAGCACCTCAGCTCGCACCACCTCTTGTAGATGAAGATTCAATCTTCTTTGAAGTTGACGAATTGGCTTTGCTTCCTCCTCCATATATATATGATGAGTACAAACTAAAGGACTAATGCCTTTCAAGTCGGATATTTGCCATCCTATTGCCTTCTTACACCTCTTGAGAACTTCCATTAAACAATTCTCCTGATGACTGGTCAGAGATGAAGATATCACAACAGGACATTGATTATTTTCTTCAAGATATGTATATTTCAGCTCCACAGGTAAAGGCTTCAGATTGAGTTTTGGAGGTTCTTTTTCAGCAGCTGCCTCTTCTTTTTTATTGAACAAAGGTATAATTTCTTTGATCTTTCTCCAACTTTGTAGAGTAGCAAGCACAGTAGGAGATTCAGACAAACCTTCCTCAAAATCCACAAGACTTTTATTCAACTTGTCTTGCATGTTTTGATTACAATGCTCCTCCACCAAAGTGTCAATAAGGCACAGCTCTTCTGGACCCTCTTCTTCTTCCGGAGTGATTTGCTTTTTAGACATATAGAAAATATTGAGATCCAGTGTCATGTTGACAAAAGTAAGTTGCATCAGCCCATTCCTGCAGTTGATGATTGCATTTGAAGTAGCAAGAAATGGCCTTCCAAGGATGATAGGAACTAAATTAGCTTCCTTTACAGTAGGATCTGTATCAAGAACAATAAAATCTACTAGATAGTAGAAATTATCCACTTGAACCAAGACATCCTCAATTACCCCCCTTGGAATTTTTACTGATCTATCTGCTAGAGATAGAGTGATTGCTGTTGGCTTCAACTCTCCAAGTCCCAATTGCTTGTAGATGGAATAAGGAAGCAAATTCACACTTGCTCCCAAATCTAGCAAGGCTTTCTCCACTACCTTTCCTCCAATCATGACTGAAATGGTAGGACTTTCCGGGTCTTTGTACTTCAAAGGAGACTTACATTGTAAGATTGCACTTACTTGCTCAGTCAAGAAGGCTTTCTTGTTTACAGTCAACCCTCTTTTGATAGTACATAAATCCTTTAGGAATTTTGCATACGTTGGAACTTGTTTAATCATATCCAGTAGTGGAATATTGACTTTCACTTGTCTCAATACTTCAAGGATTTCAGCTGCATTTCTAATCCCCTTTTTCCCATGTAATGCTTAAGGAAAAGGTGGAGAAGTTGATTTCTTCAGCCTTTCTTCCTTCAGAAGTTCCTTCTCTAGAATTGCATTCATTGTTGAATCAGAGTCCTTCGTTTCTTCACTGATCTCACTCTTTTTATCTTCCATTTCCTTCCCTTTCTTTATCTCTTCTTCATTCTCAACATGTGGCTCGGGTGTTGGCTTCTCAATTTTTTTACCACTCCTTAGAGTGATCAAGGCTTTGACATCTTTCACCTGTGATGATTCTCCCTCTTGGCTTTCCACTTCATGGACACCTTTGGGATTTTGGTGAGGTTGAGAAGGAAATCTTCCATTTTCTTGCAGTGTATTCAAATTTGTAAGCCTTGAAATTGAATATTGGATGTTATCAAACTTTTGGTTCATATCATTTTGCATTCCATCCATCCTTTTATTCAACATACTCTCCACTCTGTCAATTCTTTGATATATTTGAGCATTGGTGGCTTCTTGGTTTCCAACAAAATCTCCCACTACCTTGCTGAGATTAGCCATTGCTTGTTCAAGACTTGAAGTTTGTTGAGATGGTGGATCCAGCTGTTGGTACTGAGTTGCTCTGGCCTTCCATGAGAAATTTGGATGATTCCTCCAACTTGAGTTGTAGGTATTTCCATAAGGCGCATTGTTATTGGGCTTAAATTGTCCAACAACATTTGCTTGATTTCTATACATCTCCCTTTCAGCTGAAATTGCAGGGCATTCCTCCACCAAATGTTCATATGATTGACAATTAGGACACAACTTCACTTGCACTGTTGCTTCAGCAACAGCTTGCACTTCATGTATTCTTTTCAGCTCTAGCTCCTCCAATCTTCTTGTCATAGCTGCCAACTTTGCTTTCATATCATCATCTTCTTTCAAGGTATACATCCCAGCCTTTGTATTGAAAGTATTCAGTTGAGACTTCATCTTACCCAATTCTCCTTTGGTTGGTTCATTCCATCCCCTTGAAACATCAGCTACATAGCTCAAGAAATCCATAGCTTCCTCTGGATTTTTGCTCATGAAATCTCCTCCACACATTGTCTCGAGGAGTTGCTTCATTGAGGAGAACATACCATCATAGAAATAGCTCACCAATAACCAAGTATCAAAGCCATGGTGAGGGCAAGCATTTATAGCTTCCATGTACCTTTCCCAACACCCATAGAATTTTTAATTCTCTTTAGCTGAGAAGTTTGAAATTTGCCTTTTCAAGCCATTTGTTCTATGAGTGGGAAAAAATTTCTTGAGGAATTCAGCTTGTAGATCAGTCCAAGAACGGATACTCCTTGGCCTTAAAGAATTAAGCCAAATTTTGGCCTTATCCTTTAAAGTAAAAGGAAATAATTTAAGCCTCATCAAATCAATTGAAGCTCCTCCCTCTTGGAATGTATTACAAACATCCTCAAATTCCTTGATGTGTGCATGCGGATTCTCACTTTCCATCCCATGGAAAGTTGGTAGAAGTGGAACAAGATACGGTCTGATCACTAGCTGCTCTGTAGGGGGCACTATACATGATGGTGCACTCATACGAGGTGGATGCATACGGTCCCTCATTGATCTGAATTCATTGAGATTGTCTTGACGACCTTGGTGACTATGCTGATCTTCAGGTGTAGTTTCCATGATATTCAAGCTTAATTTGAATTCTTTTCTCTGAGGTGTATCACACTTAACAAGCCTTCCTCCACTGTCTCGTATCCACTTTGGCATACACAACTAGTATCTACCTGCAACTTAAATGAAAACAAAAGACAACAATAGAAACAGGGCTACAACAACAAAATTAAACTAGGCTAAATTTTAAAAGATAAACTTGGATTATGAATAAATAAAGAAAGAATGAGAATTAGTAAAGTGAAAGAAACGTTACCAACTTGTGATGAAAATCACAAGTGCTCAAAAATGGTATCACTATAAACTTGACACCTTCCCCGGCAACGGCGCCATTTGATTCATGCCCAATTGGTGTCTCAGCTGATTCGTGTCCAGCTGGTGCTCCTTGATAAAGAGAGTAATCAACAAAATTTATAACTTATAACACCATATACTAGGGTAGCAAAGAAAAAACTACTATAGTATAGCGACTTTAGGGTCGTTCACTGGGAAGGATTAGCAAGCTATCAATGATACCAATTCCAAGTGAATTGGTCTTGTTTCATTTCAAGGTTAGCTTAAGAAATAAAACAAAAACTTTGATTGGTAAAGATTTAAACTAACTAACATAACAAGTACTCGGAATAACTTAGGAAGAAAAGCATTCCTTGGAGAGTTAGGTTCATTGGGGTGGTTCCTCATCCAAAAGACATAGCTCCGGTCAGATGGTTCATTTCCTCACGTTAGAGATTCAACATATAGTCAATTCTCTAACCGGTGTTGTACAGATACCTCCTTCAATTAGATTTCACTTTAATTCTCTCACTGATGCAACTTGCAATGGTTTAAGCCTCTCACTAAGCCGTAACCATTCAAGGTGATCTTTAACCTTGGATTACCCGTCAAAAGCTCGCAAGAGATAACTAATGGATGTCTCCTTGGAGTCCAAAAGCTTACCAAGTGTTGGCTATTCTAGAAAATCCTATCCTAAAGTCACCTCCCAAAGGCTCGCAAGGGGTAAACTAGTGCATTTCCATGGTTGGAAATCATTTGCCTTACCAAGTGTTGACCCAGGTGACTCTAAGGTGTTTTAAGTTAACTAAAAACATAGAAATCACTAAAGGATTTCACTTCCTCTTCATTAATAGCTAAAACCACAAAGCTTTGCATTCTTGCACTTGGAACCTTCCCCGACAACCTTAGCTCCAAGGAATTAGAGGTTTAGTTACTCATTCTCTGGGGAAAACTCCTCAGAGAGTTCATAACTTAGTAAGAAAATAAAAATACAAAGTGAGAAGGTAAGACAATACAAAGAACTGAACTTTACTTGCTTACCCAAAACTTTTACAAAAGGATCTCCTCTCTTAGAACAGGCTCCCGAGAGGTACTTATATGAACATAATATAAAACTAATTATTACATAGATATTTTCTCTTTTTACTAACTTAAAAGCTAAGGAATCTTGTAATTGGTGGCTTACAAGGAGTATTTTGGGATTTAGACAACAAAAATCTGATGTAAAATATCTCCTAATGTCGGTAGCAAATATCGGGATGCTCCAGGAACCATTTCGCAAGAGAAAATGGTGTCTGCGAGATTTCGCAGGCACTCAAGAAGGGCCGCGAAATCATTTCGCAACAACATGCTATCTTCTCTGGGCTGCGAAGTTGGCTTCCACCTTGAGGTTCTCAGCTCCCAGCTTGCGGCATATATCGGGCAACTTCAGAAGGAAATACACCCTACTGTACAAAAAGGCTACGGAATCACTTCGCAGCAAAAGGGTGATTTCGCAACACTTTGGCAAATGTTTCCTTCAACTTGGAGTGATTGGCTTGCAATGGCTGCAACTTCTTCGTTTCAACTCCGAATTGCGCACCGTTTGAAGCATTAGATTGTTGACTTCCTGATCTTTGAAATGGTATATAGAATGCATCAATTTGACTTCAGAAAGTGCTCCAAAAGTGGCTACTACAACTGTCATTAAGAATATGCTTCATGGCAGATTCTCTTTACTTTTTCTCCTTGCAATCCGGATTTACTCTTGGCAAATGACTTCTAAGCTTTACCCAAGATTCCTCAAAATTTTCCTCAATCTTGAATTGCTTTGGTGATCAAATTACTAACAAAAACACCAATACTTACACAAAGTGATTAAAATTGCTTTCAAGGGTCCTTAACATGCCAATTGAGTTAAAAGGCCAAAAATACTACTCAAAAGTGTTTAAAAGGATTAATTATAAGCTATAAAATAGCACTTTTTGAGTAGTAATCAGGGCCCCCTCCAGTTAGCCCAGGCCGGATGGAATTGATGCGTTCGCGTATTGATGCGGCCCGCAACAACTTTTGCCTTTTTCGCCTAGAGTCGTACTCCTCGTCAGATGGACCTCCGTTAATATAGTTTATAACAGCCTTGGGAGCGGTTGGGGCCATGGGGGCTTCAGGATTATGATGTTGGGAAGTGACTTTTCCTCCAACGTCTGAGCAGATGTATTGCTTTAGATGTCCTGCCTTGATGAGCCTCTCGACCAGATACTGGAGGCTTCTGCATGCTTCTGTTGTGTGACCGTGTTCCTTGTGGAAGACACATTTCTTGCTATGATCCCTTGTGGATGGGTCTGTTCCTTGGGGTCTTGGCCACCTGAAGTCAGACAAACCTTGGATCATAGGGAGAAGTTTTTCATATGATATGGAAAGAGGCGTGGGGGGCGGCCTATCCGAGCGACTCGGTCCCTCATGCCTTTGATCGGATGGCTTTGGCCGGTCCGGAGGTTTAGCATTTCTTTCCGCGTCACCTCTAGATAGCCGTCCGGCAACCAAAACTTGTTGGGTGGCTGCACGTACGTCATCTTCGAGCATTGAATATTTGTTGGCTCGTCTGAACAAGTCGTCCATCGTTGTAGGAGGCTTTTTGGCTAGTGATTTGAAAAATGGAGTGCCTGGACAGATGCTTCGCTTGAAGATCTGTAGGACAGCATCCATGCTGCAAGCCTCTACCTAGAATACGGCTTGACCAAATCACTTCACAAATTCCCTTAAGGATTCGTTATCTTGCATTTTTATGTTTTGCAGAGTGCTAATGTTCTGCTTGTGTCGGGCAGAGCATAAGTATTGTCCCATAAAAGCTTCGGACAGGTCCCTAAAATTGCCAACAGAGTTGGGAGGTAGGCGATGAAACCATGAGAGGGCCTGTCCTTGTAGGCTGGCAGGAAATACTTTACACAGCAGTGCGTCGTTGCCAATATCGAGCGTCATGAGCTATCGATAATGCATGATATGATTGAAGGGATCGCTGGTCCCATCGTATGTGGAAAATTTTGGTACGAGGAATCTTCTTGGGGGCTCATAATGAATGATATGAGAGCATAAGGGCGTGGAGAGCATGTCATCCAGCCTTCTGCTGATGAAGCCTATAGGTGGCTCGTTTGGGAGGTTTCCTCCAGCTTGCTGTACCGCTAGGTGCGAGTGAACGTTCCGCATCACGGGGGTGACCATGGGTTCACAATGCGGGTGCACGTTCTGCACCATGGGGGTGACCATAGGGCCAGGGAGTGGTGCCCAGGTTGTGGCTGTTGGTGGCCTTGGTCTTCCAGGCTCTTGTGGGCCTAGTCTTGCGCGCATTGAATTTGACAACCGAGGTCTTTTATCGCGTTGTCTTTTTGCTGAGAAGTGAGTAGAGTCTGAGCTTTCCTCACGGGGAGCTCAGGGCATAGGCGTGTGTGGCTCATGAGGCCTCACGTTGCATGCTCTTGGGATAGCTCCTGTTGTTCCAGGATATATTGATTCTGGTTCTTGTTGAGGCCTTGAATTTGCTACTTGGCCTCTTGAACGTTGACGTCGAGGAGGCCCTGATGTTGAAGCCTGGATGCGTAATACAACGTTTTCTTCTCTCAATCTTTCTATCTCCTAGAGGAGAGCTTTCAGTTGTCGTTCGCTTGCCAACTGTCTTTTTTCGATGGTTTGACGCCATTCAAAATTATCTTCCTCTCCCCTACTAGATGAACGGCTTCGGGAAGGTGTGGCCATCTTTGCTAGTGACTGAATCAAAATAAAAAAGTTCCCACAGATGGCGCCAAAGTTGAGGCCTCACGTCCCTAGTGATCCACGTGGTTGCCAAATGGATGGACGCACGATCTCAACCAATATAGGTTCTTGATTCAGTCGTTCCACCTGCAAAAGGCGTCCGGACAGGGTGTCAGGACGCACCCTCCGATGGTTTTGTCAGCCATGATTAGGGAGAGATAATCAGTTGGCCTTTTACTAGGTATAGCAAGCTTACCTTCCTCTTTGTGTGAAGGTTGATATATATAGTATCAGAAGCTTTGATTCCCCCTTTAATGGTAGGGAGATATTTTGTGTTGTTATGATGACATTAGTGGTGGCAGGGCTATCATCACCCTACAGGCGGCTGACAGAGATCGTGGTAGGTGATCGCATGAAGTGATCGTGGGAAGTGACTTGTTGTCACTTCATCTTGTCCCTTCACTCTACAGGTGGTGGAACGTGGGCCATGACAGGCTGCTGTGATAACGTGTAAGACTTGCTTACTTCAGTCAATGACCCGGACAATTATATTCGGATGGCTTATGTTAGTCATCCGGATGTATTTGCTGTGGAATCCGTCCGGGTGTTTTATGCTTATAAGTGTCGTTTGACCTTCCTTGAGGCAGTCCGGATATGAGAGGCGCGTCACGTGTATCCGGATGGGGGTGATCTGGATGGTAATACGTGCTTCATGTCACCATGAGGTGCGTGGCACGTGTTCTCAGGAGGGGGGGGGGGGGGGGGTCCCTACACTTAGCATGCTAGTAAGGTACATTCTTTCCATACCTTGTTTATTGATTCTTTGAATGTGCTTAGCTTGCTTGAGTGATTTTTTATGATGCCTTTACTATGCTTTGATGTATATTCCTTGATTCATGGTATCCATTGATTTACAAATCAATTTCCATAGTTACCTTAAGTTATTTGGTAGAAATCTGTTATAGGCTTAGAGGCGCACTACCTTATGGTACTTTTCCAATAGGTAACTTGACCCTCGGATTTGGATTCGGTTTTCAAAGACATTATTTTCCACATAATAAGTCATTTTTTAGGGTTTTTTCTTTTTTTTTTTCTTTTAAAAAAATAAACAAAAATAAGTGGCGATTTTGATTTTTATAAAAATCAGTTTTTCATTAAAAAAAAACGAGTATTGCCATCGAGTGGGGATATACGTGAAAAATGCAAGTCTACACTAATAAGGTAGGATTGGATAGAAATTTTAAAAATTGAACTAAAATATCTTAATTAATTTGGAAAAAAGTTTAAATTGAGAATTTAAAAAGCAAAATCTTTTCAAATAATACAAATAATTTGGAAAGGAAATTTAAATTAAGGATCTAAAATTCACAATTTAAAAAAGATAATCTTTCCAAATCTTTGAAGGAATTTGGAAAGAAAATAAATTAATTTTTTTTTAAAAAAAAATTTCCAAATCTTTTTGAATTTAAAATATGAATTCTTTTCAAATCTTTTTAATTTTTGAAGTTAAATTGAGGATTGAAAAAGAATTTAAAAAAGAATCTTTCCAAATCTTTTAAGGAATTTGGAAAAGAGATTTGAAAAAGAATTTAAATTAAGAATTTTAAAAAAGAATTTTTTTCCAAATATTTTTTAAATTCTTAAGTTTCTAAATTGTTTTTTTTAATAAAATATGATTTCTTAATTGATTCCAAGTCCACTAGGTTTTATCTTATACCTTACCTAAATGTGTTTTGGGGTAGGATGCTTTGAAAGAATCAATCTTAACTTACCCTATCATTCCTAAACTCTCTTGAGAATTCATCAATTGAATTCTAGCTTGTTGGAAGGGCTTGCATCCCCTCAAAGGTTAAGGTGAATCCACTATAGCATTGGAGGGTACTGCGTCGTGGATGTGGATCACGATATAGGTGTTGGGATTGAGCTTTTAAAATCAAGACATAATGTAACAAAGTTAGACTTGACTATCCCTTAGCTATCACTTTTATGCATTGATATTGATTTAATAATTTAAATTATATGGCATTAGGAGTTACACAAAGGATATAAATCATGGGTTTCTTACAAAATGATAAGTTGTTCACAATTGGTTCATGAATTTAGGTAATACAATAGAGACTGTAATGCACTACCTCTTAATTAGAAAGATGACTTATTTTGGTTGTTGAGATGGGTTTTCCATGTTTAATGCACTAGCATGTATGCTTACACTTTAGACAAGACCAACAGTGAATCATGATATAAGTCTATTAATTGTCATGATTCACCAAACTACTATATTGCATGGACTCTAAACCTTGAGAGAACATTGAGCCTATGTTGAAATTAACAAGAGGCTTTGACCTATAGGTGAGACCCTAAGATGGTGATATATTCCTTAAAGATTGAGTCACTATTGATGGAGGCTAGTGGCAATAGGTATTTGAGACATCATGATAGCTCATTATGTTAGGACTTTGAGTCTTGTTTATATGTTGGCAATTTTGTTCCAATTAATGTTTGACCATATAAGTCTTTTCAGAGAGAGACTTGCTTTCCATTGAAGATCAAAGGTTGTTGTTCGTCCAACCGGGAAGTCACAAGTATCTCTAAAGAGGCTTGGCTTGTGGCATATAAGACTTCTTTAAGATATAAAAGGTTTGGTATCATTTTTGGACTTAAAATATTTTAAAATAATTTTTCAAAGGAAGCAGGGGGCGCTTAAGTAGTAAGAATCGCTCAAACGACTCCGCTCATGTGGTCATGACAGTCCTGTCGAGTTTAGAAATGGATTTTGGATGAATTTCACTTAAATTCTAATTTTGAAACTTAAGATATTGAGACTTTTTTGTTTTTGCCTATAAATACCTCCTTAATAACCTTTTGCGGGTTTGAGATTTTGGAGTTTTTTGGGAGATTGAAAATATATCGTTTGAGAGACCTCTCATTCTTGAGAGAGAGACTCCTTGAAAGAAAGCCTAATTGTTACACCATTCCTAATATCTCATTCAAGGATTTGAATCTTTGAATTGTGAGTTGAAGACCTTAATCCCTTTAGAGTGGCCGAGGGATCCACTAGGGAGTAATAGGGAGTTGTTGCGTCGTAGATGTGGATTAAGTTGTAGGTACTAGAGAGAAGTCTTTAGGGTGAAGCAACTAGGTAAATTTGTGTAACTTGATTTTGAATAGTGGATTTAGATTGGTGGATCTTAGACCTCGTGGTTTTTTTTATCTCCACAGCTTGTGAGGGCTTTCGATGTAAAAATCTTGTGCCTCGTTGCATATCTTTTCATTACTGCTTATATTCTAATTGATGATTTTGATAAACTTTTTTATTGAATGGCTAGTTGGTTATTGAGATTGTTGAGTTAGTTATCTTGGAGGTTATGGTTGTTATACCTATAACCGATTATTGTTTTCCCTAACATCTCTTTGGGTATGCTTTAGATAATAACAATTATATTATTTTTATCCCTAACTAATTGTAGGGTATCCCTAAAAGTTAAAAACCATATTTTTATATACCTAAAGATTCTAGGTATAATCATTTATTTATTTGGGACATCTCTGATATCTATTGGAGTAAGAAAAGTTTGTTATAATTTATAAATATTGTTTTAAATTATTTTTAAAATCACCCATTCATCCCCCATCTAGGTGTTCCCTATTGGACTTTCGGTTGTTATTCAAGTGGTATTAAAGCAATACCAATTTTTCATATGGGATTAAAACAATGTATTCCCTTAGGTGATCCAAAGGACGTGATCATGAAATTTGTGTTTGAAATAATTCCTTTAGTGGAATTTAACATATGCTCTATAAAGATAGAGTATGTTAGTTGATCACATAATAAGTAGTATCTATAACTCAAAAGAATTGGAGAGGTGATCTTAATGAGTTGATAATACTATCTTATTACATTATGGGCACCAATTCATGGTGAGTCTATGTGCAATGAATAATAGGTCACAGACTTGAGCTTTACTTGTTATAATTTCATAGGTTACTAGAGTGCAATTGACTCTCTTTAGTAGAGTGTTAAGTCAACTTCATAATTGGATTTTGAGCCAATATTTTCCGATGAGTCCTAGTGGTCTCTTCTCGAGCTCCTCTTTCATGGTGGTACACTTTGAGGGTATTTTAGATATTTGTAATTCATAAGTGTGCATAAGAGTGTTTTACTAAAATGCAAGGTTACGCTAAATCTTATGAATCGACTTTCTTGAATGGGCTAATGACCACAAATCTCTATTGTAAATAAAATACTAAAGCCTATATAGGTAATAACTCTGGCCAAGAAAAACAAAAAATAGAGTTACCACAATTTTGTAATATTTTAGGTTGCCATTTTTGACAATGCTTTAAAAAAAATAATTGTTTAATTCCTTTTAAGGAAATAAACATTGTTAGAAGTTCTTCTAATAGGGTCCGACATTTGAGGGAAAACATATTTTCTTTGAGTTCATCAGTTAAACATTTAGAGAGGAACTCTCTCAAACTAATTTGTCATTAAAATTGTAGGGAAATCAGATTGCTATTAAGATCAAATATGTATGTAGGCCAAATTGATTGATTTCCTAAATATTACCTCATAATGCGTTGTCATTTCACTTTCATGAGCCTTGTTTATTAATGGATGGTGCTTAGACAAAGAAAATAATTCATAGTAACAACATATTTTTATATTGAAATCTTATTATGATTCAGGATGGGAGTTATATTTTATTGTTCATGTTATGAAAACTTTTATTACAAACACTACTTTGACATTGATGATAATGATGACCTCTTCAATGTAAAAATTTTATTTTCCATGAGTGTTAAATTTATGGAGTCATATCTTAGAATATCAATAATTAGATAAATTTACAAAAATATACAAGATATTTGTATGGTAAAAATTGATTCTTCATTAATAATTTTAATTTCTTTTATTCAATTTATATTAAAGTTCACTTCAAAAGATATGCTACAAAAATCAAATTTCTTTTAATATTGTTATCTCTTCAATAACTTCTTTTAAAATTAATTTTTTTAATAAAATTTGACTTATTATTTGCACTAAAATTGTATAATTTTAGGAGAAAAATATATTTTCATACACAAAAAAAATCACAAAACAAGAACCCAAGTTTATAAAATAAAATTTTTAAATTTTACGATAAAAATGAGTATCACCATCCAAGTCCACACATTGCACCGTGTATATAAAATAATAATTATAGAAAAAATTATTCTTCATAATTTTCAAAATTGTTTTCAAACATGTGTCCCACCATGACTTATTGATTGCCGCATTAATTTTCAAAATTGTTTTCAAACATGGGTCCCATGGTATGTGAAACTTGTTTCTTTTTTCTTATGCAACGTGACTTAATGATTGATGAATCCATCACAAATATGGACTGTCTTTCAAATCCCTCAATTCCAAAACAATTCAGTATGATGTTCCCATTCCTTTCAAATGATTTAATTAATTGGTATTTGAATATACTTCATATATTCTTTTGGAGCAATTTTTAGGCATATAACATAAATCTCTAAATTTTTAGAAAATGTTGTATATTTTATATTACAATTTCCCCTTTTTTTTTCATCTAAAAACCAAAAATATAAAACCTTAATTAACGAGTTTATTTACTTTTATTTCGTGCAATTAGCAATAGGGTGGAAGTCGGGGAGGCGGCTTAACGGAAATGTCACGTGCCACGCGTGTCTCGTCCCTTAATAAGCCTTAACTGCTCCAACATTTCCAACACACGCCCGTCTTCGCTTAGCTCTTAAGTCTTTTTTTCTCCTTTTCCTTAACCCCATCACATTTCGCCACGCGAATCTAAGCCTCATGCTCACTAACCTTTCGTTCGTACGAGGAATGTTCCCCCAACTCCTCATCTCAACTAAAACTCCCTACTCGCCATCTACTCAACCACCTCTCTACTCTAGAGTGTTGATCCTTTATCTCCGCACGTGTCTATGGCTTTTCACCCCGGCGAGTACCGCATTGCAAGTGCAATATCGTCATTAAAGACCCAAAAGGCAAACCAATGGCATTATCTCAATCTTCCTTTTGGTCTTTTCTATTCATATTATAAGTTATTCGAGATGACTTCTTGCTATGCTATTTGCTCCCAGTCTTCTCTCAAGTCTCTGACAAAACCTAAACACCACTCCAAGAGTCAAGACAGCACACTTCAAGAATCTTCTTCGTTTTTTTCTTTCCTCTTTCTCTTTACAGATAAACTGAGAAACCCCAGCTCACGCCTCGATTCCCAGATGGATTTTGTGAATGTTCTCAAGTTCTCAGCTGCATGCTTTGATCTTCTTGCCTGGTATGTTGTCCACGCATTTTCTCGCCATCGGAAAATTCTGGAAAATGAAGTGGAATTCTATGTTTGAGGAGAAACCTGGGATTTTCTTTGATTTCTCCATGTTAGTTTTATCTCTTTTGTTTGAATTACCCACATTCTTGTGATCATTGTTTGTTATTTGTTTGGATTTCTGCTTTCAGGCCTCTCTTTGCACTGGGCTATCCTCTGTAAGTCTTGGTCTTAAAACTCAAGATATGATAATTCATTTACTCCTTTCTTGTTCTATGAATTCTTAGTTCAGTTACATTTATTGTGTTGGGAAACTGAAAAGGCAAAGGATTGTTAGTTACTATCATAATAATCCTCAACATCATCTTGGTTCTTAACAGATGTGCTTCAATTCGGGTAATTGAGACTAAGTCAATCTCAGACGTCCGGAAGTTGGTGACATATTGGGTTCTATTTTCCTTGATTTCACTCTTTGATCATGCTTTTTCCGAGCTCCTTGAATGGTAATTTTGCTCAACTGCATTCCACCATATGTGACTCTGTTTGTTTCATTTCTTTGCCATTTAGGAATTTGGAGTTGCTTTTTTCAGTTTTCTTCCCTGTAACAATAATCAAGATGTTTAATGTTCCAGGCCTCCATGTATTTTATTTTCCTTCATTTCTCTGCTTTGATAAATGGCCACAATCTGATCAGCAGAAAGGTTACATTTGAAAAAGAAGTGTTTTATTTTTGTTTTTTGAAGTAAAATAATTTTCATTTGGAGGAAACGGTCTAAAGGGTGTTTGTGTTTGACTGAGTTCGTGGAATTTTCTAGCTAATTTGGGATTTATTCTCAATTTCAAGATCATGGTGGATATTTCAGAAATTGATTAAATATAAACCATGGAAAGTGATTTTCTTGTTTAAGAAAAGTTTTTCTTTGAAAATGTGGGTGACCCTGACCTACCTTATTGTGCTACTTGGAGCACAAAACATAAGTACAGGTATTTATTAACGAAATTGTATACTTTGCAATAGTTCAAGGAGGTGGTTTTCTTTTCTTTTCTTTTCCTTTTTTTTTTTTTTTTTTTTGGGTATTTTGGGTGTCAGCTTTGGAAATATGATGGATCTACAAGCTTTTATTTCTCAGTTTTATAGGGAACTTTTCATATTATAGCTTATAAATATCATAATCAGTGATAAATAATTGTCTTGTTTGAAAGCATGGATGCACTTATTTCCATGGAATTTGTCTGCCTTTAAATTAAATTAAGCTTTATGCATCATTTGGTTGCTGAGAGACAAGGAAATAGAAAATTCAGAATCTGCCAGGTTTGTGTACGGCAACTGGATCCTTGGACCCAGTGAAAGCTCTAATCTGTGCACAATTCTAATGTTTTTGTTTTCTTCGTTTCTTTTTCAACTTTTCATAATAAATATTGAAAGTTAAAACCAAACTTACTTAGTCCATCCAAGTGGATGCATATAAATGTAAATAGCGTTTAAAAAGTCAGTGGGTAGGTAGTTTGGTTTTTTCTTGGAAGATCAGATGATTTGGTGATCATTTGTTCTATTTGCCTTATCATCATGAGATTAACTATTTTTTTAATATGTTATTTTCTTATATATGCATGTCAGGATACCATTCTGGCCTTACATAAAGCTGATGATTATCTGCTGGCTGGTGATACCACATTTTGATGGTTCACATTATGTCTATCAAAACCTAGTTTGTCCATGCTTGTCCATGGACACACAAGTTGTCATGAATTGGCGCTTCAATGAATCAAAAAAGTTGTTTCATAGCAGAGAAAACTTTCTTGTTGTAGCAGACCGATATATTAAAGAGAATGGAGCTGAAGCTTTGGCGAAACTAATTGCTAGTAAGGTATGCCTTTATAAGTAGGATTATCAACAATCAAACAGAGAATTTTATTTGAGATGTTCAGGTGAAAAATGACTATAGTAGGCCATCTAGAATCATTTGGTCTAAATTCATGTATGTATCTATATATAATTGTGTTCTCTTTTTTTCACATATGCATGTGGCATAATCAGATTCAAGTGTGATAACCCAGAATTTAATTCATCAATCAACTCTTCTGGGAATATGTTGGCTATGGTTTCTCTCTCACTGTCCTCTTCTTTATACATGACTTTTGCTTCAGTTGAAGAGCACAAAGCCTAATGTTGAAGTGAAAGAGATCGAAGCACATGCAGCACCGGAGAAAAAAGGGGAACAGGTAAGTACTCTAATGTGGCTATTTGATTTCTGTGGAAGCAGATCCCCAGAGAAATGTTGCTCATGTAAATTACTGATGCATTTGATTCAATGGCCATGGTTTTAAAAGAAAAACCACTTTATGTATGTTTCTGTGAAAAAGAGAACAAGTTTATGGATTAAATGATATTTTTTATGGTGAAATAATCAATAATTTTCAAAATAATAATAATATGTTGGTGCATGTTTTTGCAATTCATGAATTCCTTATATGATTGATTCTTCTCACCTTTTTTCTCTCCTCAGTGGAAGTGTGAAGAGCCTAATGTTTCTCAAAAGGAGATCCAAGTAGTCGAAGTAACAGAGATAAAAAGTGGGGAGGATGGAAGAAATAGGGTAAGTTTTCCTTTTTATTTACAAGGAAGGCTGTCTTCATGCAAGGATTATTATTATTATTATTATTGTTGTTGTTATTATTTTTGAGACATGAATGTTGAATGCTTTTGGAATTGTGCTTGAATCATGTGAAGTGTAAAGGGCCTAATGCTGCTAAGAAGGAGATCAAAGTGACAGAAGTAACACAGAGAACATTTGGTGGTACAGCACATTGGGTAAGGTTTCTTGTCATATTTAAATGGAACCTCTTATTTCACTAGGATTAATTTTGCTCCTCCAAACATATTTGACTACAAGTTGAAGACAAATTTTGAGACATCACTAAAAGGTCAGACATAAGTAATGAATGAGCTTAGAAACAGATCAACTCGTGTGAAACGCAATGAGAGTGAAAAATAGCTGAGATGAAAATGGGCCTAATACGATTTTGTACTTCTCCTTACCACTTCAGTAATTTTTATCAACTCTGTGTATTCATGACTTGGTGAAGCATATCAGCATTAGTGTCTTGAACCCAAGTCAACCTTCAATGATGATCATTGTGATGGGTCTGACTTTTGTCAACCCTCTTATTCCCTTGATCATAGAGGTTAAAATTGGGTGGGGGGAAGATATATGGCGTGTAGTATCCTCTTCATCTCGAAAGAGTGAAGTGTTCATACTCTTTCCTCTCAGTCCATCGTGGCCATGTACTTCTGGCTCATTGGGCTGAGTGAAAGGACTCCGTTCTGCTTCAAATCATAGAGAGATATGCCATGGTCAGTCTCTTTAATTTGAAGGATTGAAGTACTCAAATCCATTTCTTTGCATCGATCTTAGTCCTGCTTTTATGTCTCATGGTTAACCAGGAAGATCAAGCTTCCATCCATGAGATCAGCATCTGCAGAGTTATGACACCACCCTTCCTTGGCATAGGAAAGGGATCATTAAGCCATGTATGGGATGACAGAAGTCATCATTCAGGTTATCTTGAGAACTATGGGTGTTGGAATTCTAATTACTGCATATGGTTCTTGATGTTTAGCTGATAAACTATAGGATTTTATGATAGAAACCATGATTTACGCAGCGGAAACAAATCATGATGAAACAAGCATGGAGGCAAGCCAAAACCATATGTAAAAGACTGACCTTTTTCTCTGTTGAAAACGCCCACAATCTCCTACAATCTTCTGCTGTTTACCTTATCAATTTTCCGGACTATGATTTCTGAGTGGGCAGAAAAAACAATAGCTAGGGTACGTCACTCTCTTTTCTGTTTCTAATATATATCTCTTCGATGGGAAGAAGACCACTTTGTTAGAAACTCTTTTTTCTGTTTCTAATATATATCTCTTCGATGGGAAGAAGACCACTTTCTTAGAAACTCTTAAGCACATAATTTGCTTCAAGAAAAAAGATATAAGCGTGACTCTCTTTCCCTTAAAATGCTCATTTTAAATAAATTAGATTATCTATTTTTAATTAAATAAAATTTAATTAAAAACTAATCTATCATTTATTTAAAACACATAATTCATGTATAGTCCAAACAATTAAGGCACAGCAGGGACCGCAGGAATAAAATTAACAAGACTACTAATTATAATAAGAATTCATACAGGACCAGTATATTCTCATTATAATTAATCACAAATTATACCACTAAAAATTCATGATTGAACTCCTTATTAATCTTACAATTCCATTACATAATAATTTATGTTTTCCACGTTAAGATTACAGATGCTATTTACATTAAACAAATTACTGACAATTTATTTGAGTAACAATAGATCTTCAAGATTGTCGCTTAACTTAATTCATGTGTCGGATAAAAATCCACCTGCAGGGTTTACACTATGAAACCTTATAAGCTTACTTAAAGTGCATCATCAATCTCTATACCGAGACGTGGATTCAATCATTATTTAATACATCGCAAACATAAAGCGTCTTTGTCCAACTCATCGAGTCTTATCGCTCCAGTAAATGAAACTCACTCTTTAATGAATCAAAACACAAGATATTTTATATTTGCTCATATTAATTAAATCATGATTAAAAACATAAATCTTATTTCTAATGTCCTAGAGAATATGTTTTAACAGTCAGTACAAAACATCCATTCTCTACTTGGTCCAATTAGTTATATATAAAATATACCAACACAATTATTATTAAATTATGCTGAAAAATTAATTTATCTAATGCAAATCTCCAATTAAATACAAAGAAATAATTGTTTATAGAATGACATCATAATAACATACTATTAAATTCACGCTTATGCATGGTTAATAGTATATCTCTATCATTTTAAGCATCATGCTCATGTGTATTGTAGTTGTCTATCAGCTAAATGGCTTACCAAAATGAGGGACTGATTATGGTCATAAATTCCCTTTTCCCATTAATTTCTTGCATGTGCTCTGCTGAGATTATGTTTTTGACAGTCCTAATCAAGGCAAACTGATAAACAGCATTATGTTGCCTTAACTTTTACAAAGTGCCACATTTTCAGGTTAAACAAACAGAGCTAAATCTTGGTGAAACTAAAAGTAATACAACCTGTATTGCGGGGATAAAAGAAAGGGCAACAGCACTGATGACTGCCGAAATTGAGGCATGTAGAGACGATAGAACCCCAGAGATATCTCTTCATAAGAAAGTCCAGAAAGAGTGGGCTTGTGCTGTATGCCTGCTCACAACCCAAAGTGAGGCTACCTTGAATTCCCATCTTCAAGGGAAGAGACATCAGGCCACTTCTGAGCAGCTGAAAGCCAAAAACCAGGCAACCAAAGACAATGGTTCCCCATCTGCTTCAATGGCCAAGATATCTGATCAGTCCACCAAAGAGGAGCAACCGAAGTGTACTTCCAACAATCTGAATTCTAAAAACAATGGAATCTCAGCTGCTTCAACAGTGAAGAAACCAGATGAGACCAAAGATGATAAGCGACAAAAGTGTGCATCTAGCAATGGACCGAACCAGAAGAATAAAAAAGTGTGGGCTTGTGCTCTATGCCAGGTCACAACCCAAAGTGAGGCTACCTTGAATTCCCATCTTCAAGGAAAGAGACATCAGGCCACTTCTGAGCAGCTGAAAGCCAAAAACCAGGCAATCAAAACCAATGGCTCCCCATCTGCTTCAATGGCCAAGAAATCTGATGGGTCCACCAAAGAGGAGCAACTGAAGTGTACTTCCAACAATCTGAATTCCAAAAACAATGGCATCTCAGCTGCTTCAACAGTGAAGAAACCTGATAAGACCAAAGAGGATAAGCAACAAAAGTGTGCATCTAGCAATGGACCGAACCAGAAGAATAACAAAAATTGGGCTTGTGCTCTATGCCAGGTCACAACCCAAAGTGAGGCTACCTTGAATTCCCATCTTCAAGGGAAGAGACATCAGGCCACTTCTGAGCAGCCGAAAGGCAAAAACAAGGCAACCAAAGCCAGTGGTTCCCCATCTGCTTCAATGGCCAAGAAATCTGATCAGTCCACCAAAGAGGAGCAACTGAAGTGTACTTCCAACAATCTAAATTCCAAAAACAATGGAATCTCAGCTGCTTCAAAAGTGAAGAAACCAGATGATACCAAAGATGATGAGCGACAAAAGTGTGCATCTAGCAATGGACGGAACCAGAAGAATAACAAAAAGCAAGAGAAGGCTCTAGTTCCTGAGACCAATGAGCAAGGCCATCAGAAGAACTTAAAGCAAACTGGCGATGGAATGAAAGAGTTGGGATCATGGTGCAATATCTGTAATGTAAGCTGCACAAGTGAGCTTGACATGGCCTCTCATCTGAATGGAAGGAGGCATTTTGATAGTATAAAACAGCTATCTGAATTATGGTGCAGTAACTGCAATGTAAAGTGCAACAGTGAGGTTGACATGGCCTCTCACCAAAATGGGAGAAGGCACTTGGAGCAGCTCAAGGAACGGTTGGGATTATGGTGCAGCATCTGTAGTGTGAGTTGCAACAGCAAGGTGGACATGGATTCTCACCTAAATGGGAGGAGGCACTTGGACCAGATCGAGGAACAGTTAAGATTCTGGTGCGGGGCATGTAATTTAATGTGCAATAGTGAGCTCAAAATGGCCTCTCATCTGAATCGGAGGAGTCACTTAAAGACATGAGGAATATCTGATTGCATGTTTCTTCAGACAAATGTTTTTGGTTAGAAGCATACAGGCCAGTGGGGGCTGGTGGTCACGGATGCCTCTGTTTTTGTTGCATGAAATAAAAACAGAATTTCCATGTTCAGTATAGGATTCTTAGTAAGAGGGATGTCTAGTTCATCTATTGAGGATCGGTTCAAAATTCTACCCCTTGAAAATTAGTCTGCAGATATTGGATCAGATCAAATATATGGATAGGAATCCTTGTGGATCTTTCTACTCCATTTTCCCAAAGTGACATCTTTCTTTGAGAAGCATCTGATAAATATAACAAAAGAATATACATACGTTACAATTTAAAACAACCCATAAATCATCTACTTGTTTAGTTCATGCATGGCTGGTTCAAAATTAAATCTAATTGAAAATGGGTAGAAGCAGGGAGTGAAAAGTTGAAGGGAAGAATGTAAGATTATGTTAGGAAGAGGTGGAAAGGTTCAAATTAGGAACTAAGACCCATTTTGAGAGACATGGAAAGTGTCTTTAGATTATGTTAAGATATTTCCATTTTTTTTTTCTATTCTTTTTCTTTATTTATTGTAAGAGCATATTTATTACTCGGAATAAGGAATGAAAATGTATATATTTTGGTTTTAGGAATATAGGATTGAAATGATTATTTGTTTTTATTTTAGTGTTTGATAACAATGGAAGTATGAATGAAAAAATAAATTGACAATACTACCTTTAGAAGAATTTGTCTTTTTGGTTAATTAATAAGCTTAAGAAAAATAATATTTATTCAATAAATAAAATTAATCACACAAAGTCATAAGAACCTAATGAAAATATAAGGATAAAATAGTAATTTTAAAATATTCATTTAAGTTATCCAAGCACATTCCCACTCTTCATTCCCTTGTACCAAATATGGTCTTTTAAGTGTTTGCCAACTTATTTTTTTGGCAATATATCGATATTGTATCGATTTTATCACCAAGTCACTAATTCTTTGAGTGACTTCCAAAATTTTGAAATGGGCTTTTAAGATTCGCCCCAACCAAGCGATTGCAACAATTGCTATCTCTTGGAAGCCCAGCCCAGCCCATATAGCACCCATGACCTCACGTACAAAAGGGAACGGCTGTGCCACCATACCAACAATGCTATTTGTTATAAGTTATGCAATGGAAATGTATTAATATATATAAATTATAAACAAAAATTACATATAAAATTCATAAATGTAAATATCCTATTGTGGACCCGCATTTTTTGCATGTGTTTCCACTCAATGGTGTGACTTGCTTTTTATTTGAAAATTTTGATTTTTTTTTAAAATTGATTTTGGAGCGGCCACTTATTTTTGTTTTATTTTTAAAAAATGAAGAAGAAAAAAAAAAAAGAAACCCTAAGTGTGACTCCTATAAAGGAAAAGCAGATATATGAAAACTAAGTTTGAGTCCAAGGGTCCGTAACATCCCTTTAAACTCTAAAAATTAGGCTTCTACTAATCAAGTTAAGGCATATATGACAATTGATTAATCAATTAATGGATACCAAGGAATGATCATAGGATAAGGTATATCATGCATAGAGCGTAAGAAAAAAAAAAAAAGATGAAGACTAGAGCATACCTCAGTATTGAGCAATAATGCGCTACATGAAAAACAAGGTTAATGTATAATACCAAGTATAGAAATAATTACATGCGTGTCATATAGTGGAGGCATAGATTAATTATTAGTCAAACAAGCATAACAATCAATAATCACAGGATAAAAACTCATATGTTAGACCCCACCAATGCCTGATTTATTTGTGCATGAATAAATTCTATAAAATTTCCATTTTCCTAATAATCGTAGAGGAGGATCATAGAAATATGGAAGGAATTCCATTATTTTTGGAATTATAGAATTTTTTCATGTTTATTAAAAATGAAGAAAAATCAAGTAAATTATTAAGAATTAGAGAAAGTAACCAAAATGAATGCTAGAAGGAAGTTTGGTAGCAAATTTATCAAAGTTGGATTCTTATTACCTAAAAAAAAAAAGGTCTAAGGATGAATTTTTAAAGTCAATATTATCCAATTGAAAATGGATTTGAAAAATCTATTCAAGACTATAAGTTACTAAAGAAAGAAACATCTAGAGGAGGGGAGTATGCATATGGAAAAAAAGTGGTCATGTAGGTGGGTCCTATGGTTCAATGTCGCGATATCGGTTGCTGACTTAGAGGATCCTAAGACATATAGGTCTCGGTGTATCGACTTGGTATCGGATGATACGTAAAATAAGCTAATTGGAAAATTCAAACTACTATAAATAAATCTCATGATCATCTTTGCTTGATCTAATGTCTCCTTAATTTGCTTCATGCTTCCAATACCTTCAAGCATCAAATCAATATAGTGGGATACACAAGGAGACCAAAACAAATGCTTTCACTTCTTCATCAGTAACATATTAGATACTTTAAAACTTGCCTCATTATCAATGACTACTTTAACAACATTTTCCTCCCCAACCTCCTCTACAACTTTATCCATAAGGGAAAAGATGTAGTCTACTATCTTAGGTATGTTAGTAGTGTCAACTGAAGAATGGTATATCATACTTCTATCATAATAAATCATGAGATTGATGATAGGCTTTCTAGTCCTAGAACTCCAACCATCACACATGATTTTGCACTCATATGTAAGTCATTTAGCCTTCAATGTGGTTATATATACCTTAAGCTCTTGTACCTTTTCCACCAAATATGTATTTCCAATTTGGTATCACATGGGACCCTTGATGCCTGGACCTGCTTCTACTATGGTATCAATCATTGATTGATAGTAAGGTCCACTATTAGCTGCATTAAAGGATATTGCATTAAAGAGAAAGAATTTAGAAATGACTTTACCCACTCTCTTCACGCCTTCGGTAGAAAACAAACTTTTTATTGATTTCTACTTTGATGGGAACATGTAAGGATCAATTCCTTTTGAAGGTATGCTAGCTCATTCTCTTACACTGAAGCTACGTGACGGTCTATGCTTAATTCCCACACTAGAAGGTTGTGAGGAACTAGCACCCTTCTAATGCTCTTTTCTACATTCTTAAAAAATTCGACAACTTTCTTTCGTTACTTGTTTCATTTGTCTTTTTTCGAAATCAGTCATATCAACTTCCTCAATTTCATCATCAGAATCATCCTCATCAATTTCATAGAAATTTTCTTCATTTAAGGAGCTCAAAAGTTGTTTTTTTTTTCTTTAATTGTGCATTTTCTTTTGAAGCATCAGACATATGTTGTCTAACACTTTGTGGCATTTCTATCGGTACACGTGGACATCTTTTCACTTGTCCAAATATATGTGCAATGTGTTGCTTTAATCTTGTTATATATTTTATGTATAACTTTGCCACAATATTTACACTTGATGGTTCTTCTACTACCATCAACATATTCTGCATGCTTCTAACCAATATCATGTTTTGGAGTCATTTTGAAATTTTAGTTTCACCATGTATAAAAATAAAACAACTTACTTTTCAAATTAAACATATATAAAATCATTTATATAAGAATTATAATATTCAATTTTCCACCAACTTATATGTTTTTTTTTCTAATTTAATTAAACAAAAAGGTTTGTTTTAATAACTATCGATTTCCTAATGCAATTTAATTTTAGAATATTGTAAAATAAAAAATCCATATAATATAGTGAAATAAAATTGATTCAAATATAAGTATCATTTTTCTATACCATATAAATGTATACCATTAAATTCATGTTGTTACCATATAAAAATAAATTCTACTAAAAAAAACAATAAACATGATCATACCTAAGTTCACAATCTTTTATTTTTCATTTATTTATATGTTTTTTAATTAAAATAAATAATAGTTAAATAATTGAATATTTTTATAAAACAATTTTTTTTTAAAAAGTTTGTTTTGATAATTATTGATTTCTTATTGTAATTTAATTGTAGAATATAATAAAATATATTATAAAATAAAAAATCTACATAATATAAAAAAGTAAAATTGATTCATATATAAATTGTAATTTCTCTATACCATGTAAATGCATAACCTTAAATTCATATTATTAAATTCATAAATTTATATCAACTTTACTAAATCAATTATTCAATTCCTAAACATATTATAAAATTGTAAATTTAATTATACAATATTATAAGATAAAAAACATATCATGATATAATAAATGAAAAATGATTTAATATAAATATAATCTCTATATCATATGAAACTAATTATTGATTTCTTAATATAAACATGTCATTAAATCATTACTTTTATAATTATGATTTTTTGAAATTATATTATTATTTTTATAAAACAAACTTTTTAAAAAGTATGTTTTGATACTTATTGATTTCTATTATAATTTAATCCTAGAATATTATAAAATAAAAAATCTACATAATATAATGAAGTAAAATTGATTCAAATATAAATGTAATTTCTTTATAGCATGTAAATGCATATTATTAAATATGTATTATTAAATCATTATTTTTAAAATTATGATTCTTTGAAAAAAAAATCGTTTTAAATAATTATTGATTTTCTGATGTAATTTAATTTTGCAGTAGTATAAGATAAAAATATAAATTAAAAATATAATATCTATACCATATAAAAACATACTATATGAAGTTTACCATATAAATGTATTTTATATTAAGAAATATAATTTCCACAACAAATAAAAATAATTTGGTGAATCAATTTAATATTATAAGATAAAAAATTACATAATTTGATAAATTAAAAATATAATCTCTATACAATATAAAAACATTACAGATAAATATTTTTAATATCATCATAATATTATCATTATGAATTCCCCAATTACATATAAACATTACTTTCCAATTCCTCAATTTCATACCATTACATATAAACATTACTTTTCAATTTAATTGTCCACCATACATAGCATACATGAATTCCCCAATTTTGCCAAGTTAAATATATATGTAAATCAATTTAATATTATAAGATAAAAAAATTACATAATTTAATAAATTAAAATATAATCTTTACATAATATAAAAACATTACATATAAATATTTTTAATATCATCATAATATTATCATTATGAATTCCCCAATTTCATAACATTACATATAAATATTACTTTTCAATTTAACCATCCACCATACTCCTCAATTTTACCAATTTAAATACATGTAAATAAATAAATAAAATTCTAATTTTACCAATTTAACTTCAATTTCCTTCCCTAACACACATAGTTACATGATTATAGCAATCATGACACCATGTAACCACAACTAGGGAGAGGAGGATTGCCTTGTTGGTGTCTAGTCACCACTACGGCATCGCCGACACACCAAAGATCCTAGGTTACACTTCAACAACGGTAGATTTATGGTTAGGTAAGTAAATCTTCAATTGTGTGTCTCATCCTTTGTTGATTTCTCCTTTTAAAGGCTTCTGAAAGGGTCACAAGTTTAATTTTTTTTTTTTTTTTGTTTTTTTCCAACTCAGCCAAGTTAAATCAGAATATCAGCCATCCGAGTTTTATCGATTCAATGTCGAGTCTGTGCATAAATCTGTATCTGGTATCGAACTCGTCACGACCAGCATCAAGGCGGATACGACTCAACTGAGTTGTACCGAACTCGACTCAACCAAGTCATATCGGACACGACCAATATTTTGAACCTTGGTGGTTCCCAAAGTTGCCTTAGATGGAGCTTTGCCTTTACAGTTTCAATCATTGACATATAGGCAACTTTAGATTAATATTTAGCCTAATCTCTGTATGTTCTAGTTTCACTAGAATAAAAGCTTTCCTACTTGTTTTTTTTATTTCCATTGATGATGGCATGTTTCTTATAGTTTAAATCCCCATTTTCCATAAGAATATTTTCATTTATTCCAATGTTCTCTACCGGTTGTGACTCAACTACAATTTAGTCATTGTGTAATGAATTTGATGCCTCATTCACCAATTTCACTACAAGTGGTTTAGTTGTTGTTTCTACTTCACACAATTTAGACACTATTACAGGTGTCCCCATGTTCATTTTTCTCTGAAGAATCTTTCATTCTTTGATCTAAAACATCATGTCCGGAAGAATTGTTGTGTCCCAATTTCAGCATAGAAGGCCTTTTGACTTTATCAAGAATAAGATATTCATCTTTCAACAAATATCAAAGGAAGTTTTTCATCTACAGCTTCTTGTTGGTTAGTCCAGCTAGTGGAGCCATTCTTACAACTATATTGCAACCTTCATTCTCGATGCCCTTTTGAACCTTAAGCACTTTATCCACAATAGGTCTCATTTGTTTCTCATCTTGCAAGCATTGAAATGCCAACTCCACCACTATCATCATCATCCTTTAAAGTTTGCCAATGTTATTTTAGGCCCCACTATCTAAAATTCTGTCAAATGCCTTAAGGTAGAAAAGTGTTTGGGTAAAAAAGTTGGCCCAAACTACCGATAGCTCTGATATTTTTAGCTTCAGAAGTTCATTGTATGCCGTATGAGATTGCATGAAGTCACATTGCCATAGCTACTCAATCTAATCACCATTCTCCATGTTAGTTGTAGTTTCAACTTGAAAAAAAAGGATGGCTGGCTATAGAAAGAAAATCAAAGAGTAACACCTAGAAACAGAGGAGTTAAAAATAGTCCACCAAAAAAAAGAGGACCCTTTTCTTTTATTCACTTTGTATTTCTTGGTTCTATTGTTTTATTGTATAGTGTGTAGTTTTCTAAACCAAATGCAAAGAGATTTAACTTGAGTAAATCTCTCTATGTGGAAGCATGACAAACACTCAAAACATAAAAACAAAAAACTTGTTTTTACATACATACAACCCAAACACAACATAGACACATTATGTAACATTCTCACCCCTAATGTGATGTTCTTTTACACCTAAAAGATTTCGAAAGTGAACAAGCTTCTCCAAAGGCAATGCTTTAGTGAAGATATTAGTTACCTACTCCTTTGATTAACAATACATCAATTGAACCTCACCATCTGAGATAGTTTCTTTAATAAAATGGTAATTCATTATAATATGCCTAATCCTACTATAAAAAACATAGTTTTTTGCAATGGTTATAGCAAATTTGTTGTCACAAAGTAGAGTTGTTGCTTCATTTTGATCCTCCTTGATGTCTTCTAAAATTCTTCTCAACTATATGGTTTGAGAAGTTGCCAATGAAGCTGAAATGTACTTTGCTTCAGTAGAATATTGAGCCATTGAACCTTGCTTTTTTTAGACCCAAGATATTACACCTGAACCAAGGAAGAATGCATAGCCTGATGTGTTTTTCATGTCATCAACATAACCACTCCAATTAGTATCACAATGGCCAATTAGCTTCAGTTTCATATTCTTTAAATATTTTATTCCAAGCTTTATCGTGCCTTGGAAATATCTTAAGACTCTTTTTGCTGCTTCAAGATGTAAATGACTAGGAGAGTGCATGAATCTTGAAAGCAAGCTTGCTACAAACATGATGCCAAGTCTTGTTGTAGTGAGATACATGAGATTTCCAACAAGACTTCTAAAGTGAGTTTCATCAACCATTTTTTCTCCATCTTCTTTCTTCAGTTTTTCATTCACAACTAAAGGAATAGATATAAGATTGTAACTAGTCATGCCAAAAATTTTAGGATATGTTCAACATACCTTTTTCGGAAAATAAAGACTCCATCTTCTTGATAAATTTCAATTCCCAAAAAATAATGCAATAATCCCATATCACCCATTTCATATTTTTATATAATTTCTTTTATGAATTTTTCAACCATCTTCTCATCATTTCCAATTTAAATCAAATCATCAACATAAAGAGCAATAATAAGGATTTTAGAATTACCTTTGCTCTTCACATATAGAATAGGCTCACTCTTACTTCTAATGAAACCATTTTCAATGAAGTAGTTGTCAATTTGAGTACACTAGACACAAGGGGCTTGTTTTAAATGATATAAGGCTTTCTTCAACTTGTAAACTTTATTTTCTTCACCATCAACAAAAAAGCCTTAAGGTTCTTCAACATAGATCTCTTTTTCCAACTTTCCATTAAAAAATGTAGATTTTATGTCAAGTTGATACAACAACCAATTTTTTTTAGTAGCCACTACAATAATAGTTTTAATAGTGTCAAGGTGAGCAACTAGAGCAAAGGTCTCATGGAAATCAACACCCGGTTGTTGTGAGTAACATTTTTCAACCAACCTAGCTTTAAGCCTTTAAACCCTACTATCAGAATGGTATTTCACCCTATAAATCCACTTCACCTCAATGATTTCTTTATCTTTTGGCTTTTTAACTAGCTGCCATGTTTCATTTTTTTTTCAATGACATCAATTTATTTTTCCATTGCTTTCCTTAAATCTTCATTTTTTTTTATTGCCTCTTCAAAACTTTGAGGTTTAACAATGCAAAAATTGCATTTCTCATAAATGTCATTCAAACTCCTCATTTTTTTTGGAGTTAAGGATGGCGATGATGAGCTTGAAGTTGGAGACTCAGTTGAGGAGATAATGGAATTGATCTTAGGGAGTCTTGAGGTGATGAAGTTGACGTGTTTGTTTGAAGTTCATCAAGAAGAATTGTTTTCTTCTTAATTTTACCTCTTCCCAATTCCAAGCAGTTTTTTCATCAAAAATAACATTCCTGCTTATGATCAACTTGTTGGTTTTCAAATTATACAAACTATAACCCTTTGACTATGAACTATAACCCATGAAGATGCATTTTTCACTTGCTTCATCCAACTTGATTTTCCTTTCCTTTAGCACTTGTGAATAACATTAGCACCCAAACGCTTTGAAGTGTCTTATAGATGGTTTTCTTTCACCCCATGCTTCAATCGGAGTTTTGTTCAATAATGCTTTTGTTGAGCATTTATTCAAAAGATACACAGTAGTGTTAATTGCTTCAGCCTAAAAAATTTTAGGCAAACCCTTGTCATATAACATAACTTTAGCCATTTCCATAATTATTTGATTATTTCATTCAACCACTCCATTTTATTGAGTATATCCAATGGTAAGCTGTCTCTCAACCCCTTTGTCTTGACAAAAATTACCAAATTAGCTTGAAGTATATTCCATTCCTTTGTCACTTCTGAAGGTCTTTATGTAGCAACCACTTTGCTTTTCAACAAAGCTCTTGAATGTTTTGAAGATAAAGACCACTTATGATTTTTGCTTCATGAAGAGCAACCAATTAATTCTTGTAAAATCATCAATAAACAATACAAAGTACTTGATGTTGCCTTGAGAAGGTGTAGACATGAGCACACATATATCAATATGAATTGGTTCCAATACCTTCTTTGCTATCCAAGCAACTCTCTTTGGAAATGATTGTTTGTGATGCTTCCCAATAGCACAACCTTCACAGGCTTCAGTATTTTATTCAATGTTGTTAGGAAATCCTTGTACTATTTTCCTTTAACAAAGCATCTTCAAGCTATTGAAGTTCAAGTGCCTAAATCTTCTATGCCACAACCAAGTTTCTTCAACATCTTCCATTTTCAAAGCCACATTTTTAGCATATTTGAAAACAATTGGAAAGCTTTTGTTTTTCTCCATTTTTATCTTCTTCACTAAATTTCTTCTTTGTTTCTTATCATAAATGGTGCACTCATTATCTTTGAAGTGAAGTTTGTACCCATGCTCTACTATCTATCCCATACTCAACAAATTTTGCTCCAAGGCTAGTACAAGAAGAACTTCTCTGATGTACTTGGTTCCCACTTTAGTTTGGATGTCAATAGTACATTTCCCTTTGACGTTCACTAAATCACCATTGCCCATTTTGACTTGTGAGTTTATGGTTGCATCCATGTCAAGGAAAATATTTTTGTTGCCAGTCATGTGGTTTGTTCAACCATTATCAAGGAACCACACATTATTCTTTTTCTCAACAATACTTTGATAAGAAAAAAACATGTTTTCATCAATCTATTTTTCCTCAACACAACTTGTTCGTTGATTGTTCTTAAATCTACAATTTTGTTTACAATTGAAGCATTGGGGCTTCCCTTTGAACCAACAATCTTTCTCAACATGACTATTTCTTTCACAAATATTACACTTTGGGATTGACGAGTCTTCTTCGTTAGTGAACTTTCTTTCATGGTTGAATCTTCCTCTACCTCTTCTATTTCTTCCTCTTACTCTTTCTCATCCAGGTTTACCACCTTTGGATGAATCACTTCTATTTTCATTGCTTGTAGGTTTCCTTTCAACATTTCTAAAGTTAAGGCTTAATTTAGATTGGAATGTACTTTCAACTGATTTTTCAAAATGCCTCAACAATCTCTCTCGATAAGTTTTTAAAGACTCAAATAGCTCTTATACACTGAGCAGTGAGAGATCTTTTGTTTCTTCAACCACAACCATAATTAGGTCATAATTGTTAAGTAAGTAGATCAAAAGTTTCTCAACAATTCTTCTATCACTAATTTCTTCACCATATGACTTCATCTGATTTACTAACTCCATAAATCTAGAAGAGAACTCATTTAGAGTTTCATTCTCCTTAGAGCTTGAAGCTTTATTAATCGAGTTCTTCTATCTCCTTGGAACTCCTGTTAAAGAATGTTTCATGTTTCTTTAGCTTTTGAATCTCTCATAATTCTTAGGAAGATGCTATTAACAACACCCTATTGAATAAATAAGAGAGCTTTTGCATCCATTTTTTTCAACTCTTTCAATTGATCTTTTTCAACTAGAGTTAGTGTAGTCACATTTTCAAGTTCATTAAAACCATTTTCAACCAAATCCCAAATATCTTGAGGCATAAATAATGTTTTCATTTTTATGTACCAAAAAATCATAATTTTCTTCTTCAAATAATGAAATAGAAGAGGGTTGGGAACTCATACTTGTAATACTTGTGCTTGCCATTGATCTACTCTTCAAATCTTTGGTTATTTTACTTCAAGATTGGGGGTTTCTAGCTACACAATTTGATTGCACAACAACACCACTTGCTATTCATTTTCTTTTTCATTGATTGCCTTCAGATTTTACTACTTTAATAGCCACCAATTTATCTATATTGTGGGTTTGGATTTGGGTCTTTGGATGAAAAGAAACCCTAGTATCCTGCCTCTCCAAAATAGAGGAAATTTCTTAAAATTCTGTACACAAAAGGCTTGTTGTAAGATATAAGAGGGCTTGAAAAGAAAAGGTGGATTAGATTAGATTAGAACAACAAGCTAGGTGGTTCGAAGATTATATTGAGATATGGATCCGTGAAATGGATGGATTTGATACTAGTTTTGTTGGTTGTTTTAACCTGAAAACAGAGGATGGCTACAAAAAGAAAATGAAAGAGTAACACCCAGAAATAGAGGAGTTAAAAATAGTCCACCAAAAAAACAATGGACCTTTTTCTTTTCTTCACTTTGTATTTTTCAGTTATGTTGTTTTGTTGTTTAGTGTGTAGTTTTCAAAGCCAAATGCAAAGAGATTTAACTTAAGTAAATCTCTCCACGTGGAAACATGACAACCACTCAAAATATAAAAACAAAAACTTATTTTTACATACATACAACAAAAACACAACATAAACACATTATGTTACACTCTAGATTCACTTAACAAGAGACTTCCATCTACAATTTGAGTCCATTGATGGGCTTTCTTCCTTAATCCAGGTAAGAATCTCCACATTATTTGTCCATTCAATTGAGACGGAGGAATAACCAGTCCATGAGTTGCTTAAATTCCATATTTTTAGTCCTTGGTCCATCAATGTAAAGCCCAAACAGACTTCCAATGTCTCAACCCTTAATACTCCCTCATTTCTTATATATTAAAAGACTAGGTCGGACTAGTGCCAAAAAAATAACTAGGCCATGAAGAATGATCCCATAAACACCATTAGACTTAATGTTAATCTCTGTAGAATTTACTTATGAATTGAGCATATCTTCCTTTTGAATGCCTTAATTGAAGGTGGTCAGCATCTTGTGAATTTGATTTGGGTGGTAATATTTATTCCAACAACAACTATATTAGCACTAGAAGTAAACACGACATATGTTACTTCTAATTCCTCATAGACTTCATCCATGCTAATGTGGATGAATCTCCTAATCTAGCCAACAACTTTGTAAGCTTCTAGAAGGAATGAGTACCATAGATATTATTCCTGGTGAACTCATAGTTATTATCAAAGGATTTGTCAACATGAATTTGGGTTAAAAAGTGCATTATTGCGTTCATAAGCTCAATGATGAGAAGGAAGTTAACAAGGTCAACACTACCAATTCCTGGGTTTCTAGATCTGCTAGGAAATGTAATTCTTGATGGTGTCATGCATTCCTATGCATTAAGAAATACACTATTTCCAAAAAATAACTATTGTCGGCTAATTCTTCAATTGTGTAGCTTGCTTGCTTGAAAATCTATGCTTGTTCCATGCATGGAGGACTGATTCCAAGTCTCCAACCACATAAGCTTCATTATTGGGCACCTTAGTTCTAAATGTTGTGAAGAAACACTGCCAATATAGCAGTGTTGTACCTACACGAACCTGGAAACATGGAGAATCCATCGTTGAAGACGATGTTTCCATACAAATTCTTCCTAATATTTACATAGCATTTCATGATGGAGTTGTTTGTGATTTCATGAATGCCAACATCTTCTATTATCACTACCACAAAAAATACATTTAATGACGTTTAATTCCTTGGCGCTTCTAGTAAGTGTCACAGAATTAGACCAAAGATAGCACTATTCCAAAAACGCCAAGGAATTTTACCAACAATGGTGCTTTTTCAAAAACATCATCTTTGATATCTAAACTTGTATAGAGGTCTATTATTAATTGATTGTTGGCACTCTTAAAAAGTGCCATGTTTTGCTGGATATAAATAAAAGCCCATCTCTACCCATTTTACCCTATTTCGAAACACATTATCTTCTCGTTTTGAAACCTATTCATTCCAAAACCTTTAACTCTTTTGAGTTTATGACTAAGCCCTAGGTTTATCCAATGATCTTTCCAACAAGGTTTTAGTCATCATTAAGAGATTGTAGGGTTTGCCATGTCGATGATTGTCCAATTTAGAATGTTTGATGAAAAACGAACAAATATTAGATCCATTCCTTATGATCCAAATTCGATCAAAATCTGGCTTCCAAAGGAGAAAAAAATCTAGATAGTTATTTATTTGAGTTCGTTTGTATAGTTGTGTAGTTTTTATGGAGGTTGTACAATTGGGGAATTAGGGTTAGGATTTAGGAGTTTGTATAGGCAGTAAGTGTTTTAGGGGATTGAAGTAAGTTGTAAAAATTGGTGAAGAAGTTGTCTTTCCGTTCTTCATGGTCTTTTTTCTTTCGCGCCCTATCGCCTCAAAGTAAAAAAAGAATCAACCACTTCGTCTTCATATATCTACTTCATCTCAAACCTAAACACCTCCATTTGCATATCCTTCCTTTGTTGTTGTTACGATTGACACCCGAAAAACTCATAAAGAAGAATATGTTTCTTGAACAAGGTTGGGTTTTTCTTTTCTCTTTTTTTCTCTTTTTATTTCCTGATATGGGATTATTCTCTTTTCGTATGTTTGTTAAGCTTTTGGTGAGTAACAAACCATAAAACAGGGTCTAATGTTCATATCAATGGGTTCACTGGAAGAGGCTTGTGCAGCTGTCTCTAATCTTGAATCAAATGTAAGCATATTTTTTTTGTTATTTTTCCTTTGATTTCTTTATAATATTCTAATTTTTGTGGAGAAAAAAGTTGAGAAAAAAGAAAAAAATTGAAGTTTTTGAATATGTGGATTCCAATTATTTAAGATTGTGGAGAACTAAAACTTAAATGGATTTTAATAGGATTATTTTAGATTTTGACATCTAGTTTTTCATCATTGAGGGTCAAATGTGAGACATTGTTAAGGATCCCATTATAAGAGTATTAATGTATACATATATAATTTTCATTATAAGTTTCTAATGGTTAGTAAATAACTCAAAAGGTATCAATTTTATCCTATTATGTTGCATGATAGTTTTTGACTTCAGTAGGAATTCCTAATTCCAATTTCTTCCACTCTATTCCTTCCCATTATAATATTCTTTCTATTCGATTATATTTTAGTAAATGTGCCACAAGTATAGATCAAGGAAATCATCTAGTAAACTAGTGATGCAATGCTCTTTTTTGTTGGTTGCATCTTTAAAGTATTTGTCCAACTAAACACAAGCCTACCCAATAAACATTCTGTATGCATATTCATGTATCATATTCTAATGGACATTTCACACAAGTGCCTTTATATCAACTGAACCACAGTTCAAACCCCCCTCAAATACCCACATCAAAATGCCTAAATTTGAACCAGTCAACTTGATTGAAATAACCCACTAAATTAGATGGTTGTATCTAACCATGTCAACATATAACCACATTCAATTTTACTTACCTTTAACCATATTTACTTTTCAAAAATAAAGACAATTCCCTATGGGCCTCTCCTTATAATGGAATCATGACAACAGAGAACTGCTTGGTTGCTTTTGAATCCTTACCACCAAATTTATTTAGACACCATTGGTGGCTTATCGATGAAAATTAAATTTTGATTAACAATACACTAGAATGGAACTCTTATCAAATGTTTTTTTTTTTTTTTTTTTACCAACATCTCTTCCAAATACCAATTTTTACCATATTTTTAAATTGCATGGCAAATTGTTCCAACTTGTAAAATATTTATGCAACAACAAAACAGTTAGAATGCTACTATAGAAGGCACTCGCCCTCTCTATCCATCCTTGTACACATAGGGTAATGGAATGATTACCAAGAAACGTAAACAGTGAATCCACCAACTATGAAATGCCTAACTTCCATGCACACCAAGGCCTAAATCTCATAGGAAGCTTAATTTCAAATTTTTAGATTTCAATGTGAAAATGAGTTAGAAGTTCACTACTAGTGAGATAATATGAGGCATGCATGTGTATGTGAGGAAGTTGGGGGTGTGGGGGAGAAATAAAAGTTGAATAAACTAGTCAAAGGTAACACCCAACATTCAGTTTTTTATTTATTTAGGTTGGAGTAGGTATCAATTAGTAAAACCTCTACTATAAAATCTCTATTCGGAATACTCATTACATATAATAATAATAATAATAATAATAATAATAATAATAATAATAATAATAATAATAATAATAATACATTTGTGATTATAGTTCAATTGTACCAACTAAAATTTCTAAATTCTTGATGGAAAACATAATAGGTTCTTTCAACAATATTTCTTGTAGACATATATATCACTAAGCATTTCTAGCCTAACAAAGGTATATTAGTTTTACTATCTAGTATGAAAATAATGGTTTCTGACTTTCTATAAGGGGCAGATAGCTGAAAACTTGTGTTCTTATGTTCTTGAAGTCTATAAATATTAAATATATTATCCAATTTATTGCCAAAAGTTAGTCTACATGGCTTGTTGGACTACAACTAATACTAATTGGAATGTACAGAAGCTTGGCTATTTTGTATTTGGGTTCCTGAATTTGTGTTCTCATCATGTTTCTAGTTTTTTTTTCTATATTTTTTAAAAGGTTCATTTCTAATAAAAACAAAAGATCCAACTTTTAATATTTTTTAATAATAAATCTTCATGATTGTTCAATGCATTGATATGTAGTAAGTGGACAAAATGAGCCTCTATTATTGATATAGGAATAAAGACTATCATTCTAGATGACAACTAGGAGTATGAGATAATGATTGTGTCTTTCAACTAGCTATCTATTAAGAGGACAAGAAACACAATCTACTTATCTTCAAAGTTTTTTTTTTCATAGTTTTTTCTCAAAAGTGAAAAAAGAAAAAAAGAAAAGAATAAGATAAACTTGTCATTGTTTATTTGTAATTTTGAGAATATCAAATGCTCATTTACAAAATGAGTTAAGTAGGCTACAAATATATAAAATAGTTCTTAGAAGAAATGGAAACCAAAAATAGAGGGTTGTATGCCAACATTTAGTTGAGCTATGACTAGTTGAAGTCTTCCAAAAGGCAAGAATTTCAATACTTTAATTATATAGCAAAAGCTGCCCAAAGTTGCCAATCATCTACTAAAAGACCAATATATATATATATAGTTCTTTGGAAATTATATAAATGCCTAATTAATAAAAAAAATTATTAAATACAACAAAGTTCATGCTTGATTTAATTTGGTTGTTTAAATATATAATTAAAATTATTTTTAATTTGAAAAAAATGTATATTATTTTAGATGTAGTTGGTTCATATTTGTTTTAGATATAAATCACCACTACCATCTCTTCCTTCTCCTTCTCTTCACATCCATATTTTAGGATAGACTCTTCTTTTCAACTATTGAAGTATCTTAGAGTTTCTCTCTAACCTAGTTCTAGTTTCCTCATTTGCTTGGATATAGTCTTTACCTTCCTGCCCATTGACTATTATAGTCCACATGCTATACCTTAATTTTTTATTTTCTTAATGGAGCTAGTTTGATTTCATATAGTATAGTTAATCTAGTTGTTTGTTTTGTTTTGTTTTATGTTTATTGTTTTATTTTTTTTATTAATATAAATTTTCAATTTGAGAGTAGAATGTTGAGAAGTGTACAAACCTCATACACAGATTTGGTTTATTCATGTCTCTAATCATTTCCAAATTGCAAGTGACCAAAATTATTCAATAAAGGACAAGAACAGGGATAAAATCCATGATTATCACATTTCAATTACATTTTGTAATTATTAGGAAGTAGAAATATATTTTACCAAAGCCCCATCAAGAATACCAATTGATAATAATAACTTTTTAACATTTGTAGGGTAGCTATTTGGAGCAACCTTTTTAGACGTTTTCAACTCCATATTAGAAGCATGAAAATGAAGATTTCTGGTTTCTAGATTCCAACTTGTATTTGCATGTATATTTCTTCCTATATTAGGTGATGCAATGTTTTGTCCAGGTTCATCAGAAAATCCTATATATGAATGGGAATTACCAACCTTACAAGGCACAGGCAGAGGTTCTAGAGATAACTTACTATTATAAGCCTTTTTTATTTTACTAAACTTGAAGGTAACTTTCTTAAGTCCAGTAGAGTTGACATGATTTGGAATTTCTAGTAGAACCTAAATTGTTGAGACTCCATTAGATAAACAATTTTCGTTATGCTCTTCATCTCTCAAACTCTCTAGAATTGAATTTCCTAAACTTGTAGATGAGATTTCACCTAACCTCACTTGGTTAGTGCTTGCTAGCTCACCATTACTTTCCTTTAGTTTAATTGCAATTTCATTATGGCTGCAAAGTATATAATCATTATTAATTACTTTCCTTTGGTTTAAGTAAAAATTACAATTTTTAATTTTTTAGCACAGAGTTGACCACAAAAAGAAATGAGTTACTTGCTCCATGGCAAGATCAAAATGTATCTATCATTTCTAGATGTTAGCTTCCCCAAGGAGATAATAGTGTTGGCCATTGGTGAGGACAAATGGGCCGCCATGAGCTTGGAGTTTCAAAATGAAAGGTAAGTTCTTTTAGCTTCCATTTTAAAGTAGATGTTTCATCTATGTTGAAAGTTAGTATGACACTCTTGATATATGTAAAAGGTATATTGGAATATTCACAAAACAATTATAGATAAACCACACATAGCTACCATGGGAACGGGGCTCAGAATTTATAAACAACAAATAAGATAATAGGCACTCTCAAATTCATGTTTAGTTGGAAAATTATGTGTTTTTTATATTCCTATATTGGAATATGCTTGTGTAATTTTTTTTTATTAGGGTAATAATTAATTGTTTTTTCCCTTTTAATATAATTTGAAATCTAGATACACCTATGATTAATTTTCAGATAAATGAGCTAGAATCCCTAGCCTCCTTAGATCCCCAGAATGTTATCTCTCTTCGGCACCTATATATTGTTTCTTGCCCTAAGCTCCAATCCTTATGGCTACCAATAACATTGGCAAATCTTGAAATCATGGGATATTGGCCCCCCATTGCCTACATCCCTAAATTCAAAATTGATGAAAAATTAATGTATTACATAGGTCTTGGAGCATAAATGCATTTTGAAACCTATTTGCATGTGTGAACATGAATTGAATAACTTTGCATGAGTGAGCTACATAAACAATCTCTATTAATTTAAAATTTTTAGGAATCTTTAAGGAATTTTAGAATATAGTTATCTTGTGAATAAAGGTAACTATGTCAATCTTTATTTTTTATTTTTTTAATTCACCTCTTTAAACATGAATTGAATAACTTTACATGGGTGAGCTACATAAACAATCTCTTTTAATTTTTAAGGCGTCTTAGAATATAACTATTTTGTGAAAAGGTAAATCTATCAATGTTTATTTTTATTTTTATTTTTATTTATTAACCACTTTTGCTTTGTATTACTCTAATGTTATTGATAACCTCTTTGAAGCAAGAACCTAATGAAGAAGACTTTGATGGCAATGATGCTAATGACAAGGTAAATGAAGATTTATTTTTCTTCACTATATATTATAAATCGTTATAAAATAGATCTTTTCAATAATTAAGGGAACTAAGACATATTCATGTGGTTGTACACTTAATAGTTGAGATAATTATCTTACTTAGTAGCAATATTTTTTAACACTAATAATTTATTTACTCTAGTAAAAATTCTTACCTTTAACCCAATAAGGAGAATATTAGTATGTTTGTTTTATTGCTTTACTTGAACAAAAGCTAATCAACGTGCTGGATTATATTATGTTCTTATATCATCTTTGTTTCAATTATATTGGTTGTTATATGAATAATTTAAAAGTTTTATATTCTTTTTTTTTTATTTACAGCTTGCAAAGGAGATAGGCTTACAAGAAGAAGAGAAATCATTGCAATAAAGTGATGTTGAAAATCATGAACATGATATCATTTAAATCATTAGGAGGTTGAACTGGGCTTTTGTTGATGATGGTTTCTTTTTGTAGTTATTGCACCGGTATTTGTTCTTATATTGGATTTACAAATTCTCATTGAAATATTTTGATCTAATGAACAAATTTATAATTTCAATACAAGTAATTATACTAATTATTCAAACTAAGCCATTGTATATTAATATTTGGAGATATTTTAATTTGTACAATTCAATTTAATTTTATGATTTATAATTGTTTTTGCTTTTATTTAATTATATAGGAAATTCATTATTTTAAAAACAAAATAGCAATATTATTATTAAAATAAAATGCTTAAAGATGACGCTTCTATTAAGTGTCATTATTAAAATAAACCAAATATGGCGCTTTTAAAAATGTCATCGAAAAAATAATCCAAAGATGGCGCCCCTATGAGTGTCAACAATGACAATTTTATAAAAATTATTTTAGTAAAAATACTCAAAGATGACACATTTATAAGTGTCATCATTAATGTTATTCAAAGATGACACTCTTTAAGTGTCATTGAAAGTATAGATCAAAGAGGGTGCTTCCTAGAGGCATCATTATTGATTAAAACATATAATGATAGGGGAGAAAAGGACACTTTAAAGAAGCGTCATCTTATACTTTTCTTGACGCTTAAAAAGCGTCATTGATTACTTTTTTTCTTGTAGTGTATGATCATAGATGGATGGAACAACACTTTTGGGTAGCAGAATTTCTCAAACCTAATGGTGATCACCTGTCCATCTGATGAAAGTCGTATTGATTGAATTGCACCTAAGTTCCCCTTGAGAACTGCAATGGGGGGTTTCTACTTTCTTGATATCCTTTTGCACTACCCATGTTAGAAGCAAAGAGTGCTATATGGATGTTAGAAACAAAGGAGCCAGGTAGTACTCTAGATTTAGTTTTCCTCATCTTTCAAGTCCTCAAGTTTCTTAACACATTTACTCCAAATAATGTCAAATGATATTTGCTATCTTGCAAAAAAATTTGGCCCAAATCATTTAAAACAGATGGTGAAGGGTTTTTTGAAGATAATGGATTCTAATCCTGGTGCACTCAATCCAGGTAATACAAAAGGATCAGGGTTATGTTCAATCTCCTACCACCCAAACTCCTCCATTAAGCCAGGCCTGAGAGAAGCAATAGATGCTTTAGAAGCAATCTCATGAGTTTGATAGCATTTGATTACTCTTGTGGCATTGCAACTGAAAGCCTAAACATAGAAGATGAAATTTCCAAGTCTCAAACCTTTAGAACATCATCAATTGATAGCCCTATTTCATCCCCTAAAGAACTTAAATTGATATTTTGCTCTTTCTATGCTGGCATCTTGCAATTTAGTCTTCTCACACTTATCCAACTCCATATCTATTAGTTGTGTAATCACTCTTGGTCACATGTTTATGTTTTTTCTCATCTTTTGAAATAATGATGATCTTAAATTAAATTTTTGATGCTCTCAAACCACTCGCATTATCCCATGAATCACCAATACTGTTTTTATGCATGGAAAATTAGGGAGTTCATATTCTTGCTCCTTAAGGTTGATAGCCATCATATTTTATGCAACAAGTTCTATTTCACTGGCCTAGCTCTTTATATGAATTTGATGTCCATGCCAGTGGATTGACATCTAAATGAAAACCCACCTGACTTGAGCTTTAAAAGCTGAGTTGAACATTCTATGATGATTGACTCTTCCAAAGTTGTTAATGCTTCTAAGAAAGTTTTGTTGGTAGTTGGATTGTTCTTCTTTGAAAGTGTTGTTTAACAGTTGTTGAGTAGCCAACCGGCAATAGTGGTGACAGTGAAGAAAAGTAGTTGCATGCTCCATACAAACATTTTCTAACTCCTGCACTATAAGAAAAAAAGGAAACAATGATGTTTTTAAGTGTTAAGAAAGATAAAAGATGACGTTTCCCTTAAGTGTCATCTTCTGGCATGTCACTATATGTTTTAGTTAACAATGACACTTCTAGAAAATGTCATATTTGATTAATGTTTCAATAACACTTTTAAAAATGTCATATTCAAATAAAGTTAACAATGACACTTATAGAAAGCGTCATCTTTGAACATTTTCTATTGAAATAATTTTTATAAAATTATCGATCTTGACACTTATATGAATGTCATCTCTTTGATTCGTGTTAACAATGACACTTCTATTAACATTATCTCTGGTTCATGTTAACAATGACACTTACAAAAGCATCATCTTTAAACATTTTCTATTAAAAAAAATTTCTATTTTGTTATTAAAATAATGGATTTTTTTATACAAATAAGAAAAAGAAAAAAACAATTACAAGCTATAAAATTAAATTGAATATTGCCAAATAAATATCCTCAAATGTTGAAATACAACAACTTAGTTCGAACAACTAATTTAACTACTTATATATACTAATTACATATAAATTTATTAATTATATCAAAATATTTTCAACAATCAAATGAGCAAATATTAGTACAAAGACCATCAAGGTAAAACCATAATCTACAAAAGCATAGTTCAACCTCTTCACATATTCATTAATGTAATCTTCATGGTTTTCAATATAATGATTTCTTTTCTTTTAGCGAATCAGACTTCTTTGCACTAGTCTCATTTGCAGCCTATAAATATAGATAGGAAGAATAGAAAACCTCTAAATTATGCATGCAATCAGCACTAAGTTTTTCAAAACTACATGCTTCACAAAAATTAATTTTGGTTATTCAAATTTGTTCCCCACGCTGAATCCCCTTAGCCTCTTAGATATTAGAATGAATAGGAGACATTAAGGGATCACATTCCTTAAACTATAAAGGATCAAAATAGGGGTTGTGTTCCTTTGAGTTCATTACAAGAAAAAACAATTTATATTATGAAGAGTTTAAACCAAATCTAACTTAATGATGAAACTCAAAATTCAAAATTCAACAAACAACTTTACATAATCATGTTGGTAAATGCCTAGAAAATCATATGTAAGTTTGGGGATTGGATTTAACTTAATAAAGTTAATAAAAATAGGAATCATCCAAAAAATCATTCTTAGAAACCAAAACCCATTTGTGATAAGTATCTTTAGTTTATTGATGCTATAATCAAACTAATGACCACTAAACATTGCATCCTACCTAACCAAATGAAAATGGGAGGTTGTTTCCTATTCCTAATGGCACTATAGCAATTGGTGGTGGCTCAGGTAATTTAAGATCAGAAACTACTCCAAGAGCCAATTAGTTGTACCATCCCCACCTACAACTTAGCAATTTAAGATTATCTTATATAGCATAACAAAGAAACCAAAAATTTTTAGGTTCCATTGTGCAAAAATTGTAAGTGATCTAGAAAAGTAAAGGTATCCCATGGGTAACATTTATTATTTAACAAATGAGGTACTCACTATTATTCTCAATCTGTTCTAGATTTTGGAGGCTAAAATATCTCCATTGTGCTTGAGCTTCCAAAAGACAAGTCCCTGATTTTGAATCAAAAACCTACTTTTGATGCTTATAAATCAACCAATTAAAAATGTGTCCTTCCTAATTAAATAAACAAAAAAAGAGAAAAAAAAATATATTATGAGAGATGCCATGGAAAGGGACTAATGGATGGCTTAGGACAAAAAACTAGATCTCTTTTCTTTATTATAGGATCAGAACACCTCATTCCTTTACAAGATTTCAATTGCAACTCAATCATTTTTGTTATCTTCTCTTATTATTAATAATTGTTCTCCATAACAGATCCAAAAAATGATTTCTTAGAAAAATTCAAGTCAATAAATAAATAAATGATAATGATAAATAACAAAAAAAAAAAAAAAAACAAATCAACACCAATTAAAAAAGATTTATGTTGTCCTCGGATTAGGAAAACTAAAAAACGTAAAATGTATTGTGTTTTCCAGGACAAAAATAAAATAAAATGATTTGTTCTCTATTACAAATATGAAAACAAAAATGATTTCTTGGAAAAATTCAAGTTCAAGTTCAAGAAATAAAAAAAAATGATAATGATAAATAACAAAAAAAAAAAAAAAGCAAACAAATCAACACTAGTTAAAAATTATTTATGTTTTCTCCATATCAAAAACTAAAAGAAATAGAAAATAAATTTTAAAAAAAAAACCTCATTCAAATTGAAGTCATTTTTGGTGTTCTTATAATACAATTGTGCAACCTTGGTGAGATGGAGCTTGTTGGTGATCTTGCAATTTCTTTGCTAATCGAAGAGATGATGTGATGAATGGAGGATTAGAGAAAGGAATTGAAGAAAAGACGTAATGAATGGAGGACTGGAGAGAGAAAGATAGCGGTACAAAAGGTGAAGCCTTTGGGAAAAGAGTTGTCTTCAACGGCAATGGTGGTGGGTTACTAATGTGGGTATATGCTCTAAGTTCTTTTTTTTTTCTTTTTTCTTTTTTATGACTATTGGGGTTTGAGGGTTTCAAGTATGAGAATGAAAACAAGGGATTTATTTATGAGAAAATAAAAATGGCACTTCTAACAAGTGCTAAGGTTGTTCATAACACAAGCTCCTACCATGACACTTTTAAAAAGCACTAAGGAATATAAATGATTTAGAAAAAGTACAAAAATTGTTTGAGAAGAGACGGGATTGGAAGACGAAGCCTCACTGCTCCTTTGTGAAGTAGATCATGTTGTGAGGAAGCTCGTTTGTTGATGAAGTCTCTTCGTCTGACAACTATAGGGAAATAGAGTTGGGGATGTAAAAGTGAGCCCAAAACTCTTGTTTAGATAACTTGTCCATAAGGCAACCCATTCTGGAGAGCCCACACCTAGAAGTCTTCATCCTGTCACATTGTAACCTGTCGCTTGTGGAAGCAACCCCTCTTTTATCCATGAAGCCAGACAAAACAAAGGTTGTATAGACATCTGTGTGGCAAAATCACAAATTGGTCATTACAATGACTCCCTAGTTGGACAGGCTCGTAAATGGGTTGTTTTCTTAGAGTGGCCAACCATCTCAACATAGACGAACTACAGTCAAGAGAGGCTTGATAGGCAAGTTATCTAAAATTGTCCAAACCCCTCTTAGTGGCAATGCTCTCTACTAGAAACATATTTTAACACTAATCTAGGCTACACAAACTCGCAAAAAATCAAGAACATTAAAAAACAACAATGACAAGAACAATATTCAAATGTAGAAAACATCATGAACGACAATATGAACAAACCAATATCAACAAAGCATCAATTTTCTATAATAAATGAGAACCAACTTGACGCTGAGAAGAATGACCATTGATGATGTCATAGAGAATTGCCGCAAAAAATAACCAACAATACTAGGATTGGTACTACCGATGGTAATGACAAAAACACAGAAATGGTGCAAATGGTGAATAGGAAACTCAAAACGGAATGGGAAAAGAAACCTAAATAGGAGTCTCCTATATAAAGCACACAACATGTACATTGAGGCATCTTAAGGGACACGCCGCCTGAGAAGTCACTCTAATTGATGTGAGCTCTCATAACGTGGACGATGGACATATGTCCCATGGTGCCAAAAACTTCAAACACTCAAGCAACTGAATACTTCCACTTGGTCATTTAGAGACTAGCCAAACTCAGCTGCAAGAATTAGGGGGCATTGTGGGACACTCACCACTGTCTAGCATGATCCCAAAGCACCATCTGGTGTGAGGCATAATGGCACAAGAGCCATGTAGCTTATTTGTCCACCTCAAGATACTCCTAGGGTAGCAAATGAACACAATCCAACCAAATACTATGCATTTCTACCCTACAAGCATTAATTGCAATGAGAAATAAGTGCATTAACACATTGATGAATGCAACCGTTATAACGCTAAAATGCCAACCTTTTAAGGCTCATCAAGGCACAACAACCATTATGGGCTGACCATCATTGGCATTAAAGATGGTAATGCGTAATCAAAGGCTCAATTAAGGCCCTTTAGAAGACGTTACAATTGGACAAATATAAATAGCCATTTTTTACCACAAGAAGTGTATGATGCCATTTTTTTCACAAAAACTTTTGCCTAAGTCTTCCATCTCTAACCTAAGCTTTGAAGGGGTGTACCTAGAAAACCCATCCGAACATTCCTTTGTGTAGGTGCAATCGTCGTCTACGTCATGCGGAGGCTAGTCGGACACCTTTGTTGGTCATGCACCAACAAATCCATTTGGTCTAACTCATTTATCCGTTCAGGTAAGATGGAAGGAGTGGCTTGAAGATAGATTGACAATATCATAGTTTCTTATATTGGCAAAGTAGCAGCAACCCCGGCTAGTGCATCAGCCCACTCATTTTCCTCTAGGGGTACGCATTTGATAAACTATTCGTTCAATTTTTCTGTTCAAGTGTCACCAAAGTGAGGTAACGAGCCATGCATTCGTCTCAAGCTTCATATTCTCGTTAGATTTGTCTGACGACTACTAGTGAATCGCTTTTGATTTCTACTTTTGTGGTTGTGAGAGCTAAAGCTAGATCATCCTATAGGAATTAGTTCGTATTCTGCCTCATTATTGGATATTGGAAAGTTGAGACAGACGACTTGTTCAATTTGCTCTCCCATAGGGGATTGTTGTGTTAGTCCTATCTTGGCTTTTGATGTTTTGGAGGCTCCGTCTACATGGAGAACATGCCATTGTTTTTCTTTGTTAGACCTTGTCCGTCTCTAAGGTGGTTCGACTATGAAATCAATAGGAACTTGCCCTTTGAGAGAGTAACGAGGTTTGTACCGTATGTCGTATTCACTCAATTCGATTGCCCATTTCATCATCTAGCCATATAGATTTGGCTTGTGTAACGTGATCCACAACGGTTGATTTGTCAAGACCGTTATTTAGTGTGCCTAAAAATATGGACAAAGCTTCTTGGCAGCGATCCGTAAGTCGAGAGCCATTTGTTTCACTTGGGAATATCATGTTTTTGTGTCAATCAGAGCTTTGCTCACATAGTAAACAAGTTTTTTTCTCATTACTCTAATTGTGTAGAAACAATATGACATTGATAGCAAAGTTTAACATAGCTAGGTACATGTACAACTCTTCTCCTACTTCAGAACTACTTAAGATTGGTGGCTTCATAAGATACCATTGGACGTCTTCAAAGGCATGCTCACACTCCTCCATCTAAGCAGACACCTTTGCTTTTTAGAGCGTGCTCAAGAAATGTCTGAGCTTATTTATGAAGCGTGTTATGAACCAGCCTAAGGCAATTAGACGACCAATTAGGCGTTGCACCTCCTTCTTGCTAGCACGAGCAGGGGTTTCTAACACTTCTTTCACTTGAGCCAAATTGACTTCAATACCCCGTTTGAGTCACCATGAACACAAGAAACTTCCCCTCACTTACTCCAAATGCGGATTTGAGTGGATTAAGCTTCATATCATAACTACGCATTAAGCTAAATGCTTCTTCCAAATTGAGGAGCTTCTTGGAGCGGGTTCTTCTCTCAATGACTATGTCATCGATATAGACTTTCAACGTTAGGCCTATCAAAGGCTTAAAAATATGGGTCATCAACTATTGGTACGTAGCTCCAACGTTCTTCAACCCAAATGACACGATCTTGTAAAATTACAACTCCTGATGTGTAATGAATGTCATCTTCTCCTCGTCATATGGAAACATTGGTATATGATGGTATCCAGAGAAAACATCAAGAAAAGACAACATTCTATGCCCGATTGTGGCATTAACTATTTGATTTATCTAGGTTAATGAGAAGCTATCTTTCGAGCAGACTTCATTCAGATCCGCATAGTCTATGCACACTTGCCATTTTTCTCATTTATTTGGTACCACCACCACATTTGCTAACCAGTCCAAGTAGGTCACCTTCTTGATAAATCTTTCTTCTAACAGCTTCTGAATTCTATTTAGATAATTTTCTAACGATCCAAATGGAAGCGTTGGACTTTATATTGTATGGGTTGTGCTATAGAAAGAAGGTTCAACTTATGAAAAACCATCATTAGGTCTATTCCAAGCATGTCCAAATGAATCCACTTAAGGATATCCTTGTTTTTACAAAGCATTTTGCCAAGATTACCACATTCATCCCTAGTTAGCAAAAAACTGGCGTAAGTCATCTGCTCATTATTTTTCGACAGAGATAACTATTGTAATAGGTTAATTGCCAACAAGTCTCTATCTTCTAGTTTTCCTTTTACCTGATTTTGTAATTGCTATTGATCATCTCTTGTTGATGATTTGAGTTCATCTTTAGCTGGGTCAACGAGCTCGAACTCCATCGCCACTTGGTAACACCATTAGGCAGCTAATTGGCTCTCGTGTAAATCTACTTACTCATATTCTATCAGGTAGCTCACCATCTTATGGTAGGTGGATGGAATGACTTTCATCTTATGTAGGTACGACCACCCTATGATGGTGTTGTACGACGGTAAATCCTCTATTACAGAAAATCGTACGTTGAGAGTAGGTAGGTTGGCTTAGATGGGAAGTACCATGTCGCCTAGGGATATTGTGGTGGCCCCATTAAACCCGAACAAGACTCGAATTGGATTTTCTAAGGCATCTGCAACAAATCGGAATGATCATTTTAGGAAAGATCACTCGATTAGTGTCAATTCGAGGAAATGTGATTGGGTCGTTGACTGGCTGGGCACTTTCAACAGTAAATATGCACTGAGCTGCACTTACTCTTTCCCTCCCTGTAGTCACGCAAAGTATTCATCTCCTTTGTTGTTTGGAGTGATATTTGTCATCTACTAGTCTCCCATGGATATAGTTAATCACTGCTCTATGTGTTTTGGGAAAGTTAGGACCTCACTCCGGAACTTCACGTGTCATTTCTTTATGTCCACCAGTTGCTTAGACATACAACTTGAGATGTTCAGTAATAATTAGTTTCTCCACCAAGTAGTGCAAATTTTTGTACTCTTCTATGGTGTGCCCATGCTCCTTATGATAGAATCATCATAATCCTCGATCACGCTTGGATGGATCAATTTTAATGGGCTCAACCCACTTGAACTTGAGCAGTTCTCAAATCAAAGGGAGAATTCTTTCGTAAAGGACGGTCAACAAGGTGAGCCTATGCGATTGTCGTTGTTGTTATCCTTTTTACCCTTGGTTGTCCTATTTGGACTGGCCATTTGAGGGCTTTAAGTTCTTAGCCTTATTATTTTTAGTTTCTTAGTTCATAACTAAGATCTGTTGAAAGGCTGCCCGAACATCATCCTCAAGCATGACATGTTTGCCCACTTGTCTAAATAGGTCATTCATTGTAGTGGGCAACTTTTTGGCCATGGACTTGAAGAATTGAGTGCTTGGACTAATGCTCCATTTGAAGATCTGTAGGATAGCATCCATGTTGTAGGATTCCACGTGGAACACTGTTTGTCTGAATCACTTCATGAAGTCTCTTAGTCAATCATTCTCTTGCATCCAAATGTTCTATAAGGTGCTTATATTCTGCTTTTGGTGAACATAACATAAATAATGGCCCACGAGGGCCTTTAAGGCATCTCATAATGAATTAATAGATTCTATGAGAGTTGATGGAATCAGGAAATAATTGGACCATGGAGGCTGGTGGAAAAGACTTTGCATAGTAACACATCGCTGCCTATGTCCAATGTCATCAATTTTCGGAAGTGCATCAGGTGGAAAAAGGGTCACCATCGCATCGTAAATAGTAAATTTAGGCACCAGAAACCCCTGGGTGGCTCATAACTAATGATATGTGGGTCAAACGACATGAAGAGCATGTCATCCAATCATCTATTTATGGAGCTGAAAGGGGTTTTTGTTGATGGGTCATTTTTCAGTTGTAGTTCTGGTATTGAACATTGAGGCAGACAGCTTGGTGATGCATCATCGTTTAATTGGCCTAATCATGCTTTCAGGGCCTCCAATTTGCGTGGCAGTGCCAATGTTCTTCTCTCCTAAGACCCAAGATGGGCTTTCAAGGTGTTTGAGATATGTAAGCCCCATTCTTAACCCATTTTTCGTTTTTCTCCAATATAGCTTGTAGCCTCTTCTACTTGAGTTCAGTCAACTGCTGAATGCACTAGTTCAAGTAATGTTGGGGAACTGCTAGTAGACAGTCCCTTGTCCACTGAATGTAGAGATGAATTAGTGTATCATTGAGGAACTTTCATTGTTTGGCTTCAAACTACTCTTGAAGTTGTCTATTGGTTAGGGATGCGATTACTTTTTTATTAGCATCCCATAGCCACCTGTGCTAGTAGCTCTTGGTTCTCTTGCTACAGTTGTTTCACTTGTTGGACAGGGACTGAATAGTTTATTCATATTCTTCTTGTTTTTTTCATTCTTTCTTTGCTAGGCTTGGAATCACTCGTCAACATTGGTAGAGTGAGTCGCAGAAGGCGTGTTAACCATCATGTTTTTCAAGCTTTTGTGTTTGATTCCCATAGACAATGCCAATTTTGGTGCATGACCAATAAAAAAGGTGTTTGCTAGTCTCCATGTGACATAAACGATGATTGCACTTGCACAGAGGAATGTTTGAATGGATTTTTCAAGCACACCCTTCTAAAGCTTAGGTCAGGATGGAAGACTTGAGTAAGAGTTTTTGTGAAAAAAATGGCAACATACCTTTCCTATGATAAAAAAAAAATGACTATTTATCTTTGTCTAACTATAATATCTTCTCAGGTGCCTTAATTGAGCCTTTGATTGTGCATTATCATCTTTAATGTCAATGATTGTCAGCCCATAATGGTTGTTGTGTCTTGATGAACCTTAAAGGTTGGCATTTTAGCCTCATAATGATTGTGTCCATCAATGCATTAATGCACTTATTACCTATTGTAATTAATGTTTTTCGAGTAGGAATGATAGTACTCGGTTGGATTATGTTTGTTTGGTACCCTAAGAGTACACTGGGGTGGATGAAGAAGCCACATGGATCTTGTTCTAATATGTCTCACACTAGACAATGTTGGGGATGATGTTAGATGGTGATGAGCGTCCCACAGTGAAGACGTATGATGAAAGCAAAGGTAAGGCTTCTAAACCAAACGTTTTTAGGGATTTTAATTTTTTTTTCAACAAAGTTGACCTCTTCAAGGAAAAAAAAAAACTATTGCTTTTTTGGATCCAAATCACCATTTCCAACGTGATATTTAGATTTCCACCATGTATTTTTTTATTTTTTTTAATAATTAAGGGCATTTTATGGATTATTGAAAGATAACATCCTTCAACTTAATTTCCTACATTAATTAGGTCTTGGGCTCAAATGTGAAATTTAAGTGGTTGTTAGGTCATCAAGCCCAGTTACGCTAAAGCATAATTTCCCCTTTTCAAAATATATAGTTGTTAAACATCTGTCACAAACAATTGTAACCTTTTGAAGTGCTTGGTATGTTAACCTTGTTTGTTTTTCCTTATGCAACATGGCTAATTGATTGTTGCATTGAATCATTATCATTCACCAAATCCATTCAACTATGGACTACCCTTTCAAATCCCTCCCACAAAATGGTAATTCTTAAACAACTCAAGTATAATGTTCCTAACCCTTTCAAATGATTTAATAAATTGGTGTTTGAATATACTTCTTATATTTTTTTAAAGTAATTTTTAGGCACATAACATAAATTTCTAATTTTTTTTAGAAAATGTTTTATATTTTATATTAAAATTTCCTTTCTTTTCATCTAAAAAACGAAACATAAAACCTTAATAACCGAGTTTTGTCACAACCCCTTAACAAATAATCTATTTTCCAAAAATTACTTTAACATATTTAAACATATTGATTTAGTCTACTTTACTTTTAATATTTTTTGAAAAATATTTTTATTTTATATGATTATTAATTAATTAAGATTGATTGGGTATGATAGAATATATATATTCCAAAATATATCGTATTGAGAACACTATCACAAGAGAAAATTCTACAGTGCCTTCGGAGGTATCATGCCTTCATTTTATTTGATCCGTTGGATGGAAAAGATTTTATCTCAGCCATCCAAATGAAAAGTTTAAAAAAAAAAAAAAAATCTCGGCTAATATCGGGTACCTGTTAGCTCCCCATTTTCTCGTATTTCTCTCTAATTTTCTCTCTTCTCCATACTCATCCCCCACAGTCGGGTATTTGTTCTCTCCCTATTTTTCTGTCTTTTCCCTTATTTGCCTCTTTTCTCCATACTCATCCCCCACTTATCTCCACATTCGTGTGTTTTTCAGTTGATCCGTGCATTTTAGCTCTTCTCTGGGTACTTGTGTTTTCTGCTCTTTTCCATATATGATCTGTACATTTCGGCTGTTATTTTCGGGTGTTTTCGGTTGTCTTCTTGTGTTGTTGGATCTTTGCATGTGTTGTTAGGTGTTTTCGAGTGAGATATTCTAGCTGTTTCGAGTGCTAAATTCTTAATGTAGGAATGGCATATTTCCGACTTCTCTCTCTTCTCCGCATCTCCCTCTGTTGTCTATATTTCATTTTCATATTTGGGGTTTTTCAGGTTTTCAAGTAAAGAGTGCGATATTCCTACTCCTTCCTCCCTTTTTCTCTCCATATCCCCGATTTTTTTCATATTTCATATTTGGTTTAAGAGCTATAAGGGGGTGTTTTCGGGTTCTAAACTTTTTGGTTTGAAGACCCGAATTTAAGATGTAGGTGGAAAAAGAAGAAGAAAGCTAAAAATGACATAATTTTTTGTTAATCAAAAGGCAATTGTGTCATAATTATTTAAGGTGTTCTATATTAAGAAAAAAAAATGTGAGTATTGATAATGTGTTTTACAAGATTGTATCCATTATATTTCATGTTTTTTGTTAGATTTATGGGTTGATCACATTAATGAAAAATAATGTGGTTAGATTCATAATTGAACATTGAAAATAATTTATGTGCTAATTTTGTCACCATTGAAAATGTAGAGAGATTTAAGGAGGATTTTGGGGTAGTAATGATATTTGTATTTTATTTAGCATTTGATTGATTGTAGTAAGATATGAATATAAAATTTACTGAAATGTGAAAAAAACTTATGTTAAAATAATGTGGTGGTGGAAGTATATTTGATTTATTATATCTGAAATCATATTATAAAAATTGACTTAAATGATTTGATTTCATTTCATTTTTAGGAGCGAGCACGATGGTGTTGAAGTTGTTAGAAATCCAAAGAGACCTATTGGAGTCTGGATACATTACTAATAAGAGAAAATAAAAATATGTAAAAGAATATGTTTTTTTTTTTTTTTTTTTTTGTGGTTATCATAGTTATATTTGTTTGAAATTGTTTTGTAGTAACGATCAATTGGTCATGATCAAAGAGAAGGATAAAAGAGTGAAGATAAATAATGATGTAAGGAGTAATACTATTGTGGCTAATATAATTAAATTTTAAAATTTGAATTTGAAGTAAGTGACAAATTAATGTAATTGAGGAAAAAATTGAGCAAGAAGTGGAATGCACTTTCAAAAGTAGAAAAAGAAGATTTCATGACAAATTCAAAAGAAAGTTCAAAACAATATTCACTTCAAAATGGTGCGGGTCCAAAGGTAAATTTTTTGTAATGAATAAATTTTTTTATTATTTATGTATTTGTTGCAAATTATATTAATGTAAGCATGTTTGATGTTTATGTATCTTTTCAGTTATATCTTAAGACTCGATGCTCACGCGAGCGAGTGATTAGAGTTATTGAAGAATTAGAACCAAAGTAAAAAAAAACAGTCGTAGAAGAAATAGGATTTGGTAGCCTCTTGCAACTTCGATGTAGGAAAATTAATCATGGGTTATGTCTTTGGTTGATAAATAGTTTCAATCCGAACACTTATATGTTAGAGTTGTATAATACTTGTATCAAATTATCCTCAATTGATGTTGAACTTATTATGGGATTAAGGGCAAGAGGGTTGAAGATTGACATGAACAAAGATGTTAGGAATAAGAATGATTTGAGTAAAAATTATTGCGATAAAAAGGGGCAATTGCCATTAGTGATGTTTGAAAATCAAATTAGGGAGAATAAAGAATGTGGAAACGATTTCAAAGTTCGTTTTGTATTATTTGTGTTGGGTGCATTATTGTGCCCAACAATGAAGATTTTTTTGAAACGTTCTTTCTTACATCTTGTGGAAGACATCGATTCAATAAAGAAGATGAATTAGGTTGAATTTGTGTTGTCTTATCTTGTGCATGGGATCGAAGAGTTTAAGAGGAAACAACAAAGTGGGGTTTCCGGTTGCTTATTGTTTTTTACGGTAATGTCCTTGTACATAATTTACATCATAGTGAATTTTGAATTTGTTAAAATAAATTTTATGAACTAACTATATATTTATGTAAAATATAATTGTATTTATTCTATCACGAGCATATATCGTTCAAACAGAAATTTCCACCGCTATATACTCGACCTTCTCTTCGGATTACTGCTTGGGGAGATGATGAAGTACTAGATATGAAACGAAGATTGAAAAAACTTGGTGGATATGCGATGACAATGTAAGTTATAGTTTCGAAAGTTGTTTAATATTTCTTTTTTTTTTTTAGTGATTTTAAACAGGATATGTGTGATATATTGATGAATATATTGTAGGTGAAAATATGCGTGATACAAAATGAAATAAGGGATCGCGTTAACGAAAATGAGATGACAATGGAGGGCGAGAATGAGGAGGATGAGAAATTTGAAATCCATCCAAACAAAGATGTTATTAAACAAGTAAGTTTTACAATATTCTTCATGAGTATAAATATTAGTAGTGAATCCTTGTATTATGATGCTATTAATCAAGTTCCTATATATTACTAGGTTGATGGTGGGAGCTTAATGGAGATGGATAAAAAATTTCAATAATTAAAGACACATGCAATTGATTTGTGTCATGTTGCAAGTAGTAGTACTTGTGAAAAAGTTTTTACTAAATTTAAGGAGAAATATACAACATTGAAAGGACTTTTCCTTGGGTCAAGAGAAAAACCTTTGAGGGAGCACGAGGAGGGAATGAAGAGTGACATTCTTTCATACAAGAGAAGTTTGAAAGAGAAAGACAATAAAAAAGGAAATGACCATTATGTTGACACTTTGTCAATTGACAAGTTATGCACTAAGGACGTGATTGGAAAGAATGAAGATGCATGTGCTACATCAATTGAAGTGCATATCATTCCCGATGAAAATGTAGATGTTTTACCACTTCCAATCAAAAGAACTAGAAACGATTATGGAAAAGTATATATAATATAAAAAAAGAGTTATTTTCATTACAACTACTTAACCATTACATAGTAAATATATGTATATTAATGACATTTTCCATATTAGGAACCATTACGAGCACTATGTGGTATTCCCAAGCATGTCATGAAAACACGTACATCGAGAGAGAGGAAAACAAGTAAATTCAAGGTCTCCCCGTTTGTACACAATTTAAGGAAGATGGGAAAACGTCAAGTATCAGAGGTATAATACAAATAGTTTAATACCATGTTCTATTTTTACACAAAATATATAACTAATAATTATGTCTTTTTTTCAATTTAGTCAATCCCCATGTCCATTTGTAAAGATGTGGTGGATGCTCAATCATTCAATGTACTTCAATATCTTGTTGATGATTATGTTTTCAATAAATCATTGTCAACAAGGTTTGTAGTGTCTAGAACATTCATAGATGTGTTGTTACAATTTTAGCCTTCATATTTTTCCATGTGTGTAAAGAATGTTTTATCATATTATTGTTGCAGTGAGTTTCTTGTTGACTTTGATCATGAACATGAAGTACATGGAGATTTTGAGTGCTTACGTTCCAGAAAAAATTTGTTGGATGTTGTAAGTATCTATTTGATTTTTATCAAATGAGTGCTTTATTAATGAAATAAATTTATTAAAGTTATTGGTTAATAACAGGTAATAAATCTAGAAGCATCAAAGCTAAATTATTTTGAGAGGCAATTCATAGGCATACGAAATATAAGATGCTATCTTCCCACAACATTTTTAGTAAGCTCACATTTGTCTTATTGTTTAGTTACATATTAAGTATAATATACTAATGTTTGCATTATGTTGTATTATTAGCAAATGATTTTTTAAGGGAGTCCTCAACCTTTTTTTGATAGAAAAACATCCATCGTGAGTAAGTACATTAGCAAATTGGATGATTTTGAGAAGGTTAGTAATTATTTGTAATGTTTAATTACATATATCAAAGTTATAGTAGATATTGTTTTCACCTACAATAGAGTAGATATTTTGTGTGCCAATTCATAGATATTATTTTCTAACTTTACAACTATTTATTCCAATGCATTATAATTGGCTTAGTCATTGGTATCTTTGTGTCATTGACTTTAAAAATTCTAATATCCAAATTTTGGATTCATTGCGATCAAGGAGTCAAGACGAGTTTCGATTTAAGAGTGTCAAAACAGTGATATGCTGTCAAACTATGATTTTTTTTTTTTTTTATCTCTTGCACAATTATTAACACTTTCAAAATAAAATAGGTTGAATTTTGTTAAACATTCTTCAAACTTAATGGCATAGGGAAAGATGTCTTCCAATTCTCCATTGATTGGGCTCCTTTGATTTCGACCTAAGATAATGGGTTAGTATGAATATATAACTCACATGAATATTGTTTATCTGAGATATAATTATACATCAATTTAATAAGTTATTTTGTTTTTCTTATATTTTCCTTAGGTATGACTATGGAGTGCATGTCATTAAACATATGCAGACATTCCAAAATGGTGATTGCATCAAGGCCTCTAACTTATGTAATTATGTTAAAATACATCGTGAAATAGCAAGTGATTTAGTTTTACACGAGGGCAATAGAGAAAAACAAACCATTTTGGCTATTGTTTGTACAAATACATCCACAAGAGAATGAGAAGATTATTATTATGACATTTGTTGTTTTTCCAATATTTATTATTTCCATCTCCGCATATGGTCATGTTCATGGGAAGTTGTGACCTTGGATGAGCATACGGGGTTCATGATCAGTTCGTTTTATTTGAATATGCTATACTCTTCTTTGAATATGTTAGGCAAAATGAAATTGTAATATATAGCATTATTCATTTTCTACATGTATGATTTTCTACGTCTGTTAGGGATTAGAATGTTTTTTTCTCCCTATATACTTTGGGTTGCTTTTCAAATTTATATATATAAATTCTTCGTACCCTCCCCATTCTCCACTTCTTTGATGTTTTAAATTTTTTTTGAGACTTCATATGGCTTGGATATTGTTTAAATGAGTTCATTACACTTAAGGGGTGTTCAAATGATGCCCAAAAAAATCAAACTTCAAAAATACTTTAAAATAAGAAATGGTACAAAAAATGTGAGAAATCCTTACATTCTTCGTATCCTACCCATTCTTCATTTCTTTGAAATTTTAAAATAATTTTGGGACTTCATATGGTTTGGATATTGTTTAAATGAGTTCATTACACTTAAGGGATGTTCAAATGATATTTGGAAATATCAAACTTAAAAAATACTTAAAAATTAGAAAGGGTATGAAAAATGTGAGTAATCCTCACATTCTTCGTACCTTCCTCATTCTCCACTTCTTTGATGCTTCAAAATTTTTTTGGGACTTCATATGGCTTGGATATTATTTAAATGAGTTCATTACACTCATGGAAGAAAATATCGCGATATATCGTATATCGAAGGGTATGGATACGATAGGCGAAATTTTGGCGTTATTTCCCGATATATCGAATGGTCAACGCGCTAGAGTGCTCCCTAAAAAATGCCTTTTTTTTTTCTTTTTTTTTTTTTGCCGTTGAGTGGACTCAAACCTCAATCAAAAGGTTTGGGATTCAACTCATTTTACCACCAAAGCAAGTTTGCCCCTTGTTAGATGTAATGCACTAAAAATATATATTCAAAGTCATCATATAGAGAAAATTTTAAAAGAATATTTTAGAGAGCAAATTAATTATAATTATTTTATAATTAAATGCAAAAATTTCTTTTAATTGATTACCAAAAATATAAAAATTATCATAATAATTTTCTTCATAGTGTTTTTAATATCATTAATAAATTAATTAAATATTAAAAAATTGTACATATATCATAATTTATTTTATATCATTTAATACAATGGAATTAAATGGATCATAATTTTAATATTAATATATATTTTTAAAATAGACATATTATAATCAAATATCATAATATTATTATGAAATAATATTTGATGTAATTTAATAATAAATGTACATTTATAAAATTCATATTTTTATCAATGTATACGATATTATTATCAAATATGATAAATCATATTATACATATATCAAATTATTTAATAAAACAACTTTAAAATATCTATTATACTTCTAATTATATTTTTATAAAAATTTTCTTATATTTTTATAAATTTTGATCAATTTTACGTCTATCAATATTTTTTCCAAAATATCCGTCGATATATCCATAAAATCGAAATACCGATATATCTTATATTTTTATCTTTGATTACACTTAAGGGGTGTAATTCCTCACATTCTTCGTACCCTCTCGATTCTCCATTTCTTTGAAATTTTAAAATAATTTTGGGACTTCATATGACTTGAATATTGTTTAGATAAGTTCATTACACTTAAGAGGTGTTCAAATGATGCCCAAAAAAAATCAAACTTCAAAAATATTTAAAAATTAGAAAGGGTACATGAAGATTTCCAATCCTTGGAGTATTGAAAAGAATGCGTCCAAAGGACACTGCCCTATGTGGACTACGTGATGAATACACAACAAGCGCAGGGTAATGAAGTGAGGAAAACTGAGGACAAATGCAAAACCATGAAGGTAAGATGTGCAATGCCAGTGAATATGAATGTCAGGAGTTGTGACTCTGAATGACAAGACTGACTTTAAATGCTAAATTGAGAAAAATAATGGCTTTGGAAGCCAAACAAAAAAGCTAACTCTAAACACTAAACTAGAAGGCCCATAGGTGAAGACTTACAGTGGTGATACAATAAAAATGTCCATAGATGCCAATCTATGGTGGTGAAACTCTCAAAGGCCCACAGATAAAAATCTATGGTGGTGAATCTGAAATGCCCATAGATGAAAATCTATGGTGGTGAATCTGAAATGCCCATAGATGTCTGATCTATGGTGGTGAATCTGAAATGCCCCTAAATGTCCGATCTATGGTGGTGAATCTGAAATGCCCCTAGATGTCTGATCTATGGTGGTGAATCTAAAATGCCCATAGATGAAAATCTATGGTGGTGAAACCGAAAGAAGGGGGATGCCTTAAACAAACTAATGGTGAGGGAATATCTTAAACAAGATGAAAGAAGAGGGATGCCCTAGGTGATAGCTCGTAAAGATCGACAAATGAGTCTGACAACCATGAAATTAGCATGAGACATGGAAAACCCAAAGAAGGGGGTATCCCTAGCAGAAAAAACGCTAAAATGAGGGGAATATCTCGATATGACGACTCACAAAGATCAAGAAATATATCGAGCAATGAGAAAGATCTGCAAAACATCTGATGAACTCAAGAATGGAGGTATGCCCCAATGTAGGATAGTAACTAACATAAGACACAGAATGTCACCATACAAAACACTCTAGGATATGCTCAACGATGATGCAATGAAAAATATATACATAGCCTCAATGAACAAATGCTAAAACAATACCAAACATCACCGAAACTATGTTGACAAAGCAAAACTAAAATAATGGATCAAACAAATGCTAACCAAGACTCTAAGTCTAAAATGTAAGCAAATCAAGACACGACATGTCAACTATCAATATGAGTACATCATCACAAATGTATTAACAATCTAACAGGCCCCACCATCATGGAAAATGTTGAACCTAATGTCCAAAGGCATGTGAAAACTCAACCAGAAAGCTCAAGACTAGTCTGTATCTTCTTTTGATCAATAGAATGGGATAAGGTCATGTAAGACGATGATATATGTGAGCTCAAAAGATGTAAGGCTCTGATAAGATGGGTGCAGGTATAACGGTGTCCAATGTAGGATGTATGGGTGTGTAACAAAGGAAAGTGGGTACCCAAGTCAGACCAAGTATGTTGAGAATACTGAACCTAGGGTGTCGATGACTCTATGATCCATCAAAAGTAGCAATCATAAATAGGAGGTGGAGTCTCAATGTCAAAATCAACAAGATGGCTACGCCCTAGTATGAATGCATCATCTCAAAATGGGTAAGCCCTCAGTGCAAGATAAACACTAGGAAGTATGTGTCTGGCATAAACTATCATCTCACAAAATCATCATTGATGAGTAGGCTATGCCCCAGTGTAAGCATCTCCTAATCAAACATCAATGAGAGGAGTACAACCAATCATACATCATCTGATCAAAATGAATCTCCACTTTTCAAAGTCATCGTGGTAACATGAAGAGAGTATCTGACCTCCTCTAAAGAAAAAACATGTCTCAATGTGAAAAAGATCAAGCAAAGTGGTATGCCTCAACAAAAATGCGCTCAGACATGATCATGCCCTGATGTAAGCTAGTATCTCTAAGATCAATCGCCAATGAAAAGGTTATGCCTCAATATAGGGCAAACTCTGAAATGACTAAACTCCTTTGCAAGCTCTCATAAGTGTCTGTGTCCTGATCCAATCATCGCAAAAATTTGTCAACAATGATGAGAAGGCTATGCTCCTGTAATCACATCAAAGAAATCACCCGGTTATATTACTCCAATGTGAAAGGAATCTAATCACCTCCAAGGAACAACTATGCCTCAAAACCATCATCGACTGAGAGGGGGATGCCCCTAATCCAATCACCACCCTAACTAACGTACCCATCATGAGAAACACTTGTCTGAGCTCCATAATGGGGATCAACCACTAGATGAACAAGATTCAAATATTACTTGCTCCCCATTTCAACCAATGAATGACGTACTTGGAAACCTTGTAGACAACCATAGTTTTCAGCCTTCTTCCTCACGATCATACATCAGCATGTGGCCCATACACCCTCCAAAATCTTCACTCATATAGTAAGTTTTAGATTTAAAAGAGTTAGCCTCCTGGTGAGCAACCCGATATCTATTACGAATGATGTATCTGAAACACCTTTCCCACGGGGCCCTTGAAGGATTCACTAGAAGGTGACCATGCATAGTAGGTCTTCACTCACAGGAGAATAGGAAGGAAATAAACCTAAAGGGGGGTTGACAGCGTAGTCTAGAAGGTGATGAGTTGAGCGGGTGGGGGTATTAGGGTGGTCAAGTTCAGTGGGTATGAAGGGTGGAAAGATGGCATGATAGAGGAATAAGCAGCTGATAGTGGGTGCGATGATATAAGGTAGGTTGACTATGGAGAGTATGGCATTAAAGGATGAAGACTTAGAGAGAGAGAGGTGGGTTTAAGGGTATGGTGAGATGGAGGGTTGAGGGTGATAGGCTTGGATAGTTGCATGAGGAGGATGAAAGGTGGGTATGGAAAATGTGCATGGGTAGGAAATGGGTATAACAATGGGTGTGAATATTGAGAGGTAGTGAAATGAAGGCAGCCTTGCTCGTATGGATCAGTGTCGGATTGAGTTAAGAATGGTGAGAGAAAGGGATTCGATGAATATTGAATGATGGAAAATGGTGATTGGTTAAATAGGGATTTGTGGTCGAATGGAAATAGGAGACATGAACATAGAGATGAGTGTGATGGATCACAGTGGGCATGAAGGGTATTGGATTTGTTCATGGGTATAGTGGTTAAAAGAGTGGTGAGAAGAAAAAAAAAATGGCCATGCAAATAGCAATTATACATGTGGGCCCGTGATTGCAAACGGGACTGCATTGTTGCATCTCATGCTGAACCCTCACCTCCTTCTAGGATCATTTTCTGCATCAAAGCTGGATAAACTTAGATGGTATTTCCTGCCAATTTTGGATGCCCCCCACTTTGGAAATATTTCCTTTTCACCCATCAGAATATGCTTATCAGGTGTACTTGACTCAGGTTCATTCCCATATTGCCTCTCTGATTTATGATCTTCAAAGGTTTTGCATGAAGGAAGTCTTTCACTGCATTCCCCTTCATCCACCAGACCTTCAGAGCATCGTTTCCAACAAAAGCAGCCTTGACTCTTCTAGTCCCATCAGAAAAAAGTCTGAATATCCTCAGTTTATGTCATCCCTTGATGCCCAACTCAAAAATGATCCCAAAAACAGTCATCTCCCATATTTGGCTTCCCAGAAACACCTCGACTCAGATGGCCAGTCCAAATGTGATACCCAACATTCTAAAAATGCTAAAAACAGATGAGATGATGAAGAAAAACAGAGCATGTATAAAAGAAAAAAAAAAGAACTATTAAATCTCACTCCATTCCATAAATGCTAATGGGGTGGATATGGTGGAATCAAAAGGAAGCAAGAGCGTGATCTTCAAAATCAAAAGCAATGATGGATCCATATTCAAAACGTTACAGAATAGAGAAAGACACAAATAAGGAGCAGGGTTTTTTTTGGTTACTGGCAGGAAGATATTTTTTCTAGAGAGTAACTAGAGAGAAAAATAGGAAGAAAAGGGAAGAGCATAGAAGACATCTACATAGGAGAGTATTCATTGTTGTGAGGAGTAGTAGAGAGCTTAGGAGGAGTTACAAAGAGAGTGGGTTTGGTTAGAGGAGGAAGTTTTGTTGGTTTTTCAGAAAGGATTCTAGCTTGAGTGAGAGGCATTCTAGAGAGGGTTAGAGAGGAGAAAGGTGTGTTTTGAGCAGCAAAGACACGAAGCAAAAGAGAGTAGCCAGGAAAGAGAAGCAGAAAATCAAAATTACTAAAAAAATTAGTGAAAGCTGTGAAATTCCATATTGTTACTAATTATTATAATTTTTTTTATATTTTCAATATTTCAACCAATATTTTATATAATTAAATTTAAATTATAAGAATTATATTATTAATACACATAACTATCGTAGTGTTTTAACAATGTATACTTATATAAATTTATTTCAATTTTTTTTATTTTTTTATAAATATCTAATTAGACTTACAATTCATTGAAATTATTCATTTTTTTTACTTCATAAACCAATTATATTACTTTTCGTATTTTCAATATTCATTTGGAAAAAATAATTTCAATTTAAAATAAAATAAACTAATTGACTTTCAATTTATAAATTATGTCATTGAATTATTTTTTATTTACAATATTTAGTTTATTTAAAAAAAAAAATTTTCTTCACCTCTTTGGTTTGTCACTTTATATTAAAAAATAAAATAAATTTTAATTTCTTTTCTTTTAGAAAATTTATATTTTCACAAATTATTCAATATTTTTTTAATTTTTATAAAATAAATCCTCAGATTATATAATTGGATATTGTAAAGAGTTAAAAATTTTGTGTTGCATTGAATTATTTTTTCTAACGGGCGATATATCGTGTATCGGGAGGGGTCGACACGATATTTCGTGAAGAAAAATCGGAGGAGAGATATTTCCATAAATATTGCCAAAATATCGATGATATATCGGTTCGGAGAGATATATCGGAGATATTTTTAAAAAATTGCCTCTGGTGGCAAAATATCGGTGATATATCGGCGATATATTGGTGATATATTAGAGATATATCGCTGATTTTTTGGTGATATTTCCCCTCCTTCATGCAACGTGATCTGACGGCCCAGATCACACCCGTGTTGATCTGACGACCTAGATGTGATTCCAATGGTAATATGGCGATCCAACGGCCAGATTGCTCCCAATTTTTTATCCAACAGCCAAAATTGATTTTCAACGGTAAATTAATGTTCCAACGGCTATTTTGGCCCAAATTTATTTTATAAATAGCCCAAATTTCATCTATTATTGCTTTCATTCTTTATTTGCTCTCTCATTACTCCAATTTTTATTAAGGTTGCTCAATTATTTAATCATTTTAAGGTATATTTGTTTTAAATTGTAATTAATTTTGTTTGCAATTGTAATTAATTCATGTATTTTCAATTAATTAGTATGTTTGCAATATGGATTATTTAATGCTATTTTTACATTCAATTGTAATTAATTTTTATATTTTTATTGAATTAACTTAGGTTAATTTGATTATTTAATTATAAATTGATATGTTTATTTTAAATGATTATTTGTGATTTATTTTCACATTTAGAATTAAATTAAACTAGTTAACTTAGCTAAATTATTTAATTAATTCAATTAACATACTAAATTATTTAATTAATTTAATTAACATGAACTAGTATATTTTGAATATGAAATATGTTTATTTAATGAATTTAATGTGTACAAATTATTGATATTTAATGAAATAAAATATTTTATGTGACTTTATAATGAGAACAATTACAAAATTAACATTTCTTATAGATCGACATGATATAATTACATCTAATATTGCAAATTATATCATATATATATATCAAAATTTTCAATAAAACAACTTTAAAATGTCCATTATACTTCTAATTATATTATTATAAGGTTTTCCTTACATTTTCATGAGTTTTTAACAATTTTAAGCCTACCGATTTTTTTTTCCAGAATATCCACCGATATATCCATAAAATCGAAATACCGATATATCCGTGATTATCGATATTTTCATCCTTGATCATATCCATATTTTAACGTATTATATACTTTTATTTTGTGCAATTAGCAATTGGATACTTTTATTTTGTGCAATTAGCAATTGGGCGGAAGGCGTGGAGCTGGCTTAACGGAAATACCGCGTGTCACGCGTGTCCCTTCCCGTACCAAGTCTCAACCAAGGAGGAAAATATCGTGTGTCGAAGGGTATCGACACGATTTTTCGGGATAAATATCAAGAAATCGGCTATTTATCGCGATATATCGACGATTTTGGCGAGAAATCGACGATTTTTCCTCGATATATCACCTGGTCAATGCGGGTTAACGAAGTCAACGCGCCACAGTGAAAGTCAAATGTGCTACAGTGCACCTCCCCAAACAAATTGCTTCCGAGGGGATTTGAATCCCAAACCTTTTGCCTTCTTGCCATCTGGGCTAACTCACCCTTATGATATAAAGTGCATTAAACATATATATACTTAAAGTCCTTATATAAAGAAAATGTTAAAAGAATATTTTAAAGAGCAAATTAATTATAATTATTTTATAATTAAAAGCAAAATTTTCTTTTAATTAATTACCAAAAATTATAAAAATTATATAATTTTCTTCATAATGTTTTTAATATCATTAATAATTAATTAAATATTAAAAAATTATATATATTATAATTTATTTTATATTGTTTAATACAATTGAATTAAATGGATCATATTTTAATATTAATATATATTTTAAAATTGGACATATTGTAATCAAATATTATAATATTATATGTAATTTAATAATAAATGTACACTTATAAAATTCATATTTTTATCGATGCATACAATATTATTATCAAATATGATAAATCATGTTATACATATATCAAAATTTTCAATAAAATAACTTTAAAATGTCTATTATACTTCTAATTATATTATTATGAGGTTTTCTTTACATTTTCATGAGTTTTTAACAATTTTAAGCACCAATATTTTTTTCCAAAATATCCGCCGATATATCTCCGATATATCCAATATATCTCCGATATATCCGATATATCCGTAAAATCGAAATACCGATATATTCGTAATTACCGATATTTTCATCCTGGTCTCAACTGCTCCAAGATTTCCGACGCGCCCTTCTTCGCTTAACTCTTAAGTCTTTTCTTCCACTCTTCCTTAAACCCATCACATTTCGCCGCGTGGACCTAAGTCTCAATGTCCTTGTGTTCATACGATGTATGTTCCCCCAATTCCTCATCTACGCTGAAACTCCATACTCGCCTACTCAATCACTTCTCTACTCTAGAGTCTGAATGCTTTATCTCTGCGCGTGTCGATGGCTCTTCACCCCAGCGAGTATGGCATTACAAGGGCAATATCGTCATTAAAGACACAACAGCCAAACCAGTGTTGCGTATTCGTGATTGACTTCTTAGTATCCTTTTGCTCCTAGTCTTCTCCCGCGTCTCTTATAAAAACTAAAGCAAACCACTCCAAGAGAGCACACTACAAGAATCTTATTCGTTTTTTTCTTTCCTCTTTCTCTTTACAGATAAACTGAGAAACCCCAGCTCATCCCTCAATTCCCAGATGGGTTTCATGAATGTTCTCAAGTTCTCAGCTGCATGCTTTGATCTTCTTGGCTGGTATGTTGTCCACGCGTTTTCTTGCCATTGGAAAATTTTGGAAAATGAAGTGGAATTCTCTGTTTGAGGACAAACATGGGATTTTCTTTGATTTCTCCCTGTTGGTTTTATCTATTTTCTTTGAATTACCCACATTCTTGTCATCTATTGTTAGTTATTTGTTTGGATTTCTACTTGCAGGCCTCTATGTGCACTGGGTTATCCTCTGTAAGTCTTTGTCTTACACCTCAAGATATGATGATTCATTTACTCTTTTCTTGTTCTACGAATAGTTCAGTTACATTTATTGTGTTGGGAAACTGAAAAGGGAAAGGATTATTCTTTATTATCGTAATAATCATCAACATCATCTCGGTTCTTCACAGATGTGCTTCAATTCGGGCAATTGAGACTAACTCAATCTCAGACTTTCGGAAGTTGGTGGCGTATTGGGTTCTATTTTCCTTGATTTCACTCTTTGATCATGCCTTTGCCAAGCTCCTTGAATGGTAATTTTGCTCAACTGCATTCCACTATATGTGACTCTGTTTGTTTCATTTCTTTGCCCTTAAGGAATTTGGAGTTGCTTTTTTCAGTTTTCTTCCCTGTGACAATAATCAAGATGTTTAATGTTCCAGGCCTCCATGTATTTTATATTCCTTCATTTCTCTGCTTTGACAAATGCCCACAATTTGATCAGCAGAAAGCTTATAACATTTGAAAAAGAAATGGTTTATTTTTGTTTTTTTTAAGTAGAATAATTTTTATTTGGATAAATGGTCTGAAGGGTGTTTGTGTTTGGCTAAGTTCATGGAATTTTCAAGCTAATTTGGGATTTATTCTCAATTTCAAGATCATTGTGGATATGTCAGAAATTAATGAAATATAAACGGTGGACTGTGATTTTCTTGTTTAAGAAAAGTTTTTCTTCGAAAATGCGGGTGCACCCGACCTACCTTATTGTGCTACTTGGAACACAAAACATAAGTACAGGTAATTTATTAACTAAATTGTACACTTTTTGATAGTTGAAGGAGGTGGTTTTCTTCTTTTAGGGTGTCAGCTTTGGAAATAAGATGGATCTACAAGTTTTTATGTCTCATCTTTATAGGGAACTTGAAAGCATGGATGCACTTATTTCCATGGAATTTGGCTGCCTTGAAATCAAATTAAGCTGTATGCATCATTTGGATGCTGAGAAACAAATGGAAATAGAAAATTTGGAATCTGACAAGTTTTTGTAGGGCAACTGGATCTAATCTCTCACTTGAAGCTTAATTGGGGCAAATGCTGATAATCTTTGGACCCATTGAAAGCTCTAATCTGTGCACAATTCTAATGTTTTTGTTTTCTTCATTTCTTTTTCAACTTTTCACAATAGATGTCAAAAGTTAAAACCGAACTTATGCAGTCCATCCAAGTGGATGCATATAAATTTAACAGAAACTGAAATTCGAAGAAATTTATTTTCCCTTTTGTAAATGGTGTTTAAATATTTTATTTTCTTATATAATGCATGTCAGGGTACCAGTCTGGCCTTACATAAAGCTGATGGTCATCTGCTGGCTGGTGATACGGCAGTTTGATGGTTCATATTATGTCTATCAACACCTAGTTCAGCCATGCTTGTCCATGGATCCACAAGTTGTCATGAACTGGCTCTTCAATGAATCAAAAAAGAAGTTTCATAGCAGAGAAAACTTTCTTGTTTCAGCAGACCAATATATTAAGGAGAATGGACCTGAAGCTTTGGAGAAACTACTTGCTAGGAAGGTATGCCATTATAAGTAGGATTATCAACAAGTCAAACAGAGTTTTATTTGAGATGTTCAGGTAAAAAATGACTATAGTAGGTCATCTAGAATCATTTGGTAAAAATTCATGTATATATCTATATATAATTGTGTTCTCTTTTTTTCACATGTGCATATTTAGATTTACATAATTATATATGCATTATCAGATTCAACTGTGATAGCCCGGAATTATTTCAGTAATCAACTCTTCTGGGAACATGTTGGTTATGGTTTCTCTCTCACTGTCCTCTTCTTTATACATGACTTTGGCTTCAGTTGAGGAGCGCAAAGCCTAATGTTGAAGTGAAAGAGATCAAAGCACCTGCAGCACCGGAGAAAAAAGGGGAAGAGGTATGCACTCTAATGTGGCTATTTTATTTCTATGGAGGCAGATCCCCAGAAAAATGTTGCTCATGTAAATTAGTGATGCATTTGATTCAATGGCCATGGTTTTAAAAGAAAAACCACTTTATGTATGTTTCTGTGAATAAGAGAACAAGTTTATGGATTATATGATATTTTTAATGGTGGATTAATCAATAATTTTCAAAATAATAATATATTCGTGCATGTTTTTGCAATTCATGAATTCCTTTTATGATTGATTCTTCTTACCTTTTTTCTCACCTCAGTGGAAGTGTGAAGAGCCTAATGTTGCTGAAAAGGAGATCCAAGATGTCAAAGTAACAGACATAAAGAATGGGGGGGATGGAGCAAAGAGGGTAAGTTTTGCTTTTTATTTATAAAGTAGGCTGTCTTCACACAAGGATTATTATTATTATTGTTATTATCTTTAAGACATGAATGTTGAATGCTTTTGGAATTGTCCATGAATCATGTGTAGTGTGAATGGCCTAATGCTGCTAAGGAGGTCAAAGTGACAGAAGTAACACACAGAACATTTGGACATATTTAATGTTTCATGTCATATTTAAATGGCTCCTCATATTTCACTAGGATTAATTTTGCCCCTACAAACTATTTGGCTACAAGTTAAGAGAGAGTTCCAGATGCTGATAAAGCTGAGACATAAGTAATGAACGAATTTAGACACATGCACAACTCTTGTGTGAAACACAATGAGAGTGGAAAATAGCTAAGTTGAAAAATGGCCAAATACTATTTTGTAGTTCCCCCTACTGCTTAAGTAATTTTTGTCATCCTTTGTGAATGGAAAATGCAGTCCCTTCAGTAATTCCGTTATATTCATGACTTGGTGAAGCATATAACCATTAGTGTCTTGCCCTAAGTCGACCTTTAATGATGATCCATTGAGATGGGTCTGACTTTTGTCAACCCTCTTATTCCCTTGATCATAGAGGTTAAACTTAGGGGGCTTAACCCACTTTTGAACCTTATTGGATATATGGCACATGGTATCCTCTTCATCTTGAAAGAGTGAAGTGGTCATACTCTTTCCTCTGAGTCCATCATGGCCATGCACTTCTGGCTCATTGGGCTGAGTGCAAGGATTCCCTTCTGCTTCAAATCATAGAGAGATATGCCATGGTCAGCCTCTTTAATTCAAGGGATCGAAGTACTCAAATCCATTTCTCTGCATCCATCTTAATTCTGCATTCATGTCTCATGGTTAACCAAGAAGATCCAGCTTGCATCCATGAGATCAGCATCTGCAGGTTTATGACACCACCCTTCCTTGGCATAGGAAAGGGATCATTAAGCCATGTGTTGGATGACAGAAGTCATCATTCAGGTTATCTTGAGAACTAAGGAAGTTGGAATTCTAATTATTGCAAATGGTTCTTGATGTTTAGCCAATATACTGTAGGATTTTAAGGATCATGCTCATGTGCATTGTGGTTGTTTATCAGCTATAGGGTTTACCAAAATGAGGGACTGATTATGGTCATAAGTACCTTTTTCCCATTAATTTCTTGCATGTGCTCTGCTGAGATTATGTTTTTGACAGTCCAAATCAGGGCAAACCAACAAACAGCTTTATGTTAACTTTTACAAACTGCCACATTTTCAGGTTAAACAAACAGAGATAAATCTTGGTGAAACTAGAAGTAATACAACCTGTGCTGTGGAGATAAAAGAAAGGGCAGCGGCACTGGTGGCCGCAGAAATTGAGGCATGTAGAGACGATAGAACCCCCAAGATACCTCTTCATGAGAAAGTCCAGAAAGAGTGGGCTTGTGCTGTATGCCAGGTCACAACCCAAAGTGAAGCGACCTTCAATTCCCACCTTCAAGGGAAGAGACATCAGGCCACTTCTGAGAAGCTGAGAGCCAAAAACCAGGCAACCAAAACCAGTTGTTCCCCATCTGCTTCAATGGCCAAGAAATCTGATCAGTCCACCAAAGAGGAGCAACCGAAGTGTACTTCCAACAATCTGAATTCCAAAAACAATGGAATCTCAGCTGCTTCAACAGTGAAGAAACCTGATGACACCAAAGATGATGAGCGACAAAAGTCTGCATCTAGCAATGAACCGAACCAGAAGAATAACAAAAAGCAAGAGGTACAGACCAATGAGCAAGGCCATCAGAAGAATTTAAAGCAAACTGGCGATGGAATGAAAGAGTTGAGATTATGCTGCAATATCGGTAATGTAAGCTGCACAAGTGAGCTTGACATGGCCTCTCATCTCAATGGATGGAGGCACTTTAATATGATAAAGGAGCCGTCTGAATTTAAGGGTCTCCTAAAAGCCCCCGGCCTAGGCCCGGCCCGGCCCAGCGGGCTAAGGCCCAGCCCGAGCTCGGCAAGGCCAAGCCCATTTCTGGATGGGCCGGGCCATGGGCCCCAATTTAGGCCCGACCCGAGCCCGGCAAGGCTGAGCCCATTTCTGGATGGGCCGGGCCATGGGCCCCAATTTAGGCCCGGCCCGGCGGGCTGGCTCGGCCCGACGGGCTGGCCCGGTCCGGCAGGCTGGCCCGGTCTGACGGGCTGGCCCGGTCCGACGGGCTGGCCTAGATCGGTGGGCTGGCCCAGTCCGGCGAGCTGGTCCGGTCCGGCGGACTGGTCCGGACAGTCCGGTCCGACGGACTGGCCCAGTCGTAGGCCCGGCACTTAAAAAAAAAAATATATATATATATATATATAAATTCAAGAAATAGAAAATGCTACATTAATAAAAATATTCATTGCTAACTATTTTATTCATTAAATGTATACATTACATTTGAAAATGTGGGAAAAGTTTACATCACTACAAAATAAATACATCCCAACTAAGTTGGCACTTACTTATTTGTCAATCATTTGTACTTTTTAACCACAAAAATAAAAATAAAAATATGACATACATTTAGTAAAATATTTTAATCATTATCTCTTGGCGGTGATAGCGAATTATCGCAAATCCATGAAGATCTTGATGATTTTAGTTTTTCCATATCGACAAGCATATTTTCTTTTTGAATAGAATCAAATATCCTTTTATCTGCTATTGCCCAGCCTTTCATACATATATTTGCTTCAATAGAATCCAGCGCTAAGTTGCATCGTTTATCACTAACTACTCTTCCACTTGCACTAAAAGCAGCTTCTGATGCAACTGTACTCACAGGAACTGTTAGTACATCACGAGCAATGATAGAAAGCACATGATATTTGTGTTGTTGTGATTTCCATCATATTAAAATATCAAAATCTTCATCATCTTCAAATGAAATTAAATCAATATGAAGATATCTATCTAAATCAGTTGTGTTGTTTAGAAAACTATTTGTTGTCTTCTTTCGACTTTTTAACATTTTTAAAGCTCCTTTATAAAAAGATGAAGAACTTATAGATGTAGGTGGTAATTTAATAGAACTAATATCATCACCATATTTTTCTTTATAATAGTTATATAAATTATATAATAATGAATTTATTTCATTTTTAATTTCTTCAATTTTTATTTGGTCATTAAAATAAATAATTGTTAACCATTCATCCAAAGCTTCAAATTTCAATCTAGGGTCCACAATTAAACCAAGATAAAAAAATTAAAGGTATTTCTCCCCAATATTTTCTAAATTTTTCTATCATTGCAAATATTGCATCGTGAAATATATCCAAATTTAAATATTTTTGAAGTACAATAAAAATATTAGTTATTTGCATGACAACTCGGTTTGAAGATGGATAATATACACCACAAAATTTTTTTGTTGAAGTATCAAATACTTCAAAAAGATCTCTTAAAAGATCTGCAATATGTCAATCATAATCATTTAATACATCAATATATGTTTCACAATCATTATTAATTAATTGTATTTCATATAGTTCTACTACTTTTCTATATTTTATAATAGTTTATAAGTGGAATTCCATCTAGTGGGCATATCCAAATTTATATTTCTTTTTTTCATATTTAACATTTTGCAACAATCAACAAATAATTCATGTTTTGCTTGAGAACTATTAAGACCCGCAACAATGCCACTAATTTTTTATAATGTATCATCAACGTGTTTTAATCCATATTTTACAATTAAATTTAAAATATGTGCACAACAACGCACATGAAATATTTTACATTGTTCTTCTTTTATTTGCCAATATCGTTTTAATCTAGATACTGTTGCATCATTATTAGAAGCATTATCTAATGTTATTGTAAATATTTTATCACGAATGCCAAAATCTATAATTTCATCATTTATTAAAGATGCTATATTTTTACCATTATGTGGAGCATTTATTATTTTAAATGAAATAATTCTTTTATTTAATTTCCATTCATTATTAATATAATGAGCAGTTATACATAAAAAACCACTGTGAGTTAAAGATGTCCAAATATCATATGTTAAACAAATTATTCCTTCAAAATTTGCAAAAAAAATTTTAATTTTTTTTTTTTGTGTTTCAAAATTTTTTATAAGAATTCTTTTAACTGTATTTCCAGAGCAACTTTGAAACTGAGGATTAACAGCTCGTTGCATTGTTCTTGTAAAATCATGACTTTCCATGAAATTGAAAGGTTGTTCTGTTCTTATTATATAACCAATCATTTATTCACGACAATAAGATTCATCATAAGAAAATGTTTTTAAATTTCCACTTTCATCTTTACCTAATTGCATATAATTTCTAATATCTACATTATTTTTAGTTTTACAATTTTCATGATGCCTTTTTAAATGACTTGTATCTGCATTTGAGCCACCACTAAGAAGTTTGTTACAAATTTTACATTTTGCTTTTATTTCTTTTTTACTATTTTCTAAATTTATTTCTATTCTATAAAAAAAATTTCATATATTTGAAATAAATTTTTTGTTATCACATGCATTAGATGAAGAACAAGAACCACTTGCCATAATTATAATTATTGATAAAATATTATGCTAAAAATAATAAATGTAAAATTAAAATGTAACAAATAAATAAAAGTAAAGGTGAAGTATGTTACTAAATTGGAGAACCGAAGCAGAAATTCCTTCAAATTTGAACTCTTTGAACCACCAATGCTTGTTTTTCACCACCAATAATATTGAATAATTTGAGACAAAATGCAATAATCGGAAATATTGTGGAATGAGAGAGAGCTTAAGAGTTGAGAGAATAGAAAAAAATTGAGGGTATTTAATATTTATAGGGATTTAAATATTAGGATTTAATTTTTTTTTTTTAAATTTCAAGACCGTTCAACGGTCATAATATTGAATTATGAGTGGCAGGCATGTTCAACGGTCATGTGACCGTTGAACAGCCAACTCACTTTTATTTTTCTTCAAAAATCATACAACATTTCTAATATATATATAACTAATGCAAAATAGTTACACAAAAGAGGGCTAACTCAGTTGGTGGCTAGCTCCCTTATGGATCCATAAGGGAAGGGCTTCGAATCCCCTTCCGTTCAAAATTGAAAACTATTTTATTTTTTTCCCAAGCCGGCCTGTCCAGCCCGGCCCGACCCGTTGGAGACCCTTATCTGAATTATGGTGCAGTGTAGGAACGGTCGGATTATAGTGCAGTATCTGTAGCGTGAGATTGTGTTAGGAAGAGGTGGAATGGGTTCAAATTAGGAATTAAGACTCAGTTCCAAGACATGGAAAGTGTCTTTAGATTATGCTATCTTCATTTTTTTTTTCTTTTCTATATATATATTTTTTTGTTATTGTAAGAGGCATAACAAATGAAAATGAATATTTTATTTTTATTTTTTTTAATAGAGATGAATTTAATAATTTTAATTATTGTGTTTGGATGTATTTAGGAATGTAAAATTGAAATGATTATTTATTTTTATTTTAGTATTTGAAAATAATGAAATTATGAATTAAAAAATAATTTGATAATAATACATTTATATTTAATTTAAAATATTTTTTATTTTTAATTTAGAAGAATATGGGTTAAAAGTTTTTTAAAATAATAAACTTAAGAAAAATAATTTTTACTCAATAAATGAAATTAATCATAAAAAGTCATAACAACCTAAAAATATAGGGGTAAAATAGTAATTTTAAAATATTATTTAAGTTACCAAACAAATTTGACTCTTCATCCTCTCTCTTGTACCAAATACGGTCTTTTAAGTGTTTGTCAACTTATTTTTTTTCGCAAAATATCAATATTTTTATTGACTATTTGCCGATATTTATTGCTACGTCACCAATTCTTTGAGTTTGACTTTCAAAATTTTGAAATGATCTTTGAAGTCCAGTTCAGCCCAAATCACTACACCCATGAACTCGTGTACAAAAGGGAACGGCTGTGCCACCACACTAATATGGCCCATACATGGGCCCTCGTAAAAGAATACCCAATCTTCAAAAATAGGGACCATATTAAATTATTAATGTAGCTATAGGAAGCATTTGAGGACAAGGGTTATGATTTTTCCCTTTTCTTTTTCTCCTTAATTTTCACATCACCCAACAACACCACTCTTAATTCACACAAATTTGAAGGTTTGGAATGAGACTTCTTCGTATTTATATTGTAATTATGTTATAATAACCGTGTCGTATTTGGATTTATTTATTCAGCCCATCTAAATCTTTTGTTTATTGGTGTCAAAACAATATATTCATAATTGAATCCATTTATGACATGTTCATCTTTTATAAATTTATTAATTTTATATATTTAAAAATTATAAAAATTAAATATATTTTTTCAATTATGAAATCATATTACTAAAATATTAAATAACTAATTAACTTGAAATGTTTTATATTTCATTAATTATTTTATAATTACAACATTAAGTGAAATAATAAATAGGTGAAAATATATATTTGATTTTAGTTAAAAATTATAAATTGTTATTGAGACATATAACTATTAAAATTCTACCCATTTGACTATCAAACAAACAACGTAAGTTTTTAGTCATAATTTAAGCTTATGATAAACTCTATTTCCATAAATTAGAAACCGAAATCAAATTCTTCTTAGACTCAAAAAACATAAAGACAATCTTTTAATTCTAGAAGACAACTATCATTTAAGATAAGGGTAACATATCCCATTGCCTACACAACAACTCTCGCTTCAAAAGCTAATGTAAAGTACATATCCCTATCATTCAACCTTTCTCTTAGCTAAAACCCCTATAAAGAATTATAAACATAATCAATGGCTCCAAAATTTATCCACCAAGAGTTAGTGGAATCCAACACTAAACATAATTCAACTATAAGAGAATGATGCATAGTTGACTATCTCTTCAAGAACTAAGGACATTCCTTCTTCTTCTAATGACATTTTTTTACCACAAAGGAAACACTTGTCATGACCCTTACTCTTCTTCTTCTTCCCCTTAGCCTTGAACTTTCCCTTCTGCTTGATAAACTCTATAGTGTTCTTCTTATTTTGGCTAGAAAAACCTAAAGAACCCTTAACTACCATATAAATACCTCTCTGGTCCTTGAGAATTCCCTCAGTCGTTTTGTGTTCTCTCATCAGTTCTATTGTAGTTTAACAAAAAGAATGTTTTTTTTTTTATGTGATTGAACTTGGAATGAATTTCCAAGTTGCATACATACTTGGGTTGAGATCAAGTCATAACGTAGTTTAAGAAAAAGATTTTTTATTTTTTATGTGATTGAACTTGGAATGAATTTCTAAGCTACCTACGTATCCAGGATGGGATCAAGTTCTAACATAGTCACAATGTAGTTCAAGATTTTTTTTCCTTTTTTGTGCTCTAACTTTTGCCAAGACTAAAGATCTTAATCTTGTGAGCATGTCCTAACTTTTGCCTAGGTCAACTTTCCAAGTTTTCAACTTAGCAAACATTTTTTTTTTTTTTTTTTGTGTTCTCTAACTTTTGCCAAGACTAAAGATTTTAATCTTGTAAGCATGTCATAATTTTTACCTAAGTAGATTTTTAGGTTTTCAATGTGGTGGTGTGGACTCCGCATTTTCGATCGCTCGAATGCGTTTCCCACTCGATGGCGAAACTCGATTTTGATTTCGAAAAATTGATTTTTATTGATTATTTGAAAATGACTTGGAGTCGCCACTTATTTTTGTTTTATTTTTAAATGGTAAACAAAATAAGAAAGAAAAACCCTAAGTGCGACTCCTTATTTTTGGAAAAGGTGGTCTGTGAAAACCGGATCGGGTTCGGGGGTCAGGTTACTTATCGGGAAGGTACGGTAAAGACCGTAGCACCCCTCTAAGTCCTTAAAGTCGGGTCTCTACTAATAGAATGAAGCTGATGTAGCAATCAATGAGAAAATCAATAAATACTCGAATCAATCATGCACATATGAGAGTTAGAAAATGCATATAAACTAACCAGAGTGGGAATGAGTGTGTACCTGAGCAGCGAGCCACTATGCGCTATCAAGAGAGAGGGTTAGTGCAAAATAAAAAGCATAAACATGGCTCACATGTCACTAAACTGAATACAAAATCATCAATAGCACATGTGTCATTTCACTCAATTTTATTTTGATGAAAATTTATTTGATGTTGGGCCCCCACCAAAGCCCGTTTATTTTTGTATGAATTAATTTCGTGAATTCTATCACCAAGAATTACGAAAAATAAATTCACACTTATTTTAAAACATTTTGAAAAACAAAGAAAATTTGAAAGTGGCCCGCCAAAAAGAAAATGGCGACCAAATTTTATTAAAAATGAGATGTTGGTATCTGAAAATTCTAAGGATGGAAAATGGGAAAATTTGGATTATTTGAAAATCAGAATCGGAGAATGATATTTACAAAAATGGGATTTGAGAAATCATTTTCAAAACAAAGGTGATGGAGCAGTAGGTGGCATGTGGTCCAGAGGTGACCATGCATGCCAGGCAAGAGTGGGTCCCACGGTCAGATTCTACCTTACTCACCTTTTGACGCATCCAGTCCACATCGGTACATAACAAGATGCCTTTCTTGACTTTGCAGAAATCAAAGAAGGTGGAGGTCTGCTTCTGCTGCTTTTGCTTCCCATGAATATCAAGGCAATCTACCTGAATGTGTCCAAGAAGTTCTGAATGGCACTTCACTGAATTACATGAAGAGAAGAAAATCACCACTTTCTTTGACAAATTCTTCTTCAAGAAAGAATACAGAAAAATGGATTCCTTTGCACTTGGCACAACACAATAACCCCGCTGCAGCTCTTTATTAGTGACCTTTGTCCTCCCACCACCCATTCAGAAAACCATTCCCTATAGGTTGCATTGTCACAAAGATTCCTTCATTCTAATGAGCCTTCTCTAATCAAAATTATCAAACTGAGACTTAATGGGCATGATATCCGGATTGGTTTGGAACCAATTAGCAATTACAGTGATAAGAGTTGTACATGCACTCCTCCATCTGATCTCTGTATGGATCTCCAGCATCCCCGACATAGCTGATGCATACCCCATGGGCACCGAAGAATATCAGCACCCTTTGGGCTCAAAGAAAATTTGCATCCCTAGTCTTCAGCCATAGAGTCGATATAATCTTATCGTTGATACTACCATGGTATAATGGAAATGGGAAGCCTTGAGAGATGACTCGACAAATCTGACAGCAGCACCTGTCACGGATAGTGTTGCGGAGCCTACACTTGCCTTTGCCTCCACAACTTCTGTCCCAATATTCTGGATCCTCACAGTTAACTTTTCCTCTTATTCATCAATGAAACCCGCAAACGGTTTTGTCTTTGACAGGAGTGGTAGAATAGGGATCCCAGCGTGTCCGCCCACCACTTTTAAGGAATGAGAACTAAAGATAAGCCTGCTCCACAATCAATGTAACCGTGATAGCTTCATCTCACCAGAGCCTGTGCACTGGCTCTCCCCTTCATCCCGGCTATCGAAGAGGGTTTCATCAGAGCAGGCAAGGGAAACTCTACCAACTGAGTTGTAAGACTGACATGCTGTTATGGCACGCCCGAAGCCTATTGTCACCATCCTTGTCATACTTTTGAATCGAGATCCAACAAGCTAGTCGTTTTCCAGAAACTCCATTATCACAGACCCCTCCATGAAGGCTGCATTCTTCATCACAAACAGCAGTAGGGCAGTTGATGCTAGTGTATCCATTAACATATCGGCAGACCTCAGATGGAAGGCCCTTGTCATGTCCATTACAATTGTTAGGGCAAGAGTGTTCACTGCAATCATGACCATGAATCCCAAGAAAACAAACGACTCCTTCCCTCAACACAGTCTCCGTTTAAATCCCGTGAATTGGGACAGTGCCCAGCTACAAGAAACGGGTATGAATATTCGGGGATGATGAGTTCGGAGATGGGTTTTGGGTGGCCTTTGCGTAGTGTGGAGGATGAGGATAGTGAGAGAAACGTATTCAGTAGGGTTGGAAATATGAGGGAATGCAGTGATATAGGTATGGTTGTGGTGTAGAGAGAGAAAGGTGATAAGAAGAAGAAATGGGTGTACAAGAAATGGGTATGGTCTCCATGAATGTGTGATGAACGGTATATGGCATTGGATATGTTGGAGTGGTAACTGTGGGTATGATATTAGTATGAAAAGATGGTCAGTGGGTATGGTGAAGAAAAGAATGGACAAGTTGGGTATTCGAGAGTAGGGTGGTGATTAGTGAGGTATGTGCATGGGAATAGGGATGAAGGATATGAAGCATATATATGGGTAGTGAGAAAATGAGTACAAAGGATTTGGCTATGTGGAATGGATTGTAGCAGATGGGTGTAATGAATGGAGGTAATGGGCATCATGGATGGAATGGGTAATGACTATTGACGCGGCTATGAAGTTCCAATGTCCCTTGATGGTCAGGATCTACAGAGATGACACCTCTATATTCCTGTAGTGCACCTCAACACATCTCCAATGTGCTCATCATGAAAGGCTGCCCTCAGGTGTAGAAGATGAAGATCTACTTTAACATCATAATGCAGAAGTCGTTTCTTGCAAGGACCAATTGCCATCAATTGCCCATCAGTATCCCAGCCGAGGTGGTGTGCTACTACGTTGATGTGCTTGCACTAGTCGACATAAAACCCCCATAAGATAAACGTCTGAGTTCCCCTCTGAAATATTCAAGCTGAACGGTGCACCTTTTGATACCAGCAACTATGTCGCTCATGGGGGCCGCTTCATTGAGCCAGATAGAAATGAAGATGGCATACATGAAGGACGGTGCCCACCTGGGTAGAAATCATGCGTATATGCCTCAATATCATGATAACAACTTCTCCATATTCATGTACATATCCAGATTCGTGAAAATTCAGCTTTGATACAGTGAGCATGAAACAGAGCTTTGAAATATCATATGGAGTGGGACGGTTATTGAATTTCATGCCGATCACAGAGGGGTGATGCCCTTTAGCTGTGAATTCTTCAGGGAAGAAAAGTCAGATCTCTAAGGGATCCCTTGTTCCCTTTGTGCTTCTGGAGATAGGCCATTGGAAGCTCCGAATACGTTTTCTGTCATGGCTGTAGGTGCTCCTTAGTTATCCTTGGTGTTTAGATTCAGAATAAATCCCTGGACACTATCTTTCAAACTGATGACCAAAAGAATGCCCTGTAATGAAATCACTTAAGAAGATGATCCACTGAACCCCTCTTCTGCATACGACTTGATTATCAACAGATTCCAAATGATGTTTCTGAACTAACAGAGTATTTCCGGAACTTCATGGCTGAATCTCATCACCAAAACATAATCTATTCTTCACCATATTGGCTATCTTCACAGCTTTATTTTAGAACACATTGGCGTCACAGCATCTCAAAAATCACAAGTGGTCGAGTCAATCTCCAGAATGAATCAATGTGGGAAACAGGGCCCATCAACCATCTTGCCATAATGTCAGGTTTAGCTATAACCAACTTCTTCCAATCTCAAAACCTTGAAGGTATCCTCATGAAGAAAGACAAGGGGAGGCAAGAAAATAGCAATTGGGAAAAAAGAATCATGAAGCCCTTAACAAACGTGTTGAACCCACTTCATTATTTTATCCATGGGTCCAACAATTAGTGGATTCAGGTGGAAAGCGTTTACTAGAACAGAGCATAAAAAGCCTCAAACCCCTCAAATATTAAACCAATAATCGTCAAAACAATGCAACCCAACAAACAGAGATGAAATCATAGAGAATCAGACCAGAGAAATATGAAAGATGAGAGAATATACGGGAAAAACCACAAATGGCCATACCTGAAAATCTCTTCCTCAACTAGGTGTCCAGGACTATAGCTCACTGTTCCTTCTCTGGTCTATGCTCAGCTCGGCATCCCCCTCAAGAAGCTGCTCCAGAAATCTCTTCTCGCAGCCCAGGCACCTCACCTTTTGAGACTTAGAACTCTCTGAAAAAGCCTCCCAAAAGCCAACCTCCTCTGCTCGCTCCTTCCAAAAGCACCATGCCCTCTGAAAAGCACCTTTTTCCCCCGCAGATACGCTCCTCCTCCTAAAAATCTCTCTCCGTTTTCTTCTTAGTTAACCCCCCAGAAAATCAGTCTCCTTTTCTCTCAAGCTTTCCTTTCTCCTCCCTCCAGTCTCACGTCCTAAAATCATCATACCCTCAAAACTCTCTCTGGCATCCTCTCTCCAAAAAAAAAACCAAACAAAAGCTTCCCCCTCCAGTCTCACGTCCTAAAATCATCATACCCTCAAAACTCTCTCTAGCATCCTCTCTCCAAAAAAAAACCAAACAAAAGCTCCTCCCTCTCCAAAAGATCTCTGCAGCCTTCTCTAAAAGCAACCACACTGCCCATATCTCTTTTCTCTCCCGGATTTGCCCCTCCAACAATCTCTACAGCAAAAAATGCTCCTCCTCCTACAGCTGGCATGCTGCTCCTCCATAACAGAAACGTACACCCTTCTGCAGCTCCCCTCCAGGTGTCAATCCCTGATTGCTCCTCCAACTCCACTATTGTGATTCTCTAGCAGCTAGTCAAAATGTGACACGTGGCTTCCCCCAGATGGTGACACCTGGCTAAAAGCAAGCTGCAGAAAATGAGCCCCAAATGGGGGTCTACAGGTGGATTTTTTTTTGTTTTTTATTTTTTATTTTTTGTGTCGTAGGCAATTTAAGCTCATACGGGCCAGAAGCGATGTGTAGTTTATTGGGATTGAGCCCTTAAAAGCAAGACATGATGTAACAAAGTTAGACTTAACTATCCCCTTGCTATCATTTTGGTGTATTAACATTGATTTAAACATTCAACTCATATATTTTACATTGTACATGACTTAGGTGCATTAGGAGTTGCTCATAAGATACATGGATTCCTTGTAAGTAGATGAGTTATTCATAGTCAGTTCATGGATTTGGGAAATCTAGTAGAGACTGTAATGCACCACCTCCTAATTGAAGGGATGACTTGTCTTGGCAGTTGGGATGGGTTTCCTATGGTGAGTGCACTTGTATATATGATGCACATTGGATAGGACCTACGATAAATCATGACGCAAAGCTATCAATTGTCATGATTCACCAAGTTACGATACTTCATGGACTCTCAATCTTGAGAAGACATTGAACTTGTGCCAAAATCAACAAAAAGCTTTGACCTATAGATGAGACCTTAAAGTGATCATATATCCCTATGGATTGAGTCACTATTGATGAAGGTTGGTGGTAATAGGTATTCTCAATAGAGACACCATGACATCTCATGAGATTGAGACGGTGTGTCCCCTTGGGTGATACAAAGGACATGTGATCATAAAATCTGTGACCACAGTAATTCCTTTAGTGAAATTTGACATATACCCCTTCGAGCTAGAGTATGTCAGTCGATCACATAATAAGTGGGATCATAACTTAAGGATTTGAGAGGTAATCTTGATAAGTGATAGCACTACCTTGTTAGATTATGGATACCAATTCATGGGGAATCTACATGCAGTGGATGGTATGTCACGAACGCGAGCTTCGTCTCGTTGTTATTAACATAAGATACTGGAGTGCAGTTGATTCTCTTTAGTAGAATGTTGAATCAACTTCAAATTTGGATTATGAGGGAGCCAATACTCTTATGGGTCTTAATGGTCCCCACTCTAAGCTCATATACCATGATGACATAGTGTGGACCCTCACCCGATCCACCGGACCGGCGCGACTCGCTTTTAAAAGAAAAGAAAGAAATGAAAAAGTTGGTGTTTTCCAGTTTTGAAAAACTCGCCCCCGGTGAGGAACGGTGTTGTATGGAGTCACCACTTACTTTTTATTTTTATTTTTAAAATGGGGAAAATTAAGTAAGAACAAAAACCCCTAATGACCCCAGTATGGAAAAAACGGTCTGCGAAAACTAGATTCTGGGTCCGGGGATCAGGTTACCCATTGGGAAGGTACCTCATGCGAGGTAGCACCCCTCTAGACCCGGAACTCGGTCTCTACTAATGAATTGGGTATGTGGGAGCATATGGGCCAAAGATCAAATGAAACCTTAAGCCAAATAGATGTCATGAATCACACAATCCTAGTTGGTATTTGGCATGCATATGAATTCAACCAACCAAAATAATGAGTGCGTACCTGTGGTCCCTAGCCAAGCGCTGCATAAAAGGTCGATAAACACCTAACAAACATCCAAGATTACGCACCATGCATGCATATGATTCAACAATCAAAACCAACGATGCGTACCTGTAGTCCCTAGCCATGTGCTACAGCAGAGGGTGAGTTAGCCACGCAACATGTATTTAGAATCAAGCATCAAAGTTTGTGCCAAAAAGAAAGAAAGTTGATTGAAATGAGGTGAGGGACTCCCCAATTGTCATACAAATCAAACTAGACTCATCTAGACCACACCATCCATAACTTCAAAATTGGCCCACACTAACTGAAATTAAACCCGGACTTAAACCTTCAAGATGGCTCACAAGTGCCCCATCGCAAATGGATACGGGCTCGAAAAATGCCAAAATCGAGGGCTAGCCAAAGTCCTCTTGCAGAACAGGTTGAACCAGTTCTCAACTGGTACAACCTGTTGAGGAAAATTCCCAAATTTTTTAGAAGACTCTTAAATGAGTAAGGAATAAAAAAAAAGCAACGGCACTCAATTCTGAGCCCGGACGAGTGAGAACCAAACAAAGAAAGATCAGGTATTCCTCATGGCTGACAGAGGCAGCCAGCTATGGTGCTAAACCGATTGAACCGGTTCCCAACCGGTTCATCTGGTTGATAAAAAATCCCAGATTTGGCCTGAAAGTTCCTAAATGATTAAGGAAGCAAACAAAAGAAACGGTTCTCAATTCCGAGCCCGGATGAGTGAGAACCAGACAAAGAAAGGCAGGTGTTCCTCATGGCTGCCAGAGGCAGTCAGCTATGGTGCTGAACCGGTTGAACCGGTTCCCAACCGGTTCAGGCGGTTGATAAAAAATCCCAAATTCGGTCAGAAAGTTTCTAAATGATTAAGGAAGCAAACAAAATAAACGGTTCTCAATTTTGAGCTCCGATGAGTGAGAACCGGACAAAGAAAGGCAGGTGTTCCTCATGGCTGACAGAGGCAGCCAGATATTGTGCTGAACCGGTTTCCAACTGGTTCAGCTGGTTGATAAAAAATCCCAAATTCGGTCAGAAAGTTCCTAAACCATTCATAACCAATCAACAACAATCATGTGTGGCCTTTATTATCCACACCCAATCAATACAATCTTCATATCAAAGGGAAGAAAAGATGATGAGGAAGGAGAAAAAGCATATGAAGACGAGGAAGAAAAACTGTAAGTAAAGAAAATTCAGCATGCTTACCTCAGAATCTCCACCAAATATGATCCATGTATGCCGATGATGACTTCCAAAACTGAGATGTTGTCACTCTCCTCTTCAAAAAAACCACAGTGCTGAAGCTTTCCCCCATACTCTCAACTCAGAAGATGCTACTGACCTTTTGTTTTTCTCACCAGCAAAATTTCCCCTCTCCAAAATGTCCCATCTTGTCCTTTGCTCTCCTATCCTCTCACCTTTTATACTCATACCCCTCTTAGCATTTGAACCTCCTTGGTTCCTTCCCCTTCAACACCGAAATCCCCTTCATCAGCATGGGAATCACACCCCTCATTACTTCTCTTAAACTTACGAGGCCATCTCACTCCCTTCAGTTTTCAGTTTGCTTCACCACCAAGAATCCATATGGATTCGTGGTGGGCTATAAGGAACCCAAACCAAGGCCCAAAATGGACCCACAACATTGCCTAAAACCGATCTGGAGCTTACGGGCCTGAGCCATGTAGGATTTGGCCCTCAAAATTACTAGAATTAGTGTTTTACCTCAGTTGACTCAATGAACCGGCTGAACCGGCCGAATCGGATGCCAACTGGTCGAACCGATGGAAAAAAATTCTAAAAATTTGATAGAATGTTCCTAGTAGAGTAAGGAATCCATGAAAAAAATGGTGCATGATTCCGAGTTCGGAAGAGGGAGATATGGAAGAAGGAGATATGATCAAAACAATTACCAAAAATCAGTGTTCTACACCGGCTGACTCGATGAACCGGCTAAACCGGCTGCCAACCAGGCAACCGGTTGCAAAAAATTTTGAAAATTTTACAGAATGTTCCTGGAAGAATAAGGAATCCATAAAAGAAACGGTTCTTGATTCCGAGTTTGGATGAGGGATATACGATCAAAACAAGACCGAGTGCTTCGAACCTCAACATGCCCCTATAAACTCCAACTAAGCTAAAACATCGGGATGACCCCACTTCCTTCCTATAGCGTGATGTGAACGACTAGGAAAATGGCCATGGTGACCCTCCAAATGAACCACATATGCACCACAATGGACCACAGACAAACCCACACGAGGCTCGGACACCGACTAAGCCCAAAAGGGGCCCTAGTGGTGCCATATGCGAACGATGGGTGGATATGACACTCGAAGGATAAATGCCAGTGTCGAGGGACAAAATTGAGGGTCTACAAATATGCCCCTCTTCATTAGAGTGAATGAACGAGTGAATTGTGAGTGCGAAGTGCATGTAATGCAAGAGTGAAATAAACTCTAGTGAAGAACCCAAATGACCAACAATTTTGTCCCCACCCAACAATAAAGAAGGCTAAGGGAAATAAGTCATGCTGACCGAATGGACTATGGGATTTAGGCACGATGCCGGAGAAAGATAAAAGAAGACCCGATCACGATGCCGGGAAAGATTATGGATTTGATTCAGGCAAGTACCGGAGAAGGGTTTGGGCAAGTACCGAAAAATGGTGGAATCAGGGCGAGTACCGAAAACGGGTAAAATTCGGGCGAGTACCGGAGAAAGGTCCGGGCGAGTACCGGAGAAGGGTCCGGGCGAGTACCGGAGAAGGGTCCAGGCGAGTACCGGAAAAGTGTGGAATCCAGGCGAGTACCGGAGAAGGGTCCGGGTGAGTATCAGAAAATGGTGGAATCCGAGCGAGTACCGGAGAAGGGTCCGGGTGAGTACCGAAAAAGTGTGAAATTCGGGCGAGTACCAGAGAAGGGTCCGGGCGAGTACCGAAAAATGGTGGAATTTGGGCGAGTACCGGAGAAAGGTCCGGGAGAGTACCTGAAAAGGGTGGAATCCGGGCAAGTACTGGAGTAGGGTCCGGGAGAGTACCGAAAAATGGTGGAATTCGGGCAAGTACCGGAAAAGTGTGAAATCCGGGCGAGTACCGGAGAAGGGTCTAGGTGGGTACTGAAAAATGGTGGAATCTGGGCGAGTACTGGAGAAGGGTCCGGGCGAGTACAGGAAAAGTGTGAAATTCGGGCGAGTACCGGAGAAGGGTCCGAGAGAGTACCGAAAAATGGTGGAATCCGGGCGAGTACTGAAAAAGTGTGAAATCTGGGCGAGTACCGAAGAAGGGTCTAGACGGGTACCGGAAAATGGTGAAATCCGGGCGATCGAACTCGGGCACGATGCCGAGGAACCACCGAACTAAAAGAGGGTAGGGATGCCATTACTAAGGCTCAAAACACCTAAACAGATAGAGGATGCCTTAAAACAAAACTCAGAGCAAAATAGGGGAACTCAATATGCAACCGCTGATATACTAACCTTGATAACAAAGGGGTATGCCCCAGTATGACGTCCAGGGACTGCCAACAAATGACTCGAAGAAGCCAGAAATCAAACACCTTCATCATGACAAAAGAAAGGGGTATGCCCCGGTGTAACACTAGAAAATGCCGATAAATGACAAGCGAGAAATCACAATCACCACTAACAAATGGAAAAAAGGGGGTATGCCCCTATAGGACAAACTCACAAATGTGACCAAGGGTGAAAGGAAGGAGTTATGCCCTAGTCTAAGATATCAATATCATGTCAGAATCCCATAACCGCACATATGGTTAAAGTCAGAGAGCTGAAAATATCACAATCATCCATTTCTAAGGAAAAAACCCTCCACTCTAATCCACAACATCCAATATCCACAAAAACTGATAGGAGATATGCCCTAGTGTGTACATCTGAAACTCAAATATCTTAATGAAAACTTTGGAATACATCACTGAAGACCCACTCATTTGAACTAACGAACAAGACAATGAATGGGGTATGCACCACTGCTGGGTCGATGAATACCGTGAATCTGATCTCGGGTCAGACCCCAGAAGCACTATGCTATATGAAGAAACTAAGCTAAATGCGGGGCTTACTCAAACTTTGATGTCCATAACATTGCTAGGCGAAACAGAATGCCTGCGTACATGTATAAAGAGCCAAAGCCAGCATGCAAGGATGGGGGCATGCCCTAGTATAAACGTGTCAAAACACTAGGCAAAGGTGCCCTCAACGGTCCCAACTCTCTGTATCATCTATCTCTGGTCATGGACCTGAGGCAAGTAAACTGAATGGAAAGACAATATGTGACCCTCGATATCCCCCGAAGTAATCAAGACCTGTCAACATCCCATACTTAATCAGTAGACGGAGCTTGTCCGAATGAACCGCGTCGAAGTAGACATGAGATCTCATGGCCTCAGGGTGGTCTTACGACTCGGACCGTAATGTAGGATAGGGGTAAAAGGTGAATGAAACGATGGGAAACAAAGGCCCAAATCTCCCAATAGATAATGCCAAACCCCTATGTGCGCAATGTCAAATATCTTAGAACCATGTGAGCAAAGTGACTCAACCCTGCATCCAAATAAAAAACAAACAATAGGTGACATGCACCAAAGAACTCATCATTCATGAAGTGAAACGACGATCGATGAGGATAGAAGCAGACGAAAAGGGATAAGATGAATAATGAATGGGTGTAGAAGAAAAGGGAGAAACCAACTAGGATACAAATATAGCAATATGTGACAATGACGAACAACTCATCCTAAGAACACCAAATCAAAGCAAGTCATTATATGATGGGAATGGTGATGTAGACAATGATCCAAGGGCCTAGTGCCAAGGAAACCCAAACCTCACTCCCAATGTGTCGCCCAGATCCATGGTGAGAAGGGTCGTACAATGCTCTCATCCGACTCTTAAAGGAAAAAGAAATTTCTCAAACCCAAAACCACCTCTGATGATCCCAAGTATATTAACGAATACCAAACAAGCACAATTTTTTTATTTTTTTATTTTTTTTAATTTTTAATTTTTATTTAATTTTTAATTTTTTAATTTTTTATTTTTTTATTTTTATTTTTATTTTTGGGCTGAATTCCATACTATCACAATCCAACAAAAGAACCCCAAACCTCCAATCTTGACCAGCCCCTTCAACCTAAGAATCCTGGATCAAAGCCTATAGGTAGAACGAAGGGTGTGACAAACCTGACTGGTAGCTCTGGGACGAGAGCACATCATCATCACACAAGGGAAAACAGAAGCGAAGTGAATAGAGATGATGGAAACTGGACTAACAGGTAGACGATGTGAAGATGCAAAATAGAGACGAAAAGAAACAGGCAATGATGCAAGAAAGAACAAACGAAGAATGACACCATGCCCACAATGCTCATAGATCCAATCAATAAATACAAAGCGCACAAGGGTAGGCCCCCAACCTAGGTCAGAAAAGGTATGCAAGGCTGAATGAAAGAAAAGGCCATAATAAACCACGTGAGGCTCAAAGGGCTAGCAATAGTATATATTAATGTATGGGTGTGCAATAGGGAATATGGCTACTCGAAGTGACAGCCACCCATCCTCTGACCATGATCTCACGCATAAAACTTCTTCAGCTGATCCACATTAACTGGCTCTGTGAACTGATTTCCGTCTAGGTCTGTCAACCAGGCAGCTCCCTCTCAAGTTAGATCTCGGATGACATAAGGCCCGCTCCAACTCGGTCTAAACTTGCCTCTAGGGTCGCTGATCAATCCCCTGAGGACTTTTAAGACTAGGTCACCTCTCTGGAATTTCCTAGGCCTGACCCTCTTTCTGAATGCACGGGTCATCTTCCTCTGATAGGCCTGAACATGATCTGCCGCCCTCAATCTCTTCTCATCTAATAGGCTAAGCTGATCATAATGAGACTGGGCCCACTCGGCCTCGGATATATGCTGCTCTAGTGCTACTCTCAAAGATCCCATTTCAATCTCAACAGGTAGCATTGCCTCCATACCATATACCAAAGAATACGGGGTAGCTCCAATAGAGGTACGAAAAGATGTACGATAAGCCCACAATGCGACAGAGAGCTTCTCTGACCAATCCCGAGAAGTCTCGACCATCTTTCTCAAAATCCTCTTGATATTCTTATTTACGGCCTCAACTGCCCCGTTAGTTTGCGACCTATAAGCAAAAGATCTGTGATGCTGAATGCCATACTCTTGAATCAACGTGTCCACCTCGCCCCTGAAATGCACCCCTCTATCAGAAATCAGCTCGTGAGGGACCCCGTATCAGTAGATAATGTGCGATCTGATGAATTTGGCCACCCTGGCCGCTGTCAATCTAGTATAGGAAGCGGCTTCCACCCACTTGGTGAAATAGTCAATGGCTACTAAGATGTACTCATGACCACTGGAAGACTTGGGCGAGATCTTCCCAATAATATCAACACCCCATACTGAAAATGGCCAAGGAGATGTGAGTGCATGCAACTCAGAAGGTGGCACGTGTATCAAGTCTCCATGCATCTGACACTCCTGACATCTCTATACAAACTGGCAACAATTTGTCTCCATGGTCAACCAAAAGTAGCCAGCCCTCATGATCTTATGTGCTAGCATATGACCTCCCATGTGTGGGCCACAGACCCCTACATGAACCTTTCTCATCACTCGATCTGCAGATGTACGGTCTAGACATAATAATAACAGGCCATCAGATGATCTCCTATATAGTGCATCCCTGCAAATAACAAATCTGGTGGCCAACTGTCTCAATGCTCTCCTATCCTTGGCCGAGGTTGACTCTGGGTAAGTGCAGCATGACAGAAACTGATAAATATCGTGATACCATGGCAACTCAATATGATCCTCTATCTCTCCAATCAGACAATAGTAAGCTGGTGCAGACCTAGTTTCAATCAGCAATGGCCTAATAGTCACCCCCGCGGGGATCACAATCATAGAAGCCAAGGTGGCTAATGCATCGACAAACTGATTCTCCGCCCTAGGCAGATGTATATACCTTAACACATCGAATTTATCAATCAACATGTCCAAGTAAGCATGGTAGGGTTTTAGCTTCTCATCCCGTGTCCTCCAGATATCCTGAGTCTGCTTTATAACCAAGTTGGAATCCCCATGGATTTCCAACTGTCTAATGCCAAGATCAAGTGCAGTCTCCAAACCTGTAATGCAAGCCTCATACTCTACAATATTATTTGTCAAACGGTGATGATCAGAAAATGCTAACCGGATTGATCTGGGGATATGATCACCCTGTGGTGATATCAATAAGATACCAATGCCAAACCCCGACTGATTGGCGGCACCATCAAAGTACAATCGCCACCCCGTAATACTTGTCATTGAAACAATCTGCTCATCAGGGAAATCATCATCAACTGATCGGTCATCGGATATCGGCAAAGAAGCTAGATGATTTGCAACAATGCTTCCCTTTACTAACTTCTGCGTGACATAATGAATATCTAACTCTGTCAACAATACCAGCCATCTCATGAGCCTACCGGTCAGAACAGGCCTGTCAAATAGATACCTCAACGGGTCCAATCGTGAGACCAAGATCATGGAATACTCTATCATGTAATGTCTAAGTCTCCTAGTGGCCCAAACCACTGCCAAGCAAAGGCGCTCAATCATAATATACTTGCACTCATACTCAAGCATCCTTTTACTCAAATAATAGATGACACGCTCTTTCCCCAAATCATCAAGCTGAGCTAACATGCATCCTAGGGCCATGTCTGAAACTGATAAGTACAGAAGCAAAGGAAGCCCCGGTGTGGGAGGCACTAAAATCAGAGGAGAAATGAGACACTCCTTAATCCTCTCAAAAGCGTGTTGACAATCATCATTCCAAACTGTAGGCTGATTCTTCCTTAGAAAGTGGAAGATAGGCTCACAAATGTCTGTCAGTCTAGCAATGAAACGACTGATGTACTGCAATCTACCTAGGAATCCCCTTATCTCTTTCTCAGTCCTCGGGGTAGGCATGTCAAGTATGGCTCTGATTTTCTCTGGATCAACCTCTATACCTCGCTCACTAACAATGTGTCCCAGCAATTTTCCAGAAGTCACCCCAAAGGTGCACTTCTTGGGATTCAATCTCAGCCTGAACTGTCTTATCCTTTCAAAAAACCTTTGTAAGGCTGCTAAGTGATCTGCCATGTCTCGGGACTTTACTATCATGTCATCCACATAGACCTCGACATCTCTATGCATCATATCATGGAACAGAGTAGTAGTAGCTCTCTGATAAGTGGCTCCTGCATTCTTCAACCCAAATGGCATAACTCGGTAGCAATAAGTACCCCACTCAGTAATGAAAGAAGTCTTCACCATATCCTCTAGAGCCATCAAAATCTGATTATACCCAGAAAAACCATCCATGAAGGATAACATTGGATGCCCTGCAGTGCTATCAACCAGCATATCAATGTGTGGAAGGGGAAAATCATCCTTAGGGCTGGCCTTATTCAAATCTCGAAAGTCAACACAAACTCTAACTTTGCCGTCCTTTTTGGGAACAGGGACGACATTAGCCAGCCACTCAGGATACTCAACCACTGACAAGAAGCCAACACTGAGTTGCTTCTGAATTTCTTTCTTAACCTACAAACTCCATCGAGGGTGTAGTCTTCTCAATTTCTGCTTAACGGGCCTAGCATGTGGTAAAATGGGCAGGTGATGCTGTACTATAGTGGGGTCAAGGCCCGACATGTCCTCATATGACCATGCAAATACATCCAAGTATGACCTAAGCAGGTCAATCAATCTACTCCTCTCATCAGGAGATAGAGAAGAGCCAATCCTAATCTCCCTGGGCTGATCTGGTGCCCCAAAATCTATTAACTCTATGCTACTAGAAATGAGTGTGACTTTCCTATCCTCTGTATCAGAATCACACTCTGACTGAACACCCAGTGGATCATTTGTATCTCCCACATCATCAACATCATATATATGTGTCGTGGGTGCTGGTGATGCAATCAAAGGAAAATGTTGTGACACATTCAAGTACTCGAAAATACTCATATCATTATTACTATCAGAAATATCATCAAAGCGGGTGACAAACCCGGACATAGTGTCAAAAGAAAGAGGTGGGTCCACAAAGTCGGACGCTCCCTCAACAGAAGTAAAATCAGAAGTAACGACATCAAGGACTGACTCATCATCAATTACGGAAACTCCAGATATGTCAAAAGCAGAAAGGGGCCCGCGTGGGGTTGCATCAAGGATATGACCAATGCCTATAAAATCCATATCATCAGTGTAGGCATCAGGAATAGAGTCATCCTCATCAGTCTCGAGTACAAAAACTCCGAACATGTCGAAAACAGTATGAGGCCCGTGTGACGCTACATCAAAGATACGACCTATGCCGATCATGTCCATCTCGTCAGTGCCATATCCCAAATCCATAGGTAGGTCATAGTCAGGGACCTCATCGGGGAAACACATAGAGAACACACTAGCTCGATCTGGTGATGGGGGCGCAACTATCATGGCACCAGGCGTCTCAGTAGTCCCAGTGTCCAAATGCATCTGACCTAGGGCTTGCTGGATGTCTTGAATCTCAACTGTCTCTGGAATGCGAACAGTCCCCTCTGTGCGGGGTGTATGCTCTGAACCCCTGATGAAGTAGTCAGCGAACTGGAAGGTGTATGGGCGGAGAGGATAATCAAATGGAATTCCAGTCATGTGAGCCCTCACTCTATCCCTACGCAGCCGTGCCATATAACGTGCATCAGCCTCTATGGGGATGTAACCCAATCCATAGGGTGTGTCGTGATCAACTGCAAAAGTAAACTCGTGGGGCCCCTACTGGCGGCAACCCAATCCCATACCAGGCAAATAAGACATGCCTCTCATCATGCTGAGCACCAAAGTGCTGCTGTGCTGGTCAAATGACATAGGTACCATATCTCTGCTGCCATCCTCTAAGCTGACAACCTGAACCTCATCGAACGTAAACCCGGTCAAATGTAAGTCATCCTCACTGTGACTGATATGTAATACTGGCTCAGACGAAGTGATAATATCTCTATCAGACTGTATCGTGATAATGTGCCCCTTGGGTATGAACTTCACCTTCTGATGAAGGGAAGATGGTATAACACCGGCCTCATGAATCCACGGGCGGCCAAGAAGCAGGTTAAAGGATGACTGAATCCTCAAAACCTGAAATACTATGGAGTAACTAATTGGCCCAATCATGACATGTGTACTGAGTGTACCCATAACTGTCCTCTGAGTCCCATCATAAGCTCTAACAGTCTGTGTAGAAGGCCCAAAATCATCTGGTGAAAACCCAAGGGCAATAGCAGTAACCAATGGACAGACGTTTAAGGCAGAGCCGTTGTTCAATAGAACAGACAACACCCGACGGCCTAAACAAGCAACATCAATGAATAAGGGTCGAACATGATTTGATCCCTCTGGTGGCAAGTCATCATCAGAAAACGCTATACATGTAGCTCTATCAGCTGTCAACATGTGAATAAGCCCCTTTGGGGTAGTAGCAGTGTCAACCCTAATCTGGCCAAGGGCTCTGACTAATGCATCTCTGTGTGTACTAGATGAGGCCAAAAGGCTCCAAATAGATATGCGAGCTTGAGTAGTGTGCAACTGGCATAATATCTCATCATCTTCCTTCTGAACCTCCTCTCTGGCAGCTATACCAACAAATGGCCTGTCAACGGGTGGAGGTTGTGCTACCCTTCCACTCCGTGTAACTATCTGAACATCTCTATGAGGGGGCCTATATTCCTCTGGGGACAGAATGAAGGGTGTCATAGGTGGCACATGCTGTAAGTATACTGGTGATACTAGAAGCGGCCCATAAATCTTGTCCGGGGTCAAACTGAATGGCCTGGGGATCTACTGTCTAGGTATATATCCAACAAAATCTGACTCCTCATATAGACTGATCGGCTGAGGAGCCTCTCCATCCCAACCCATCATAAATATCTCATCCCCTACAAACTCAATCAAATGTACCCCTTCCGGGGGTGGAGGTATTGCTCTAGTGTCATGAGTAGGTAGCGGGACTGTGGCTACACCCGGGCGCCCCAAATCAACCAAGCCCTGATCAATCAAATCCTGAATGGCATGTCTCAGTGCTGAACAACTGTCTGTATCATGGCCTGCTCTCTGATGGTAGGCACAGTGAAGATCTGTCCTGAATCCTGGGGGGGTAGGCTGTAATGGTGGTCTAGGCGGTAGTGGGGTAATTAGTCCTCCCTCAACCAATCTCTGAAAAGCTCGGCTCAGTGGCATCCCAAGCTGTGTGAAATGTCTAACCGACCTCGGTGGAGGCGGTGCTCTATACTGATGATGGAACTGCATAGGCGGCCTCTAGGGTGCCTGTGTAGCATATACCGGCTGTGGTGGTGGGTGCAGATAAGTAGTCCCTACCGGCCTAATGGGAGCAACTGGTCTGTACCGATCATGCTGTATCATTTGATAAGGAGTGCCTAAAAACTGACTCTGAAACGAAGGACGATGTGCGGACCTGTGTCCTGTCATGCCAATAGTACCAACATCTGAAGGCCTGGGGCCTGATCCTGACTTCTTCCCCTTTGAGTCTGAAGGGGAAGAATCTGCCCATAAACCTCTAGATATACCCTCCTCAATGCCATAGAGGGCCTGCACTAATGAGCCAAAGTCTGTTTGAGGGAAGCCCATGAGATGCCTAGCAAAGCGGGGTTGAAGGCTACGCATAATCATACTGATCTGATCGCACTCTGAAGGTCTATCAATAATTTGTGCTATCTTCTCCCTCCAACGGGAGATGAATGAAGTGACTGTCTCATTCGGCCCCTGCCTAAGGGCCTCTAACTCCCTCCGGGATACATCCATTATAGTATCGAAAGAATACTGTCTAATAAACTCCTGTCCCAAATCAGCCCATGTCCTACGTCTCGAAGGGTCTAATGAGGCAAACCAACGCTGAGCAGCACCACTCAATGATAGAGGGAATAACATAATCATTTGTGCCTCATCCAGTCTATGCCTGCGCATAACAGTGCTGTATAACTGTAAGTGAATACAGGGGCACCCTATCCCCGTGTATCTCTCAATGTCCGGCATGCGGAACTTAACAGGCAAAGCTGCTACTGGCATATCATCATATCCATCCCAACCCATAATCCTATCAGAAACATGTAGTGATCTCATTCTCTGCTCAATCTTATCAATACGAGCCTAGGTATCATCAACAATCTATGCCGATGCCACAACAGAATGCAGCGTAGTCTCAGTTTGACCATGCAACACAAATGCTCCAGCCTGGGGAGCTGACTGAATCAGTGGTGGTGGTGGTGGTGGTGGTGTGGTAGAGTCATGCAAGGTGCTCCCCGAAATCGGCAATGGCTGGGCTTGGTGCCCATTAATCCTCTGACCCAGTCCTAAGATAGCGTCCCTAAGTGACGCCATGGTATCGGTAATCTCAGCCAATTGGTCAACGGTAGCGTACTGAGGGTCCATATCTCTATGATCTGGTATCTGCTCTAACTGGCTGGGTGAATCTGATCCTCTAACTAGTCTATCTCCAATCCGGATCCAAGCTCAGGAACCCAGGTCGATCTCAATCAATAATCCTACAAAAGGAAAGGGGTACGTCAGTTCCCATGACTATCAATCCTAAAATCAAACTAGGAACGTATAACTAAAATCTTTCGAGAGAATGAACTGACATGTGATGTCAATAGCTAAACTGATATACAGTTCCACAGGCAGGAACGGGATTCTGACATGGTGATACCTTAGGAATAATGTGGCTCAAAAGTCAAAAAAGAGAAAAGACAAGTCCTAAAAGACTAGATGACTGTACCCACAGGGATACGCAACCTAAGGTCCTAACCAACAATTAATCAACAATCAAAGTGACATGCTAGCCACGCATGTATCCATGAAATCCAGCTCAGGACTATACAGGTCTTCGTTGCTCAGATATCCATCTTCTTCATAGTGCTCCCAAACATTGATATAGCCCTTATGCTAGACCCTATTCCAAACCCCTAGCTTGGTCGAAGGCGAACAATTGGGAATGACTCCCAAGAAACACAAGCAATCCATGAGGAATAGTTGACCAAGACTAGTGATTCGGAAGTAAGGGGATACACACGTGCCCCACAAACACAAGCAGCAAGCAATCATGCAAGGGAAGGAGCAGTCATACAGCAAATAGTCATGCACAAAGAGATAGCATACTACACATCTACACACAATCTAATCATCTAATTCTAATCCCAAATGTCATAGCTAGACAAAGTCTAATTGAGGGCTACCCAAAGTCCTCTTGCAGAACAGGTTGAACTAGTTCTCAACTAGTACAACCTGTTGAGGAAAATTCCCAAATTTTTTTAGAAGACTCCTAAATGAGTAAGGAATCAAACAAAAGCAACGACACTCAATTCTGAGCCCGGACGAGTGAGAACCAAACAAAGAAAGATCAGGTATTCCTAATGGCTGACAGAGGCAGCCAGCTATGGTGTTGAACCGGTTGAACCGGTTCCCAACCGATTTAGCTGGTTGATAAAAAATCCCAGATTTGGCCTGAAAGTTGCTAAATGATTAAGGAAGCAAACAAAAGAAACGGTTCTCAATTCTGAGCCTGGATGAGTGAGAACCAGACAAAGAAAGGCAGGTGTTCCTCATGGCTGACAGAGGCAGCCAGCTATGGTGTTGAACCGGTTGAACCGGTTCAGCCGGTTGATAAAAAATCCCAAATTCGATCAGAAAGTTCCTAAATGATTAAGGAAGCAAACAAAAGAAACGGTTCTCAATTCTGAGCTCGGATGAGTGAGAACTGAACAAAAAAAGGCAGGTGTTCCTCATGGCTGATAGAGGCAGTTAGCTGTTGTGCTGAACCGGTTGAACCGGTTCAGCCGATTGATAAAAAATCCTAAATTCATTCAGAAAGTTCCTAAACCATTCATAACCAATCAACAACAATCATGTGTGGCCTTTATTATCCACACCCAAGCAATACAATCTTCATATCAAAGGGAAGAAAAGATGATGAGGAAGGAGAAAAAGCATATGAAGACGAGGAAGAAAAACTGTAAGTAAAGAAAATTCAGCATGCTTACCTCAAAATCTCCACCAAATATGATCCGTGTATGCCGATGATGACTTCCAAAACTGAGATGATGTCACTCTCCTCTTCAAAAAAACCACAGTGCTGAAGCTTTCCCCCACACTCTCAAATCAGAAGATGCTACTAACCTTTTGTTTTTCTCACCAGCAAAATTTCCCCTCTCCAAAATGTCCCCTCTTGTCCTTTGCTCTCCTATCCTCTCACCTTTTATACTCATACCCCTCTTAGCATTTGAACCTCTTGGGTTCCTTCCCCTTCAGCACCAAAATCCCCTTCATCAGCATGGGAACCACACCCCTCATTACTTCTCTTAAACTTACGAGGCCAGCTCACTCCCTTCAGTTTTCAGCTTGCTTCACCACCAAGAATCCATATGGATTCGTGGTGGGCTGCAAGGAACCCAAACCAAGGCCCAAAATGGACCCACAACATTGCCCAAAACTGATCTGGAGCTTACGGGCCTGAGCCATGTAGGATTTGGCCCCCTAAATTACTAGAATTAGTGTTTTACCTCAACTGACTCAATGAACCGGCTGAACCGGCCGAATCGAATTCCAACCGGTCGAACCGATGGCAAAAAATTCTGAAAATTTGATAGAATGTTCCTAGTAGAGTAAGGAATCCATGAAAAAAAATGGTGCATGATTCTAAGTTCAGAAGAGGGAGATATGATCAAAACAATTACCAAAAATCAGTGTTCTACACCGGCTGACTCGATGAACCGACTGAACCGGCAGCCAACCAGCCGACCGGTTGAAATTTTTTTTTAAAATTTTACAGAATGTTCCTGGAAGAATAAGGAATCCATAAAAATAAACGGTTCTTGATTTCGAGTTTGGGTGAGGGAGATATGATCAAAACAAGCCCGAGTGCTCCGAACCTCAACATGCCCCTATAAACTCCAACTAAGCTAAAACATCGGGATGACCCCACTTCCTTCCTATAGCGTGATGTGAACGAATAGGAAAATGGCCATGGTGACCCTCCAAAATGAACCACATATGAACCACAATGGACCACAGACAAACCCACACGAGGCTCGGACACCGACTAAGCCCAAAAGGGGCCCTAGTGGTGTCATATGCGAACGATGGGTGGATGTGACACCCGAAGGATAAATGCCAGTGTCGAGGGACAAAATTGAGGGTCTACACATAGTTTATGAGGGTTGGATTGGCTTTATGTTCATTTTTGTGCATAAGGGCATTTTGGTAATTACACAAGGTTACATAGGGGATAGTCAATAAGGTCTTTAGATTAGGCTAATTGATTAATTAGATGACCTTATGTGGTTAATTAATCAATTAAGATATGTTTAGGCTAGATTAAGTGACCTAAGCCTTGATGAATTTAAGTCACTTAAGCCTAGCGGGTAACCTTATAAATACTCCCTTATGGGTTAGGGTTTCCTAATGACTTTCAGTTAGTCATCTTCCACCCCTAGAAAGAGAAAGAGAGCCAAATCTTTCTCTCTTCCATTGCCCACACTTTGGTGTGCCAAGATCATGGTTCAAGTCATCGGGAGGAAGATCTTGGGTGTACAAGACCTTTAGACTCTTTAAGTTTCTTCTTCGTTGGATGAATTTTGATTTGGGAACATCTAGATCATAGGTATGTGTTAGAAAATTTGGCTAATTCAACTTAAGGTAATCACCTTAGAGGAGGGGTGAATAGGGTGATGATCTTTTTTTACAAATTTAAATTATATGAATACAAGAGACAATTATATGCAAATATATAGCAAAACCATATAAAAACAATTGCATATAAAGTACAAGGGTAGAAAATAGAGAATATAAACACAAGATTTTTATAGTGGTTTGGTGCAACTCGGCCTATGTCCATTCTCCTCTAGCTTCAATCCCAAGCTTGAGGTTCCACTAATTCAAGGCTTCCAACCGAACCATTCAAGCAATACAATTAGATTATGGTTCCAATCAAACCTTTTGGACTGTTGGCTCTAAGCACCTTTTACAATCTTCAAGAGATGTCTCACTCTTAAACAACCCCTTAAGTGATACCTCACACTTGAGAATCCCTAAGTGATGTCTCACACTTAGATTTTTCATCTCAAATATTTACAAATGAAGATAGGAAATAATCTCACAAAATCCTAGTACAAAACATTAGGCTCAAATGATACAAGATAAACTATGATTTGATGGTGCACTAATAATATGCAAGTTTTAAAACAATGTGTACTAAAAAACATTCCCCTAAGGTTCAAATATATTTAAGAAATATTTAAGAAGGTTAAGCTCTTGAAACAAGAAAGATTGAAACCTTTTTATGGAGGAGAAATGCCAAACTAGTTGTTGGGGGTTTGTCCAGTCGAACTCTAGTTTGACTGGTTCACTAGCCGTTAGCAGTTAATGCATGATAGGTGACCTTTGGGTCTTGACCGCCCCTCGACCAGTACTCGACAGGATAAAGTTCAACCTCAATTGATCAAATAAGCATTCTAGAATAGAGAGAAGGTTTTTGCACCTTTCAATTAGTTGAACTGAACAAATCAATTGATTCCTCATTCAGTTCAACCGGTTGAACCATTTTTGGCTCAACAATCATCATTTTCAACTTAAAACCTTTTAAACAAGTTTGGAAAGCATTTGACATAAGGATTTAGTTGAAAACATTAAATCATTCAATTTTAAAAATATTTAAAACAAAATAACTCTTGAATGATTTTGGTGTATAAGTAAAGAATGTAATGCATGAAAAACCCAGTGCGCCAACAACCTTACAAAGAGATCCTATGAGGCTTAGATCTTGAAAAACACTTATCTTTAAGGCAGACCGCATCGTGTGAATGCCAAAAGAGAACTCTATGTTCCTAGGGAAAGATGCCTCATCAGTATGTCTTGAGGTTGTTCACTAGCTTCGAGGTTATCGGCTTTGAAAGAGACCTTTTGATGACATTTAGGCACGCAACTCTTCATTTTCTTCCTTGATTCGCCTTGTTTGGCAGATCAAAGATTGCATATGTTGGTCATTTTCGCACTAGGTTCTCTCCATGCTTTCACGCCAACAAAAGTAGCCTTCGCTACCCATAGCTGATGATCGGCTTCTAAAGGGTACTGACATCCTTAGTCATTCCCACAGATGATGCCAATGTTGGTTCTAAGCTAGCTGAAGTCAGATTCGTCCAACTTAATGGAAGTTTGACAACTTTCCTCCATTTTTTGTGCTTCTTAGAGAATCCACCTAGCAATAATGAGATTTGGCGAACTCCTTTCCTACACAAAAGGATGTTCGGATGAGTACTTCAGGTACGCCCCTCCGAAGCTTAAGTGAGGCAAAGATAGCTCAAATTGCTTAATGAGAGAGAGTGGATAGGTGAATATGTGCCTACCTTGTTTGTGCTTTTTGGGGGGTTTATATAATATTGATGAGAATGCCACTATAATGCTTACTAGGCACTTTGACTTTCTTCTGTAATGATGATTGTCCTGCAGGCGGCTGGGAAATCATCACAATTTTGGGTGGTTGACAAGTGCCATCAACTGACGTGCCATGATCTTGGACCATGCAGTAACCTGTTCTCTCAGCTTGTTGATGGTCTGAGGTTATGTGTAACAATTAATTGACATGGACTTGAGGGCTAGAAGAGGTCTCATTGGCCATTCACATGTCAAGTGTGAATGATCACTCATGCTAGTGGGTCTTGAAGATTTGACTGGACAACCTTACCTATTTGGGGGGTCCAACCTCCCCTTGCCGTTGTTTTAGCCTTGTAGGGGAAAAGGGCTTTCTCATGCCTGGTGCCAGACGGACTGGTCGTGATCCAGATGAGTTGCATACCTATGCTAGACGGTTGATTACTACCAAAAAGTGCTATTTTTTAGACCTAATAATAATGGTTTTAAGCACCTTTGAGTAGTAATCATATTCATTTAACCCAATTAATTCATTAAGGTCCTTAGTAATTGGTTTTAACCATTTTGTGGCAAGTTTACATGTTTTTATCAGCTTATGAACCAATTCAAGCATGCCAATTGATGGAGGAGCTATTTGGGCGAGTTAAGCAAGGATTTTGGATGATTACAGGCTTGAATTTCAAGTCGAAACACGAGCACAAGCAATGGAGAAGAGGAAAACAGAGTGAAGAAAACAGCTGCAGTCTTCTTTCGCACTTTTGAAGCACTTCCCGAAGTCCATTTTCTACATGCTATATACCATTTCAAAGCTCAGGAAGTCAAGAATCCAACGCTTCAAACCGTGTATGATTTGGAGCTAAAATGAGGAAGATATAGCCTTCGTAAGACAACTGTATCATGCCAAATGACCAATTTCGCAAGGTGAATTTTACCTTGCGAAAATTTCGCAAGGAGGATTTAGGCACCTTGCGAAATTCCTTTGAATCCTCTGTTTCTCCACGCACACACCATCGACTTCCCAAATATTTTTAGCTTGATATTTTCTCGTGTAAATTCCTTTTGTAACCTTGTATTCAGCCGACATAAAGCTTTATCTTGTAATTTTGCTATATATAGAGGTGCACAACACCTCCAAAAGGGAGAGGGGGATATTGGGGGATCGATCCTCTGTACATTAACTTAGAAATATATAAAGCTCTGTTTTTCTCTCTTCTCCTGTTCTTCCCCATTTCTATTTTCTTAGTAGCCAAACAGCCTCTGAGGACTTTTCCTCAGAGGATGATTGGCTAAAACTTTTAGTTTCTCAAAGTATGGATGTTATGTGATGGCTTGGATGCAATCCCATGGAAATTTCTCGCACCTGGAAGGTAAGGTAGTCATTTTTCATTAATGGTTCATTAATGCAAAGTTTGGTTTTTATTTCCTTTGGACAACTTCCAACGGCCAATACTTGATAAGCTTTTGGAGTTCTATCCATTAGTTATCTCCTACGAGCTATTGGAAGGTGAGGTTTTCAATTCCAAGTTTTGCATTAATCTGTTAGAACCAATTTCAATGGCCATTGAAAGGTGAGTTTATCACCTGGAATGACTTTGAGTTGCCAATATTTGGTAAGCTTTTGGCTTTAGACCATTAGTTATCTCTTACGAGCCATTCAAAGGAAGTCTAAGGTGAATAACCATTGATGAAATTCACTACCATCTGTTTTGCCATTTTAAAGGATTAAAACTTGATTTGCTAAATCCATACCGGTTCGGGAAGCAAGCATCACCATAGTTGCAACCCCAACGCGAGGAGCCTATCCTGAGATTTCCAATTTGCATAAGAGCCAGAGCATAGCTATCCTATCTTTGAGAAACTTGTTTTTACACCCTTTCATTTTAGTCTTTAATGTTAGCTTAGATTAGTTTAAATCTTTCTAAAACATTTACATCTTCTTTTAAAGCTAACATCCATAAGAAAATCACCTATTTTCTTAATTTGAATATCACTTGTGTTTGCGAAAACCCTTCCCAGTGAACGATCCTAGAACCACTATACTATAGTAGCTTGGCTACTTTAGTAATAGTATTTAAGGTATAAATTTTGTTGATACGCCTTTAAAGCTAAGCTACCATGAGTCGCATCAATGGTCATATTGTCCGAGTTGGAAAAGGGACACGTGGAGGGAAGCCTCCCACAAATATGAGGGAGCCTTATGAGAACGGATCCCTAGGGCTTAAGAAGGGGTTTTCAATTTTAAGGTTTGCCTTTTCACCCAAGGATGTGAATGGGAAGATGAGGTGAAGTTAAAAGATTGGTGAAACAAAGTGAGGGCATGGTAGGGTTTGAATAAAGGAAAGTCTACACTATTAATGAAGATGATAATCTCTAGAAAGCAAAGCTAAGGTAAAATAGGGCTTTAATAATAATTTTCAATCTACACTAGTGAAGACGATATCTTCAAAAACCAAAGCTAGGGCTTCAATAACGAATTTCAATCTACAATGGTGAATACAATAATCTTCGAAAACCAAATCTATAATGGTGAAGATGATTGAAAACTAAATCTATATTAGTGAAGATGATTGGAAAGCAAATCTACACTAGTGAAGACAACGAAACCAAATGTAGGTCTTCTAAACTAAACGCTTTTAGGGATTTTAACTTTTTTTTCCTTTGTTTTCAAGAAAGGTAAACTCTTCAGAAAACAAAAAAACTAATGCATTCTTAAATCCAGATCACCATTTCCAACATGGTATTTGGATTGCTACCTTGCATTTTATTTTCTTTTTAATAGTCAAGGGCATTTTAGGGATTATTAAGTGACAATATCCTTCAACTCAATTTCCCACATTAGTTAGGTGTTAGGCTCAAATGTGAAACTTATATAGATGTTAGGTCAATCATCAAACTCATTTGCCCTGAAGCATAATTTCCCCTTTTCAAAATAGTTGTTAAACGTCTATCCCCAACACGTGTAACCCTTTGAAGTACTTGTATGTTAACCTTGTTTCCTTTCCCTCATGCAACATGGCTTATCGATGGTTGCATTGAATCATTATCATTCACCAATTCCATGCAACTATGGACTACATTTCAAATCCCTCGAACATAAATGGTAATTCCAAAACAACTCAAGTATAATCTTTTCAACCCTTTCAAATGATTTAATTAATTGATGTTTGAATATATTTCATATATTTTTTAGAGCAATTTTTAGGCATATAACATAAATCTCTATTTTTTTTTATAAAAGGTTTTATATTTTATATTACAATTTTCTTTTGTTTTTTCATTTAAAAAACAAAACATAAAACCTTAATAAACGAGTTTTGTAACAATCCCTTAACAAGTAATCTATTTTTTTAAATTAATTTAACATTTTAATATATATTGATTCAATCTAATTTACTTTTAATATTTTTTATAAAATATTTTTACTTTATATGACTATAAATTAATTACTATTGATTGCATATTATAGAATATATATTCTAAAATATATCTTATTGACAATAATATCATAAGATATTATATCCATATCCTAACATATTATATACTTTTATTTTATGCAATTAGCAAGATGGTGGAAGGTGGCAAGAGGCTTAACGGAAATGTTGTGTGCCAATGTGCCATGCGTGTCCCTTCTCTTAGTGAGTCTGAACTGCTCCAACATTTCCAACACGTTTTTTTTTTGCTTAGCTCTTAAGTATTTTCGTCCCGTTTTCGTTAACCCCATCACATTTCGCCACATGGATCTAAGCCTCATGGTCCTTTCGTTCGTACAATGAATGTTCCCCCAATTCCTTATCTACACTAAAACTCCATACTCGCCATCTACTCAACCACTTCTCTACTCTAGAGTTTGGATCCTTTATTTCTGCACGTGTCTATGGCTTTCATCCCAACGAGTATGGCATTACAAGGGCAATATCGTCCTTAAAGACCCAAAAGGCACACTAATGGCATTATCTTCCTTTTAGTCTATTCTATTTATATTGTAAGTTATTCATGATGACTTCTCTCATAAAAGCTAAAAACCACTCCAATAGAGCTCACTTCACTTCTTCATTTTTTTTTTCCAGATAAGTTGAGAAAGCCCAACTCGTCCCTCAACTCCTCGATGGGTTTGATGAATGTTCTTAAATTTTTAGTTGCATGCTTTGATCTTCTTGGCTGGTATATTGTCCACGTATTCTCTCGTCATTGGAAAATTTTGGAAAATGAAGTGGAATTCTATGTTTGAAGACAAAACTGGGATTTGCTTTGATTTCTCCATATTGGTTTTATCCCTTTCGTTTGAATTGTCCACATTCTTGTCATTGGTTGTTAGTTATTTGTTTGGATTTCTACTTGTAGGCCTCTGTTTGCATTGGGTTATCCTCTATAAGTCTTGGTCTTACACCCCAAGATATGATCATTCATTTACTCTTTTCTTATTCTATGAATTCTTAGTTATGTTACATTTATTGGGTTGGAAAACTGAAAAGGGAAAGGATTATTAGTTATTATCATAATAATCATCAACGTCATCTTAGTTATTCACAGATGTGCATCAATTCGGGTAATAGAGACTAACTCAATCTCAGACATTCGGAAGTTGGTGGCATATTGGGTTCTATTTTCCTTGATTTCATTTTTTGATCGTACTTTTTCCAAGATCCTTGAATGGTAATTTTACTCAATTGCATTCCACTATATGTGGCTCTATTTGTTTCATTTCTTTGCCCTTCAAGAATTTGGAGTTGCCTTTTTCAGTTTTCTTCCTTGTGAAAATAATCGAGATGTTTAATGTTCCAAGCCTCCATGTATTTTATTGTCCTTCATTTCTCTGCTTTGACAAATGCCCACAATCTGATCAGCAGAAAGGTTATAACATTTGAAAAAGAAATGCGTTATTTTGGTTTTTTAAGTACAACAATTTTCATTTGGAGAAATGGTCTAAAGGGTATTGGTGTTTGGCTGAATTCATGGAATTTTCTCGCTAATTTGGGATTTATTCTCAATTTCAAGATCATTGTGGATATTTCAGAAATTAATGAAATATATACGATGGAATGTGATTTTCTTGTTTAAGAAAAGTTTTTCTTTAAAAATTTGGGTGACCCTGACCTACCTTATTGTGCTACTCGAAACACAAAACATAAGTACAAGTAATTTAGTAACTAAATTGCACACTTTTTGATAGTTCAAGGAAGTGGTGTCAGCTTTGGAAATAAGATGGATCTACTAGTTTTTATTTCTCATCTTTATAGGGAACTTTCCATAATATAGCTTATAAATACCATAATCACAGTGATGAATAATTGTCTTGTTTGAAAGCATGGTTGCACTTATTTGCATGGAATTTGTCTGCGTTGAAATTAAATTAAGCTTTATGCATCATTTGGACGCTGAGAAACAAATGGAAATACAAAATTCAAAACTTGACAAGTTTGTGTAGGGAAATTGGATCTAATCTCTTAGTCAAAGCTTAATTGGGACAAATGCTGATCCTCTTTGGACCTTTTGAAAGCTCTAATCTGTGCACAATTCTAATGTTTTTGTTTCCTTAATTTCTTTTTCAACTTTTCAACAAAGCATCAATTTGCTATAATAAATGAGAACCAACTTGACGATGAGAAGAATGATTGGTGATGATGTCATAGAGAATCTCTTATGAGAACGACCAAAAATACTAGGATTGGTACCACTGATGGTAATGACGAAAACACAGAAATGGTGCAAATGGTGAACAGGAAACTCAAAATGGAATGGGAAAAGAAACCTAAACAATAGTCTCCTATATAAAGCACACAACATGTACATTGAGGCATCTGAAAGAACAAGCCGCCTGAGAAGTCACTCTAATTGATGTGACCCCTCAGGACGTGGGCGGTAGACATATGTCCCATGGCACCAAAAATTTCAAACACTCAAGCAACCGAATACTTTCACTTCGTCATTTAAAGCCTAGCTAGACTCAGTTGCAAGAATTAAGGGCATTGTGGGATGCTTATCACCGTCTATCATGGTTCCCAAACACCGTCTGGTGTGAGGCATATTGGCACAAGAGCCATGTAGCTTTTCTATCCACCCCAAGATACTCCTACGGTAGCAAACGAACACAATTCGACCAAACACTATGCATTCCTACCCTACAAGCATTAATTGCAATGAGCAATAAGTGTATTAACACATTGATGAATGCAACCGTTATAAGGCTAAAACGCTAGACTATAAGGTTCATCAAGACACAACAACCATTATGGGCCGACAATCATTGACATTAAATATGGTAATGCACAATCAAAGGCTCAATTAAGACCCTTTAGAAGACGTTACTATTGGGCAAAGATAAATAACCATTTTTTACCACAAGAAAGTCTGATGCCATTTTTTTCACAAAAACTTTTGCTTAAGTCTTCCATTTCTAACCTAAGCTTTGAAGGGGTGTACTTGGAAAACCTATCTGAACATTCCTTTATGTAGGTGCAATCACCGTCTATGTCACGTGAAGGCTAGTCGAAGACCTTTGCTGGTCGTGCACCAATAAATCTGTTTAGTCTATCTCATTTATCCGTTCAAGTGAGATGAAGGAGTGACCTAAAGATAGATTGGAAACATCATAGTTTCTTATATTGGTAAGGTAGCAACAACCTCGGCTAGTACATCAGCCTGCTCGTTTTCCTCTAGGGGTACGTGTTTGATAAACCATTCATTCAATTTTTCGGTTCAAGTGTACCAAAGAAAGGTAAGGAGCCATGCATTCGTCTCAAGCTTCATATTCTAGTTAGATTTGTTCACCCACTAGTTATGAATCACTTTTGATTTCTACTTTCGTGGTTGTGAGAGCTAAGGCTAGATCGTCCCATAAGAATTGCTTCGTATTTTGCCTCAATATTGGATACTGGAAAGTTGAGATAGATGACATGTTCAATTTGCTCTCCCGTAAAGGATTGTTGTGTTAGTCCTATCCTAGCTTCTGATGTTCTAGAGGCTTCGTCTACATGGAGAACACATCATTGTTCTTCATTGTTAGACTTTGTCCATTTTTGGGGTGGTTTGACTATGAAATCAATGAGAACTTGCCATTCGAGAGACTAATGAGGTTTGTACCATATGTCATATTCACTCAATTCGATTGCCCAATTCACCATTCGACAAGATAGATTTAGCTTGTGCAACGTGACCCACAACGGTTGATTTGTCAAGACCATTATTTGGTGCGCCTGAAAATATGGACAAAGCTTCTTGGCAGCAATCCGTAAGTCCAGAGCCATTTGTTCCACTTAAGAATATCGTGTTTTTGTGTCAATCGGAGCTTTGCTCACATAGTAAATAAGTCTTTGTTCATTACTCTAATTGTGTGGAAACAATATGACATTGACAGCAAAGTTTGACACAACCAAGTACATGTACAACTCTTCTCTAGCTTCAAGACTACTTAAGATTGGTGGCTTCGTAAGATACTGTTTGATGTCTTTGAAGGCATGCTCACACTCATCCATCTAACTAGACACCTTTGCTCCCTAAAGTGTGCTCAAGAAAGGTTTGAGCTTATTTATGAAATGTGTTATGAACCAACCTAAGGTGATTAGACAACCAGTTAGGCGTTGCACCTCCTTCTTGCTAATAGGACCAGGGATTTCTAACACTACTTTCACTTGAGCCAGATAGACTTCAACACCCCCTTTGAGTCACCATGAACACAAGAAACTTCCCCTCCCTTACTCTAAATGCATATTTTAGTGGATTAAGCTTCATGTCATACCTGCACATTAAGTTGAATGCTTATTCCAAATGGATGAGCTTCTTGGAACGAGTTATTCTCTTAATGACTATGTCATCGATATAGACTTCCAACGTTCGACCTATCAAAGACTTAAAAATATGGGTCATCAACTGTTGGTATGTAGCTCCAATGTTCATTAACCCAAACGACATGATCTTGTAAAAGTACAACTCTTTATGTGTAATGAATGTCATCTTCTCCTTGTCATGTGGAAACATTGGTATCTGGTGGTATCCAAAGAAAACATCAAGAAAAGACAACATTCCATGCTCGGTTGTGGCATCGACTATCTAATCTATCTAGGGCAATGGGAAACTATCTTTCGAGTAGACTTCATTCATATCCACGTAGTCTACGCACACCTGCTATTTTTCTACTTTCTTGGTACCATTACCACATTTGCTAACTAGTCCAAGTAGGTCACTTCCTTGATAAATCTTCCTTTTAATAGCTTCTCAACTTCTATCTAGATAATTTTCTGATGATCCAACTAGAAACGTCGGACTTTATATTGTATGGGTCGTGCTGTAGGAAGAAGGTTCAACTTATGAGAGCCACCGCTAGGTCTATTCCAAGCATGTACGAATGAATCCACGCGAGGATATCCTTGTTTTTACAAAGCATTTCACCAAGATTACCACATTCATCCTTGGTTAGCAAAAAATTAGCGTAAGTCATCTGCTCATTATTTTTCGACAGAGATAGCTATTGTAATAGGTCGATTGCCAATGAGTCTCTATCCTGTAGTTTTCCTTCGACCTGATTTTGTAATTGCTATTGGCTCTCTCTTGTTGATGATTTGAGTTCATCTTTAGTTGGGCCCGAAATCCATCGCCACTTGGTAACACTGTCAGACGGCTAATTGGCTTCCATGTAGATCTACTTACCCGGATTCTGTTAGGTAGCTCACCATTTTATGGTAGGTGGATGGAATGACTTTCATCTTATGTAGGTACGACAACCTTATGATGGTGTTGTACGACGATAAATCCTCTACTACAGAAAATCATACATTGAGAGTAGGCGGGTTGGCTTGGACGGGAAGTACCACGTCGCCTAGGGATATTGTGGTGGCCCCATTAAACCCAAACAAGAGTCGAACTGGATTTTCTAAGGCAGACGACGAACATCCCATTTGCCTGTAGGTTGACATATGCAATAAATTGGAATGATCCTTTTGGGAAGGATCACTCGATTAATGTCAATTGGAGGGAAAGTGATTGGGTCGTTGACTGGCCGAGCACTTTCAACAGTAAATGTGCACTGAACTGCACTTACTCTTTTCCTCCCTATAATCGCGCAGAACATTTGTCTCCTTTGTTGTTTGGAGTGATATTTGTCATCTACTATTTCCCCATGGATATAGTTAATCACTACTCGATGTGTTGTGGGAGAGTCAGGAACTCACTCTGACACTTCACATGTCATTTCTTTATGTCCACCAGTTGCTCAAACATACAACTTGAGATGTCCAGTAATGATTAGTTTCTCCACCAAGTAGTGTAAATTTTTGCACTCTTTTGTGGTGTGCCCATGCTCCTTATGATAGAATCATCGCAATCCTCGATCATGCCTGGACGAATCAGTTTTGATGGGCTCTAGCCACTTGAACTTGAGCAGCTCTCAAATCAAGAGAAGAATTCTTTCATAAAAAACGGTCAACAAGGTGAGCCAAGGCGATTATCGTTGTTGCTGTCTTTCTTGTCCATGGTTGGTCTATCTAGACTGGCTGTTTAAGGGCTTTAAACTCTTAGCCTTTTTTTTAGTTGCTCGGTTTATAACCAGGATCTGTTAAGAGGTTGCTCGAACATCATCCTTAAGAATGACATGTTTGCCCACTCGTCTAAATAGGTCATTCATTGTAGTGGGCAACTTTTTGGCCATGGACTTGAAGAATTGAGTGCTTGGACTGATGATCCATTTGAAGATCTGTAGGATAGCATCCATGTTGTAGGATTCCATCTAGAGCACCGCTTGTCTAAATCACTTCATGAAGTCCCTTAGCGATTCATTCTCCTACATCTGAATGTTCTATAAGGTGCTTATATTCTGCTTTTGGCAAGCAAAACATAAATAATGGCCCACAAAGGCCTTTAAAACATCTCGGAATGAATTAATAGATTTTGTGAGAGTTGATGGAGTTAGGAAAGAATTGGACCATGGAGGCTGGCAAGGAAGACTTTGCATAGCAACACGTTGTTGTCTATATCCATTGTCATCTGTTGTTGGAAGTGCATTAGGTGGACAAAAAAGTCACCATCCCATAGTAAATAGTAAATTTGGGCACCGAAAACCCCTGGGTAGCTCATAACTAATGATATGTGGGTCAAACGACATGAAGAGCATGTCATCTAATCATCTGCTTATGGAGCTGAGAGGGGCTTTTGTTGATGGGTTATTTGTGGTTTGTAGTTTTAGTACTGAACATTGAGGCAGACGGTTTGGTGATGCCTCATCGTTTGATTGACCTAATTGTGCTTTCAGGGCCTCCAATATGTGTGGTGGTGCTAGCGTTCTTCTCTCCTAATACCCAAGATAAGTTTTCAGGGCATTTGAGAGACGTAAGCCCCATTCTTAACTCGTTTTCCATTCTTCTCCAATAGAGCTTGCAACCTCTTTCGCTTGAGTTCGATCAGCTACTGAATGCACTAGTTCAAGTAATGTTAGTGAACTGCTAGTAGACAGTCCCTCATCCACTGTTTGTAGAGACGACTTAGTGTATCATTGAAGAACTTTCCTTGTTTGGCTTCAAACTACTCTCGAAGTTGTCTATTGGTTGGAGGTGTGATGACTTTTTTATCAGTACCCCATAGCCACTTATGCTCGTAGCTCTTGGTTCTCTTGCTGTAGTTGTTCTGCCTGTTAGACAGGGACTGCATAGGTTATTCATATTCTTCTTGCTTTTTTTCTATCTTTCTTTGCCAAGCTTGGAATCGCTCGTCAACATTTGCAGAATGAGTTGCAGGAGGAGTGTTAACCATCATGTTTTTTAAGCATTTGTGGTTGATTCCCATAGACAATGCCAATGTTGGTGCACGACCAGTAAAAAAAGGTGTTTGGCTAGTCTCCATGTAACATAGACGACGATTGCACATGCACAAAGGAATATCTTAATGGGTTTTTCAAGTACACCTTTCCGAAGCTTAGGTCAGAGATGGAAGACTTAAGTAAGAGTTTTTGTGGAAAAATTGGCGGCATACCTTTCTTGTGGTCAAGAATGACTATTTATCTTTGTCCAACTGTAATATCTTCTCAGATGCCTTAATTGAGCCTTTGATTGTGCATTATCATCTTTAATGTCAATGATAATATGTCTCGTCGCACTAGACAGTGTTTGAGGATCATGTTAGATGGTGATGAGCATCCCACAGTGAAGACGTATGATGAAAGCAAAGGTAGGGCTTCTAAACCAAACGCTTTTAGGAATTTTCCTTTTTTTTTTTCAACAAAGTTGACCTTTTCAAGGAAAAAAAAAACTATTGCTTTTTTGGATCCAAATCACCATTTCCAACGTGATATTTGGATTTCCACCATGTATTTTTTTATTTATTTTTAACAGTCAAGGGCATTTTATGGATTATTGAAAGATAATATATTTCAACTTAATTTCCTACATTAATTAAGTCTTAGGCTCAAATGTGAAACTTAAGTGGTTGTTAGGCCATCAAACCCATCTGCCTTAAAGTATAATTTCCCATTTTCAAAATATATAGTTGTTAAACATCTATCACAAACTATTGTAACCCTTTGAAGTGCTTGGTATGTTAACCTTGTTACCTTTTCCTTATGCAACATGACTAATTGATTGTTGCATTGAATCATTATCATTCACCAAATCCATTCAACTATGGACTTACCTTTCAAATCCCTTTGGCAAAAATGGTAATTCCAAAACAACTCTAAGTCTAATGTTCTCAACTCTTTCAAATGATTGAATTAATTGGTGTTTGAATATACCTCTTAAATTCTTTTAGAGCAATTTTTAGGGACATAACATAAATTTCTAATTTTTTTAGAAAAGGTTTTATATTTTATATTTTATATTACAACTTCCCCTTTTATTCCATCTAAAAAACAAAACATAAAACCTTAATAATTGAGTTTTGTCACAAACCCTTAACAAATAATCTATTTTCCAAAAAGTACTTTAACATCTTTAAACATATTGATTTAGTATACTTCACTTTTAATATTTTTTGAAAAATATTTTTATTTTATATGATTATTAATTAATTAAGATTGATTGGGTATGGTAGAATATATATTCCAAAATATATCATATTGAGAATAATATCACAAGATATTATATCCATATCTTAATATATTATATACTTTTATTTTGTGCAATTAGAAATTGGGCGGAAGACGGGGAGCCGGCTTAATGGAAATGTTGCGTCCCACGCGTGTCCCTTCCCTTACCAAGTCTCAACGAATGATGAAAATATCAGTAATCACGGATATATCAGTACTTTGATTTTATGGATATATCGTTGAATATTTTGGAACAAAATATTGATAAGCCTATAAAAATATAAGAAAAACTTCATAAAAACGTAATTAGAAGTATAATGATATTTTTAAGTTATTTTATTAAATAATTTTATATATATATATAATATGATTTATCATATTTGATAATAATATTGTATGCATCGATAAAAATATGAATTTTATTAGTGTACATTTATTATTAAATTACATATAATATTATGCTATTTGATTATAATATGTCTAATTTTAAAATATATATTAATATTAAAATTATGATACATTTAATTCAATTGTATTTAAAAATATAAAATAAATTATGATATATGTATAATTTTTTAATATTTAATTAATTATTAATGATATTAAAAACACTATAAAAAAAATTATATAATTTTTATATTTTTGGTAATCAATTAAAATAAAATTTTGTATTTAATTATAAAATAATTATAGTTAATTTTTTCTTTAACATATATTTTTAATATTTTCTTTATATAATGAGTTTATATATATATATATATATATATATATATGTTTAGGGAACTTCTATGGTGCTGAGGGAGGTACCATACCTCAGATTTTTTGTAGCCGTTGGATGAAAGATATTAAATCTCAGCCATTGAAAAGAAAAAGAAAAAAATGAAAAAGAAAAACTGGCTACCTGTTGCTCCCCCTCTCAGCCCCTCTTTTCCCGTTTTTCCTTCTCTTCTCCTCCATAGCCGAGCGTCTTCTCCTCCATGGTTGGCTGTGTCTCGTGCTCTCATCTCCACACTTCTCCATAGGTCCATGGTGGCTGTGTCTCGTGCTCTCATCTCCACACTCCTCCATAGGCGGTCGTCTTGTCCTCCATAGTCGGTTGTGTCCCCGTGCTCTGATCTCCACTCATCCTCGACAGCCGGGTCGAGTTTCCTCTGTTTTCCTCTCTTCATTCAAGGAGTGTCTAGTGCCAAATTTATCACCACCCCGTCTCCACAATCACAACCCTCTCTCAATCTTCACTCACAATCTCATCATCTTCCAAAACCCACCTCAAACAACTCCGGAATAAACTCAAAACCAACCTAAAAACCAGAGTCTACTCCAGAAAAAAAAAAAGGAAATCTTATATTCGGAAGAAACGTAAGAGGCAAATGCGAGACAATGAAGAAATGGAGGAAAGAAAGCACTGAAGAAGGAGATAGAGACCCCTCTCAACATTAATCTTCAGTCGAGTTTCTGTTTTCTCCATTTTTTACCGAGTTTCCCGATATTTTCCTCTCTTCTCCATACTCGACTCTTCTCAGGTACTTGTTTTTTTTGCTCATCTCCGTTGGCTGTTATTTTCAGGTGCTTTAAGTTGTCTTTGTGTATTGTTGGATGTTTTTGTGTTATTGGGTGTTTTCGGGTGAGATATTGTAGTTGTTTCGGGGAACATCTTTTTGTGAGTTTTGGCTTTTTTAGTATCCCCTTTGATTATGTCCATATTTAGTTTTCATATTTGGGGTTTTTTCGGGTTTTGAAGTAAAGAGTACGATATTCCCGTTCCCTCCCTCCTATCCATAACCCTTGTATTTTGTTCATATTTTATATTTTGTTTAAGGGGTGTTTTCGGCTTTTAAATTTCATGGTTTGAAGACCCGAATTGAAGACATAGCTGGAAAAAGAAGAAGAAGACATGTAGTACTAAGAGAAAGAAAGCTAAAAAGGACACATTTTGTTGTTAATCGAAAGGTAGTTGTGTCGTACTTATTTGCCGAGTTCTATATCAAGGAAAAAAAATGTGAGTATTGATAATGTGTTGTACAATATTGTAGCCATTATATTTCATGCTTTTTGTGAGATTTATGGATTGATGACATTAATGAAAATAATGTGGTTAGATCCATAATTGGAGATTGAAAATGATTGATATGCTAATTTTGTGACCATTTAAAATGTACATAGATTTAGGGAGGATTTTGTAGTGGTGGTGAAAGTATGTTTGATTTATTATATTTGAAATCATATTATAAAAATTGACTTAAATGATTTGATTTAATTTTTAGGAGCGAACGCGATGGTCTTGAAGTTGTTAGAAATCCAAAGAGGCCTATCGGCGCTTGGATACATTACTAGTAAGGGAAAATAGAAATATGTAAAATAATATGTTTTTTGATGTATTTTTTGTGGTTGTTATTGTTAAATTTGTTTGAAATTTTTTTGTAGTAACGATCAATTAGCCATGATGAAAGAGAAGGATAAAGGAGTGAAGATAAATGATGATGTAAGGAGTAATATTGCTATGTCTAATATAATTACATTTTAAAATTAGAATTTAAATTATGTGACCAATTAATGTAGTTGAGGAAAAAATTGGGCAAGAAGTGGAATGCACTTTCAAAAGTAGAAAAAGAAAATTTCATGGCAAAGTCCAAAGAAAGTTCAAAACAATATTCACTTCAAAAGGGTGTGGTTCCAAAGGTAATTTTTTTTTTTTTTTTGTAATGAATATTTAATTTCTTTACTTATGTATTTGTTGGAAATTATATTAATGTAAACATGTTTGATGTTTGTGTATCTTTTCAGTTATATCTTCAGACTCGATGCTCCCCCGAGCGAGTGATTAGAGTGATTGAAAAATTAGAACCAAAGCAAAAGGCAGCCATAGAAGAAATAGGATTTGGTAGCCTCTTGCAACTTCGATGTAGGAAAATTGATCATGGGTTATGTCTTTGGTTGATAAATAGTTTTAATCCGAACACTTATATGTTACAGTTGTATAATACTTGTATCAAATTATCCCCCATTGATGTTGAATTTATTATGGGATTGAGGGCAAGAGGGTTCAAGATTGGCATGAACAAAGATGTTGGCCATAAGAATGATTTATGTAAAAAATATTGTGATAAAAAAGGGCGATTGCCATTAGTGATGTTAGAAAATCAAATTAGGGAGGATAAAGAGGGTGGAAACGATTTTAAAGTTCGTTTTGTATTATTTGTGTTGGGTGCATTATTGTGCCCAACAATGAAGCTTTTTGTGAATCGTTCTTTCTTACATCTTGTGGAAGACATCGATTCAATAAAGAAGATGAATTGGGCAGAATTTGTGTTGTCCTATCTTGTGCACGGGATTGAAGAGTTTAAGAAGAAACAACAAAGTGGGGTTTGCGGTTGCTTATTGTTTTTAATGGTAATTAATTTACATCATAGTGAAATACGATTTTGTTTTAATATAATTTATGAACTAACTATATATCTATGTCAAATATACTTGTAGTTATTCTACCACGAGCATATATCATTTGAAGAGAAATTTCTACCGCTATATACTCGACCTTCTCCTCGGATTACTGCTTGGGGAGATGATGAAGTATTAGACAGGAAACGAAGATTGAAAAAACTTGGTGGATATGTAAATGAGAATGTAAGTTATAGTTTTGAAAGTCGTTTACTATTGATTTAAGTTTTTAGTGATTTAAAATCTGATATGTATTATATTTTGATGAATATATTGTAGCTCAAAATATGGGTGATAGAAAATGAGATAAGGGATTGCGTTGATGGAAATGCAACGACAATGGCGAGTGAGAATGAGGACGATGAGAAATTTGTATCCAATGTAAACAAAGATGTTATTAAACGAGTAAGTGTTTTACAATATTCATCGTGACTATCTATATTAGCATTGAACCTTTGTATTATGATGTTATTAATCACGTTCGTATATATCACTAGGTTGATGGTGGGAACTTAATGGAGATGGATAAAACCTTTCAACAATTAAAGACACATCTAATTGATATGGCTTATGGTGCAAGTAGTAGTAGTTGTGATCAAATTTTGGCTAAATTTGAGGAGAATTATACTACAGTGAAAGGTCTCTTCCTTAGGTCAAGCGGAAAACCTTTGAGAATGCACGAGGAAGGAACGAAGAATGACATGCTCTCATGCGAGAGAAGTTTGGAAGATAGGAACAATATGAATGTGAATGAACATTATCTTCACACTTTGTCAAATGAGAAGTTATGCACCGAGGACTTGAATGAAAAGAATGAAGATGCATGTGCTACATCAATTGAAGTGCATATCATTCCAGAAGAAAATCAAAATATTTTACCACTTCCAATCAAAAGGAGTAGAAGAGATTATGGAAAGATATGTATCATATAAAAGAAAAAATTATTTTCTTTACAACTACTTAACCATTACATAATAAATAGATGTATATTAATGACATTTTCCATGTTAGGAACCATTACGAGCACTATGTGGTTATCCTAATCATGTCATGAAAACACGTTCATCAAGGGAGAGGAAATCAAGTAAATTCAAGGTCTCCCCGTTTGTACAGAAATTAAGGAAGATGGTAAAACGTGAAGCATCAGAGGTATAATACAAATAGTTTAATATCATTGTTCTTATTTTTTGATACTTAACATATATAGTTAATAATTATGTCTTGTTTTCGAATTAGTCAATCCCCATGTCCATTCGTGAAGACGTGATGGATACTCAATCATTCAATGTACTTCAATCTCTTATCGCTGATTATGTTTTCAATAAAACATTGTCAAAAAGGTTTGTCGCGTCTAGAACATTCATAGATGTGTTGTTACAATTTTAGCCTTCATATGCTTCCAATTTACTCAAGTTTGTTTGAACATATTATTATTTTAGTGAGCTTCTTGTTGACTTTGGTCATGAACATGGAGTTCGTGGAGATTTTGCATGCTTACGTCCTAGACAAAATTTGATGGATGTTGTAAGTACCTACTTCATTTATATCAAATGCATGCTATATTAGTTAAATAAATTTATTGAAGTTATTGTTCAACAACAGGTAATAAATCTAGAAGCCTCAAAGCTAAATTATTTTGAAAGACAATTCATAGGCATACGAAGTATAAGATGCTATCTTCCCACGACATTTTCAATAAGCTCATATTTCTCTTGTTGTTTACTTACATATTAAGTACAATATAGTAATGTTCGTATTATGTTTTCTTATTAGCAAATGATTTTGTGCGGGAGTCCTCATCCTTTTTTCGATAGAAAAACATCCATCGTGAGTAAGTACATTAGTGAATTGGATGATTGCGAGAAGGTTAGTAATTATTTCTAATGTTTAATTGCATATATGAAATTTAGAATAGATATTGTTTTCACCTATAATATAGTAGATTTTTTGTGCCCCAACTCATATATATTGTTTTTCTAACTTTACAGCTATTTATTCCAATGCATGATGAATGCCCTGGTCATTGGTATCTGTGCGTCATTGACTTCAAAAACTCTCATATCCAAATTTTGGACTCATTACGATTGAAGAATCGAGACAAGTTTCGGTTTTAGAGTGTCAAAACAGTGGTATGCTTTCATGTTTATATTTTTCTTCTATTCTATTTTTTCCTCTTCCATATTTATTAACACTTTCATAATAAATTAGGTTGAATTTTGTCAAACGTTCTTCAAACTGTATGACATAGGGAAAGATGTCTTCCAATTCTCCATTGATTGGGCTCCTTCGATTCCGACCCAAGAGAATGGGTTAGTATGAATACATAACTCACATTACTATTCTTTTTCTGAGGTATAATTAGACAACCATTCAATAAGTTGTTTTGCTTTTCTTTTCTCTTTCTTAGGTGGGACTGTGGAGTGCATGTCATTAGACATATGCAGAGATTCAAAAATGGTGATCCGATGACGAGCTCCGACTTTTGTAATTCTATGAAAATACGTCAAGAAATAACATGTGATTTAGTTTTACACGAGGGAAATAGAGAAAAACAAACCATTGTGGCTATTGTTTGTACAAAGACGTCGACACGAGCAATGAAAAAATTATTATTATAATATTTGTTATTTTTCTAATATTTATCATTTCCATCTCCACATATCGTCATGTTTATTGGGAAGTTGTGAGATTCGATGACCATACATTATTAATGATTAAGTCCATTTCATTTGAATATCCAAATACTCTTCTTTCAATATGGTCGGCAAAATGAAATTGTAATATATTGGTATCATTCATGTTCGACATGTGTGATTTTGTACGATCTTTAACCTAATCAGATTTGTAAATATTCATTTATCTATGCTAACAATATATAGTTAGTACATTAGTAGACTGGTTGACGAATGACATTCAGCCGGTAAGAACCAGTCCAACGATTTATCTATGTCCACTTTTCATAGGCATACGCATTATTCGTACCGGTTGAGAACATTCCTCATATGGATAATGACCCTATGGATGCAATGTGAACTCGTTCAGGATTTTTCCCAACCACCTCAAACAATTTTGGATGCAAAATCACCCGGTGTCGGCGTTCAATTGAGTGATTGAAGATTTTTCTAAAGGGAGTGAGCTATATTTTGAGTTGTGGAAAGCGGTTGATTAATGAAGGAATTGTCTCAACCGGTTGACAAATATAGCAAATTGGTTGAGAAATTTTCTCAATCGGTTGATGGTTTTTTAACCATTGGCAACCGGGTGAAGATGGGTATCAACCGGTTGAGGAGATTTTTAACCAACGTCAACCGGTCTACCGAAGTGCCTCAACCGGTTGAGGAATTATTGACCAGTGGTTACCGGTTGAGGAATTATTGACCAGTGGTTATTGGTTGAGGAATTTCCTCAACCGGTTGAGAAAATTTCTCAACCGGTAGCCACTGGATAAAAAAAGCCTCAACCCGTTGAGGAAATTCCTCAACCGGTTGAGGCACTTCGGACGACCGGTTGCCTCATGCAATGCTATTGTGCACAAAAAGGGTATGATATGAGTTGTACCAATAACTTTTCACTACGTAAACATTTGACAGGTACCATTAAGTTCAATTATAAGGTTTGAAATTGATGGAAACTGACATTACAATTTACCTAACTACGATTTTAAAATTTTGAGTAAAATCACTAAATTTACCTATTTCATATGAATTACATCATATTGATTACTTTCCTATAGTTAACTCATAACCACCTAATTGTCAAACTTTAACCACAACTGAATTTAATTAAATCTGCATAATTAACCATTTTTTTCGACATGATATAAATGAATCGGTTTCTCCATTTGCCAATCATTTTATCCCTTGTTATCAATTAAATTATAAATGTAGAGGATATTGCATTCTATCAATCAACTTGACTCTTGATCAAAATTCAAACTTTTCATTAAATAGTTAAGTTAAAAGTACACATTAGTGGAAGTGATAACGTCAACTAATATAAATACTGATTTAATACCTACCATCCCTTACTCCGTTGAGGAATAAAAAAAAGATTGCATATCCTTTTCATTTGGATATTTGTTTGGATCCCCACCTTGACATGGTGTTGACATATTTTGTTCATGTTGCTGAAATCCTGCTATCTGCACATGCACATTCCATTATTTTTTTTAGCTGTCCAATTCCATTCCAATTAATTAAACCTAATCATTAAATAATGCATAGCTGAAATTCATGTCAAAAGTGTTTCTTCATTCCCGATCTTACATTATTAAGTTCACCCCAATCTATGTACATGTCAGATCGGTCATTCGGCAACTGCTCCCCTAACATTCCCTGCATTTTTCAATAATTAAGTGTTGTCAATTATTATTGAATTAGATGTTATCAATGTTTGGAAATTATATAACAAGCCTATTGTACATACATGTATGGTTGAAAAGATGTCAACTGATGAATTTGTTGAAGGCATCATTTCCATTTGAATGTCACATTGGGAAAACAAATTAGTTTCCTCCTACGTACTCATAATGCCATCAAAACAATTATGTTAGTCATTTATGTTAGTACAACTAGAAAAATTAATCTTCGGGGCAATTTTTTATTGAATATGACATACCATATAACCCGGCTGAGCATTTTGAGGGATTGTAGCTTCTAGACATTTTCGAATTGTGTGACCCACTCTTTTACAACGACTGCATCGTCTTCCCTTTTGAACATTCATTGCCACTTTGCCTGGATTCCCTTTAGTCTTCACAATATTTGGATCACGAACTTGGTTAGTACCTGTCGCTCCATCTGCTGCTATTTTCTTCCCTTTCAAATTATAGTTATAGAGTTCCTCCATTCTCGCCGTCAAATTTTGTATTTCATTTTTGGCCTCTATAAATGAAGATGACGTATCTGACGCAAAGTAGGAGAGCTTGTTGCACATCAAAATCAATGAATCATATCGTACAAACCGATCCATGTCATTATCCGTCTCATTCACTAGTACTGATCTTGTATACACCTTTGCTAACTTTGTCCACCTCTTCATAATACATGACTGAGGAATCTCTTCCAAATGCTCCACCTTCATAACCACCACCATGTGGCAACATGGGATGCCAATTGACTCAAACATCATGCATGAGCATTTTAATGTTACAATATATGGGCAAAATTGTACTTCCCAATTTAAGTTCGGGTGTCTAAACTTAGATAATGTGTATGCCCGCATTGAATGATCACTTACAAGACCTACCACAAAGAATAACTCTACATTTTTTATCTCCTCACGAAATTTAAGGAAAGATTCTTTTGTGTATACTGTTGCAGCATGATTTTCAAGTATGGATAGTTTGGTTGAAAGCACGGGTGAAGAATTGTTCGACTCGAACTCTGCCTTTGCCTCGTTTTGCCGTATTCTCAGTTTGGCTCTATCAAATTGTTGTACAAACTCATACAGTCGCAACCGAATTTTTAAGAATCTATTTAGATATGCATTCATACTCTCACACCTTTGTGTGGTTTTCATCCCTCCAAAGAAATTTCCACGTAAATACGCCTTTGCCCATCTTTTACGTTACCCATATATCTCGGTCACCCAACGATTCTCATTAAGTCCCAAATTTGCAACCATTTCATGCCAAACCTTTTCAAATTCTTCTTCATTCCCACGCATGAACATGCACCTTGCAAATATGCTTGAGAAGTCCTTAATATGCACATTCGTGAATGCATTTCGTTGCAAATGCCATGAACACAATCGATGACACGTATCGGGTAATACTTTTTTAATTGCCTTACGCATAGCTTTATCCCCATCGGTTACAACAGATATGGGTTTCTTATTCATCATTGCATCAAGAAATGTCTCCAACACCCATTCATATGTCCCAACACTTTCATCTATCAATAACGCACAACCAAATACAACAGTTTGGTGGTGATGATTAACACCGACCAACACTACTAGAGGCTTTTTATAGGCATTTGTCCTATAGGTTGTGTCAAATGCTAGGACATCTCCAAAACATGCATAATCCATTCGAGCAGTTGAATCAGCCCAAAACAAATTTGCTAGTCGACTTTCTTCATCAATGTTGAATTTATAAAAAAATGAAGAATCCATTTCTACCTTTCCACACAAATAAGCCAATGCTGCTTCTGCATCACCGTCTTTAATTTCACTTCTACGCATTGCATCAACTTGATTGTATATATCTTTTTGTGTGAAACCGACGTGCTCATGTCCCCCTGATTGTTTGACCATATAGTCCATAATTTGTGTGGTTTTAACACCTACTTTACGCAAAACATCAACTTGTGCCTTATCTGGATTACTTATTGTTCAATGAGACCGAAGGAATTGTGTGTTGATAGCATCGACCAAATTATGATTATGATCTCCTATAAATTCCTTTACAATCCACTTTCCATCTTTCCTATTCAAGCCTACACGAAATGCAGCTTGACACCCAACCCTAGTCAATGATCGTGGCTCACGCTGTCGCTTGTCATTTTCAATAAACTTTGTCACTCGTTGTCCTTCTCTAGAACACACCCACTTTCAAGATATTATATCTCCATTCTTGTCTCGCTTCAAATCATCTTTTCGAATACCAAATCCGGCTACTCTTACTAACATGTTGTAAAATGTTTCAGCCTCATCTATGCAATTGAATTGCAATTTGTAAACTGCTTCATCTGAAATACCCTTCAACACCTTCTCTTTCAAACCGTTTCCACCTAGGTTGTAAGTGCCACCGATAAATGCATCGTCATTGACGATGTCCTCCTCCTTCACTTCAAACTCCCGCTTGATTGTTTTCTCCTTCACCGATTGCATCATCTACATTACATAAATAACGTAAAAAAGTGCCCCAATAATACTTTATCAAATTATCCTATCACTTTTGTATCAATTGATTGCATACTTGAAGATAAACCGAATTCGACAACGTCATCTATTCTCATTTTTGGATAAAAATTGAGAATTTGAGAAATTAAAGAACCGGTGTAGACTGCACACTTGATAATTTCCCCATGATTTTCAATTTAAAAGGTCATATGTTGCAAAATTGATACTTGTCTGCTATACACAATCATAAGCAAAACTTTTTAAAATCATTACATATCACTTAAAAATCATTATGTTGAGGAAATAACTTCTGAAAATGCAAATACGACACCAATACCCTAAAAACATGGCGTTAGACAATGATCGACGTCTGACATCTATACAGAAACGCACCATAATTTAAATTGACCTTAGACAACCAAGTGAAGTAATAGTTAAATTCAACTTCCTAGACATGGTTCTGCTGTTGAGGCTAAGGTTGTAGTGCTTTTGGAGGTCCTCGTGCAAGAACAATATTTCAGATTGCCCAACTTTTTCGTTGTAGGGGATGGTGTTGTTGGTCTTGATGAGCATAAAAAATCAATCGGTACAATTGTTTGGTTCCTCGTAAACCGAATCTATTCTCTTCCCTTGCTCTAAGCTATTATGATGTGGAAGAAAGTGGTTGACCTACAAATTCACCGGATGCATTTTGGTGCTGCTTACAAAATTTGGCAGTGTCTACCGGTTGAGAAAATGTATCAACCGGTCTTATTTAACCGGTTGACCGGTACATGTTTACTGCTATAATATGTTAACCGGTTGAGAAAATGTTTACTATTCATTTCATTCAGGCTTTCATTCCTTATCAGAACGTTAGAATGTTGCCCTATTTAGGCATACTATGTTAACAAAAATTCCATCATTAATCTTAGTTACCATCTTCAAGGAGTTTGTCAGTCACAATAATTAATACCTCTCATGCACATTCTTTAAAAACATGGACAATCACTTTTATATAATTCTATCTAAAAGCATGGAAGGTTTTGGGTACGCCGCCAAACTTATTCCAAACTTACCCCATATTGGGAGTCAATAATACACATTTCTTAAGGTTGATTATCTCCTTTTAAGTCAGTTGAATATGTATTACCCTATAATTTTGATGATAGTGTGATATTTAAAGCCAACATGAATCACTTATATTAAATAAATTAATGTCAACTGTTCAACAGATCACTGATGCATATTACTAACAATGTGCTATAGACAATCAAAATCCAAACTCTTTAACATCATTACATACCCTTTAAAAATGACTATTAGGTTTTGGGAATATTTCCCCATCCATTTGAAAGATGAGGGCATTCAGCTTAAAAACTGTACTATGGTTTTGTTTACCTAATCTTTATTGAGTTAAAGATCATACCGTTAAAATGGAAAGTCCAAGTGTGATGCAGCTTGACCTGAAGATTTGTCTTCTGGATGTTTTTTGTAACCTGTTCTCCAACATATAGCAGACCTCGTTCAGTCTCTAAGCTCCTTACAATATGTTCCCTTCCAAATATATACTAACATATGTATGTGGTTGGTTGATGGAGTTATTAGATTTTTTAATAGGTTGCCACATGTTCAAAACCTACCACCACAATGGTACACTTGGTGGTTGATAGTTTGGATATTTGCATCAGTTTTTTAGGTGCCATTAAATATAACATTTATACCAGGTTGGAAACTCAATCTAATGTGGTATTTTTTACACCCATTTGCAATGGATATATCTATAACTTAACAAAATATAAAGGGGAGATATGGACTTAATTGATAATATTGACATTTCTTACTGTTGTTTAGCCTATTTATTGTAACTATGTTTTCATACCGTTTCCTACTTACTATATTTTTTCATCAATTAACGTGACTTATTTTTAATTAATGCTTCCTAATATATCCTAGATATGAGAAAGGTTAGTTAATTAGACTTAATTACGTAAAATGAGATATGTTATGATATTCTACTAATGGAAATTTTAAATACATTCAGATTCATTAATTTATTACAGTCACCATGCTATATCGTACTTATTCGAACAATTTGTCATACAACCATAATTAATTTTAATGCCCCTATGGTAGTATATGTTAGTTAATTACAATTTTAATCTAATAGGTGTGACTATATCTTAGTGAGTTCATTACACTATATTTTTCCATGAATGAACGTAATTTATTTTTAATTAATGCTTCATAATATATCCTAGATATGAGAAAGGTAGGTTAATTAGACTTAATTACGTAAAATGAGATATGTTATGATATTCTACTAATGGAAATTTTAAATACATTCAGATTCATTAATTTATTACAATCACCATGCTATATCGTACTTATTCGAACAATTTGTCATACAACCATAATTAATTTTAATGCCCCTATGGTAGTATATGTTAGTTAATTACAATTTTAATCTAATAGGTGTGACTATATCTTAGTGAGTTCATTACACTATATTTTTCCATGAATTAACGTAATTTATTTTTAATTAATGCTTCATAGTATATCCTAGATATGAGAAAGGTAGGTTAATTAGACTAAATTACGTAAAATGAGATATGTTATGATATTCTACTAATGGAAAATTTAAATACATTCAGATTCATTAATTTATTACAGTCACCATGGTATATCGTACTTATTCGAACAATTTGTCATACAACCATAATTAATTTTAATGCCCCTATGGTAGTATATGTTAGTTAATTACAATTTTAATCTAATAGGTGTGACTATATCTTAGTGAGTTCATTACACTATATTTTTCCATGAATTAACGTAATTTATTTTTAATTAATGCTTCATAATATATCCTAGATATGAGAAAGGTAGGTTAATTAGACTTAATTACGTAAAATGAGATATGTTATGATATTCTACTTATGGAAATTTTAAATAAATTCAGATTCATTAACTTATTTCACTCGCCATGGTATATCGTACTTATTCGAACAATTTGTCATACAACCATAATTAATTTTAATGCCCCTCTGGTAGTATATGTTAGTTAATTATAATTTTAATCTAATAGGTGTGACTATATCTTAGTGAGTTCATTATACTATATCGTACATATCAGAAATGTTAGTTAATTTATATGATTTAATTAACTTAAGTTGTCATATTTTATTTTCCTTAATATAAATTTTGTGAAATTAACTTCAATTAATTTCTTTAAGGTACATCAAAATATTTATTCATTTAATCCATTATAGGTTTAATCAATTCATATGGAAACTATTACATTAAAAGTGTAGCAAATATAATGTAAGACATTAAGTTAATTAAAATTTAATTACTTCATAAACTGGATGTCTTTCCATATACTAGCAAGGTCGACCGATGTTCAAACCACTTCTAACCCTCAACCCCTTTGTCTTCTACTCCATTCTTCTTTATCCTCGCGCAAGACCTGAACTCGTCCGTCTTTCACTTCAGTCTTCTTCATCCTCACGCACTACCTGAAGGCCATCGGAATATTCATGGCTCCAAAATGAGCACCGGTCGAAGCATCCTCCACCAGTAGGAAAGGGAAAAGAACAGCGGTATCAAGGATGCGCGGGACCAAGAAAAAGACCTCCGACCGACAACAAGCCAGCGACAGCAACCATAACACCTCGGATGGAGCAAAACGCACCACCAACAAAGGAAAACGACTGGCCATCGAAGCAACTCCGGAGGTTCGTAAGAAGGCCACCTTTGATCGATCTACGTTCGCAACCCCTGACCTAGCCCAACGATTTCATCTTCACTTTGCGAATCGGACCGTAATCCCGGGTAGGAACATTGATCTTGCAAAGCTCAGTTATTTCCATTTCGATGTGCTTTTCGCGAGAATGGGTTGGCTTCCTATTGTCTCCGTCAAAGAGTTCATCTATCCTAAGGTTGTCAAATGTTTCTACTCCAATATGACATTTGAAGATGAAGGACCCATTACTACCACGATTAACGGTGTATAGATCATTTTTGATGTTGCTGCACTTTGTCAGATTTTAGAGATTCCAAATGAAGGGGTTTGTTTGTATGAAGCTAAGAAGTGGCCAAGGGTGGAAGGTTTCAAACCTACAGAAGCTATACAGAGGCTATGTGGTTACCCGAGATCTAGTAGACCAACTTCCCATTTGTTGACTGTGTTGAGTCGTATCCTACATCACATGATATCGTACATTTTCATCCCTAAAGGAGGGCACCGAGATGATGTATCTTTCTTGGAGGCTTTTTTGATAGACAGCATTCTCACAGAAAGAAAGCTTAATATTGGTTACATAATTTTCCAACATATGAAAGCATGTTCAATCAGCGAAGATTCAGTTCTCCCCTATGGCATGTTTATCACAAAGATTGTCAAATACTTCAATGTTAATTTGCGCAATGAGACAGACGAGAAAAAACTCAAATCATTTGATAGATATGATCGGGCTTCACTTCGGCGCATGCATTTTGTTTGGAAGAAAGATGGTTCATGGGCAAGGAAGTCTTTCGTTCCCCCCTCAGAGGTTGATGTGTCTTCAGACAATGGGTCCTCCGAGGATGAAGAATATGAAGATCAGGATGTACAGGGAAGAACTTCTGAAAAAGCAAATGTCACACGAATACCGTCAACAGGTGGTGTCAGAGCTAGGGCGTTAACAAATCATCCTTCACTAATTGGACCGGACGACTCTGAGGCATCAGATAACCTCAATGCCCAGATTAGCTCCCTTGGTAGCCGCTTGGAGGAGATTGTATTAGCCAATGACCGACGTTTGACATCTCTGGAGAATCGCATTGATGGTTTACACGAGGAAGTCAAAGAGGGTATGCAAGTTATACGAGGCCAGCATGATGAGATGATGGTCTTCTTGCGATCCCACTTCCCGCTTCATGGACCAGACCATATATGACCCCTTCTACATTTTGTACTAGTTTTATAGTTATTAAACTTTCATTCTGTTTTTGGACATTTGGCTAATATAAATGCCCTTTTCTAATTATGACTTCTCGTATTACTTATGGATGTAGTGATCGACCATTCACATAAATGGCGTAAATGTATTCGCTCAATGCTGTTGATGGTATATGGATGATGTATTTTCTTCTACATGTATATATTATATCTAGCTTATTTTGTTTATAGCTCTTGATATATAAGTTATTTTCATCTCTTTAAACCTTCTTCTGTA